>NC_041396.2:145822162-147099792 GCF_900747795.2 Erpetoichthys calabaricus
CATTAAACAAAGCTATTTCTGATCACTACCTAATTACGTTTGACTTGGTCCTGCCCTTACCAGTATACTTGCATATTAAAACAAGTACAGTGCGACATCTAGATTTTAACTCTGCACCAAAATTTGTACATACTTTGAGAAAATCCAGCATCATTGTTGAAAACTATTTATATCAGCTAACAGCAAATCATAATGTGACTTTGAAAGAGGCTTTGGATACAGTAGCTCCTATCTAAACAAATCTGAGGAAAGTGCATAGAAACTCACCCTGGTTTAAGGAGAATACTTGAGGTCTTAAATTAGAACTGGAACAACAAAGCTGCAGGTCTTCCAAATCTGCATGGACAAAGAGTGTTAAAAGCACTCTTTATAGCCTGCTCAGACTACTATTCTAAATTAATAGATAACAACATTCAACAGTTCCTCTTGAACTGTTTAGAACAGTGGCTAATGAAACAAATGGGAATTTTAAACTATAATGCAAATTACCTACAGATAGTAGCAGTGCAGAATTATTGAACTTCTTTAATGAGAAAATTGAAAATATAAGATCCCAGATTTCAGTGTCACCTCACAAACATAACACTAGATCAGCAAACCCTGTTCTTTAGTAATTTTAATTTGGCAAGAGAACAGGAAAATATACTGTACATTACAAAACTAAAACCATGTCTTTTTTTCCTAAAAATGTTAGAAGTTAAGACATTTTCTAAATCTGCATGATACTGAGAAATTAATTTATGCATTTATTTTTAATAGGATTGACTACTGCAATGCATTATTCACTGGCTGTTCAAATTGTTCATGATGTAGCTTTCAGTTAATTTAAAATGATTCTGCAAGAATTATTACACGAACCAGAAAATATTCACACATAAATCCAGATCTAAAGTCCTTACACTAGCTCCCAGTTAAGCTTAGGACTAATTTCAAAATACTTCTTTTAACCTATAAAACCTTAAATGGGCAAGGTTCTGTTTACTTATCTGAGCTTATCATTACTTACAAACCAGAGTGCACACTGAAATTTCAAGATCTCAGCCTACTTAAGATTCCAAAGATGAATAAAATAACAATGGAAAGTTGAACTTTTAGCTACGGGACCCTGAAGCTGTAGAATGTTCTGCCTGCTAATATGAGAGATGCCCTTTCAGTCCCAGCTTTTAAATCTAGGCTGAAGACTTACTGATTTAGTCTAGCATACCCTGTTTAGAGCTGCTGAATAGCTGTACATACTGCATTTCTGTTAGTCATCTGTACAGAAATATAAGTATCACAATATTTATTAGATGTTACTACCTTTCCTATATTCTTTTTTCTCTTCTTGGTATCTGGGTGTGACACTTGGTGCCACTACTATATTGTAAGGCTGCTCCCCCTGCCTATGGAAATATCATTTCAGATAAAGGAGTGTTGAAATCATCAGATGAAAAGATTCTCTCATCAGCACAGACTACACAATAGAAAATCCACAACGGGGTAGGGAGCCAGTTGGCTGAGGTCTCCTGGACTGTAATTTTGTTTTTGATTTTCTCTTTACTATTCTCTTTTTAATCCCTTATTGTCTACTCACCATAGTTCATCAATTCATTAATGGACAGATATTGTTTGTTTCCATTTATGTTTAATGAGTTTCTAACTTTTTGTCTGTGTGTTTAGAAAATTCTGCATTTATATGTGTACCAGTTCTGCATTTTGTTATTACTAGAATTTATACTTTTATTTTAACTTAGAATTATTCATAGCAGTCTGTGCCTACACTCAGTGAATAGCACTATACAAAAAATAAGTTGTAATTGAAATTGCAAATGAACCCATGCTCTCATTTGCTGAACATGCTCATTCAGCCTAAACCACTGACTTAATTGCTAGGGTTGCCATGGAAACCACATTCTATGCAGCAAGCCAACGTTCAAGAAGAATGTGCTGCCACCTTTTGTTGGTCTGGGATACAATATTCACATGTTAATATCCAATTTTTTTATATTAATAATAATTCTTTACATTTCTCACGCTTTACATAGTGAGTGTCGAGCCACTTCAACCACCACTAAAGTGTAGTATCCACCTGGAAGATGTAATGACAGCTATTTTTTTGCCAGTATGCTCACCACACATGAGCTATTAGATGGTGAAGTGTTGAGATAGGCAGTTAGAAACAAGGGATGGTTATATGGCCAGAATGACTAGGCTGAGGTGGGCAACTTAGCGAGGACATCAGAATATACCCTACTCTTTATGAAGGATGCCCATGGAGTCCACAGAGAGTCAGGACCTCGATTTTATGTCTCACCCGAAGTGTGGCACCATTTTTTACAGCACAGTGTCCCCATCACTGTACTGGGGCCTGGGGCATTGGGATCCACATTCAGACCACATCCCTGCTGGCCTCACCAACACCTTTTCCAACAGCAACCTAAGTTTTTCCTAGATGATCTTCCATCCACGTACTGGCTGGGCTCGATCATGTTTAATTTCAGGAGGATGACCTGTTCTAAAATGCATGTGGTATGGCTGCTGTTAGAATGTGTATAAATGATGCAAGTTTATTGCAATAGTTTATTGTTCCTGAGTCAATAAGCCAGTTGAGAAATAAGAATTATAAACAGCTTTCTTGTTTTGTTTAAAGACATCTAGTCTATTTGCAATTCTTGAGTCCTACCTCATATACACATGTAACCCTGTGTTTTTTAATGAATGTTATCTCCAGACCTAAAAACTGACTGCCTTATGAGTAAATATAACATTTGTGTGTGTGATTGTCTGTTTTGCTTCTCACAAACAGTGCTTAGGTATTTCGCTTCTGCCACATGTATATAATATTAATAATCTAGAGGGCTTAATAGAAAAAAGTGACAGATATGTTTGGAACTGACAAAAGACCTTCTGTCACTTTTCAAGGTACCTGTCAGTTCAACAGCTGTTTGGTACATTGAGAACTGAGGAGCTATGATACTGGGACTGTTCTGTCCCTGGGCAGATGCATAGCAGAATTTACATCCCACAGTGATAGAATAACAAATTTATAAAACAAATAATTTTCTTTACATTTGTTAAATTAACCTCCAGATAGACAAGCTTTAATTAAAAACTAGTTTTATATTTTTAAAACAAAAAATCAAGCACAATTTAAAGTTTTAAAACCATTATAA
Organism: Erpetoichthys calabaricus; assembly: GCF_900747795.2. Classification (NCBI taxonomy): domain Eukaryota; kingdom Metazoa; phylum Chordata; class Cladistia; order Polypteriformes; family Polypteridae; genus Erpetoichthys; species Erpetoichthys calabaricus. Next base: position 145,825,315 of record NC_041396.2, read on the forward strand.
ATTTGTCTGACGCAGCATTATGCTGCTGTCTCATTACTATAGAGACTATGTGGAATTTGGATGTTCACGAATTATGGTTTTAGTAGAAACCATAATTTTGTTGTGGTGAAGGTTATAAGGCAGACATGTCGTGGTTGCTGCTATCTGTCACAGTTTGTGTGGCAGATGTTTAAACTTTTTCCACTCCACTAATAGATTTCAGGTAAATGGTCAAAATCCAAAAGTCTTATCAGGTTGAGCAGACACGCAGTGCATTCTGGGGAAGCTGAAAGACAAAGCAAGATTCCAAGTATTTGCTAAGCTAGAAGGCACAGCTTGTGACTCACATGGGAAGCAACCTTGACTTGGTGATAATGAATTATTGCTGTTTTCAGTGTTTTGAGAAACTGTGGAAAGTGGAAAGAAAGCTAGGTGTGTGTTTATTAGGGAGCAAGGCCGGGTCAGATTGTGGATTCATTTTATTCAAAAATAGTTAATTTATTTTAGATAAGTTGCCATTCTAACACAGTTGTAAAGATCACAACTCAGATATGGATATGGACACTTTTTGCCTTTCTGACACAGCTGTAAAGAGCTCAATTTATATAAAGATACTGGCACTTAAATAAAGCTGGTCATCTGCTGCTATTTAGTTGCTGGACACTTGAAAAGGACCTCCCTCTCTGGCAAGAAACCTTTCTTTTCATTTTTCGATTAAGGATGTGTAATCTATAACTAAAGAACTGGACCATCTGGGAATGAATGAATTCTGCATGAACCCAACCAGGTTGTATAATCCCTTGTATTGCTTATATTTGTTGCTATTGGTTATTGTGTAAATGAATATGATGTTTAAGTGAAAGCTTAAATCAATGCTTCTGTCCAATTGCTACTAGCAAGTGGAGAAGTTAATATTGATCAATCCTTACCTAATTGCAGTCCCGTAAGAGTATGAGAGGATGTTTTCTCTCTATTGGTGGAAAATTAGGTTGAAGTAAAGGTTTGGGCATTAAGACAGGCCCCGTCATCAAACAACCTGCCATTAGAGGTCCCTGGTCATAAATACGTGGGGTACAATACAGATAGTGAGACAAGCAAGGACTTACAGGTAAAAACTATATAGCTGGTTTTGACATTTCTTTCTATCCCCCAATAAGAAAAGAATCTAAGAGGTTAGTTGGTACTTTTCGTGTTAGGTAGATGTCACAGGCAATCTGATCACATGATAAAAAAGAGGTTTAAGAGTAAGATGAAATAATTTAAAATCATCAAAACTGACAAATTATTTAAAGGAGTAAGCACTGATCAACATATTGAAACACTTGGTATGGATGGTTGTTAATGTTCAGAGAGTAGGGTTAGACCTAACAAAAACATTCCTCTTTAGTTAATTTAACAGAAGAATATAAGAGGAAAAAAATCAATATGTATGGAGTGATCTACAGTGATTTGGGTTAAACCCCTGATTCAGCTTTCAAATATACATTATTTATTTAAGGTAGACAAGGTACAACAGGCAGGTATTAATAGAAGAAAAGGATCAGGAATATACCTGTCAACATTTTATAGAGTTTGTATGTAATACACTTCTTCATTTATGAATAATGTTACATGTTAATGTTTTGCATTTTCATTTGTTATTTAATTTTATTGTTATGACAGTAATGTCATCATGCTGCCATTTTGATCATTTGGGGTATAGTGAAGAACCAGTGTAAATCTTCTACTTTAGATGCTATTTAATACTGGTTGGGATACTTCTGATACAATCAGAAAAAAGCAGGACAAAACGCTGGTGTCTTCAATTAGGTAATTTTGGATAGAACAGACTTCTAACAGCATGGACACAGCAAGCTGGACCCCGTGTATTCAGATCTTAATGCCTTTAAATGTGAATCTGTGGTACATCTAGACAGGTCTCACCATCTTACTACCAGCAGCAACTCAACCAGCTGCACAGCTTAGAGCAGGAACTCTTCTTTATCTAAGCCAGAAGTTCTTATGTGTATATGGGGGACTGTTGTTTGTTTATTATAATATATATATATATTAGTATATGCTTTTTACTTCTCTTGAGCTTCTGTAAAGTGTTAATGTCTTCAATGGGACAAAGAAAGTATATCTCTTCTAATATAATGCACTTTTTAGATGGTTTTTTTTTTTTTTAATTCTCTTTTGGTGGATAAATAATGGGGACAAGGTTAAAAGGCAATTTAGAATCATCTTGTGAGGTGATTTTATCTTGTGGTACTTCTCAAACATTAGTGCTAAAATATATTCTATCAATGATATATTAACACCAGAATTTAGTTTATATATGGCATGGGCATTTAACACACTCATATCTAATATATGAAATAACAATTTTTATACCACTTAACTACACACTGATGCTGTTGAACTTTGTAGCATGTATTTTTTAAGACTCCCCATATTAGAATTATAACTAACAATACACACTAGCTTGAAAATGTCATTACCTTCTTTGTTTTTCTTTCCTGTAGCTGTTCTTTCACAGAAGTCTAATGTGGAAAGCTTTTCTTTTGTCCATCCATTTCACTGCAAATGAATTTCCTGACTTGTAATTAACTGCTTCACCTATATTTCATTTTTCGTTCAGTAAAGATGTGAACTTCCTTTTTTTACTGTGCCACATGCATTTGTTTTATGCCTATGCAATTCAGGAAGAAGAGCTGGGCTAGTACACCATTATCAACAAAAAATGAGATTCCTTTATACAAATATGGCTCCAAAAATGTAAATATATTTCCTAATTTTCAATTATTTTCAACATAGGTTTTCACTTCCTTGTTAGATCCAGTATAAAAGATAAAATCAACTATGTATCTTGTCTCGCAGAAACATAATAGAAAGAGCTTTGTACAGAAACAGTGTATTTTTGATGGTATATACTGCTTGAAGAATAGTTTTTCTTTTTTATAGCATCAAACTTTCATCAATACAATAGTTTCTGATGGGATACTTAACATGCTGGTAGGAAGATTTAATGTAGTTTAATACAAATTGCAGCCTAAAAAGTTTGTACTCTTTATCAACATTGTTGTTGTCTGCAAAATTAAAAAGCTATAATAAAGTATTGATTGTGTGACATTATTTTAGGAAATACTGGAGTTAATAAAAAGAGATCTGTGTTCCAGCACTCATTTTTTTTTTTTTTCTTCGGCAGTGGCATTAGTAAGTTAATAGCTAGAAAGCAGTGCATTTCTTCTGTTGCTGTATTTTCTCATTTTATTCATTCTTAATGTTTCTTGAACTTCTCCTTGTTGGTCAGTATATATATATATATATATATATATATATATATATATATATATATATATATATATATATATATATATATATATATATATATATATATATATAGGGCGGCACGGTGGCGCAGTGGGTAGCGCTGCTGCCTCGCAGTTGGGAGACCTGGGGACCCGGGTTCGCTTCCCGAGTCCTCCCTGCGTGGAGTTTGCATGTTCTCCCCGTGTCTGCGTGGGTTTCCTCCGGGCGCTCCGGTTTCCTCCCACAGTCCAAAGACATGCCGGTTAGGTGGATTGGCGATTCTAAATTGGCCCTAGTGTATGCTTGGTGTGTGGGTGTGTTTGTGTGTGTCCTGCGGTGGGTTGGCACCCTGCCCGGGATTGTTTCCTGCCTTGTGCCCTGTGTTGGCTGGGATTGGCTCCAGCAGACCCCCGTGACCCTGTGTTCGGATTCAGCGGGTTGGAAAATGGATGGATGGATGGATATATATATATATATATATATAAATATATATATATAAATATATATATATATATAGGGCGGCACGGTGGCGCAGTGGGTAGCGCTGCTGCCTCGCAGTTGGGAGACCTGGGGACCCGGGTTCGCTTCCCGGGTCCTCCCTGCGTGGAGTTTGCATGTTCTCCCCGTGTCTGCGTGGGTTTCCTCCGGGCGCTCCGGTTTCCTCCCACAGTCCAAAGACATGCCGGTTAGGTGGATTGGCGATTCTAAATTGGCCCTAGTGTGTGCTTGGTGTGTGGGTGTGTTTGTGTGTGTCCTGCGGTGGGTTGGCACCCTGCCCGGGATTGTTTCCTGCCTTGTGCCCTGTGTTGGCTGGGATTGGCTCCAGCAGACCCCCGTGACCCTGTGTTCGGATTCAGCGGGTTGGAAAATGGATGGATGGATGGATATATATATATATATATATATAAATATATATATATATATATAAATATATATATATATATATAAATATATATATATATATATATAAATATATATATAGGGCGGCACGGTGGCGCAGTGGGTAGACCTGGGGACCCGGGTTCGCTTCCCGGGTCCTCCCTGCGTGGAGTTTGCATGTTCTCCCCGTGTCTGCGTGGGTTTCCTCCGGGCGCTCCGGTTTCCTCCCACAGTCCAAAGACATGCCGGTTAGGTGGATTGACGATTCTAAATTGGCCCTAGTGTGTGCTTGGTGTGTGGGTGTGTTTGTGTGTGTCCTGCGGTGGGTTGGCACCCTGCCCGGGATTGTTTCCTGCCTTGTGCCCTGTGTTGGCTGGGATTGGCTCCAGCAGACCCCCGTGACCCTGTGTTCGGATTCAGTGGGTTGGAAAATGGATGGATGGATATATATATATATATATATATGGAAATTATTAGTTTCATCAGTAAATTTTTTCTTTAAATTAAGTGGAAAAAAAAGTCCACAGGAGCCACATTCAGGGAGCTTGTTTCCACTTCTATTCTAGATAAGTTGTTTGAATGTTTTAATTTTACAGTCAAAAAGATTATGCAACTTAACTAGTATAAATTCAAGCAACAGGAGAAGTAAGCTGGTGTGGCAGAAGTTCACTCAAACCACTACCACACATCCTACAGGCAGCATCAGACAAAAGCCACAGGCACGTGCAATTCTAATTTCACTTTTTTCTGTCTGGAGTGGCTGTTGGATGAGTAAAAGAGGAAATTATGCAGAAAACTATACAGTACAACCACAGTAGGTGGTTTTTCATTATATAACAAATTAGAAATGTATATAGTCCTGCAGTGGGTTGGCGCCCTGCCCGGGATTGGTTCCCTGCCTTGTGCCCTGTGTTGGCTGGGATTGGCTCCAGCAGACCCCCGTCACCCTGTATTCGGATTCAGCGGGTTGGAAAATGGATGCAAATGTATATATGGCGTAACATTCAGGTGCGTTTGAGGACAGTGTGCAGGTACTGTAGCCCTCAATGGACTGAGTTCAGTAGATTCTAGAACATTCTAGAACCTTCTCAATCGAATTCTAGGTTTTGGTTTGCCAAAGGAAATCTCACCATGATTAGACAAAAGGAATTAAAAGAGGCCTGGACAGGCTAGTCAATCACATCTCTCACTCACATATGTACATAAACACATACACATACACACATCACAATTTGCAATTGCCAATAATTATAACTTAAAAAAAAAATAAATTCTTTGCTTGAGCATGTCAGGCTGTAATAATTTTCACGAAATGGAATTTGCAAAGTTATTCAGTTATTGCAAATGTTAGGGTGTAGCAGAAGTGAAAGGCAAACTTTATTTGCAGCAAGTGACCATTATGGATATCAGGCGAATGTGACACTTTCAAAATCCCAAACCAGGACATTTGTGTAGTATGTATACCCGCACAGAAAGCCTCCTTTTTCTCACTATAATCAGAATCGGATCAATCAGGGAACTATAAAAAGATACTTTCACAAATGAACACATATGATTCCACACAGTGGTTGATGTTATGTGGAACTTGGCCCAGACACAGACAGGCAGACATGTTTAAATTACCCCACACACGTTTATTCAGGGTTTCCATATTACAATAGCTACTCACAAGCCCCCCAATACCCCACAGTCCAGGCCAATCAACACTGCCTTCTCTCTCTTCTTCAGACCGCCTCCTTTTCTCCTCCAGAGACCTTGTCCTTCTTCCACCCGACTCAAGTCATCCACTGAAGGGAGGCGGCCCCTTTAAATAATCACCCGGATGTGCTCCAGGTGTGTCCCCAGCAATCTCCCACCGACACGCCCCAGTGTGGCGGAAGTGCCGGCTGTATCCCCGGAAGCACTCCGGGTGTCCCTGTTCCTCTTCCCCCCAGCACTTCCTGGTGTGGCGGAAGTGCTGAGGTCCAGGGTCCTCCATGTATTGGGGTCCCCCTGACGGTGACCACGGGCCCCTACAGGGTCGAGCTTCCCAGCTCTGTACCCGTGGCTTCCAGTGCGGTCGCCCCCTCGAGGTCTGGAGGAGGCACAAGCCCTCCTCCGGTTGCCTCCTCCAGTCTTCTCGGCCATCCCAGCTGGGTACCACCCCTATCCGGGTACCACAGTTGAAACAAATAAATGAAAGTACTCTCTGTTTTTGTTGGTTATTTGTGGTCTTTGTGATTCTGAAAATTTCACTTAATACAAGTTTTTAATCAAGCTTTCAAGTTATTTTGATCATGCTATTATATACTATATATTACTTCGAAGAGAGGATGGAGGAGTGGGGTATGGATTTCCCCCATGGAGCTTCATACATGTTGTTCTAAATATATTGTGAGGATGTTTGTTTCTTCGGACCAATGTTTTATTAGATGGGCAGCCTGTTAAAACTGGGACATTTCAATAATATCCAGCTGCAGAGTGGCACAGCCATACATCACAGCAGTTTTTCAACTGCAGTTTCTTGGTGGAAATCGTGATGAACACGGAACAAGGGTGACATTTATTTTTATTTATTGCAAAAGGAGTATGCCATGGAGCAATACAAAAACATATCAAGCTAGTGGGTGTTAACAGTGGACATGTTATGAAGCATGTAGTTTTTACATTTAAAGCGGTAGCAATTTTATGAACATCAAGTCTATAAAAAACTTGCAGCCACTATATAGCTTAATTTACTGAAAATGATGAAACGGTCAGGTGGAGGAGACCATGTAACTACAACATATGCGTCAACTGCCTGCACATCCTTTATGTAAATCAAAAACATCAAAGAAATCCAGGTCACAACAAAATTGAAAATAATTATAATTCAGTGTGTGTAAGATTGTGATAAAGACAGAAACAAATTTGCCTGTGCAGTTGTAACCAAACCAGTTGCTTGAAGACAGCAGTTCACAGTCTGAGAAGACAAAACCAGCTGCAGTGCAAACATACACAAACGCTACTTTTCTTTTCTTCAACTCACTGTTGCCTCCAGCTCTGTATTGTGATGCAAGGTCAAAGAATCTTTCCACTTCAGTACAATATTCCCAACTTTAGCTCTCAAATCATCAGGGTCACTTATGCTCAAAACCCAATCAAGCATTTACCATAATACAGAATAAAAGCCATAGTCATAAACAATATTTCATATAAATGCTCATACAATCAATTTATTATGGATAGTTCTGTCTGTGGCTTGGTTGTCCATCCCAGCAGACTCCACAAGCTGACACATCTTCAATCCAAAATACAAAAGCACGCCCTGTTAAGATACAGATATACAGTATGTTTCATCGCAATACATCTTCATCACATCTGATCTGTCAAGCACTTTGTTATTCATGTTTTGATTGTAGTAACGTAAAAGGATTCTCATTTAAAAAATATGTGTTGATGGCAATGGCATGTTTAGGAAGTATTTTTTGTTCGCCTTACCAAATAGTTGCTCTAAAATTTGGCTGTTGATAGTTGATATTTCTTAGATTATCTGGACAGTCCTTTGTATTGCTCTAATGAAATCTGTCATATAATGTGTAATGATCAGAAGATCCCAATATTGGGAGCCCTTGAGAGTCTGGGGCTGTTTACCAAAGTAGTAATATTTTTAACTATCCACATTGGGCTAGTTGTGTATTACTTTTAGTGGGTTCTGCTAAGCATGCATGAAATTTAAAGAATGGCAGTTTTTCTGGGACTCTGAGATGGGTATGTGTTGCAAGACCACTTGCAGAGTCTTAAATTACCACAGTTGACATGAGATTGAAGGATAAGAGCAAGTCAGCATAGTCTTGAGGATTGTCTGGATTTTGTATCATTGGAAAGCCTATACAGGAGGCCAGTGTGTCATCCAGTAGAGTTCAAACCACATTTCATACACAATTTTCTTATCACCTGAACCTGTAAACAAAAAATCCTTCTTCTAAATGTCAACTTGACTTAAAAATTCTCATCGCTTTTAGTGGATAGACTGAACTGTCACCTTCCTTAACCATGTCCTTTGCATATGAATGCTGCTTTGTGTTCAAAGGCAGTAGCACTTTTTCTGTACTACGCACTTGCTAGAAAAACTCACGGTTGGTCTGAAATAAGTGCCATATGGATATACTTTTTTGAAAACAAGACTGTTTGGATTGGAACATGGGCAGTGCCATGTGTATATCTTTGTGTCACAGATGACCATTACACATCTCAAAAAGGTTGTAGTAAGTAACAGTGGGCTCATACATTGAGATACACTTTAGGTTTGTGGAATGGCAATTTTTGTGTAGACTGACAGAGGAATCTGTTTGTGCTGGCAAGAAGCATGCCTACTGAGGCAAATGTTCTTCTTTGCCTCACTAAACTACTTACTACTCTATATTAACTTGGTGCACATTTGATTCACATATTGTAATTTCCTCCCCATATTGTGAACTGAACATGCAGTGGTATACTCAGGCATCTGAATGCTTTTATTACAGTAAAAATCCCATTTGCCTTATCAATGCACTGGTTAATTAAGAGGCATGTAAAAGAAATATGTATTTTGTGGTGTGTTTGCAGTCAATGTTTTACTTCAGATTCAATTTGTTCATTAGTTCACTGTATATTGGACATCTTATGATCACTGAATGCATCTGATCCTTGCTTATGTGAGCAGCAGTGGTTTCAGTAGAGGTAGTGCTGGTTGTTAGAGCAGGCATTTTTGCCATGAAGATCTGCGGTTTTGCCAGAGCAATTGGAGCATATACTATTACTTCCATGCTGAAACAGAAGTTCGCGTTCAAGCATTCTGTGACAGTGACTTTCCACCTGGGCATGCAGTATGCTGGTGCTTCATTAATTTGAACTGGGGATAAGTGTGCTCTTTTTAGCAGCTATCTGAGATGAAAAAGAGAAAAATATACAAAATAAACAAGTTGGTGTCAAGACAGACATGTCTGCAAATTCACCAATGCCTTTCAATGGGAGATTTGGAAATTTTTGAAAGTGTGTATAGTGTGATCAGTTCAAGATATCAATATAACAAAAATTGTACTGTCCAAACAAATTTCCTTGAAGAATAAGTGTGCCACCTTTGAACAAAACTCACCCATAAGAGGCTGTGGTGTTTCATGTGGACAGACAGACAGACATGACAATCGCAATAGGAGTATTTGCGCATTATATGCTTATATGCTTAATTTGGGTCTTAAATATCTCCAGGTTTTTACTGCAAGAAATAAAACTGCTGCTTCTGTATGTGCTAAGAAAAAAACTCAAAGAGTCATAATCTTCTGTTTCCTTATCTACGAGATTAATACTTATGCTGTGACCTTCCTGCTTAAATACTTTAATCTGTACTGTATGCACTTTCCATCAAAGTCTTGCCTCATTTTGACTGCTCGGCTAATATAACAGTCCAAATCATAGATTGTTGCAATGGATATTGACATTCATTTAAGAATTTATTACACAGTGGCAGCATCAAGATCCCCTGCTAATTAAGAAAGTGAAGTCAAAAGCTGAAGTATAACATCTACAAGCAGGGTTATCCATTTACTGGCATTAAACAAAATTAATATAAAATGCTGCATTTGAAATGTACAGCAAACCGATATTGATACTAAATAAAAAGCAACTTTGGTGCAAAGGAAAAAGAGCCCAAGCGACACCATTTAATATTTTCAGAGCATGTGCTCTTGTTTAGCACATTAGCTGAACAACTTGCAAGCACAGATGTTATAATGATGGAATCATTTTGCACTTATATGGGAAGGGAACAGTTCTATGCAAAAATTTTTTTAAAGGATAAATTTTAAATTTGGAACTAAAACGAATCATAATGGCCCATGAGGGATCTTGAAGGTCTCTGTATTCTCTTTTTTATATGCTAAGTGAACAGTAACTGGCAATATTTGCAGGAATTAATTTTTATCAAAATATTTTCTTATGCATTTCTAATTAGATTTATACACATGAATAGAAGCAAACTATATGTAAGTAAATTATTTTGACAGTAGTAATAAAGCTCTTCTTTTAAAAAATTTTATTCTCTAGGTTACAAACATAAAACTCCAATAATCTTGATAGAATGCTAAAAGCTGGTTTAGCTCATAAACAAAGTTGATTTTTAAAAATTACAAACAAACCTTTCAAGTTTTACACTACATTATAAAGTAAGCCTAAACTAAGTGCGAAACAGTGACTCCCTACGTACAGTGATTTTTTTTTTTTAATTGTGAACTGCATTTAAATAAAAACTACAGCAAACATTGCAAATATGCAGGGTTCAAATTTTAGTGTACTAGGCAACTAAAGCAGTTTATTATTTTTGCTTACTTGTTTATTTTTTAAAGTTTGTTTATAAGTATTAGCATACTAAAACAAAAAGTGAGAGCTTAAAATCACCTTTCAAATACTTTTCTATTTTTATTACATAATTTATCAGTTATTACTTCAAAGTTGATTGCCATTTTTTCTACTCTAGAGTAGACAGAATATATTCACCCTGATTGTGTACTTATATGTTTTGTCTCTCTCTTTCTCTTTTAGATTAACCTTTAAAATGGGTATTTCGAAATGTAAACCCAATCATATTTGGAGAGTGGACAGAATTTATTCAGCAGGCAATTTTGTGTTCATATGTACAGTACTAGTTATGCCCATGCAAGGAGAGAAATCAGACAGTGGACATTCTAGTCAAACCATCTCTAAGGAATAAATGTTTAGACATCCCTTTATGTACTTCAAGAGCAAGTTGAAATCTATGATAAAGTTTCTATTCCTTCAATTTGGTAGAATAGTTGTGATGCAGAAAAGACAGGAAGGCATTTATTTAATATTCAAAACTGAGTGGGAGTACTGATGGAGGAGGGAAGAATTAATTCTTGCATGATGATGTGCTGAATGCACTAGACTGATTAAAATATTTATTTAACATTAATAAGCTTGACACAGGAAATTTAATATGCTTTTCCAGAAGCATTTAAATGTGTATTGTTTCAATTTTCAGTATGGCATTTTAGGAAGAAAGGAAATACCTTATTAATTGATCGAAGTTTGTGGTGACGGGTGCAGCTTACTCCTTGGAGATTCCCTTTTGGTATAGTAATTTCTATAAATATATGTCCAAATGTTTAATCTTGTTTTTAAGGCACAATAGACTCTGAGACCTGCTGGTCTCTTTAATGCTGCAAGCCAAAAACTGCACCTGAGCTCTGGAATGATGTGCAAGTATTACAGACAGCCCATCTGTCTCAAGATTTAAATGAAAAAAATCTCATATAATATTCTTCTTAGAGCTTCTACTGAAGTTTTTCATATTGCTTTTTAGTAAATATCAATCATTTTGATTGATTTATACTAAATGTTTTATATTCCTTTTCTCATCTCAGCATCCTGCAGTAGCAGTTGGTGTCACTGCAATGCCTATCAAGATATTCCTCCTGATCATGAAATGGAACAATAGAATTGTTGTGTATTATCAGTCAAATGAGATTAACTTTTGAGGTGAGTCCATCTGCCAAATAGACAGGGATTAATAACCTACTGAGGTAAACATAGAGGAGTAGCACTTTTTTCCCATTGTCTATATGTTGTTTTTATTGTTGGTACTAATATTTTTATTCTGAGATTGGGGATATTTTGAAGGTGCCCTGGAGTATCCATAGCCCATATCAATTTTACTAAAAACCTGGTACTGAAAACTTTAAAGAAAAATTAAAAACATGTCAATTGTCTCTCTTAAGTACTGAAATAGACATGTTCACCTACTCTGTAATGACTATCATTCAAATAGGAAGGACTGTATAAAACAATGTTTTTGTTTATTTATAACTTATCTGCTTTCTAAAATGATTCTACTGGTGTTCTGAATTCTAAAAAATGCAATTGTATCCAACTTCTCTATATGATGAGAATACTAAAGCTGTTTTACAGCCATGTTAATGGCAATGAAACTGCATTAATATTTGTCTTCTGTGTTTAGAAAATTATTTGTTGATATGTAGTTATTAACCAAATATCGATATGTTTACAGTTTTTACCAGCTTTAATATCCTGAATAAGAGTTTCTAATCATTCTGTGGTTTAGCTAATATATAAAATTGAGCAGCTGTAAACATGGATAACAGTTAACAAAATACAAAATCTGTCTATATATCTACATTATATCTACATCATAGCACAACACTAAATCTGCACATATATTAAGGCAACAAATGTTATAAAAAAATCTTCTGTATAGCAGTATGAAAAGATAAAGTATGATAATATGCTAACAATAAAGAGGAACTTTTTTTGGTCCTAAGCCAAGTCAGAATACAGTCATGACCTAATGGTAAGAAGATTGTTTATATTTCAGAACTTTTTTTCAAACATAATATACAAGGTGTCCCATAAGTCTGAAACAAAATTACACGATGTCCCCTGAAGGGCTCAGTATTTTCAGTATAGATGGAATCTGTTACATTCTGCAATGACCTCTGTCTGACTCCAACAATAAGTATTATCTAGAGTATTTCTTTTTTTCTTAAAGACATTTTGGGGTTACAAACATACATGATTTTTAAAATTTTGATTCCAGACTTATCAGACACCCTGTATAATGAAGAATTATATACTATATCTTACATTCTGATAAACCTAAACTCTCTCATATCAACAAATACAGATCTTAATGTAGTCTTCTCATGCCCAGGTATTCAGAGTAATGTGTATCTCAAGTTGTACCGGAGAGGACATCATAATATGAACATTCTTCTCCACTATTAGTACAGTTCACAAGCTGTCTTCTCATTTGCAAGTTAATCCAGGACAGATTCAAATGTTTAAATGACATGTTTTGGTGCTGGCCTGGTCCCTTTGTTAAAAGACAAAAACAGTAGGCAGCAGTATAGACAACATTCCATACATAATTAAAAAATAAAGATATTGTTTGTACAAATGAGGTATTCATAATCCACTTGCATGTTACTTTTTAATGCCAACATAAGCCATCTCGACTATACTATAGAAAGCAAGACTGACTAGGGAACCAGTGTAAGATGAAATACCAAAATGTTCAAATAAGTAAAGAATAGTGGTAAAAGTTAAAGAACTAATCTAGTTCAAAGTAAAAACTAGACATCTTACAGAAGTGAAAAAATGTGTGGGAAGCAGTACAGGTCAATAGCCTCATTCAAACCTGTAGATGCAAATATATTTAAATAAAACATCTAAAACAATACCATTTTTGAAAATGTAACCAACAAATTCAAAAGGACCGATGTGCTAAACAGATGAATGGATGCCATCATGAATGGCAAATCACTGACTTTCGTTTGCCCACAAAAGCATTTCCTCTAAAACTTTCATTACAGAAGTTGATTAACAACATTTTAAAAAGCATCCTGCATTAAAAAGGGCAAACTGCTTTGAAGATAACACTCTATTTTAATTTTACGAAACACCGCATTACCAACTGTCTACCAAGTAGTGTGATAGACAGTAAGACGTTAGGGTCTTTCAAAACTCGACTTGATGTTTTTTTGGAAGAAATAAGTGGATAGTACTGGCGAGCTTTGTTGGGCTGAATGGCCTGTTCTTGTCTAGAGTGTTCTAATGTTCTAAACTCAGCTAAATACAGGGTAAGCGTCTCAATCTTCTTTCTTTTTTCTGCTAAATAAGAAATAGAGGCATTAGTGTTCTGTGTCAAATCCCCTCGGTTGTGGTATTCACGCTGCGTCAAGCCCGTTGGCTGCCCCCTATTCACGCGTATGTGACACTGGACATGCTAAAATGCTGGTGTGTGTTTTCTTTGCTGGTCATTGTATTTCTCAAGGAAAAAGGCAAAGGACTCCTGCATAGTTTGTCATGGCTAAATGTCAATACTTTATGGCAAATCTTTACTAAATTATTGAATTGACACCACTGATGTGATTATTGTATACTCAAGATTTGGTTTACAATATCTTTTTTATAATACAATCGCTAGATGTATGCTTTTAGGGACTTGGAAATTTAAAAGTGTTTACATTTGGATTCAAATTCGCACCTTCTCTTTTGTCTTTTCTTGAAGTCAGACAAACTACATGAGCTCCAGCAAACTGAAAACAATGAGCATAAATTTGAAAATTATTGGCTGACTATATTTAAATATTGTCATTAAGAGGGAGTGCATTGGAAATGACCCTTGTGTTCAGAATAAAGTCAAGGTATAAAAAAAATAGATCAACTACATACAGTTACTAAAGCCTAAGGTTTGAAAAACACAGGAAGGATAAACAGTAGCAAATAACTGGTATAAAACAGCAATACTTGTAACCCTTCTGAAACTACCCTATCTGCCAGGTGGGATCACTACTTGCCCGCCTTAAAGTGCCATAAATAATCCCAGTCTCATCTTTAGTCTCTCTCTCTCTATTTCTGTCTATAACTTTGCCACTCTCTTGTTCTTACCAGGCAGGGCTTTCCTCTAGTAGTTTCTGATGTATCCATAACCCACAGCCATCAGCACCATTAAGACTTTCCTCCAGCTTATTCGCAGCTTAAAGGGAAAACATTTTCCTGTTCTCCCAGTCAAAGACCATGTGCTACTACTCTTTGTTTGTCAGGTATCCCTTCTTCCAATTCTGCTTATGAAGAGTGCCAGGCACTCCTAGCAACTGCTACGCCAACTGTCCTCTAGTGGGCAGATAGAACATTACATGGCTTGTACCTAGGTACACCTTGATATTCATGTCCTTGACCTTTTGCAGGCAAACAGCTGACATATTGTATGAGGCATTCCCAACATCAACATGCTCTTTCATGACAATGTATGTCATCTATGATGGCTCATTCTTCCATCTCCTTAAAACTGACTAGGCTCAGTTTCAGCTCTGTGCTTTCATTTCCTGCATGCACTTCCCTGCCAGCTATCACAATAAATTTAATGTAAATGTAGATATTCAGAGATAATGCTTCTTAGTGTGCAGGTGACTTGAGTGGCTCTGCATTTCTAACAAAATGTGCTAATAAATGCTAACACTGAATATTTGAAAGTAGTCTTGTTTTTGGATATCAGCAAAAAATAAGTAGACACAATCTGTCTTTTTTAGAGTTAGTGACATAACAGGCTGGGTTTTTATGTAAACATTTTGTTTTCTTAAAAATCAATTTTCAGTATTGTGAATGTATCAAAGACCTGTTAAATCCACAAGCGATCTGTTCACACCTTTACATACAGTAAAGTAAACTTCTCTAAGTGATTACACAATTATGTGAACTTTAATCAAAAGCTTACAATAGCTAGACGTTTAATCTGGCACAATCAAGGGTTTTTAACAATCAAACATAGTAAATAATCTAATTTGGGAATGTAAATCCAGCTGGCTTTTTACTGGCTACTTAGACTTATAATTTATTGTAATATAGATATAAACCCTTTAAGGATGATTTCCAATGCTCTGTGATGTTGCCCCATTTTCAAATGGGGAACTTTGCTTGTATTTGAGTGCACTCTTTGTGGTGTAGTATTGTCTTCCTCAGATCTCTGTTAGGATTTTTGCCATGACTTCTGCAACGTAATAGGAGAAAATGGGTCTCTTTCTGGGATAGGAGTTTAGGCACTATAGTTCCCATTTTGAAACAGTGCTGCTTCTCAGTCTCAGACAGGGTTCAGTCACTGACACAGAGCTTGTGCCAAAATAAGTGGACCACAGAGCTAGGTCATGGCTTCTAGCTCCAAGGTCCTATAGAAACTGAAACCTGGCTTGGTGAGCACATCCCCGATAGCGCATTATACCTGCCGAGCTTCCAACTTCTCCGTGCGGACCGCGTCATGGAGCTCTCGGGGAAAATGAAAGGAGGCGGAATCTATTTCTACATAAACGAAGGTTGGTGTACAGATGTCACAGTACTAATCAAAACATGCAGCCCTCACTTAGAGTCTTTTTTCATTGACTGTAAACCGTTCTATTCACTGCGCGAGTTTTCCTTGTTTATTCTGGTTGGTGTTTACATCCCACCTCAGGCCTGTGTTAGTGAAGCATTACAACACCTGGCTGACCAGATAACTAACATGGAGCACAAACACCCGGACTCCCTGCTCATTGTTCTTGGTGATTTTAACAGAGCAAACCTCAGGCAAGAACTGACAAAATTCAGTCAGCATATTAAGTGTCCTACCAGGGACAAAAACACACTGGACCACTGCTACAGAATATTAAAGGATGCTTATCGCTCTGTCCCTCGTGCTGCCCTGGGACTCTCTGACCACTGTTTGGTTCATCTTCTCCTGACTTACAGGCAGAACTTAAGATCTGCAAAGCCTGTGGTGAAAACGGTGAAGAGATGGACCAACGAGGCAAAGCTGGAACTACAAGCCTGCTTTGACTGTACTGATTGAAGTGTTTTTGAGTCTGCAGCGACAGACCTGGATGAGCTTACTGACACTGTGACATCCTACGTCAGTTTTTGTGAGGATATGTGTGTGCCCATGAAAACTTTTCGCACATACAACAACAACAAACCCTGGTTTACTACAAAACTCAGGCAGCTTCGTCAGGCTAAGGAGAAGGCCTACAGAAGTGGGGACAGAATCCTGTATAATCAAGCCAGAAACACATTGACAAAGGAGATCAGAGTAGCAAAGAGGTGCTACACTGAAAAGCTGGAAAATAGGTTTACAGCCAATGAGCCTGCATCAGTGTGGAGAGGTTTGAAAGACATCACCAACTACAGGAAATCATCCCCCCATACTGAAGAGAACCATCAACTGGCCAACGAACTGAATTTGTTCTACTGCAGGTTTGATAATCCCTCTTTCACACCTCTCACCCATGCCAATCAAAATACACTCCCAGCACTCACTACCAAGCCCCTGCCCCTCCCCACTGACACCATACCTGCACTCAGGATCTGTGAAGGGGACGTGAGTCAGCTCTTCAGGAGACAGAAGATCAGGAAGGCACCAGGTCCAGATGGTGTGTCACCCTCCTGTGTTAAAGTCTGTGCTGATCAGCTGGCCCCCATATTTACACAGATCTTCAACAGATCCCTGGAGCTATGTGAAGTTCCTTCCTGCCTTAAGCGTTCCACAATTATCCCGGTTCCAAAGAAAACCTCCATCGCAGGGTTAACACTAGAATTACCAGAGCCTACGAAAAAACTCATAAATCCGTCCCAGCTTAAATCGCGTCCTAAATCCGTTTGCACCTCTCCGCCAGAGTCCTTTGTCATCTAAATGTGCTGATAAACAAAAGCTACTAGCAGCCAGCTATTCCATCCCCCCACCGACTTAGAACGAATTTCTCCTAGCTCATGCCTTGCCTTGATTTGATTATCTGGGATTGAAGTGGAGTTTTAGAGTGGAAATAATATAGTGTTATTTGGAATACACGCATTTCATGTGTGTTCCGTTTCTATAGTAGTCTGTGCAAACACATTTTTAAAACAGAAACATTTTTCATATTCTAATAGTAAATGACAAAATGTAGGCATAAACTATATAACGCATGAAGCCTGAAGTCCATATATCAAAGAAACACTTTCACAAAAGGTACAAATAAGAGAACACGTGCGCTTTTATTCAAAAATATAACTGCACAAAAAAAAAAAAGCCGCGTTAGCATGCCACATTGACACTCTTACTACAACCGTCGTGGTGGCGTAATGGTATCAGCTCCTGACTGGGAATCAGAGGGTGGCGAGTTCGATCCCGCACGGCTCCACTTCGAGAAGTGAACTACTCTCATTCTTACAATTTTAGAATAACAACATAAATTTGATTTCAGTCTGTAACAGCCGGTGTAACTTATGATACTGTTAAAGGTTAGCTTTTTTTTTTTTTTTTTAATTCACTTTTCATTCTCGCAGTCGCATTCAGAATCAATCCATACAACCCCATCTGCAACAGCTGTTTTCACATAAATAAAAGTGCACTTTTATTCAAGACTATAACCGAAGAATAAAGAAAGCAAGTTACAGTTGGTGGTTGATACGACAGCTTGCGTGGTGCAATGCTAAGAACTGCTGATTTCAAGTGACGGTGATATACGAAGAAGGCAGCTTCACCAGCGTTTGTGTGTCAGAACCCTTTTTGGGGGGGGGGGGGGGCGGTAGTATGCATCGTGGTACACTGCAGACCTATAGCGCGTCTTTATGTCAAATAAAGCTGATTCTGATTCTGATTATTTTCAGATCCAACTCAGAAAGCAAACTGACTAAAAGTGGGTAGCGCAGCAGCTTAGACATTCTTTTTGGTGTTTATTCTAGAATCCGAGCTGCAGCCAGTTTCAACAACTTAACTCTTAACAGGCTTTCTGTGACACTGAAATCCAAGCACAATAGGATAATGCCAATATTGGCCTACACAAATACACATATTTTTAAAAAATAATAATTTATGTTGAAAACAAAAGATATAAATTGTAATAGGCAAACTTTCCTGCATCAAAAGGAGCACAAGTTTCAAATAAGACTTAATTTGAATTGACTTAATGTATTACAAAGTTAATTAAAGTTCTATTAACACTAGAATTACCAGAGCCTACGAAAAAACTCGTAGATCCGTCCCACCTTAAAACGCTTTGTACCTCTCTGTCAGCGTCTTTTGTCTTCTAAATGTGTGGATAAGCAGCAAACAGAAAGCAGCCTACTATCACATCCCCACACCCCCAATGTTATCTCAGCTGAAGTCTTTTTACCTGCGTGTCAGTTGCTTAGAGTTGTATAGAGTGAGAAGTCAAGCAAAATGACACCTTTTATAAATACTATATCGTTATTTGGAACACTTGAATTTCATGTGTGTTCTGTGTCTATAACAATCTATGTACAGTAAACACATCATTAAAACAGAAACGTTTTTCAAGTATATAATGTGTGAAGCCTGAATTCCAAATATTACTAATGACTTTACGCTGTAGATCTGGCTCTTACATACAAAGGACGGTGCATGTGCCCAAAACATTAACATTTATATGTTACTTACATAAAAGCCAAATCTAATGTTATTTATCTATTTACCTTGAATTATTTACTTACTTCCTAAAGCGTAAAGTCACGAGTGCAGAGCTTCCCATGTACATATACTGTACAAAGTACAGCGATGGCAAAAGTGCATTCTTGATCCAATGTAGAATCGTCGACATGATTTGAGTTTACCTCTGTTGTAGCGCGTCTATGTTAAAACAGCAGTGTCAAATGCGGAGGGGGGGGGGGGGGGGGTATGGGGATTTGGGATTGTGAACACGGCTGAGAGAATAACAGAATAAAAAAAAACAAAGCTAACCTTTACAAGAATCATAAATCACACCAGCTGTTACAGACTGGAATCAAATGTAAGTTTTTATTCTAAAATAGTAAGAATATGAGCAGCTCAGTTCTCAAAATGGACTCGTCCGGGATTGAACCCGTGAAGCTTTGATTACCAGTCAATAGCTGATACCGTTGCGCCACCAAAGCTGTCATAGCAAATGCGTGTCAATGTCGCAGGTAAACATGGGTTGTTTTTCTGCAGTTATACAGTATTTTTGAATAAAAGTGCATTTGTTCTGTTATATTTGTACCTTTTGTGAAAGTGTCTCTTTGATATTTGGAATTCAGGCTTCACACATTATATACCGTACTTCATGTCTACATTTTGTCAATTATTATCAAAACATGAAAAACAATTCTGTTTTAACGATGTGTTTACTGTACATAGATTGTTGTACACACGGAACACACATGAAATGGAAGTGTTCCAAATAACGATATACAAAGTACAGTGATGGCAAAAGGTGTAATTTTGCTTGACTTCTCACTCTATACAACTCTAAGCAACTGACACGCAGGTAAACAGACTTCAGCTGAGAAAACTGTGCAGGGTGGGGGGATGTGATAGTAGGCTACTTTGTGTTTGCTGCTTATCCACACATTTAGAAGACAAAAGACGGTGACAGAGAGTTGTGAAGTGTTTTAAGGTGGGACGGATCTACAAGTTTTTTCGTAGGCTCTGGTAATTCTAGTGTTAACTAATTCCAATATAACAAAAGAATATGACAGATAATTAACAAATGCAATAAAGACAAAAAGGTGAAAAAATAAAGTATCATGTAACTGAATGAATACATTAACTAAGAAAAAAAATACATTGAAATACAATAAAGAAGAAAAAGTCAGAGTTACAAAGGTCCAAAGTAATAGGCCAAAATTTACAAAACTACTAATTACAAAAATATAAGAATTGTAAACTTTCAGAATACAAAAGGCCATATTACAAAACACGAAATCATCCTCAGTAATAAGTACATTGAGAAATGGGAAGCAGAGACACAGAAATTCTTACTCAGTGCCCCAGAAGTTAGCTTTTGACTTGCATAACACTTAAATAACAACAACAACAACATTTATTTATATAGCACATTTTCATACAAACAATGTAACTCAAAGTGCTTTACATGATGAAGAAAAGAGAAAAAAAAAACAAAGTAAGAATTAAAATAATACAACACTAATTAACATAGAATAAGAGTAAGGTCCGATGGACAGGGAGGACAGAAAAAACAAAAAAAACTCCAGATGGCTGGAGAAAAAAAAATCTTCAGGGGTTCCAGACCATGAGACCGGCCAGCCCCCTCTGGGCATTCTACCTAACATAAATGATCAGTCCTCTTTGTATTTAGGGTTCTCATGGAAGGACTTGATGATGATCAGAGGTGACTGTGTGCAGAGGGTACAGACCTATAAATACCTGGGAGTACAGCTGGATGATAAATTGGACTGGACTGCCAATACTGATTCTCTGTGCAAGAGAGGACAGAGCTGGCTATACTTCCTTAGAAGACTGCCGTCCTTCAACATCTGCAATAAAATGCTGCAGATGTTCTATCTATGATGGTCATGTAGACTTCTGGCTTTTAATCTATCAATGTAGGAACATCATGGTGCTTTGATTAGGTGGTGGTGGCGCAGGTCGCCACCACAAAAAAACGGGAAAAGAAACAGAAGAGAGAGTAGGGGTTAGTACGGATTCTAGAGCCACCACGAATAGTTATAATAATTGATTGAATATACAGAGCATCAGGATTAAACTAAAATGAAGTTATGAGAAAGCCATGTTAAAGTAATGTGTTTTTAGCAGTTTTTTAAAGTGCTGCAATGAATTAGCTTGGCAAATTCCTATTGGCAGGCTATTCCAGATTTTAGATGCATAACAGCAGAAGGCCGCCTCACCACTTCTTTTAAGTTTAGCTCTTGGAATTCTAAGCAGACACTCATTTGAGGATCTAAGGTTACGATTTGGAATATAAGGTGTCAGACATTCCGATATATAAGATGGAGCAGGATTATTTAAGGCTTTATAAACAATAAGCAGTATTTTAAAGTCAATTCTGAATGACACAAGTAACCAGTGTAGTGACATTAAAACTGGAGAAACGTGCTCGGATTTTCTTTTCCTAGTTAGGATTCTAGCAGCTGCATTCTGCACTAGTTGCAAACGATTTGTGTCTTTTTTGGGTAGTCCTGAGAGGAGTGCATTACAGTAATCTAGTCGACTGAAAACAAAAGCGTGAACTAATTTCTCAGCATCTTTCAATGATATAAGAGGTCTAACTTTTGCTATGTTTCTTAAGTGAAAAAATGCTGTCCTAGTGATCTGATTAATATGTGATTTAAAATTCAGGTTACAGTCAACAGTTACCCCTAAATTCTTTACCTCCGTCTTGACTTTTAATCCTAATGCATCAAGTTTGTTTCTAATAACCTCATTATATCCATTATTGCCAATCACTAAAATTTTTGTTTTCTCTTTATTTAGCTTGAGAAAATTACTATTCATCCATTTAGAAACACAAGTAAGACATTGTGTTAGTGAAACAACAGAGTCGGGGTCGTGAGGTGCTATTGATAAATACAGCTGCGTGTCATCAGCATAGCTGTGGTAACTCATGTTATGCCCCGAGATAATCTGACCTAATGGAAGCATGTAGATCGAAAAGAGCAGCAGAACCAGGATAGAGCCTTGTGGAACACCATATTGGATATCATGTGTCCTTGAGTTGTAATTACCACAACTAACAAAGAACTTTCTACCTGCCAGGTAGGATTCAAACCAATTTAAGACACTGCCAGAGAGGCCCACCCATTGACTAAGGCGATTTCTAAGAATATTGTGATCAATGGTGTCAAATGCGGCACTCAGATCCAAGAGGATGAGAACAGATAAATGGCCTCTGTCTGCATTTACCTGCAAGTCATTTCCTACTTTAACAAGTGCAGTTTCTGTACTGTGATTTGTTCTAAAACCCGACTGAAACTTATCAAGAATAGCATGTTTATTGAGGTGGTCATTTAGCTGCATAATAACTGCCTTCTCTAAAATTTTACTTAAGAAAGGCTGGATAGAAATGGGTCCAAAATTTTCAAAAGCAGAGGGGTCAAGATTATTTTTCTTGAGTAGGGGTTTAACTACAGCAGTCTTAAGACAGTCTGGGAAGACCCCTGTATCTAATGACGAGTTTACTATGTCAAGAATATTATCAATTAGCACGCCCAATACTTCTTTGAAAAAACTTGTTGGTATTGGGTCAAGGACGCAGGTGGAGGGTCTCAGCTGAGAAATTATTTTATGTAAATCAGGTAAATCTATAGTGGTGAAAGAATTTAATTTGTTTATAATGGAGTACTAGGGCTTAAGAGAATCCGCAGTGTTGGGGAGATATACTATATTATTTCTAATATCATTAATTTTTTGATTGAAAAATACAGCAATAGCCTCACAAGTTTTACTGGAAGTATTTTGGAGGCATTCCTTTGAGTTACCTGGGTTTAGCAGATGATCAATCGTAGAGAATAAGATTCTGGGATTACTAGCATTGTCATTTATAATCTTAGAGAAATAGCAGCGCCTCTCAAGACGGACTGTTTTATTGTATTCTGTTATTTTAACCTTTAATATCTCATAGTGGATAGTTAGTTTAATTTTTCTCCATTTACGCTTAGCTCTACGGCATGTTCTCTTTAAATCAGACACTCTTTGGGTCTTCCATGGTATAACAATGCTAGAAGATTTTTCAACTGTCTTTTCAGGTGCAACTATGTCAATAGCAGCTCTCACCATAGTATTAAATTTTTCTACCTTACTATTTACATTATCCTCACTATTATAGTTAGCAGTATAAACGGACTGGTTGCTTAGAATGTTTGTAAGTTTTAAAGCTGCTGATGAATCAAAGAAGCATTTTTTAACAATATGCTTCTCATGAATGTTTTCTATCAATAATTTTATATTAAATGGTAAATGAAAATGGTCTGATAGACCAATATCAATGATCTGATTTACATCAACTTTTAGTCCTTTGGTAATTACTAAGTCTAGAGTATGACCTACTTTATGTGTGGGCTGATTAACGAGCTGTCTCAAATCAAAAGAGTCCAGGAGGTTCATGAATTCTTTTACTTTTGGGTCAGACTGATCATCAATATGAAAGTTAAAGTCGCCGACTATTAGGAGTGTGTCATAGATAGGAATAGGAATGCAGGTGGCAGCAACCTTTAGCTGTACACCAACAGAGCCATGAAGCACTAATTGTTTTGGCTCAGCATCACATGGGAAAGCTAAAAACAATAATAAAGTAAATAAATGAAAAAGATTAGCAAAAAGTGAAAAATAAGTAAACAGTAAAGAAAGGGATTAATAAAAACAATTCTGTTAACAAAAATAGCACAACTTACAAACAAAAAGCAGTAATAAACAACTAATGTTGAAGATGGAGCTGTAATGAACAGAGTTTCCTCCCAGGCAAAATAAGGTGTAAGGCATCCAAATTCTTCATTAAAGGCTTCTCTGGCCAGGCCATGCCTCTTTTGATGTGTTTCGGAACTCTAACCACTTTATTAGGGCCACGGATTTTTTAATGCTGTAAAGAGATGAAAGTCTTTGTGCTCAAGTTAAAAAAAAATTAAAGTGGAGGTTGGGTATTTGTGAAACTGTAATACTTAATGTGAATATATATATATATATATATATATATATATATATATATATATATATATATATATATATAGTATATATTTTTTATAAATGATGCGCTTGTTCTTTTGTCTGAGTATTTTTAACTGCTGATCTCCTGGCATTTTCATGTGCAACAGTCTCTAAAGTTTATTCAAAATGGTGCGAAAAACAAAAGAATATCCACTGAGTGGCAGTTCTACGGACAGAAACACCTTGTTGATGAGCGAGGTCAAAGGAGAATGGTCAGACTGGTCCAAGCTGACAGAAAGCTTATGGTAACTCAACTAACTACTCTATATGACTGTGGTGATAAGAAAAAACATTTCAGAATAAACGACACGTCAAGCATTAAGGCGGATGGACTACAACAGCAGAAGACCATGTTGGGTTCCACTCCTGTCAACCATGAACAAAAAACTGAACCTTCAGAGGACATAGGCTCCTCAAAATTGTACAGATGAAGGCTGGAAAAACATAGCCAGATCTGACTAATCCCAAATTCTGCTGAGGCACAGAGATGGTAGGGTCAGAATTTGGTGCCAACATCATGAATCTATGCACCCAACCTGCTTTGTGTCAACAGTCCAGGCTGGTGGTGTAATGATGTGTGGGCATGTTAATGCCAATCAACCGTCACTTGAATGCCACAGCCTACCTGAGTATTATTACTGACCATGTTCATTCATGGCCTGAATTTTTCCATCTTTTAGTGGCTACTTCCAGCATAATAATGGACCATGTCACAAATCAAATATCATCTCAAACTGGTTTCATGAACATGAATATGAATTCACTGTTCATTGCTGGCTTTCCCAGTCACCGAATCTGAATCCAATAGAAACCCTTTGGGAGTTTTGCAGTATGAATATGCTGCTAACAAATCTATAGAAATGATTTATTTACATCAACATTAACTAGAATCTCAAAGGAATGTCCCCAACATCTTGTGGAAACCATGCCACAAAGAATTAAGAAGGCACTACCTAGTATTAGTACAGTGTTCTTAATAATTTGCTCAGTGACTGTATATTCCTGTTTAACCTTTCAAAGTATGAGTTACAGTGATGTACTCTTTATAAGAGTGTGTTCCATGTTCCAGTTACTGAGTAATCACACTCTTTTTCCTTTCTGAATAAGTCAATTCTGAAGTACTATAACAGAAACTCCAGCTGATTAGTTCAATAGTAGTAATGTGAATTTCTCCAGGGACATGAAACAAATTGACCAACACAAACAGGTGGAAAGCCTGTTTATATATTTTTTCTAGGCTTATGACTATGTTGTTATCAGAATCAGAAGTTGTCTTCTTTACTTGTCAAACTAGTATCGGTATTCTTTCAACTGTTGTTTATACATTTCCTAAGACAATAAGGAGCCTATATTTTTAAAGAGTTTTTTTTTCTTTTTGATTGTTCACTTAAAAAACTACATCTACAGAAGAAACCGAGTCCTGATTAACACTTCCTATGCAATACTTTACTGTTATGGGATTATAGGGTCAATACTGTTGTATTTATAGGGTACAGTGAAATTCTTACTAGCATTTCCTAACCAATATGCAACAAACACTTTTCGACACCATGAATAGTTAATGCTCTATAATCTAGTTTTTGCGAGCAATAGAAAAAGATTGATTAAAGGAAGAGAAGAAAAAAAAATTGCCATCTATTTCATCATTTTGCAGTACCAGAATCAGTATCTTTTTCATTTTCAAGTACTTAATATCTGGGAATTTAACTTGGTTGCTTTGGAGCTGCTCATAACAGAACCCAATATCACATACAAATAACAAAAGTTAAACAACATACATTCCAAACAATTTTAGAACAGTGTACTTTTAAAAAAGATGTGCAAATGAAAGTGTGTGTGCATGTTGTGTAGTGTATATGCATACACATACACACACATACATTCATATACTGTATATACATATACACAGCTTAGGAAGACTGGTTTGTGAGGGCTATAGCTCTAGGAAAGAAATAAGTAAGGTGTATAGTAGTTTAAGGTTTAATTGACCAAAAGTGTTTACCAAAGGGGAGTTTTTGGAACAAGTGATGACCTTGGTGGGATGAGTCAGTGGTGATTTCTTTGACATGGTTTAAGGCACTACATACATACAGGTCTGCAACAGGAGGAAGAGCACAGACACTTTTTGAATGGGCCTCAAAACTTGCTGCAATGTATATTTGGCGTGGACTGTTAGTGAACCAAACCAGACAACAATAAAGACGGGTAGTCACATCTTTGATTATGGCTTTGCAGAAGTGTATCAAGATGGGTTGGAAAATATTTTACTTCTTTACATTGTGTAAAAAGTTCATCTGCTGCTGATCCTTCTTAGAGAAGGAAATGGTGTTAAAGTTCCAGCTGAGAGTGTTTGTGATAGTTATGCCCAAAAATGTTAACTATTCCACTATATTGAATGTAGAATCATTTCTAATGAAAGGGGCTGTTTGAGACAGTCAATCATCATTTCCAATGTCCTTGTAGTATTGAGTCCCAGGCTATTCCTAGTGCACCAAGATGAGTAACCTTCTTTATACAGTGGAATCTCGGGTCACGACCATAATTCGTTCCAAAACTCTGGTCGTAACCCGATTTGGTCGTGACCCGAAGTAATTTCCCCCATAGGATTGTATGTAAATACAATTAATCCGTTCCAGACCGTACGAACTGTATGTAAATATATATTTTTTTAAAGATTTTTTGGCACAAATATAGTTAATTATACCATAGAATGCACAGTGTAATAGTACAGTGATCCCTCGCTATATCGCGCTTCGCCTTTCGCGGCTTCACTCCATCGCGGATTTTATATGTAAGCATATTTAAATATATATCGCGGATTTTTCGCTGCTTCGCGGGTTTCTGCGGACAATAGGTCTTTTAATTTCTGGTGCATGCTTCCTCAGTTGGTTTGCCCAGTTGATTTCATACAAGGGACGCTATAGGCAGATGGCTGAGAAGCTATCCAGCTTACTTTCTCTCTCTCTCTCTCTCTCTCTTGCGCTGACGTAGGGGGGTGTGAGCAGGGGGGCTGTGTGCAGCTGCTTCCTGAAAGGACATGCTGCACGGAGCTTCGCATACTTAAAAGCTCAAAGGGCACGTATTGATTTTTTTATCTGTCTCTCTATCTCTCTCTCTCTCTCTCTCTTCCTCTCTCTTCCTGCTCCTGACAGAGGGGGTGCGAGCTGCCGCCTTCAACAGCTTTGTACCGGCGGTGCTTCGCATACTTAAAAGCCAAAAAGCCCTATTGATTTTTTTTTTGACTGCTTGCTTTGCACTCCTTTGAAAAGGAAGATATGTTTGCATTCTTTTAATTGTGAGACAGAACTGTCATCTCTGTCTTATCATGGAGCACAGTTTAAACTTTTGAAAAAGAGACAAATGTTTGTTTGCAGTGTTTGAATAACGTTCCTGTCTCTCTACAACCTCCTGTGTTTCTGCGCAAATCTGTGACCCAAGCATGACAATATAAAAATAACCATATAAACATATGGTTTCTACTTCGCGGATTTTCCTATTTCGCGGGTGGCTCTGGAACGCAACCCCCGCGATGGAGGAGGGATTACTGTAATCTAAATGTAAAAACATTGAATAACACTGAGAAAACCTTGAACAACAGAGAAAACTAACACTGCAAGGGTTTGCGCTATAGTGTTACGAACCGCTAACTAAAAACACTTTTTTTTAATGAGTTTTGAGCACAGGGAAAAAAATGAACATTTGAAAAATCCGTAATTTAATAAACCACCAAGAAAAGTAACATTGCAACAATGCACGCTACGAACCGATCACTGTAAACAGAAGTGAAGTAGAGGTTAAAATCCAATAGAAAAAAGTCATCATTAAAGACCGGTGCATTCTGTAACTGCCTTATGAGGCTAGCCCTCTCTCTCTCTTGCGCGTGTGTCTGTGTCTCTCTCTCTCTCGCTCGCTGCACAGGGAGAGACTGAACACATGCGGAAATCATTGGCGCGCACAAACTGAAAGGGAAACTGGCTTGTTCATATACCGAGTGTGTGGTCGTGAACAGATGCAAAAGTTTGGCGAACTTTTTGGTCGTAACCCGATTTGTACGTGTTCAGAGACGTTCGTGAACCGAGGTTCCACTGTATATGTTATTTCATTTTAATTCAATAATGGTGGCAACATCAGTGAATTTAATGATTTTTACTTCAGGGTCAGTTAACCTTTAGTCACTGATGTACAAGAATAAAGAGTAGGGATGAAAGTCCACAATCTAAAGGGCACTTGCATTGATATAGAGACTGCCTCAGAAGTGGGAGCCCATCCGAATGTACTGTTTCCTGTTTGTCAAAAAGTTGTAAATCCATTTACAGCTGGAAGAACTCAGTTAAGTTTGTAGAAGTTTAGTTAACAACTGTTCTGGGACAATGGTGTTAAATGCTGGACTGAAGTTTACAAACAGTATTCTGCTATAAGGTCCTTTATAGTTCAGCTGCTCTAACATAAATTGCAGGCCCTTGTTCATAGCATCATTCACAGATCTATTTGCTCTATATATATATTGAGGTGGGTCAGGATGAGGAGCAGTAACAGACCTAAGATGGGTAAGAACTATCCTTTCAAACATTTTCATTAGAACTGATGTAAGTGCAATAGGCCTGTAATCACTGATGCATCTTAGTTTTATCTTTTTTAGGAGCTGGAACATTTACCACATTTATCTCTAATCACACAATTAAATGTAAGCAATAAAAATAATACTGTTTAATACTCGTGTTTTCAAAATATTTTATTCTTTTTTTTCATATTTCACATGATTTTATGTTGACAGTTTAATATTCAAAGGTATGCTCTCACCTATTTCATTCTGTGATACATTGGTAGTGAAACGCTGTTTATATTTGTATTTTTAGTCAAGACGTTTTATTTCATACGATATAAGCCTTATGTAAAGCATATTATTAACGTAACTTTAAATACGTTGTTTATGTTTAAATTATGATTACATAATACTTTAAATAAGCATCATCAATGCTTACTCGTCCTGAGCCAGTTGAGATTTGACAGTTAACCTAATGCATGCATTTTTCAGATGTAAAAGGGAAAACCTTAGCACAAAGAGAAAAACCCTATCAAGGATAATAAGAATGTGCAAATGCTACAGAAGTAATCAGTCTCTTAATACTCTCTTGTGTATAAAATACACAAAATGCAAGTGAAATCTTTATAAATGCAATGATTTATTTAGATATAACAAAAAGAACATACAATGAAAGAAAGGCAAAAAGGGTTTTCCTAAAAGGCAACCCAGAGTACACAAATCCCCTTACATAGTCCAAATAACCAAATCCACAAAGCAAAAGCTAGAATTCAAAATCCAGGAAATTCAAACATTACAAGAAAACTGCACTCTTTGTAGAACTTCAATGGACCACTGACAGAATAGCTCTCAGCTTCAGACTATAAAGGCAGTCCTTTGGGTTGCACCTACAAATACAAGGAGCACAGGAGAACAACTCATTATGCATACTTAGTAAATTATAAACAACATGACAAAATTAATAAAAAATACATAACTACAATGGACATATGACAAAACAGAACTTTAAAATAAACAAGAAGGATAAATAAACAGAAAAGATAATTACCCTGGCTAAAAATATAACAAGTTTCATAAAATGATTGACCCACTTCTGTATTTTTTCTAGTGAATTAAGATGTCTGAAGAAGTGTTATGGTAGTTACTGTTTAGATTTAATCTTCGTATTCTAATTTTTGTTGCTTTTACTTCAATTTGTTGTTTGTATTTTGCCATTGCAATTCTTTTAGCTTAACAAAAAATTACTTCTTGGAAATTCTTAAAACTATACATTTTACTTTCCTTTAATTATGTTTTGCTTTTTGTAAACATTAGTTACATAAACGTTCATTAAACAACTACAGTAAGTGCAACATGTTCTGTCATTTCAGTTTGTTGTTCTCTTTCAGTCTGATACTAAAATGTCCAAAAAGAGAGATCTGCTAGAATGCCATTGTAATCGCACAAGTAGAATATAAGAGGGTGTAAACATACTGTATATATAAGTGCCATAGTGGTCAAATCGGTACAAGTAAACAAAAAAGAAAAACAAATTCTACAGATTTCAGTCAGTTAAAATCAACAGCAATAGAAATGTAAAACATTGTCTTCAGATTTACTATAACATAATTTACATCTTAAAATATTTAAGGACTGTATTTTTCAGCACACATAATGGCAGAATTCACATACTGTGATTCAATCAGTATTTGTTATCTTTTTATGTCAGCATGTTGTACAAATTCATTTAAAAATAAAAAGAACTGATATTGTCTTTGTTAGATGTTGATCCAAGCAGTTCAGAGAAGCTTTTTTGCCTTTGTCTTACGTGTACTTGTGGTAATGGGTTTATTACCAAGGTTTCATTGCTTTTTCAAAATAGACTTGTGGGAAAAGTTTGTGTTTACTTTATTCTTATCATTGAATTTTTAAAAGTATGCCACAGATTCTATGAAGTGTGCTTTTCTAGATCTGATTTTTATCAGTCATGTTTGTTTTGTTTGCTGTGTTCCTGGTTACTGTTTATTCTCTAGTGATAATGTCTCTGTAACATTTATTTTCAGATACAGTATGTGTCTAAAAATTTCATAGAAAAAAAAACACCAAACATCTGGATTCAATCCACCATGCTTATATTTAGTGAAGCATGCATAAAAGAAGACAGCTTCTCTGATTATGTCTTGTTGTAATTTGTATTTAATTACCACTGCCATCCCACATGATTAAAAAAAAAAACAACAACAACTAAGGTGGTGCTCCCTCTTCAAAAGCAGTGACAAATATGCAATATAATAATGCATAAAATGCTTATCTGTTGCATTGATTGCAACCGTATTGAAACAATTGCTGTCTAATTAGACAAATCATCCAGTACACAATGGAATTTAAACAACTTTTCTCACTATCATTAACAATTTTTCACAAATGATAACTTTGTAAATGACTATTAAATTAAGTGTTCATACATACTAATTTAGAAAAAAATGCTGTTTGAAGCATTGTGTGCTTTTGTGTCTCATGCACAACCACAACATGCAGCATATATATATATATATATATATATATATATATATATATATATATATATATATATATATATTATATATAAATGATAGGTTTTACCGTATATATATACAGTACTGTGCAAAAGATTTAGGCAGGTGTGAAAAAATGCTGTAAACAAAGAATGCTTTCAGAAATATAAATAATGATTGTTTATTGTTATCAATTTACAAAATGCAAAGTGAGCGAACAAAAGAAAAATCTAAATCAAATCAATATTTGGTGTTACTACCTTATGCCTTCAAACCAGTATCAATTCTTATAGGTACACTTGCACAAAGTCAGGGATTTTGTAGGATTCTAGTCAGGTGTATGATCAACCAATTATACCAAACAGGTGCTAATGATCATCAATGTCACACGTAGGTTGAAACACAGTCATTAACTGAAACAGAAACAGCTGTGTAGGAGGCTTAAAACTGGTGAGGAACAGCCAAACTCTGCTACCAAGGTGAGGTTGTGGAAGACAGTTTCATGTCATGGCAAGACTGAGCACAGCATCAAGACACAAGGTAGTTATACTGCATCAGCAAGGTCTCTCCCAGACAAAGGTTTCAAAGCAGACTGGGGTTTCAAGATGTGCTGTTCAAGCTCTTTTGAAGAAGCACAAAGAAACGGGCAACGTTGAGGATCGTAGACGCAGTGGTCGGCCAAGAAAACTTAGTGCAGCAGATGAAAGACACATCAAGCTTATTCCCCTTTGAAATCGGAAGGTGTCCAGTAGTGCCATCAGCTCAGAACTGACAGAAACCAGTGGGACCCAGGTACACCCATCTACTGTCCGGAGAAGTCTAGCCAGAAGTGGTCTTCATGGAAGAGTTGCAGCCAAAAAGCCATACCTCTGACGTGGAAACAAGGCCAAGCGACTCAAGTATGCACGAAAACATAGGAACTGGGGTGCAGAAAAATGGCAGCAGGTTCTCTGGACTGATGAGTCAAAATTTGAAATATTTGGCTGTAGCAGAAGGCAGTTTGTTCATCGAAGGGCTGGAAAGCGGTACAATAATGAGTGTCTGCAGGCAACAGTGAAACATGGTGGAGGTTCCTTGAACATTTGGGGCTGCATTTCTGCAAATGGAGTTGGAGATTTGGTTAGGATTAATGGTGTTCTCAATACTGAGAAATACAGGCAGATACTTATCCATCATGCAATACCATCAGGGAGGTGTATGATTGGCCCCAAATTTATTCTGCAGCAGGACAACGACCCCAAACATACAGCCAAAGTTATTAAGAACTATCTTCAGCGTAAAGAAGAACAAGAAGTCCTGGAAGTGATGGTATGGCCCCCACGGAGCCCTGATCTCAACATCATCGATTGTGTCTGGGATAACATGAAGAGACAGAAGGATATGAAGAAGCCTACATCCACAGAAGATCTGTGGTTAGTTCTCCAAGATGTTTGGAACAACCTACCAGCCGAGTTCCTTCAAAAACTGTGTGCAAGTGTACCTAGAAGAATTGATGCTGTTTTGAAGGCAAAAGGTGGTCACACCAAATATTGATTTGATTTAGATTTCTCTTTTGTTCATTCACTGCATTTTGTTGATTGATGAAAATAAATGATTAACACTTCCATTTTTGTAAGTATTCTTTGTTTACAGCATTTTTTCATACCTGCCTAAAACTTTTGCACAGTACTGTATATAAATGATTAAATCAATTAATTATATACAATGCAAACAATATATACAGTATATGCAAGTATTTGTTTATACATCTTTTATATACTCATACAATGTTTGTTAACAATATTTATTATAATACATTTTCTTTTGATTGGCTATTCAATAGCCTTACGACCTATGGACAGGAACTGCCAGTGCCAGTGGTTCTGTGCTTTATGCCAGAAGGGTGGAGTGAGGAAAGTGACAGTGCAGGATGGCTGAGCTTAATTATTTTCCCTTTCTAAGGTTATAAGCATTATATACGTTCTGAACAGAAGGCAGTAGTATGCCAGTAATATTCTGTGCTACCATCTTGCAGGGCATTACATTCTTGAACAGAGAAAGGGTCATACCTAAATATTATGTAACCAGTGAGGACAGACTATCTAATGTGCAACTGAACACATTAGTGAGAACACATGGAGAAATAAGAGCTTTCCTCAAACATGTGTAGAAGTCCAGGCATTGGTAAGACTTCTTCTTTAACAGCTGAAATATGTTGAATTCATTAGTGATAGCCCACTCCTAGAAATTTGATGTAGCTTACCCTCTACACAGCATCCACTCTAGAGGCGATGGGAGTATGATCTGCCTCCTACTTCCTAAAGTCAATGACCAGCTCCTTGTTTTATCTGACATTAAGGGTTTAGATTGTTGTACTGGCACTACTTTGTCTCTGTAAGTCGTCTTGTCATTGTTGGTGATCAGGCTATGATGGTGGAGTCATCAGTGTATTTAATGATGGAACTGCAGCTGTGTCTTTGCACACAGTGAGAGGTGAGCATGGAGGACAGAAGGGTGCTGAAGACACTACCCTGTGGAGCAGCTATTCTGAGGATCAGCGTGGAGGATGTGATGTTACTAATGCTAACATGCCAAGGTCTGCTGATTAAGAAGACCAAAACCTAGATGGAGAAGCTGGAGCTGAGCCTTAAATAGAGTATAGTTTTCTGGAACATCAGTGTTAAATTCTGAGCTATAGTCTATAAACAGTACTTTGTCACAATCGTTTTGATTATCCAGGTGAGCCAGGATGGTATTGAGTGGAAGCGATAAGGAAGTCTCCTTGGAATGACTGTAACTGTATGAAACCTGAATATTTTCCAGACTCTTAAGAAAATTCTTATTAATGTGTTGCTGCACCAGACTCTTGAAGCACTTCATCACAATAGGAGTGAGAATTGCCTAAGGATCCTAAAATAAACCTCAGAATCTCAGAGAATTTTACTATATCTGGAAAAAGTACATTCTCCTTACTGATTTCTTCTGTTATTGCATATTTTTGACACTTAATATTTTCAGGTTGTCATCCAAATTCAAATTATCAAATACAAGGGCCTCTAAATTAACATAACTACTTTTCTAAGTTAATAAAGCTGGTGAAGGGCAGCAGCATCCTATCTCCTCAAAAGGAAAAAAAAACAAAACAAACTTAGAAACATAATGCTTCATCTGTGTAGCCTTCATTAGGTATGTGATTGAAAATGGAAAAATGCAGGTAACATAAATAGCAGGTGAACAACCTATGATGAAAGGAATTTAAAACACATTGAGGTGTGAAAAACAGCCATTAGAGAAGATGGAGGCATGAAAAGCAGCCATTAGAGAAGATGGAGGAAGAGATTAAAAATTTAGTTGGTGTCATGCATACACATTGGAGGACCTCACTGGCTCAGTCGAGGTATGTGATAACCAGTTGAGATGAGAGGGGGGACTGTCACTAACACTGCCGTCTCCTTCTTTCCTCACAATTCCACCCTTCCGGTCCCGCCATCATAATATTCTGGGCATTCCTGAAGGAGGTATCACTTTTTGGACAGAGCAACCTATGAGATGGAGCTCCACCAAACAGATGACAACCGTCTACCTACTGTGATTTATGATTCCCCACTGAAAGGGGCATGCGCTTTTGAGCGCTATTTTTGTTCTTCTTTGCTTTTGTTTTTCTTCTTCAGGTGAATAAAAGGGATGACATGGTTGCCGTCCCAAAATCGTTTTCGTTGTCTTGACCCGTCATTCCTGCACCTTCTCACACCAGTCATTTAATTCCACAAAAATATGTGAACCAGGAGTGAGGTTGACTTTAGCATCTTCCCTGAAAGTATGTCAAGCGTAAGGTCTTTGTCTTTAGGGATCAAACGTGCTCTATGAAACAATCTGTAAGCCTTCTTCCCGTTTCCACTATTTTGACAGCCAGATACTTTCTACTAGACATGAGGGAAATAAGATTTTTGGGTTGGTAGGACGCCCATTGTTTAATATTAAATTTATTAGAGGGAGCAGACACAATAGTTGGTGATGTATTTACTTGTGATACAAAAGTTCCTCTGTTACAGCAGAAAAGATGCCAAGATTTATGTAGTTTATATTTTAGGATCCTTTGCCACTTTATGATTTTACATTGTGCCCCTGGATTCATTTTGTCAGGACAGCCACTTTATAACTGTTTCAGATTTTTTTCATCTGAAGATTACTGTTTGGTGGAATATCAGGGCCTTACTTACTTACTACTGGTGAGTACTTTTCAGCCAGAAAACCTTTTTTTCTGATTTCTTCAGGAATTTTCTTTAATTGTGGATTTATGATATCCACTAACCAGCAACCGTGAGGGGATCCTGTGAAGTCTCAGGATGTCCCACAGGGCAGCTCAATCAACTGAGTGGAACGGAATACGAAAATCGACAAAGGCTGCAAAGAAACTCTGTCGATATTTGCGTTTGCGTTCCATGAGAACCCTCAGTGCCAGGATGCAGTCAATGGTAGACTTCTTAGGCGTAAAACAAGACTGCTCCGGTCACTGGTAGGTGAGCAAGTGATCATGGATCCTATTGAGGATGACACTAACAAGGACCTTACCCTGCACCATAGTTGCTGCAATCCAGGGGCCTCATGTATAAACAGTACGTACACACAGAAATGTTGCGTACGAACGTTTCCACGCTCAAATCGCGATGTATAAAACCTAAACTTGGCGTAAAGCCACGCACATTTCCACGGTACCTCATACCCTGGCGTACACAATTTCTCTGCTCGGTTTTGCAGACTGGCAGCACCCAGCATCAAAGCAGTGCTACTGTTCCTGTGTGATCACCCTTTCTTTCTTAGACCCACATTCCTGATGCGGCTTTATAAATACACTGAAATTAACTGCATATTGTTTATTAATGTAATGCATCTGATTGTAATTAACCTGTAGCAATATAATGGTCCAGGGAATAGCCATAGTATTCCAAATACCATAACTGCTTTACCGTTGTTACGCTCACTGCGTCTCCTTCTTCTTTCAGCTGCTCCCGTTAAGGGTTGCCAGAGCGGATCATCTTTTTCCATATTACTCTCATTGCACCACTCGGAGTATTTATATCACTGTATCTGAGTGGGGAATCACAGCAGCAGCTGAACGGAAAGAGAATTATCGGTATACAGTTTCAAGCACACACTACCTCAGCCACGGCAAAACGCGTCAAAGCTTTTCCTGTACAGACCTCGCGTTTCAGAAACAGTTTCATCCCAAGAACTATAAACACACTCAATCATGTGCTCCTTGTAGAACTGTTTGTACTTATAAGTACAATTACTCCACTGTAAACTTGCACTACAGTTATAATATTGCACAACCTGCGTCACTTTATAAAGCGCATATGATGACGATTACATTTTTAAAATGAAATGCAGCAAAATATGTTGCATATAGTATACAGATAAAACTTTAACTTCATTTAAATACAATAATCCCTCACTATATCGCACTTCGCCTTTCGCAGCTTCACTCTATCACGGATTTTATATGTAAGCATATTTAAATATATATCGCAGATTTTTTGCTGGTTCGCGGATTTCTGTGGACAATGGGTCTTTTAATTTCTGGTACATGCTTCCTCAGTTGGTTTGCCCAGTTGATTTCATACAAGGGACGCTATTGGCAGATGGCTGAGAAGCTACCCAACTTACTTTTCTCTCTCGCTCTCTTGCTCTGACATTCTCTGCTCCTGACAGAGGGGGTGTGAGCAGGGTGGCTGTTCGCACACCTAGACGATACGGATGCTCGTCTAAAAATGCTGAAAGATTACCTTTACATTGCTCTCTTCTGTGCAGCTGCTTCGTGAAGCAACATGCTGCACAGTGCTTCGCATACTTAAAAGCTCGAAGGGCACGTATTGATCTTTGATTGTTTGTTTTCCTCTGTCTCTCTCTCTCTCTCTCTGACATTCTCTGCTCCTGACGGAGGGGGTGTGAGCTGCTGCCTTCATTGCAACTGCTTTATACGGAGGTGCTTCGCATACTTAAAAGCCAAACAGCCTTATTGATTTGTTTGCTTTTCTCTCTCTCTCTGACATTCTCTGCTCCTGACGCGCACTCCTTTGAAGAGGAAGATATGTTTGCATTCTTTTAATTGTGAGACGGAACTGTCATCTCTGTCTTGTCATGGAGGTCATGGAGCACAGTTTAAACTTTTGAAAAAGAGACAAATGTTTGTTTGCAGTGTTTGAATAAAGTTCCTGTCTCTCTACAACTTCCTGTGTTTCTGTGCAAATCTGTGACCCAAGCATGACAATATAAAAATAACCATAGGATTAGCCTGAAGAACCATGGATCCAGAGATATCCAACGTCCTAGCCGGAGGATCAGCTTTAAACAGCTGCTCAAAGTAGCCAGTCCAGTGGCTGCATCAAAAGAATGCTCTTAACAAAACAACCTAAAAATTAATGGATTTACATTAGCTGATAAGTATCCAAAATGATCCTGTTCCCGTGTTTACAGTTAATTACACTTCCATTGAGAGGATTGTGACCACATGGGGTCACCACTGAGCCCCTAACCACAGACACAGTAATACAGCACATGTTGTAGTGATAAAATAAAGTGTATTTATTTAAATAAAGCAACGTTTCACAAACACCTCTACAGATATCAGCCACCATTTTTCAATAAATGTAACAATTATTCCTCCCAACTTTGACTCAAATGAAGTGAAGCAACACACTCCTTTTAAGTCAGACCCGTGCATGCTTCCAGTGTCATGCCATGTCCCTCCAATGCGCCCTCTATCGATACCCAGATATCCCAACAGGGCTACACTTAAAGTTCCACGCACCTCTGCGAGTGTCCCGACTGGGTTACCACTGTCACCTAACATATGGGGAATGGAACAACTCCCGATACTCAGTCCATTAAACCATTCCAGCCTGGTACAAACTTATTTCCTCTTCTACCAGCCAATTCGCTTATGTTGTCACACTGGCCTCCTGTCTGGGTAATGAAATATTGTCCATCTTGGGCAGGATGCCCGTTCACTTCCTACAGGATGTATAATAATTCATTCTTTCACTCATTTAATCATTTATTTATCCATTCACTGTTAAAATTTTGCTAATTTCAATACCAGTATATAACATAAATATACAAATTGATAAACAAAAAGTACTCCAATGCATGTTTCTTTAATAAAAAACATACACATAGCTTTTGTTAGTGTAATACTGTTTTCAGAACATATTTTTACAAATTAACTGTACTAGTCATTTTTATATAGAGAACTATCAACTTTAATATATAAAAAAACAAAATCTCTTTTACTGGAATGCTTCAAAAATTATTAATGTATAGAATTTGGATTTAACCTCTGACCATTTTTTCAAATGTTGCTGGCTTTCCTTAGACAGACAAAATAAATAAATAAAAATTACTAATTTAGAAATTCCAGCTGGTTCACTGATGTTATGTTTTCAAGTGGCAAAGGTTAAGTACCTAGGACCTGGACAGAACTGCTCTCTGGAAAAAAGTAAGTGTCTATTATCGGAGATCTTTCACACAGAAATTTTATTACAATTGAAAAACTTAGATTTTCAATTTCGGGGAAAGCAGAGGTCAAACCAGTAATTCAGAAAGGACAAGGTTATTATATAGAACAAAGCGGAATAGAATATTTTATATGGATTCAAGCATTTTTTCTTTGCAGTGACCAAAATGGTGGTGTAGTCCGCATGGACTAATACCTGTGACTTTATAAGGAGTTGTAGTCTAACAAAAAAAGCACTTGATGCATATGTAGTGGAGGAGACACCTTTGCAGACTGAACGTGAGGCAGTTGTCAGGTAAACTGGGAAGTCAACACCTCACATGACATCCATACCATGTAACTGGCAAAGTATGAAGCAACCATAAATGACATAGCTGCACCTGTCATGTCTATGAATTACAGACTTGATGAAAAGGGAGTTAACAATATGCTGCAATAACCTATTTTATTTTCAGTTAGAAAGGTTTTTTTTTGGGTGAAAGAATTCTTAATTCATTGGTTATGTTTTATTTTGAAAGGACTGTCTTGTATAATGTAAAGAGATAAAGTACTTTTATTGTGGAACAACATTTATTTTTAAATAGGCCTGTAATGTGTCACATTCAAAATACCTAAGAATGTAAACTTTTTTGACTTTTATTTGGGATTACAACATGGCTGTGGATTTTAGTTGGGATGAAGAAACTTCAGGACAGTTCACCATATGGATTATGTTTACTGGATGTCCTCAGACTTTTTAACAAGGAAAAGCAACTAGCATTGTTTTCAAGAAAAAAATCCCCATTGGATATCTGGGGTAGATCAAACATATCTTATAAAGAACCTTTTTTTGTGGATTATTAGTTTATTCTGATATATAGTTTTACTGAGATATTCTTTACTCGTTTGTGATTTGAATATACATTCTCAATATATATGGATTTATTACATGTTATTTAAAGTGTGAATAGCTATTTCCTTTCCTTTGTAACGGCCAACTCCTTATTACCCAGCCGGCAGCTACACTACCAAGACCTGTGGCCTGGATAAATTACTGAGATGGACCTTATCTTAGAGGTACAGCTTGATACATAATATTTTACCCTCAATCGACGGTTTACACAAGTACGCAAAAGCAGGTATGTCAAATAAGTGAATATATTAAATGGAACACAACAAAATACTACTGCACATTCACCACATAGCAAATATATATATGTATATCCCTCCACCAAAGCAGCAACATGAAAACACCATATATATACACAATAACAAACGCTCCCTTGCCCCTGTAACATATAACAAACACAACACAAATAACAACAATGAATGAATACGGAAATGACAATGATCATGAACTTGAGTCCGGGTATATTACTATCCTGAATACAGATGACTGAAAGAATGGATGTGTTTGAATCTCCCAGAAAATGGAACAATATCACCCTGTTAGTCCTCAGTGTGTGGTGGATAATGACGTCCAACCGGGGTCTCTGGCGATGATTGAACTGAAGTAAATCCGGCGGAATGAAAAACAAACTGGATACAAAAGCACGATGTGAAAAATACGTAATGGTGGTTCGTTGTCGTAAATTGAAAACTCCGTCTTTCTCCTTCCTCCTCTCTGTTCCCTCCTGATTGTTTAAATAGTAAAGACCCGGATGTAATTGATTGTGAACAGGTGCTTTCCATCTTGGGGATGCGGTCTCCCTCTATCATCTGTCCCCTCTGTATTTACAGGGACAACAATCACTGGCGACTACATGATAAACAAACAGGACGATGGAAACAAAACGCACTAAGCACAAACATTGAAAACACTATTACTATGTAGCCCCGCTACACCTTGAATCCCAGAATTCAACCTTGGTTGGGTTTGTAGTTTACGTATCATATGCAGACCAGAAGAGATTCACCCAGTCCAGCTAACCCTCAACTACTAACAATAGGCTTTAGCCTTAATAACCCAATAATGGAGAAACTGGATTAACATTCAAAAATAAATTTAAATGTTTCAAGATGCCTCACAAGATGGAAAAACTCTGGAAAACGGTGGCTTTGTAACACAAAAGGCAACACAAATCTTTTATAAATAAAAATACTTAATGATGGGTGATAAAAGGGTGCTCAAAAGAGTAGAAAGGAGCTGCCAGAAGGTAATGCTAAGGCAAACAAGACCCAGTACAAATATCCAGAAAACAGAATCCCGTGACAGAAGTGGACAAAGATACCTGCAAAAGCAAAGGGAAAAAAAAAATCACATGTAAACTACAAGGCAACTGAAAACACTGCTGAGGTCTCTTCCTAGGCAGAATATAAAGCCATAAAGGAGAAGTCATATAGTCTCTAATTCTAGGAGAACATTTAAAAAAAACAGTAAATAATCATAAACAAAACATAAATAATATTAAAATATGAAAAAACTTAATAATTTAAAAGGATCAAAGACAATTATAAAAACAACAAATAAATACAAGACATGGGCGGAACATAACAACACCCGTGCCACAAAATGGCAGTCTCTATCCAAAAAGGCAGAGCACAGAATTCTGCAAAGATTTCAACATTATATTAACTTTTAGGTTTTGTCTGGGCTTATCCCTTGTGTTAGTACCTTTAATTCTTCAAATGAAAATGTTTTTCTTAATTTCTTTCTTTTAATATCTCATCACTTTTGTTAAGTGTTTTTATGTTTTTCGCTGATTTTATAATTTCATTCTATTTTTCAGTTACATTTATAAAAACTATTCTTTCTAAAATGACTGAGAAATGGAATAGTATTAAACATAAACACGAACAAGTAAATAGAGTTTTTTTAAGCAAGAATGGGAGGACAAATTTGTTTTCACTGTTAAGGATAATAAGGCTTTGTGTCTCATCTGTCTAGCTACCATAAGCCTCTTTAAAAGCAGTAATTCCAGTGAAACTGAAAATGGCTCTTACCTTCTGCGCTGTTAGCTACCCCTCCCCACGTGAGCCATCAGCAGCGACTCCAACTGGGCTTACTACCTTACCCGCTGAAGAAACACATGATATAAGGAAAAGTGATATAAATGATATAAGGAAAGAAATAAGAGGGCATACAAATGTGAAGCTGCTTCAAGATATTAAAAAAAGACCAGGAAAGATGTTTAAGTAATCACTTTGAGGCAACCTTTAAAGGTATGCTAGAAAAAAATTGAGGAAAAAATCAAGGAAAATGCATCTAAGTTTGAGAATAAACTTAGAGCACTTGCTGCTCAGTTTGAAGATGTTAAGCAAATGTTTACGACTCGTATTGAAATAGCTGAACAACTGGCATCTACCGCTGACGGAAAACCAACAGCTGCAAATTCCAAATGCAAAGTGCTTGGGGACAGACTAGCTGCACTGGAAGATGGATGCAGAAGGAATAATATCAGAATCGAAGGTCTCCCTGAGAATCGTGAAAGTCCAAACCCAGTTAAATTCGTAGCTGAACTATTCTCTAAAATAATTGGAGAGGACTTTACATCAGAGACCACATACATGGATCAAATACCTCAAAACCTAGAACTCCCATTGTGCATTTTGAAAAATTACAATTTAAATTACATATAATGTTACTTCTCAGACAGAAACAAGAGATTATATTTGAAAATAACATTTGTATTTTCCCTGATTTCTCACCCTCAACAGCTGCTAAATGTGCCGCATTTTACAACATTAAACAGTGCTTACGGAAAGCCAAGATCAGATACAGCCTCTTGTATCCGACCAAACTGAAAGTGGACATTCAAAGCAAGTTCTACATTTTTACTTCTCCGGAGGAAGCAGAAAAAGAGCTAAGAAAACTGATCCCGACACTTTTTGAAATATGATCATGAGTTGTATCGGGTCCTGGCATGGCAAAGAAGATCTCACCTGTTGTTTGATCTGCTTGTAATGATACTGGTACCATAATTACACATCCTGGGGGTATTTTTCGTACGTGGATTACTCGCTTAGCCGGATGTAATTGTTGATGATTTGGCCTGATCCTGTTTCTGTCGGTTTTTTGAAACTCTTGCTGGAAGCGTTGTCATAGCAACACATCCAAATCCGCAAACCTGCTCGGAGCAGGTTTGTTCTGCGTAAACAAGGATTAGTTTACACACGTGATCAGTGACGGTGTGGAAGTCATCCAGTCAGGGCTTCGCCGTTCATGAATGAGCGACCAATTGATATTGGTGCGCAAATTATACGAAGAGAATTTTATATAAAGAGGGTTTTGCGCGATCGGCAAGATTCTTTATTGCCCCCGGAGGAAATTCTGTACGAAAGATACCGCTTTAGCCAAGGGGGTATGTTGTACCTCAAAGATTTATTAGTTCCGTATATTCAAAGTCAAACTCGGCGAAGTCGGGCTCTCACAACCACACAGACAGTAGGCATTGCTTTGAGGTTTCTTGCAAGCGGCACTTTCTTATACAGTGTAGGCGATGCGGAACATCTATCGAAAAGTGCAGTTTGCCAGGCAATTCGTAAAGTCTGTTTGGCTCTGAAACATTTCCTTCAGGTTTTCATTGTGTTTCCTGGACACCTGCGTGTGCAGACAATAAAAGAGGCGTTTCATGCCATTGCAGGTAGATAATAAACAGGCTAAAACACCCACAGTTCCACGAAGAATCTCAATCAGCCTAACATTCTCATTACCAGGATTTCCAAATGTGATTGGGTCACATGGAACTGATCAGAGTGGAGTTTGATCAAACATTATTTGGAAAATGTACCTCTCCTCCTGATGAATAATCAGACACAGTGTCTTCATCAAATATTTGACCTTCGTTAATATCTCGTTGGTCAGACACAGGTTCAAGGGATATGACATTCCCTGCAACTGACCCAACAAAAAAGAGGGCTATATGGAACATACCTATATGGCACACATGGAGGACAAATATGCAATGACCATCCTTTACCTGAAATGAAGTGACCACTACTTCCTGCCACTGGTTCTGAGGAGGAGCTTCCCCCTGATGCCCTCAGAAACAGGGCGATGGGCATTTTGCTGGAGAGCCAACTCTTCTGCAGGGGTTAGGTCTGGACCGCGTGGACCTCCACCTGTTTTCTGCTTGTCTGCCTCCTTATTAGCTTTAAAATTAATGTTTTTTATAGTATATATGATTCTTTATGTCAACAATTCTTTAAATAGTTATATACCAATATTTACCAGTTTGAAGTATATTCTTGTACTTCACTTTAACCTGTTCCCATGTTCTCCTTGTGCTCACGTTTGATCTGGAATTATCCATCCATCCATCCATCCATCCATTGTCTCCCGCTTATCCGAGGTCGGGCCGCGGGGGCAGCAGTTTGAGCAGAGATGCCCAGACTTCCCTCTCCCCGGCCACTTCTTCTAGCTCTTCCGGGAGAATCCCAAGGCGTTCCCAGGCCAGTCGAGAGACATAGTCCCTCCAGCGTGTCCTGGGTCTTCCCCGGGGCCTCCTCCCGGTTAGACGTGCCCGGAACACCTCACCAGGGAGGCGTCCAGGAGGCATCCTGATCAGATGCCCGAGCCACCTCATCTGACTCCTCTCGATGCGGAGGAGCAGCGGCTCTACTCTGAGCCCCTCCCGGATGACTGAGCTTTTCACCCTATCTTTAAGGGAAAGCCCAGACACCCTGCGGAGGAAACTCATTTCAGCCGCTTGTATTCGCGATCTCGTTCTTTCGGTCACTACCCATAGCTCATGACCATAGGTGAGGGTAGGAACATAGATCGACTGGTAAATTGAGAGCTTCGCCTTGCGGCTCAGCTCCTTTTTCACCACGACAGACCGATGCAGCGCCCGCATTACTTCG
Source organism: Erpetoichthys calabaricus (assembly GCF_900747795.2). NCBI lineage: Eukaryota > Metazoa > Chordata > Cladistia > Polypteriformes > Polypteridae > Erpetoichthys > Erpetoichthys calabaricus. The sequence goes on from NC_041396.2 coordinate 145,869,768, forward strand.
GATGCCGCACCGATCCGCCTGTCGATCTCACGCTCCATTCTTCCCTCACTCGTGAACAAGACCCCGAGATACTTGAACTCCTCCACTTGGGGCAGGATCTCGCTACCAACCCTGAGAGGGCACTCCACCCTTTTCCGGCTGAAGACCATGGTCTCGGATTTGGAGGTGCTGATTCTCATCCCAGCCGCTTCACACTCGGCTGCGAACCGATCCAGAGAGAGCTGAAGATCACGGCCTGATGAAGCAAACAGGACAACATCATCTGCAAAAAGCAGTGACCCAATCCTGAGCCCACCAAACCGGACCCTCTCAACGCCCTGGCTGCGCCTAGAAATTCTGTCCATAAAAGTTATGAACAGAATCGGTGACAAAGGGCAGCCCTGGCGGAGTCCAACTCTCACTGGAAATGGGTTCGACTTACTGCCGACAATGCGGACCAAGCTCTGGCACCGATCGTACAGGGACTGAACAGCCCTTATCAGGGGGGCCGGTACCCCATACTCTCGGAGTACCCCCCACAGGATTCCCCGAGGGACACGGTCGAATGCCTTTTCCAAGTCCACAAAACACATGTAGACTGGTTGGGCAAACTCCCATGCACCCTCCAGGACCCTGCTAAGGGTATAGAGCTGGTCCACTGTTCCGCGACCAGGACGAAAACCACACTGTTCCTCCTGACTCCGAGGCTCGACTATCCGACGGACCCTCCTCTCCAGGACCCCTGAATAGACTTTTCCAGGGAGGCTGAGGAGTGTGATCCCTCTGTAGTTGGAACACACCCTCCGATCCCCCTTTTTAAAGAGGGGGACCACCACCCCGGTCTGCCAATCCAGAGGCACTGTCCCTGATGTCCATGCGATGTTGCAGAGGCGTGTCAGCCAAGACAGTCCTACAACATCCAGAGCCTTGAGGAACTCCGGGCGTATCTCATCCACCCCTGGGGCCCTGCCACCAAGGAGTTTTTTGACCACCTCGGTGACCTCAGTCCCAGAGATGGGGGAGCCCACCTCTGAGTCCCCAGGCTCTGCTTCCTCATTGGAAGGCATGTTAATGGGATTGAGGAGGTCTTCGAAGTATTCCCCCCACCGACCCACAACGTCCCGAGTTGAGGTCAGCAGCGCACCATCCCCACCATATACAGTGTTGACACTGCACTGCTTCCCCTTCCTGAGACGCCGGATGGTGGACCAGAATCTCCTCGAAGCCGTCCGAAAGTCGTTCTCCATGGCCTCCCCAAACTCCTCCCACGCCCGAGTTTTTGCCTCAGCAACCACCAAAGCCGCATTCCGCTTGGCCTGCCGGTACCTATCAGCTGCCTCCGGGGTCCCACAGGACAAAAGGGTCCTGTAGGACTCCTTCTTCAGCTTGACGGCATCCTTCACCGCCGGTGTCCACCAACGGGTTCGGGGATTGCCGCCACGACAGGCACCGACCACCTTACGGCCACAGCTCCGGTCAGCTGCCTCAACAATAGAGGCACGGAACATGGCCCATTCGGACTCAATGTCCCCCACCTCCCTCGGGATGTGGTCGAAGTTCTGCCGGAGGTGGGAGTTGAAGCTACTTCTGACAGGGGGCTCTGCCAGACGTTCCCAGCAGACCCTCACAACACGTTTGGGCCTACCACGCCTGACCGGCATCCTCCCCCACCATCGAAGCCAACTCACCACCAGGTGGTGATCAGTTGACAGCTCCGCCCCTCTCTTCCCCCGAGTGTCCAAGACATGTGGCCGCAAGTCCGACGACACGAGCACAAAGTCGATCATCGAACTGAGGCCTAGGGTGTCCTGGTGCCAAGTGCACATATGAACACCCCTATGCTTGAACATGGTGTTCGTTATGGACAATCCGTGATGAGCACAGAAGTCCAATAACAAAACACCGCTCGGGTTCAGATTGGGGGGGCCATTCCTCCCAATCACGCCCTTCCAGGTCTCACTGTCATTGCCCACGTGAGCATTGAAGTCTCCCAGCAGAACGAGGGAGTCCCCAGAAGGTATGCCCTCTAGCACCCCCTCCAGGGACTCCAAAAAGGGTGGGTACTCTGAACTGCTGTTCGGTGCATACGCACAAACAACAGTTAGGACCCGTCCCCCCACTCGAAGGCGAAGGGAGGCTACCCTCTCGTCCACCGGGGTAAACCCCAATGTACAGGCTCCAAGTTGGGGGGCAATAAGTATACCCACACCTGCTCGGCGCCTCTCACCGGGGGCAACTCCAGAGTGGTACAGAGTCCAGCCCCTCTCAAGGAGATTGGTTCCAGAGTCCAAGCTGTGCGTCGAGGTGAGTTCGACTATATCTAGCCGGAACCTCTCAACTTCGCGCACTAGCTCAGGCTCCTTCCCCTTCAGAGAGGTGACATTCCACGTCCCAAGAGCCAGTTTCTGTAGCCGAGGATCGGACCGCCAAGGTCCCCGCCTTCGGCCACCACCCAACTCACACTGCACCCGACCTCCTTGGCCCCTCCCATAGGTGGTGAGCCCATGGGAAGGGGGACCCACGTTGCCTCTTCACAGCCCGGCCGAGCCCCATGGGTGCAGGCCCGGCCACCAGGCGCTCGCCATCGAGCCCCACCTCCAGGCCTGGCTCCAGAGTGGGGCCCCGGTGACCCGCGTCCGGGCAAGGGAAAACGCCATCCAAAATTGTTTTTCTTCATAGGAGGTTTGTTTAACCGCTCTTTGTCTCATCCCTCACCTAGGACCAGTTTGCCTTGGGTGGTCCTACCAGGGGCATAAAGCCCCGGACAACAGAGCTCCTAGGATCATTGGGACACGCAAACCCCTCCACCACGATAAGGTGACGGTTAAAGGAGGGGTGGAATTATGACATATTAAATAATAATTAATCTGACACATAGGACATGAAACGCTGCATTCACTAAGTACAATGTACACTACTTAGTGTTTAATTTTTTCGGCCACTTTTTGCCAGCCATCTTTTCTGGTCTGGGCTGCTTTTGCAGTGTTACCGCTTGTGTATATTAAATCTTGAAATTCTTCGTGTCCTTCGAATAAAAGGTCTTGCGCCGCGTGTGTGAAAAAAAATGCGCCCGTTCTTTCGTCATTTTGTTACAGCCAATCAAAGACTTGCTGATCATGTTCTCTAGACTCAATATATATGGGCTTTTCACTCAGCGCGGGCGCGCGCTTTCATCTCGCATGATTAGATCCAGCTACACTAATCTAATATACATCTGCGTTTGAAAAACCGACTTATCTGGATGAGTTTCTCTGGCATTAACTCATTCAAGATGAGGCACCTGATCTCGGATGGTTTAAGCGACGTACGAAAAATACCCCCCCTATTTCCTTCTTGGCCACTGTTTGTTTACATTTTAATTATAATTATATGTATGAATGCATGTATGTATGTATGTGTAATTTTTTTTCCCCATAGGGGACCGTTTGAAATCATACCCTTGGTTTATTGTCTGCAGTGGGCTAGCGCCCTGCCTGGGGTTTGTTTCCTGCCTTGCGCCCTGTGTTGGCTGGGATTGGCTCCAGCCGACCCCCGTGACCCTGTGTTCAGATTCAGCGGGTTGGAAAATGGATGGATGGATGGATGGATGGAGATCCCTGTGATTCTGTAGTTTGGATATAGCGGGTTTGATAATGGAGGAATGGTTTATTGTATCAGGGCTTACTATCAAACAATATCTGCTTATCCAGGGCTAATGTTTAACATTATTCCCTGGATTTATTCTCTCAAGACTGCTTAATATTATATTTTATGTTTATAGTATTTGGACTGTACTATCAATAGATGTTATTTTAATTCTTATTCGTCGCTGCCTGGTGGCTTGTTTTGTTTTGGAAAGAATCTCACAATTAGCCTAACATTCTCATTACCCAGGATTTCCAAATGTGATTGGGGCACATTGGACTGATCAGAGTGGAGTTTGATCAAACATTATTTGGAAAATGTACCTCTCCTCCTGATGAATAATCAGACAGAGTGTCTTCATCAAATATTTGACCTTCGTCAATATCTCGTTGGTCAGACACAGGTTCTAGGGATATGACATTCCCTGCAAGTGACCCAAAAAAAAGAGGGCTATATGGAACATACCTATGGCACACATTGAGGACAAATATATGCAATGACCATCCTTTACCTGAAATGAAGTGACCACTGGATCCTGCCACTGGTTCTGAGGAGGAGCTTTCCCCTGGAATGCCCTCAGAAACAGGGCGATAGGCATTTTGCTGGAGAGCCAACTCTTCTGCAGGGGTTAGGTCTGGACCGCCTGGACCTCCACCTGTTTTTTGCTTGTCTGCCTTCTTATTAGCTTTAAAATTAATGTTCTTTACATTATATATGATTCTTTATGTCAACAATTCTTTAAATAATTATATACCAATATTTACCAGTTTGAAGTATATTCTTGTACTTCACTTTAACCTGTTCCCGTGTTCTCCTTGTGCTCATGTTTGATCTGGAATTATGACATTAAATAATAATTAATCTGACACATAGGAAATGAAACACTGCTTTCAGTAAGTACAATGCACACGCATTTAATTTGTCGGCCACTCTTTGCCAGCTGTCTTTTCTGGTTTGGGCTGCTTTTGCAGTATTACCCCTTGTGCATATAAATCTTGAAATTCTTCATGTCCTTTGAATAAAAGGTCCTGCTCCGCTTGTGTGAAAAAAAATGCGCCCGTTCTGTCGTCATTTTGTTACAGCCTATCAAAGAGTTGCTGATCATGTTCTCTAGACTCAATATATATGGGCTTTTCAATCAGCGCGGGCGAGCGCATACATCTCGGATGATTAGATCCAGCTCGACTAATCTAATACACGGCTGCGTTTGAAAAACTGACTTCTCTGGATGAGTTTCACTGGCATTAACTCATCCAAGATGAGGCATCTGATCTCGGATGATTTAAGCAACATACGGAAAATACCCCCCTGGAGGCTTCTAAACCCAAACTCAAGAGCATATTCCTTCTACTCACCAGTGTATCACTATAACTCAATAATTGATTATTTCTTTATAGATAACAATTTGTTGCCTACAATTAAATCTTGTAAGTACGACGCTATTGTTATCTCCGACCATGCCCCTTTGATCATGGAACTTAAATCGCTATGCCCCACACACTCATTTCGCAACTGCCATCTTAACCCACTTTTATCAGCAAACAAGAACTGTACAGAATTTATATCCAAACAAATATATATTTTTTAGAAACAAACTTATTCTACAAGGTCTCTGTAGGAATACTCTGGGAAACTTTGAAGGCTTTCTTAAGAGGACAGATTATTTCATATTTTTCCCACAAAAATAAATCAGAAACCAAGAAGGAATCAGAGCTAATCAGTGAAATTACCAGAATAGATCAAGAATATGGCAGGTGTCCAAATGAGGCACTTTATAGCAAAAGATGGGCTCTACATACAGAGCTCAACCTCTTGACAACTAAAAAAACAGAACAGTTCATTTTTAAATAAAGACATTTTAAATCAATACTATGAACAACGAGAGAAGGCTAATAAGATCTTAGCTCAACAAATCCAGTAGCAGGAAGTTTGCAGTGCAATCCTAGCAATTACCAACACAGATGGAGACAAAATCAACCATAAAAATATGATGCACATATTTAGAGACTACTATAAGTCCTTATATTCTACTCAGTTTAAAGAAGACAAGACACAACTTAATGTGTTTTTGGATGCATTACAGATACCACAACTGGATACCCTCATTGCAGAGGAATTGGATAAACCTCTGGCGCTCTCAGAATTACTAGATGCTATAAACTCACTTCAGAGTGGGAAAGCAGCAGGCCCCGAAGGCTACCCTGCCGAATTTTGTAAAAAAAATTCTCAATTAAGTTAGTACCTCTTTTATTAGCAACATTTACAGAAGCTAAAGACAATAAAATTCTACCTCAAACTTTTCGCTAAGCATCATCATCTTTCCTAAGCAAAATAAGGACTTATTACAATGTACATCATACAGATCAGTCTCACTTCTGAATAATGATGTTAAGATACTCTCCAAAATTCTAGCTAGAAGGATTGAGAAAGTGCTTCCTTTGGTAATATCACAAGACCTACTTTTATTCTGTTGGCCTAGCTCTCTTTCTCTTGGGTGGGGGTTGATTTTATGTGAATTTAGTTTTGTAAAATTTCACTTGCTTGTATGGAATGTTGTTTGCTTTTAAAAAATTCAATAAAATACTGAAAAAAAAATATTAATACAGTGGTACCTCTGGTTACGACCATAATTCGTTCCAAAACTCTGGACGCGACCCGAACGTAATATCCCCATATCATTGTATGTAAATATAATTAATCCGTTCCAGGCCATATGAACTGTATGTAAATATATTTATATTTTTTAAGCACAAAAATATTTAATTATACCATAGAATGCACAGTGTAATAGTAAACTAAATGTAAGAACATTAAATAACACTGAGAAAACCTTGAGCAACAAAGAAAACTAAAATTGTAAGAGTTCGCGCTAGACCCTTATGAACCGCTCACTGTAAACACTTTTTTTATGAGTTGTAAGCACAGGGAAAAAAATTAAATGCCACTTCCTTGAAAAACTTTTCAAACCATCCTCGCCACTCAAAGAAGGATTTTTTTTCAGCAAATCGCCATGAATCTTCCTGGCTTTCTAGCATATGATCGCCTTGCTTATGCTATCCCCTGCAAGTTGCTTCTCGTTCAACCACACTAGCAACAGTTTTTCCATCTCTTCCAGCACTTGAGGCCTCTGTTTGGTTAACATTGTAACTCCTTTTGCAACATCAACTGCTTTGTTAGGCCCTGTATACGCAAACAAAAGAAAATGGGAAACAGAGAATGGGAAATCATTGGCGCGTATGAATGCACGTAGGGAAACTAGCCACCAGTGTTTTTGTTTGCCACCAGAACGTGTGGTCGAGAACAAATGCAAAGGTTTGGCAAAATTTTTGATTGCAACCCGATTTGTACGTGTTCAGAAATGTTCGTGACCAGATTCTACTGTTTAAGTAATGTAAAGCGTCACTGTGAATCTTATCATGAAAAATTTGCATGTGATTTTTCTCCTAAATCAAAACTGCAAAAAAATAATATAAAATGGTAGGTCAAAAGACTGGCAAAACATTGGGCAATAAGACAAGATCCCAACTATCCTGAATTTCTCTTTGTTCACTGTAGTATCCATCTTGAGCATATAGTAAGCAAACATTTCAAGTTTCATTCGGGCAAATGCCAAAACACCCCATTAGTTTGGAAATTTTATTGATGATCTGGAGCTTTGGGAAGGAAGAAAGTTATTATTGAAATTTCCCAATCACTTTGAAATTTTCAAAAAAAATAATGATTTTTCAAAGAGATCTGTCTACAAAAAAATTTGACTACTTTCCCAACCTTAAATCAAGATTAGCTGCTTTTATGAACATTACAATTCAAGTTAGTGAATTAAAACAATACAAAGAAAGCTTAGAAACTCTTCGTCATCATTTTAAATGCAGGTTTGAGAAACTAAAACAACTGAAACCATGCTTTGAAATAGTTCTGAATCTGTTTGCGATCGACGTCATCAATGATGGATGTCTTGTTGCTGTACTTTTTGCCTTAGATGTACTTCTAATTTAAAATACAGGCTTCATGGAATTTCAAGAATTTCATTAAAAAATTGTAACAGTAGGGCCAACACCACAAAAGCTATGTATTACCCCAAAACAACTGAGTCAATGTTCATGGAGTTTTGCATTCATATTACAGTTAACCCAACTTAACAAATAGAGTTTATGAAGTTTCAAAAGTTCCATCATGAATATGAGTTTAACAAAGGGAGCAATACAATAACTATTAGATTTGTCCATCTTACATGCTTTATCAATAATTTAATTATTCAACAAGCCATTAAAATTTAACCGATTTGGGATTAAACCTCTATTTGGGAAACCACAATAAATTAAGAAATACAAAGAAATGGTGTTCATGGTTCCAGCCCAGCAAGGAGTTACTGCAGTTATGAAATCAATACACAAAGAAAACAAATTCTTGACTTAAGAGAGTAGAAAAATTGATGGTTATCAGAGAGGTAGTGTAGATAGGGTGATCAACTCTTAATCAGCACATTTCGGACTATAAATCTTAAAAAATCTGGACACAACCAAAATAAATCTGGATTTTTTCATTGGTATATCAGATTATAAAATAACTTGTAATAGGATCAAATGGTGGAAGTTGAAAAATGAAGACTGCAAGGTTGAATCTAGGGAGAAGGTGAGACAGGCACTGGGTGGTAGTGAAGAATTACCAGACAGTTGGGAAACTACAGAAGATGTAGTAAGGGTGACAGCAAGAAGGGTGCTTGGCGTGACATCTGGACAAAGGAAGGAGGAAAAGGAAATCTGGTGGTATAATGGGGAAGTACAGGAGAGTATACAGAGGAAGAGGATAGCAAAGAAGAAGTGGGATAGTCAGAGAAATGCAGAAAGTAGACAAGAGAGTACAAGGAGATAAGGCACAAGGTGAAGAGAGAGGTGGCGAAGGCTAAAGAAAAGGCGTATTATGAGTTGTATGAGAGGTTGGACTCTACGGAGGGAGAAAAGGACCTGTACCGATTGGCTAGACAGAGGGACCGAGCTGGGAAAGATGTGCAGCAGGTTAGGGTAATAAAGGATAAAGATGTAAACGTACTCACAAACGAGGAGAGTGTGTTGAGCAGATGGAAAGAGTACTTTGACAGGCTGATGAATGAAGAGAACGAGAGAGAGAAGAGGTTGGATGATGTGGAGATAGTGAATCATGAATTGCAACGGATTAGCAAGTAGGAAGTAAGGACAGCTATGAAGAGGATGATGAATGGAGAAGCCTGTTGGTCCAGATGACATACCTGTGGCAGCATGGAGGTGTTTAGGAGAGATGGCAGTGAAGTTTTTAACCAGATTGTTTAATGGAATCTTGGAAAGTGAGAGGATGCCTGAGGAGTTGAGAAGAAGAGTACTGGTGCTGATATTTAAGAATATAGGGGATGTGCAGGACTGTAGTAACTACAGGGGGATAAAATTGATGAGCCACAGCATGAAGTTATGGGAAAGAGTAGTGGAAGCCAAGTGAAGAAGTGAGGTGATGATTAGATAGATAGACAGATACTTTATTAATCCCAAGGGGAAATTGACATATTCCAGCAGCACCATACTGATACAAAAAACAATATTAAATTAAAGATTGATAATAATGCAGGTAAGAACAGACAATAACTTTGTATAATGTTAATGTTTAGTGAGCAGCAGTATGGTTTCATGCCATTAAAGAGCACCACAGATGTGATGTTTGCTCAGAGGTTGTTGATGGAGACGTATAGAGAAAGCCAGAAGGAGTTGCATTGCATCTTTGTGGACCTGGAGAAAGCATATGACAGGGTACCTTGAGAGGAGTTGTGGTATTGTATGATGAAGTCGGGAGGGCAGAGAAATATGTAAGAGTTGTACAGGATATGTACAAGGGAAGTGTGACTATGGTGAGGTCTGCAGTAGGAGTGACGGATGCATTCAAGGTGGAGGTGGGATTAACGGCTCTGAGCCCTTTTTTATTTGCAATGGTGATGGACAGGAGTCCCATGGACTATGATGTTTGCTGATGACATTGTGATCTGTAGTGATAGTAGGGAGCAGGTTGAGGAGACCCTGGAGAGGTGGAGATATGATCTAGAGAGGAGAGGAATGAAGGTCAGTAGGAACAAGACAGAGTACATGTGTTCAAATGAGAGGGAGGTCAGTGGAATGGTGAGGACGCAGGGAGTAGAGTTGGCGAAGGTGGATGAGTTTAAATAATTGGGATCAACAGTACAGAATAATGGGGATTGTGGAAGAGAGGTGAAAAAGAGAGTGCAGGCAGGATGGAATGGGTGGAGAAGAGTGTCAGCAGTGATTTGTGACAGACGGATATCAGCAAGAGTGAAAGGGAAGGTCTGCAGGATGGTAGTGAGACCAGTTATGTTATATGGGTTGGAGACGGTGGCACTGACCAGAAAGCAGGAGACAGAGCTGGAGGTAGCAGAGTTAAAGATGCTAAGATTTGCATTGGGTGTGATGAGGATGGATAGGATTAAAAAGTTGGATGGTTGGGAGACAAAGTCAGAGAGGCGAGATTGTGTTGGTTTGGATAGGTGCAGAGGGGAGATGCTGAGGATATTGAGAAAAGGATGCTAAGGATAGAGTTGCCAGGCAAGAGAAAAAGAGGAAGGCCTAAGTGAAGGTATATGGATGTAGTAAGAGAGGAGATGCAGGTGATGGGTGTAACAGAACAAGATGCAGAGGACAGAAAGGTATGGCAGAAGATGATCCGCTGTGGCGATCCCTAACGGGAGCAGCCGTAAGAAGAAGAAGAAGATTAATGTATGTATAGTACACATCCTATCTTGCCACATTTTATTTTTCAAGTTCCACTCAAGAAAATACACCGTCCTTTAAGTTTTCAAATAAGAATATATGACCATCCTTGCTGATTATATGTAAACCCATAAAATTGAAAGAAGATCTCTTTTCTTTTTGGCATCACTGCAGGCATGATAACATGGCAGGTTATCTAATGAATTTCACTACTCTACCAACATTTAGGCTAAGCAAGTATCAAGTGCGATTTAATTTTGGAATCCTTCTAATTAAAAACATGATGATATAAACTGTCACAATATGGTTTAACTCCCTGCTGTGCCCTTTGCATATCTCAGTTTATTCTGCACAGTGCAATGAATGACTTAATATTAATAAACATAAACATAATCTATCTCTATATATAATCTTCATTTGGATCTTGATCTTTGTTTTTCCGCGAATGAATTAGAAGAAGAAGCACTAGATGGCAGTAGAGAGACAGCTAAAACATAGGCATTGCATTAAGAATCTCCTCCAGGCTTATACTACTGAAGACTGTACAACAACAACAACAACATTTATTTATATAGCACATTTTCATACAAAAAGTAGCTCAAAGTGCTTTACATAATGAAGAAAAGAAAAATAAAAGACAAAGTAAGAAATTAAAATAAGACAACATTAGTTAACATAGAAAAGGAGTAAGGTCCGATGGCCAGGGTGGACAGAAAAAACAAAAAAAAACTCCAGAAGGCTGGAGAAAAAAATAAAATCTGCAGGGGTTCCAGGCCACGAGACCACCCAGTCCCCTCTGGGCATTCTACCTAATATAAATGAAATAGTCCTCTTTGTAGTTAGGGTTCTCACAGAGTCACTTGATGCTGATGGTCATACAGACTTCTGGCTTTTAATCCATCCATCATTGTTGGAACATCATAGTGCTTTCGGTAGATGGTGGTGGCACAAGCCACTGTAGTACTCCAGTCACACCTCAAAACACAGACATTCAAACTAAACAAATTGTTGTGCTTTAAATTAACTAATCTTTATATATAATCTTCATTTGGATCTTGATCTTTGTTTGTCCGCGAATTACACACATGCGTAGACCACCTTCCAGTTTAGTACGTTGTTGTTACTCACGGATGTCAACAATGTGCCGGAATAACGAAACGGGTGGTGGACAGTGTTACGCTGGTTAGCTCCTGAGACCTGGTTAGAGAATGAGATTGCCGAAGATAAAAGGTACGTGCCTACGTAACATATGAATGAAAGAAAGACAGTGGGTAAAATGAATGACAACGTAACAGCACGTTCCGGAAATTATTATTGTTACGTTGTAGCTGGTGAGTGCTGCGCGTCTCACAGTTGTACCCTGGCTTGCTCACATGTCAGTGAAGTGATCCCTATTTATGCTTTAAAGAGCCTGGATACCTACTGTATGTGTCCCCCTTTTATAACCATTGTTCCGTGTATATTGCCTTACTCTTTGGATTGCCACAAAGCAACCTGCGAGATTGGAGAAAGGTTGAGAAGAGATCGTGAGAGGAAACGACAGTGTCGTGAAAACGAGATGGACTGTGAATGGAGAGAAACAGAAATGCTCCTACACCACCACATAATTACTATTCGGACAGTGATTCTGAGTAGGCCGTTCCTATCGAATCAATGTCCAAGGGTTTTGTTTTGTAATTTTGTTTCCCTTATAAAAAATCATAATGCTGTGCGACGAAGGGCCCAGTTCACGACTGGCAGCTGCATTTAAACAGGTAGCCCTTCACAGACAACTTCAACACGCGCAACGTAGTTGGGTGCACATGGCTAGTATTAATATATTAAGTCAAAATACATGACTAAATATATAAAAGGTTTATCAATAAGGCTGATACATATCTCATGTTAAATAGTACAGTTCACTGGTGTAGATAAATAAGTGTGCAATGTTTGCCAAAAAATGTTGAGCTACAATTTTACACTTGGAAGGAATTGGGGGTTATGGAAACTGCACTTTCTTTATAAGCTTTTATTTTGAAAAGGTAATGTGAATACTGGAAGTACTTTTATATTGAAGCGAAGCATAACAGGAAGTTCATCATCTTGAAGAGGATAGAGAGAAACTAAAGGAGAAAAAGGAGAATCCACTGGGGAGCAGGGGATCATCCATTTTGGGTAACATGCCTTATGGAATACAAAAGGGTTGTGGAATTCTAAGTGGAATGGAGAAGCTTTCAGATAATTTGTTTAATGGGTTGTGCTTAGCAGATTTTACCAGACTTTAGGAAAAGGAAAACTAGAAAAATTAAAAAGCATTGCATGAAGCTAAAATGGTTCCATAGGATGGGTGAGATCACTCCTATTTTATAAACAAAAAGAGACTATTCCCTTGTTTGGTGGAAGTGTTTAAAATAAGACTTTTTTTCTTCTAACATTTTTTCTTCTGTATATATATGTATATATATTTATATTGTGAGAGGCGGCCAGCAGCTTATCCTGGCCAACACATCCAGGCCAATAGATGGAGTCCTCCTTGCAGCATGGAGGTGCCCCGGATTCCAGCAGGGCATCATGGGAGATGGAGTTTGACCTCACAGCCCTGCTGGGTGCCGTGGGTGCCATGGGGTGACGCTGCAGTGAGACCCAGGGATTTTTATTTTCCCTATAGCCCAGGAGTACTCCCAAGACACGGGGACAGAAGAACAGAAGTACTTCCGGGCTAAAGGAAAATATAAGGCTTCATCTGACCCGGAAGTGCTATAGAATCACATGGACTGAAGGACAGGAGCACTTCCAGGTCAAGGACTATTTAAAGGACTGGTGCAGACCCAGCAAGCTGAGCTGGAGTTGGCTGGTAGTGTGACGGAGCTGCTGGGAGGAAAGGAGGATTTATTGTATTATTGATTTATTTGTTTATGGTGGTGTTAGTGGTGTCTACTGTGGCATAATATTGAAAAGAAGAAATTAAAATATTTCTAAGTGCTTTTACTTGGTGTCTTGGACATTTGTCTGCGGGGTTTGAGGAGCGACAGCTCCCTCTAGTGTCACTATATATATTATATATATATATATATACTTATATATGTGTGTATATATATATATATATATATATATATATATATATATATATATATATATATATATATACTTATATATGTATACTTATATATGTATATATTAATATATGTATTACAGTACCGGTCATTGTTTATGAGTTAAATGTTATAGTAGCTCAACTTGGTGAAAGTTGATTGTTACAAGTTTAATTCACATGTAATCATCTACAGTTACTATCAAAATGTGTAGTATGAATAACGAATAATTTGTGTGAACAAGAAGCTGGCTTCAGATCATTAAGTAACTGAAGATGATTCAGTTATCATGTAGTATGACCAATTTAATTACTTTTTACTACATGATAGTTCAATAGTTAGCACTAATTCTTTGCAGATACAATGAATTTGAATATATGTCTATATACACTTACCAATATCCATTTTTGTAAATTTAACTATATGTAACATAAAACTATTAAGCAGTATGTCCTGTTAACCAAAAATGATGCATAGGCACACATGATTTATATATAGTATTTGGTGCCCACCTAAAGGTATATGTTGCACATCAGATTGTGTAATTCTTTTTTTCTGTGAAGCAATGTTCACTTAGGGGCTCAGTATATTTCTTTCAACTCGAACAAATAAATTATTAAAACAAAACAGTATCTTTTAAAAGATTTTTATGATGACGATAAAATAAATACACAACTTCCGAAAAAATAAGCATGATTACTTATTTCTGGAATGTGCATATGTTCCTACATTTCTACTAATGCCAGCTACGCAAGGAACTACAATGACTGGTTGCCTAACTCACAGTGACCTCTACTGAACCACCTGGCAGGATTCTGGTGGTTGGGGGAGGGGAGTGACATTAAGTTCTCCTCTATTGCCGGACCCATCATACTCCTACCTGTCCTTAGTTCATCCTTCTCCTCAAATTTCTTTCACTAGGATAAAGTGTTCTATAATAAATCAGGATGAATGGCATCTAACTTAGGGCCATCCCGATTGAACCCTATAGGCAGCTGAAAATAAGGATGACCTGCAAAATTTTGGATGATTGGTCATACTAAGTGCAGATGATGATAATGGGGCCCTTTCATTTCACCCAACAATGACAAAGGGGCTCATATTTAAAAAGTACATAAATATTTTACACTTTTTTTCCTTGACCCATTATACAAATCAACCTGGGCAACAACAGATACTTTGGCCTTTTTAATTCAAAATGTGGAAAATTTTATTTTCTTCTTTATTGATTATTTAAAAAATACGTTATCTATTCTAGTTAGTAACATTCTCCTGACTCAACTTTGACCTTCACATATTTTACTATTTTTTTTTGTTATGACTGCATTGTGAATGACTGCTGCCTAATTATATAATTTGCTGTTTAACAATAAAACCACAGGAGGGCACGATAGATACTGTAGATTAGAAAACTGCCGTTTTTATTATTTCATTTACGTAAGACTGCGAAAGTGTCATATTAAGAAAAGATTTTTCTGTTTTTCAGGAAACTAAAGAAAATAATGTCTACATTGAAAAAGACATAATTTATTTGTACAGTATCAGACAAGTAAATTTGTTCAATAAAATAGCTTTTGATTTTTTCCCTTGAACTACTTTCAAATTTGGGTTCCTATACATTGTTAATGTAATTCTTTTAATTTGAATGATATGGTCATCTTATGTGGACAGCTAAAAGACATTTACCATCAAATTAAAGTTGTCTCTTGTGGAGTACTGAAAATATTTAGTGAATTAAATTGTATATAATAACACCAACACTTTTTTTCTTTGCAAAAAAAGGAAAAGATCAAGACACTTGTGTGAAAGATGTCTGCTTTAGACAAATCATAGTGACTTTTATTCTACTGCAAAGAAACTACATTGCTTTAAAATTGGGCATACTTTCAGATGTTGCTGCTTTAGTCCTAGAAAGGAACACATATGTTCAAGTTGTGTATGAAGTGAACAAAGGACCAACAACTGAATTATGATTTTATAACATTTTTTGACAAAATGGTAGTATGGTGGTGCATTGGTTTATACTGTTGTCTCACAGCTGTTCCTCTCACTGGCATATAAAGATTCTCTATGTATCTCCTATCTTGTTAAGGCAGACATTTGCATTTCTGTGGGCGGACACCTGTCAGTATAAATTTGCAATATAAAAATATTAACTCAGAAGCAAAACTCAAGTTAATTATAGAATAACACAAAAATACAACAAGGCAACCAACACATTCATGACATGAATACCACAGTGGATGTTATACTCATAATGTAAAATATATATTGATTGCTATACTCTTTTATAATTACTAACTGAATACCACTAAAGTTGTAGGAGCAGTACAAACACTGCAGTAGGTACAGGACACACATCTAAGTAGCAAAGCAGAGCGAGAGATGAAATGGTAATCACTGTGTGTGGCTCCCTCTCAGTGTGTGTTCAGTATAATTTGTTTAGGATTTTCAGTGACCATGTCATCCACAGTGAATGAACCTGGCACTTGTAACTTAGTCAGACCATGCTTAGTGTCTCCTTTGCGGCTAATTCTAGTGCCCCCTTCAATGTGTGATTCTTCTCAACGATATTGGAGTCATTTTAAATCTTGTCTCTAATAAAAGTTGTGAGAGTTATTTCATGCACTTTCTAATATCAGTGCTGTAGTTTTCAAAATATGATGCTGTCTGCTGGGTAGTTATCAATGATCTACATTAATGATTTTGCATGCATGCACGAGCTTCCACCTAATGTAATGTTGAGTTACAGCCAATGCTCAATATCCAATCTAGGCATGAAATTTAATCATGGTTGCTAGAAGGATGTCATTCAATTAAAAAAAAATATTAACTTCTTTGATTATTTGTAAAATACCAGTGTTAAATGCGTGTGTGTGTATATATATATAAAATATTATATGAACATTATTTTTTAAATATAAAAATAGTTTTTTCTTAAAAAATCAATAATGTTTGAACTTAGCAGGTCTAGGAGCCTTCCTGTAAAACATACTAGATAGTTAATGCCTTCAAATTGATATGGTACAGATGAGTCTAGCTCAATGGATGCAATTAACCTGTGATGTTTAAACTAATAAATATTTTGCATTCCAAAAACATAAATCTCAAGGGTAATGGATAAATCATATTTTACACAGTGAACAGTTTGGTGTAATTTTTCTGCATGGGGAATGTGCTTAAATTGACTACATTTATGGACATAGTTGATTAGTAATGAAAAAATTAAATACGTTCCTACATTTTGTGAGGCTTTCAAAAATTTGGGTATTGAATTATAATGATGTCCTCATTCTAGCAACTTGGATTCTGATAGCTAAGATGCTCTGTGCTGTTAGGGAGCACAGTAACCTGTGATCTATCATTATAAATAAAAACTGAATAAAGAAACGGCTTAGTGAAATAGAGTCATATTTTCTCAACAATTAATTAGGTTTTAGTTTGAATCTTCATCTGTCTAATGTTTTATTTGAGTTTATTTTGCCGTTCTTTGTTATGACATTTTTAATGCTCTATAATGAACCCGCTTATGTAGTGACTCGTTTCTGTCTAAAACCCTTATATAATCTCTGCCACTCTAAAAAACACAAAAATGTAGCTTTTTAGATCGAAAATGTTTTTGGAAAGATTTTAAAAGGCACAAAAAGGTTGTATTATATTTCTATGAAACCGAAAACTCATTGCATCATCTTTCCAGTGTTTGATAGCATCAGTGTACAATTTATTAGTCCTTACTGTAAAAGCACCAGATGAATCATGTTACAATATGCAATCACTGTCTCTGGAGATTTCTACCTTGATGCTGAAATGAGATCAGCAGGATCTGAAACTAATTAATAAATATCAAATGAAAAAGGAAGAAGCAGAAATTATGCACATAAAAGGATATATTACAGCAGAACAGATACAGCTGATCTTGTACCATAAGGAGAGGACAGGTGGATACTACCGGATTATGTGTGAAAAAAATATCAAAAGAGCCCAGAGTGGAGAGATGAAATCAAGCCTTTGTATGAGTCAATACTAAATGTATTGACAATCAGGATTTTAACAATAATAGAAGATGTTTTTACATATAATATTGAGGCAATCAGATGAAGGATGCTTTCTGTACTCGTATATTAGAATAAGCTGTTAATATATGGCCTGTGTAAGTGGATAGAAAATTTTAATGATATTAATGATGATGTGAATATACACTCAAGGACTTTTTAATGAAGTCGATAGCTATTGTGAGGAAAGTTGGAGTTTAAATTAGGAAAATCCCATTTATTGTTCAAAAGAGGTCCTGGACAGAGATTACCACTGATGCAGTCATAAGCAATAATGTATGTGGTGAGACAATCCTTTCATGTCAAGGATCTCTAAAAGTATATACATGAGTAAGTCCAAACATTTATACTTCAGGGATTTGAAGAGGTAAAGTAATTGGATTTTGTTAGACTATCCACAATCCTGGACAAACTGGAAATGTAAAATTATGAGTTTTTACCATTATGATCATGCAAAACTGTTCATTAACTTTCCAATGCAGCAGCGACTAAATGTAAAATGTTCACAGAATGGTGCTGCCTAAGAAAAACAAAATGGTATTGAAATATAACATAAAAATGCGAACTTAGTCAAAATAAAACAGAAAGTAAAAAGTAATGACACATTCAGATTCACCATATAACAAACCTCCTAGATAAAAATAAACAAGGAGAAATGCAAAACAGATTACAACAGTGATTTCCTGGGTACCCTCCAAACCCTGGGTACCGGTAATTCAGTCCTTGTAAGGCCCTTAGAGTGGTCATATCTTGGACACCATAAATAGAAAAAAAAATAAAAAGGGAGCACCTGATAAGGATTATACAGTATATATCTTAGAAAGAGACCATTCTAGAATTACCAAAAAATGTGATCAAATAATAGAATATTTTACAGTAACCATGAGAGACGTTTACTGTGCCACCTTTTAATATGGTTAGTTTGTTAATAAAAGACTGATTTCACTGTACAGTGCGCGGAAATAGCTGCCTGAGGCCAGAATATACATTATAGTACCTCATTGTAAGGTTAGAAAAGGAAAAGGAAACCTCATTGATGTTTTAAAGGAAACATACTTTTTCAGTAGTGTGTCAGATGAATAATATCAACAGTCTGTAGAGGATACATAACAAAAGCCTCGTTACCTGAATGAAGAACCACAAAAGAATTGTAATAATGTAATGTTTAGACAACTTCATAGTTTACTCTTTTAATCTAGGCCTCATTCCATTCTATAGAGAACTGGGAATTGTAAATTTGACAAATCAGAGGCAGAAGAAGGATCATGGAACTATTGAAGGTTTAGTAAATCGCTATTTTATGCTTGATTGCAGTAATGCACGGAAGACAAGATAAATCAGGCTTGATCAAGATTGTATGAGATGATCTGACATCCTTTAAGATAGGAGAGCAATTATAAGAGGTGATTTACATTAAAAATGGAAACATCTATTTTGTAGTATCTGAAATGAGACCAAATAGGGATAGTTGAAGGGAAGTAAGCAGATCTAGTAAGATAATTCATACAGAGTAGAGCTTACTTGGTCCAGTTAATTTTGCATCCTGACAGTGCTTATCATCTTTCAAATAAATTAACTACAAGTAAAATATATGATGTGGCACTGTCTGAAAATTACTGTCAACTGCATACAGGCAAGTGATGTGAATAGAATTATATATAGATATGGATGTTATATGCTGAAAGGCACAAGCTGTTTCCTAAAAGGGTTCCATTAACAATTTGAACAATAGTAGGGATAATGGAAAACCCGGTCACGAATTTGTTTTGAATTAGGAAAAGAGGTGAAATATTAAAATAGATTTAAAAAAACCCTGCAGGCTAAGAGTAAAGTACTTTAACTGTGTGAATTTAATTATCCCTCAAGGCACAAAGATTTAAACATAACCCACAAGTTAAGAATAGTTTAGACAATTAAATGCTCTTTTTGTATTTAGAATAAGAGAAATGCCACATGGGACCCTGTGGTGGAGAAACGCAGTGAAAGAAATATGTTGCTTTTAAGAGAGGGAAAAACCTGGAGGTAAATAAAAAGAAAAGGGGACTAGCAAAAATATGTGGCTAGTTGGCAGGTAGAAGATAAAATCCAGAAGAGTCAAAAATTCAAAAAATCAGTAATGAAAAAAAGAGTAGCAAAGGTTAAGACTGAACTAGAAAAAAAATACAAATATTTTGATCCTAAGCAAATAGTTTTATTTTGGAAAATATTTGAAAGGTTGGAGTCCCCGAAATCTTATATAGTGGTGACATGATGACCCATGTGTCACAACACCAGTGGTTACATGAATAACAATGGATACAACAACCATATCTAACATGGCTGCAGCCATGATAAATATTATTATTATTGCAAAATGTTGGTGATTGTAGTAAAAATAGTCCAATATGGAACTATCATTAAAGTGTGCCAATAACTATAACAATAAAATAAATTAATATAAACACACACAAATGAATTCTCATGCATTAAGTATAAATTATGCATCATGGCAGGGAGGCCTATTTTATAGATTACTTTGTAAAATCTTTTTACAGTTGTGGTAATGATTGTAGTTTTATGACATAATGAATGCATTTTGCTATTTTCCTACTTTTTTTGTTTTTGTGAATTTTATTTTATTTTTATCATTGTTTTCACACTTTTATTTTGTTTAACGCTCATTGCCATTTTGCTAATGTTGATTTTAGCAACAAGGTGTCCTTCCCTATCCTGAGGAAGATGGAAGTCTTAGTCAGAAATGTTCTGGTATGTAAATCAGCAGCACATTAATATCATCTTTCAAGTACTTGGATAAATCTCAGTTTGTGTGATATAGCTATTTAGGAAAACAAATTTTGGACAGGCAAGATTTTTTAATTGCAGAATTTTGACTATGAATTTTAATGTTTTGTTATTACAATAATGAGCTTCTTTGTTTTTTTGGCATAGATTCTTGGTCTGTGTATTGAATACTTTAAATAAATTTTGCACAGTTTGTGGGTCATGATATTCACAAATCACAACACTCAGAGGACCACACAGCATAGCTGCACAATCCAATATGGTATACAGTGTTTTAAGTGTGCAAGAAAGTACTTGATTTCTTCAGCAGACTGCTTAAAACCATTTATAATTAAAGAGGCAACTGCACAGTTTTTCTTTTGGTTTGTATGGGAGAGACTTTAAACTTTTCAAGTGACGATTTTCAGGTAAGAGGCCTTAGCATGATTTTCTTGTCAAACTGAGTAGGAGTGCAAGTTATTCTGGAAAAGGTGAATGGAAAAACAGAATTCAAAGTGATTTCCTTAGTTAGAAAGTGCAGTTTTTTTTATTAGCATTGCAAAATAACTTTGAGCTTGAGATAATGATTTAATAACATTTTTTCTGTTTTAAGAAACTGTAACCTCTCTACTAATAGGGAAGAAAACAAGTGAGCGAGTTGTGCATTTTGGAAAAAAAGGTGGAGGTGGTACTGATTTCTTTTGTTAATTTTTTTAAAAGGTTTTCTCTCAGTTCAGTTGTTGTGTTTCTGACACTTTTGTAAAGTGCTCCTTTCAGTTACAAAAATGGACACTATTTCTTTGTAAAAACTGAAATAGACACTTAGGTGAAGCTCTGTATCTTTGCTGTTGGGCACTTGGAAAAGAGTTCTGTCTCTAGAAAGAAATCTTTTTATCTTCATTTTTCAATTAAGGATATATAATTGGCAAATAAAGAAACCAGCTAGGAATTATCGTCTGGACTGAATTAAGACTGCATTGACCCATCCATATTACAGTATATAATTCTTTGTGTGGCTTATACTTGCTTTTATTGGTTTTGATGCAAATAAATATTTTAAGTGAAACCTTAAATCAGTGTCTTTGCCTGATTTCTATTCACGAACCAAGAAGCTGTAGTGTACATACATTATCTAACAATGGTCCTTTAAGGAAATGAGAGGATGCTCTTGTGAAGCCCTCCCACCATTGGTAGCAAAACAGGGCTGAAGTAAAAATTTGGCAGTAAAGACAGTCAGTGAAATCACCTGCCATTAGAGGTCTTTCAGATTGAATATGTGGGTTCCAACATAGACAGTGAGGCACGTAAGAGGTTATAAGAAACAGTTGTATAGTTGTTTTTATATATTTCTTATTATCACCCATTAAGAAAATAACCTAAGATGATAAATTGTACTCTTCATGGTAAAATATGTCTGTTTTATAATATTCCCTTGTCCCTACTTTTTAGTATAGCAGTAAAAGCGAAAAATGTATCCATGATTTGGAGGCAAGAGTTTTGCAGCTGAATCTGATGAATAGTAAAAGCAAACAACACAGAAAATAAAGTGTTGAAGTACTCTTATTAAAAGTGACTTTGCCTTTCTGCTACAGGCTAAACAAGGGCAAGCAAAACAGTTAGAGTGATGTGAGGTTCATAAAATAATTTTATGAGTTTAATTTAAAAAACTTGCATGAAGGTCCACATGAAGCAACTTGGCCCCCAGTGTGCCAGTTTTCTTAAATGATCTTTCTAACCACATAATGATAAAATACAAGCAAAGAAAACAAATGTTACCTGCATAGCAATAAAATTCTCTGTGCTGTGACTATTTCATTGACAATATAATTTACTAGGGTGACCAGTAGTCCCTGTGACAGGGATAGTCCTGATTTAAGGCTAGGCATAAATATCTGAAGAATATCAAAATGTCCCAGTTTTAACAGGCTAAATAAAGTTTTTTCATCCCACAAACATTTCTTTGCAGAAACAAACATTGTTACAATATACTTACAACAAAGTGCACAAAACATCAAGAGGGAACCCCAGTTAATAAACAACTTGTCTTACATTTATATAGCATCCCAAGGAGAAATGAGACAAAAACAGAGCACTGGTATTTATTTGTTTCTACTTTAAGCGATGAGTTTTATGTGTTCATTTGTGAAAGTGTTTTTTTTTTTCCCTGTGCCTTGGCCCTTTCTGATGAAGAGTTAATTCAGACATATGTGGTGGGGATTATGTGTGGTCATACATGCTATACAAGTGTCCTAGTTTGGGACTTTGAAAATCTGGTCACCCTAAAATTTACCACATTTACCTGATATCCCTAATGGTCACTCATTGTATTAAAGTTTGCCTTTCCCTTTTGTTATTCCCTGAACATTTGTCATAACTAAATAGCTTTTCAAGACTCATTTCATAAAAATGATTATGGCCAGACATGCTTTAGCACTGAATGAATTAATTACACTCTTTTTTTAGTTATATAGATTGTTATTTGGCAAATTTACAGTGCAAATTGTCACTGTGTATAAATATGAGGGGTGTGCATATGTGTGTGTCTATTTTTGTGTGTGTGAGAGTGGCCCATATGATGGATTAGAGTCCTGCCCAGGGCTGTTTTCAGCCTTGTGTCTAGTCCCAGTAGAATAGCGTCTGACCCCCACAACCCTGAAATCAATTGAGAACATTCTAGAACCTATGCACTGCATTCAGTCCATTGAAGGCTATGTTGCTTGGACAGCCCTCAAACACACCTAAATGTTACACCATGCATACATTTTCTAACTTGCTTAATCTGATTTCCTCCTCTTCTGTAACTGCAACATTGGACCTGATTTCAGCAATTAAGTTAACTACTGTTACACTGGTCAATAAGCATTTTGCTACTGGGATTCTTTCACCTGTACTTTAACAAATTTCACTTGCTGACTCCAAATCTGAAAACTGTTTTTGTCCAGCATGTCCCGTTTTTTTAGTTATGATGTTCCAGGTCTTGGACAACTAGGTTGACTGCACAGTAAAGACGATGCGTTTCAGCATTTAAGAAATAAGTTTGGTCTCAAAGTGAAATCCGTGAACTGATGCTTGATGATGAGTTCAAAAGGAAACTGAAGCCAACTGAATCAGCACCCTCATTCGTGCAGGCTGTCCAGAATTTTCTTGACAGTCACAGAGCAGAGAATTATACTGAGCTTGTGGAGAATATGCTGAAAGTATATTAGCTTACGGGAGCCAGAATGTCACTGAAGACTCATTTTTTACATTCTCATCTCGACTTTTTTCCACCAAATCTAAGCGATGTTGGAGATGAGCATGGGGAAAAATTTCATCAAGATATAAAGGTGATGGAAAACCATATCCGGGAAAATGTACTCCGAGCATGATGTTGATTCGTGCAAAGAGAGACGGATGTTCAGTACAAGCGCAAAAGCAAGTGCCTCAGATAATTTTGAGCACACTGACCTCACTTTTACATTGAGGTAAATTGACATAAACATGTTTTAAAGTGTCTCTGGTATCGTCTTCTGGTTTGTTTTCAGAATAAACACATTCAAACAATTTTGGTGGGACAGAGTTCAAACTCTAGATATTGTGTTGATATATTGATATTCAAAAGTGTCAAAACGGCAATGATGTATATCTCAAAACTCTGATGTGCTAGCTTAATTCTGATTTCATATATGAAAGCAGTGTAAAAGACATAATAGAGAGCTTGTCTGAAGTTCCCAGTAGCAAACAAAAAGTATTTTTTTGTAGACCAGAGTTATCTTTAAGTATAATTTGTTTGATTGGACTTTTAACCATACACATATCAAAATCTTCAGCATAGTGACACTGAGACTTTATTTGCAAATTGTAAAGAGAGATATCTGGTGAGTCCTCCAGAAGAAATCAGCTATGATCAAGCAGTAGATAGTATTCAGTAATGAAAACATCACCGCAGTTTGTTCGAAAATGTCTATGCAGTTATGTATATTCCATTTTTGTCATATTAGCTGTCTACATATAGCTTTAGTTTACATTTATGTACACATATAAAAGAATTTCATTTGTGCTGGAAAATGCATGAGAATTATTTTAAGCATAATTTTAAAGCTGTAGAACAAAATTCTTTCCAAGTGTAAAACAGTCCAACAGACACATACTGAATGAAAAAACGGTAAAGCTAAAGGTTTTGTGCCAGATGCGTTTATATAGCAGGTTTTTAAGCTTGTTTTGAAGCTAAGCAAATACACTGGTGAGGCCTCATCTGGAGTACTGTGTGCAGTTTTGGTCTCCAGACTACAAAAAGGACATAGCAGCACTAGAAAAGGACAAGAGAAGAGCGACTAGGCTGATTCCAGGGCTACAGGGGTTGAATTATGAGGAAAGATTAAAAGAGCCAAGTCTTATCAGTTTAAGCAAAAGAAGATTATGTGGAGACATGATTGAAGTGTTTAAAATTATGAAGGGCATTTGTACTATGGATCGAGACAGTTATTTTAAAATGAGTTCATCAAGAACATTGGGACATAGTTGGAAAGTTGTTAAGGGTAAATTTTGCTCAAAAATTAGGAAGTTTTTCTTCACACACAGAACCATAGACACATAGAATAAGCTACCAAGTGGTTTGGTAGACAGTAGCACTTTACGGTCTTTCAAAACTAGACAATGTTATTTTAGAATAATTACCGTATTTTTCGCACCATAAGACGCACTTTTTTTTTCCCCAAAAGAAGGTTGGAAATGTCTGTGCGTCTTATGGAGCGAATATTGCGTCACAGACCATGATGTGTATTACCTGACAAAAGTAGACATCCAGGGGTAGAGGGCGACAAAACTCACTGTTACGTTACAGGCATTCCCTCTGTGCTTGGAGGAATGTTAGACTCATTGACTCGGCATCTAATCCTTGCGTGTGCGTGAGTTGCGAAATGTAAACAAAAGCAAGATGGCATCTACATCTCATGAGGGAGCGAAGCAAGTGCAGAAAAAAAAAAAAGCAGAGGTTGTTTTGCGCATTATCACTGAGTCGGACTCTGGACTCCACAGATTACCAGCCGCTGGACTACTTCAGGCTGTCAAACGAGACAAACAGGTATGCAGAGCAATTTTTTGAATCGAGGGCTGTGCTTGCATCGCATTCTCATTTTTCAAACTGGAAACCCACAACAAAACATGAGATGAAGGGCTTTGTGGCATTACAAATATAGATGGGACTAGACTGGCGATATAAGTTCAGGAAGCATTGGTCCAAACGTGCTTTGTCCCCTGGTGGCTTTGGACAGGTTATGTCGCGTGATGATAGGTACGTGATGCTGCAAAGTGATTGTGAGCAACTGAGCTTAATAAATTCTGACATTAGCGATGAGGAGTTCTTGGGGTTTCCATAAAACTAGAAGAGTGCTTGAAACTTAAAGTCTCTCCTTATTTGTTAATGACAGTGATGATGTTTCTTAATACCGCTGTTGAATTTACATGGTTGAAATATTATTCTGCTATATTTTATTAAACATATTAGTGCACCATTTGGTTCAGAATATTTTTTTCTTGTTTTCATCCTCTAAACCTAGGTGCGTCTAATGGTCAGGTGCGTCTTATGGTGCAAAAAATACGGTAAGTGTATTTTCTTGTTTTCATCCTCTAAACCTAGGTGCGTCTAATGGTCAGGTGCGTCTTATGGTGCAAAAAATACGGTAAGTGTATTGGACTTGCAAGCTCTGTTGGGTTAAATGGACTGTGTCACACACGTGTGCATGGGAGGCAGCTAAAGGGCTTGAGTGAGGGCAAATCCGAATCTAACAGGGATGTGGCAGAGTGCACTGACTTTTTCTCGCTTTCCTGCAGACCATTCACAGGAAGCTCCACCTGGCCCTATTGATGTCACTTCCGGGTCTGGACCGATTGAGGAAGGACTTGCCGGCTCCGGCCCCCTTGATGTCACGTCCGGGCTCGAGCCTGTGGCTGAAGACCTTTCATATCCTGGCCCCTTTGAAGTCACTTCCTGCCCTGACCTTTAAAAGGCTCCACCTTTTCACAATTCCCTCAGTTCTGTTTTGGACTCCAGTTTGTGCACATCAGTGCTATTTACTTGCAATCTGCAGCAAGGAAACCAAAATTATATGGGTGGCTGCCCCAAACCTTGCTATGGCTCTTTGTGGAGTTTGTGACAACTGTTTTCATCTTGATTGTTCCAATGTTCTAAAAAAAAGTTCTTTAAACCAGTCAATCCTAAATCAAACATAACCCACAGCAGAACACACAATCATACATTTTTAGAATTAACAACTATCAATCATTATAAATTAGTGTCTTTTGACTATATTGGAGCAAACCTACAAAAAATAGAGAGAATATGTCTAAAACAGGGTTTTAATCAAAGTGCTGTAAGTTGGCAACATTTTTCATTGCCCTTAAAAAAACTACTTAGTGCTCATCAGAAAAACTATATCTAAAGCAATGCTCATTTTAAACATATTGTATTCTCTTTATCTGCCTTTATGTAGTATGCATTTCAAACTACAAGTAAAAAAAAAGACATTTAGAAAGCATTCAGAATTTATTAGACTAAAAACAGGTTTTCATACTGATAAATAAAAAGCAAAATTACTACATTGTGTAAATAATTAATCTATTTGCTTTTTTAACAAAACCATTACCTTTGAACATATTTTAAACATATGATGATATACAGTAACTACTGATAATTTTATGTAAATTGAATGTGGTTTTACTTTGCAATCATCAATCTAGTTGTCAGCTAAGGAAACCCTCTTGACACTACAGGCTAATGGATAAATGCTGAAGTACCAAAAGGGGTTTGAGAGAAAGAAGAGTGCAGCTGCTATTTTTGTTTAGAATATAATAAATTACCTTCTTGTAAAATACATTCTTCAGAGTTATCAGCCAATATTAAGAAGCTGCAAGGACTTAAATAATCCAGGTTAAATGTGAGTTTATTACACAGTGAAAAATAGAGAGCAGAATATGCTAGTGTAGGTTCAGCAAGGCTGACAGGGAATATTAATTTGCAATGTGTAGTTTTTTTTTTCGTGCTTAAGCTCATCGGTGCAGCCTTTAATTTTACCTCAGAGGGAACACCTCACACTTTAGACTGGCTTTCTTTTATAGTAACAACTTTGTTAAAACACTTGGCCATAAGATATTTCCCCTCTGTAACAATGTTTGCTGATTATTTTTCTTTCTTATTTTCTTTCCACTTTTACTACTTGCATAGAGTGTTTGCTTTTCCATCTATTTTTCAATCTTTGGCCACCTTCTGTAAATAAGGACAGGTATTTCCAACATCACATCATCAGTGATTGTACCTGGGGTCTTTGAGTGGTTTGGGTCTTTTGACGATCATACACCGTCATTTACAGTAGGTGTCCTAGCCATGGATGATCAGGCCATGACTGGTGAGTAAACTGCACCTTTTATTCATATACCCCCCATCTTGATCCACAGCCATCAAGTTTTTTTATTTCTGCATCCTCTGTGATTTTTCTGGTGACTTTTATTCTGTGCTGTCCTGAGGTGCTGAGGAACTTTACAGTCTTGTAGAATGATTGCCCTGCAAAACCTCTAGAGCCCACCTCAATTGGCAGACACCGCTGGCGCTTGCCTACTAGTTCTTTGAATCTTCCCCTCTTTCTCTCATGCCTCCCCCATCCTCCTCAACATTATATTATAAATAGTCATTAAATAAATTTCCGCTGTTGTTGTATACTTTAGTTTAGGATATTGAATATTCTGTTTTTAGTTAACAAATAATTTTTTCTTGGAGGATTTCTGTAAACCGACAAAAGGGTAATTTTCATAAACATAAGCTCTTTTAAGAATATATCATTCAATTGCTTAGTTTTTATAGATAGAGCACGTTGAGCTCTGCTTTTTACTTGCAAAGCATACATTTCATCAAACAATTAACCAAAAAAGAGTTGTTGAAGCTTATCCATGATTATAACTTAAGATACATAAAAA
Source organism: Erpetoichthys calabaricus (assembly GCF_900747795.2). NCBI lineage: Eukaryota > Metazoa > Chordata > Cladistia > Polypteriformes > Polypteridae > Erpetoichthys > Erpetoichthys calabaricus. The sequence continues at coordinate 145,897,944 of NC_041396.2, forward strand.
TACAGAAATACACTGTAATTAAATAATGGACTGGTGGTAAAAATTATATTAATTAATTCTTGTACAATAAGGAGGGTAAATAATCTGCCAACATTACCGGAAAGATTGTAAAAATAAAAACTGTAATTATGTGTACAGCAGATGTTTTCCTTTGAAATGTATGTAGTTGTTTGTCTAATAATGGGCTGTTTTCAGATATATTTTATAAATTTTGTTAAATTTAGGACATTAATAATACATATGTAAATAGCATAGTTATGGAAGACAAAATCATATGGTAAATTTACAAAAGTTTAAAATAAAGATTTAGATAAAATACGTAATGGATTACTAATGCATAATTATCAAAAGTAAATGATGTGTAATAACTTTTTCTAACATGTCTATTATGAAATAGATTCTCTTACAAGGGAAATTGTAATGGAATCAAGAGCAAAAATTGGTTTAAAAGAACTGAGTTTAAGTTTGTGTGAACGTAATTTACATTTATTTTTAAGAAAGGTATTTTATGTGTTGTGATGAGAGGTACCTCTGTGTTCCAGCTTATGAAACAAGACATGCTGTGAAAATCAAATATATCAAAAACTACTGTTTACTAAAGAAAAAAAACAAATTAAAAGCAAGGGAAAGTCAAAGGTAAAGTTCACAGTATTGGTTCAAAACAGCAAACTGCATCCACTCTAGTAGCCTTGACTTTACAGGACCAGACTATCACTATAACTTACCCCTACTTCCAAGATACAATCTTTAAATACCACCCAGGGAATGATTCCCAGGCCATTTATTGTCCTTTTGGTCCATCCTGTAAGTGTTCCCTATGGCATTTCCTGGTACCCCTGCACTTCTTAACTCCTTTACCAATTAAAGAACCAGGTGTCCTTACTGAATATACTGGCTTCCTTGTACTGCTCCTCAGGATACTTTTCATGACCTGGGATGGCATGATTATATTATGCACTACTGATCCTCTATGGTATCAGCAAAAAAAAAAAAAAAAATAAGCAAATGAGTAATCCAGAGCGCGAGTGACCAACACTGCTTCCCTACTAACCACATAACAAGTACAGAGTACACCAACAGAGGCTGAATGTTGACTGAAATAAAATTATTGTTAACAAATAAATCAGCTATTTACACAAATCCCGCACAGCTGTGCACCTGCTACACTAAGGGATTACAAGACCCCCCACTAATAAAACACGAATACACAAATAACAATTATCATAAATGATTAACTGAGTGAAAAAAAAGGTTTCTTGAATTTCCATTGGTATAAATACTGTTTAATACTGTTTTGTTTTTTTTTTGTTTTTGTTTTTTTTTTGTCATTGTGAGGGTTACTCTCAGTCATATCTCAGTACTGGGAAACATCTATCCCACAACGCATCCTCTTACAGGCATGTTACGCCCTCTCCTATGTTCTCCATACAAAGGTAAAATGATCCTAACTCTCCTCTGATAAGTCTGATGTTTTTATATTATTTGAAATTGGAAAAATCAAATTCTCAGTTAGAGGATCTGTACAGATTTTTTTCAAAACCTGGCAGGATCTAATCAATATTATTTTAGAATAAGAGAAATAACTATTACCGCATTTATTCCCCTTCTCCATTTTTTATTTACCTATATATATTTCTTCCTTTCTTTTGTTTATTGTTGCCTTATTAAAAAGCCCTAAGCAATTCTCCTTTGGCGAAGCTCTCCTTCTCAGGGGTGGGGTTTGATTTGTCTTCAATTTTTTTTTTGTTATAAATTGATCTATTTGTATGGAATGATTACAATAAAATTAATTAATAAAATAAAAAAAAAAAAAAAAGGTAAAATGATCCTCTGTGTTGTGAAGACCTCTTGGCTTCCGTGAATGAACCCAGGTTCACCTGACTACTCCTGTAGGAAGAGTCATTTTCTCTGTAATATCTTTTTCTCTGCCGCTGTTCCTTGCCTCTTTTCTCCCTTCTCACTGTTACTGTACTTTTACCTTTTTAGGTATGGTTAGCCCTTCCCCTTTTAGCTTTTATTGGCCCTCTGAGTCAGGTGCTCTTTTCCAGGTAATTCATAGGTTTCTAATACCTATTCAGATTCTCTATTGTAATGATGAAAAAGTACAACCAGACAATGACACCAAGCACACATAACAATTACTACAGGCTGTCCACTGAAATATTCAGCAGGGACAATTTGTTCCATGTAAGATAATCTGCTGCCATCTATTAGTTAAAAGGAGTTCAAGCATCATCTCTCCATTCCCTCATATCCCATATCTTGCCTTTGTGTTCCCAAAATGATTACTTTGACATAATATATGCATATAGTTGGTAGAGAAAATTTGATTGATACTTTAACAAAAGACACCCAATGTTAGCCCAAAGTTAGTTCTAAGACACGTTTTTACCACTGAGATATGAAGTTAGCTAGGACTCTTCTAACTGAGAAAGATGAGGCAATAAATGAAGAATGTGGTGCAAGATATCACAATAGACTTCTCATGGCAGAATGTTTCCCCATTCTAGTGTTATTCTGAATAATGTTATTAGAGATTTGGAATAAATTGTAAATCAGACACTTCCTGACAAATAAACAAAGATTGTGTGGTGGTGTAGTGGTTAAGGCTTTGGACTTAAAACACTGAGGTTGTGGGTTCACTACTGACACTGTGTGACTGTGATTAAGTCACTTGACCTGCCTGTGGTCCAATTGGAAAACCAAAAGAAATGTAACCAATTGTATCATGAATGTTGTAAGTTGCCTTGGATAAAGGCATCAGCCGAATAAGTAAATGTAAATCTGACTTTATTACATTCCTAAAACATAACCTAGCAACACAAGAACTTGGTGACATTGTTAACAGTTCAGATCTTGTCCTCGATATCTTTGGGATAATCTTAGTCAAGATACTGTAACTGTTTGCAGTGCAATTTGTAACTGTTGAAGAAGAGTGTTGTTGATAGCTTAAATCTATTGGTAATCAAAAGATCCTCTTCCCAACATTGCCATGGATTATTTAGGAGTGCAATCTTTGAAATAAATTGGCAAGGTCTGCAGACGTTTCCTGCATCTTCATTAGTACCAGCTACTGTTTTAGCACCCATAGACAATAATGAAATATTGTGCAGATTTCTTTTAACAAAGTCTCTAACTTGCAAATAGTTAAAGAGATGTGATACTTGGAGATTATGTTTGAGGTGTAATTACTCAAAGGCTGCAAATACTGTCACTGTACAGTAGAAATCTGTAAAGGTCTGAATTGAATACTGTATAGGTTAAGGGTGGCTAGAAGAAAGAGCAGTTGACAATAACACCTAAGCCTTAAAGTGTCTGTTACACTGTTACCATATTTTGAGTGAGTGATGACCAACTAGATTACTGGTTAATTGAGCCAATTCCCATTCCTTGGCTAACCAATTGGGTTCAGTTTCAATATTTTCTGCTTGAGTCTCAAAATGTGTATATGGACAACCTTGTATTAAAACTGGAAATAAGATAACACCCTGTCCCAATGTACTTCAGTTCTTTGTAAAACTGACTTTTTAATATGTCATTTATGTGTCCCAAATAAGCAAAGTTAAAATTCTCTCTTATGGTGTTATTTAAACAAACTGGGATTATCAACCTTGGCTGTCCTTGTTCAACCACATTGCCACATAAAGGAATCTTATTTTAAATTGCAAGCCTTTTCAGTCCCGTTTCATGTTTCACTCAATTCTTGCCCTAAAAAAACCTTTGGTAGGTAATCAAACTTTGATATAATTTCAGAGTTTGAGACATTTAGTCTTTTAAATCTGTTTGGAGCAGTTATAATCAGCATGCTTGCTGAACTACAGCATGAACATATACTGTAGACAGAGACAGTCACTAGTTTACTGGGGAGACACCAGTTAAATGCATTTGCTAATTTGGAACGATTAAATGGAGGGAAGTTAAAAAAATAGATTTGGCCTTTAGAGTAAAGCCTCTCACTGCTACCTTTCCTTTAATTCTACAACTTACTGGACACTTTTAACACCTGTGCCTTCATTTAAGTTAAGTAAGACATTTAATAGTCACTGTCTTGTTACCCTTTCTCTTTTTAAATCTTTTGTCTTAGTCCTATAGTTGATCTATGCATGTTTCTTCATTGAATGGTTGCCACCATTTTGAAACAGCGCATGAAAATCTTTTTCCTTCTGATGTAATGTGTCCTTTATTAACCTTGTGGAGAGCAGATTCTCTTTTTGTTATTCTTAAAGAAACATGTTTCCAGTGTCTACTCAACATCCTTTGAAGCTTGGTGTCTTTTTCAGTGCAGCCACATTTTATTTCAAATTTTCCAGCAGCCAAGCTTCAGGTTAATTTGAAAATAATTGACTGCTACGCTGTTAGCAGTAATTTTTTGGCTCCTTGAAACATCAAGTATTATTAACTGCTCTTTTCAAATCTTGTGACTACATCTAGCCAATTAGAAAGCCTCAAGCATCTGCTGGCACCCGGTCCTGCCACTTCCCCAACTTCACGCTGCCTTCTGGCTGAACAGTAATTTGTTGGTGCCCTGTAAAAAAAAGAAACTTCTATCTCTCAACTTCAATCATTGATAGGACATCTACAAGGTACAGTTCCACTTTTAATAACACTGGAAACCTTCTGTATATCCTCTGCATTGTTGCTTTGTGCTCTCTGCTTGTTAATTACCACTAGCCTTCTCTCATTTGTAGGTTCTGTCTTTAATTATACACTGCAGAAAATGCTCTTTGAAGTATTTGATCTCACTCTCACCATGCTTGAAAGTCAATTGTTAATCACAAAACTGGTGAAATTTCCTGAATTTCTTGGACTCATCAAGAGAATCTGCACCTTTTCTTCTGTGGTCATTGAATGGTTTATTTCATCCTTATTCTTACCTTTACAATGTGACAGTCATGCTATCATGTCATGATAATAGGTGTTTTTTTGTGTCAGACATGAAGAAAAGTTTTTTGCAGGCTCCTGTAGAAGTGGCCAATTACATCTTTTTAACAAAAATGTCATTCTTTTGGCTTTCTTTCTGTAACATGGGTTCTCTCTACTGAGGCATTAGGCAGCACCAAAAAAATTGCCTTCGTTCCTTTTTCAACATGCCGATCACTGCAAGAGGTAGAGACACAGACATATAAAACAGGTATAAGATATAGCGGTCAATAACACTGCATGAAACAATCATTATACACAGAAAGCATCCAGAACTCACAATCAAGAAAGGATAGCATCAAAAATTAGTGGTCCTCCCTACAAGGTGTTGTAAAACAAGGGTTTAAGGCAAGGTTCAGGATTAGGAAAGGTGGGGATGGACATCAGAAGTTCAATTAATATTATTTGATGCAGTCATTTGAACAGCATTGAAGGTTGCACCAAGAAACTTCTGTTGCTCATGAATGTTATCAGGTACTTTCCCAAAAATGAATGGCGATTATTTTGTTTATTAAATAAAGGAGCTTCAATTAACTAATAAGTATTGAGTACAGCACTTTACATTTTTAAAAGAAAGTCTTTATATGAATGAACACATTTGTTTCACACCGATATCAATTCAATAACACAAAAAATTAAGGGTTTTAAGAATTTCTCTCCAAAAACTGGATTTTATAGTACACAACCAAGACATTATGTTGCTCAACCCTGGAATTAATTTTCTTTTATGCCCTGATCTGTCAGCTGTCATTGTACCAGGTTTAGATGTCATTTGCCTTATCACTGCAAAGTTATACTCTTTGGTACAAGGTGTCCCCCTTTTTGGAATTGTGTAGTCTCTTTCTTAAACAATCTTCCAAAACAAGTATTGCAGTTGAAGTTATATTTTTATTATTTAGAGAGAATATTTACATGTAAATATTTTGTTAAAAAGATTGGTTCAGATATATATGCATTGGTTTGAATACATCAATTCAGATATACAGTATACATTGGTTCAGAGATATATACAGTATATCGGTTGATATACACATACAGTACATATGTATATATGTATTGTGATACGCAGCCCGGACACAGACAGACGGACGCCATATTATAGTCCACCACACGTTTATTAAACATAATAAATAAAGTAAAGTGCACAAAACCCAGTGCACAAAGCACCAATCACCCCTTCAAGTCCTGGCCACAACAATGCCTTTCACAGTCTCTGGTCCGCCTCCACTCCTCTCCAGCACGCTTCGTCTTCTTCCTCCCGACTCTCGCTCCTCACTGGAGGGAGGCGGCCCCTTTTATATGCCCCGGATGGGCTCCAGGTGCATCCTCAGGACTTCCGTAGCCACACCCCTGTGTGGCGGAAGCTCCCAAGGAGAAGCCGGAAGTCCACCGGGTGCCCTCAAGTCTCTTCCCCCCAGCACTTCCCGGTGTGGCGGAAGTACTGAGGGCCAATGTTCCCAAGGCATCGGGGGGCCCCCTGGCGGTGACCACGGGCCCCTACAGGGTTGAGCTTCTAAGCTCCATACCCGTGGTCCCCAAAGCCACCAGGGAGGACGCCCCCTCGTGTCCTGGAGGAGGCACAAGCCCTCCTCCACTCCTCCTAGGCGTCCCGGCCGGGCACCACAGTGCCCCATCGCCAGCGAAGACCCGTTGGTCCGAGCGACACACCCCGTTAGGGCGGCTCAACCCCGAAGTGGGTCCTACTCTCCGTCCAGGGTCCAATCCAGCACCCTGGAACTCTCTTCTTCGGCACCCCCTCCGAGATCTCCTCGCCCCGCTGTTTAGTGTCGCTCGTGCCGTTGCAGCCTCCGCCGGTCGGGAGGCTGCCCCATTGCCAGCGAAGTGTCGTCCGGCCAGACGGTCCATCTGATGAGGGACAGCTTCCCACGAAGCAGGTCCTACTGCTTGTCCCGGGTCCCATCCTGCAACAGATAGAAACATAGGGGCAGAGACGCTGCCTGGACACCCTTCTCTGGCGTCCCTTTGCGCCACGCACTGGCAGCGCTCCCCCCTTTCACAAGGACCCCGGAACTTGCCTGATTGGAACCTTTTCCGCGGGTTGCGTGTCCCTCTGGCTGACGGAACCGCCTGCTTTTCTCTCCCTTCCACTGGCTCAGGGGAGTGGCCCTTAACTGGATGTGCGCACCCAGCAGCACATCCTTTCCTGTTGGAGGAATCAGCACTCAGCCCTTGATCCCTCCTTTCCCTCTTGGACGCCCTGACAGTTTGAGTCTGAGCATGACAAACGCTCAGCCCCATTCCCGTCTGCGTCCATGCAGAGCGACGGGAGACTGCCGCGGGCTCGGGGCGTCGGGCGCTAGGACCCAGGGCACTTATCAGCCCCTGTCCGCCCTGTTCTCTCACTGTTACTCCCCTCACCACGCACGCAGCCTGCCCCGCGGCATCCACTGTCGGAGACCTACCGACATGGTCCCAATCACTGAAATCATGGTCCCCATCGGTAGGATCTCCCTTTCTTTGTACGGGGGCGGTCTGGCTTACCGTTCCCGCAGCATCCCTCCGGCTGAAGCCTCCAGCGCCGCGCTGATCCGTCCATTGTCGCAGCGACGTCAGGGTCGCGGCCGCCTTCATCTCCAGCTCCTGCAATCGCCCTCGGAGGACGCGTAACGCCTGGAATAACGACGCCGCGGGCTGGAGGCATTCCTCCAACTCACACAGCGCCGCAAGCAAAGACAGATTGCCAGTTGGCGGTTGCCTTACCTTTTTTTCAGGCAAATCCGCCGGCTGCTCTCTGGGGGTCCTTCCAACCGGCCCCGTCGGGACCTTTCTCAGCCCGGGATTGACATTCCTTGTGCCCGCCTCCATCCAATCAGCGGCGGACACGTCAGACACATCGCCCAATCCCGAGCCAGTCTCTGGGAGCGGCTTCCGGTCCGCGGCCATTTTTGCTCTGTTTCCTCATCTCCTGATGCGGCGACGTGCCTTCCTGGTTTCCAGCAGCGGCTGCTGCTTATCGAGCTGCAGCGGCTCCTCTCTTGTGGCACTGCTTGTTGCCACCTCGGCGCCGTCAACAGCCTGAGGCACGGCTTCCCTTTGCCACTGACGCAGTCCCAGGTGGTCCCTGCCTGCAGCACAAAAGGTAAACTTGCCCCCACGGGGCCTATCGCCAATGGGCAGGGTACTCACCTCCTGGGACTCGCCTTCCTGTCTCGCCATCCTCACCGCGCTGCCGAATCGGACATCTTCGGCGACAGTGTGCCTGCTGGAGCCCGCTGCATTCCGGCAACGTTCTTGTTTTTCTCCCGGCACCAGGAGAACATGGCCATTTAAGGGACCGGTGGCGGGCCGTGAGGTGAATCGCTCACGCGGGGTTGTGCCTGCGTCGCTCCCGCGGCGCGTGTGGGGGTGCCGTTGCTGCGCCGGGCTGCTCACAGAATGTTTGTTAAATACAGGTCCGCACCTTGTGCCAGGTGCAGCCTCCTGCCGACTACGCCACTGTGATACGCAGCCCGGACACAGACAGACGGACGCCATATTATAGTCCACCACACGTTTATTAAACATAATAAAGTAAAGTGCACAAAACCCAGTGCACAAAGCACCAATCACCCCTTCAAGTCCTGGCCACAACAATGCCTTTCACAGTCTCTGGTCCGCCTCCACTCCTCTCCAGCACGCTTCGTCTTCTTCCTCCCGACTCTCGCTCCTCACTGGAGGGAGGCGGCCCCTTTTATATGCCCCGGATGGGCTCCAGGTGCATCCTCAGGACTTCCGTAGCCACACCCCTGTGTGGCGGAAGCTCCCAAGGAGAAGCCGGAAGTCCACCGGGTGTCCTCAAGTCTCTTCCCCCCAGCACTTCCCGGTGTGGTGGAAGTACTGAGGGCCAATGTTCCCAAGGTATCGGGGCGCCCCCTGGCGGTGACCACGGGCCCCTACAGGGTTGAGCTTCTAAGCTCCGTACCTGTGGTCCCCAAAGCCACCAGGGAGGACGCCCCCTCGTGTCCTGGAGGAGGCACAAGCCCTCCTCCACTCCTCCTAGGCGTCCCGGCCGGGCATGGACACCCGCCGGGCACCACAGTATACAGTTTTTATATATATATATAGTTAGGTCCATAAATATTTGGACAGAGACAACTTTTTTCTAATTTTGGTTCTGTACATTACCACAATGAATTTTAAATGAAACAACTCAGATGCAGTTGAAGTGCAGACTTTCAGCTTTAATTCATTGGGGTGAACAAAACGATTGCATAAAAATGTGAGGCAACTAAAACATTTTTTAACACAATCCCTTCATTTCAAGGGCTCAAAAGTAATTGAACAAATTAAATAACTGGAAATAAAATGTTCATTTCTAATACTTGGTTGAAAACCCTTTGCTGGCAATGACAGCCTGAAGTCTTGAACTCATGGACATCACCACATGCTGGGTTTCCTCCTTTTTAATGCTCTGCCAGGCCTTTACTGCAGCGGTTTTTTGTTGCTGTTTGTTTGTGGGCCTTTCTGTCTGAAGTTTAGTCTTCAACAAGTGAAATGCATGCTCAATTGGGTTAAGATCAGGTGACTTAGCCATTCAAGAATTTTCAACTTCTTTGCTTTAATAAACTCCTGGGTTGCTTTGACTGTATGTTTTGGGTCATTGTCCATCTGTATCATGAAATGCCGCCCAATCAATTTGACTGCATTTAGCTGGATTTGAGCAGACAGTATGTCTCTGAACACCTCAGAATTCATTCGGCTGCTTCTGTCCTGTATCACATCATCAATAAACACTAGTGTCCCAGTGCCACTGGCAGCCATGCACGCCCAAGCCATCACACTGCCTCCACTGTGTTTTACAGATGATGTGGTATGCTTTGGATAATGAGCTGTTCCACGCCTTCTCTTCCTTTGAGGGGGAGCCCTTACCCCGACTCCACATCTCATTTCCGATCCGGACAGACACACACACTTCCACATGTAGACGTTTATATACAAGATATATATATATATATATATATATATATATATAATATATATTGTAACTGATAGAGGCACTGTCGACCCCTTGAACCCTTAGATCAGACGTCAGACACCAGATAAAAGTCCAATTATTATTTATTTTATAATAATAATGTGCACCAAGCACCCTCCACTCCACTATACTCATATAATAAATCAATAATCAAATAAACAATCAATACAATCCTCCACTCCCAGACACGTTGCCACCCTTCCACCCAGCTGAGCTCATCGTCTGGGATTTCCCATAGTCTTTTTATATTCCCTGACCCGGAAGTGTTTCCAATCCCTCAGTCCATGTGATCTCCTATCACTTCCGGGTCAGATAAAAATCCTCTTCTTCATCCCGGAAGCACATCATTTCCCTTGTCGCTTTGCCTATGACGTACTTCCAGGTTATAGGGCATGTAGACTTCCCTGAGCATCCCTACAGCATCTCCTGTAGGTCCCCATGGTATCCAGCAGGGCTGGTTGTAAAAACTACAAGGTCCATGAGACCCTGCTGGAATTCGGGGAACCTCTATGCCTCAGGGAGAGCTCCATCATGACAGGCCGGCCATCCCTCACAATATATATATATATATATATATACAGTAATCCCTCGCTACTTCGCGGTTCACTTTTCGCGGATTCACGACTTCGCGGATTTTATATGTAAGCATATCTAAATACATAACGCGGATTTTTCGCTGCTTCGCGGGTTTCTTAGGACAATGGGTCTGTTTACTTGCTTCCTCAGTTGGTTTGCCCAGTTGATTTCATACAAGAGATGCTATTGGCGGATGGCTGAGAAGCTACCCAATCAGAGCACGCAGTTAAGCTCCTGTGTGCTGCTGATTGGCTCAGCGACGGAGTGTTGCATTAACCAGGAAGTCTCATCTCACTCATTCATCATTAACGTGCTAATGCTTCAGGGGCCGTGCCCAAGCACCAACAGAAGATGCAAATGATTGCAGAAAAGGTAAAAGTTTTGGATATGTTGAAAGAAGGGAACAGCTACACCACTGCAGGACATCGATTCTCTTTATTTAAAAAGGAGGAAAAGCATATAAGATCTACGGCCGCAGTGTCCTTCAACCAGGGTGCAAAACGAATTGCAAGTGGACGTGATAAGGCAGTAGTCTGGATGGAATCTGCTTTAGGAATCTTTGCAACAAGGTCGACGACGTCATGACCGCCTACAAGCTGCTACGTGTACTTCGCTATACAGTAAGTGTAAACTTATCTACCGATTTCATATTGCTTAGCAGTTGTCCCTGTTTTTAATAGAGTAAATGGTGGGTTGTAAACAATACAGGGAGGGTTTAAAAACGTCCAAATACACGTTAAATAATTAAATAAATATAGTGTCCCTACTTCGCGGAAATTCAGTTATCGCGGTCGGCCTTGGAACCTATCTCCCGCGATAAGTGAGGGATTACTGTATATATATATATATATATATTTTTTTTTTGCTAAAAATAGCCATAGAATAAGTTAAAAGGACAAACTGGCACATGTTACATGACTCAGGGCCTGAAAAGTTAGCTCTGGAATCGTGAAAAAATAAAGAACATTTTCCTTCTGTAATAAAACTTTTTATGACATGTTTTATTTAAGATCTCAAACAAAGTAGCTAAACTACTGGAAGAATGGCATGTAAAGAAGTGTATAACTATTCTTTTAGAATTAGAGAGGTGTTTGCAATGTAGTACTGTTTGTTTTGCTGACTTGACTTGAAATTTCAGCTAAACATCATTCACATACAGTATAATTTTGGCTTTTATTTTTTACTAAATGATTAAGAACAAACGTCAAACATAACCATGTTAAATAGTTTGTTAGAATAATTATATTTTAAAATAAACTCAATCCTGGGAAGCATTTCAGAACAGATTTTTCACTTCAACCAGGAATTTGAGATGTCTAACTGAGCTCTTCTTCCAAGTGTGACAAGGACACATGAAATGTTAGGTAACAAAGGTACTTAATTTATGTTAAATACATTTAATTGGTAAAGTACCTATTTTAGATGGACACTGTATTGCAGCACCACAGTAAACAGTGATGCTTCACAGATAATGTTATTAGTTCTAGTACTACACATTGTGGTTATCATTATTGTCTGATCAGTTTTTCTCCTGGTATCCAAATTTTCTTCTCACATACCATAGACGTGCATTTTGGTGCTTAGTATGAGTGTGTGTAACAGTGGTTATAAGCATGGACTTGTGTCCCTTTCTTATGACAAGTAATTTTAACCTAACACCCGGTTTTACCCTATCATGAATCGAATTAATCCAAGATTACATGTGTTAATTTCAGTTTTACAGAAATGATTCATAGAAGTGATTTGTGTAGTTTAATATTTGAATGTGAGTTTATTTTTAAATGTCTGCCTATGAGCACTATCTGAACATTTTGGATGTTTATAGATATGAAAAAAATTAACTTTTACAATTTTTTTTTTGAAGGTACTCTTTAACATCATGCCAGATTAGTACCTTCAGGGAACTGGGATACACATGGAATGCAATAGCTAATGTAATTTACATAAATGTTAGAAGTCTGTATAACCACAGAGCATACCTTGCTATGTTGAAAAATAGAAGCATTTAGTGATATTTCCGACATCGAGCTGGATTCTGTTATCATGTTATCAAGTTCTTACATTGACGCTGAATGTTAGTGAAAGTTACATTGCCGGAAGTATTCAAAGTCATGGACTGAGAATTCAAAGAAGACAAATATTCCATCCATCCATTTTCCAACCCGCTGAATCCGAACACAGGGCAACGGGGTTCTGCAGGAGCCAATCCCAGCCAACACAGGGCACAAGGCAGGAACCAATCCCAGGCAGGGTGCCAACCCACCGCAGAGACAAATATTTGAGCGTCTAAATGTAATTGACCCATTTGGAAGAGCTATTAGACTGCAATGGACCATATGAAGAAGAATTTACAGCATATATATATATATATATACCCAATCAACTATGATAAGCATAAGCTTTTAAATATGCAAAAAGTACAAAATATTAAGAATAGCACATAATTCATAAATATGCATAGGTAGCACACAATTATATTTGTAAAATTATTTCTAATCTGCTATGCAACAAAGGTAAAATATTGACAGAAGCACATATTTTTACAGTTTCACATAATAGTCATTGACAAATTTATTATCACTAATATTTATTTGTGGGGATATTAAAATTATTTTCTAGGTTTTGTAATTCTAACTAATGCATTTTCTGCGTATTCCAATGCTTTTTCTATATGCATGTTACATATCGTATTTCATGAACATTTGATTCTGCAAATATATAAAATAAATTTTAAAGCTTTTGTGTCTGAAATGAATTTATTCTTTAAACAGGCACATTTATGGAAGCCACAAGCTAGAACAATGGGTATTTTTCTTCCATGGATGTGTTGATCGATTCAGTTACTGCATAATATACATAAAAAGCTGAACAAACAATGCGCTCCTTTCCCTTTTTCAGGATGGTGTGCACCACTTTGGTCTTCCATCTCGTGTGTGTGGTGATGCAGGTCTAAAAATCATAGATGTTGCTCAATTCATTGTACAGCTATGAGGTTTGGGGAAGAGAAGTTTAATAATATGGGGTGAAGCGCACATAGTCAATGAATTGAAAGGTTATGGGTAGAGTTAAATAGGGTCTTAAGTTTCTACTATAAAGATTTATTATTGTTCCTAAAAGAAAATAATTTATTGGATGCTGTGTCAGCTGTTAAGTTGTTTGCATTGCAAGTACACTTATCTACGAATAATTAATTCTGGTATCAATGAATTCATACAGCAATGGAATTACCACTCACTCAGCACTTAGCACAACATGCCGCCCTTGCAGTTGTGGACTTCTGGTGTTCTAAAACTTGGTTTGTTACAGAGCGATTTACTGGATGAATGTTTGGCAGTGCAGCTTGTAATTATGCTTGTAATCAAAATAAACATACCACAGTTAGTGTGTCACCAACAGTTCTTCCCCAAAAAAGTTGCATTTTTACAAACAATTGACCCATTGCCTGATGATGGCAATCATGGTATTGAGCACTACCATCACCTTTGCATACATTTACACAGACCAATATAATTTTGCATTAGTACTAGAATATTGCAAGTACCATCATAAAACAAGAATTTGCCATGTCATATATGAATTCATCCTCTATGCAAAAAAAAAATTACAGAAATTTTTGGTTTCCCCAAGATAGTATAAGTATTTATTTCTGTAACTAGCATGGACTGAATTCATTTTATCAACAAGTCAGAGAATGCATATTAATGTGTGTATCATTTGTATAAGATCCAATGTTAACCTTTTTTCAAAGCTTCACTGTCTTATTACAGCATTTTAAACTTAAACCATGGTAGGATGCTCAAGTCTGAAAGTGTTTATTTTCATTAAAAACAGTGTCCTTAAGAAGGTCTATGAAATTATTTTATATCCTAGTCTGTGTATTACCCATATATGGTTTGTGTAGTCTCCCTGTGACTGTGCAAACTATTTGTGCGTAAAGAGGTCCTCTTTTCAGTCTTAGTGTATTTCATCATGTTTCAGATATCTGTGTGTCTCAGGACTGTATTAAAAGAAGATTGTGGCTATTGTGTGAATATAAATATACAATAGGTGACTGGGCAGATGGTTAGATGTTGGTGTTAAAGGAATATAAAACCAAAAGAAATGTGTTTCTTTTTAAATAAAGTAATTCTTGTTTTATTTATTTTTTAATATTTAACCAATACAAATTTTAGCCATAATTAGAAAAAGCTAGACAATTCTTGCTTTATGAAACTTGTGAGATTCATTTGGTGTATATTCTTAGATTTACATAGAACCACCAAGACAAATTTGCAGAAGCTTAAATAGACTTTGCCCAGAAAACAAAATTAACAATATGGAAAACAATAACCATCTGAAAAAGATGCAAAAAAATGGCAAATGCTTTCACAACAGTTTAAGAAATGTATCTATTCTGGTGTTGCCAACAACTGTAGAATTGGAGGTGAAATTAAAAATGTCAACCACAGAACACTTAACTCCATGAATTTGGTAAATGGCATGATCCTAAAACAGCACCTTCATACAGTAGAGTACAGTCATGCTTTTTCAAAGCCATGAGAGTTTTTGATGCCAAAATCACAAATTGAATTCTGAGTAAGATTGCTTGACAGGTATCCTTATAACATTTTCAAATGTTTTGGCCAATGGAAACCTTGAGCCATCATGCAAGGATGTCAGACACGGTGTAGGATTTTATCACTCCCAGTGATGAATATCAGCAAGTCTTCCAAAGAAACCACTCAGGGTCAACTATATATTTAAAAACAAAACAAAACATCCCACAAATGTACCAGGAAAAGCTAAATATTATGCAAAAAGGAATGAAATATCCATATTACTAACCGAGAATGGTAAACCGGATGGACGCAGGGACATCCGGCCATGGGCCGTAGCCGCAAAAGACGTACTGCGCAAGCGCCCCCACAAAACCCCCCTTCCAAGCAACGGAAACCGGATGCAAAGCAACGTAAAATAAGAAATGAGGCGCCCATAGCACACAGAAAAAAGGAGTCAGACGCGAAACGGAACACACACA
Organism: Erpetoichthys calabaricus; assembly: GCF_900747795.2. Taxonomy (NCBI): domain Eukaryota; kingdom Metazoa; phylum Chordata; class Cladistia; order Polypteriformes; family Polypteridae; genus Erpetoichthys; species Erpetoichthys calabaricus. Next base: position 145,913,432 of record NC_041396.2, read on the forward strand.
AAGAAGACAATTGAGACCCACGACACACAAATGAGGCAACGCCCCCTAGCACAAAAAAAAAAAAAAGAAGTCAGACGCGAGCGCCACACAAACCCATTGGACACAAAACGGGACAGACTACGGACATAGCACACGAAACATACACAAAAAGCAGGATTCGGACCCACGACCACACTAACATAAATAAGAAATGAGACACAAAGCACCATTGCTAAACGAACCGTCCGTATTAAATATACGTCATCTGAACACATTCAAATTATGCAGCATAGGTCGATCTCATTACACTGATGCACTATTAACCGAACAGTGAGTGCGATCCTCCTTATTACTTATCCATATTTATAACGCTGAAGAACAAACAAGTCATGAATTCATGCTCACAGGTACAAAACGATACGGCTCGAGTGACGGGACCAAACACACGAACCCGCATGAAAAAAAACAATACATGTCGGTCGACTAACCGACATACAAAAACGGGCAAGGCTCAATACAAACAATGACCGCCGTAAACTGCAACGGGCTTCTCACACAGCACAGGCAAATCGATTACAGCTCCAGAATAGCACGTCCCAATTCCTGCACATACAACGACGCGCCTCTCAAACGGCACAGACAAAACATTCACGTGAAGGACATCAACGACAGACACCTGCTAAACGCTTGCGCCAGTTAGCTGACAACGCGTTCAATAATGAGTCCACTATTCATGAAAATTCATTGGGATTAGTAAATGTCATTTGCAATCATTGTCATTCACTTAACTTCCCTGAAGAAACAACTGGCAATACAAGTAATGAATTTACACGTTGTTATCAAAATGGTCAAATTAGACTGCCTCCTTTACATTCATATCCTGAATATCTACAGAAGCTTCTAACTGACGAAGTACCTGAAAGTAAAAACTTTATGAACTGCATTACATCCTACAATAGTTCATTTGCTTTTGCATCTAATGGCATCCAGTCACTTACTCAACACCATTCATAAACTTCTACAAACGTTGATGATTAATAATATTCCCTTTGGAGGAAAGGTACTTTTATTAGGAGGAGATTTTACACAGTGCTTAGCTATTGTTTCACATGTCATGCACTCGGCTATTCTTCAGTCCACCTTAAAATACGCAGACAATTGGCATTGCTATCAAAAGAGTTATGGAGATATTTGGAACAACAATCTCATTACACCAAATACCCCTTTTAACACAACGAACTATATTCTGTCCAAAAAATATTAATGTTGATCACATTAATAACCAGGTCATTTCATTACTTCCTGGAGTGGCACAGCTCGGACCCACAACCACACTAACATAAATAAGAAATGAGACACAAAGCCCCATTACTGAACGAACCGTCCGTATTAAATATACATCATCTGAACACATTCAAATTATGCAGCATAGGTCGATCTCATTACACTGATGCACTATTAACCGTTCAACCACAGAAAAGGCTCCATATTAACAGAGAGTAAGATCCTCCTTATTACTTATCCATATTTCTAATGCTGAAGAACAAACAAGTCATGAATTCACGTCTCACGGGTACAAAACGATACGGCTCGAGTGACGGGAGCAAACACACGAACCCGCATGAAAAAAAACAATACATGTCGGACGACTAACCGACATACAAAAACGGGCAAGGCTCAATACAAACAATTAACGCCGTAAACTGCAACGGGCTTCTCACACAGCACAGGCAAATTGATTACAGCTCCAGAATAGCACGTCCCAATTCCTGCACATACAACGACGCGCCTCTCAAACGGCAGAGACAAAACATTCACGTGAAGCACATCAACGACAGACACCTGCTAAACGCTTGCACCAGTTAGCTGACAACGTGTTCAATAATGAGTCCACTATTCATGAAAATTCATTGTGATTAATGAATGTCATTTGCAATCATTGTCATTCACTTAATTTCCCTGAAGAAACAACTGGCAATACAAGTAATGAATTTACACGTTGTTGTCAAAAGGGTCAAATTAGACTGCCTCCTTTACATTCATATCCTGAATATCTACAGAAGCTTCTAACTGACGAAGTACCTGAAAGTAAAAACTTTATGAACTGCATTACATCCTACAATAGTTCATTTGCTTTTGCATCTAATGGCATCCAGCCACTTATTCAACACCATTCATAAACTTCTACAAACGTTGATGAATAATAATATTCCCTTTGGAAGAAAGGTACTTTTATTAGGAGGAGATTTTACACAGTGCTTAGCTATTGTTCCACATGCCATGCGCTCGGCTATTCTTCAATCCACCTTAAAATACGCAGACAATTAGCATTGCTTTCAAAAGAGTTACGGAGATATTTGGAACAACAATCTCATTACACCAAATACCCCTTTTAACACAACGAACTATATTATGTCCAAAAAATATTAATGTTGATCACATTAATAACCAGGTCATTTCATTACTTCCTGGAGTGGCACAGCTCTTTCTAAGCTCTGACAAAGTTGACTCTGATGACGACAATGACCATCTTAATTTCCCCTTAGAATATTTGAACACTATTAACCCAGCCGGATTACCACAACACAATCTTAGCCTTAAAAATGGAACAATAATCATGCTATTAAGAAACCTTAACACTAAACAGGGTTTATGCAATGGTACACGTTTAGTCGTCAACACCATGCCACACAATGTTATTAAAGCAAAACTTCTTACAGAATCACATGCTAACAATACTGTACTAATTCCTACAATTACCTTACAACTTCTGACCTGGAATTACCTTTTACACTTAAACGGCGACAGTTCCCCATTAGACCTGCCTTGACCATGACCATCAACAAATCACAAGGACAAACCATAGACAAAGTTAGCATCTACCTCTCTGAGCCCGTTTTTGGACATGGACAACTTTATTTGCTTCCTATATGCGTCATCTACACCTTCACACTATGCTATATCTCATTCATACATCACGCTCTTTGTAAATTCACAACACCAGGGGTTGGCGAGCGAAGCGAGCAGGGGGCAGAGCCCCCTAGTTGCCTTCTAAATACATCCATTCATTATCCAACCTGCTATATCCTAACATGGGAGTCTGCTGGAGCCAATCCCAGTCAACACAGGGCGCAAGGCAGGAACAAAACCTGGGCAGGGCGCCAGCCCACCACAGCATCTAAATACAGTTTTGGTTAATCATGGCTGATCAACTAACAGATAATGGACAGTCACGTACATTCAGTATCTTGAAGATAATCTCTCCAGAATCCAAGTGTGCAGCTTTCTCATTTCAAACGATTGCTTTGCATTTCAGACATTGGCACTGTAAAATGATTTTCATTGTTGTTGTGGAGAAAACGTCTTCAGAAAGAACACACAGAATTTCTAGTAGGCAGTCAGAATAAGCTTTTTTGCACAATATTGAAAACCATAGCAGAGCACATAAAGCCTGTCTCAGTTCATGAAGTAAGCCCAGTGGGTTGGGCAAGGCTCATTTTTATTCCATTTGTAATCACAAAACATCCCCATTTTGTACATTTTCTTATCATTCATTTTATATGTTATCACATAACAGTGACCTCATACTGTACCTTTTTTAATAATAATTAGCTCACCTTGTGAACTTCTTTCCTCTAATAATTCTAAATCTTTTTATAACAATCATTTCAACTCGAAAGTCTTACTTGCCGCCTGGCCCGGAGATGACCATCACCTAATCATCTTTTACATTCCTCACATTCTTACATTCCTGTTCTTGAGCTAGTAAAAATTGATGGCGTTTTAATTAATCAATCTTCATCATTAAATTTGAACCAGGGTGAGAAACTGAAATGCTCAAATAGTAATTGCTTGTTGCACCAGCATCCCGTAAGTCTAAAATCATAGGCAGCTGTGCTAGTAAGTGCAGCACATAGCTTCACTGATAAGGGCTAAGCTGCTGGAACTGGAAGCAGGGAGGTGACCTTGAGTAGACGAGCACAGTGCTTCCTAAAAAGAAAAAAATAAAAGCCTTTACTAATTGCCCGTAAATTCTTATATTGCTCAAATACAGATGATATAATACATTTTGGTTTAACTTGATTAATTAAGATATTGATTCATGTGGAAGCATTGACATATAAACTTAAATGCCATCTAAAGTACAGTATATGTGTACATGCCAATGTGACGGCCTGCAAGCACAGGCAGCTACATTGTTAGGCAGCAACACGCAGCCACATCCTGTCCAGCTTGCCAGAACAGGGGAAGAGCTGCTGGAGATGAATGCAGATGGCCATGTGCTCACAGACATCCTGTCCTTTTAATAATCAACTTTTAAACTGTATATCTCAAAGTAGCTAACACAATGCAGCTTGCTTTTAACTTGATCATCTGGGATATTCATAAGCCTTAATATATAAATTTAAATGCAATTTAAAAATGTATATATATTTAAAACGTGTATGTGCTAGCGTGCAAGCTTGCCTAGTTTTCTTTAAGGTTAAGGGCCTTGAAGGTTTATAGAAATTTTTTAGTCTTTTGTCAGTAAAGAAGGCCCCACAGAGGTTCATAGAAAACAAGGCAAGTGAAAAACAAGCAGGCTGCATTAAAATTAAAAGCAGTGGCCTGTAAAATAATTGTGCCCGTCTAAACCACTTAAAAACAGATGTCAAACATCTGCTTTTAATAGTCAATAGTTCTAAAATCAATAATAAGGCACATTGATCCTTAATCTAAATTCTCAACATCATCTGATGCAGCAGATTTTTCCCCATTTTTCTGAACACAAATTTTAATACTTCAGAAATTTGCTGTATGGCCTCTAAAATTTATATTGCTCCCAGTCCTTTTTTAAAACTAGGTTATAAAATAATCCATTCCAATTCATCAATTAGATCAACTGAACACAATGAATATCCAACTAACTGTACCAATACTGTACCTTTCAATATGGCTTCTTGTCCTCTGGAAAACATACCAATGAGCAAAATCTAAACCATCTACCTTGTTGTAGCGGTCAACTTTTTTGAAGCAGCCTGAGAAAGACTCAGAACGCTTGCAGCTAACTCAAAAGAATTAGACAAGTCTTCATCTGTGGTGGCATCATTTATCTAATCATAAAACAAATTATTCCATCTTAAAAGAACAGTACATAATGGTAGCTGTACACCTTTCAAAATTATAATCTACACTTCCAAAAATCTACTTACCCACTTAAAATAAAACACTCAACTAGAAAACATGATTAAGATCTTTTGCCTTCTTCATTTTTTGGTGCAAATTGGGTAAAATAATAACAAAAGGTATTCTCATAAGGTTACTGGTGGCTATAATTTAACTGTCCACTGTAAAACATTGTTGGGGTACACCTATAAATTAAGTTAAATAGAAAATGTCAAAGTACACACAGCTTTTAGTTGTGCATTGTGAGCTGCGAAGCTAATCCTACCCCCAAAAAGATATAGACGCCCCTGGAAAAAGCCCTAGGAAACCCCTAGGAAACTTAAACAGACTACCTTCACATTTCTCCTCTTCCTTCTGGCCGGCTCTGTCGCGTAATCTGCCTTCCGCGCGCTACTCTGCCTTGTCGAAAAGCCTGTACCGACTTCTTTCTGTGGTTATAAATTGATTTTCTGCTTCTCTCTCTCTCTCAGACTTCTGGTGCTCCTGGCACGTATTCCTCCGAAGAAGAAGAAATCCTTGGTTGCTTTTAAATGACAAGCGGAGGTGTAAACTCTTTCAAGGAGCACGTTTGAAACAGTTTTAAAAGATAAATGTTTGTTTGCAGTGTTTGAATAAAAATTCGAGTTTCTTCAACATCCACTGGTCTTCTGTGCAATCTTGTAACCCAAGCGTGACAAGTGGTACCAGGAGTGGTTACACAGATGGATGCTTTAGCACAAGCGGAAGCCGAATACCTTTTCCAAATCGCCCAGAATGTTCCTATCCCATATGATTCAGAAGATGATTTGCATTCCGAACGTCCTACGTCTAGTCTCCGACCTCCGTCTGTCAGACGAAGAGACAGCCAACAATATATTCAGCCTCGTGGAGCCTCTCCAATCCCTCAACAGTATGTTCCGCCTCCACCAACACCAGCACCTGCGCAAGTTACTAGACGTGTGCTTCCTCTCCCTCCACTTCCGGACAATGCTAAGAATGTCCTGTCGAAGATGGGCCCATCTGATGACCCAGAGCTATTTCTTTTGGCTTTTGAACAAGTGGCGACTGTGTTAGGATGGGACAAACGTCATTGGGCTGTTATCGTCACCCAGTTTTTGTCTGGTGATGCACTACTTTCATTACGAAATATACCTCCGGACAAATTTGGCGATTATGATTTTTTGAAAGATCAGCATGTCTTGAAGAAAGCCACGACGTTTTTGTCAAAAGGTTTTGCACTTTACAATTGGAGGTTGGATATGGACAGATCTGTTCGTGCTCAGATACAAGATTTGATTCTTAAAGTGCAATGCTGGTTTGAGGGAGATAAAGTTGAGCGCATCGTTGAAAAAGTTGTTATGAACGTACTGCTGTTTGGAATACCTGCACCCATCCAAGATGAATTTCTTCGTCACAATCTTGAATCTCTAGATATTATTTCACAACGTCTAGAAGGCTCCCAGACCGCTTTCAAAACAAGCGGTAGCTTCGGTACTCAGTATCCTGTGTTAAAACCTATAAAGGAACGCCCAGAGTATCCTCGTCAACTTGATCGTGTACCTCGTCATCCTTCAACAACTGATCTTCAGATGTCGTCGGCTAGACCACCAGGAAATGCAGTTGCTGCTACCACAAATGAGATGCCTGCTACCGGAGACAGAGGTCGTGGTCGTGGACGTCGTCGATTCGGTGCCGGCGAGCGAAGATGTTTCCGGTGTGACCAGCCTGGTCATTTAGTGAGAGATTGTCGTCTGTCTCCAGCCCGTTCAATGGAAATTGGCGTGGCAGAGGTTTGTTGCTCGAATATCCCGGATCCGTCGAAAAACAAAGATGGCTTATTTTTCAATATAAAGTTCGGGGACCGACAGGTGACGGCGTTTTTGGACTCAGGCAGTGACCTTTGTGTTGTCAGACGCGACTGTCTTGACGACAGTTACCATAGTAATACCGAGACTGTTAACATACGCTGTGTACATGGAGATGTTAAGAACTATGAGACATTATTTCTTCCTGTAACTTATAAGAGTCGTCACTTTAAAGTGTGGTCTGCTATTTCTGATTCATGCCCTTGGCCTTTGCTGATAGGCAGAAGGAATGCTCTTTTTCCTATATTGATGGCTGAACGACAGTCACTAATCGACTCACCTGTTAAACCCATTCGGGGGGAGGGAGAAGGGAACCTGGTGGCAGTAGGGAACAATTTAGGTCCCAAATTAGATATTGAACCAGATCTCTCCAGTGAGTCGGAGGAAAACTCCCTGGAGAATTTCTCAAATTGTCAAGACCAAGACCCTTGCACGTCCTCTCAAATTGTAAATGTCTCAGAACCCAAACCGAGTTCTAGCGATCAGCGGGAATTTGTGAGCTTACAACGTGCTGATAGCTCGTTGGAGTATGCATTTAATCAGGCTTACACTGCCAGTGATTCCTATTACCAAGACCGATATAACGGGAGCCTAAAAACACCACACTTTCTGGTGAAAGATGGTTGTATTTTCAGAGTGATTTCGGACCATCTATTGGAAGACTTTATTGAGCAATTAGTAGTACCTGAAGCACATAGGGAAATTCTTTTACAGCTGGCTCACTCTCATATCTTGGGAGGACACCTGGGGTCTGATAAAACAAGAGAGCGATTATCGAAACGGTTTTATTGGCTAAATATGGGAAAAGATGTTGAACGGTTCTGCACTTCATGCCCTGACTGCCAAATCGTCTCTGCTCATAAGCCTCCTAGGGCTCCCCTTTGCCCTATGCCTATTTTGGATGTCCCCTTTCAGAGGGTGGGTTTAGATATTGTTGGACCTTTGCCGAAAACTAAAAATGGTTTCCAGTATTTGCTGGTGTTAGTTGATTATGCAACGCGATATCCAGAAGTAACTGCTTTGAAAAAAGGCAAACCCTCGTCTATAGCCAAGGCTCTCTCTGTGATGTTCACCCGTATTGGCATTCCTAAGGAAATTTTAACTGATCAAGGCACACCTTTCACTTCTCGTGTGATGAAACAATTATGTAAACGGTTCGCTATTAAGAAATTGTGCACCACCGTTTACCATCCACAAACTAATGGCTTGACTGAACGATTTAACAAAACCTTAAAACAGATAATCAGAAGAGTTGCTCATAATGATCCCACAACATGGGACACTGTCCTGCCTTTTGTTTTGTTCGCTGTTCGAGAATCGCCGCAGGCATCCACTGGTTTGAGTCCTTTCGAGCTGTTATTTGGCAGGCGCCCAAGAGGCATCCTGGATGTTGTTCGAGAAGAATGGATAGCTCATGAAACAACCTCTCTTGGGGAGGGTTTTGCAGAGCGAATAGTTTCCTTACAAGAAAGAATTTCCAGACTTTCTTCTATTGCTGTAGAGCATCAACAACGAGAACAGGAAACACAAAAACGTCTATACGATAGACGCAGTCAGCTTCGTGAATTCAAACCAGGCGATCGCGTTTTAGTATTAATACCGTCAGACCCACATAAATTCCTAGCTAAATGGCAAGGCCCAGCAGTTATCGAAGAGCGTATGGGACCAGTAAATTATAAGGTTAGAATTCCTGGTCGACGAAAACCATTTCAAATTTTGCACATTAATCTCTTAACACTAGAATTACCAGAGCCTACGAAAAAACTCGTATATCCGGCCCACCTTAAATCGCTTCTTAAATCCGTTCACACCTCTCCGCCAGCATCCTTTGTCCTCTAAATGTGCTGATAAAAGACAAGCTGCCAGCAGCCGGCTATTCCATCCCCCCACCGACTTAGAACGTGAGCGAAGTTTTCCCAGCTCACGCCTTGATTGATTATGTGGGAGTGAAGTGGAGTTTTACAGTGGAAATAACAGATCATTATTCTAAAGTAATCTGTGTAAACACATTGTTAAAACAGAAACTTTTTCATATTTTAGTAATAAATGTTACAAAATGTAGTAGACATAAACTATAGAATATATAAAGCCCAAGTTCCAAAGATCAAAGAAACACTTTCACAAAAGCTTCAAGAATGATTTAACAGCTTCTGTGGCGTAGCGCGTTAAGATTTGCCTCTTAGCGCAGAACAGCTTTTCCTTGCCTCACAGACTTGAGTTCGATTCCCCACTGGGGATGAAGTGTTGCTTTTTTTTCTTTTCTTTTAAACCTCAAACGGACATAAAATTTATACATTGGTATGCACTGTCAGTTACTGAGATCGTTATATTTTCATGTGGGAGGCTCCTTTTCAAATATTTTTTTAACAATTGAGACTGCAATTAACAGGAACAACTGTCCTTATAACTTATTTTTAAGATCCATAACACACAGACAGACGAGCACTGCGTAATAGAGAGATAGACAGGCAGAGAAGTCACTAGATATAGAAATAAACAGGGAAGCCACGTGTACTGAAAGAAAAAAAGAACAACATGTGCGTTGTCCCAGCTGCACTGAATAAGCGCAGGCGCTCTAACATCACCCCTCCCCCGATCTTACTTAGAGAGTCAGGGACAACGCACATGTTGTTCTTTTTTTCTTTCAGTACACGTGGCTTCCCTGTTTATTTCTATATCTAGTGACTTCTCTGCCTGTCTGTCTCTCTATTACGCAGTGCTCTGTCTGTCTGTGTGTTATGGATCTTAAAAATAAGTTATAAGGACAGTTGTTCCTGTTAATTGCAGTCTCAATTGTTAAAAAAATATTTGAAAAGGAGCCTCCCACATGAAAATATAACGATCTCAGTAACTGACAGTGCATACCAATGTATAAATTTTATGTCCGTTTGAGGTTTAAAAGAAAAGAAAAAAAAGCAACACTTCATCCCCAGTGGGGAATCGAACTCAGGTCTGTGAGGCAAGGAAAAGCTGTTCTGCACTAAGAGGCAAATCTTAACACGCTACGCCACAGAAGCTGTTGAATCATTCTTGAAGCTTTTGTGAAAGTGTTTATTTGATCTTTGGAATTCGGGCTTTATATATTCTATAGTTTATGCCTACTACATTTTGTAACATTTATTACTAAAATATGAAAAAGTTTCTGTTTTAACAATGTGTTTACACAGATTACTTTAGAATAATGATCTGTTATTTCCACTGTAAAACTCCACTTCACTCCCACATAATCAATCAAGGCGTGAGCTGGGAAAACTTCGCTCACGTTCTAAGTCGGTGGGGGGTTGGAATAGCCGGCTGCTGGCAGCTTGTCTTTTATCAGCACATTTAGAGGACAAAGGATGCTGGCGGAGAGGTGTGAACGGATTTAAGAAGCGATTTAAGGTGGGCCGGATATACGAGTTTTTTCGTAGGCTCTGGTAATTCTAGTGTTAAAGAAATGGCACGACAGACAACAGGTTCACAATACCTTGACTGCTGTTTCTCAGACTGATGTTGTCATTGGCAACGATTTGACTGACCCACAAAAGACAGAATTATTAAACTTAATTGAACAGAACACTGATGTTTTTTCGGAATTACCAGGCGTCACTAATTTAGCAGAACATAAAATCACAACTGAAGCCGGTGTTCGGGTGCAGATGCGTCCATTTCGAATTCCAGAAGCACGAAGGAATATTGTTCGCGAAGAAGTCAAGAAGATGCTGGAACTAGGTGTAATTCGTGAAAGCAAAAGTGACTGGTGCTCTCCAGTCGTGTTAGTCCCCAAGCCGGACGGTTCGGTTCGTTTTTGTATTGATTTTAGGCGCTTGAATAAGGTGTCTAAATTCGATGCTTACCCAATGCCCCGGGTGGACGAGCTCTTGGAAAAACTGGGTCAGGCGACCTATATTTCCACACTAGACCTAACAAAAGGTTATTGGCAGGTGCCTCTTGAGGCTAATAGTTGTGAGAAAACAGCATTTACGACTCCTGATGGACTTTATGAATTTACAAGACTCCCGTTTGGTCTTCATGGAGCCCCTTTAACTTTTCAGCAAATGATGGATCAAATACTACGCCCACATTCTGAATATTCTGGGGCGTATCTTGATGATGTGGTTATTTTCAGCAATGATTGGCATTCACATTTACAACGCCTACAAGCTGTACTTGATAGCCTGAAACAAGCTGGATTAACTGCTAACCCTAAGAAATGTAAACTAGGTATGTCTGAGACTTATTATCTAGGTTACTCGATGGGCAGGGGTTTACTTCGTCCACAACTAAGGAAAATAGAGGAGGTGCTTGCTTACCCACATCCTAAAACGCAAAAACAGGTGCGCGCTTTCCTGGGACTAGCTGGTTACTACAGAAGATTCATCCCTGACTTTGCAAATAGAGCTGCTCCTCTTTCAGAGCTTACTAAAGGAAGGAAAAACCGACCTATTAAATGGACAGAACTTTGCGAACGTTCCTTTTCAGATTTAAAGAAAGCCTTGTCATCTTATCCAGTGCTACGAAATCCTGATTTCTCTAAAGATTTTATTCTACAAACAGACGCTAGTGCATTCGGAGTAGGAGCGGTCCTTTCCCAGGTATTTGAGGGTGAAGAACACCCTATCACGTACTTGAGTAGGAAATTACTCCCAAGAGAACGCAACTATTCAACTATTGAGAAAGAATGTTTAGCAATTAAATGGGCTATAGAGGCACTACGCTATTACTTATGGGGACGGAAGTTCACATTAGTAACTGATCATGCTCCACTTCAATGGTTATACCGTCAAAAAGATACAAACTCCCGTCTTATGAGATGGTTTTTAGGATTACAACCTTACAGTTTTGAAGTCAGACACCGACCTGGGTCTGAACACATAAATGCTGACGTGCTGTCACGTCTATTTGAACCGGGTCTGGAGAATCGCTTGATTCACGGAAACGTGAATAAAGCTGAGGGAGGGGGTGTGAGCTGCGAAGCTAATCCTACCCCCAAAAAGATACAGACGCCCCTGGAAAAAGCCCTAGGAAACCCCTAGGAAACTTAAACAGACTACCTTCACATTTCTCCTCTTCCTTCTGGCCGGCTCTGTCGCGTAATCTGCCTTCCGCGCGCTACTCTGCCTTGTCAAAAAGCCTGTACCGACTTCTTTCTGTGGTTATAAATTGATTTTCTGCTTCTCTCTCTCTCTCAGACTTCTGGTGCTCCTGGCACGTATTCCTCCTCCGAAGAAGAAATCCTTGGTTGCTTTTAAATGACAAGCGGAGGTGTAAACTCTTTCAAGGAGCACGTTTGAAACAGTTTTAAAAGATAAATGTTTATTTGCAGTGTTTGAATAAAAATTCGAGTTTCTTCAACATCCACTGGTCTTCTGTGCAATCTTGTAACCCAAGCGTGACAGCATGTACTTCTTGGTCAAACATTTTAACATTAGTTGGACCCTTGATTAAAGCTTAATACAAGACTGGTGAAAGGAAGCAAGAGGGTGGGCCTCCATGAACTACTGTCATTGCCAAACTTTGACCTGAATGGAAATACGCACTTACCTTTAGAGCAAAGGGGGGTGGGGCCTTTAGTTAGAAATGGTTAAAATTAAAATTGATAAAAGCAGGACTACTCATTGACTAGCCAAACAAACCATGTAGGAGGGAAAACTTTATTTTCTGAACTTCAGCATTGCAACTTAAAATCTTTCCTTCATCAGACCCCTCAAGAATACCATTTTCTTCTTTCAAATACAAATGAACAAGACAGAAAAATTCTTTTAGGCCTTCCAAGATCTACTGCTTCTTCAGAAACACAAAGGTCATCTGTAAATTGGACATCAATTCCTTTGTAAGCAGAGAAGTTAGCTTTGGCCATTGCCTGTTTGGTTTCATGCCAAACAATTTTACATATTATATTGAGGCGAACAACTTCCTCTTGATTCAGGCTTTTAGAAAGAGAAAGCAAAATGGATTCCATAGATGTGTGTTCATCAGCTGTGGAGATGGAAAAGAAGAAACTTCAAGTAGGATTAGATGTTACTATCTGCAGGATTTAAAATTTCACAACAGACCAGAACATATTATGATTTTTACTCAAAGCATAATATAGAAGATTATGTCAAAAGTTAGCAATTAAACCCTTAATTTTCCAAAGGTTAACAGAGGTTGTCGTATGCTCTGGTAATAAGATCTTCTCTGTAAAACTTGCAGGTAACTTCACTTTTAAAATAAAAGTTTTAAACCTAAAGCCTTTTTCCCACATGCAGGCTTTGTAAGGAATTCAATAGCTTATTTTATTAGTCATGATATAGCAAGGATATACAAGTATGATAGTATACAACCCCCAAAATAGTGGGGCATATCAAAACTAAGGGCAGAGCACTCAAAGAAACTCACTTCTTCTTTTTTCAGCTGCTCACGTTAGGGGTTGCCACAGCGGATCATCTCTTTCCATATATTCCTGTCCTCTGCATCTTGCTCTTTTATACCCATCACCTGCATGTCCTCTCTCACCATATCCATAAACCCTCGCTTAGGTCTTCCTCTTTTCCTCTTGCCTGGCAACTCTATCCTTAGCATCCTTTTCCCTATGTACCCAACATCTCTTCTCTATACATGTCCAAACCAACACAATCTTGCCTATCTGACTTTGTCTCCAAATCGTCCAACCTCAGCTGACCATTTAATGTACTCATTCCTAATCCTATCCATTTAACACTGCCACCTCTAGCTCTTTCTCCTGTTTTTTGGTCAGTGCCACTGTCTCCAACCCATATAAAATAGCTGGTCTCACTACTGTCTTATAGATCTTCCCTTTCACTCTTGCTGATACCGTCACAAATTACTCCTGACACTCTTCTCCACCCATTCCACCCTGCCTGCACTCTCTTTTTCACCTCTCTTCCACAATCCCTGTTAGTCTGTATTGTTGATCCCAAGTATTTAAACTCATTCAACTTTCTGCATCCTCACCATTCCACTGACCTCCCTCTCATTTACACACATGTATTCTGTCTTGTTCCTACTGACCTTGATTCCTCTCCTCTCTAGGGCATATCTCCACCTCTCCAGGGTCTCCTCAACCTGCTCCCTCCTCTCGCTACAGATCACAATGTCATCAGTAAACATCATAGTCCACGGGGACTCCTGTCTAATCTCGTCTGTCAACCTGTCCATCACCATTGCAAATAAGAAAGAACTCAGAGCCAGTCCCTGATGTAATCCAACCTCCACTTTGAATGCATCTGTCACTCCTACAGCAGACCTCACCACTGTCACACTTCCCTTGTACATATACTGTACAACTCTTACATACTCCTCTGCCACTGCCGACTTAATCATACAATACCACAACTCCTCTTGAAGCACCCTGTCATATAGTTTCTCCAGGTGCACAAAGACACAAGGCTGCTTTCTCAACTCCTTCTTGCCTTCTCTGTGGATAAGTTAAAAAAAACTCAATCTTTAGTTTATAAATGTGTATTTAACCTTCAACCTTTTTTTAAAAACCTTGCTAGTTGGCAATAATTAATTAATTAATTAATTATTAATTAATTATTTGGCAATTACTTTGCTAGAAGACTGTGGTGGGGGGAGCATAGTAGGCTTAGTTGTAATCCACACAGACTGAAAGCTGAAGGCATGAAATGTGTAAAAAACACCCCACCACTCTCAGCTAACTGACTTTCTAAAATTCAGCTTTTAATTGCCAAGTAGGCTAAGTTTAAAAGAGAATGTTCAACAAGAAACTTACCGAAATGTGTTTGATTCTAGAAGAGATCTGTTTATGGCTTCTTGCAGATTGTCATCATCAGCAGATATATACACCTCATTAAGCTTATATTATTTTTGTAAAGCAGAGAATTATGAATTTTAGCATTAACATCCTATATATGCTCTGTCAAATATCCTATAATTCATGTAAGTGCATTTGCCAAAAACTGATCGACCACCTCCACTTAAAAGTAATACAGATTAAAATTGCCTGCTGATAAAGTATGAAATAAAATGTACCCATAGCAAGAAATTTGTAGAATCTAAACTTTCTGTTTGAAGTTCAGTGCTAATACTTGGTTTATCAAACACAGACAACAACTGTCCTTTACAAGTATTCTCTACCACCTGCTTAAAATGCTCATGGACAAGTTTTCCAAATTTAAATGTGATACTAAATAATTAAAACATTTCCAATAACAGATCATTGCAGTCTAGTTTGTAGACATTTCCTCATTTCATTAAAATTCGGTCTAATTTGTTAAAAGATTCAATTTATATCTGAGGATTAACATTTTATTTACCTGTTCCATGATTGCTTCTGCTTCTCCAGTGTGTTCGAATCCGGCTGGGAGGTCTGTTAACATATTTAGATTGTTACACATAATTAAAAAAGCAGGATGTGACATCTACTTTTAACTTTGGATGGTTAAAGAAAAATTACGCTTGCTGGACTGCATTCACAATGGATGTTTCATCCCATTCTACTCTAAACTCAAAGGCAGATTTTATGAGTCCATTTTCAAAAAGCCATGCTTTCATTGCTTGCCTAGGTACCAAATTGGATCTCTCATCAGTAAGCAAAATGATTTATTTAGTGAATGTAACACTGTTTTTTCTCCATTTATTCTTCCTGTGCAGTTTACTGCAACAACAACACATTTCAAAACACATAAGAAAAAATATTAACCGACTCAAGAGTTATAATATAAAAATTGTGTGTGTGTCTGTATATATCACCCTGAAGCAACAATTAAATGATGTATGACTATGTTGTGTAATTACGGTATGTCCTCATCCAAACATTTACTTTTAGAATTATTTTTCATTCTAGTCATTGAAAGACTAGACCCAGAGAAACCTTGGATTTTGTACACTAGATTGGGGTTTTTGTGCTGCAATTCACACATCTTCTTCTGCCTTCTGTTGTAGTTACCCTACAAAGGTTTAATGCGTTT
Organism: Erpetoichthys calabaricus; assembly: GCF_900747795.2. Lineage (NCBI taxonomy): Eukaryota > Metazoa > Chordata > Cladistia > Polypteriformes > Polypteridae > Erpetoichthys > Erpetoichthys calabaricus. Next base: position 145,929,336 of record NC_041396.2, read on the forward strand.
TTATTTGTTCGTTTTTTTATTTTTGTTTTTATTTTATTGTTCTTGCTTTTTTCTTGCATTTCACATCTGGAATAAACACATCTGGAATGTACATACTGTACATTTTCACAGCAGTTTCTTTCTGTGCTGGGGGCAATGCTTTTCCTGCTCAAAAAATGAAGGGAACACTTAATCATCACACTCTAACACCAACTCAGTTAAGCCTCAGGGATATCAGTCTGTCCAGTTAGGAAGCATAAGTGATTGTGAATTATCTTCACTTTCTTTGGTGCAAATTATTGTGACAACAAGTGCACTAGAGAGGCAACAGCAAGACAACCCTCAAAAAGGGAATGGAGTTGCAGGTGGTGGCAATAAACAATGGCTCTCTCCTTATCCTTCCTGAATGATTCTTCTCTAGTTTTGCTTTTCACTAATGTCTTTATTACTACTGGTAGTATTAGACAGTACCTGCAGCCGATTCAGGTTGCACAGGTAGTCCAGCTCCTCCAGCATATCACATCCATATGTACCATTGCAAGGTTTTCTGTGTCTCCCAGCACAGTCTCAAGAGCATGGAGGACATACCACGAGATTTTTACATGAGGAGAGCTGGACAGGGCCATAGAAGGGCATCAACCCAGCAGCAGAACTGGTATCTGCTCTTTTGTGCAGGAGGAGCACTGGTAGACACTTTCAAAATGACCTCCAGCTGTCTACTGGTGTACATGTTTCTGACCAAATTGTCAGAAACAGACTCCATGAGGGTGGCACAAGGGCCCAGCGTCCTCTGTATTCACAGCTCATCATCGTGCAGCTCGATTGTCATTTTGGTGCCCAATTCTCTTCACAGATGATTGCAGGTTCACACTGAGCACATGTAACAGATGTGAAAGAGTCTGGAGATGCTGTGCTGAACGTTATGCAGCCTGCAACATCATCTAGCATGATCGGTTTGGCAGTAGGCAAGTGATTATTTGGGGAGGCATATCCTTGGAGGGTTGCACAGACCTCCTGTGCTAAGCAATGGAACCCTGACTGCTGTTAGGTACTCAGATGAAATCCTCAGAGCCATTGTCTGACCTTACACTGGTGCAGAAGCCGTTGGGTTTCTTTTGGTGCAGGATAATTAGTGCCTGGCCTCATGTGGCCAGAATGTGTAGGCAGCTCCCGGATGACAAAGGCATCAATGCCATTAATAGGCCCACAAGTTCCCCAGACAAAAATCCAGATGAGACCCTCTGGGACGTTAAGTGTCGGTGCATCCAGCTCCGCCAAGTAGTGTCAAACTGATGCCCTGATTCAGTTCTGAGAGGAGATTCCCCCAGGACACCATTGTCTGTCTCATCTGGAGCATGCCTAGACATTGTCGGGAGGAACGTGGGGGCCATACACACTACTGCGTCACATTTTGAGTTGCCATAATGAAATTCACACTAGTTGGATTGGCCTGTGATTTCAATTTTTGACTTTGAGGTTCGGTGTGATGTTGAATCCAGCCCTCAATAGGTTGGTGGTTTTGGTTTCCATTGACCATTGCTGCCTCATTTTGTTCTCAATGAATTACATAATATTATTCTGTGAAGATTTAGAAACTTGAATATTTCATCCATCAAGATCCGATGTGTGATTTAAGTGCTCTGTTTTTTTGATCAGTTTATTTCCTGCTTTTTATGCAAAGCTGTGACATATAGTATAAATGACCAGTAATGGACAATTATACATCCTTGGGAAGGTCGGAAACTCAACTATCTAGTGGTAGTGAGTATAGGTGGTGTCTTTGATAAAAGCAGATTCACTCTGCTGCTCCTCTCAGCATATGTATATGCAAATCACATATATTACTAATGAAAGAGCAGAAACCATAGACACTTATGAACGTATGCAACATACATAAACAACTTTGAAATATGGTGGTGTCCTGCCATGCATAACTGGCTAAGGTACTAAGGTGCTATGTTTTGATTTAGAAAATATTAAATTATTTCATTTTATTAATATCTTTGGGCATTGTATGCATAGTGCCATAGTCATAGCACATACAAATAGATTCTTCTTTGACAGCATGAACAGCAAATGGACATTGGTTGACAGTAATCTTCTTAGTGAAATCTAGACTGTGACTTTGCAAGTTACATAATCATGACTGTGGTGTGACAAATATATAAAAATGAATAAATATGGAGTTCCAATATACATTAAACACATTTCTTATTTAAATGCAGTGAATATAAATATATGGTTAGTTTTTTTAGGGGTTTTGCAAAAGAAATGGGGAATAGGAGCTTTGATTAGAAGCAGAGACTTCTGAACTACAGTTAAATGTAAATGTAAAATAAATTACTATAACTTCATTATAATCGGAGAAATGTTAAAGACAATACAGCTCTTTGCAAGTTAAAGAAAAAAAATATTACAGAAGGTTTTTCATCAGAGCAAAGTCTCTAATTACTGAAAACTTAGCAAAGAGCTATTTAGTGTTTGTCAAAGACCTGCAAATTGGAAAAAAAAATCAGGTACTGAGACTCTGAAAACCTACTGAAGTGAAAAGAGCTTGTTAAATAACCACAAGGGTAATCGGCTGTGTGTGCCTTAGAAAAGATGCTGAAGAGGTTGATGATGACAAACAGCAAGTCTGATCTGTTTTGTTTCTAATTAAAACATTTAAAAATAACATGTATATGGCACTCACTGGTTCAACAGTTTCCATTATTTAGGAATTTGACTAAAAGAATTAATTGCCTTGACCTCAACTTTCCCCTGACTAATGAAATTTGAGTTCTGAGGTGTCTACTGGATGGATCAGGGAAAAAAAGGGTTATGATTTTTGTCTAACAACTAAATTACTTAACCCTTTTCAATCAGAATATGAATTAATAATGTACCGTTTTAGATAAGAAATGTTTGTATATTTGCAACCAACCAAATGGTGTCACTAGCATCCACTCTCACCAAGATAGTGAATTATATTTTTTCTAAATTTGTAAAAAAAAGGTTTTGTATTATGTTACATGAAGTAATTATTACTTTTATTATATTTTATTTGAACTTTTATTTTTCAAATATGTGGAGTGTGTGTGATGAGTATTTATTAGACTACTGTATATGTAATATGTGTGTACAGGGTTACTTGGTAGTGTGTTCGGAGAACTAATATGATATGTAAGGAGCTCTCTTGCATCAAGTTGTCAGCATTGTAGGTGTTATAATAGCATAATTCTGTTTTAAATGTAGTGCTACACAGGGCATAGAGTGGATTCAGAAAAATTAAAACCTATTCACTTTTTGCACACTTTATTGTGTTGTAAATTTTATTTTAAATGATTACATTTTCTATTTTAATTAATTATTTATTAATAATTAATAACTTATAATGTGGTAGATGTCAACATCCTAATTAAAGAAAGAAACTTATCCTCTAACAGGACAAATCTTTGAGTCAGTAACCAGGCAGGAGAAAGGCATGTCCATCTGCACCATTTGTTGCTCTTCAGCTAATACATGAGCAGGGAGCATTCCTTCACAGCATGATCAGAATAGTCAAATATTGAAGGTGTAGGTCTATTTTATAAGCAATTGAATTTACATAACATTGTCAATCAATGCCTACATTTTCTCTGGTTGGTTTGTTGGTTTACACCCAAATGATCTATATAAAATAAAAGCCTATTTTATTATATTTCTTATAATTCTTATATTCTTTGGGTTGCGCCACCCCCCTTGAAAGCTCTGTGTATATAACAACTGTCCAGTCTTCTTGAATGCAGGACATCTAATCTCTTAGTCATCCTTCAGTGCATTTTGTGTATTACATCTTTGTCTTTGTTGTTCACTTGACCTTTATCTGGTTTCCTGATAGGCCAGAACAGGTTTCTGACATTTATTAACCCTTTATGCTATTTTTTTTAAGATGAATGCTATGTTACCCTAAAACTATCCTCTCACAATAATGACAATGTGGCAACATGTTTTCAGAAAGGTTTGCAAATTTATTAAAAGTCAGCAATTGAAATCGGTCATTCATATAAGAATTCAGATCATTTGCTGTGGAACTCCAAATTGTGGTGAGGTGCATCCCGTTTCCTTTAAATGTATTTGAAATGTGTCTAGAACTTTACTAGAGTCCACCTGTGGCAAATGTAATTGATTGGACATCATTTTGAAAGGCACACACCTCTGCAAGGTCACACAATTCATGTTGCATGTTAGGACAAAAACCAAGCCAGGAAGTTCAAAGAACTCTCTGTAGACCCCCACAATTAAATTCTGGTGAGGCAAAGAGGACAACAAGGATATAAAACCGTCTCTAAAGCTTTCAGTGTTTCTAGGAGCACAGTGACCTCAAAAACTGTGAAATGGAAGAAGTCTGGAACTACCGAGACTCTTTCTAGAGATGACTGTCTGGCCAAACTGACTAACCAGGCCCAGTGGTCTTGATAAACGAGCTTCGGAAGTCTTCTACTGAGATGGAGAACCTGGTGGAAGAGCAAACATCTTAGCAGCACTCCATCAATCAAATGCATAACATTAAAACATTCCTGCTGTAGATCGGTTCCTGCTGTTTCTACTGATTGATTTTGGCTTTTGTAATGATCAATGTGAAGCACAATTTTAGAGAAGACTGTTCTTTTCAATTGATTGCAAATTAATTTTAAAAATAAAAAATTGAAAACTCATTCATATAAGTATTCAGACCCTTAATTCAGTACTTGTACATTTCAAGTAATTTTGTTTGACACCAATTACAGCTTTGAGACTTCTTGTGCAAGTGTATACAAGCTTTGCACACCTAGATCTGTGAAGTTTATCCACTTTTTCTTGGCAGATCCTCTCATGATCCATTAGATTGGATGTGAAGTGTCTGTAAACTGTCATCTCTCCACAGATGTTCTTTTGTGTTTAAATCTGGGCTTTGTCTGTGCCAGACAAGCACAGTCAGAGGCTTGTCCCACAATCACTCTAGTGTTGTCTTGGCTATATGCTTCGGGTCATTGTCATGCTGAAAGCTGAACTGTTGTTCCAGTCCAAGGTCGCGAGACTCTGAAGCAGGGTTTCTTCAAAGACCTCTCTGTATTTGACTGCATTCTTCCTTCTCTCAGTTCTGAGAAAGGCAGCCCATAAGACAGCCTTCTTGGAGTTTAACAAGCAAAATTTAAAGTTTCTGAGGACATGGGGGTATGATAAGGCAAAAACTGAACTCCAATCACTGTTCATCACCTGCCTAATACCATCCTTGTGGTGAAGCATGATGGTTGCAGTATCATGTTATGGGGTGCCTTTCTCAGAACTGAGAGAAGGAAGAATGCAGTCAAATACAGAGAGGTCTTTGAAGAAATCCTGTTTCAGAGTCTCGCGACCTTGGACTGGAACAACAGTTCAGCTTTCAGCATGACAATGACCCGAAGCATATAGCCAAGACAACACTAGAGTGACTGTGGGACAAGCCTCTGACTGTGCTTGTCTGGCACAGACAAAGCCCAGATTTAAACACAAAAGAACATCTGTGGAGAGATGACAGTTTACAGACACTTCACATCCAATCTAATGGATCATGAGAGGATCTGCCAAGAAAAAGTGGATAAACTTCACAGATCTAGGTGTGCAAAGCTTGTATACACTTGCACAAGAAGTCTCAAAGCTGTAATTGGTGTCAAACAAAATTACTTGAAAGGTACAAGTACTGAATTAAGGGTCTGAATACTTATATGAATGAGTTTTCAATTTTTTATTTTTAAAATTAATTTGCAATCAATTGAAAAGAACAGTCTTCTCTAAAATTGTGTTTCACATTGATCATTACAAAAGCCAAAATCAATCAGTAGAAACAGCAGGAACCGATCTACAGCAGGAATGTTTTAATCATGGGACATTGTTTGTAGTTTGTTCAAGACTAAGCAGCTGTAGTGAAGTACAGTAATAATATTAGCCCCTGGTAAAATAACTACAAATATTGTATCCAAGACAAGTACTTACTTACATTAGTGTTTTGGATACATCTAATTAACAATGGGCCTCACTATAACTGAGACTCATTGTCTTAGGAAATTTCCTGGGCAGAGCCAAGTAACACAGCTAGTTCTTTTCAAAGCCCACCTACTGTAATAATACTCACACTGCTGTGTCAATTAAGAACTTTTACTACCACGAATATAGAAGATTTTTCTTTTTTTTTCTTGATGTGATGCCATATTCTAAAAGAGACGACTGTGCTACCATATGTAAAGATTGATAATTCAGCAATTGTTTTATTATATAGACAGTGTAACGTATATAAAAAAAGGTATGAAAAGAGTTTGATTAGTTAATAAAATTATATACCATTTACAGCACTTTTTTCTTTTAATTGTCTATGACATGATGTTTTGAGTAGTATTTTGTTATGCATCACACAGAAGTACAATTGAAACTCCTTGGTTCACTTCAAATAGTAAATAACAAAGATATAGTAAGTAATACTGCCTCTCTGGCCCTAGTCATTGTATAACACAAATTACAGTATGAGGTCAGTAATGAAAGTAAGGTACCAATTTGCCAAATGTCACCCCAGGATTGTTTTTGCAGCTCCAACAGTACACAATAAGTTTTTTTTAACCTCCTTCAGGCAGTAAAGTACTCTTTTAGTTTTCAGTGGCTTGGCCATGAAGGCATTGTTTTATACTTAGACATCAGTACATGTCAGACTTTTTACATTTCTTAAATGAAAACATTTTTAAAATGCATCCTGTTCCTCCTCAAGTACTTTTCATCAGTTGTTCTCAAACTTGGTTCTTGCTAAACCCAGTGACTGCAGATTTTCATTCTATTCAATTAATTCTTTTAAATGGATTCCTATCTTTATTAAAGTTTTTTGCTTATTTCACATTTCCCATCCGTTTGGTGTCAATGCAGATCTTTCCAGCAGGTTTTCTTCAACATTAAATGAGCACATCAAATGAATGCACCTTCCTATTCTTGCTTTTTGAGATTTTGCTGTATTATTATTTTGTTGATATGTTTATATTTGCTAATAATAACACAAGTGAAATTGAGACTTAAGCAACTGCTCCTTATTGGAAATCCTTTGTTGTTTGCTCCTCTATCTGCTCTTTCTTAATAATCATACTATGACTACAAATAATGGATCAAACGACTGAAAAAAGAGAACTAAAATTTCACTCATCATGGATAACTACATGACAAAATATATATAAAGTTAATAAAATGAAGTAAATTGTTTTACATACCTTAGTAGGACAATGTGGTTGCCCAGTGATCAATGCTACTGCTCTGCACTCCCTGAGTCCTGAGTTTGACTCCTAATCCAGTCATTGCCACTGCGCATTCCCAAAAACATACATATTAAGTGGGGCTGGAAATTGATAAAAAAAAATAATTAATTGCATAATTGTATGAAATTAATCGTATCTAACATTAAAACATGCAATCGTAGAATAAATACCTAAATCATGAAGTAAATATACACTGAATCACAACATTAATGTTCAATCAACACAAAGGAATTTATAAAAATTTAATGGCATAGTTTAAATTTAAACAATGACCTGAAACCTGACCTTTCAACAAAATACTACTTAAGCAAGTGCAACCTGAATTTGAATGCTTTTCTAAAAGGCAAGTTGGAAAGAAGGCAATAGGAAAATGAGACCAGTGTATTAATTGCCAAATTGGTATGGCATATGAGACGCAGACGTGTCAAGATAAAATTTAAACAATCGAAAAGGCTGTAGAGTTTGAATGCACTGCTAAAGACTGATTTAACTGAAAGAATAAGTATCTCTTAAATGGTCATACATTAAACCTTGTCTTCAAACTCATTAAATGCCATCCTCAATTGTTCATTACTACGGTGCGCAATGAGAGCCACCCAGGTGTGCACATATAGGACCGCCTGTGTAAGTGGGCAAAGTGACAAAGCAGCTGGCACAATGCGTTCTGAATGCTCACTAAGTGCTGAGTCTGAAAATACCAAGAGATTTAATGCTTTTCTGGGTGGTAGAATTGTTGTGTGCCTTGGGATTTGTTGGGTTACAGTTGTTCTTTCATTCATTTCCTTCTGCTGCATCTGCACGTTTTACCCATGCACTGTAACAATCACATTGATTTGCTCTGTGTTGAGTGATATGAATAGATGCACACATCTCAAGAAGGGGAAAAAAAGTGCTTCATTCGTGATATCAGTTATTCTCATTCATTTATCAGAAATGTGTCACGGTCTGGATAGTGCTGTCACTCGGTCCGGGTTCACCATTTAGTAATGCCTGTACTAGAGACTTATTTTGATTTTAGTGCCACTCAAAGATAACTTATTTAGCACTTATGTGATATAACATTCATTTCATCTTCTTACAGAAACATGAAATGAGAAAATAAAATTAAACAAAATGTTTCTCTAGAATTGCACCAGGACTGCTGTAAACTATCACCTCCATTTCCTTCCACTCCTACTCTCCTGCACCTGTGTCAGTATGTATAAATCAAGAAAATGAACACCACTGCTATGTATTGACATGTGGCATATTGCTGTGAACCATGTAATATGAAATTTTGAGGTAATAAATACATTTGTAATACATAATCACATACATTATATATTTGATATACTAAAAACATACTTTTGATCTGAGTCAGTAACTGTCTGTGTAAATTTATAATACTTGTATAAGTCAGTGCTAAAAAGACAAATTATTTATCACTGCCGTTATAATTACCCTAGTGTGACAATGCTCAATATATGGAGCCACCTCTGGACAAAAATAAAACTAGCAGTGTCAGATCAGAGGGAGTGTGAACATCTCTTGTGAACATTACAGCAGTGTATTACTCAGGGACAGCGATGTGAAGAAGTTGTCTGTTGATAAGCTTCTGCCCTAGTCCAGAAACGGTTTCATAAGCCTCATAACTACATTCTAGGAAAGACCTTCCCCCATGGGGCGACTGGTAGCACATGAGGGTTTTATAGGCAAACTACTCTGTGGCGTTTCAGTAAATGCAGACACTTTTCAGAAATAAAGATTAAACACATTTGCTTTGTGTCTACAAGACCTCATTTCTTGTTTTGTGGTACATTTACTTGGATTATTGTAAACATGGAACACACATGAAATATATGTATTACAAATAACAATATATCACTACTAATATATCTCCTTACAACTCTTTGTCATATAAAATCTTCAATGCAGACTTGAGCTGTAATTGATAGGATTTGAGCTGGTGATGCTAAACCGAAAGTGTAAGTGTTAGGATGGGCAAATGGCTTGCTAAATGGGGATGGGTGAGTGCAGGTTCAGTGCTGCTAACTTACACATTTACAGAACAAAGGTAGTTATCAGCTGCCAGTTACTGTGCTGATCAGGACATATGATTTTCCTTGCAGGTGTTTGGGGAAATTAGATTTTTCAGGGAGAATAAAAATTTTCTCAGGCTTTTAGAGTGTTACATAACTGTGTTTATGAGCAATAATAATTGATAATAGACTAGCTGATGAAGCAAGCTGACCTTCTGCAGAGTTCCTCAGCTTTTAAAGAAATGCCTCTGAAGACTTTCTTTTTCAGCAGTTACCAATACCCAATATACAGTAGTTATTAATGCAGTTTTGATTTGCGGTTCTGTAGTGGAATAAGGCAACAATATTACTTCTGCATTGTATTGTAGTTCATTTGCCTGATGGATTTTACAATGAAGTGCAAATATGTATATCAGATATTCAGTACAAATATGAATGTGTCCTCTTATTCACTCTAAAACAATGTGAGATGCCATTTACATAATTACTGTACAATGTGGAGGTCAATATCTGGAGTCTCAGGTTTGAAAAGCATAAGTTACCATTCAATGAATGGGCACTGTGAGTCTGCTGTTGCAGATTTGTACATGAAAGTAGTTAACCACTGGTTTCTTTTATCATGTAAGCATCGGACAACATTGGGTTCAGTGCAGGCAGGATAACATTCAACATCTCTCACAGTATTGATATAAAGCAGACTTATACATGCTGAATGCTTATTGCCATGGGTCTTAGACTATTTTTGCTGTCATTGACATTGTAAAAACAGAATGTAATATTACTTGAGGGTATATCCATCCATCCATTATCCAACCCGCTATATCCTAACTACAGGGTCACGGGGTGCAAGGCAGGAAACAAACCCCGGGCAGGGCGCCAGCCCACCACAAGTACTTGAGGGTATATACCGTCTCAAATAGAGTAATATCGTCAAGGATACATTTTGCACAATGCAATAATTAACCACACAAAGTTTACACAGATTTTGCTGAAAAACTCTTTTATGAATTCACTCTTTCAATGATATTCCTCCATTCTATCTCCCTTTTACTGGTAATCTCCGTACACTGCCACCAGCAGTGTTTGCTCTGCTGGAGTGAAGGCTTTTCCTCTGTTTCTCGGACTTGTAGTCAATGGTTTACCAGCTGTTTAGTGCTTGACTTATAACAGCTTGTAAATTTTACCATGAACACAGACTAAGCTGGTTGAACCTATCCAGAATTGCATGAGCCCATTGAAATCTGGTGTTCTGTGACCGGCTAATCCCCTAGCGCAAAATCGCTCTATAGCAAGCCGGAATTCATTCTGAGATTATCTGGATTATCTAATCTCCCTTTATGAAATAGGCCCCGAACAAGTTTTAAATGCACAACAGGAAACAACTGAGCCATTAAACTTCAAAGTTGCTTATGGGAACAAAGATAAAATTCTGTGAAAAAACATATACCAGTTTTAAGATTAGTCCACTTGGTTCCTAGTTCTAGTAAAATATGGTATAAGTTTAGCATTTCCTTTCCAATTTTAATTTTCCCACTTCTTCAAGTAAAAAATGTAATATGCAAAATTCTTCCTCATCACTGGTTTATTACTTTTAGTGTAAAACAACAAAGGTACAAATTCTTTCAAAGTAGATTTAATTAATCTTACCAAGAAATCAAAATAAGAAGTCCAATTTCACTTTTCATATATGGAAGGCAGAATATCAGTATGTGATCCAGTGAGAATGACATACCTAAATAACTGCTTGCATTTTGCATATTTTTGTATCTTGTTTGTGCATTTTTGATTTTTTTCTCTATTTCCTAAAATGTCAGAAATGTTTTATTTATGGCAATAATTTTTGGAAGTGACCATTTTAAAGAATAATCTAACAGTTTTAGGCTTATTCTTCTCTGCACATACTGAAGAAGGCATTGCAAAATTATGTTTATTGGATGACAGAAAGGAAACATCACAGAAGTAACCAATTGGAGCTTCAAAGCAGAGACAGACTGTTATGAAAAGCTTTAACAAAATTTGGGACAAATTACTGTAATCAGAAATTATTCCTTGTCTTCCCTCAGTGCAGCTCACAGGTCCTGGAATTAAACAGAAAAATGGCATTCATGATTTTATAAATTTCCTCACTGTACTATAATATCTAAATACTAAAAACTACATTTCGTTTTAAAGGATTTTCTTTTAGCAGTACCCAGAAATTGCTTAAGAGTACTATATTCAATGTCACAATAGAGATCTAAAAGCTTTTTTTCAAAACTTGGGTTTTTAACTTTAAAGGATAACATTTGTTTATGTTACACTTCACCTCTGCTGTCACTTTGATAGTTGGTGAGAGAGACTTGTGTTATTCAAGTGAAATGAACTCATCCTTTATTCATTTTTGTACTTTTTCATTCATTTGAACGGTCAAGGACAAATCAAACCTTCCATTGTAAAAAAAAAAAAATAGAGGATATAAATTGTCTAGGAGGTCACCTAATGAAACTACTGTATAAAACCATGTCTGGTAATTCATATTTAATAGATTTCGGTGTCTTAGAAGGTCTATAAAAGTCTGTTTTAGACTGCTTAGATTGAAATCTGAGCTAGCAGACAACCCGCTGCTGACTTTGCTCTCACACGGTTGTGTCAATAATTACTCAATTTAGTGAACATAACTTCTCTAGGAAGACCTTAGTCATTGCTAACCTTTAAGTGTCACTATGCACCACTCAGTCGCAGCAGCTATAATCCTAGAATGTTAGAACATATAACAGAGAATTACTTGATGCTTTTAACCTTTGTAAAGTTATGCAATTAACAAAGTAATTAACTAATTTGTGCAACAATTAATCATACATTGCTAAATGCAATGTGCTTAAATAAAAAAAAATAAAATTCAAATGCTGAAACCTTTGAAATACACTTATTCATAACTAATTAATGGAAGTATATTGTAGCATAATATGTTCTCCACATAAAATGTATATTAGTCTATATTTTAAAGTCTCCAGTGTACTACTAGCTAAAGGATTTCCTGTGATAAACTGCAAACCACCAACATCTGGTTTTGTCTTGAAGCAATAACTTTGAATATTCTTAAGCTTTTCTAATTCTGCAAAATATCCAACTTTTATCAAAATGCATCACAATGGTAAATAACATCCATAACAACTACATAGTGTATTTTCAATTCACAAGATTTAGTTATAATTTGTATGTGATGTTTCTTTTCAGTTATATGTTCCATTAATTGTTATGCATCTTCCTTTGTTAACATCTCCTTTGCCATTTTGACTTTGGCTATTTTTTTTTGTTCTTTTCTTTGCCCAATAATGATCTTCGAATATTTCAGGTATGTTTAGATAGGGGTTTGAGGTGGCAATTCTATACTGTTACTGTTTCTTCTGCATACTTCCAATCTAAGTCGGTCTTCATTGGATTGCCAGTGTGTTTCAACTGAAAGTTTTAAGTTTTTGCCTAAGAACAAAATGAGCTTTTGTTTCTGCAGGGATGGTGGAAATAAGAATTTAAGAAAAACTTATCTTTTCAAAATTAAAATGGATACGCATGAGTGTGTGTAATACTAAGATGTTCTATTGGATCAAGCACACAGTGATATTGCAATGTGGAGATACTGGAGTGCAGATGTGCATAGGACATGATTTGCTTGATTTTTAAGCAACAAAAGTGTCTAGAAAAAAAGTTCCTTTATTCTAGGTTACTGATTATTATCCAAAGTTCCTTCCAAGTCCAAAGACTTTTTTGAGCAAATGAATGACTTTGGCTTTGCCTGTTTGGCTTTGTTCCATGACTTACGAAACTTAAAGAAATAGTCCAACTAAAAATTATATATTTTTATATACGTTGGCATGCAAAAGTATTCAATCCCCTTGAAAGTCATAATTTTCTGCATGACAAAAGATTTATACACATATTTATCCATTCAGTATTTTTAATGTGAACTCTTATGCTGTAACAATACACTGTGAAAGTCAAAGTAAACCATTTTCTGTAGTTATTTAACTGAAAAAGAAAAACTCAAAAGTTAGTGTTTGCATAGGTATTTCAATCTCTGTGCTTTGGAAGCGCCAGGTTGACACAAAAGACAAATTAATCACAAAAACACAAAGGTGTTGGTTATTTGACCATAATTAAACATAATTAGGTACTACTTTATTGACATTGAAAGCACCCTTTGTAAAGGTCATAGTCTTTGTTGGACAATCACTGAGAAAATAAAGACAAAAGAGCAGTCTGCTGATGTGGGAAACAAAGTCCTCACAGGTGGCGCAGTGGTAGTGCTGCTGCTTTGCAGTAAGGAGACTGTGGAAGATTGTGGGTTCGGTTCCTCCCTGGGTGGATAGCGCTTTGAGTACTGAGAAAAGCGCTATATAAATGTAATGAATTATTATTATTAAAGTCATTGAAATGCACAAGGCAGGAAGTGGCTACAAAAAATATCAAAAAGTTTGAATGTCCTGTTAAGCACTGTTGGACCCAGCATCAGAAAGTGGAAGGTTCATCACAGCACCCAGATTCTTACTAGAACAGGCCATCCCTCGAAAAAATATTGCGTACGAACGTTTTCACGCTCAAATTGTGATGTATAAAACCTAAACTTGGTGTAAAGCCATGCACATTTTCACGGTAGCTCCAACCCTGGCATACGCAAGTTCTCCGCTCGGTTTTGTAGTTACCCTTTCTTTTTTAGATCCACATCCCTGACATAGCTTTATCATATACACTGAGACTAACTTCTTATTGTTTATTAGTTTAAGGCATATTATTGTAATTAACCTATGTGGAATATGACCCGGACACAGACAGGCAGACACGTTTAAATCACCCCACACACATTTATTTAGAGATTCCATGTCACAATAATTCACAAGCCCCAATACTCTCTGTCTTCAGACCGCCTCCTTCTCTCCTCCAGAAACCTTGTCCACTCTTCCACCCGGCTCAAGTCCATCTCTGAAGGGAGGCGGCCCCTTAAATAAGCACCCGGATGTGCTCCAGGTGTGTTCCCGGCAATCTCCCACCGACACGCCCCAGTGTGGCGGAAGTGCTGGCTGTCTCCCCAGAAGCACTCCGGGTGTCCCTGTTCCTCTTCCCCCCAGCACTTCCTGGTGTGGCGGAAGTGCTGAGGTCCAGGGTCCTCCAGGTATTGGGGTCCCCCTGGCGGTGACCATGGGCCCCTGCAGTGTCGAGCTTCCCAGCTCTGTACCTGTGGCCGCCAGGGCGGTCGCCCCCTCGAGGTCTGGAGGAGGCACAAGCCCTCCTCCGGTCTTCTTGGGCGTCCCGGCTGGGTACAACCCCCATCTGGGTACCACAGTGCCCCACCACCAGCGAAGACACGTCAGTCGAAGCGACATGTCCCGCGAGGGCAACTCCTCCTCAAAGTGGGTCCTACTACATGTCCAGGGTCCAAGATGGCACCCTGGAATGTACCACTTTGGCACCCCCTCCGAGGTTTTCGTGCCCCTTTGGATCCGCTCGTGCCTCCGTAGCCCCCGCCAGCAGTGGGAGCGCCCCATCGCCAGCGAAGAATCCTCCAGTGAAGCGTCCCGTTCTATGAGGGCAGGTCCCCAAAAGAGCAGGTACTACTGCGCGCCCGGGGTCCAAACCGGCACCCCGCAACTTGCCCTTTTGGCACCTCCTCTGTGGGTTCCGTGCCCATCTGATTGGACCTGACGGGTCCGCTCTCACTTTCGTCATCCCCGCCGACTCCGGGGCTTTTCTCTGCCTCCGTAGAGGACGGCCTTTCTTATCGGAGGAACCGGCATTCTCCCTTCGATTCCCCCTTATACTCTGGGACGCTATAGTGGTTTGAGTCTGCCTACAGGAAAGGTACAGACCCTGTCCGGTTTCCGTCCCTCTAGAGCGACGTGAGACTGCTGCAGACTTGGAGCGTAGGGTGCTAGGACCCAGGGCACTCGTCAGCCCACGTCCTGCCAACCCTCTCGCTGTCTTTCCCCTCACCTTGCGCACAGCACTCACCACCACATGCAGTGTCGGAGATCCACCTACTCGATACCGATCATTCGGATCACGGCCAATTTCGGTGGGCTCTCCTTTATGCTTTACGGAGTCAGCTTTACTCACCGTCTCCGCTGTGCCTCTCCGGCCGAAGACTCCGGCGTTGCACCGTTCTGACGTCTCCGACGCGACCGCCTTCTCCTTCAGGTCCTGCAATTCAGCACGGAGGACACTCAGCACCTGTAACATGGACAAGTACAGAAAGTCAGTCGACGATTGACTTACCTGGGTGTCAGTCATACTCTCCGACTGCTTCCTGTGAGGCTCCTGTAGCCCAACCGAGTCTCTCCCTGGCATGAGATGGACATTCCTTGGTCCCGCCTCTATATATTCATTGGCGGGCACACAAGACACACCATACAAACCTGTGCCTGTCTCAGGGAGGGACTTCTGGTCCGCGGCCATCTTGGCTCTCGTCTTCCTGGTGCGACGCCATGCTGGCTCTTCGGGTTGCAGCGTCTCCTTCATGGCAGCTTTCTCTGCTGCTGCCACGTCCATAAAGCGCCATGGTGCCTGCCTCGGCCTGGTCTTCTTAAACGCCACGCCATCCCGGATGGCTTCATCGGTAGCACACTCATAGGAGCCCGCTGCTCCCCTGCAACACCCATCGACGCTGTTGCCGCACCAGGTAGGGATCTGACCGCTTTCCGGTGTCGATCTGGGGATTTTCTTGTCCTCTCGGGGCTGTGAGCACTCCGCACCCTCGGAACGTGTGTGGGGGTGCCTGCTGCTCCGGGCCGTCCACAAAATATTTGTTTTGGGGTCCCCGTCTTGGAACAGATGGAGGGCCCCACGTTGGGCGCCATTGTGGAATATGACCTGGACACAGACAGGCACACATGTTTATTCAGGGCTTCCAGTATACAAATTCACTACTCACAACCCCAATACCCCTCAGTCCAGGCCAACACAATGCCTTCTCTCTCTTTTCTTCAGACCTTTTCTCTTCCAGAGACCTTGTCCACTCTTTCACCCGACTCAAGTCCATCTCTGAAGGGAGGCGGCCCATTTAAATAAGCACTTGGATGTGCTCCAAATGTGTTGCCGGCAATCTCCCACTGACACGCCCCAGTGTGGCGGAAGTGCCGGCTGTCTCCCTGGAAGCACTCCGGGTGTCCCTGTTCCTCTTCCCCCCAACACTTCCTGGTGTGGCGGAAGTGCTGGGATCCAGGGTTCTCCAGGTATTGGGGTGCCCCCTGGCGGTGACCACGGGCCCCTACAGGGTTGAGCTTCCCAGCTCTGTACCTGTGGCCCCAAGAGTGGTCACCCCCTCGAGGTCTGGAGGAGGCACAAGCCCTCCTCCGGTCTTCTCGGGTGTCCCAGGTGGGTACCACCCCCATCCAGGCACCACACCTATAACAATATAATGATCCAGGGAATAGCCAAAGTATTCCAAATACCATAGCTGCTTTAGCGTTGTTACTCTCACTGCACCTTCTTTTTCTTCTTTCTGCTGCTCCTATTAGGGGTTGCCACAGCGGATCATCTTTTTCAATATTACTCTCACTGCACCACTCGGAGTATTTATATCACTGTATCTGAGTAGGGAATCACAGATCTACAGCAGCTGATCGGAAAGAGAATTATCGGTATACAGCAACAAGCACACGTTGCCTCAGCCATGCTGCCTATTTGAACTGCTCTCACACGGCAAACGCTTCAAAGCCTTTCCTGTATGGACCTCGCGGTTCAGAAACAGTTTCATCCCAAGAACTATAAACGCACTCAATCAGTCCATCAAGTGCTCCTTGTAGAACTGTTAGTACTTATAAGTACAATCATCTCACTGTAAACTTGCACTACATTTATAATATTGCACAACCTGAGCCGCTTTATAAAGCGCGTATTTACATATGATGACGATATCATTTTGAAGATGAAATGCAGAAAAATATGTTTATTATATTATACAGATAAAACTTTAACTTCATTTAAATAATCTATATTGTTAATAATTAAACATGTGAGGACACGGTGTCGCAGTGCTAGCAAATATCTGGCGCTCCGTTCACGGATTGTTCCTGCCTCGCGCTGTATTCTTGTTGGGACTGGTGCGGCACTGGAAGGATAGATGGATAAAATAATTAAACATGTACTACAAAGATATTTCAATGTTGCTTAAAAGTTTTGAAGAATCTGCGTTCTAAGCTTACAGATGGCTTAATGTTTATTACAGAGCTGATGGTGTGGCGATTGGGTATTTGGAGATAGAAAAGTAAGGACAGGAATTGAGGGGTTAGTACGTTTGAAAGAGACAATACTGCAACAATAAAGTATTTCATCGAAAGTCGCGCACGGCGCAGCAAGCATCTTGTGTGAGACATGAACAATCACTGTGCCACCATGTTTCCATGTTTAATAACATGCTTTAATTCTTGTCATCATGAAAATGATATCACGTATACATCTCAATATTTTAATTATTCAGAGAGCTGTAATATTACGAATGTAATGGATTCTGTGTCCTGTCGGAGGAAGAGAAAGCCCGGAAGCACGTAGTGATTCACACACATAGAATATCAAATACAAAACAAAGCATTTTACGTGCTACTTTAGTTATGATGGGATTTGAGAAACTAGTAAATTAAATGATTTTAAGATGAAGTTTATGATGTTCTACTTTAATGACAAAATAAACTACGTGATTAAAGTGGAAATTTCGAGATCAAAGTTGACATTTCGTGCTTTTTTCCCACTGTGTGCTTATTTTTTTTCTCTGTACTCTAATAAGCTTTCATATGACACTCAGATGGTGGGCTACGACTTGCCTTTTAACGGCGACTTTGATATGTGACAACTTCTTTTTTATTTCGGACACTGTGTGACTTTGAGAACTTGAGCTTTCAAGTTTCTCTGACACTCTATGTCACTCGATCAACTTCCTTTTGTAGTTTATCCCACTGTTTAAACCAACAAATAGTATGCTTTTCCTTGCCTCCACTCGATATTCACTGAAATTCTTCTATTTTCCCCCGCGCTTTTGCCATTGTCTTTTCACAAAAGGCTGAGCTTAAGGGCTATTTGTATTGATTTACATATTCAAAGAGGCGTAATTCTGGGAGGAGTTGGGGTGGGGCAGCAGGCTCATGCACGTGCCTTATTTTTTTCATGTTGACCGGGATTTATGTAGTGGAAGAATGTGGAAGTTGGAGAACACAGATTTATGCATCTGGATTTTTTTGTGCATACGAACATTTCCGCTTTTGTCCGTACACCATGTTATAGTGTGAATTCTATGGACAGCGTTATACATGAGGCCCCAGAGCAAGATGTCAACTGTTGAGAGAGGCTACTAAAACTCCAACCATCAATCTCAGACGTTCTTTGGCTCTTTGCCTGAAACTGGAGTGAAGGTGCATGGGTCCACAATTTTCATAAAACAGGCCTCATTGACAGGGTAGCAAGAAAAAAGCCACTCCTTAAGAAGGTCCACATAAAACAACAGATGGCATTTGCTACAAAGTATGAGAAAGACCCAGTTAAGGTTTTATGTTCAGATGAGACCAAAATAGAACTTTTTGGCCAAACTTCAAAGAAGTATGTGTGGCATAAAACTAACACTGCCCATGCCTCAAGAAAAACATACCTACGGTGAAATATAATGGTGGCAGTGTCACGCTATGGGGATGCTTTTCATGTGCTGGGACTGTTAATCTTGTCAGACTTGAGGTGACAAGGGATGGACGCAAATACCGCACAATATTGCAGTGGAACTTATTCCAGTCTGCTTTGAACCTATGACTTTGGAGAAGATTCCTCTTTCAACATGACAATGACCCCAAGCATAAGGCCAAAGCGACACAAAGCGACACTGGAATGGCTCAGAACAAGAAAGGTGAATGTTAAGGCTCTGATCTTAACCCTGTTGAGAATCTGTGGCACTTTCATCAAGTGATGAAGTTGATGAGACCCTGCCAGCAGCCCCACAACCTCCAAGAATTAATAAAAGTAAAATGTCTTGTTAGTTTTCACTGTTAAGTACTAAATGGTTAACATGCAATATGTCTAATTTCCATTTGTTTTTTGGTTTTTTTTCCTGGATAGTGAATATCAAAGACAACATCGCAAAACCTGCTAACTTGTCATTTTAACAATTTTCTCAATCAGGGGCAGAAATAATAGCACTGCCATTCTGATTGATGCAAATATTCTCAGGACAAACATGAAAACAAAATAATGGTGTCATCACTATGGAAATATGATGTATGCATTTTGGTAACCTTGCTTTCATCCGTTTCCCACCTGTTCAGCCAGAGGCATAGCACTCCTCATAGTGAAGGTATTTTCTATGTGCTCTGTAAACATTCTGTTCATTCATTCAAAAGAAAATGTACAAGCCCAATTCCAATGAAGTTGGGATGTTGTGTAAAACGTAAATAAACACAGAATACAATGATTTGCAAATCCTTTTCAACCTATATTCAATTGAATACACTACGAAGACAAGCTATCGAATGTTCAAACTGATAAACTTTATTGTTTTACAAATCTTCACTCATTTTGAATTTGATGCCTGCAACACGTTCCAAAAAAGCAGCAAGCAAGGGCAGCAAAAGACTGGGAAAGTTGAGGAATGTTCAATAAACACCTGTTTTGAACATTCCACAGGTGAACAGGTTAATTGGAAACAGGTGTTTGTCGTGATTGGGTATAAAAGGAGCATCCCCATAAGGCTCAGTCATTCACAAGCAAGGATGGGGCGAGGTTCACCACTTTGTGAACAACTGCGTGGGCAAATAGTCCAGCAGTTTAAGAACAATGTTTCTCAACGTACAATTGCAAGGAATCTAGGGATTTCATCATCTACTGTCCATAATATCATCAATAGATTCAGAGAATCTGGAGAAATCTCTGCACGTAAGCGGCAAGGCCGAATACTAACACTGGATGCCCGTGACCTTCGTACCCTCAGGCGGCACTGCATTAAAAACCGACATCATTTTGTAAAGGATATTACCACGTAGGCTCAAGAATACTTCAGAAAACCATTGTCAGTTGACACAGTTCGTCGCTACATCTACAAGTGCAAGTTAAAATTCTACCATGCAAAGCTAAAGACATATATCAACAACAACCAGAAACGCCGCCAGCTTCTCTGGGCCCGAGCTCATCTGAGATGGACTGACGCAAAGTGGAAAAGTGTGCTGTGGTCTGACGAGTCCACATTTCAAATTGTTTTTGGAAATCATGGACATCGTGTCCTCTGGGCCAAAGAGGAAAAGGACCATCCAGATTGTCATCAGCGCAAAGTTCAAATGCCAGCATCTGTGATGGTATGGGGGTGTGTTAGTGCCCATGGCATGGGTAACTTGCCCATCTGTGAAGGCACCATTAATGCTGAAAGGTACATACAGGTTTTGGAGCAACATATGCTGCCATCCAAGCGACGTCTTTTTCAGGGACATCCCTACTTATTTCAGCAGGACAATGCGAAGCCACATTCTGCATGTGTTACAACAGCATGGCTTCGTAGTAAAAGAGTGCGGGTACTAGACTGGCCTGCCTGCAGTCCAGACCTGTCTCCAATTGAAAATGTGTGGCGCATTATGAAGTGCAAAATATGACAATGGAGACCCTGGACTGTTGAGCAACTGAAGTTGTACATCAAGCAAGAATGGGAAAGAGTTCCACCTACACAGCTTCAACAATTAGTGTTCTCAGTTCCCAAATGCTTATTGAGTGTTGTTAAAAGGAAAGGTGATATAACACAGTGGTAAACATGCCCCTGTCCCAGCTTTTTTGGAATGTGTTGCAGGCATCAAATTCAAAATGAGTGAAGATTTGCAAAACAACAATAAAGTTTATCAGTTTGAACATTCGATATCTTGTCTTTGTAGTTTATTCAATTGAATATAGGTTGAAAAGGATTTGCAAATCATTGTATTCTGTTTTTATTTACGTTTTACACAACGTCCCAACTTCATTGGAAATTAGGGTTTTATATGCATACTAATGTTAGATTAAGATATCTGAATTACATTTTTTACAGGACCCAACCAAATTCACAGTCCCACTAGCACGACAGCCTCTTTGCAACATGATTTTTATGATTTGGAAATCAGTCAGTTCTGTGGGGCCTACAGCTCGACTAAGACTTTTTTTTAACGCATCACATATCATTATTTACTGAACAGATTGATAATGTAGTGAAGTATACATTTGTTCTCCCAGTATTGCATTTTGTTTTTCAGGTTTAAGTTGTGTTTTATGGATTCCATCACCAAAAATGGCTATTCATGTGGAAGGTAATTCTACAGTGACACATGCAAGCTCACAACACTTTCATGTGCAGTGACAAAATGTTTTTGAAATTTTATTTATATAATTGCATAACAAAAACCACATCAGAAAACCACTGCTAACTTGACATTTTGATATTTTCTCATTCAAGGCCAGAATTTCTAGTGCTGCCATAAACACAAGGTAAGTAGCTTGTGACTGATGTAGCCAGACAAACATAAAATGATGTTACTATCACTATGGAAATACACTGACATATGCAATTGGTAACACTTTTTTCATGTTACAATAAATATCATTCAAAGATTGTCATATTAATTGCTAAGTTATGTAATGTAGCCTTAACAAGGTCTAGTATGTCTGAACCATGGCGATTCCTAGCAGAACCTGCCAGAATGGACTTGACAATGAGTATTGTTTACACATAACAAATAGTAGACTAGCAGTCTACTTGCACTTTTAGAACTTTTGATAAATCCATTTTTACCTTACAGATTATTTCAGAACAACAATAACAGTGATGAGGAAGATCCAGGAGGAGCTTAGCAGCAAGCTGTTTAACATCATACAGAGTCTGAACAATATAGAAAGGCCCAGCAAATTACAAATAATGTATATGTTGATGTAGAGCTTCCTTTTTCTCTTCCCCTCAAAACAGGGGAGCCTCTGAAGGATATGGATTCCATGCTCTTTCCATAGACCAGGAGCTTTGAGAGAAATTGGTAATTTCACAATAAATTTGTCGAGATTAGACAATATAATTTTTGGGTATTTGAACACCCTTTATAAGACATGCATGCTAATATTTTATGTTTTCCAACAAGGCCAATATCTCACTTTTAAAGAAGGCAGGACAGCCAAAGAATCAGTGAAATGAATTCCATGCCTAATGACAAATGCTGTTGCCCAGTTGTGTAACTGGAGATGTTAGGGGAGAGAAAATCTCTTTCAAGGACCTCAACCTGAAAAACATCATCCATAGCATGTGGCATTACAGCCACTAACAAGCATCAATCCTTCTGGATGCCAGAGTCAATGTATTAAATGTCTGTCTTTATTATTTCAGTGGTGCTCATTAATACACTGAGATAGGTAACAGAAGTTAACAACAAATATCTGTATGATGGTAAGGGTAATCAGGAGAAATATCACCACAAAGGAAGCTACTGAAGAGGACCTGCAGCAGGAGGTGACTTGGTTTCTGAAAGGTGCTTCTGACAGAGATGGGGGCCAAAAACGGTGGAGAATGAATGCAGAAATATACAGTATATACTCGCGTATAAGTCGGGTCTTGAAACCTGAAAAATCGATTATAAAATAAGACTTACAGTATACGCCCGTTCAAAAATACAACACTTAATTTTTTTTTTTTAATATCTTCTTGCTTCCTCCAATCTCACACCAGTTCCTCAGTCACATCGAATTTTGTTGCAGCAGCGCAGTTTCCAATTTCTTTCGCTACTTTAACGACTTTTAATTTAAAACCAGCTTCATATTTTCTTCTGATCAAACGCTCCATCATAGATAAGGGATGCTCTTACCTAATAAAGGTGTATGAGGGTGTGAGATACAAAAAACACAAAACAGTGCAAACGTCACTTTGGAATAGTTTGGGTATTACCATGTGGTCACGTAGGCACAATACATAGAAAAAAAGCAGCATGCTCCGTGGTTACTCTCTCAGGTGGGTGTTAGCATATCATAAACTCTTGGACCAATAGCATGAGTTTTCTGCATTCAACGTACACAACTGACATTATAAAATACCGGAAATTATATGGTAAAATCAAGCCTCGACTTATCAGTGGGAGAACTTAAACGTAAGTATATACAGGAATTGTAATGTAGCTTTAATTATGTTTACACTAAACGCTGCTTTATTTGATCCTTGCTCTTTTACTATCCCACATTAACTCTTTCTTTTTTTTCTTTTTGCTATCTTTGTACAGGTGGTGTTGCATGTGAAAGGAGAAGACTGTAGAAAAAATGTGCATAAAAGTGTATACTATATTATTATTATTATTGATAATAATACTGTTGTTGTTGTTGTTACAGGTACGTAATCTTTGCCCTAATAAAAATGTCAAGTCTTTTACCAAGTGTGTTGTATAGTTAATGTTTTCCCTACATGAGTGGTGGTCAGTTAATTAACTGTCAACAACAATATTTAATAACATAAAATGAAAAGGCATATAGTGGCTGAAGAGCGGGTTTCTGTCAATAAATGCTCTCCTGCCACCTGAGGACCAACTGTCAGCTGCCATCTACTGCTACTAGTAGGCTGCCAGGGGGCCACCCAAAAGCTGATGTAAAAAATACCAGCAGACCATTGGTGGCAGCCATTTTCAACCGCTGTTTTGGCCACTAGTGTACTGCTGGACCTTTGCTGTCAGGGTGTTATATTTATATTCTGTCTGTGTGTGTACTTTAGCACATTGTTTTCCCTTGCATTTTAAGTACATGTTGTTTCCAATTTTATTTTCAAGCACTATGGCAAGCTAGTGCTCATTTTGGAGCTACTTAAAGTCAAAGAGTGAGCAAACTGTTATAAGCACAAGCAAGCACTTCTGTTGGGTTCCTCTATTTTGAAGCTGGTGTTATGGCGTCTTATTGTTTACACCAAATGCTGTACCTCTAGTTTTTTGGCTTCTTGACGTTGACATAATCCATGTGGCTCAGCGATCATTTAAATAGTTTAATTTTTAAATACCAGATGATTGTGATAGAACCTGTAAATGATTCAGGGTTTCAAAAGCACCTTGGGACAATGTTCATGAATGGTGCTGTTACTTGTTTGTTTTCACTTTGTTGCTGTACACACAACTCCACAGTAGTTTTAATGGAAAAGTAACAATAAGCCTGTTTCACTGGTCCATTAGACTTGTGGCAAAAGAAAAATAAATTGCATATGTCCAACCCAACTGAGTTAGAAGGTTTGTTCATTCTGTCTGGCTGAATACGAACTTTTTAAATATGTTGAAAAGTTATTGTCTCCATAATAATTTTAAAGCCATCAATCAGAATGGCGTGCTATGGGAATGTGGGCAATATGAGTGGTGTTATTTATTTTTTACTTATTACTTATTACACGTACTCTTTCTGATTTTAAAGAATAAGGGTTTCTTTAGCTCTAGTATTGTAAAAAGAAATCTAGTGATTGTTTTTAAATCTCTCTATCCATTTACTAAATTCCAGTATTCTGAGTTTTAAATATCAAGCAGATTATCTCCACAGTATTAGAAGCAGGTAGGAATCAACCAAGAACAAAGTGGAAGTCCAATATAGGCCACACTTACACACACACTCACTCTTACTTATGCTATGCTAATTTTGAATTACCATTTAACATGGATATTTTGCAGATTGAGAGATGAAAAATAAAGCACTGGAACAACCTATGAAGAAATGGATGGAAAGTGCAAGAAATGCATATTTACCTAGTTTAAGCTTTTTTGGTTGTTATCAGAAAACAGCTGTTGTTATAACCAAATTTCAAATGCTGCATTGTGAATGACCATGCATCAAAGAACATTCTGCTTTTTGTGAGCATTGTGTCTGCCTCCAAAACCGGTAAGTTAAGGAAAAATTGTTGATGCAAAAGTAAAAGTTGTGATAATAATAACATCCATCCATTATCCAACCCGCTATATCCTATCTACAGGGGGTCTGCTGGAGGCAATCCCAGCCAACACAGGGTGCAAGGCAGGACAAAAAACCCCGGGCAGGGCGCAGCAAACACACACACACCAAGCACACACTAGGGACAATTTAGAATCGCCAATGCACCTAACCTGCAAGTCTTTGGACTGTGGGGGGAACCCTAACACCCGGAGGAAACCCACACAGACACGGGGAGAACATGCAAATTCCACACAGGGAGGACCCAGGAAGCGAACCCAGGTTTCCTTACTGCGAGGCAGCAGCGCTATCACTGCGCCACTGTGCCACCCTTAATAATAACAGTTTTGATTAATTATTTAATGATTCCAAATGATGTTATGTTTTGATTACTAATGTGTTTCTGATATGAATGTGAGTAACACTGGAGTACCACCAAGACCAGTCCTGTCTCCTTTTCTCATCACTCTGTACACTTCAGACTATAAATATAACACCAGGTCATGTCACTTGTAGAAATTCTCAGATGATTCTGCACTTATGGGGTGTATTGGTAAAAGGAATGAGACAGAGTATAGGAGTCAGGTGGAAAACTTTGTTTCTTGGTGAAGAAAGAATTGTGTGCAACTTAGCAACAGCAAAACCAATGAACTGGTTATTGACTTTCACTGCACCAAAAGGCCTGTATGTTCAATCACTATTTAGGGAGTGAATGTATTTCAGGGTCCACGTCAATGACATATATATATATAAGAAAGGGCAGAGCAGGCTCTTTTTACTTAGGAGACAGTGCTTTCTTAAATTCTTATCTTCTGTAACTCTGGGATGGTCAGTACAGTTTTCTAACTTTGGGGTGTGCTGGGCTAGTAAAATGAGTTCAAGAGAGAACCACCGAAGCAACAAGCTAATTGAAAGGGCACGCTCAATTATGGGATGCATTCTGGACCTCCTGGAGGTAGTAGCAAAGGAGATGATTAAAACAAAACTGAGTGCCATTATGAAAAATGCTGCACATTCTCTCTCTGACATGCACAGAGCACATTCAGCCAACGAGTCATTGATCAGAAGTGTGTCATGAAAAGCTACTGAGGCTCCTTTATACCAACAGCAATATGTCTACATAATGCCTTACTGTGACTGTAACTGTCAAGTCAAAAGTTTTCTTTCTTTTAAGTCATTCTGGTGTGTGTTTAGACCATTGCATGTGCATATATATTTATTTATCTATCTACTTATATATTTTATTATTTGTTTAAAGAACTTCTGCAAAAAGCCAAATTTCTCCCTGGGGACAAATAAAGTACTAAAGCTCTAGCCATATCCAGTGTTACAGAACAGAGATTGAACAAAGTAGACTTTTCTTATTTTTAGTCAAAAGATAAAACAAGCCAAACATTTGTCAATGACTGCTACCAAAAGGTCAGGTCAGGTCAGGTTGGGGAGCATGCACTGGTACAATGCATTTCCACACCCGCCACACAACGAAACAGCTTGGGATACTGGTTGGCAACCCCCCAGGCAGACACATGGTCCATTCCCACCCCACTTGCTTACTTACTAGTGACTGGAGCAGTCTGGTTTTTATGCCTAAGAAGTCTACCATCGAGCATATTCTGGCACTGAGGGTTGTCATGGAGCACAAATGTGAATATTGTCAGAGTTTCTTTGCAGCCGTTGTTGATTTTCATAAAGCGTTTGACTCAGTAGATTTAGCTGTCCTGTGAGACATCCTGAAACTTCGCGGGGTCCCCCTGAAGTTGTTGAATATCACGGGCAGCCTGTATACTGGTACTGTGAGTGCTGTGAGTACTGTTGAGTGGAGGCAGAACATCTGCATTTTTCCTAGTTGATTCTGGGGTTAATCAGGAGTGTTTTCTTGCTCCTACTCTGTTCAGTGCTTGCTACCAAAAAAAAAAAACAAAAATAGACCATTTCAAAAACCAAACTGAGGCTGAAAATGAGACTTTGATCACATTTTAAATTTAAGTAGAACTAAAAAGCACACAGCATTTAGTATAATTATTTATAATATTAATACTAAAGAAAAACTACAGTATGCACAAAGTGGGATTGACATTGGGAGTTTAAGTTTACTAGAGGCCTTAATTGAAACTAAAGACCGTTTTCTTACACCATTTAATCTCTACTCATCCATGTTAGTGAGGTTCTATTAAAGGCTGTGTCTTAAAGCAGACAAGACAGACTTCTCAGATTTAGGCAAATGAGCTTAAGCTGTCCTTGTAATATTCATACTATGGATCACAGGAAAATAATCAAAGCACATTTTTGAATATATAGGGAATTCGCATGCGTTAATTTTACATAAAGAGAAAACGATTTTTGATCTGCCTTTCAAAACAGAGCTATTTCATATAAGTTAATGTTACATTGTGATTCATGATTTAACCAGAAAAGGCAAAGTACTGTAATACATATCTTTATATAGAAGTAATACTATTGATACTTGGTGGCAGGGTTTCTGTCTTGGGTCCTCCCTACTTGGAGTTTGCATGTTCTCCCCATGTCCGCATAGGTTTTCTCCAAGTGCTCTGGTTTCCTCCCACAGTCCAAAGACATGCAGGTTAGATGAATTGGTGATTATATATTGGCCCTAGTGTGAGATTGGGGAGTGTATGTGTGTGTGTTCGCCCTGCACTGGACTGGCAACCTGTCCAGGGTTTGTTCCTGCCTTGCACCCTATGCTGGTTGGGATAGGCTCCAGCAGACCCCCATGACACTGTTCAAGACTAAGCGGGTTAGTTACTTCTGGTTCGTCCTGCTTCCACTTCAAAACCAGTCCTGCCCACACGCAGCCGACACGGCATTTCTCGATTCCTATTCGTCCTCTTCCAAACCCTTCCCCACGATGGACCGATACAATGCCCCAACATGTCAAACCGATGTTGCAACGATTTTCGTCGGAGAAGATGGCGAACCGCCTGCCGAAAGGGACATTTGCATCTATCCCATAGTCAACTCCTGTAAACAGATTTCGACGCTCAATATGAATTGCGATCCTATGGTTTACCCACTTTTATTCACTTACGGAGACATTGGCTTGCACAAAGATTTACAACATATTCCCGATAAAAGAACTGCCAAGCGAATAAGGCTTACTCAATGCCACTTTTATGCGTACAGATTAGCAATGAGGAATACATTTAGTTATTTGCACTCCAGCGGCAAACTATTCCAACAGTTTGTCGTAGATGCGTATGTTAAAACAGAGGGCGCGCGTCTCAACTATCTCAGATTACATCATCAAGATCTGCGCATGGAACAATGCAAACAACTATCAGACGCACTGAAAGCAAACGCTGAAAATAACAACATACACGTAGGCAAAATGATTATATTACCATCCACATTTCCAGGAAGTCCAAGATACAGTACATGCAACAAAACTATCAGGATGCCATGGTCATAGTACGTAAATTCGGAAAGCCTGATTTACTGTATTTATCACTTTCACATGTAATCGTGCTTGGCCGGAAATTCTAGATGCACTGTCGGATACCCAAAGACCAGAGCACAGACCTGATACCAGTCTTCAGCCACGGCCAGTTGTACGTGGCTTTTTCTACGGTTAGATCTTTCGACTCATTATTTGTCTTCTCCACCAAAACACCTATGCACAACTGCGTCTTTCAAGAAGTATTTATTTCTTCTTGATTTCTGGATTCCTTTCTCACCGTTTTCCATTCCTATTCTTACACTGCTGTATGCTACGGCGGGCGTTGGCTAGTACAGTATATACTGCTATTATTTATGACCAAACTAGTGATGATAATTTTATTAGATTTAATGAAATTTCAATTTGAAAATATGATGTCCACTTCTGAAACTATTTCCTAAGCTTAAAGTGATTAGTAGACATTAGTAGACAAAAGTTACCATCTTCTCCATTCACTTCAAGGTTAAACATTTAATCATATACTAATTAGGTAATTAATAGCCACTGGGTAACAAAATCAAACTTTTTTTTTGTCACATCACTATAAGTGAATCTTACACTGTGTTGTGCTAAATGCAAATATCTAATCAAACTTACTTCATAACACAAGGATTTTAAGTGACACACAATTAAAATTTAAAAGAAAAGTCTATCCATCCATCCATCCATTTTCCAACCCGCTAAGAAAAGTCTATTTAAACTATATATCCAATCTAGGACTGTGTGACTTAAAATACAGAAGTATAAAAATTTCCTCTGTACTCAGAAATATCCCCCTTAAGGGTACAGCAGTAGTCAATAAGCATACTGGACTCCACTTGCCTTGGTGTTGCTTTTCTATTTCAGAAATGTTCTGATGAAACTGTTTACCATGCTCATCACTATCTGTTCTGAGCTTTCCAAGGAAATTGTCTGGATGAGAATCCTACATTTTTCTTTTTAAGAATGCAAACACATAGAGGTTTACACTTTGACATCTGATCACCAATTGGTCTCAGACACCAGGCTCCTGTCTCAGTGGGTCAGTTGCCATGTTCTATGAGCTTGGAATGATTCTGTGCTCATCTAGTCGTAGTACTTATTTATGGTAATAAGACTAACTTTCCGGTTTAGCACAGTTGCAGTGTGCCTCAGATCTGTGGAAAAGCAGTGGATCAAGACTAAGGCTAAGTGCAGCTACAGTGGTGGTGGAAAGAGAAGCCCTGGAAATCAAATGGGCTATTAACCAACTCAGGTATTACCTTTTGAGATGCGAGTTCACCCTCTTGATGGACCAAGCCCCTTTAAAGTGGATGGCCTTGCACAAGGAGTCAAAACCCAGTGTGATCAGATGGTTTCTTGATCTGCAGCCTTTTTAGTTCAAAGTTCTTCATCGCCAAAGTAGTCTCCATGCCCACGGCGATGTGTTATCTCGTGTCCATGACCTCATGACTCAGGTCACCCGGGTCGATGAATCTGGGCTTAGGGGGGTTAAAATAAAGTAAGAAGAGATGCCACCATGTGCAGTTGGATTGTTGTCTTCAAGAAGACTCAACTTTGCGCTGTACAACACGTTTTTTTACGCCTTTGTGTATTTAAAATATACAGGGTTTGCCTTTGAGGTGCTCCAGATCTCTTTCTTTGTTTTTTTATCTCATTACTGTAGATAATACAGAAGAGCTGATACTTGTCATTCATTATGCGCCCAGCTTTTCTTAATAACTTAATTAATCCAACTGTTACCAAAGTGTAAAATTATTTGTCAGATGCTGGGCAATATTCATAAAGAATGTCTCAGCATTACAGTAGAGCACAAGATCTATATTTGACATATTGTGAGAGATATCATATCATATCTTGAGGATACCTTCAAGATACCTCCACGACACTCTGAAGGAATACATTTTGTAAGAAAATGGCAGCATCTTTCAATGCACACTTTCTAAACTGGCAATGAGGTAATTTCTTAACTAGGGACACACAGGGCTGGCTCTAGGCTAATTCTGAATAGGCACTGGTCTAAGGGCATCATGAATTGGGGGTGCCATAGCTTATCCAAGGCCGTTCAAACCTCCTCTACTCTTCTATAGGATTTGACATTAGCCTGCAACTGGACCAGCACGTCCAAATATGTTATAGCCTACAAACTTTGCCACAACCAACTTATTGTATGCTCTTATGAAAAAATAGAATACAGTAATCCCTCCTCCATCGCGGGGATTGCGTTCCAGAGCCACCCGCGAAATAAGAAAATCCGCGAAGTAGAAACCATATGTTTATATGGTTATTTTTATATTGTCATGCTTGGGTCACAGATTTGCGCAGAAACACAGGAGGTTGTAGAGAGACAGGAACGTCATTCAAACACTGCAAACAAACATTTGTCTCTTTTTCAAAAGTTTAAACTGTGCTCCATGACAAGACAGAGATGACAGTTCCGTCTCACAATTAAAAGAATGCAAAAATATCTTCCTCTTCAAAGGAGTGCGCGTCAGGAGCAGATCATGTCAGAGAGATAGAGAAAAGCAAACAAATCAATAGGGCTGTTTGGCTTTTAAGTATGCGAAGCACCGCGGCACAAAGCTGTTGAAGGCGGCAGCTCACACCCCCTCCGTCAGGAGCAGAGAGAGAGAGAGAGATAAAAACAAACGACCAAAAATCAATACGTGCCCTTCGTGCTTTTAAGTATGCGAAGCACCGTGCAGCATGTCGCTTAAAGGAAGCAGCTGCACAGAAGGGAGCAAAGTGAAGATAATCTTTCAGCATTTTTTGACGAGCGTCCCTATCGTCCAGGTGTGCGAACAGCCCCCCTGCTCAATCCCCCTACGTCAGGATCAGAGAAAGTCAGCGCAAGAGAGAGAGAGAGAAAAGTACGTTGGGTAGCTTCTCAGCCATCTGCCAATAGCGTCCCTTGTATGAAATCAACTGGGCAAACCAACTGAGGAAGCATGTACCAGAAATTAAAAGACCCATTGTCCGCAGAAATCCGCGAACCAGCAAAAAATCCGCGATATATATTTAAATATGCTTACATATAAAATCCACGATGGAGTGAAGCCGCGAAAGGCGAAGCGCGATATAGCGAGGGATTACTGTATTCACAAACAACAATCTTCTTCTTTCGGCTGCTGCCATTAGGGGTTGCCACAGTGGATCATCTTTTTCCATATCTTCCTGTCCTCTACATCTTGCTCTGTTACACCCATCACCTGCATGTCCTCTCTCACCACATCCATAAACCTTCTCTTAGGCCTTCCTCTTTTCCTCTTGCCTGGCAACTCTGTCCTTAGAATCCTTTTCCCAATATACCCAGCATCTCTTCTCTGAACATGTCCAAACCAAGTCAATCTCGCCTCTTTGACTTTGTCTCCAAACTGTCCAGCCTGAGCTGACTCATTTCTAACTCTATTCATCCTCGTCTCACCCAATGCAAATCTGCACTCTGCAACCTCCAGCTCTGTCTCCTGTTTTCTGGTCAGTGCCACAGTCTCCAACCCATATAACATAGCTGGTCTAACTACCATCCTGTAGACCTTCCCTTTCACTCTTGCTGTTACTCATCTGTCACAAATTACTCTTGACACTCTTTTCTACCCTGCCTGCACTCTCTTTTTCACCTATTTTCCACAATCCCTGTTACTCTGTACTGCTGAAGTATTTAAATTCATCCACCTTTACCAGCTCTACTCACTGCATCATCACCATTCACCTGACCTACCTCTCATTTACAAATGTATTCTGACTTGTTCCTACTGACCTCCATTCCTCTCCTCTTTAGAGCATATCTCCACCTCTCCAGGGTCTACTCAACCTGCTTCCTACTCTCGCTACAGATCATAATGTTATCAGCAAACATCATATTCCACAGGGACTCCTGTCTAATCTTTGTCTGTCAACCTGCCCATCACCATTGCAAATAAGAAAGGTCTCAGAGTCGATCCCTGAGATAATCCCACCTCCATGTTGAATGCTCCTGTCACTCCTACCACAGACCTCACCACTGTCACTCTTCCCTTGCACATATCCTGTAGACCTCTTACATACTTCTCTGCCATTCCCGACTTCCTCATACAATACCACAACTCCTCCCGAGGCACCCTGTCATATGCTTTCTCCAGGTCCACAAAGACACAATGCAACTCCTTCTGGTTTTCTCAATACTTTTACATTAATATCCTCAGAGCAAACATTGCATCTGTAGTGCTCTTTCCTGGCATGAAACCATACTGCTGCTCACTAATCATCACCTCCTTTCTTAACCTAGCTTACATTAGTAGTTATTACAGCTCTGCACATCCCCCTTATTCTTAAAAATTTGTACCAGTACACTTCTTCTCCACTACTCAGGCATCCTCTCACTTTCCAAGATTCCATTAAACAATCTGGTTAAAAACTCCACTGTCATCTCTCCTAAACACATCCATGTTTCCACAGGCATGTCATCTAAACCAACAGCTTTTCCATTCTTCATCCTCTTCATAGCAGTCCTTACTTCCTCTTTGCTAATTTGTTGCACTTCCTGATTGACTATCGCCAGATCAACCAACCTTCTCTCTCTCTCGTTTTCTTTATTCATCAGCCTCTCAAAGTACTCCTTCCATCTGCTCAACACACTCTTCTCGCTTGTGAGTAAGTTTCCATCTTTATCCTTTATCACCCTAACCTGCTGCACATCTTTCTCAGCTTGGTCCCTCTGTCTAGCTAATTGGTAAAGGTCCTTTTCTCCCTGCTTAGTGTCCAACCTCTCATACAACTCATCATATGCCTTTTCTTTAGCTTTCGCCACCTCTCTCTTCACCATTTCATCTTATCTCCTTGTACTGTTGTCTGTGTTCTGACTATCCCACTTCTTCTTTGCCAACCTCTTCCCCTGTATACTCTCCTGTACCTCCCCATTCCACCACCAGGTTTCCTTTTCCTCCTTCTTCTGTCCAGATGTCGCGCTAAGCACCCTTCTTGCTGTTACTCTTACTACTTCTGCTGCAGTTGCCCAGCTATCTGGCAACTGTTCACTGCCACGCAGTGCCTGTCTTACCTCTTCCCTGAACTCAACCTTGCAGTCTTCCTTTTTTAACTTCTACTATTTGATCCTTGGCTCTGCCTTCACTCTCCTCATCTTCTTGGTCTCCAACGTCATCCTACAGACCACCATCCTATGCTGCCTAACTACACTTTCCCCTGTCACCACTTTGCAGTCTTCAATTTGCTTCAGATTGGCCCTACTGAAAAGGACATAATCTACCTGTATGCATCTTCCTCTACTCTTGTACGTTACCCAGTGTTCCTCCCTCTTCTTAAAATACATATTCACCACAGCCATGTCCATCCTTTTGGCAAAATCCACTGTCATCTGACCTTCTTCATTCCTTTCCTTGACACCATACCTACCCATCACCTCCTCATCTCCTCTGTTCCCTTCACCAACATGTCCATTGAAATCCACTCCAATCACCACTCTCTGTCCATTGGGTACACTGTCCATCACTTTATCCAACTCACTCCAGAAATCTTCTTTCTCATCCATTGTACACCCAACTTCTGTATGTGCACTAACAACATTCATCATCACACCTTCAATTTCCAGCTTCATAATCATCACTCTGTCTGACACTCTTTTCACCTCCAAAACACTCTTGACATACTGTGCCTTCAGAATATCCACTACCCCATTTCTCCTTCCGTCCACACCATGATATAACAATTTGAATCGACCTCTGATCCACCAGGTCTTACTCCCCTTCCATTTAGTCTCCTGCATGCATAATATATCAACCTTCCTTCTCTCCATCATATCCTCCCCATTTATCCGGGCTTGGGACTGGCATGAAGAAACACACTGGATTGTGTATCCTCCGTGGCTGGGTTATTCACAAACAACAATAAAACATTTAAATTCTGAATTTATATTTAAAAACATGTAAACATTAAAAAGGGTTTGTATACTAAGTATATAGCCTAAAAAGGCATAATTTGAAAACATTGACTGGTACATTTCTGAAATCAGCTACAAAAAGTACTTTTAAAATACCCCTAAGCTGTTCTGTGACTAATCTTTGTTGACCAGTGTAGTTTATAGCACTGTTCTAGTTCTATAGACCCTAACAAAGAGTAACCACACAGTCATTTCAGTAAATGAGCATCTTATTTTGCTGACCTTAAGAATATTCAAACGAGATATTGATTGATTTTCCTTAGCAGCATGCTAACTCCAAATATTGCTGATTCAGATTACACTGTAGCAAGAAATAACATTGTAATCAATCAAGTCTCTATCTTGGTTTATGCCACAATAACCTGAATCCCCATAAGATGATCATTTTGACAAAACAATGGTTTCTTGTCATTTCTAAATAACACATAAATGTTACCTGGAACCAATGTTTGCAGCAGAAATGGTTGATGTCAGCATATTAGGGAAAGATTGAGCAAATTACAACCACAAAAAGTGACACAAGTACAAGAAGCTTTTCTTCTTGAAAAAAGTGATTATGTAAGCTGCTCTGTCAAAATGTGTGTGCCACATAATTAGTCTGAATGAAAATTTACAAGTGAGATTTTAATCTGGCTATAAAATGGACTTTTTTAATTTATTTGAAAACAGGAATAGAGTAAATTATCAATATTAAAATAATATTGAATTTAACAGAAGTTAGTAATTTAGTGATTATTAGTGCAGCTGCCGGACAGTTCCAAGTCACAGAGTTTAATCCCAACATTGGCAGTCTGGGTGGAGTTTCCATATTCTTTGTTTGAGATGTTTTTTTCTTTAGGTTAAAGATACGCCAGTTAGGTTAACGTTTTATGGTAGCTGCCTGGTCTAAATGAGTGTGGGTGAGTGCAAAAGTGTGCCTTGGCCAATTTAGAGTTTTTCTTGCTACTGAGATATTGCATTTACTATTAAACATTACTAAACACGTCCTTTGCTGCTGTGGCGTAGCAATGGATTGTGCAGATTGTACAAAGCACAAGGGCCTACAAGTTTGGGGGACCTACTCCGGGCCAAATAGATAAAAAAAATTGAATAACTTGCAAAGTTCATTGCGTTATTAATTCACAGTTTCAGTGACATGATTGCACCATCACCAGGGAAGTCTAATCCAATTCATGATGATTTTTAATCAGCAGGCCTACAGTTTACACAAATTTAGACTTGGGGAGTTCTGAGGCTCGGAACCTGATTGGAGGCACAACACTTTCTAGTCCGTCTTACAGAGAATTGCACATTCCCAAATTTAGCGACATTTGGTATGCCATAGCGGATGTGAATGGAAGAAGTTTTGAAAGACGTCACATGAATAGTGTAAATATACATTATTATCGTAAATAATTGTTACTTTTGTACTCTGATTTAATGTCAACAGTTTTCGAAATTCGAACTCATAAACAGTAAATCATAGCAATTCTGTTGTTAAGTTATGGTTCTCGTTAGTTGTCAAATGCCGAATATTTAAACAATTTGATGATTTTTATACTCTTGCCATACAATGCCATGTCGATCAATAGTAGTGGATCCGGAAAATATTATAAGAGTGGTTCTACTAAATGTAAGGCATGCCTGCAACAGGAATTGACAAACGCTAAGCTTACCAAGATTTCTACCTTTCTCAAAACTGAGCAAGGGCCAGCGGTAGTAACGGAGCATGCTGATGCTGGTGAATCGTCGCAACGGTCGCAAGCAGTTTATGCAGACAGTGCAGTGAGTGAAATAGTTGCAACTACCGAGTTTGGAAGTAGCGATACAATGGTTTCAGATCATGTGCTGTCTGCTAAAACCTTTAAAATTGGAGAAACTACAAAGACAAACAAGCAATAAATATGACCAAGCAATTTCCTACCAACAAGGCAAATTTCTTGGAACCTTTGACACCTCACTTTATGATGTCCATTTTCTCAGAACTTGTGTAAAACAGGTTGATTATGTAGTAGTATCCTGTCAGAGGGTGTTGTCGTTTTAATTTGTTATAAATTGAAATAGCTTTATTTTATAGCACAGAACAGTTTCTACTTTTTAGCTTACGTTACATTTTAATCATCTTCCTTCACAAAGTTGTCTTGCAGAAATAAGCAGGACCACATCTTACATTTATTTATGTACTACTACTACTACACACACCTCCCACATTCCATTCCCAAAATTTATTTAATTTTTGCTAAATTACAGCTGCTGTAATAAAGTGATTAAAAAAGATATTACAAATTCCATTTGGAGAGCTGATTTGTTTGTCACCAGCGTGTGACTGCCCAGTCGGCTCTTAGGATCTATTTGCAAATAAATTACTAACATTTATGCTAGACAAGAAGGGCCAACCTCAGGGACCTTCAGCTAGCTAACTATGCCACTGCTTTACTGTTTTGAGCAAAAAATCCTCTTAAAATAAACATTTTTGGGTGGGTTTTGACATAATCATAAGGGTTTTTTATTTGGATATTACTACTATTTTGCACATTTTCTAGAAAGAGATAAAAAGGCCAGGCAAGAAACTAGCAGAAAAAATCTGTCATACTTTGCAGTACAGTATATTGAAACCCACATTAGTTATTGTGAAAGGCAGAAGAGAAAGAATGAACAATAAAGTTAATGAACAACAAAATTAATGACATAACCATACTTAAGATCAATCTAACATCTTTCATATACATACAAGTCTCACTTATGGAACATGTCAGATCATTCCTGCACATATATGCACAAAATCAAATCTAATTTCCCTTACTCTTATAAAAAAAAGAAAGCTGTTCAGAAAGATAAGGTATTTGGTTATTCAATGGATTCCAGTGCTAACTCTGATGCAAATTTAAAACACATTCCATTACTATGCAATGTAACTACAGCATTGTGAAAATTTCGAATGCATTTGCTTTCTGTGCCAACCCCATTTACTGTACTCAGTTAAGCTGCTGATCAAGCTATCCAGATGGCCTCCTGATGTTTCAATCACTATGGTCTGAGACAAGTGTAGTAATAATGGAATAATAATAATGACTTGGTACAGTACAGCATCTGTAAGACTTGACAGCTTTTGTAAAGGTGCAGTAACAGAAAATGAAGAAAATGGTGTTTAAATGGAAGCTGTTTTGATCTTGTGAAAATGAGTATAGGTATGGTATACAGTGGCTGCCAATCTTCAGGTGCCAGAAATGTTCAATGAAAGAATACTATAGTCTTTCAACTTAAATTATCCATTATCTAGAACACCAGAGTGTCAATCTGAGACAGACTTCATCTTCAGCAGGTCATAAAGCAGCAGTGTTATAAGTATTATGCTTATATTTTATATTTTTAAAAAACCTGAGGTTACAGAAAATAATGGTAGGGAATTTAGCATACTATAAATATGGACATTTATATATATCATATATCATACATCCGGCGCCGCCGAGAGTGGCAGCCTTTTCAGCAGCTCCGTGTATGACTGTATGTGTATGTGTACTTCTCTATTTTTATTTTTCTATTTTTATTTATTGATCACTCCTATCACTTTATTTTATGTGGATTTGTTCACTGGACACACTTACTTTTACAACATGGGCATGGATTTTTTTACACGCCGAGACTCGCCTATTCAAGTACTCAACTTCAAGCGCTGAGAACAAATGCCAGTGCTGGTGTGGTTCCCTATTTACCCGACGAGGTAAGAAGGCGGTATCATGGCAGCAGAGCGGGCGCTAAGCTAAAAATGAAGCGGCTTGCGAGAAAGTGGCGTTTTAAGCCTTCGGTGCCTTCTGTGATTCTGGTGAATGTGAACTCAATCTCAAATAAGATCGACGAACTGGCTGCTCTGGTGAAAAATGTCACAACCTACAAAGAATGCAGTTTGTTGTGTTTTTGTGAAACGTGGCTCACAACTAACATCCTAGATGCTAACGTGGAGCTACCCGGGTTTAGCACAGTTAGAGCGGACAGAGATGCAAGTACCTGTGGGAAGCACAAAAGAGGAGGACTCGCTCTCTATGTTAATACACGGTGGTGTAACTCTGGACATGTTAACGTCAAAATCTCCACTTGCTGCAGGGACATCGAACTGTTGGCCGTAAGTTTGCGTCCCTATTACTTGCCCAGAGAGTTTGGACACGTCACTGTTGTTATTGTTTACATTCCTCCTTGGGCGGACGTGGAGTCAGCGAGTGACATCACCCATTCTGCTGTTGCTAAGTTACAAATGCAGCACCCAGAGGCGCTTGTGCTAATCGCTGGAGACTTTAACCATGTGACGCTGGACAAACCATTACCTGCATTCTCCCAGTATGTGGACTGTAACACCCGTGGAAATAAGACTATTGATTTACTGTATGCAAACGTTAAAGACGCATACAGCGCCACCCCGCTGCCTACGCTTGGGAAAGCAGATCATAACCTGGTTCTGCTTCAGCCTCACTATAAACCAAAAGTGAGAGTCCTACCTGCAACCACACGATCATTCAGGAAGTGGACTCCGGAGGCCGAGAATACTCTGAGAGAATGTTTTGGAACTACAGACTGGGATATCCTGCAGGGATCTCATAGTGAGAACATTGAGGAAGTTGTTGACTGCACTACTGACTACATCAACTTCTGTATGGACATTGTAGTTCCAGTAAGAACTGTACGCTGCTATGCTAACAACAAGCCATGGATTACAAGTGACATCAAGGGCCTTTTGAACCAGAAGAAAAGGGCTTTTAAAGACGGTGAACAGCATGAGCTCAAGCGCGTGCAGAAGGAACACCGAGTCCAGCTCAGGGCGGCGAAGGAGCAGTACAGGAGAAAGCTGGAGCAGAAGTTGCAGAATAACAGCATAAAGGAAGTGTGGGATGGGATGAAGATCATCACTGGCTGCAGCTCAAAGCGGGGTACCACCATCGAGAGAGACGTGAAGAGAGCAAACCAAATGAACAACTTCTTTAACAGGTTTGACCACCCTAACCCACTCTCACTCTCACCTCGAAGTACTGCACCCTCCACACATCCTTCTGCTGATACCAGCATAGGAGAGACATCCCCACCCATAATTACAACAGCGCAAGTGAGCAGAGAGCTGAGGAGACTTCGTGCCAGCAAAGCAGCGGGTCCAGATGGAGTATCGCCACGACTGCTGAAGGTCTGTGCATCGGAGCTGGGGGGTCCTCTACAGCGCATCTTCAACCTGAGCCTGGAACAGGGGAGAGTCCCGAGGCTTTGGAAAACATCTTGTATCACCCCAGTCCCAAAGGTATCACGTCCTAGTCAGCTGAATGACTTTCGGCCTGTTGCTCTGACATCACATGTGATGAAGACCATGGAGAGGCTGCTGCTTCACCACCTTAGGCCACAGGTTCAACACGCCCTTGACCCTCTGCAGTTTGCATATCAGGAGAAGGTGGGAGCGGAGGATGCCATCATCTATATGCTACACCGATCCCTCTCTCACTTGGACAGAGGCAGTGGTGCTGTAAGAATTATGTTTCTAGACTTCTCTAGCGCCTTCAACACAATCCAACCTCTGCTCCTTAGGGACAGAGATGGGATTAGATTCATACCTAGTGGCATGGATCGTGGACTATCTTAAAGACAGACCTCAGTATGTGCGTCTTGGGAACTGCAGGTCTAACATTGTGGTCAGCAACACAGGAGCGCCGCAGGGGACTGTACTTTCTCCGGTCCTGTTCAGCCTATATACATTGGACTTCCAATACAACTCGGAGTCCTGCCATGTGCAAAAGTTCACTGATGACACTGCTATCGTGGGCTGCATCAGGAATGGGCTGGAGGAGGAGTATAGGGACCTAATCAATGACTTTGTTAAATGGTGCGACTCAAACCACCTACAACTGAACACCAGCAAAACCAAGGAGCTGGTGGTGGATTTTAGGAGGCTCAGACCCCTCATAGACCTCGTGATCATCAAAGGTGACTGTGTGCAGATGGTGCAGACCTATAAATATCTGGGAGTGCAGCTGGATGATAAATTAGACTGGACTGCCAATACTGATGCGCTATGCAAGAAAGGACAAAGCCGACTATACTTCCTTAGAAGGCTGGCGTCCTTCAACATCTGCAATAAGATGCTGCAGATGTTCTATCAGACAGTTGTTGCGAGCACCCTCTTCTACGCGGTGGTGTGCTGGGGAGGCAGCATTAAGAGGAAAGACGCCTCACACCTGGACAAACTGATGAGGAAGGCAGGCTCTATTGTTGGCATGGAGCTGGACAGTTTAACATCTGTGGCAGAGCGAAGGGTGCTCAGCAGGCTCCTATCAATTATGGAGAATCCACTGCATCCACTAAATAGTATAATCTCCAGACAGAAGAGCAGCTTCAGCGACAGACTGCTGTCACTGTCCTGCTCCCCTGACAGATTGAGGAGATCGTTCCTCCCCCAAACTATGCGACTCTTCAATTCCACCCGGGGGGGTAAACGTTAACATTTAACATTATACAAAGTTATTGTCTGTTTTTTCACCTGCATTATTATCATTCTTTAATTTAATATTATTTATTGTATCAGTATGCTGCTGCTGGAGAATGTGAATTTCCCATTGGGATTAATAAAGTATCTATCTATCTATCTATCTATCTATCTATCTATCTATCTATCTATCTATCTATCTATCTATCTATCTATCTATCTATCTATCTATCTATCTATTACATATTTTTTTCTAAGGAATGGGACAGCATACAGTGCTATAACAATTAAGATTATTTATATTTTTACAATGGTATAAATGGGCACTAGTTTTCACTACTTACCAGGGAACAGCTATAGTGAAATGGTGTTATGTTTATTACAAAACACCAAAACAATATTCATGTAAATTCAATACAGGGTCAAAAAGTAGCTAGTGCATACCCTGGAGTACTTAGCACAATGTACGAAATGGTTCTCAACTGTGGTTCCAGTCTATTACAGGGCTCATCTCTTTTAAGAAACGTGTCAGTCTGTTGTTGTTTTGTAAAAGGAAGGCTATTCAGTACCTTGCAATCCATTATTTACTTGTTTTATTGAACAGAACGACAGGTGTCAACTGTGCTAACAGGGTTACAAAGGTTGGTCTAATAGCCAATTATCATTTAAACATGATTAATTAAGGATGAGCTAATAAAATTTATCATTAGGAGAATTACTTCTGAAAATGTTTTTTTTTTTGCAGCCATGTGTGACTAATTTAATATATAATAAAATGGTAAAATCTGTGTGCGTGTCCAGTTCCTCCAACTAATCTAATTGGTCAGTTTGCCTTTGGTGACATGATCAAAACAGTAAGTGTTGGTGTGAGATACACAAGCAGTAGAAAAGGTGCAGGAGCCACGCTGATAGTTGCCTTCAAGGACAGGAAGTATAAAATCAGATAGGAGGTGAAAAAATGTGTTCATAAAATATGAGAGAACCAAAAAACTTCATAGTATATGATGATGAAACTGTGACATTTTTAAGGACCAAGAGAAGGACCAGGGGATGGAGAAATGGAAGACAAGTAGAAAATGTTATACTGTTTTTTAATCAAGCAGCTTGAATTAGTGGTTTATGTAATTTTGCTTTTCAAGAGTTTTAATAAACAAAAGAGTATTAGTAGAATCAGAAGCAGATATTTCAGGTAAGCTTTGCTCCATAAGCTGACACAAATTCAAATAAAAGAATGAATGAAAAATAAGTAGTAAAACTTCTGTATTTTACTTTCGCTTAAAATACTGTATGTCAATGTTTGAGTAGAAATATGCAAACAAAATATTAATTCATCTGTTTATTATTTACTAGCTGAATACCCATGCTTCACTACATGAAAAATGTGTTCTAAAATATACAGAGTGATAGTATACGTCCCGTAAAGGTCATAAGGCAAGATTTAGCACATATACAAAACAAAATAGGTTACTAATTATTTCTTGAAATGGTTTACTCAAATATACTGTAAGCTGTTGTAAGTATCACCTGAAGGCTTTCTATCAGCGTTTATAACCAACTGGCAGTCTTTCTGGCCCTTTGGAATTGACTGAACAGCAGCTTTAAAGTCCTGGATATACTTGTTGTGTTGGTGAAGCAATCCCTGGAGCTGATCCACCAGTTCAGGCTTTACATCCTGGAACTCAACTTGCTCTCTGTACATGGCAAGAAGGACGCCATTATGGTACACCTGGAACACGTAAGGGAACATCTCTCCTGCCGCGTTGAGCTCACAGGAAGTACCATTGTCGGTCCGCGTCTTGGTGTACGGCTTGAACCTCAGCCAGTTATTAGACACGTGGCTAATAATGTCAACCTGCATCTGAGCGGCCAGAGAGGTGATGCCGTGCACAAGGTAGGCCAGCAAGGAGAACAGGCACGTGCTGTCACCGCTCATCTGCACCATGCGGTGAGGGACCATTGCTTCGTCAATGAAAATCCTTTCTTCTTCGGTCATAGTTTTACAGGTTTATTTAATATAAACTTAATAGAAGAAATTGTGAAGAAAGTATGAAAAAGAATAAAATTTAAAAAAAGTATGAAAATTAAAATCCTCAAAATAAAAATACATTTGCTTTAATATACCTTGGAATAACCTAAATAAATTATTTTAAAAAGATAAATAAATGGCAAATTATAAACGCTTTGTGGAAACTCGAAAATGTCAACACAAAACTTGTACTCTTCAGAAAAATGAAAGAATTTTTAATTTACTTTAAAGAAATTTATTTTAGAAAGAAATAGAGTGAATGGGTCTAAAAAACTATAAGAAATTTCACACTCGGACCACAGAATTTTTAAAACCATTTCTTAGCGAGCAC
Organism: Erpetoichthys calabaricus; assembly: GCF_900747795.2. Taxonomy (NCBI): domain Eukaryota; kingdom Metazoa; phylum Chordata; class Cladistia; order Polypteriformes; family Polypteridae; genus Erpetoichthys; species Erpetoichthys calabaricus. The sequence goes on from NC_041396.2 coordinate 145,972,635, forward strand.
CTATGGGCCAAGGGTAACCTACATTCCAAATTTCAAGTCCCAAGTCCTCATGGTTCGGGAGGTTTCGTGATGAGTGAGTCAGTGGTATTTGGCTTTTAAAAGTATAGATTGCTCCTTCGAATCCTGTAAATGCCAGAAGTGACTGTACTCCATTGGGATCTTGAGCAAGGCCCTTAACCTGCAATTGCTTCATCCTAGGTGTGACGTTAATATGCATCCAGCCCAGCAAGTTACAGGGAAAAGGTAGGGTTTGGTGGCAGAATTGGCACTCCAGCCACCATAAAAAACTCACACTGTTCCAGTGTGTTGTCACGCATTGCACTTGGGTCCCAGGTGATTTGTTGTGTGGTGGGTGCGGCAACATGCTATCACCGCACGCTCCCAACCCCTCTCTATTGGAGATGGTAAACAGTTTAAGACTAGAAAGATTAACTACATAAAATGCTTTGGTATCAGATGTAATAAATGGCATCCATTATATTATTTTTATAAAATCTCTTCTTCCAGTGCAAGAAGGGAGCTAGAGTCTATAGCAGCAGCATAAGGTGTATGATGGGCTAGAGCGACCCCTGGTGGCTACGGGTGAAATTTACGAACATCAGTCTGCCAGAAATTGCTCTTACACATACTCACACTTAACAATACTTGCCCAAATTAGAGTCTATGGATGGACACAGAAGTATGTAAAGAAACATTGTGAAACTAAGGGGACTCCACAACACATAGCCAGTAATGAAACAAGAATAAAATGCAGCATCAGCAGTGCTATTTTTTTTTTCTAGTCTATTGGTGTTTATTGTAGCTAATAACGTATTGAGTATGTATTGTTTCTCTTAACGTGTTGCTCTGCAGTTTCAGAATGATTTACTCCAGTAATATTATCATTAACAGCTTCAGCTTGGCCAGTTCAAATTTCTCAAAGAACTGCTAGTTTAGGTCCTTAATCATTAGCATTCCGGCCTGGTTTGTAACTTCTTTTAAAGTCACTGTATTAAACTGTGTACTTTCACATTTCAGTTTATAGAGAATGTTGACTTTTTATTAAGAAAAATGAACATTTGTGCAGCCTACAAAACATAGTCTGCAAAATGTATTTATTAATAGACATATAGATATTATCCACACTCTTTGTGTTATCAGAAACTGCCATTTTATTCACTAGAAAAGAAGCAGGTGATATACAAAAATTCAGCCTTATTACAGCTTTTTACATCAATTACTCTGGCCAGCCTACACAGGAAGGTGGACTGACCTCAACCCAGATAAATGTTTTAAAAGTGCATTAAATTACTACATAAGGCTGAGGGCAAGTGTAAAGTGCATTGGTTTAGGCATTTAAGTCAGGGTACAGGAACAATTATTTTATAAAAGACTACTGCTATTATTACAGCTTGTCATAATTGCATTTTAAAAACTAACATTTTTGTTGCATGACTTTTTTCCCTTTTTCATTTTGAGCTTCTTGATGTCACTGCAATTTAAATTGAGATACCTTTCCTGATCTTGAAATGGAATCAAAAAATGGACAGATCATCTCCAATGACATTGTCAAACCTGTGTCTTAATTCTGCTGTTTGCTCTTGCTGTGGTACATTGCAGATTTCTAGATTTAGTGTTTGGTGTGTGGTTAACCTAGTAGAACTGAACTATGGGGTGATAATTTTATTTTCTTATTTATTTATATTTTTTTTATAATTTTATAGATTTAATATATCATTTATATAAAGGACCTTGTTAGAATTTAAATTAAAATCCAAGGAAAATACAAGACATGCATGTGTGTGTGTGCCTAAATTTGTAAAGTTTATGTATCGTGAATAGTGTTTTTGTGTTCATCAATGTGCTTGCGCTCTTCATGCATATACGAGTTGTATGCTTTTTGACTACAGGTATATTGTGCACTTTTTGTATAAGTTGTGTTGGGTTGTATATTAGATTAAATTAAATTAGAATGAAATGAATTGAACTGAATATAATGTCACATAAAAATACAGTTTTTATGATAGTATTAGGTGAAATTGTAGTTTTCTGAGCCTTATTCAACTCTTTAGACTCATAAGAAATAGTTTAACAGAGCTTCCATAAACATATACTTCACTAATTATTTGATAACTTATTTTTAACTAACACATTTCTTTGGATATCCTGTATTATTTAGAGACTTGTAGTGACTTTTTAAAACAAATGTATTCTTATTGTTTTGGTTACAGACTTAATTATTATGAAAGGTCAGCCACAAAGCTGTCCATAAAGCTATGCTTATACTGATGTTCAGTATGGAAGTTCTAAAGTAGATAAGGCACACTGAGCAAAACATATAGTGCATAGCTTCCCCAAGAATTAATGAAATTCATGCATCCAAAACATCAAGCTGTCATTTTGTCAGTCAAGTTATGGTAATGCTGCTTCAGTGACCAAGAATGTAATAAAGTGCATGTCATGCATGATAATAGTATTTGTTAACTTGTAAAGCTTGACTGTTCCAGTTACTCTGCATGAAGAGACTGAGCTGACAATGTCTTAAAACAGAATCTGTGCCATTAAACCACTTCTTACTGTAATAAGCCTGGGAGGAATGACCTTGCTCTTCAATTTTTTTTTATCAGTAAAACTATATTTACTATATGTGATCAAATGACAAGACTACATAGCACATTTAAAAACTTTCTTTTTTATATATATATATCTGTATGCCTTTTAACAAATAAAGAAATCGAATTATATTCATGATTTTATATGTATGCTAAAAGTCAGCGAGCAGACTGTATACTCTTATTGCAATACGTGTCTCTACAGAATATTTGCTTTAGAAAACAATACCCAGTTTAATAAAAATTGACTTATATTACTGTTTACTGAACTACATGCCATCATTTTTCTTTTGAAAGTAATATTTACATTGGCATTGCAAAAAGATATGCATAAAGCAGATAACAGAGAATCATGACAGATCCAGGAGTCAATGTTACATCTCAGCAAGGAAAATCCAGCAAACACCATTGTGGTTCAGTAGTAAACTAAAAATCCTGCCAAACACTGCAGTCTTATTATTGTACAGTATGTTGTAATGACAGAGAGGTACATATGTCAAACAGTTGGGGCACCAGCTGTTATGATTGGGTAGCTATTAGTATTTTTTATGTGTTCATTTCAGCCATTTTGAATGAGCTTACACTCATTATAGCAGATTTTGGAGTCAAAGAATTCAAATCTGAAATTTATGTTTCATTTAACTGTTTATTATTTGTATAATTTTTTGGGTTCGTTTTGCCTGGCATCTTGTATTTTAATGACTGCTGCCAATTTGGACACCTGTTGTTTGGGCAGCGGCCAGCGCTGTCAAGGTTGTGTCCTCAGAGGTCATGAAATGCAAGTAATTGATGTGACAGGTTAAAAGGTTAGCTGAAAGTTCACTTCTGCATCAGATTTAAAACCCCTTTTTGCATAAAACTTTATAATTTTTTACTTTGATTTTCATCTCATGTTTTGACTTGATGATGTTGTCTTTTCATCTCCTGCTTTTAACCTCTTTCTGTCCCTTTACTGTCTCCTGGTGCTCACTAAAAATTTCCTTCTCAGTTCACTGACAGAACACCAACAAGGTTTAATTGAAAGGGTTTCTAACAAAAAAAGCAGCCACAAATAGTAACAACATTGGAAGGACCACTGGTCTTAAATTACAGAAAATAGTTCCTCTATTAAGCATTTTAGGTTTCTTCTACAGAGGATCCGTCCTCTAAGGAAGCAGGGTCCAAAATGAACACCAGATTCCAATTATGGAAGAACCAAAAAGGGTGGAACTTCCAGCGGTATAATGAAAGTGATGTCAGGGTTTTGTGGGGATTTCTCTCCTCCTTTCATGAGGGAAATAAGGAAAGGCAGTTGCAGACCATATCACTCTTCTGTCACTTTCCATCATCCTTTCCTTATCAGAGGTAGTGAGACACTCCCTAGACTAAATAAATTAACAATAACAACAACAACAACATTTATTTATATAGCACATTTTCATACAAAAAGTAGCTCAAAGTGCTTTGCATAATAAAGAAAAGAAAAATAAAAGACAAAATAAGAAATTAAAATAAGGCAACATTAGTTAACATAGAAAAGGAGTAAGGTCCGATGGCCAGGGTGGACAGAAAAAACAAAAAGAAAACTCCAGAAAGCTGGAGAAAAAAATAAAATCTGTAGGGGTTCCAGGCCACGAGACCACCCAGTCCCCTCTGGGCATTCTACCTAACATAAATGAAATAGTCCTCTTTGTAGTTCAGGTTTTCCACGGAGTCACTTGATGCTGATGGTCATACAGACTTCTGGCTTTTAATCCATCCATCATTTTTGGAACATCATGGTACTTAGAGTAGATGGTGGTGGCGCAAGCCACCACCAAAAGGACACCGGAAAAGGAAACAGAAGAGAGAATAGGGGTTAGTACAGATTTTAGAACCACCATGAATGGTTATTATAATGAATTGGATATACAAAGTATCAGGATTAAATTACAGTGAAGTTATGAGAAGGCCATGTTAAAATAATGTGTTTTCAGCAGTTTTTTAAAGTGCTCCACTGTATTAGCCTGGCGAATTCCTACTGGCAGGCTATTCCAGATTTTAGGTGCATAACAGCAGAAGGCCGCCTCACCACTTCTTTTAAGTTTTGCTCTCGGAATTCTAAGGAGACACTCAGTTGAGGATCTGAGGTTGCGATTTGGAATATACGACGTCAGACATTCCGATATATAGGATGGGGCGAGATTATTTAAGGCTTTATAAACCATAAGCAAAATTTTTTGTGCTCGGATTTTCTTTTCCTGGTTAGGATTCTAGCAGCTGCATTCTGCACTAGTTGCAAGCGATTTATGTCTTTTTTGGGTAGTCCTGAGAGGAGTGTGTTACAGTAATCTAGTCGACTGAAAACAAATGCATGAACTAATTTCTCAGCATCTTGCAATGATATAAGAGGTCTAACTTTTGCTATGTTTCTTAAGTGAAAAAATGCTGTCCTAGTGATCTGATTAATATGCGATTTAAAATTTAGATTACAGTCAACAGTTACCCCTAAGCTTTTTACCTCCTTATTGACTTTTAATCCTAATGCTTCCAGTTTATTTCTAATAGCCTCATTGTATCCATTATTGCCAATTACCAAGATTTCAGTTTTCTCTTTATTTAACTTGAGAAAGTTACTATTCATCCATTCTGAAATACAAGTCAGACATTGTGTTAGTGAATCAAGAGATTCGGGGTCATCAGGCGCTATTGATAAATACAGCTGTGTGTCATCAGCATAGCTGTGGTAGCTCACGTTGTGCCCTGAGATAATCTGACCTAACGGAAGCATGTAGATTGAGAAGAGCAGCGGACCCAGCATAGAGCCTTGTGGAACACCATATAGGATATCATGTGTCTTTGAGTTGTAATTACCACAACTAACAAAGAATTTTCTCCCTGCCAGGTAGGATTCAAACCAATTTAAGACACTGCCAGAGAGGCCCACCCACTGACTAAGGCGATTTTTAAGAATATTATGATCAATGGTGTCAAATGCGGCACTTAGATCTAAGAGGATGAGAACCGATAAATGGCCTCTGTCTGCATTTACCTGCAAATCATTTACTACTTTAACAAGTGCAGTTTCTGTGCTGTGATTTGTTCTAAAACCTGAATGAAATTTATCAAGAATAGCATGTTTATTAAGGTGCTCATTTAACTGCATAATGACTGCCTTCTCTAGAATTTTACTTAAGAAAGGCAGGTTAGAGATGGGTCTAAAATTTTCAAGAGCAGAGGGGTCGAGATTATTTTTCTTAAGTAGGGGTTTAACTACAGCAGTCTTAAGACAGTCTGGGAAGACCCCCATATCTAATGACAAATTTACTATGTCAAGAACATTATCAATTAGCACGCCCGATACTTCTTTGAAAAAATTTGTTGGTATTGGGTCAAGGACTCAGGTGGAGGGTTTCATTTGAGAAATTATTTTATGTAAATCAGGTAAATCTATCCTAGTGAAAGAATTTAGTTTGTTTATAACGGAATACTGGGGTTTAGGAGGATCCTTAGTGTTGGGGAGATATACTATGTTATTTCGAATATCAATAATTTTTTGATTGAAAAATACAGCGATAGCCTCACAGGTTTTACTTGAAGTACTTAGGATGCATTCCTTTGAGTTACTTGGGTTTAACAGACGATCAATCGTTGAGAATAAGACTCTGGGATTACTAGCATTGTTATTTATAATCTTAGAGAAATAGCAGCGCCTCTCAAGACGGATTGTGTTATTGTATTCTGTTATTTTAACTTTTAATATTTCATAGTGGATAGTTAGTTTAGTCTTCCTCTATTTACGCTCCGCTCTACGGCATGCTCTCTTTAAATCAGACACTCTTTAAATCTTTCCACCTTACTATTTACATTATCCTCGCTATTATAGTTGGCACTATAAACGGACTGACTGCTTAGAATGTTTGAAAGTTTTAAAGCTGCTGATGAGTCAAAGAAGCATTTTTTAACAATATGCTTCTCATGAGTGTTTTCTATCATTATTTCTATATTAAAAAGTAGAAGAAAATGGTCTGATAGACCCGTATCAATGACCTGTTTTATATCAACTTTTAGTCCTTTAGTAATCACTAAGTCTAACGTATGACCTGCTTTATGTGTAGGCTGATTAACGAGCTGTCTCAAATCAAAAGAGTCCAGGAGGTTCATAAATTCTTTTACTTTTTGGTCACACTGATTATCTATATATATGATTATCTATATGAAAATTAAAGTCGCCGACTATTAAGAGTGTGTCATAGTTCATAATTAAAATTGCCATTAAGTCAGAGAATTCCTCAAAAAAATACGCGTTGAATTTTGGAGGTGTATACACGGATAATACTAGAACGTGAGAATCTCCATGGATAACAATGGCGAGATACTCAAAGGACTTGAATTTACCAAAACTTTACATTTTAACCGGCTTGAGTAAATGTTTGCTAGTCTGCCACCTCTCTTTCCTTGGCGATCTGCACGAGTAAAACTGTAATCCGGAGGCGCAGATTCGATTAAAACAGCTGCGCCATCTGAGCTAAGCCACGTTTCACTTAGTGCAATAAAGTCTATTTTTTTAGCACTAATAAGATCGTTGATAAAAAACGTCTTGTTAGTTAAAGCTTTAATATTTAATAGTGCCATATTTAATGTTTCGGAGGGGCAGAGGTTTACAAATTAACAATTGTAAAGTCTGTCAAAAATTGTTTTATTGTTTGCAGCAACTCCAAATCGTACTCAGTAGTTTGTATGGCCCCCACATGCTTGTATGCATACCTGACAACGTTGCCGCATGCTCCTAATGAGATGACGAATGGTGTCCCGGGGGATCTCCTCCCAGATCTGGACCAGGGCATCACTGAGCTCCTGGACAGTCTGAGGTGCAACCTAGCATTGTCGAATGAACCAAAACATAATGTTCCAGAGGTGTTCTATTGGATTTAGCTCAGGCGAGCATGGGGGCCAGTCAATGGTATCAATTCCTTCATCCTCCAAGAACTGCCTGCATACTGTCGTCACATGAGGCTGGTCATTGTTGTGCACCAGGAGGAATCCAGGACCCACTGCACCAGCATAGGGTCTGACAGTGGGTCTGAGGATTTCATCCCGATACCTAATGGCAGTCAAATATGCCTGCTCAGACCATCACTGACCCACAACCAAATCTTAATTACATTCAGCATAACATTCTGCATTACATTCAGCATAACATTCTCCATGGCTTCTTATACCCCTGTCTCATTGTTAACCACTTGCCCTTTAGTTGAATTAGTGCGGCTGATTTTGGCTGCTCATTGACTATAGTGGGACCATATTTCCACGACCAACTCTAAATTAATTGAGCAGTTTTGGCAGATGAAGTTGTCAGTATCGTCTGCCCAAATTCCTGAACTGTATATGCTGCAGAACACACAACATATAAACGTGCAGAGAACAGATGCAATTTACATTCAGCGCTGAGTTAATCTTTATTGCTTTCTTCAGCAGCTGAATCACTAGGAGGCTGTTGGCTTTAAGCTTTCGCCACCCTCTGGGCAATCGACTTCAATTTTACACTATTGGTTACTTCTCCAAGTCGGATATTGGCAATACTCCATTTGAACTTACCTAAGGATTTGATTCGTTTCTCGCCTATTCTTTTCTGATGCTTGTGGCAGTGCTCCTCTGGTATGGACACCCACGAGGCTGAATGGGAGTCGTAGTTTTTGTGAGGAAACCTGTTGGGTCTTCAGGTGCAACTAGGATGTGCTGCTGGAGGCAGGCTCTTCTGTCATGGAGAGGTTCAACCTGACCTGGAAGTGCTTCCAAGTGGAAATTTTGTTGCAACAGATGTACTTGAAGATTAATGCTGAAAAGCAGCTGCCCAGCCTTGCCCAGGGAGTTGGAGACAGGTAGCATTAGGCTTGCATGGAGGACAGTGGAGAAGAATAAAAAGAATTGGGACTGGGACAGTGATTGTGCAGAATGAAAGAAAAATCTGTAAAAAGGTACTTTTTTCAATAAAATGCTCTTCATTTAAACCTGTGACTGTGTGTACAATATCGAATGGGGTTTGGTGTGCTGTTACGTCTCCTACTGATCACTATATACATTTTGCTATTTTGTAATTTTTGTTGATGTTGTATTACTGTCACTATTCTGGGGAGACATGCAAGTAAGAATTTCATTGTACTATGTACACAGAACAATTAACCTGAACTTGAATTTGAACTTGAATGAAGAAGCACAGTCATTTTTGAGCTGTTAATAACAATTAAACATTACTATATCCATGAAAGGAAATGTTAGAGGATACCAAAATGAAAAGTGAAAGAGGAAGAACAGTGAAAGCATATACAATACATGTGAAAAAGCAAGTGGATTCAGAAAATGTTACTGAACCAGAGATCAGGTTTGAAAATACAGACTCCAGTGAACATAAGTAGAGGAGTAACAGTGTAAAATATAACAGGAGAATATAACCTAATGTAATGCTGCAGAAATAAAGAGGTGTGGCAGAAACTTTACCAGTGAAAAAAATATACAGAAATGAGCAAAGGGAAAAGTAAGGAAACAGAATATTGAGGAAAAAAACAGTGTATGTATTGTTTAATTTTGCTCAAAATCAATAATTTTTGTAAGGTTTTAGAATGCTGTAATGAATGTAATGTTAGCAGCTATGAATGAGGTGGCACAGGTGTCACAATTTAATTGTCCAATTGAGGTACAGAGAAAAAAGATGTTGGATTGAATTTTTAAAAAATGATACAAGACTTTGAATTAATTTAATATATACTGTAAATGATTGCTTAATGAATAAAAGGAATATGTGTAGAAGAGGACAATGCTTATCAAGAACAGATTTCATGTTGATGGAGAAATGCTGGTAGCAACTGTGAAGGGGAAGAATGTAAGATATACCATATGTAGAAATTAAATGTTAAAATATTAGAAGTAAAATTAAAATAGTACCAGATGTATGGAACATTAAAAGACTGATGTGGCTAAATGAAAGAATGGTGGGCATTAGTGAAAAATACCAAAGAATGTTTCAAAAGACAGAGAGGTTAAAATACATGAAAAGAGAATTACATTACGAGACAAACAAATTACAGATAAAACTGGAGCAGATGTTTGCTTTGCATAAGGAGTAGGCAAAAAAGAAAAGAGGAATTATGCAGAAAAATGTACAATTAAAGAATGCAGTGACATGTCCTTTCAGAAGCAAGAAAGAATAACCAAGATTTAAGGGCAGTGTTAAGAAAAAACAGAAGAATGATTCAAGAAGTAAATGATGGAAACTATGATTTTAAGAAAGATTGGAAGTCAATTATTGGAGGAGCTGAAAGTTTTTGTAAAGAATTGTACAGATTAAAAAGGCAAAATGTAGGATGAACGAAGTGTTAATTAAAACAATAACAGTGATAAAAGAACAATAATATTACAATTTAATAAGGAAGATTAAAAAAACTTTAAAACATGTGAGAAATAAAAGACACCAACAACTTACAATTTAATTTAAACATATTCAGAGATAAAAAGCAGTGATGCTGAAATGTTCAGAGAAATTTTACAAATGAACAACTTTTATTATATGGCACCTTTATTATATAGTATCTACAGTGGATTCAGCAAGCTTTCAGACTCCTTCACATTTTTCATATTTTGTTATATTGCATATTATTTATGGGCGGCACGGTGGCGCAGTGGGTAGCGCTGCTGCCTCGCAGTTGGGAGACCTGGGGACCCGGGTTCACTTCCCGGGTCCTCCCTGCGTGGAGTTTGCATGTTCTCCCCGTGTCTGCGTGGGTTTCCTCCGGGCGCTCCGGTTTCCTCCCACAGTCCAAAGACATGCAGGTTAGGTGGATTGGCGATTCTAAATTGGCCCTAGTGTGTGCTTGGTGTGTGGGTGTGTTTGTGTGTGTCCTGCGGTGGGTTGGCACCCTGCCCAGGATTGGTTCCTGCCTTGTGCCCTGTGTTGGCTGGGATTGGCTCCAGCAGACCCCCGTGACCCTGTGTTCGGATTCAGCGGGTTGGAAAATGGATGGATGGATGGATGCATATTATTTATATTCATTTCTTCCCCATATCACGGAACAATCAATACTCCAGAATGACAACGCAAAGACAGGGTGTTAGAAATTTTTGCATATTTATTAAAAATATATTGACACAAGTGTTTAGATCCCTTTCAATTATACTTGAAATTTAACATCCCATTCTATTTATCGGCACTTCAATGAAGTACTGAATAAAGGGTCTGAATACTTATATCAATGTAATTTCTCAGTTTTTGTTCTTTTTAATAAATTTGCAAAAGTTTACTGAGATTCTGTTTTTGCTTTGTCATTCTGGGGTATTGAGTGTTAATTGATGAGGGAAAAAATTAATCTAAATAATTTTAGCATAAGGCTGCAACATAACAAAATGTGAAAAAGTGAAGGGAACCAAATACTGTACCTTCTGAATCCACTGTATATCTATATTGATATATAATGCAAAGTTGATTGACTACCTGACTCACTCACTTGCTCAATCACTAACTCCTCAACAAAAACACTATTTGACATTTGCTTAAAAAGCTGAAAATTGGCAGAATGGTATATCTAGGGCACTAGGTATCCACTAACAAAACCCTTATAATTAAAAGCTAACTATCACAAAATCGCAGAAATACTTTGATTGGTTTGTTTGCAGTTTGGTGACGTTACAGAAAAAAGAAAATTGGCATGTGTTTTTTTTTATTTGTTGATGATAATTTTTTTTTATTCGTTGAGGAACATAAGGTTAAGTACAAGAGTGGAGAAAGATGCACACAGGTAGATTACATCCTAGGCAGAAGACTCAATCTGAAGGAGATTGAAGACTACAAAGTGGTGGCAGGGGAAAGGCAGGGAAAAGAGAGACGCACGCACACACACACACAGGCCCGAGAGAGAGAGAGCGAGCGAGGGACGCATAAGGTAGAGAAGGCTTGTTTTTGTTTTCAGTTCTATTTACAGTGATCGGTTCGTAGCCTGCATTGTTGCAATGTTACTTTTCTTGGTGGTTTATTAAATTACGGATTTTTCAAATGTTCATTTTTTCCCCTGTGCTTAAAACTCATTAAAAAAAGTGTTTTTAGCGAGCGGTTCCTAGCACTATAGCGCGAACTATTGCAGTGTTAGTTTTCTCTGTTGTTCAAGGTTTTCTCGATGTTATTCAATGTTTTTACATTTAGTTTACCATTACGCTGTGCATTCTATGGTATAATTAACTATATTTGTGCTTAAAAACTAAAAAAAAATATATATATATATATATATATACATACAGTTTGTACAGTCTGGAACGGATTAATTGTATTTACATACAATCCTATGGGAGAAATTGCTTCGGTTTACGACCAGAGTTTTGGAACGAATTACGGTCGTGAACCGAGGTTCCACTGTATTAGATTTTTGCTTGTTAATCACTTCTTCATGCAATCATATATTTTTTAATTCAGCAAATCATCAACCAGGGTCACTTGCCGTTAATTTTCTGCGTCAGCCAATTGCCTTAGTGATATTTAAAAAGGAGGCCAGGAGTAACTGAGCTGTTCTGAGTGCAAGTAAAAATAAGCATGTTGTTCTATTCAGCAGTAGTTTAAACAACTGTGTGGTATATTGTTATTTACACCTGCAATGGCAACCTAGTGCCAATATTTTATAGTACAGCACTCTGTCAAGTGGATTATTCCAATTATACTATAGTTTTACCACTATCATTTATGTGTAGGGGTTTTGAAAAATAATTATCACAAAAAGTTTAGATATGTGATGTTTACTGTTGCTCGATGCTTACTGTTACTAAGCAATTTCTGAAGGGAATTAGGATTTCAATAAACATATGAATACAGATTTGTAGTTTGCCTAATTTAAGTGTGTTCACATAGACTTAAGTTTAAACTATACTTAATTAAGTCAGTCAAATTAATACAAATATTTGACTGAAGTTGTTTACTCAAAAGTCCAAATGAAATAGTAGTTTACATTCAAAAAGGCACACTGAAGACGGCTATAAACCTATTACATTTTAAACTTTGAATAAATTACCAAAGTAAAATCTTCAGTCTAGGATACACAAGTCTGAAGAAATGTTTTTATTAAACCATTTTATTACCTTCTTCACTATTTGTGTACTATTTATGTGATATTTCTAATATTCGATTGCATCCCCTTCTACCTGCAGAGCAGCTTTTATCCTTATTTGCTCTGGGGTGTGTCAAATATTCCACAGGGATGCATGTCAATTCTCAGTATAGTGACAGCATTGTTGAGTTCATTGGCTGTGGATCTCTATTCCAGTCCAGCAAATAGACACCTCTAAATTATTAATTACTTTTTGATAAAATTTATTAAGTTAAACTCTCAGTGAAGATCTAATGTTCAGCTTTATAACTAACTATGCAGTTTTTGTTGCTTTTTCCAATGTTAGTCAAGCTATTCAACTATTTGACTTAATTGGACCTTTATTATTTCTGGTATTTTTAATGCCTCTTTAAACCCATGAAATGAATGTCTATTATAATAATATTATTTATGCAAAAGTTATATTTTGGAATTAAAACTAGACAGATGTTTGTTTGTAGTTCATGTCCCATTTAGCCTCCATTTGAGTCAATCAGATCCTAGTAGTGTGTATTACACCTAAACCTGTAAAAAGTGTCTTCATGATTGTGTGATTCCTTTTTGCCAGGAGTATGATCAGAGACAAGGCACTGATGTGCATCAACATTATCACTATTATCAGGTTAGAGATGCCGAATATTTCATGGCATCTTAAAACATCAACATGACATAAGAACATATGACTACCCAAACAAACAGTATATTAAGAGCACAGTGTGTATGCTCCAGTATAACTGACCCTAAGGCTATCTTTTACTAACATGACATGATTCTGTTCTACATAACCATGTACAGTAAACCATGTAAACCAACTGTTAATGACTCTGCTCCACTGGACATTTTACTATATACAATACAGTCCTTGTCTACTTTTAACCTTTAAGTAATTCAATTTAAGCATTCATTTTGGTAATATTTCTGGTGAGGCATTTTTTATTCTTATTTGTCATTTGTTTATGCTGTAAATGTGGGTTACATCAATGCAGTTTCCTACATGAGATATATATACACACACACATCTAATATAATGACCTTAGAATTAAAAGATTGTATCTGTTAGTCATGATTTTAGAATGTTGAGCTTTAAACATTTTGACCCTGCATTAGACTTACACAATTCTTTTTCTTTAATTTTGTTCCCATACTTTTAAAATTTATTTTCAATACAAAAACATTTTTGCCCAAGTAATTTGTTTGAAAATTGTTGAAAATGTGACCCCAGAACAATAAGATTCTAACATACCATTTTTGACTGTAAGTCAACAGCAAAACTTTGATCAGGATGCTCAGTTTCTATTCTGTTTTAAATATTGTGGTATTACCTTCAAGTCCAACAACGTACATACTATTTGTATACTGTTGTTACAAGCTGGTGGTTCTAGTAAAATCTGTTAATTCTAGTAGTGTTCATCTTTATGTCAGTTGATTGGGTTAGCACTATTTAAAAGGACAAGGAAAACTCAGTTTGGGCACAACCAAAAGACAACTTGATTGATAATTATTCAGGATAAATTATGAAACAATGTCAAATACAATATTTACAATTAACAATAATAATGATGGATCAGTTGAATTCAAGAAATGCATAAAGGAAATTGGGCGGCACGGTGGTGCAATGGTAGCGCTGCTGCCTTGCAGTTAGGAGACCCGGGTTCTTTTCCCGGGTGCTCCCTGCAAGGAGTTTGCATGTTCTCCCTGTGTCTGCGTGGGTTTCCTCCAGGTGCTCCAGTTTCCTCCCACGGTCCAAAGACATGTCAGGTTAGGTGGATTGGTGATTCTAAATTGACCCTAGTGTGTGTGTGTGCCCTGTGGTGGGCTGGCGCTCTGCCCGGGGTTTGTTTCCTGCCTTGCACCCTGTGTTGGCTGGGATTGGCTCCAGCAGACCCCCGCCCGTGACCCTGTAGTTAGGATAGAGCGGGTTGGTAGATGGATGGATGGATAAAGGAAATTGATTTAATGAAGACACTGATCAGGGAATTACCGTATATACTCGCGTATAAGTTAGGTTTTGAAACCCAAAAAATCGATCATAAAATCAGACCCCGACTTATAGACCCAGTCAAAACAACAATTAATTTTTTTTCTTTTTTTCTTCTTGCTTCCTCCAATCTCACACCAGTTTCTCAGGCACATCAAATTTTGCTGCAGCAGCGCGGTTTCAAATTTCTTTTGCCACTTAAACGACTTTTAATTTAAAATCAGCTTCATATTTTCTTCTGATCGAATGCTCCATCGTAGATAAGGGATGCTCTTACAATAAAGGTGTATGAGGGTGTGAGACACAAAAGACACAAAACAGTGCAAACGTTGAATAGTTTGGGTATTACTGCGAGGTTACGTGGGCAAAATACATAGAAAAAAGGCAGTGTCATCCGTGGTTGCACTCTCTTGAGGACCAAGACCAACATTATAAAATACTGGAAATTTTACGGTAAAATCAAGCCCTGACTTATCCACAGAAGTACTTAAATGCGAGTATATGCGGTTACTACACAAGCTGAGGCAATAAAAGTGTGGCATGTCAACTCCTATATTATAGCGTATAGATTTCTCTCTTTTATAAAAAAAAATCTTGGAAGGTTGGAAGGAGACAAGACGTGATTTTCTCAGAGAGACACTTTTACATCACGCGAAACAAGTCTTTGTGCCAGAGGATTTAACCACGCCCAGGGCCGGAAATAAAACAAAGAGTAAATGACAAAGTAGAACGTTGTAAAGAATTCAAAAGCATTGGTGCAGTACACATGCAGAGCAGGTTAGAGATAATGGAAGTCGGAGACTTGTAGGTCATGTGGAGACTGGCCCGGACACAGACAGGCGGACACCGTAGGTACAACACCCAACACACGTTTATTCATATTTACAACAATTAAGTACACACAACCCCAAAACTCTGCCAGAGTTCAGGCCTCTCACACAATGCCTTCTTCACCGCCTACACTACTCTCCACCAAGCTCTGTCCTTCTCTCCTGACTTCAGCCAACGAATGGGGGGAGGCAGCCCCTATTATAATCACCCGGATGTGCTCCAGGTGCCTCTCAATAATCTTCCGCCGGCATTTCCCAGTGTGGTGGAAGTACCAGCTGCACACCCGGAAGCACTCTGGGTGTCCCTGGTCATCTTCCCCCCAGCACTTCCGGGTGTGGTGGAAGTGCTGAGGACCACAGCTCTCCAGGCATTGGGGCACCCCCTGGTCCCCAAAGCCACCAGGGTGGTCGCCCCCTCGTGGTCTGGAGGAGGCGTAATCCCTCCTCCGGTCCTTCCGGGCATCCCGGCTGGGTGCCACCCCAAGCTACAATCGTCTTATTCCTGTTGCTATCAGGGATAATAAAATTAGTGTTTATTCCCAATGAAGGGGCGTATCTGTGACAATTAAAAGATTCCAAAAACATTGGTGCGGTACACATGCAGAGCAGGTTAGAGATAATGGATGTACAAAAATTTTAAACTCTCAAAAAAAAGAGTAAAGATCGCATTAGCACAAACAAATGGAAATTATTACTTGGTGAAATAATGGAACAGCGAAAAGAGATCGAATATATTTCTCGGATATAAACTTTACGTCGGAGTCTTGTAGATTGTATAATTTGTGTTGCCATCAAGTAAAAGAAAAAGAAGTGTTTCTTCCCAATGAAGAGGCGAGAATTAAAAGATTTGTTCTTTGGTGAAAATGAAATCCCGTGATAGAAATCATTTCTCATTTGTGTGAATGATGTTCTTGTAGAGAGAAAGAAACAATATTCACTCATGGGCAGTTATACGCTGCGTTGATTCGATGTAATTCCAAACACGAAATCAAAATTCAATGCGATACTGATGAAAAGGTAAAAGCGAAAAGAGATCAAATATATGCACATAGGTGATATGACAGAAGTGCGCCACGCAACATGCAGATCATGCGGCACGGCAGCAGCAGCAGCAGCAGCAAGCCAGCAGCTGATCGAGCAAAGAGGAGATAAAAAAAACTATTTGTTTCCCATTGTACCACCGTTTAAGAGGGGGTTTCGGAGGAATGACCGTGTCTCCTTGGGGTGCGTTCAGCCCCCCTCTTCACGATGTGAGCGTCAGAGACGTAGCGCAGGCTGGTTTGGCGAGCGAAGCGATCAGGGGGCGAAGTAATACCCCCTAGTATTAATTAAAGAAAACTGTATTGTTGAGGAACATGTGTGTTTGTAATGCACAAAAAAGAACAGAATTGTACAATGCAGTTATGAAATTTTTAAAGAAAATTATGCAAGTGACATCAACTGGCTAAAAACAGATACACTAAAATTTCAAACATACTGTACTTTATCAAGAATCATTCAAAAGTTTTTATAACACTCAGAAATAACATAATCATAAAAAGCAAAGGCAAATAAGAAAATGGGCCTGTTTATGGACTGGGTGTTGAAGTGGAGTCCCAAGTTCAAATGTTTCACAGATGCTTTCCTTGTGTTCCATCTGCTGCTAAATGAGTATATCATATTCTTCTCTCTCACTGTTAAAAAAACAAACACAAAAAAAAACAACATACACACACAAATCAACACTCAAGCCTAAAAGCAAAATTTCTGATCGTATAAGACCTGTGCATTCATCATTTGAAAGAATAACTCTTGGCCTTGTATTATTTAGAATAAATACATCCTACTTATGACCTAATCTGAAATTGGCTTTTATCAAGAGTTAAAGTATTGTACTAATGCTTACTTAAAATTTCACTTTAAGCATATCTTATATATAAACGTCTATGTGTGGAAGTGTGGGTGCTTTTTACAGCATAGTATACATTTACATATACATATATTTAGTTTATATTCTTATAGAAATTTCTCTACAATTAAAGGGTATACTGTTTAACAGAATAATGGTACTAAAAAGAAAAAGAAAGAACTTGTTTGTTTCACATTACATAACAATCCGTGTATACTGGGCCATCCATAAACATGTCCTCTGCCTCTGCTAGAGAAATCCTTTCAACATTTTTCAGAGCTTTAATAAGAGTCTATCACAAACATAGAAAAAGAGAAGACATTGTTCATACAGACAATTTATATGCTCATTAAAGATTTACTGTAGAAAAATTTACCTCAGGCTAATTAGCACATCCAGAATGATACAGACTCTGTCCATCCTTTCAAAAGTAACTACAGGTCTTGAAAGCACTCCATCTAGGTAGTTGTGGAGGACATCTATTAGTTCTTCATCCTCTATACAGGACATTACATGTTGACCTTTAGGATCTTCATAATTGTCATACAATGTTGATGAAGCATGTCCTCATTCAACAGCCTGTTGGACAGTTTGGTACTTTAAATTCATCATAGCTGTCTGCTACTAGAAGGATTAAAATAACAAAGTGTATTAGTTGTTACCAGTGTACTGAACCGGTGGGTGACTTTGAGATGTTTTAGTAACAGAAAAAATAATAATAAAACAAAATGATATAGATACATATGAAAGCCAGATATTACAAATGAATAATAAGTTTAACAAATAGTTGTATGCTATTTACCTTATTATTCATTAACATCCAATTTCCAGGAGATTTTCTTGCAGCAAGTTTGCTGAAAGGAAACAATATTAAGTAACAATTGTAATTAAGTTGAAGGATGTTCTGTATACAACATAACTGTCAGTCTGAGCCACATAAAATATAACAATACATTGCCAATTGCATTAAAGTCTTTATTACACAGTTCAGAAATGGCATGCATCACATGCACAAAACATGAAAGTTTGTTGAAATTGACAGTACTAAAACATGGCAGAGTCCTTGGTAAAATAATGAAGCCAGACAACAAATTATAGCTTCAAGAAAGCCAACTTAAGGAACTAAATTAGCATAAAAAATGTATATAATATCATGCATCACTGTAGTCAATCTGAACTTTTATTAAAAGCCTGGTTCACAATACAATGACTATAAAGCATTTCCAAGATGGTTGTGATAACTTTATTACGTCTTTACACAGTCTAGTCTTGTGTATTCATTTGGCTGTGTGTTACCAGGAAGGTTTTTGAATATAATGCATGACCTGCCATTTAATATTTTACCATAGGGGCATCCGATGGAAAAAAAAAAAAAAAAAACTCCAAAGAAAACTGAATACCTGAATATATGCATCAATTATTACAGAGAAAATGATGATACAATATAAATGTTTGCAACAGAAAATTCATACAAACTAAATCTTGCAATGCAAAATTATAAAAACCCACTGAAAAATTCAATTGCTGATTTTGATTGTTTTACTTTTCAAACAAAATTACCTGCATTTTGTAAAGAGACAAAACAAGCCTCTATGTAGGCAGAATCATGAAGCAGATGGGAACATGAATAGAGACATGTAAAGATATTGGTTGAAGTTAAATTTGATAGATAACTTCAGTTTTTTAATATTTGGACAAATTAACGCTTGAATGATGAATTATGACAACAAAATGATTTGCTGAAGTCCTGCACTAGCAACAGCATAATTTGCTGAAGTCGAGTTTGATTGACATTTACCCCAACCAAGCCACTCATTTTGCTCTGGGCTGCAGCAATATCTGCCTGAATACAGTGGACAGATGAATGAACATGGGGCAATGCCGTGGACTGCAAAAAGATGTGATGATGTTGTAAAATGGAAAAAGAAAGTTCAGAAAAGCTTAAGTACAGTAAGACACAAAGCTTAATGGTTAATAAGGGCTGCCTCTTGCTGTTGACTACCGCCTCTCATCTTAGTTATACATCCAACTATGTCGACCTGCAGCCTCCAGTTGCGGCACGGAAAACCAATCTCCTCTCCTACTCCATTTTTATGGTTGTGGAGCTTAAAACATTAAGCAAGCAAGGATTAGAAAAGGAAGAGTTTAGAACAGGTAGGGTTAGCGCTGCTGTTTGCAAATTGCTGTTTTCTCCAGTATGACAGTTCAATAACTGCACTAACCAGTAGTTCACATCACACTACAAGTCAGGTCTGCACAGTGTAAATCCTCATTCATCCATTTAACATTGAAATATTAGAAGTGGGAATAAAAACAGCAACCTTCATAGTTTTCTTTTGTATAAATTATTCAGTGTTTGTGTAACAAGTATGGAGTAAAATACCTGGTGAATTGAGCCTTCTACATACAACAATGGATATTCAACATATAGCATGGTCATTCTGAATTAACATTTATAAATATTGTAATGACCAATGGGTGCAGGAGACAGAGAAATTGATTTAGCACTTTACAGAAAACTGACAGTAAGCCATGAAAAGTTTATTTAACAGCTGAAGTCGTTCCTGCATTTCTCAGCTGCTCCTCCATGACCCCCCAACTGCTTTGTCCCAATGCCGTGCACACACACGCTGCTTGCCTCACCTCCCACCGCTCAGTAAGGCTCTTGTAAGCACATCCAAAGCTCACTGGTAGCCACACACACAGGATGGCTTTAAGAGCAGTGACATACAAGTCTTTAAGTGCTGTATCTATGCGTCCTCCTTTAGCAGCTCCTCAGAGCGTGTTCTATAGCCGGCTTCTCAACATATTCTCACCCCCTCTGACAGTCCGGAGCCACCTGAGGAGTGTGTCCCTTTCAGGTCTACGTTATTGTGGTGAAATTTCAATCTGTTTATTATTATTGAACAAAGTCAAATATACAACAGTATTACTGTGTGAGCAGAGGTTAGTCACAGCATGGAAAGTTACGATAATATAAGATGCTATTCCTTTATTGTTACTGTAAAAAACAATGAAATATCATCTGGAGCAAGCCTATAGATGCCTTAAATAGAGGTACAGTACGTAATAGTACACATTAAACTATGAGAAGCAAGGTTACTATTAACAGTTCCAAATATACACAGAGTAGAAGTAAAGGTAAATACGTAAGCATAAATAATATAAATGAAGTCACAGTGAGAATTACATTCAATGTAAAGGTCATGAATTTCACATGGGTCATGTATAAGTGTGAAACTATGTGTGGTTAATGCAGAAGTTCAGTTCAGCCATTGGTGGTTTTGTTATAGAAAGGGACAATTATCACTATGCAAGAGCTGTTCTTCAGCCTGGTCATGTGAGCATGCAGGGGTAATTCCTGTTCTCAGAGGTGTAACCAGCATACCACAATGCAATGCAATATGTGATGACAGAATCTATTGTGCACTTGTAGAAGTTAACCAGCAGCTGTTATGTGCTTTCTTTTGACCCCTCACAAAGTGAACATACTGAAGACCTTTCTTGACCATTTCTGTCATGTTAGCTGTCCATAACATGTCCTGGCTGATGTGGACTACCAAGAATTTGAAACTCTGAATTGTCTCCACCCTCTTGCTGTTAATGCTGATTGGATGGCCGCTGTAGTTCAGTCTCTTGATGTCCAGAATCAGTTCCTTTGTATTTCTGGAATTGAGTGCAAAGTTGTTGTTCTGGCTCCAACTCTCCAGATTCTTGACCTCTTCTCTATAGGCTGCTTCGTCATTATTGGAGATCAGGCCTATCAGAGTGATGTCGTCCGCATACTTTATTATGACGTTAGTATCATGGGTATGTTTGCAGTCATTTGTGAAGAGGAAGTAAAGGAGAGGGCTTAGCCCACAGCCCTGTGCTACCCTAGTGTTATGGATGAAGAGAAATGCATACCTATGCACACAGTTTGTGGTCCATTAATGAGAAAATCCAAAATTCATTGGCACAGGTGTGCATTGAGACCCAAGTAGTTTAGTTTAATAGCCAGCTATTTTTGGGGGGTGCTGTCCCTCTGCTCCATGTGTAACAGGGCAGTGTGAAGGGTAATTTTTATTTATTTTCTTCTATTTTTATTATTTTTTATTTTCAGTTAATGAAATAATCTGTTAAATTTATAACGGCAGATTTTAATAAGGAGTTGTTACTTCACTGTTTATTCAGACTGAAATTGAAACTAAAACTTTGCTATTTTATTGAAACAGCTCCATGTCCACAAAATAGCACAGCCCACCTCAGAATTTGAAGTGCCCTTTACACATCCTTGCCTGGTGCCAGCCATGTAAACTACCTGTCTATGCCATAGAGAATTAAAAATTCACAAAGCTGTTAAGAACACTGGATGCAAAATACGAGTTTGATTCCCACCAAACCAGTACTATCCTGGTAAATGATATAAAATAGATGCCCACACACATCATAGACTGTTATAGACAAGACAAAGCACAGATATGCAAATATATAATTCTGAAACCATTACAAATTATGCTAATCATAAAATATTGTATGTATAATATACATGTGCACAACTATCATGATTAGTGATTAGCTCAGTATTGAATCAAGAATTTTGTCTTTATTTATGTAAAACAGAAAAAGAGAGAGCGCAGTGTTTACAGAATGGCAAATCAGATGCAATACATGCAATGGAAACTCATATATATTGTGGTGGAAGGTTGGCGCCCTTGCCCAGCCGGTATATCTTCACGCTGGGAGGACCGGGGGAGCCAGCCTATCCTAAGAGTTACCTCCCCCAGAAGTGCTAGATGGCAGCCCCCCTGGGTTGCAGCAATGCCTAGGACTCCCACAGGACTTCATGGGAGTTGGAGTTTGGTGCAGCCCTGCTGGGATCCATGGGTGCCGCCTAGGGGATGCTGTAGCTGCTGCTAAGCCCTACAGTGGAAGTGCTGCCGGAAATAGGTAATCAAGCACCTGGAGCACTTTGCTGTGCGTTATAAAAGGAGCCAGCTGCCACTATTCTGGGAGCTGGAGTTGGGAGGTAGATGACAGAGCTTTTTGGGAGAGGAGTGGAGGCAGCTGAAGGAGAGAAGAAGGGAAAAGGAAAGAAAGGACTGTGAGCCATTTGTGCTGGTTGGTGCATTATGTGGTGCTGTGTGCAGAAGAAAAACAATAAACGTGTGTGTTTTGGGACTTCTGTGTGTCCTGTGTCGGCCTGTGATTCGGGCATCTTCCACAATATGTAGTGGAGATATAAAGCAAAAATGGTTGAAAAAAAGCATGCTTGAGCTGTTTCTTTATAGAACAGCTATTCATGAAAATGTTATCATTTTAAAACAAAAAAATAAACAATGTCCTTTGCCAATATTTCATACTGTTGTGAGAAATACCACGTTTTGGACTAGGTATAGAAAATCTGTATATGCAAGTTTATATGGTGTTGATCTTCAATATTTAAGATGTTTAAGGAACATATCATGAAATATTGAATATTACATTTTGGGTCAAAATAACTGCAATATCAATTTCAGTCCATATTGACCAGCCCTATACCAATGATAATAATAAAGTGAAGTTTTCCATTATTCTTATTATTCCCCTTTTGAATTCAAAAGAAACTTTCCTGTAAAACTGTCTAACAACAAAAGCCAAGGGACTAGTTAAAGCAGAATTTGGTATAATGCAGGAATGTTTTACTCGTGTGTAACTGTATATAGCATGTTCAAGAAAAAGCAGCTCTAATACAGTAGTATTATTATTATTATATGATGGCTTTATCCAAGGTTACTTACAACATTTCAGATTTGAACCCACAACCTCAGTGTCTAAATTACAAAGTCTCAACCACTATACCACACTGCCTAGCAATAATATTAGCCCTTAAACCTACAAATATTGTATAAAGAAAAGCCTTTAGATAGTTACTTCTGATACACCCGATTAACCTATGGCAGTATAACTGACACCCATTGTCCTAGGAAATTTATATATACTGTACATTTATAAATGTAGCTACTTAGCACAATCATGAATATATTATTTCTGACAGAGCACATGCAGACTAACTGACTTGCTCACGGTCACATGGTGAGGTAAATGCTGGAATTTTACATAATTTACATGTATTTGCTTGGCGGATGCTTTTATCCAAAGTGACTTGCAAAAGAGATAAACATAATCGAGCAACATTAGGGTAGGGCCTGTTTGTTCTTCAATTGTAGTAGAACAGGTAACAAAAACTTGATTGCTACAAGTGAAAAAAGATGTACTAACTAATAAATGTATAATCATGGATTACAATCAATAAAGCACTTAACCAACAATATAAAAGATCACAGATCATCTTTTTTTTTTCTTTTTTCTCTTCAGATGTGTCTTCAATTGCAGGAGTCAACAATATGAAAGGAGGCGGGTAGCCCATTCCACCAACTGGGAACTACGCAGGAAAAGAGTCTGGATTGAGACTTGATACTTGATACCATGCAGAGCTGGCATCACCAGATGCTGTTCACTGGGGGACCTGAGTTGGTGAGATGGAGTATACTCAGGTGCTGACCCTTTGACTACTCTGTAGGCAAGCATCAGGGATTTGAACTTAATGCGTGCTGCTACAGGGAGCCAATGTAGTTACCTGAAGAGAGGAGTGACATGCATCTGTCTCAGGTAATTAAATACAAGATGGGCCACTGCATTCTGGACCGTCTGAAGCAGCCTTATAGCATAAGTGGGTACTACAGCCAGAAGTGAACTGCAGTAGTTCAGACTGGACAAGACCAAAGCCTGGACCACACCCTGTCAAATAAGATCTGTTCTTGCGGATGTTATACAGCATGAACCTACATGAATGAGAAACAGTAGAAACGTGTATTTCCAGTTCTTAGACGTAAGAATACCTGTCAAACACCCACCCCTACCAGTGGAGCAGCAGAAGTGGGAGAAGTTGAAGGCAAAGGAAAGTGTTATCGGTGCTACTGTGTTTTCTGGTCAAATATATGTCTCTGTCAGAGCCAACACTTAGAGACCCCTTTGGGTGGTGAAAGCTGGAATAAAGTCTGGTTTGTTGACCGCAGGCTAACAGTTCCACAAGCCAAAGGAGAAGACAGTATCTAAAGTGGTGGTGTGACACAGCAGACAATGGTTGTCTGGGTTTCTTCCTGTCCTGCTAAAGGGGCAAGAGAAACATATTAGTTACAGGAACGTATTGTTGACATATGAGGAAGATGACACTAAAAGGTAAGCAAAACACAGGAACCTTGGTCAAGGATGAGTTTTCGTTTCCTTGTCTGGTGTCCTTGCTTGGTGGACTTGCACAGGCAGACTCACAGTCTTTACATAAGTAGGTCTTCACATAAAGGGGGCTGCACATGAGTGCTGAGTAAAGAGCAGCAGAGTGAGCAATTAGCAACACAAATCAAGGGGTGACACTCATTATACAGAACAAAACTGTGCCGTAGCAGGAAAACAATGGTGTGGGTTGTTTGCTGGATTTAAAGCACAATATTAAGCAGTAACATCAGCTTAATAATGATAATACCTAAGTGCAGAGGACAGATTCTATTGGCTATCTTATGGAGTCCAACTCCTTACCCATTAGGGTGTCACTTTCACATTTTCTCTCAAGAAAAATAGAAGAGGTCTTAAATAAATAGATTACTACACACATACAAAGAACAGAAAACTAATAAAATAAATTAATTAAACTCAATATCCATACGTTTTTTGCCAGTATCATAAATTATTAGCTAGGATGTTAACATACAAGATGAGTAAAGCAAAGTAAAATACCAAAATTAAGTTAGGGCAAAAAATGAAAGAAAACTAGTACCAAACTGTTAAGGGATTACTAGACTGATAATGTTATTGATGGGATGTAAAGATGGATGATTACTAATACATATTGCATCAGTAGTGCTGGTAAGTTAAAGTAGTAGTTTTCCCAGGAACACATGAATGAAAATATACATTAAACATGATGTATTCACATGAACATGTTTTCATTTTTTTTTAATTGATTTTATTAAAATCAAAAAACATTCCATACAAATAAATCAAGTTTTACAAGCATAGGTTTGAAACAAATCAATGTTTTAATTTAACATGTAAAGAGATAAAGTAACCTTTGCAATTTGTTGTGTAATCCACTCACTCTCTCTTTCTCTTTGCCTGTTTCACCTCTTCCTAAAAGGTGGAGATGCCATTTGTTTACACATAAGACAAGTCAAAGCCTCAACATTTCCAGACTATTAATGGCAGATTGTAGTGGAGAAAGAAGAATATTTGAAAGATAAGCACATTATGTTATACACTGAAAATTTATATACTGCAGGATGTATCAAAAAGAATAAGTTGTGAAATTATTAAAAATGGCCAGTTATTAACAGCTTAAATACTGAAAAACTGAATGCAATTTGTAAAAAACAAACTGTACGTTTTGGCAAAAACAGCATTTTTATTAAAACGGTGCAAAAACAAATTATGTTTATAAAGAAATATCCTATAAAATATTTTTACTCTAGTTGCTGAAAATGAAAAGTGTAATATCACTTTATGTGGGCAAATAGGGAAAATATAATTTTAAGTAATTTCACTTACAATGAATTGGAAGTACAAATAAACATACTGAACATTTTCAAACCTGTGTAATTCAACTCAGGGATTTATGGGGCCAGAGCTTATCCAGAAGCAGCCCTGGACAAAATGCCAGTCCATCGCATACACATCCATACTCACTCTCAGTTGGAATCTACTCAATGTCACCTGCTCTTTTTTGTGAAAGTGGGAGAATACCATAGGACCCAATGGGTTTTGAGAAGAACTTGCATACTCAACACAACCTACCATCAGGGACAAGATTCAGACCCTGAGATGCTGGATTTGTTGATCCAGCACTGCTCACCACTGTGCTAACTTATTTGCTAAGTTTTCTAGATAAAAGAAAGCTCAGTTTAAATTCTGAAAAAACACAGCTTATTACTTTTGCAGCTGTCAGCCAGCCTGGACCTTAATAACCTTTAGACATGCTATCAGGTAAGTCATATAACTGTTATGATGAGTGTTTAAAATGTTTTCTTTACAGCTCCAAGAGCAATGCATCTTGCCTTGTATTATGTAACATGTAGAGATCTGTGATGAACACAAAGACACACCCACCTCCAACTACATGTTGGAAGGCATATCTACATAAAAAGTGATTGAGTTGCCCCAGAATAACATGTAATAGACTGAGGGTTTTAGTTATCTTATTGGATAAAGACACATCTGTCACTATGTTATGAAAACACATGGTGAATTTAATATGAGCACAGGTTCACTTGCTTTTATTAATAAAGAAACTCTCTCTGTGAGGACATCGTTATACAGTTCAGAACTGTAATAATGGGCCCCACCTCAACTTCAGCCTCACAATGTATTAGCTATTCAATAACACTCTTACTAAAAGAAAATTATCAATGTGTATTTTATAACATTACAAATCAAATGCAAAACATTATCAACATTAAACAAAATATGATAATACAGTACTTAACTTTTCAAGCCAAACGCAAAAGATTATCAGGTCATACTTGGTATCCTGAGAATCCAAATGCAACAAAATATTCTTTAAACATTATGGAAAAAAATATTTTAATTAACTGCTCCTATCTTACTTATCACACTAATTTTTATAAAATACACCTCTGAGCTTTCACTGTTGACATCAGCAAAACTTACTTAATATGCTAAATCCCAGTCGATGGACAAGATCGCAAGACTGTTTAGTCTTCCTCATACATCATTGTGCATAAGTAAGTCAATTCTTATTGTGGTCTCCCACAAGCCCAGGGTTTGGGACAAGTGTTTCCATTTTACCTCCTTTGGCACACCTGATATGAAGCAATTGCTGTGATATAGAAAGGCAAGTCTGTATGTCTTAGACAGCCAAGGATCCATTCTTTCAAAAGCTGATACATTATGTATTTTAGAAATCAAACCAAAAAAATGACCTGCATGTCATTTTGATAAGAAAACAGATGTGAATCTCCAAATGCTCACAGTACAAGTACTCTTGTCAAGCAATTGCTGTATACAGAGACAAATGTATAATTCGTGACAAATGACAAATACTTTTTTTTCTTTCTGTATAAACGTCTGACTTTTTAAATATAGTCATTTTTAGTTATTCAGTATTAACATACTGCATGCTCAGTGTGGGCTGTGCAGTGGCCATTTTGACAGGACGTGAAGAAAAAGGGAAAATGTAGATATTCATCGACATATTAACAAGGAGCTGTGAACTTCAAATGTAACAGTAACTAAAATGATTTTAGGTATCTTCTGTAAAAATCTGCCTTATTGTCAGTCCCAAGGACTGATGAATGCAGGCAAAGTTTAGCATTTTCAAACTCTTGGAATTGTTTAGTATGTACATTTTTAATATTCAATTCTTGCAGCTGTCATTGTGTATATGAGTCAGGGGGAGGGTTTTTTAAACTGTGGTAGCCTGTACTAGAAATAAAACCTGGTAAATGAGATTTGTTTTTAAGTATTTTAAGTATTTCAACATCATATCCAGTGGAGTATCAAGTTTAGACAGGCATATTATTGCCATGGGGTACTAGTAACTGTGCTAACTTTACAAATATCAGTCACATAATCCGTAACTAGTCTTTTTTAGCACATTATGTTAAAGCACCAACAATAGGGAAAGCACTCCTAGGTTTAGTGTTTTCTAATCATCTGGATTGCTGTAATTCAGGGGATGAGTGAACCATTTGGATTTAGTATCCATAATATACTAGGAGTGGTGGCTGTGAGGCTAGGGATCTGCACTGGCAATCGGAAGGTTGCTGGTTTGAATCCCGTAAATGCCAAAAGGGACTCTGCTGTTTTGGACCCTTAAGCAAGACCCTTAACCTACTGCTGAGTACTTTGAGTAGTGAGAAAAGTGCTAAATAAATGCAAAAATTATTAATATAATACATTTTACAGTGTTTTGGCAGAACACTGGTTTAGGCATAGATGCAGTCAAGAAGAAGTGCTGCAGGTTCTTAAGTGCTTTGCATACAGTGCACGACAAATTTATACTAAATTTAGAAGCGGTAACATGTTGAAGATAACTCCTCATGGAATTAGAAAGAGCCAAAAAATTGAAGTTGCAAAAGAATATATGACAAATAAATCTAATGCTAACTGCTGGAATTTTGACAGCAATAGTTAAAAAAGAAAGGGAAGTTAAAAGGCATGTAAAGAGAAATATTTCATAAAAGTTGAAAGTTTACCCTGAGAGATCCTTTCATGATTACAGAAGTAAAAAAACACAGTCAAATAGGGAGGGAAACAGAGAATGCTCTAAAGTTGCATTTTTCTGTTCTTTATTAAAGGGCAGAAGTCAATAACCTCCCAGAAGTAATAGGGACTACTAAGAAGGTAGTTAGTGAAGAGGTTGTAGAGTGAAAAATGCTACTTAAATTAAACAGACAGGGTAAATTAATGGAAGCAAGTATTAAGAAAGGGCGGCATGGTGGAGCAGTGGGTAGCGCTGCTGCCTCGCAGTTGGGAGATCTGGGGACCTAGGTTCGATTCCCGGGTCCTCCCTGCGTGGAGTTTGCATGTTCTCCCCGTGTCTGCGTGGGTTTCCTCCCACATTCCAAAGACATGCAGGTTAGGTGGATTGGCGATTCTAAATTGGCCTTGGTGTGTGGGTGTGTTTGTGTGTGTCCTGCGGTGGGTTGGCACCCTGCCCAGGATTGTTTCCTGCCTTGTGCCCTGTGTTGGCTGGGATTGGCTCCAGCAGACCCCCGTGACCCTGTGTTCGGATTCAGCGGGTTGGAAAATGGATGGATGGAAGTATTAAGAAAACGATTGAGCATCACGTTGCTATAACAGGTAAATTAGTTAGCAGTATATGTGGGTTTAGGTGAGGAGATTGTGTTTCACAAATATGTTACAATTCTGTGAGGAAGAAACAAAAGTATACAATCAGAGAGGGGCATTTGAACTTATATAGTTTGATTTTTAGAAGACTTTTGATGACGTACCACCTGAAAGGCTAGCAATCAAATAAAAAGAAGTGGGAATTCAGTGAGTTGATGGATGCAAATTTGGCTTAAACCCAGAGAACAAAGTGTTACGGAGAAAGAAACTTTTTCAGAATTAGATGACAGTAAAGGTCAGATTCTTAGGGATCAGTGTGGGTTTACTGTTATTTTCATTACCAGTATATATTGTATTGTATATTGTACCGGTATATAAACAGACTGTAAGAATACACATAAAAAGTCTAGTTAAGTTGGAATATGATGTGAAACTAAATGGAATGGCAAGTAGTCTAAAATCAGCTGAATCGTTACAGAGGCACCGACAGATGTCATATGGAATTTAATGTAAGTAAAGCTAACATATTTTACAGTAGTAAAAAGATTTCAATACAAAATGGGAGGTTGGAAACTTGAAAATACACCTAATAGGAAGGACCTAGATGCCATAAGTATGTTGTCACTATCCACTTTTGTATAGTGTACAAAAACCAATAGAAAGGCTAATAGGGTGTTAGGTTATACAGCTGGATGTGTGCAGTACAAGTAAATGAAGGGTATAAGTAAATTATATAATCAGGCATATCATGCATATAATAAGCCATCATCTGTATTACAAAAAAAGATAAAGCAGTACTAGAGATAGTTCTAAGAAGAAACGACTAGACTGATTCCAGGATTGCAAGGATATGAGCTATGAAGTACAATTGAAGAAGGCAAAATATTTCAGTTTAAGTAAATGGAGATTAAGTGGTGACATAATTAATCTGTTTTAAATTATATAGGGAATTAACACAGTGGATCCTAACTGTTAATATAAAATAAGCTTTTCAACAGGGAAACAGAAGGGAACCTGATAAAGGACAAAATTTTGCACAAATGTTGGAAAGTTTTCCATCACATTTGGAACCCTAGACACATAGAATAAACAGCCAAGTTGTTTGCTGGACAGTGGAACTTTTAGGCCCTTTCAAAATTTGACTTGATTTCATTTTTTACAAATTAGGTGAATAGAATTGTTATGCTTGTTGGGCTGAAAGTCTTGGTGTCACTAAAAGTGTTCTAATGTATCAATAATCTAATGTTCAATGATGCCGTCTTGTTGAATAAAAACAAGAAGTGAGTGAACAAAACTATATTTGAAGTATTCTAATTCTTAGTATCTGCTTAAATGTTATTATTGATTTATAATACATCACAGGTCTTAACAGACTAAAAATGTTTAAAACAGATGTTTTTGGAATTTTCAGCAGTTTTATCATGTCCAGAACTTTGTTCCACAGCCATTTTTTGTCTCAGAGAAGCTCTTTCCTTCTTCCATTCTAAACATTCTTTTTTTATACTTATTAAATATACTCTATGTGACCCTACTTTACAGGTTACCAGTGGCATAGATAACCTTGCAGTGCATTTCCAATATTATTCTGCTACACTGCTTAGATACAGATCAATATGACATACAGTATAAACAACAATTATGCAAACTACATAAACTCATCTAGATTAAAAGAAAAAGATTTATTCTAAATCTTTTAACAAAACCTTAAAGCATCTTAATAATGAGCAGAGTTTCGTAAACCCCCTTAAAAGTGAAAATCAGGTTTAAAATGATGGTTTTTGCAAAATGTTTGTAAATCCTCAAACATGGAAAAAAAAGTAATTGTATTCAGCAATTGTCATGTCACTTCTATTTGGTTTTTCAAGCATTATTATAAAAGCAAGAACTATGATACTCAACTTATATAGTAATAAGTTCATCTGTAGTATAAAAAATAATATTTTTATTCCTTAGTTTATAAATGGTTTGATGGCCTTAATTACTAAAAACCCTGTAATGAAACCACTTTAGAGAAGATTGTACATACACAAATAATAATAAATTGTGTTGAATTTAATGTAAATTAAATCTAATGTTTAGTAGTAATTTACCAGCTAATGGAGAATGAAATGTTGCCAAACACAGAAAACAGTATCCTTTCTAGCTTTACCTGTACCTTTGTAGTAAGTGGGTTATAAATTGTTTTAATATTAACAGATAATGTACAGTAGATGCAGAATATAATTGGAAGACTTCTTATAAAAAAGTTATGAATCATTTTAAAGAAGAAAGAAAACCTAAAGTTCTCTTGTTTAAGCAATAGACCAATAAACAAAATGAAGGATCATGAAAGATGATAATGGCTAATAATTTCTTCATTAATGTGTTAGGATTGTTTATAACTGTTGTTATAGCTGAGGGTGCGTAAGGCAGGATCAAGCACGGGTAAAACACGTGCCGAAAGAAATCTCTCAGTCAAAAAGTTTGTTTTAAAAGATTTAGTGACAATTCAAAGCAAATAGTCCACACAAGAATAAAGAAAAAGGGTTGTTACACAAGTAGAATAAAAAGCAAAAAAAAAAAGAAAAAATGTTTCTTCTATAAACTTATCTTTTCTTGTCAAACCTCAGTTGTTTCCATACTTATTTTGTATTCTGTATGTTCTAACATACAGCAGTGCAAATTTAATAGAGCATATTAACTTTCATACTGTTGAGCATGTAAAACTGTGTGCCCTCTATGTCTTAAATATGGCAAGGCAGGTCACTAACTGAGACTTTTCTATAGTCAGTGAGGCAAAAAGTAATTAGAATATATCAATTCAATTCAACTTGTGAGGGTTATAAGAACCTCCCATAGACTATAATAGTATACATAGTAATATTTAGGCAAGCATTTAATATAGTTTAAATAACTAGCAATGGCTCTTACAGTTGTAAAGATACATACATTTACATAAATATGAGACTTCTTACAAAATTACTTTTTTAAAGAAATATTTGGTATTTTGTAAGTTGAAGTTGTTTTTCACAATCATAGTATTACTTATATTGTCATGGGAAAGAGTGTTCTCAAGTGAATTTTTTTTTAAATTAAGTTTAATGGCATCATGGGTATTCTTGCTGATTAAAATAGCATTTACAAAACACCAGTTTAAACATAAGGTTAAGGTTTCTTTATTTAGTCATGTTTACACAAGAAAACATGAAATTTGCCTTCTCAGTTGCATCTAATAACAGACAGAATGAAATAAAACAGACAAATAGAAACAAGAAAGGTTAAGGTAAAGCAGTTAGATAATACATATTTACACCAAAAAAAAAAGGTTACAGAATATATATCAAAACCTTAATCATTATCTCCGATATTTCTTATTGAAAAGTTGTATGGCACTAGGAAGAAATGAGTTTCTGAAGCGATTTGTGTGGGTTTTCAAAGCGACTATCCTTCCTGATTTACTGAACTTTAGTTCTACATGTAATGGATGACTGTCATCAGTTGAGATGATTTCCAGTTTCTTTAACATTGCCCTCTGACACATATAGAAGGAAAATTTTTTTACATTAGGCATAATTAGCATATTAGCATAAATAGTCATAAAAGTAATTAATAGCTTCTAAAACATTAAGATTAAGCATAAATTAGAATGATTAAGCAAATAAGATAGGTCAAGCAAATGGTTAACTAAAAAATCAGTCATATTGCATTATTTTTTAAGCTTGAAGGAAAGTTACCAGTATTAAGAAAGCAAGAAGAGAACAGGACAAAAATGACGCACAGAAACTAACCGAGGACAAGATAAGAAGGCATGAGAACATCTGTTCTCATGGAGGCCAGAAAACAAGGAGCAATACCAGTAACAAAATACAGGAAAAATGGTTCTAGTAGGCGCATAAGAAGCCAGCTGGAATAGTGAATCAGCAAAGATGGCAAAAAAGGCATTGCTGCCAAGGTCAGATGGTGTAATTTATGGAAAATAACAAAATATATTCTAACATAAATAAGTTTAGAAAATTATACTAGCATTTAACCTGAGTACAGAAATTAAATGTAAATCAAGCATGCCAAGCAAATGATTAAATGAAGGCACATGCCATATTTATTTTTAAAGCTGAAGTTTAGCTTCTGGCCACCATTATAACACAGTTTGAAAGGCTTAGATAAGGAAATGATGAGAGGAAACCCATATATGGAATCAAAGCCTTGGCCAGTGAAAGAAATAAGCAAAAACAGAAACTAGAAATGAACAATAGACAGGGGCTAGCTGCAGGGTGAAGTCAGGAGATAATAAGAGGGGAGTCAGAGAAAATGAGCAAATGAGCTAATTTGAATAAGGGCAGAGTGATAACAAATGATATATGAGTTTTGGGTTTTGAACTGTTCGGGGCTCAGCTAAATTTGGCCGTATTGGGTTGAGTCCGTGTTATCACTGTGGTTATTTTATTGCAATAAAATTATAGATTCTGTTTGCCTATCCCGAGACTCCTAATAGCCTTCATTTCAGGTGAAAAGCCTTCTGGTGATAATTTTTCGCCACTTCACACACACTAATCAAATTATCTACATCAGCCCCAATAACTTTAGCTGCATACTTCGTAATCTGCTGGAGCTTTTTTAAGTTTTGGTTTGTAAAACATAACATAAAAACAAAAGCATTAAAAACTTTATATATGTTCATTTTCAAACTAAGATGTTCTCAAGTATTGATTCAAATCTTGACATGACACAAATATCACAAAGCAGTGTATCTATGTCATTTTTAGAAAAAAAAAATTGTGAAATTCCTGCCATTTTAATAGAAGTCCAGCTGTGCTCTTCAGCACCTTCCTCCATGGCGGTCTTCCTCCATGATAATCTTTTATCCCCATGGTTTACTGTAGTTTGTGTCATGGATGCTGCAAATGTTGTTTCTTTTAAGAGTGGGGTTCATGGTCAGCACCCATGGGGAATTGTGGGGACCAGGTTCTCTCTATTTGGACATGTTTGCCCTAAACGCTATTTCAGAAAAAGCACATAATTCTATATGCATATACATTTTAGAGTATGTTTTTGCTTCATAGAAATGTATACAAATACTTAAATAAAATGAACTGAATAAAAATTAGTATTTGACAAATATATAATGTGTGTTTTAGGAGGGCAATGCAATGAGATTTTCATTACTTGACTGCTGTCGGGATTCAGCTTCTAGACCCAATGAGTTCTACTCTTCTAATGGTAAATTCAGTGGTTTAACATCGGACTTTCTATATTTGTGTTTTAACCAAACAATATTATGCATAACTGTGGTGTACTTTTACTGTATCTGTGGTGGAAATGTTCTACAAGCTAAATATTAAGCAAAACGTGCATCATAGACCTTATTTTAGTGCTCTTCTTAGATGTATACAATAGTAGGCTACATTATTGAAGAGTCATTTTTAATTTTGAATGTCTAAGCATATTTTTAGTTTATGTTTTATTTTTCACTTTTCTTTAATTTTATGATCTTTCATTGTAATAATATTCAGTATTGTGTGTTGGGTTTTCTGTGTGTGTGAGACAATGATTTTAGCTGCCACCTTCTGCATGTTTGATAGATAAAATTTTAAATCTCCAATAGGCTTTGGGCTTGTCAAGAGACGGTGCTAATCTGTGGTATTACATTGTGTAGAATGAAGTTAATTTTGCTCTAATCCAGGGGCCTCAAACCCATATCCTGATGGGCTGCAGATTATTGTTTCAACCACTTTCTTAATTAGTTAGAAATTAGTGCATGTAAGACTAAAGAGGTTTGTTCCACAAATTGACTTGCATTGAAAGATTCAGAACCCTTAATTGTTTGTTTCCTTAATCAATAGCCATGACAATAATGAAAATGACGATACAGATGACCAGATAATAGATAACTAACTCAGGAGTCTCAAACTCATTTCTTTGAGGCCACTATTTAAATACTGTTGTTAATTAAACATAGTATGTAATTCTATAGCGAATTAGTTCTGCCACACCAGACATTTTCAAAACTATAAGCTTGCTTTGTAGCTCTTTACCATTGGTTAAGTAAAAAACAAACAGTTAAGGGTTCTGAGCCTTTAAGAGCAACTCAAATAAAGGTAAGGAAAATATTTCCTTGGCAGTAGGAAGTAGTTACAAGCTAACAAAGTGGCTAGAACAATAATCTGTAGCCACTACTGTCCTTTGGGATTTGAATTTGATACCACTGCTCTAGTTTTTGTCCATTCACTCTCAAGTATATTGATTGTGGTTCAAAAATATTTTTAACTAGAAAAATACCAACCTTACCCATTGAACCAAGCAGAGATCTTTATAACACTTAGTTTGGTGGTTTGAAACTGCTGTTTAATTTGCACAGATTTCTGCTGCTAGTCAGTGTTAATAGAGGTGAAATTCACACCACTTGATGAAGTCAGTATGAGCACAATGGTTTACTATACCAAAGTGTATATGAGTTAATAAGTTTTTTTTTTTTATTTAATTCTTTTTAGATGTTTCATTGCACTTTCCCAAACAACCATCAAATAGGGCACTGTTTCTTATGAAAATCTACCATATTTAACTATGCAGTTTAAAGGGCTGAAATTTTGCCCCTTCATTCCTATGATTTTTCCGGCATAGTAAATTAAGGAAACATGTAAATTATGCTTTAAATGTTTATAGTCTAAAATGAATACAGTAATGTCAGTTCTTGAGTAATCTTTCATTTTTAAGTTAAATGTTGTTGTGGACAATGATTAAATAAGCAATAGAACATTACTGCTTGATAAAGACAGTAGCACTACTTTTGTCCAAAGGTACATGACGTAAACCATTTAATCAGATGCTAGACTATGTTCATTCATGTTGATGTCCAAGTCTGTGATATGGTGGTAATTTAAATTGCCCAGAATGATGCTAAATGCTGTCACATGGGCACGATTATCCTCAATACAATGCACATTCATAGCTAAGATTGACTAAATAATAGAGCAGAAGAAAATAAGAACACAAATAATATTTTTAAAAGTCATCTGATATTTCCCTACCAGTTAAGAATTGGCCCACAAGTTAAAGGTAGAATGTATGTGCTTGCCAGTGAAGCACACCATGAAAGGCATTGCTTAAAAATACAACCTAAAGTCACAAGATGTCAGCAGTGAAGCCTTCTTATGTGATCTTCCTCCTACTTTAAATGGGAATAATTAAATGATGTTAACTTTAACTATGCCAGTAATTCAGATTTACTAGACATGTGCCCATACTTTAGGACTGAAAATTACTTATGTTATCAAGTGAAACACCAAAATTAATGAAAACGTAAAGCGTCTCATAGCATACCCATATCGCAGAGACACGTGCATAGTTGGTCGCTTGGATCATGAAACAACACTAAAGAGACAAATATCATTATTTGTCTGTCTGGGAATTAATGGGAAAGAAAAAAACGTCTGTGCCTCATGCCTTAAGCATCTATTGTCATAGATCTCTTTGTAACTATTTCTGTTGTATATGTGCAGTTTAAGTGAATCTTAATGGAACAATTTGAAATGTCACTCCATGGCAATCACTGTTTATTGGTTATGTCCAATTATTCCTCTCAAAATCTGGAAGAAATTCCATCATAAATCACAAAATAATAATAAAAAAATACAAATAAAATGTAAACAGTTATAGCTCAAGTGGAAATTTCTAAAGAATTTCTAACAGACCATAAAATGCATTTTACTAGTTCACGATGTAAAGTCTTATGCTTATCACTCACAATGCAACGGATGATGAAGACATTTAATCACACATGTGGGATAATGGGCCAATTTTTGCTTTGTTGTATACTACACTTTATCACTGTATCACGGGGAGAAAACAGGTGTTTATCTGTCTGTGCCATCTTCTGAGAAAGATATACTGTATCTGTGTAAACATGTATCTTGAGACATCACAAATAGAAATATTTGTATTTAAATCAATAATAGGTTTCTCATATTTTATACTGATTTACTGTATATTGTGAATAGGCTGAAAGCACCCCCAAGGAGGTATGGTTGCTCCTCTGAAACCCCCTCTTAAACGTTGATTCAATGGGAAACAAATATAGCTTCATACCTCCTCTTTGCTAGATCAGCTGCAGGCTTGTTGCTGCTGCTGTGCAGCGTGATCTGCATCACATGCAGCGCTTCGAACATTTAAAAGCCTGTACAACAGCTGTCCTTTTGTCTCACTGCCTTGTCTCTCTTCTCCCCCAGATATCCTCTGCTCCTGTTGGTAGTCCTGATCCCGAGGCGTGCTCCTATGAAGAGGAAGATTAGCATTGCTAATTCACCTAACTTGCATTTCTGTGGACAGTGGGAGGAAAGCAGAGCACCCAGATGAAATCCATGCAGATATGGAGAACATGCAAAGTCCACCCTGGTCTCCTTACTTTGAGGCAGCAGAGCTACCACTGCACCACTGTGCCGCCCTTATAACAATGTATGCAGATATCCATCCATCCATTTTCCAACCCGCTGAATCCGAACACAGGGTCACGGGGGTCTGCTGGAGCCAATCCCAGCCAACACAGGGCACAAGGCAGGAAACAATCCTGGGCAGGGTGCCAACCCACCGCAGGACACACACAAACACACCCACACACCAAGCACACACTAGGGCCAATTTAGAATCGCCAATCCACCTAACCTGCATGTCTTTGGACTGTGGGAGGAAACCGGAGCGCCCGGAGGAAACCCACGCAGACACGGGGAGAACATGCAAACTCCACGCAGGGAGGACCCGGGAATTGAACCCAGGTCCCCAGATCTCCCAACTGCGAGGCAGCAGCGCTACCCACTGCGCCACCGTGCCACCCATG
Organism: Erpetoichthys calabaricus; assembly: GCF_900747795.2. Lineage (NCBI taxonomy): Eukaryota > Metazoa > Chordata > Cladistia > Polypteriformes > Polypteridae > Erpetoichthys > Erpetoichthys calabaricus. Next base: position 146,010,627 of record NC_041396.2, read on the forward strand.
TATGCAGATATTTTTAATGATAATAATGGCTTGGTTTCTTGTAATTGTGTAAGGAATCAACTTTTAGAATTTTGTTTTTGTTTAAGCAATTGCCCTGATGAAGTTATTTATCTTAAAAACTTAAAAACATTTTTTTTTTTCATTCATTCTTTGCTACATCTTTTCTTATCTTTTGTGATGTGTTTCTTCTTATACTATAGTATTAAAGTAAGCTTCACGGTTAATTTATGTTCCATCAGCTGTTAGTAGTTAGAGTTAAGATGGGCAATGCTCGCTTTGTCATTCTGTGACTTATTTGAAAAGTAATAATAATAATAATACATTTTATTTATATAGTGACAAGACAGATATTCTCTTGTTTACTTATATGTGAAAGTCATAACAGCAATATTTGTTTGTATTTTTAATCAATTATAACAACTTTGTATATACAGATGAAAATGCTACAGGCTTAAAAGAACAATTTTTTGTTTGATTAAATAATCCATCAATATCCACAGCATTATGTATTCAGAGTACATATCAAAACAGATTATTATACACAATCAAAATAATAGAAGGTTGTGCTCTGCGTATTAAGGAATAATATTTTGCTAGATTTCTGGCAACCAGAGATTATTAAATCAAATAGGGCCATATTAGTATATGACATTAATATTAATTAATCTTTGCACCAGAATATATTACATGTCAACTATGTGTTATTGTAAAGACAGAAAATATATTCTTATTAGAAGTTAATTAAAATGCCTTATTTGATGAATTAAAAAAAACATTGATGCTTAAAATAAAATGAATTCAATAAACCAGACATCAGCAATTCAGCCAAAACACATTCTGAATAAGCACATGAAAAGCATGACATATGTTGATCCATATTTAGTATAAATTATTTAGTCATTTCATTACCTTAATTTTTATTTTCTGGAAAATTCTTTTGAAGAAACTTTAAATTATAACACTCCGGGAGAATTCTAAGGTGACTGATGCATGAGAAAGTAGAGTGAAATGACACCTTTTATTGGCTAACTAAATAGATTACAAATGCAAGTTGTCGAGGCAGCTAAGGCCACTTCATCAGGCAAGGTGTAACAAAGAAACCGAAAAATACTCTAGCTTATATTGGGACAGCAAAGTGATTTTTTTCTTTCATCTTAACAACCTTTTTGTTCAAATGTTAGCAAATTAAATACACCTGAGATGAATTAACCCTGAAAGAAGAGAACAATGAACTAATAAAATGTAGAGATAAGATAACCATCACCAGAGAAAGTCCTGTAAGGTTTTTTTGAAGTGTATTGTCTGTAAGATAGGCCACTGATGTAGTCAGCTGGTCAGCAGATCCCTAGCCTCAGAGCCACCACTCTGCCTGTAGTTGTAACTTATCATCCATATCTGGAAACACTTCGCAAAATTATGAAAGAGCTTCAACCCATGGTACAGAAAGACAATAAACTGAAGGATATATTCCCAGAACCTCCCCTCCTTGCATACAGACAACCACCAAACCTCAAACAACTGATTGTCTGAAACTCTATGTGTGTCTCGGCAGCAAGTGGCACATCTCCCTGCCTACCGATATGGCACCTGTGCACATATCTACATGACAGATCAGGTAGTTATACCACATTGCCAGCATTAGAATAAAATAAAGGGTCCGTTCACATGCAAATCTGCTAATATGGTCTACCTAATCATGTGCATAAGGTGCCCCAACACTGGACTGTATGCAGGGGAAACTGGTCATACACTGCTCCAGCGAATGAACTCACATAGATTTCATATTAATCAGAACAGTACTGATCTTCCGGTGGCAGCACACTTTAACAGTAATGGCCATAGCATAAAGGATCTGAGAATGACTGTGCTTATGGGTAATTTCAAGACCCAACAGGAGCGGAGAGAATGGGAATACAAACGTATGCTTAAATTCAACACTCTACAAAATGGTCTGAATAGAGACAAGAGTTTTATGACCAGATATGTGGACTAATGAGACTGATTGACCAGCTGACTACATCAGTGGCCTATCTTACAGACAATACACTTCAAAAAAACCTTACAGGACTTTCTCTAGTGATGGTTATCTTATCTTTACATTTTATTAGTTCATTGTTCTCTTCTTTCAGGGTTAATTCATCTCAGGTATATTTATTTTGATAACATTTGAACAAAAAGGTTGTTAAGATGAAAGAAAAAAATCACTTTGCTGTCCCAATATAAGGTAGAGTATTTTTCAATTTCTTTGTTACACCTTGCCCGATGAAGGGGCCTTAGCTGCCTCGAAAGCTTGCATTTGTAGTCTATTTAGTTAAATAAAAGGTGTCATTTCACCCTACTTTCTCCTGTCTCAATCTATGGCTAACACGGTACAACACTCTACTGCTAAAAGTGACTGTTGGTAAAATACAGTAAATAAACAAACTGACACCACATGTTTTTTATTCACTACTGAAAATGTTATGAGCAGAATAACTATAGGCAAGGTGGTAAATTAAAGAAATTAGAATTACCTTTCCTTTAAGTAGAGTTCCAAGCCAAAGAAGATCAACTCTGTATAAAGTAATCTAGAACAAGTAATGCATTCAAATAAGAACAACAATAATATCACTAACAATATTAAGAATTTCTTGTCAGTAAGTTTTTGAGATCATGGCCAAATTCACCCTACCAAGAAACTTCACTCCTACTTCCATTCTGTATCTCGACTTACCATATTGTGGTCTGAGTACAAAGTATATTAATGTCTGTATTACCTTGTACACGGGATATATGAATGTGTGTATTTACAGTCAAAATGTGTAGATTGGAATCCTACCAGCCAAAGCTCTTTTTTTCACAGAAGCTCTGTCTATCTTTTTAATACATTTTTTTTAACAATTCTTAATTATTAAGGTTAAGATTAAATGTGATTAAATTGTTACTATAAAGTTTGAAATTAATTTATAAATTGAAAATATGCTTCTGTCACCACAAAACCAAGTGTTAGATCAATGCAACTGCCTCTCCTACAAGCTGTGAACTTGAGAGATATCACAGGGTGAGCATAGAAAACCTAAAAGCTACCCTATGTATACAACATCTGATAGTGTAAGAGACTCTGAGCAATGTAAAGTGGAATATATGTTACAGATTCCCATACTCAGCTGGTAGCACTGCAATCACTACTGCCTAAGGAACTCTGTTACACCTTATTGGAGAAGCAGCTCATCCAAGAATAGAAAGGGGTGAAGATCCAAAGCATGAATAAAAGTAAGATGGAAAATTTCAGATCTGGCTCCATATAATGAGGAATGTTCAATCACTTTTAAATAAGTTGGATGAACTATGATATCTCAAGGTGAATCATGGTGAGTTCTGGTACTGTGTCATTTTGGGTACTGCAGAGAACTGGCTTACACTGTAAACCTTTTATTTCAGATGCCATTTTAATGCAGAACAGGTTTCAGCTGATACGATCAGACAGAGTGGAAAAGGCAAGAGGGGGACTGGATGTGATTGAGTAATGATAAAAAAGTGAGCACATTACACTTAGAACTAAAATGTGAAATGCAAATATTGAAATACTGACTGAGTTTGTCCACATTACAGCCTATGGGGGTAGGTTACATCATTCTTGTTAATGTTAATTAACTCAGCAACAGAAATTTGTTATTTGCTATAAAATATATACTTTTTTTGGGCTTCTGTAAAGTTTTAATTTCCCCTTGTTAACAAATAAAATGTTATCTATCTATCTATCTATCTATCTATCTATCTATCTATCTATCTATCTATCTATCTATCTATCTATCTATCTATCTATCTATCTATCTATCTATCTATCTATCTATCTATCTATCTATCTATCTATCTATCTATCTATCATTATGATGTCTCAGGCCAATGTATACAAAAGTGTTAGGCATGCTGTCATGTTTAATTAAGCAAACGTGTTGTAATGAAAAACTCGATGTTCTAGGAGGAGACAGATTTTGTACTATTTTGTAAGCATGTAGAGATCATGCTTTGTTGGGCATCAGACACAAGGTGGCGTTGATCGAAATGTAAGTGCTGGAAAAAGCTGAAATGTACTTCACAGAAACAGAAGGGTGTTTCAGTTCAATAAATGTAAAGAGTTCTAACTCTAATTAGATAAATGTTTTAGAAATACAGAATTGTAAAAAGTTACAATAGCTCTTAAACTCTGTCTCAGGCTCACTGCTTAATAGCTGCTGCTCAGTATCTGCTCCCAATGTTGTTCTACTAGCCATTCAAGTTGACAGATAACATGGGTGCATGCTACATGGGATCAACTGGAGAGCCTGTGAAATTCAGCATAGACCAGATAATGATGTAGAAAGAACAGCAACATTTATATAGTATGTGAGGATGTAAACCAGCATGTAATGATAAGCCAAGTCTAATTGTTTTCTACTTGATACTACACATTGAGGGTATCTATGCTTTCAAACAATAGAACCATTTTTCAAGAAATTTGTGCCTTTTGTAGGATATATTCTTTCTTATACTAGCTTACTAGTACAATGATGTAGTCAAATGTACAAAATTCTCCCCTTCTCCAAAAATGTTTCTTACAATGCTTTACAGAAAAGAATATAAAAAAATGACACCAAACAAGGCATGTCAACAAAACTGTCACACAAAGCAAAGCATATCACAAGACTTGCAGTCTTGGCATTACATTCATTTTCATATCATAAATTTGAAAGATTGGTGTGAAGGTGAACAATACTGTTGACAGTTCTGCAGAAATCAGCAAGTTCAGTAATTGCCACTTAGTTTTGTTGTTACTTTGCACTATTCGATAACTTTTTATGATCTGGAGTTTGTGCAGTTGCTTCTGCTTTGCGACAAATCTGTTTCTACTGATCAGTATAGTGTTCCACAATACAGACTGTACTTGCAGTCTATTGTATTCAAACACCATTTTCCAGTTTTTCTACAAATTATTTTAGGCATTCATATTTCACATTTATATATCTTTAGTAATATAAACTAACTATATACTATTGAAAATATTTTGAACATGGCATCCTAGGACTTAGCATGACTCAGGACTTAATGAAAGATGTAATGAGCACATTAATGCCTCTTATTCAATGGTGAGGTAAATGTGAAAGCTGCGTGTCTGCAAAAAGAAGAAAATGTCTAAATGGTAATTTTATCTTATAACATTTTTTCTTTATTTTAATTTTTTAGAGTGAAAGTACTATTCATCTTTTCATTTCCAGCTGACTTATTCATTAAAAAGCGTTAACAGAAAAATGTATTGAAACAAAGTTGTTGTTGGTTTCATTAAATTCTGGAGTGTCAATTTTGATTAATTTTGAAACGTGTTCTCAAGTATTGGATGCTGTTGCTTTTTTGACTGGACTTTTCAAATTTAAATATTTAAATTAATAACCCAATGTTAGGAATTGTAATAACACTAGTCAAAAAAATGTCCCAATGGTGAAAATATTTTAATATCGTAGTACAGTAAAACTTCAATTATCCATCAGGGGTCGGGACTGAGGCTGTGACAGATAAGAGAAAAGACAGATAACAGAACAGCTACATTAAAAATGATATACAGTAGATTAGTTTATTGAATAGTCATATTTATTTACAAAAGAAAACTACATTAACAAAATAAAATATAGTGTTAACAAAATTAATTAATTCACATAATATTGTAACAATTAGTGTAATAAGCAAATACAACTCAGAGGTACTAGAATTTGCTACATTTTACTTGTTCCATAACAAATGGTGCCCTGTCTTATACTCCATTACCTGGGTTACGGAGCACACCTCCAAAACAATAAAACAAAGCTTTCCCTAGCAGTTTATCTCCTGCCACTCGCTTTCTGTCTTTCTCTATAACACAAACACTCCTGTTTGTTGTCTCTTGACTTCCTACTCCCTTCCTTCCGTCGCACCTTTTTTTTTCTCCTAACTTCTCCTATCACTTATTTCCTAAGAGGTAGAACAGAAGCCCTTCACCCATCACTTACAGCATTCATTCCACCCTTTCTGCTCCCGCACAGCACATCACAAGCTGCCTAAACATCACAATATATTAACAAAACATAATAAAACAGAATTTACAGAAGAATATTAACATTAATACAGAATAACATTACTGTAAGTAGTTTCCAATTTTCACATATTTTTTTCTTTGTCATCATCACGCTTTATATCAGTCACTTTTGTTCTTCCTACTCCATAAACTGAAGCAATACTTGAAGTACTTTTGCTGTTTCATAAATGTTTAATAATTTCAGTTTGTTGTAACAATTCCAACACCACACGCATACGTTTATCAGCCATAACAATGTATAGTAGATTAAATATACTAAAGAAAAAAGCTACGGAACGCTATTAAAACTGAAGGTACGTAACTAACACAGTGATTTCAAAATGTGGCATAACTTGTGGTGCTGGGGAAGAACACCACACAGTTGGTTGAATGTGCGCAGCTTGCAGCGTATACTGTGCAGCAGTAGTAGTATTTTAGAAGGAAGATGCTGGCACGGTGTTTCAGTTGTTTTTTTTTTTGGCCCTAGTGGTTAACAGAGACTGAAGGTTAATCGAGTGATGACTAATCAATGTTTTACTGTATTTTATATAATAAATCCAAATATGTTTTTAGAATTTCCATATCAGGTAAGATTTTTGTATGATGTTCAACTTAAATTTGAAAATGTTACAGTACATATTTGCAGTCTTATTAAAATGATGATGCATAACCTAAATGCTAGCCTTTTTTGATTTTGCCTCTGAAATGTATATCAATAATCCAGAAGTAGTCAGTATTATAGTATTATAAGAAGTATTATTAAGTGTTACAGGAAGAAGTTTGTCATTTGGGTTCATCATCTGTAACTTGAACATACCAAGGGATTGTCATCCTTTTATTAAAATCGAGGTAACTATATTGTGGTTTAAGAAGGAACTAGAAATACCAGCCCAAAGAAAAGATGGTGGGAAGCAGATCCCCAAATCCCCAGTGAAAGTGCTTAATATAGCACAATGTGTGATCCCTTCTCACTAGCAATAGTGCTGTGGAGAGACAACGTAGAAATAAACAAGTACAGTAAACCCTTGTTTATCACGGTTAATCCGTTCCAGACTCTACCGCGATAAATGAATTTTCACGAAGTAGGATTCTTTATTTATAAATCGAATATTTTCGCAGTTAGAGTATAGAAAACCTGTTTATGGCCTTCTAAATACGTTTTTTAACATTATTAGTGCCCTCTAGACATGAAATAACACCCTTTAGTCACCATTACACTCGTATTACCCAATATATTAGACAAAATAAGAGAAAATAAGACATATTAGACGTACAAATATCATATTATTATTATTGTACTGTACATTTAATTAAACACACACACAGTTCTTACACACAACCACTAACCTATGAAGGCACGACCTCAGTAGGAGAGTCTTCAGGTGGTGCAGTATCTTCAGCAGGTGCGTCGTTGTCTTCTTCCACTGAAGGAGTACTAGGAGTAGGCAGTGGGTGTCTGGGTGCGCGGCTGAAGAACATCTTGATAGGCAGTTGCTGGCACTGTCTTTTCATATGCGTGAGGAGGTTTTTGTAGGGTATTGCCATCTTTGATCATATCCAAGAGCTTCACCTTTTACTGGATGGTAAGCATCTTCCTCCGGCGCTTAGTTTCATTGTCAGAAGGCTTAGAAAAAGCAGCACGTTTAGGAGCCATCGTGGGGCTTAGATAAAAGTTCTGAGAAAGCACATGCATAATGACGTAAGCGTGCATGAGAAAAAATCGTGATAGAGTGAAGCCGCGAAAGTTGAAGCGTGATATAGCGAAGGATCACTGTACAATCCAACTGAGAGTCACCTTATCAGGTTGGTCCTTTAAACATTAAAAAAACACAACCTATAGAACTATTAAAATCATGTCTCCGTGCCATCTGCAGGTAAGTTGAAGAGACAAAGGTAATCACCTAGGCAAAGTTTCACCATTGTGGGATAAAGTAGAAACAGACACTGGCCAACAGTCAGGTTCATTGCCTTAATTCTTTAAACATCTTTATGTGGATACCTTTATGGAAATTATTTCACATTGTGTAGACAGAACCTGAAATTTTTGTTGTATCATTAGAAGTGAATAAAAAGCATACAGGATTTAGACATGTCAGCCTATGTCAAAAATATCTTCAGACCCGTTCAGTTTCTAGGGTGATACTGCACAGTAGTGGAATAAATTTTGGAAAAATTTATCATTTTTATATTTTTCTTCTGGTCGTTGTCTTCTTTGTCATCCAGCAGTTGCTGTGCTCTTTATGTAAGGCCCCAATGTCCTCATCATTACAAGGGATATTAGACTGCATAAAATGTATCTCTTTCTACATCTTGGTCTACTCTGATTTAAAACAGGTTATTTCAGTCCTTGTATCAGAAAAATCACCCTTCATGATAGCATTCAGAGAATGAATTTATTTAAACAACTTTTTTTTTTCTTCACATCTCAATATGCAGAGCCCAAATTAGTGACAGGTTCAGTCCACAGTAACTTCTGAGGTAAAGGCATAGGAATGGCTTTGTTGAGTGGAGTTTGCCATCATGGGCAATGGGTTGGAATGCTATGGAACAGGTTTGTTTCCCCCGCACCACCCCACACTGCAATTACAGATGAGGGATAACTTGATTCTCCCTACCTCTTCAGTGCTGATCATGTTATAGCTAGGAATGAAAGTTTATAGTTTATTGTTTGTGTTTATTATTGTGACACATGCATGTGCATGGGAGACAGCTCAAGGGTTTAGGTGATGGTAATTCTCCACCAATCCAGGAGGTGGCATTGTGTGATAATGCTCTCTTTTGTCTTCCCTCTGCAGACTGGAAGACTGACAGCCCTCCTCCATAGATGCCACTTTCGGTGTGCGCCCTCCTGGCCCAGCAGCCATATGACTGGAAGAACTGCCATCTTGGACAGTCTGAATAAGACTCAGGTCTCAGTAGTAACCAAGTAACAAACCAAGACTTGAAAAGTCAACTACAAAACCCTATTTCAAATGCCTTCAAAAACAGGAATTTCAAATAACTGCATAAGCCATTTTGTGTACAGTAATCCCTTACTTATCGCGGGAGATAGGTTCCAAGGCCGACCGCGATAACTGAATTTCCGCGAAGTAGGGACACCATATTTATTTAATTATTTAACGTGTATTTGGACGTTTTTAAACCCTCCCTGTATTGTTTACAACCCACCCTTTACTCTATTAATAACAGGGACAACTGCTAAGCAATATGAAATCGGTAGATAAGTTTACACTTACTGTATAGCGAAGTACACGTAGCTATATATGACGTGATGATGGTGATGAATATGCTGCGCAGTAAAAATGATGACGATGAAGGTGATAATCCCCTGAATGCAGTAGCAAGAGAATGTTAATGCTAAATGAGTGAGATGAGACTTCCTGGTTAATGCAGCACTCCGTCGCTGAGCCAATCAGCAGCGCACAGGAACTTAACTGCGTGCTCTGATTGGGTAGCTTCTCAGCCATCCGCCAATAGCATCTCTTGTATGAAATCAACTGGGCAAACCAACTGAGGAAGCAAATACCAGAAGTAAAAAGACTCATTGTCCGCAGAAACCCGCGAAGCAGCGAAAAATCCGCGTTATATATTTAGATATGCATACATGTAAAATCCGCGAAGTCGTGAATCCGTGAAAAGTGAACCGCGAAGTAGCGAGGGATTACTGTATTAAAACACAGACAAATGCTTGATTTTTAAAATTGAACTTGTCTATATTTCTTTGCAGCAAAGTCCTTGATCAAACTACTAAAATCTAGTTTCTAAACCAGATGAACTTCAATTGATATCTGATTCAAATAATTCAGTCTTTCTTGTCCCTATGTGGGTACGATCTGCACTGTTTTCTATAAACTTGCACCGCCATAAACACCTAATACACCTTTCCACACCACTCAGGAAGGCTTACTGTATTGCAAAGCATCATGTGGCACTGGGAAAAAAAATATTTCCCTAAGCTGGTCACAAGTTGAAATTTCATGAAATAAATTAGCATGATCACTGACTAACCCAGCAAATTCTGTGTTAGCTGGGGCACTTGGCTACTGTCCTGGTAAGCCCTTCCTAAAATCCAGGCATGTGATTCCCAACAATATTTCAATTGAAGCATTCAAATAAAAGCAGAATGGAGCCTGTAAACGAAAAGGATTCAGTATTCAAAATCATATCACTTTATTTTTGCTATCTTTCTCTTGTTACTCAAGATTGCGTTGCTGTTCAGTGGTTTTTGCAGCTGCCTCTGAGCTCTGGAAGCTCTGGCTTCTTCACTGTTTGCAAAGTCTGTACAATACAACCTTATGTGCAATTTCTTTTCTCTGTTTTTCCCACCAGTCTTTTAAAAAGCTAAGATTTCAGATGATGAATTACTCTGAAATTGGTATTGTGATGGATAACACACATGGGTTGAGGATGGAGCAAAGACCCTTACCTGGGCTGGAGACCAATACAATGGTATGCCATGACTACATTCTCACCCGACATACTAGATGGCACCATCCCTGACCTCGGTACCCATTTGGACACCCGTAGGCTCTGCTGGGAACTGTAGTCCCATGGGGCAGCCCTGTTGGTTTCCATGGGTTCCACTGGCGGCATTCATGATCCTTACTTTCTGGAGCTTCCGCTTGACCCAGAAGTGCTTCCTGTGGGCTATGTCCTGGCACCAGAAGTACTCCTGGGATCGGTATAAAAGGTGCTGTTCTGCATTATCCAGGCAAGTTAGAGTCAGGAGTGGAGTTCAGTCAAAGCCCACATGGGAGGAGTGGAGAAAGAAGAAGAAAAAGGAGAGAGAGAGAGAGAGAGAGAGAGAGAGAATAAAGATTTGCTTTGTGTTGTTGAATCTCTGGGGAAAGAAGCCTTTTGTAAGGTATTTAGTTGCAATAAACCTTTTATTGTGTCTTTATGGTTGTGTCTGGGGTTTGGGCTACTATGACACCCCTTACAGGTCACAGTATATTTGTATAAGGGTCTCTTGAGATAGATTGGCACTCTTTCCAGGGTTGACTTGCACTTGAGCCTGCAAGAGTAGACTCCAGCTTTCCAAGGCTCTGAATTAGGTTAGATGAATTCAGAAAATGGATAGGGGGAATGATTTTTAATGCCAATATTTCTCCTTCACTCGGCTTTTAGAAGCTTTAGTCAGGAAATGACAGCATGCTTAAATAGAAAATAGCACACGCATAATGTTACTAATATGCTGTATCTAGCTTAGAAAAGGTGACTAAAGTTTGCATCTTCACAGCACAAAAGAGAAAAAAAAATAACAGAATAATAATCATACAATTAAGCACTAAATTAACAACACACAGAACAGATACGTACTAAATGGACTCTGCAGTTCGCATACCAGGAGAAGATAGGAGCAGAGGATCCCATCATCAACATGCTACACCGATCCCTCTCCCACTTGGACAGAGGCAGTGGTACAGTAAGAATTATGTTTCTGGACTTCTCTAGCACCTTCAGCACAATCCAACCTCTGCTCCTTAGGGACAAGCTGACAGAGATGGGAGTAGATTCATACCTGGTGGCATGGATTGTGAACTATCTTACAGACAGACCTCAGTATGTGCGTCTCGGGAACTGCAGGTCTTACATTGTGGACATTTCTCCGGTCCGGTTCAGCCTATATACATTGGACTTCCAATACAACTCAGAGTCCTGCCATGTGCAAAAGTTCGCTGACGACACTGCTATTGTGGGCTGCATCAGGAGTGGGCAGGAGGAGGAGTACAGGAACCTAATCAAGGACTTTGTTAAATGGTGCATCTCAAACCACGTACAACTGAACACCAGCAAAACCAAAGAGCTGGTGGTGGATTTTAGGAGGACCAGGCCCCTCATGGACCCTGTGATCATCAGAGGTGACTGTGTGCAGAGGGCGCAGACCTATAAATACCTGGGAGTGCAGCTGGGTGATAAATTGGACTGGACTGCCAATACTGATGCTCTGTACAAGAGAGGACAGAGCCGACTATACTTCCTTAGAAGGCTGGCGTCCTTCAACATCTGCAATAAGATGCTACAGATGTTCTATCGGACAGTTGTGGTGAGCGTCCTCTTTTACACGGTGGTATGCTGGGGAGGCAGCATAAAGATGAGGGACGCCTCACGCCTGGACAAACTGGTGAGGAAGGCAGTATCTATTGTAGGCACAGAGCTGGACAGTTTGACATCAGTGGCAGAGCGATGGGCTCTGAGCAGGCTCCAGTCAATCATGGAGAATCCATTACATCCACTAAACAGTATCATCTCCAGACAGAGGAGCAGCTTCAGTGACAGACTGCTGTAAATGTCCTGCTCCACTGACAGACTGAGGAGATCGTTCCTCCCCCACACTATGCAACTCTTCAATTCCACTCGGGGGTTTAAACGTTAACATTATAAAAAGTTATTGTCTGTTATACCTGCATTTTTATCACTGTTTAATTTAATATTGTTTTGTATCAGTATGCTGTTGCTGGAGTATAAAAATTTCCCCTTGTGATTAATAAAGTATCTATCTATCTATCTATCTATCTATCTATCTATCTATCTATCTATCTATCTATCTATCTATCTATCTATCTATCTATCTATCTATCTATCTATCTATCTATCTATCTATCTATCTATCTATCTATCTATCAACGACAGCATTTTTTTGCCTTTTTTAATTGTATTTTCAGTTTTGTTAAACCTGTGGTATAAAATCTCTTAAGTACCACAAATACTGTATAAACAATGTAATTATAATTTTAAAAAAATTTAAGCTACCACTATACCAATTCCAAAGAATGTACCTTATAATCTATGCAATCACAATATAAAAAGTAGCATATCCAGGTACTCATGTTTATAATTCAACATATACAAGGTAAATAGGCATATTTTAGGGTCACAGAATAAAGGCTTTATACATGTGTTTGCTGTCATGTTTTTCTCCTTTTCTTCTGCACTTGGTGTTTTGTATGTAATCAGCAAAGGTTTATTTATTTGTTTATTTTGTGTCCTCCATTTCACAGTCTTAAAAGGGTCTGTCTCATTTCATTGGCCTCTTGTCTTGGTTCATTTATTTAGATTGTTTATTCCCATTCAGCATTTGGATCTAATTTCCTTGCTTCTTTTCTCATAATAGACAGAGGGAAATGAGAGTATTCAGTAAATGCTAAAAATGTTCCTCTGTGCAAGAAAAGCAATGCCTGTATAGTACGGTGCCTATTACTTTTTTCAGCTTAGATTTACTCCTTTCTATGTCACGCACACCCTGTGGTACAATTATTTTGGTGCTCCTTGAAGTCTTTACAAAATAAGTGTAAAAGGCATTTTGTTCTTGAGATGACTGACTTCCATAGAACAAAGAATGCTTAACATTGTATGGTTTGAAATATCCTCAGAGCTGCAGCTGGCCACTAACCTTCAAACTGTGTCCATCATTTATGTATAGGAGCATCTCTTCCAAATTGCGTTTAGTGGCCCCAAGCCATCCTTCATGTTTCAGACTGATTACTACACTGATAAAATAAAAAACAAATCCAAAGTAAATCACTAAGGTAAAAGGACAATTCACATTATTATGTTTGCATGGAGAGCTGGGAGTCGATGTGAAATTCAGAGAATATGTACTGTATGCTGTTTTGAAAACAGAAAAGTTATATGGGCTAATTCTAAGCAGAGATTGTTTGTGATCTATGACTGATTTGAGGTGTTTGTTCTCCTTTCACCCTCATACATACTGTAAGTTTGGCTCTTAGACATCTCTCTTTTACAACTCTTAGTTTCACTACTTGCACTGTGTCATTTCCGGATATTTCTGTTAATAAAGCAAATTTGACTTAAATACCTAGTGTCTGATATTCCCTGGGATGAAATTCACTAAATCCCATTTGTGGTTAAAACCAGAATTTGAAAATTAAGGCTTACTGAAGTGAATTTTTCTAAATGGTTTCAGTGACATGTTGAGTGCAGAGGGAGGTGCAGGCCCAGAAGTGAATAGCAAAGGTGAGAGTTGCATGGAAATTCCAGGAGCTGCTTTCCATTCTGAATTCTAAAGGTGCCTCTCTTGTATCAAAGGATATGGCTAAAATAAGCTGTGTGAATAGTATGTGCTGTAGAGGAGTGAAATGTGGGTGATGAAGGTGTAACATGAAACAGTCCTGGCCAGGTGGATGTGTGGATTGTAACAAGGTGAAAGGCTAATGAATGGTGAGTTAAGAGAAGGACTTTGTGTGGAGGGGATAGATGTGGTACTGAGAAGAAAGAAAAGTGAATGGCAGAAGAGGACAGATGACGCCAAGACGCAGGCTGAAGAAGACGAAGAAGAAGTGGTCGGAGGTGGTGTCTGATTGCATGAAAAAAATGAGTTTCACACTAAAGGATTCCAAAGACCTTGTAGAGTGGAGGAAAAATATTTTTGAGGGCTGTCAGCTGTCTAACCTGGGTGAACCTGGAAAATGTCTATTAAACCAGTGGCAATGGCAGCTGTCTTCAAATTGGGCTGCATGGGCTTGCTTTGAATAGTTATTGTATAACATGTTCACTGCTAATGTCTGGAATTTGCACCTTCTCCCCAGTTTTTGCACCTTATCCCCAGTTTGTGTGTGTTCTTTTTTTTCCAAGTCCTCTTATTTTTCCTTTCATAGAAAAATGACATCAGGCTATATTAATTACTGATTCTATATTGTCCCAGTGCAGGCATGAGAGTGTTACTGGAGTGGATACTGTGATGGACTTGTGCCCTGTCCAGATTTGGCTCCTGACTTGCATCTGTGGTTGCTAGGATAGGTTCTAGTCTTTATAATTAATAGGTTTCTTCCCACATGAAAATCATTACCACATTTTTTTTCTCTGATTCAAACTGTTATTTGTGATTTTAAGATATTTTATCATTCAGTTGATGACATCATCTCCATTTTAAGTACACACTTTTTCTCCACTCCTTTTTTGCTGTTTGTTATAATGCTCGGTGCTGTTCATGTGTCTGACAGCAGTGTAGTGCCTGATGTTGTGATTATGGACATTATTTAAGATGGCATTGTGCTTATTCAAACCTCAAATATTTTGCATCTCTTTATTAGCTATTTAGAATGTGGATATTTACACAGTGAGGAATGAAATTTTTTGTTCTTTGACCTGCTACCTGTCATCAAGCTATGCAGAATCTTCTCTCATTGGGAACCATCCATACATCCAGTGAGATCACGATCATTTAATTCTCCATCCTTGTACCTCACATAATGCAATGCCACTTCAAATAATGCACATGAGAAGTGCTCAAAAAATTTTTAAGTTGACCTTTAAGTAATCTGTATAGTGTGTAGCCTTATACAACAGCTCCATTATGATCAATTCCACTGTGGTAAGATTTTCTTCTGTCATTGATATAAAAGGTTGGCCAGACCCTGAGTCATTTTTGATAGATGTCCTGCCATGATAGACTTCTGCAGCCCATGTTTTGACTGTGACATATGAAGGGGATTGGTCCTGGTACATATTACCAAAGTGAGAATGAATTTCTGAAGGCATATGTTTCTTTGGCTTTAAAAATGTAATGATAGCACTAAACTTGATTTTTCTGTTATCTGTGTCCACATTGACTTGGTTCTGGAACAAGAAAATGTATTATGAATAAGAAAATGCTAGACAGTGTTAAATCTCATATTTAAATATAAAACCAGTGTAATAGAATACTTCATTTGGGTACAGGCAGAAAACTTTCTGATCACTCCTCGCATATTAATTAATATCCTTCAGATGATGGCACATTCCCACTTTCAGACACTTTCTGTACATATCTACAAGTCTTTTTCTAGTGTTAGAGTGGCATATGTTTTCAGGTAAAAAGCACCATCACCTTTGCACAGAACAATACTGGAAGTCACGCACATGCCAAAATAGGAACATAAGCCCTCTGAGGGCATGCAGTTGTAATTGATGCTCTGTGAAAGCAATGGCTAAGGGTACCATTGTAAGTGAGAGGTATGAGCAGTCTCAGCATGCAATGCAGCGGGCAGTAAACCCAGATGGTGGAAAATATTTCTGAACTTCTACAAACAGAGCAAGTAAGGCCTTATTATTATTATTATTATTATTATTAAAGAATGACAAGGAGTTTTTTTTTAATTAATTAGACAGATATTCACAGAAAAGAAGGGTCTTAAGTTATTTCTTAAATACATTGAGGGAATCAGTAGTACAGTTGGAGGTGGATATCCAGTTCCATCAACTAGGAACTACACAGGAAAAGAGTGTGGATTGAGATTTGATACCATGCAGAGTCACCAGACCCTGTTCCCTTGCAGACCTGAGTGGGTGAAAAGGAGCTTAGCACCTCACCAGTGTCTTCATATAAACAGATGCTGACCCACTGACTACTCTGTAGGCAAGCATCAGGGATTTGAACTGAAGAGAGGAGTGAGTGACATGTTCCTGTCTCAGCTGGTTAAATACAAGACGGGCCACTGCATTCTGGACTGTCTACAGTGGCTTGATAGCCCATGTGGGTACTCCTGCCAGAAGTAAGTTTCAATAGTCCAACAAAACCAAAGCCTGGACCAGAAGTTGTGCTGCATATTCCGTCAGATAAGGTCTTATCCTATGGATGTTGTACAGAGGAACCTGCATGTACAAGAAACAGTAGAAATATGTTTAGAAAAAGATAGCTGTTCATCAGTCACCACTCCAAGGTTATGTACTGACTTGGCAGGATTTAGTGACTGTAAGCCAAGCTGTACAGAAATGGGAAGATAAACAGACTGTCTGGCCATGATCACAAGAAGCTTGGTTTTTGCCAGGTTGAGCTATAGATGGTGGTCATTCATCAAGGTTGAGATATCAGGAAGACATACAGAGACACTAACTGATACTGAGTTGTCCTCAGGAGGGAAGGACAGGTATAGCTGTGTATTATCGGCACAGCACTGACAACAGTACCCAAGGGATTGGATGATGGAGCCCAGCAAGGTTTGACCATGTTGAAGGCAGAAGAGAGGTCTAGAAGGATCAGGACCGATTACATGTTGGTAACTCTAGCAAATCGTAGCTAGTCAACCACAGTCAGTAGGGCTATCTCAGTCGAGTGGTTCCTCTTGAAGCCGGACTGGTTGGAATTGAGCAATCCTTTCTGTACAAAGAAGGAAGAGACCTGGTTAGAAACAGCACGTCCAAGTGTTTTTGAAAGAAAGCAGAGATACAGGCCTGTATTTGTTAAATTGGCATGGTTCAAGTGTTGTTTTTTTGAGGAGTGGGGTTATCAGGGTGTATTTGAACATTGTAGGAAATACAGTTACTGTAGGTCCATAAATATTTGGACAGAGACAAGTTTTTTCTAATTTTGGTTCTGTACATTACCACAATCAATTTTAAATGAAACAACTCCGATGCAGTTGAAGTGCAGACTTTCATCTTTAATTCAGTGGGGTGAACAAAACGATTGCATAAAAATGTGAGGCAACTAAAGCATTTTTTTAACATAATCCCTTTATTTCAGGGGCTCAAAAGTAATTGGACAAATTAAATAACTGGAAATAAAATGTTCATTTCTAATACTTGGTTGAAAACCCTTTGCTGGCAATGACAGCCTGAAGTCTTGAACTCATGGACATCACCAGATGCTGGGTTTCCTCCTTTTTAATGCTCTGCCAGGCCTTTACTGCAGCGGCTTTCAGTTGCTGTTTGTTTGTGGGCCTTTCTGTCTGAAATTTAGTCTTCAACAAGTGAAATGCACGCTCAGTTGGGTTAAGATCAGGTGACTGACTTGGCCATTCAAGAATTTTCCACTTCTTTGCTTTAATAAACTCCTGGATTGCTTTGGCTATATGTTTTGGGTCATTGTCCATCTGTATCATGAAACACCGCCCAATCAATTTGACTGCATTTAGCTGGATTTGAGCAGACAGTATGTCTCTGAACACCTCAGAATTCATTCGGCTGCTTCTGTCCTGTGTCACATCATCAATAAACAGTAGTGTCCCAGTGCCACTGGCAGCCATGCACACCCAAGACATCACACTGCCTCCACAGTGTTTTACAGATAATGTGGTATGCTTTGGATAATGAGCTGTTCCATGCCTTCTCCATACTTTTTTCTTGCCATCATTCTGGTAGAGGTTGATCTTGGCTTCATCTGTCCAAAGAATGTTTTTCCAGAACTGTACTGGCTTTTTTAGATGTTCTTTAGCAAAGTCCAATCTAGCCTTTCTATTCTTGAGGCTTATGAGTGGCTTGCACCTTTCAGTGCACCCTCTGTATTTACTTTCATGCAGTCTTCTCTTTATGGTAGACTTGGATATCGATACACCTACCACCTGGAGAGTGTTGTTCAGTTGGTTGGCTGTTGTGAAGGGGTTTCTCTTCACCATGGAAATGATTCTGCCATTATCCACCACTGTTGTCTTCCGTGGACGTCCAGGTCTTTTTGCATTGCTGAGTTCACCAGTGCTTGCTTTCTTTCTCAGGATGTACCAAACTGTAGATTTTGCCACTCGTAATATTGTAGCAATTTCTTGGATGGGTTTTTTCTGTTTTCGCAGCTTTAGGATGGCTTCTTTCACCTGCATGGAGAACTCCTTTGACTGCATGTTGTCTGTTCACAGCAAAATCTTCCACATGCAAGCACCACACCTCAAATCAACTCCAGGCCTTTTATCTGCTTAATTGATAATGACATAACGACGGACTTGCCCACACCTGCCCATGAAATAGCCTTTGAGTCAATTGTCCAATTACTTTTGAGCCCCTGAAATGAAGGGATTGTGTTAAAAAAATGCTTTAGTTGCCTCACATTTTTATGCAATCGTTTTGTTCACCCCACTGAATTAAAGCTGAAAGTCTGCACTTCAACTGCATCTGAGTTGTTTCATTTAAAATTGATTGTGGTAATGTACAGAACCAAAATTAGAAAAAAGTTGTCTCTGTCCAAATATTTATGGACCTAACTGTATACTTGTGCTTTTCATTTATATATGTCAATAAAGGCCAACTATATAAATGTAAGGTTCTTAAGCCTTAATCTAATTAAAATAGCATGAGAAGAATTTCACAGATGACACTATTTATTTAGTGCTCTTCAACATGCCTGATCATTAGGTCTTTGTTGATCTTACTGTCAAGAAATCATGAATAAAATTATAGGAGGAACTTATGTTGTCCTTGTTGTTTTTTCAGTTGCTAATTCAATACAAGAAACTATCTCTCTGTTATAAAAACAAATCCTGGGAGGGAGACTAGGGAGACGAGACGTGATCTTCTTGGAAGACAATTTAACATCCTGCAAGAGACACTTTAACGTCACGCGAAGACAATTTGACGTCCCGCGAGAGACACTGTAACGTCAAGACAAGGCACTGAGACAACATTTACGGACATCTAAGGGACATCTAACCTAGCAGTTGTTGAAATGCTTTTGGCAGACACACTTCATGTGCTCCCAGCTCTTAAAACAACGACAAGCGAGAAGCAGAACATGCAGCTTGCCAGCAGCAGGAAGCCAGCAGATGATCCGACCACTTCTCCTTAGAGTGCGTTCAGCCCAATTTCACAACGCGAGCAGCAGAGACGCGAAGTGGCAAAAGGACAGCTGCTGTACAGGCTTTGAAATGATCTACACAAAGCGCGACAAGCAGAAAATGCAGCTCGCCAGTAGCAACAAGCCAGCAGATGATCCGACTGCAACTCTTTAGCGTGCGTTCAGCCCCCCCTTCACAATGTGAGTGGCAGAGACACGAAGTGGCAAAAGGACAGCTGCTGTACAGGCTTTTAAATGATCTACATGCAGCGCAGCAAAAAGGACACGCAGCTCGCCAGCAGCAGCAGCAGAAAGACAGCAGCTGAAACAACGGCATCTCCTTAGCATGCATTCAGCCGCCCTCCTTCACAACACGAGTAGCGTTATACGTCCTGCGAGAAAGATTTAACCACACCCAGGGCTGGAAATAAAGGACAAGTATTGTTTTTACAAAAGTTTTAAAGTAAAAGTGAAAATAATGCATATGTAACAATTCCCATGAAAATAGCAATCTCTTTAAATTGTATATCCGGTAAACTAAACCCAGGGGTGGGAGAGCGAAGCGAGCAGGGGGCGGAGCCCCCTAGTATAAGAAAATGCAGAGCAGGTTCATTTTCCTTAGGAGACTCTATTCCTTTAATATTGGATGTGACATCCTAGACATCTTCTACAACTCTGTGATGGCCAGTGCAATTTTTTTACGCAGTGGTGTCCTGCACTTCAGAAGTGACCCACAGAATCAAGAAATTTTCTTTCTTTTAAATTTTCTTGCTTTTTCGCCTTTGTGGTGTATGTTCAAAAAAAGTATGTGTGTATGTTTATTTATTTATTTACTTACCTACCTATTTATGTATGTATTCATTTAAAGTAGATTCTGTAAAAATCCAAATATCCCCCTCGGACAAATAAACTTCTATCTATCTATCTATCTATCTATCTATCTATCTATCTATCTATCTATCTATCTATCTATCTATCTATCTATCTATCTATCTATCTATCTATCTATCTATCTATCTATCTATCTATCTATCTATCTATCTATCTAATCCACATCTCAAATTTCATCTTCAGACCTAGTGGATGTTTGGTTAAAATATATTAGCACCAAGTTATTCAAATATTCTGTCATCAAATAATTAAACACCTTTGAGATTGTATGGTATCAAATGTTATTTTCTATATACACTCTGACAAAGTCCCAAGAACCAGAGGCCAACCTGTAAACAGTGGGCACAAGGTGATACCCCATTATTGAGGGTCCCTCATACATTGCAGGTTACAGTCATGCACACACTTGCGATCAGTCAAATGGGGGCATTGTTGACAGCTAACTGAATTCAAACATCTCTGGAATGTGAGAGGGGAAACCAAGGTATTAAGAGAAAACCCTGGCAAAACCACACAGAAAGAGACAGGAATGAGATTGGAAGTCATTCTCCTTGAGCTTGTGAAGCAGCAGTGCTAAACGCTGTACCAATGTGCCACCGTCTTTACTTTCATTCACTTTCTTATAAGTCTTTACAGACAACAAAAGAGATATAGTTTAGAATATATGCTTGAGCTGTTTGATTAAAACATTACACTGCATGATTTAAAGGAATGATTGACAGGAACTTCCTTCTAAAGTAATTTAATCTATTTAAGCCTGAAGTATGTTTTTTATGCAATACTTTGAATACTCGTTAGCCTACAAATTATTTTTAATGTTTTCTTTCTTGAAGATGACAAAGTAATGATTCCTCAGTGCAGCCAATGGCATATTATAATATTTTAAATGGCATTCACTTCTCAATATCAGAAAAGCCTACAATGTTAAAAATTCAAATAACTCAAAACGGGTAAACATTTCTTTAAAAGCTTTATATTGAAAGTCATCAGAAACTGCCATGTACACTATTTTTTAATATAATTGTATATCCAACAGAAAATATGCCCTTGACAACAGCTCAATCAGAGAAATCTATAATATAACAATACATAAAGCAATAGATCATTTTATAGGACCCTGACAAGAGCAAGAGCAAATATGTGAGGATAATGTGCAGTAAACATTCCAAAAATTAAGTCACTGTAAATAAAACAATATAAATGCCATATAATTACAGTTTTTTTCAATAAAGCAAATATATTTGAGCTTGCTGACCAATGAAGTATAAATGCACTTACATACTTTGAATTTATGATATTTTTAATGGTTCAGAGAATGTGGGTTTGATGCAAAGCTGAGTGATGAATCTCCAATTTTGCACTTACACTATACAGTAATCCCTCCTCCATCGCGGGGGTTGCGTTCCAGAGCCACCCGCGAAATAAGAAAATCCGCGAAGTAGAAACCATATGTTTATATGGTTATTTTTATATTGTCATGCTTGGGTCACAGATTTGCGCAGAAACACAGGAGGTTGTAGAGAGACAGGAACGTTATTCAAACACTGCAAACAAACATTTGTCTCTTTTTCAAAAGTTTAAACTGTGCTCCATGACAAGACAGAGATGACAGTTCAGTCTCACAATTAAAAGAATGCAAACATATCTTCCTCTTCAAAGGAGCAAACAAATCAATAGGGCTGTTTGGCTTGTAAGTATGCGAAGCACCGCGGCACAAAGCTGTTGAAGGCGGCAGCTCACACCCCCACCGTCAGGAGCAGAGAGAGAGATAGAGAGAGACAGATAAAAAAATCAATACGTGCCCTTTGAGCTTTTAAGTATGCGAAGCACCGTACAGCATACTTAAAAGCTGCACACAGAAGGTAGCAACGTGAAGATAATCTTTCAGCATTTTTAGACGAGCATCCGTATCGTCTAGGTGTGCGAACAGCCCCCCTGCTCACACCCCCTACGTCAGGATCACAGATAGTCAGCGCAAGAGAGAGAGAAAGAAAAGTAAGGTGGGTAGCTTCTCAGCCATCTGCCAATAGCGTCCCTTGTATGAAATCAACTGGGCAAACCAACTGAGGAAGCATGTACCAGAAATTAAAAGACCCATTGTCCTCAGAAACCCACAAAGCAGCGAAAAATCCGCGATATATATTTAAATATGCTTACATATAAAATCCGCGATGGAGTGAAGCCGCAAAAGGCGAAGCGCGATATAGCGAGGGATTATTGTACATTGAGATAGTTGAATGGATGATTATACTGGTTCACAGTGGTTGTCCAGATCGATATGGGCAGGTCTACAAAAAAATAGCTTTTAAATGATTAATAAACCACTGGCAGTGTTTTAACTACTGTAACTGCCATAGAGCAACTAGAAGTTCAGATGAATAAGAGTCTTGGAAAATACTGTATGAAAAAGGAAGAGCAAAGGAAAGGGCAACAGTTTTGGCAAAAGTCCAGCACTTTGTCAATATGACACAGAAAATCTCAAGTCTGATAATGCATTCTCTTGCCATAATCTAGCTTTATAGACTACTTTTCTTTAAGTGGGTTGTGAAATTGCCAGTGATTCTTTGAATGAATGCACAATGCAGCTATACTGACAAAGGCAATCCGAATGGAACATTTCAGTAAAAATATAATGTAACATTCATAAAGTGGTATTTTCAATTCAGTTGCACCTTCCATTCTGTGATTGTGATTAGCCATGAAACAATTAATGAATTTAAGTAACTGAATTTTTTGAGGTTCATTATTTGCAGGGTTTTCTATCAGACTTTAAGAGGTGGGACTCTCTAGAATTGAGTATTTCTGCTTTGTCCTATTTCAAAGTTGAGTTAAAGATGTTAGACTCCCTGGTTAATAGGTATGTATAATAATTTAAATGTTTCATTAAACAGCTAATGGATGCTGTTCATATTTAACACAAATTTAAAGTAGGGGGTCTTGTTGTTTCAAAACATTTTAAATAAAAGTGATGAAACCCTTTTCAAAAACATTTTCTTAATATTCTGTTTTGCAGGTGGCTTTCATATTTCTCTAAATTGCTGCAATTACAATCTTGGAAGCTCAACTATGGTTTAATTGTTGTTTTCCTATTTCATTTTCAAAAATTACTACTCTGTATCTGTCTTAGAAGAGTTTCACCTGCAAAGCTGCTAGGTAAATGAAGCTGTTAAATCTTGTGACAGAAGCCAAATGGGAAGGTGTGATCAGGACGTTCAGGGATTGAATGTGTATCTAAAATGTAGTGAAGATGCAAGTTTTTCATAGCATGTTTAAACACAGCAAGACATAACTTTCATGTTAGGAGCTGAGTTTTTATAAAAGTGTTTTTACACTACTGTTTAAAATTTCTTTAGTATTCTTGAGTTATTTTATTTTTCAGAAATTCTATGTTTTGTTCCATGATATGTCATGGCCTACCTTCCATTTTAGGGATTGCTGGGTATACAACTTCTGTTGCTTGGCACATCTTTGCCATTCTATGATATCACAACAGCTTTGATGCATTTTTAATTACTTTAATGTTCTCAATACCATATTTTTTGCATATAGACATGGCCATTTTTTTGCCTTTGTGTTTCCCATTGGCTACGCCATTGCTAAGCTTAACGACCATAAGTGTGTGCTGCATGTTGTCATTGCCACAATGGGATAAAGGTCAGTGTTACACGTTTATGAATCATCTAAATTTGCAGAGATTTTAAAGAACTTTGTAATTGTATTATTTTATTAGTTTGATCTACTAGTTTTGACTGTTTTGCCACCTGACTTTCATTCTCATCTCTCATTTTAATTTAATAAGTTTATTTCCAGCTTCTCCCATTCGCTACATCTTTTGTGACCCAGACTTTTGCCTCACAATTTGTGCTTTGTTTAATTACTCATATTATGACTTACCTATACTGACATCAACTTGTCTTTCAAACTCTCCATCTCCTGACCCTTGACACTAGAATTACCAGAGTCTACGAAAAAACTTGTAGATCCGGCCCACCTTAAAACTGTTCTCACCTCTCCTTTGTCTTCTAAATGTGCCAATTAACACGAGCAGCAAGCAGCCGGCTATTCCATCTCCCACCATCGCAGAAATGTTCACTAAGTTTTCCCAGCTCATGCCTTGTTTGATTATCTGGGAGTGACTGAAGTGTTGGAGTTTTAGAGTAGAAATAATAGATCGCTATTTGGAACACACGCATTTCATGTGTGTTCCGTTTCTACAGTAATCTGTGTAAACACATTTTTAAAACATATTTTAGTAGTAAATGACAAAATGTAGGCATAAACTATATAATGTATGAAGCCTGAAGTTAAAAATTACTATATACTGTATGAAGCCTAAGGTTAAAAAGAAAAAAAAAAAGAGCACTTTCTCCTCAACAGGGAATCAAACTCAGGACTCTGATGGACAGTAAACCTGCTGCACTCTGAGATAGAAAATCTTACCGCTACACCACAGAAGCTGTTGTATGGGATCCCCCCTCACCCAACAGGAACATCACGCTAAAGTGCGTCCCGAAGTGTGATTGCTTCACAGTAGAGCTGTGAGCCTGTTGTTGCCCCAGCAACAGATAAATAGTCTTAAACAGACGTGGTGATTGCACTTCGGGATGCTCTTTGGTGTTTTGTCCCATTGACGGAGGTCCCAAGAGAGTTTAGAAACCTCACATTTTCTTGAATGAGTGCCGCATTAATAGGAATGTTTCTTGAACGAGCATCACTGAACCACATAAAAACTGTCTTCAAATACAGCAGTTCGCATACGTTTGCAGCCCAAGATTTTTCTTCTTTTTTTTGCATATAACAAAGACATATGCATTGCATTTGTCATTCCAACAGATTTCACATCACAAACATTAACACTGTTATCGTGTTTTCATGTCTGCCATTTCTATATGAGGGTGACAATGAATTTCAATTCCAATGGATGTTTTTCAAATGTTGACAAGCAATAATCAAAAGGTATCACTGAAAACCACAGAAAACAAAAACAGCAAAAAAAAAAACAGTACGAGGAAAGTTCGAAGAAAGAATTTTTTTTACAATGTTTCTGTTTGGGGATCGTTGTGCAAATGTGCACAACTGAGCTGCGACCACAGATCTAACTGCTCTGTGGATGATTCATTCAAGCATTTCAAGGTCACTTCGTTGTAATGAAAGTATCTGCTGAATGTACTTCGTAGTAACGAAATTTCTATAGACTCGTGTCATATGGGGAAACTGTCGGGATCATAAAAATACTTTGTTGTAATACTTTCTCACCTCGGTCTCTCTCCTCTCTCTGCGCCGCTGCAAAGCCCCGCCCACCAAGTGTTCTGAAAAGTCTGAGTGAGTCTCCGTTGCCGGCAGTTCTCTCGCGGCCCGGCTGTCAGACGGCTGTGGCCCGGCAGTGGGCCACGGACCGGGGGTTGGGCACCCCTGACCTAAATGACTAAACCTAACTGAAATGGGTTGTTTTACTAGTTAATAGTGAAGTATTACAAACCTAAGCTGGAGGCTTTGTAAGTATCTATTAGGGTGTTTCATTTTCTAAGGCAAAAAATAAAATGTAAAATTTTTGCAGGCTTTGCTTACGCCCCGAGTCTCAGTGATATAAAAGATATATATGCCAAATTTCAAGAAGATTGGATAATATTTAGAGGTTGCACACTTTGATCAGTTTTGCAAAAGTAGGCAAAAAGTTCGATTTTTCAATGTTAATTACTTTAATTGGGAAAACTAGAAATTACAAACTTAAAATAATATTAAAACTAGACACTAAGATTAATAGGTAGTATGCAAAACATGTGTTATATTAATCAACTTTGAATGATGCAATCCCTTCTTTTGTTCGCTTGGTGACGACTTTTCTGTGATGCTTGACTACCCTCAACAAGAATTGTTTTTGTTGTTAGTCCCTGACCGATTTGTTAAACTTTTTTATCAGAGCAATTCCTGTTTCTGCGGTATCATTGACTACCTTAAGAGCATTCACATGGCTTCTTAGAGAATCACTGCAGTATTCTGTCACGTTGTGGATCCCAAACAATTCAAAGAACGTCTTTGTTTTATAAGTAACGAAATGGCTCAGGTCTTTGTCTTCAAAAACTAGATTTTTACCCTCTAATCGTTTCATTTCCTTTTTCTTTGCAGGTTTGGTTTCTAAATTTTTAGTCATATTTTCCTTTTCAGCCTGAGTAATACGTTCGTCCAAAAAAGCCAATCCTATGTTTGTTTCTGACAGATACCAAAGGTGTCTCTTAGCAACTGTGAGAGCACTTTTTTGACGTCTGCATCTGGGTAAGTGCTCAGAAGCTGTAGCATATCCAAATCATTCTTTGGAGCCCATCGACTTACAATTGCCTCGTGCCAAAAGCGAACATATATGAGGCTGACAAAATGTGCAACCCGTTTCATTCCTTTCAATTCTCGTTGAGGAATATTCAACTGTTTAGTGAAGAGAACAATTTTAAGTGCATATATTGCCTTTGCCATCCACCTTGCTTGATGCAGAGCCCCTGGGATCCTGAAACTGAATATTAGAAATTTCACTAGTTTGAAATAAAAGTGATCAATGCGTGCAACCCCTAAATATTATCTTCTTGAAATTTGGCATATATATCTTTTACATCACTGAGACTCGGGGCGTAAGCAAAGTCATATGTAAATCACATCTTTGGAAAAATGAAACACCCTAGTATCTATGTCTTCAAAATTGTATCTGGAACCTTTTTTTTTATTCTATCTATACGAGATCATCTGAGCTATATCTTGGAAAATCGGAGAACCGGAGTATTCAGACATTCATTTAGAAGGCATAAAGAAACTATGAACAGGCCTGTGTTGTCTTAGTAGTATCATGTATTATATATATCCAGTAAAACAAGCCATTACATTTATATTTCTTAAACATTTGCCTCCAAGGCTGCATTCAGAATGGAGTTGGTACATGTTTAAAAACTAGGACTGAAACTTATGACCAGTGTCCTCTAGCCATATCACAACATTAATACTTTACCAAAATAGCACAATCCCTGGTAAACAAGTGTTTTTAATGTTTCAAGGAGACTACTGATTCTGAAAAGTCCTTCACAGTGGATGTGAAAATGGCAGTCTTTACAGTCATAGATAATGGAGCTGCTCAACATTCACAGACATATGCTGTTGTCTTTGCCATTGTACTTGAAGACAATATTATCATCGAAAGTATCAGTGACTTACCAAGTGCATTTTTCTCCTCATTGGCCTACTATATGTCCTTAACATTGAGTATCCCAAAGAAATGAAGTACACTTTTGAATTAATCCAGAAAGCCTTTCTAGGGACTGGCAGCAATTACTCAGCAAGGGTCCTGTCTTTCAAAAATAAGCTCTTGCAGTAATCCCCTGAGAACTGACCTCATCTCTGGAGATTTCTGAAATGTGTACAGCCTTTTGGTGCCAACTGTTTTGTTTTTGTTTTACTTTTTGGAAGGCCTCTTTGCTACATTTGTTGTAACCCTTAAAGTTTATGCCTGAGTAAGGCTGGCACCCCATATGTTCATAAAATGAATAAAACTATGTCTATTTGTTTGTGCATGAAAAATAAACATTTATACTCCAGCTGTTTTTGAGAAATGAATTATTACATATTAAAAACTTAAGTGAAATAAAGCACAAATAAACTAGACTATTCTGGATTATTGATCTGGTGCTTAAAAGTGTCACGTTTTTGGAAGTAATATTTGATTCCTCAAAATGTATAATCACAAATATTCCTTTTGTCATTCACAAATGAGACAGTTTTATGAATTTTTTGAAGCCTTAGGGACAGACTGAACAGATGACAGAGGACACAACAAAGTTGGTCAGCACAGGCCTTAAGAACTTAATGACTGACTCCATGGGGTCCCACAGCTTTTTCTGGTGTGTAGCGTCCTCGGTTGTCTCCTTACATGGTTTTCGTTTATAGCCAGCCCATAATGATAGTCAGAGGAAGACTCATCAGTTGTTGATGTAGTAGGGATGGTGTGGCAATACTGGTCATTGGAAAAAGGTGGCATCAAGAGAGAAAATCTATTAAAAAAACTGGTTGAGGACATTGTCTTTGCCCTTATCCCCTTCTAGCACATGAGCCCAAGATTGCCTGAGTCTAGTAATTATGCCCAATTCATTCCAGACACATTTTATGTTATTCTGAGTGAGTTTGTTTTCTATTTTAGATTTGTAAGCTTCCTTTCCTTCATGCAGCTTTTTCTTCAACACTCGCTGTGTGTCCTTCAGAGCCAATTTGTGGACTGATTTGAATGGTCTTTTTTTCTTATTTAGAAGACCTTTTAGCTCTTTAGTAATCCAGGGCTTGTTGTTTGTAAAGCATCACACTGTCTTTGTGGGCACCACTGTGTCTACACACAAGTATAATCTGTGATACAGTGGCAGAGTCCCTCAATATTGTCCCCATGTGACTCACACATCATTTCCCAGTCTGTCATTTAGAAGAAGTCATTCACAATCATTTCAGCCTCTAGGCTCCACTTCCTTACTATTCTGGTGGTTACAGGTGTCTGACTAATAACAGGGTTGTAAGACAAATAAGATGAATCAGGTTATGGTAAGAACTAATCAGACTGATTTATTAGTTAAAAGCAGGTAATTCACTAATTTCTGAAATTGTAAAATTTATCAACACGGTGTGTGACGAATGGCAATATAGTATATGTGAGACGATTTAGGCTTGAATTTACATAATTTGAATACTTTTTAATCTCATTAATTCTGTTCTTCATTTTGGGTAAAATATTGAATTTTTTTGACATTTGCCATTTAATTTGACATGGTGTGCAGTGCTACTAATTGCGTTTATTTCTAATTTAAATCCATGAAAATATAACATGAAAAAGAAGCTGTAGGGCTGAGTACTGTGTAAAAGTGTCCAGTGATTTAACATAATGGGATGGACTGACACCTTAAGAGGACTGATTTTTGCCCTTCAAACTTCATTTGAATTAGCAGGAAAGATAAATGATGGATTTAATACAAAACTGTTTATTTTGTACACTAAAACAGTAAACACCAACAAATGGTTTTAGGTGGAACAGACTTAATTATGTTACCAGCATTAAAAATGAAGTTTAAAA
The DNA here is from genome assembly GCF_900747795.2 of Erpetoichthys calabaricus. Classification (NCBI taxonomy): domain Eukaryota; kingdom Metazoa; phylum Chordata; class Cladistia; order Polypteriformes; family Polypteridae; genus Erpetoichthys; species Erpetoichthys calabaricus. The sequence goes on from NC_041396.2 coordinate 146,040,150, forward strand.
TTCAATAAAAGTAAGAAATGCTTGCAGAAACCCTTACAAAATAATGCTAACTGCACCATGTTAAATTATGATTAAAATGGCACAGCAGAAACTCTATATCAAAATCGAAACCCAGTGCATATAATAGAAACATTCTTCCATAAAAGGATTCAGAAGCAGTCAGGCTAGAAAAATAATAAAAGACAAGCTTAAAATGGGAATTCATTGTCAAACAGGTCATTTTTTATTTATGGTTTTCAAGTAAAGCTATGGCTTTAACAGCAGAGCGATGATGACTAATTTCACTCTTTCTCTTTTGCAATGGAATTTAGCCTTTCTGTCATGAATGAAGTATTTTGCTTTCTTTTTCTTACAGACTTTCTGCCACCCCTGCAGTCTGAGTTTTTGTCCTGATTTCTTTCATAAGGCTGCTCCCTTTGTGTTGACTGCCTTTTTCATCTGGTAAACAAAAAATATTTGAATCCATACTTGCAGAAATATTTTTAAACCTAGGAAAATTTTAACAATATAAATCTACATTATTTCTGAGGCAAAGTAGATGAGATGCCATTTAGACATGTCAAATAATATTACTCTAGTAGAATAATGCTTTAAAATATCCTTAGAAAACATAAATTGCACATTTCTTTTCTATTATTATTTTTAAGAAATACTTTTTCTCCTTCATCAGCTATACATTCATCATTATAGTTGCCTTTTCAATGCATTTATTGTTACATATTTAAGAATACATTTTATGCTGACCCTGAATGTAGCTGCTTAAAGATTTAAAGATGTTAATAAAGGTAAATAAAACCTGGAAAGTGCTTAAAGTGATATGTACCTAGTAAATGTTTTATAGTATATTTATTTATGTTCTTTTGAGTATGAAATTTTACTCATTCTTCCCTGTAATACATGCTTCTTTACCTTAATAACTCATTTAGAAAGCTGCACATTTATAATAGAAATCTGTTCTTTCACTTTCTGTACCCCAATAAGCCATTCATTTACTCAAAATGGGTTAAGCCCAACCTGGATTCCACTGGATCTATTCATTTTCTGCATTATTCTTCTGTTTATTACTTCACTTTCTGCCTTACCACCAAGGTTAATGTATTTTTGCACTGTTTTATTTCTTTGTTTGAGAACCTCAATTGACATACATACAGGTGAAAGATAAGAGGGATTACATTAAAGATGGAAAACAGAAAGCAATTCTTTGCACAGTGGGTGGTGGAAATCTGGAGCAAACTGCCACATCATGCTGTTGAAAAAGAAACCCTGCCATGCTTTAAGTACTGAGATACTTTTAACCATTATATCCTAGCTAACCAAGCTAGAGGGTAGTGTGTATGGTTTAATCTTGTATGTAAGCTTTGTATGCATCAGTGATTTAAGTTAGGATAAAAACATTACATTTGTTAAAAGTATAAAGTGCATTTTTAAGTTGCTTAAAATATGCAACTCATGCATGAATATGACTGCTGGGATTCTATACTGCAGAGAAATGACATAGTGCCACAGAAGGTTTGCAAAGCCCCAAACACTTAATAAAAACCTTCTTGCCATGTACAGTACTTGTGTATTTGTTTATTCAGATTTTGTGTTGCTTTCTGAGTATTTTTCTTTTTCTTTTTTTTTCAAATCACACAACATTCTATACAAATAGATCAATTTTACAATAATAGGATTGAAGACGAATCAGCCCCCACCCCTGACTATTTTTCACTTGCATAAAACTATTTTGGACAAGCTATGTTTAAATGATTAAATAATTTCTATATTGAAATGTTGTGTATTTACTACTGAGAGTAAATTCAAAATAAAAATTAATTAGATTATTCAGTAAAGTTTCAACAACAAAGGTTTTCATTAACTCTCCAAATGTCAGATGAGGCTTGAATTCCTTGTGCATCAGTGAAGAAGTCCCTCTGCATTTTTCTTTTCTTCTGGTAGTATACATGTCTGGTGGATGAATTGTAATCTTTATCCTACCAGGTGGATCATGCGTTATGTATCAGTGCTTGATGACGCATTCGGATTTTCATCTGTTATTTTACTAATCTGTAGAGACCACTCTGTTAGGTACACAAGACAGTAAGTTGATCTCTCATTCCCAATGGAGTAGCCTCGATTTTCAGGGTTCACTGACTTAGAAATGTTTTGAAATGTGCCACAGGAAAATATGAACACTGAGAGGTGTAATTGTGGCATTGTATAGCCAGGAGATAGTAATATTACAGGGAAAACCTAAAGTACAAAGTAAAGGAAAAGTTACAAACATGGAGACTACTATATGGGATTGCTATTCCATTTACATGCAGGTACAAGCTATTCCAAATTTTAGGTGCATAACAGCAGAAGGCCGCCTCACCACTTCTTTTAAGTTTATCTCTTGAAATTCTAAGTAGACACTCATTTGAAGATCTAAGGTTACAATTTGAAGTGTAAGGTGTAAGACATTCCAAAATATAAGATGGAGCAAGATTATTTAAGGCTTTGTAAACCATAAGTAGTATTTTAAAGTTAATTCTAAATGACACAGATAACAAGTGTATTAGATAGATAGATAGATAGATAGATAGATAGATAGATAGATAGATAGATAGATAGATAGATAGATAGATAGATAGATAGATAGATAGATAGATACTTTATTAATCCCAAGGGGAAATTCATATACTCCAGCAGCAGCATACTAATACAAAAAACAATATTAAATTAAAGATTAATAATAATGCAGGTAAAAACAGACAATAACTTTGAATAATGTTAACATTTACCCCCCCGGGTGGAATTGAAGAGTTGCATAGGTTGAGGGAGGAACGATCTCCTCAGTCTGTCAGTGGAGCAGGACAGTGACAGCAGTCTGTCCCTGAAGCTGCTCCTCTGTCTGGAGATGATACTGTTTAGTGGATGCAGTGGATTCTCCATGATTGACAGGAGCCTGCTCAGTGCCCGTCGCTCTGCCATGGATGTCAAACTGTCCAGATCCATGCCTACAATAGAGCCTGCTTTCCTCACCAGTTTGTCCAGGCATGAGGCGTCCTTCTTCTTAATGCTGCCTCCCCAGCACACCACCGCGTAGAAGAGGACGCTCGCCACAACCGTCTGATAGAACATCTGCAGCATCTTATCTGTCCTCTCTTGCACAGAGAATCAGTATTGGCAGTCCAGTCCAATTTATCATCCAGCTGCACTCCCAGGTATTTATAGGTCTGCACCCTCTGCACACAGTCACCTCTGATAATCACGGGGTCCAGGAGGGGCCTGGGCCTCCTAAAATCCACCACCAGCTCCTTGGTTTCGCACCATTTAACAAAGTCCTTGATGAGGTTGGATGGTGTTGAAGGCACTAGAGAAGTCTAGAAACATAATTCTTACAGCACCACTGCCTCTGTCCAAGTGGGAGAGTGATCGGTGTAGCATATAGATGATGGCATCCTCTGCTCCCACCTTCTACTGGTATGCGAACTGCAGAGGGTTGAGGGCGTGGCATACCTGTGGCCTCAGGTGGTGAAGCAGCAACCGCTCCATGGTCTTCATCACATGTGACGTCAGAGCAACAGGCCGGAAGTCATTCAGCTCACTAGGACGTGATACCTTTGGGACTGGGGTGATACAAGATGTTTTCCAAAGCCTCGAGACTCTCCCCTGTTCCAAGCTCTGGGTTGAGGATGCGCTGTAGAGGATTCCCCAGCTCCAGCGCACAGACCTTCAGCAGTCGTGGCGATACTCCATCTAGACCCGCTGCTTTGCTGGCACGAAGTCTCCTTAGCTCTCTGCTCACCTGCACTGCAGTAATTGTGGGTGGGGATGCCTCTCCTATGCTGGTATCAGCAGAAAGATGGGTGGAGGGTGTAGTACTCCGAGGTGAGAGTGGGTTAGGGTTGTCAAACCTGTTAAAGAAGTTGTTCATTTGGTTTGCTCTCTTCACGTCTCTCTCGATGGTGGCACCCCGCTTCGAGCTGCAGCCAGTGATGATCTTCATCCCATCCCACACTTCCTGCATGCTGTTATTCTGCAACTTCTGCTCCAGCTTTCTCCTGTACTGCTCCTTCGCCGCCCTGAGCTAGACTTGGAGTTCCTTCTGCACGTGCTTGAGCTCATGCTGATCACCGCCTTTAAAAGCCTTTTTCTTCTGGTTCAAAAGGCCCTTGATGTCACTTGTAATCCATGGCTTGTTGTTAGCATAGCAGCGTACAGTTCTTACTGGAACTACAATGTCCATACAGAAGTTGATGTAGTCAGTAGTGCAGTCAACAACCTTCTCAATGTTCTCACTATGTGATCCCTGCAGGATATCCCAGTCCGTAGTTTCAAAGCAGTCCCTCAGAGCCTGCTCTGCATCAGGGGATCACTTCCTGAATGAGTGTGTGGTTGTAGGTAGCTCCCTCACTCTTGGTTTGTAGTGAGGCTGAAGCAGAACCAGGTTATGATCTACTTTCCCAAGCGCAGGCAGCGGGGTGGCGCTGTATGCGTCTTTAACGTTTGCATACAGTAAGACAATAGTCTTATTTCCCCGGGTGTTACAGTCCACATACTGAGAGAAGTCAAGTAATGTTTTGTCCAGTGTCACATGGTTAAAATCTCCAGCGATTAGCACAAGTGCCTCAGGATGCTGCGTTTGTAACTTAGCAACAGCAGAATGGATGATGTCACTCGCTATCTCCACGTCCGCCCGAGGAGGGATGTAAACAATAACAACAATGACGTGTCCAAACTCTCTGGGCAAGTAATCGGGACGCAAACTTACGGCCAACAGTTCGATGTCCCTGCAGCAAGTGGGGATTTTGATGTTTACATGTCCAGAGTTACACCACCTTGTATTGACATAGAGAGCTAGACCTCCTCCTTTGTGCTTCCCGCAGGTACTTGCATCTCTGTCCGCTCTAACTGTGCTAAACCTGGGTAGCTCCATGTTAGTATCTGGGATGGTGGTATAGTTAGCCACGTTTCACAAAAGCACAACAAACTGCATTCTCTGTAGGTTCTGATATTTTTCACCAGAGCAGCCAGTTTGTCGATTTTATTTTATTTATATTATATTATTTATTTATATTATATTATATATATATATATATATTTTATTATATTGACATCAAAACTGGGGTGATGTGCCCGGATTTTCGTTTCCGAGTTAAGATTCTAGCAGCTGCATTCTGCACTAGTTGCAATCGATTGATGTCTTTTTTGGGTAGTCCTGAGAGGAGAGCGTTACAGTAATCTAGCCAACTGAAAACAAAAGCGTAAACTAATTTTTCAGCATCTTCCAATATAAGAAGTCTAACTTTTTCTATATTTCTTAAGTGAAAAAATGCTGTCCAAGTAATCTGATTAATATGTGATTTAAAATTCAGGTCAGAGTCAATAGTTACCCCTACATTCTTTACCTTCGACTTGACTTTTATTTTTAATAACCTCATTATATCCATTATTGCCAATCACTAAAATTTCTGTTTTCTCTTTAATTAGCTTGAAAAAATTACTACTAATCCATTCGGAAACACAAGTGAGACATTGTGTCAGTGAATCAAGAGTGTCAGGGTCATCAGGTGCTATTGATAAATACAGCTGTGTGTCATCGGCATAGCTGTGGTAGCTCACATTATGCCCCGAGATAATCTGACCTAACGGAAGCATGTAAATCGAAAAGAGCAGCGGACCCATGATAGAGCCTTGTGGAACACTGTATAGAAAATCATGTGTCTTTGAAGTATAATTACCACAACTAACAAAGAAGTTTCTCCCTGCCAGGTAGGACTCAAACCAATTTAAGACACTGCCAGAGAGGCAAACCCATTGACTAAGGCGATTTCTAAGAATATTGTGATCAATGGTGTCAAATGCGGCACTCAGATCTATGAGGATGAGAACAGATAAATGGCCTCTGTCTGCATTTACCTGCAAGTCATTTACTACTTTAACGAGTGCATTTTCTGTGCTCTGATTTGTTCTAAAACCTGACTGAAATGTATCAAGAATAACATGTTTATTGAGATGGTCATTTAACTGCATAATGACTGCCTTCTCTAGAATTTTACTTAAGAAAGGCAGGTTAGAAATAGGTCTAAAATTTTCAAAAGCAGAGGTGTCAAGATTATTTTTCTTTACCAGGGGTTTAACTACAGCAGTCTTAAGACAGTCTGGGAAGACTCCTGTATCTAATGATGAGTTTGCTATGCCAAGAATACTATCAAATAGCACGCCCAATACTTTTTTGAAAAAATTTGTTGGTATTGGGTCAAGGACACAGGTGGAGGGTCTCAGTTGAGAAATTATTTTATATAAATCAGGTAAATATATCCTGGTGAAAGAACTTAATTTGTTTATAATGGAGTACTGGGATTTAAGAGCATCAGTATTGGGGAGATGTACTATATTATTTATAATATCATTAATTTTTTTATTAAAAAATACAGCAAAAGCCTCACAAGTTTCATTGGAAATATTTTGGAAGCATTTCTTTGAATGACCTGGATTTAGCAGATGATCAATTGTACAGAATAAAACTCTGGGATTACTAGCATTGTTATTTATAATTCTAGAGAAATAACACTGCCTCTCAAGATGGACTATGTTGTTGTATTCTATTATTTTAACCTTCAATATCTTATATCGGATAATCAGTTTAGTTTTTCTCCATTTACACTCAGCTCTCTGGCCTGTTCTCTTTAGATCAGACACTCTTTGGGTCTTCCATGGTGTAACAGTGCTAGAAGACTTTTTAACTATCTTTTCAGGTGCAACTATATCCGCAGCAGCTCTCACCTTAGTATTAAAATTTTCCACCTTACTATTTACATTATTCTCACCATTATAGTAAGCACTACAAACGGACTGGTTGCTTTGAATGTTTGTAAATTTTGAAGCTGATGATGAATCAAAGAAGTGTTTTTTAACAATATGCTTTTCGTGAATATTTTCTATCATTATCTCTATATTAAATAGTAAGAGAAAATGGTATATGTTTATGTTAGATTGCATGATAATATGAAAGGAGTCTGAGTAGTTTAGAAGGGAGATCGAAAGAAAGAAAGGGTCAAAAAAAGGTATAATTTAGTGTTAGCTAGCATGGCGGTGTGAAGGCAGGCAGTCAGTGGCCCCATGAGGGAGCAAGGGGTGCAGAACTCCAAGGATGGATGACAGGGGAAGTGATCAAGTGGTCTCCTAGGGATTTTGCAGACGCCTATGAGGGCATATGGAAAACAGACATCTGGCCAGGATGAGAGGTGAAGAGACAGACCACAGCTGTCGGGAGTCTCAGCCCAGGTGCAAGACTATAGGGTAAGCAGGGGAGGCAGAGGGAGAAAGATGTGCTAGGCTGGCAGAAAAGGAAAGAAAAGGAAAATGATATCTGCATGGTCTGCATGGTTCTTGGATATTAATGGTTGAAAGAACTTATCGTTTGAAGTTCAGATTTTCTAATCAAACTAATTTTTTCTATTTGAATTGTCTAAGAAAAGAAATATTACAATAGTAAAATGAACAGGGAAACTATATAATCTTAATAAAGAAGACATACCGGCTGGGTATGGGCATTTGGGTATGACAAATGCTGTAACGCCATACCAATAACTGTATGAGAACTACACTGTTTCATTATTCAGCCAATGGGACAACATTGTCATTTCTTGACAATTCATTTCAAAGATCCTACTGCCTATGGTTATTGTGTCAGTCCTATGAATAATAAAGTAATCTGTCCTGCAGTGTACATTTTCCAGCATAAGCTTAAATAGCCACAGAAAGTTAAAAGGAGGATTCTGAAATTGATTTTATAAAGGAAGACAATCAAGAGACTTAAGAATCAATAGTGGTGCATGGTTCTTGTTAATATCACTGCTGCTTCGTTTTGAATTATCTGCTGAGTTGAGAAAGAAGCTGAAACTGCTGAAAGTAGAGCATTGCAGAAGTTAATTCTGCCATGATACAAATATATTATTTTTTTTTAGTATCCTGCATTGCTTGACACCTTAGATTTCTTTAGATATTATGAAGGTGGAGAAGACATATCTTTGGTAGTAAAGCATTATACTGAAGATATGAGTCAAAGATAACATCTACATTTTTAGTAAATTCACATCAACTAAGTTTGTGTTTTCAAATTTGTCAATTTTATTCCTAGCATTCAGAAAATAAATAATTAGTATGGAAGCTCCAAATGGTAGGTCTGACAGATTCCTGTATGTGCTCTACATTACATTTATACTGTACACAAAGTAATTTTGTCATGCATAGAACAAAGGCCTTTGAAAGGTATGAATATCTAATGGAAATTCAGTCCATTACTACATTGTAATAGCAGACACGTCACTTCATAAATCTAGTTTACATGGATTTCAGAAACTCATAGGATATTCTTTCAGACAACCCAGTATTGAAATAAGTAGGAAATGAATGGAAGGATGCTGAATAATGCTGCAGAGTTGGGTTATGGTTAGATTGCAAACCCAATGGTGAGTCACCAAACAAGGTAAAGTATTTTGCTAACTCTTTTCTTACTAACCTCACTTGTGCTTGTGCGTTTGTTTTGTGGATACTGCAACAGCACTGAGAGCCCCTTATTCCCTATGGAAACTGTTAACATTTGAATTTGATGATTGTATATAGCGTGGAACTGATTTCTCTGTGCTATTATTTCCTCTGCATGTCCTGAAGTACAAAAGAAACACCACGATGCACCAAAATGTGGAGACGCAATAAAACAATCAAAAAAAAATTCATGTGACAACAAGATACCAAGAAGGCATGATTCACCAGCGTTTGTGTGTCAGTTTTTATCCCTCCAGGTCAGAGAATTTCCAGTTCCATTGTCTGAAAACACTACTCACATCCACATTTACTCCCAATTTCAAATAAAAACTAACAGTGTCAGATCTGGGGTGGTGGAGGGGAAAAAACACTAACTTTTACAAGTACCACACAATTACACCGGCTGTTACAGATTCAAATCGAATGTATTTCTTTTATTATATAATAGTAATAAAAATAGCAGCTCACTACTCAAAATGGTAACTGGTGGACCCAGGAATTGAACCGGCAACCAAGTAGTCATGTCAGTAGCTTACCCTGAGCCAACTTCTTTATCATCAGTTATATTCTTGAATAAAAGCGCACTTGTTTTGTTATACTTGTACCTTTTGGGAAAGTATTTATTTGTTATTTGGACTTCAGTCTTTACACATTATACACTTCATGCATACATTTTGTCATTTATTACTAAAACATGAAAAACGTTTCTGTTTCAGCGATGTGTTTACATAGATTGTTGTAGACACGGAACACACATGAAATGTATGTATTCCAAATGACAATATATTATTTACCCTCTACAATTCTAGGCACCTCATTCCCAGATAAACCACTTGAGTGCTGAGAATCTTCTTTGCAACTTGAGCTGCGGCAGTGCTGATCGACACATTTACAACACAAAAGACACTAATGGAGAGGTGTGAAGGAATTTAAGGTGGGCTGCCACCTTCTACCTTATAGTTTAGGATAAGAATTTTGGTTAACTTTTTACTAGTTTTATTATTGCTTTTTCTGTCTTTAATTCTATACTTGAAATGTCTTAAAAGGATTATTATGACAGTGTAAGTATTTTTGGTTTCAGCAACTAAGTAAAATATACATCTTAATTTACGTGCATATTGTCATTCTAAAATTTTGCTAATGCATCAATGGTGTCAGGGGTCAGTATTGGCAAATTTAAGAGTTTGTTTAAAGTTAAAAAAAAGCTTTTAAAGAAATGTTATTTTTCAATTCCTATCTTGAAAGATGAACTGTAAAATATAAAAATTTCATAATACTGAACTTTCCTTAAAGTTCATAAGCTGGAAAGTTAAAAGTGTAAATCATAAGCTCAAGAAGAACACAGTGATTTCACATCTTAGCTCTCTGCAGTTATATATATAATATTTTGGCAAGAGATTTATTTAGAGAGTGAGGATCAATTTCGCTTGAAAAAACATTGGGTTAGTCAAGTTGTTCACTTTATAATATGAAAACACAAGGAACGTGAATTCTGAATCAAAAAGCAATCACTTCACAGCTAATTTTATAATATAGGACCCTGATGGGCACTACGTTAGTTGTGGTGAAGCTATATGAAACTAGTAAACATAAATTTAAAAAGACATGGTTAAAGTTAGTCTTAATTCCCAATATGAGCTCTCATGAGCTAATAATGGCAAGATACTTTAAGTTTATATTACATTCCAAAATATATAGGTAATCACCAACTATAACTGTGTCGTGTAAAACTGGCACAATAATTTCACATTTTGTTAGGAATCATAATCTGTGAGACCCATGGAGACATCTTCTGCAACAACAGGAACTGATCTAAGACAGAACATTTTTGAAAATAGTCAAATAAAAAGCAACTACTCTCCACCCGCTTTATGCCCAAAATTAACACCTAGCTTACTTGTTCTCATCTCAGTAGCAGAACGTACAATTTATTTTCCACACACAGAGAAGATGTTACTCATTAAATCATTATCACAAAGTCAAGGTTATTTTCTCATGGAAATCAAAAGCTGAACTGTCTAACTAAGCACAATCCTGAATTCCCTTTCAGCTTTCAAACAATACACTGCACTCCTGTTAAACCTGACAAGATTTTCTGGCTTAAGGCATATCATCCGAAATCTACCAGTTAAAAAGGTTATAGCATCACTCACATATATATGTTGGATGAAATAGAATTTTCTTTTTTTTAATGCTCATGGTGTGGGCATCAGTGCAAAGCACATATTTTTCTTCAACAAAAGAACACTCTGCTAGTGTGTTCCTCTCCCTCCCAAGGAATGAACATCTCTCACCCTCGTCTTACCATTTTTTAACATCTATATACACTCATACACACTTTTGTAAGGTAAAGCATTGTCCCAATAGGGCTTAAAGAAGTTTGAGTTTAACTCCATTATCATTTTCTGTTAACATTTTCTTAACTCACTAAAAGTGCATACACTGAGATAGGCAGGGTATCCTATTATTAGACAAGGACAATGGTGCAAAGTCTCACTGACTTACCCCACAAAAGTAACTTGTAAACAAAAAAAGTATATAAAAAATTGATGGAACTTCTTGTATCTCTCAAATGCATTTATCAAAGTCATATTTTCACATTTAAAACTTTATAATCTATGCCCAAGAGACCAACAGTATATGATAGTGTTTTTCTTGAGATAATAAAATAACAAGGCTTCTAACTGTTTACTTATTGACTGTTACATAAACTACTCAAGTTGGTTTAAAGCAGGTTAGCACATTATTTAAAAAAGAGTATTACAATTAAATGCATTTAGGGTAGTTGCTCTTTATTTATATTTTCAGGTTATATTACCATAGGAAAAAAATCTATGCTGACAGCACTTTACTTACTCTGACATGGTCTTTATTATTTCTTGTATTCTTTTGGGCTTTTTCCCTAATGCAGAAACTCAGGATATCACAGTCTCTTGACACATTATCCCTATAAATATGTATGCTGATATTAGGCATTCAAATCACATACTATTCTCCGCTAATGTTCATCCTTCTTTCAAATATTACAGCATCCTATTTCTTTAAGTCTTCATCAAAATATACTTGTATGAATTTATTTATGGCATCCACCTTCCCATGTAATTAAAATAAGCTGAATGGAAACAAGAAGCAAAATGAAGGAGCAGCAGATTTGTTCTCTTGAAATTGACTAATGCAATGAGGAAAGGCATTTTGTAATATATTTTATTATTTCAATAATAACATTCCAATGAGTAAATCACAATTTAGTGTAACATATTCTGAAGAGATCAGATATTTCCTCTACCCATCTAAAGAACAGAGAAAGAAAAAGGACTTAACATGAATTAATCACTCAAAGATACTAAAATGCCGAAAAGCATGCTTAATCCATGGTCATTTGTTTAATCAATTCAGGACAACGTTTATAAATACCTGCCAGATTCTAAAGAAGTTTTGAATCCTTTGAAAAGTGCATTTAATTTCTTCTAATTTTAAGTAAAATTGGATAAACTATGTGCATAATGATATGGTAGTTAGGGTAGGATTCTTAAATATGAGCAAACTGTTGTAATTTGATGTACTAGCCATGTATGCAATGTAAAAGTAGTAATGTCCCTTCAGATGTTACCCAAAGCAGATCTATAAGTGGATTATGGATTAATGTGGATATGATAAATAAGCAAAGATTTTATTCTAATAAGTTTTCGCGGGTAGCATTCCAAAAACATGTCATCCTGGGAAGCAGATACCTGGCTGCATAGCTCACAATCAAATCCAGAAATATTTAGCATATTTTGAATTGATTGAGAAAGATTTGCACAATGAACAATTCTTAGATGAGTTATGAATTAATTGAGAAACAGTACATTTTATGAGGGTTGACCTCCAAATATAATTCAGAGGTCTAATTCTCAACACTATTTAAGATTATGTAGAGATAAGTGAGTGTTGAACCACCAGGTTTCGCTTACTTGATTTTAATTAATGGCAGCTTGAGCAGAGAAAAACTCATACATAGAAAAGTTAGTTCAGAATTCAGTACATTGCTAAACAGCCACATTAATTTCAGTCAGATATATTCATAGCCAAATAATTCAAAATGAAAGTTTGGTACAGCTTATTTTTTGTATAGTGCTCTTCAATGAGTGCAGGTGCAGACTGCTATGAACAATTCTCTGTTAAAATTAAACCAGTTACTAAATACAGTACTGGTACACATATAAATGTGTGTTTTAAGAAATCTGTAGAGAACAAGGTAAAAACTGATTAAACATAAATGGAAACCATCAATATCTATCCATTAATTAATTGATGAACTGTGGCCAGTTGACAATGGTGGAGATTTATTTCATACAACAGCAAGTCAAAAATAAAGTCATAGTCCTAGAGACCTCGGCCAACTGGCTGCCTATTCCCTGCTTGGTTTTCTTTAGTGAAATCTGTGCTGGCTATCCAATCTGATGAGAGAATTTTGTCATTCAGTTATTTCAACACTCTTTTATCTGAGGTGACTTTTCCATACACAGGAGAGCAGCTGGGCAGTAGTGCAGTGGCACAAAGTGCCACATCCAGATACGAAGAAGAGAAACAGAATAGAGAAGGGTTAGTAACTGTTTAAAAAATGTTGTGGTATTTATATTTCTGTACAATTGAGTAATAAACACAAATGCAGTATGCAGCCAGCCAGCAGCTCTAGCCAAGGTATGCTAGACTAAAGCAATAAGTCTTTAGCCTGGATTTCAAAATTGGAACTGAAGGGGCATCCCTTATATTAGTTGACAGACCATTCCACAAATTCAGGTCAAGCTCAACCTCCCACAGTTATTGTATTAATTGTTGGAACCTTAAGTAGGCTAGCATCTTTAGATCTCAATGTGTGTCCTGGTTTGTAAGTAAAAATAAGTATCTGTCTTTGGTCTCTAAAAATTTTTTTTTTAATCTATAGCCTCTTTCCATTCCAATTGAACAATGTTATAATTCCAGTTCTTAAAGACAGTTTTACTACTGTATATTTCAATGAACTTAAGTAGACATAAAAATTTAGGGGTTAATTTTAATTCAGCTATGAAAATTATCCCAACTACTGTGACATAAAGATATGACCAGTTGATAACTCTGTGTTGAACGCAATCATCAGGTAGCTAAAGTAAAATTTGTGTAATGATAACTTCTAGATATGCAAACTGCTGTACAACAGTTAAAGAAAACTGGCATACGGGGCTAAAGAAAACTGGCATACGGGGCTAATCACAGGAAACAAATGTACTCTTATTCAAATGATTGTTGAATCCTATTTTTTTTAGAATGCCTCCAGTACATTTAGCATATAAAGAAATTCTGTCAATAATATAAAGCACCATGCCATGTACATTAAGAGATACTTTTTGCTCAGCTTTTTCAATTAAAATTCTTCAAATCTCTGGTTGCTATCACAGCTAGATAACTAGTAATTTGACAATGGTAAAAATAATAATTCTTAATAATTCTTTACATTTATATAGCGCTTTTCTCCCTACTCAAAGCGCTCTCCACACAGGGAGGACCCAGGAAGCGAACCCACAAAAATGGCTACCTCTGTCTGGTTCTGTAATGATAAAATCAGAATTAGTATTATTTTTAAAAAAATATGGCCTGGAGTGTCATAGTTTAATGTATCCAGACACATTTTTTACCCTAACTAATCCCATTCAATGCTGTCAAAAGCTGATAACACAATATTCTTATTAACCAGTTATCTTCTATAATGTAGCACAGCTTATTCAAAGATATTTTGATCCAAAAATTTGTGTCTGTATATGTGCTAATTTTGTTGAAAGTACAATTGGTGGTCCCATTGTATAAACTCAAACTATACTATCTTTCTAAGGTAATAAGCCCAAAATCTGTCTCTGTAGTACAGAGCTGTGAAAAAGATAAAACATTTATGCTGATATATTTTTTATAATTGGTAATAAATGTTTGTATATTATATTTATATTTAATTCCTAATACTTTTCTCTCCAATTAATTTGCAAAAGAGTTCAGAGCAAGCCAGATATATTCTAATATACTGTAAGTATACGGATAGTAAATTTAAACTATTGTATTTTTCTTTGTGCTCTAAATACTATTTTGTTTTAGTGTAGCAACTATATCTAACAACATGTTATGGTCATGAATCTGTTGATCTATATGGTTGTCTAGAATAAGATTTAGTTTCTCATAGCATCCATTAATTTTTGATGTAGAGTTGTTATCTAAATGTCAGACAATGCTGGCTTTATGCTATGAATTAATTGGCAAGGGCAGAAGCAGATCAAATAGAATTAATTAAAAATCTGAACAGTGATAATTACATTTTGAATATCAACACCTTGAGTAGAAATTAGATCTAATGCGTGATTGTGAGGGTAAGTATGACCTTTTATAATTTAGCAAAAACTGTGTGAGATACGTAAAACAAAAAATTAGTATTGGTGCTCTTTCCCCATTGATAAGAATATGAATCATCACTATTATACATAATTTTTAACTAGTTAATGTCGATCTTTAATTTTGAAGGCTAAAGAATCATTTTTGTGAATTTTTTTTTGTTATTAATGTATGAGGAGTGTCTGATGGGAAATGAGCCTACCTATGAAGAAGTAACATCAGGTTTGTGAAATGTTTTTCTGAAGAAGACCAGACTTTGTTTGTAATTCCTGCCAATTTTAAACCCAATAACTATTTCTAGTCCTTTTCCATCACAACAATGCTACACCACACACAGTGCACATAAAAGTGGAAATACTACAAGAGTGCAACTTCAAACTATTATCACACTCCTTATTTGCAAGATTTGGCACCTTCTCACTTCTTTCTCTTTTCTTTGATGAAGAAACACCTGCTTGGTCACAATTTGACACAGATGATGCTGTCATTGATGAGGTGGTGCAGCAGTGTGACTCACAAGAAGTCTCAGGGTATAAGTAGTTTGGAACACCAGTTTAGGAAGAATACCTTTATTGTCACATACTTGGAGTCTCACAGTACATGGAAAGACGAGACTGACTTACAGATGGTGGTAACACTTCTTAAATACACTTGTCAATTACATAAGTGCATGGTTAGTTTGATTTCTTGTTTTCTTGCTAGTTACTGAAAAACAGGACCCTTGGAGTCAGGATTTTGCTACACTAGATTATACTGGATCTCTTATCCATACTTGTCCTTGTGCTAAAGTAGCAGCGGGACTGGGTCACAGATCAGGAGGCTTTAAATAAAATGCTTTCTTAGAATGCTAAAGGCAAAAGTCAGTTCACCTAACCTGCACAGATACAGTGGAGACCCAGGACATGAACCCTGGTCTCTTTAATGTAAGGCAGCTGTGCTACCACTGCACCAGCAAGTTGCCCTGAATAAAACATGACAAAGTATAATCTGTCATGTGCTGGTTATCAGATTCACATAATTAGATTTATATAATTTACAAGTGGGTGTGTGCTAGATGACTGTTTTGTCATGATGTATAAAACAACAGAACTGAATAATATTACTGTTTCACATGACTATATGTTCATGAGAAGTACTTAAAAAATGAGAATGTGGACACAAAAAAATTTAAACAACATTCCCCCACAACATTCAAATGGAATACATTTAAGATTCAGAGATAAATTACTGTGGATATATACTTTGGAGATGCAGCTGACTGACATACAGAGATTTGCGCTATAGACAATACAAATTTACAAGTTGCACATGCTGGTGGTGACTATCAAGGAGGATATACTGTTGTTACTATTTTCAGATCTGGACATTTCTTTCAGAAATATTTAATTGCCTGGAAAAGCTTGCAGGATTTCTGAGGATTTGAATCTCTTTGTGAACAAATATGGTTCCTTATTTTGACCTCTGCTACATCAGTTGAGCAAGGGAAAACAGGGACAGGAATCACATTATCTTGTAGGTCTAATTTTCCAAATCACAGGGTAACAAGGGAAATGGAGTGGATAAGATACATATTGCATCTTAGAAATGCTTTGGTTTCTTTAAAAATAAGTTAAATTTTTAAATTGTGGACAAGGACCAAATAATTTGATTTGAGCTAGGGTGTTGGTTTGATACAGACATCCAAGGAGAAATGGAAATATTTTACTTTTCCATATTTAAAAGACAGAAAAGTAAGGATCAGAACTGTGTTCAGGGGGAGTCAGGGAGATGATGCTGATTTCCAGGAGAAATCTTATGAGGTAGGCATCAGGATGTTCCAAAATATCAAGAAAAGTGGGCTAAAAAAGGTACACTTTCCCAAACTCCTTTCTTAATTTCAGTTAGCACCGAATGATGATATTTCTTGCAAAACGGGGATAATTTATCATTTATCATTTATGTTCCAGACTGACATACATATTCACTAATTATCTGATTTATGTGTTTTATTTAATAAACCCAAAAAAGACTACTTCGATTTCCTGAAAGTTAAAATAGTAATTAACCCCCGAATATCTCATCTAATCATCTTTGCTGTTTAGATGAAGAAACAGGCAAAAACAGATTTGAGCTGGCCTTTCTAGATCAGGAGTTATTAAGCATAGAGCCATTGATGCTGACAGACAAAGAGGATGTTTAATTTTTGCAGAATCATAATCAGGATTAGTAAAATGTTTGGCTTCCTATCATGATTTCATGACTTCAGTCTTGGTGCTAGCTGAGGCCAAGGTAATTTTTATTTTCAGAATATAAGTAAGATTGATATTTGGCGTGGTTTTAAACAGACTGATGTGAAATAAGAACAACCCATAAAAAGGCTGCCAGTTCCTATTGTAATGGAACACGCATGTTTTTTCTTGTTATTGTTGAGGGTGTTGCTTTCTTTATACTGAAACAAAAAGGTATTGTAAAATATATTATAATAAATATAAGTTAAACAGTTAACAGTTTTTCATTTAATGTGTCAAAATAAACTAATGTGAAAACCACTGATAGTTTAACATTCATACAAGGCATTTTTTAAAGCAGTATTTTCTATAATGCTAGTATTTTATTTCCAAATTAAAACAAACTGACTCTATTCTTCTCTGCTACCAAGAAGCTAGGAAACCCTCTTCAAAACACCTTTTGCTGGAGGTGTTGGAGCTCTATGACAGTGTTGTGTGTCAATATCGTGGTATGATTTGACATGAGTAGTTTGAAGTTCTATCTTTAATTACAACAAAAAATTAGACCACTGACTGTCTAGTAATTGCTTTGTTAAATGAGAATTGCATAAGCATTTTACCAGTTTGCATACTTTTGCTTTTCAATTCTGGGTTTTGAAATCCAAAACTGTTAATGAAGAATACATCTGTGAATGCAGCAAAATGCTTTGTTCTTTTAACATTACATTAGAGCGATGTTTATAATTATGACAATTAAAAATTTACTCAGTGTGTTCTCAAAGACGAGAAAAATATCAAAGGTGACCAGAGCATTAAGACAGACTGTAGCACTGACAGGATTAGGAAAAACTGTAGGCATGTATCTATCTGAATTAATATTTGCTACTCTACAATTCAAGAAGCTTATATTTCTGCAATCTGCACACAAATGGAGCCTGAGGTACTCTAATGATGTGTAGGAGGTAATGATGTGCATTTTTATAATCAGCACACCCTGAGGTAGGGATCATATTGCATTAGCTTTTATTACATTCAATTCGATTCTTTGTAGAAGGCTAGTAGGAGCGACACTATGCTTTTCCATATTAAAGTTAAGCAATCATCTTATTGTCTTAGTTCAAAGAAACAGAAAAGATCATTTTAGAGTTTTTAATTAATTTGAAATTAAAATATTGTGTCTGAAAAAGTATGACTCATTTTTACTCTAATTGTTGATAAGAGATATTTAACTATAGGTCAAAGAAGTTTTCTTCACTAGCGTGGACAGTTAAGGTTTTTTTGTGTGTATATAAAGTTCTGAAATCATATTGCAAAAGTTCTATGAGGCAACTGTTATCCTAAATAAAATAAAATTTTTGCTTACAATATATTTTGTTTAGGCATTTACCAAGTATAATGCATATCATATAACACAAAAATACCAGAAACAAATGAAAGTATGGAGTCCATCAAAATTAAGGTAAAATAATATTAATAAAAGTTGAAATTCAGTGACAGTTCAATTTTTCTGTTCTGATTTTCCAAACCTTTGTTTGTGTTTTCTTTATTTGTAATATAATGGAAGGCCAAACATTAAAATGGTTTTATTTAAATTGCATATTTTTGACAGTTTGCAGTTTGTTTTCTCTCTTTGTGTCTGAGTGGATCTACTCCAGGAGCTCTTGTTTCCTCTCATACCTTAAAAAATAGGTTTGTCATTTTCTTACAGTGATGCTATACTTTATTTATCCACTAGAAACTTACATGTGTTCTTAAGTAAAGCATTATTTTTAATTAAAAAAAACTACAGTGACTGTTCTCACAACTTAAAATTGTCAAGTAGTCAAAAAGGTGAAATCAGAACCCTTACTGAACCTACTGAGTACATTCATTTTAAAGTGGTAAAATGATCTGAGAAAACATGCCTTCTAGGTTTCTCAGGTATGCATGAGACAACAATGAAAACTGGAAGTAAGTAACTTTGTCTCAGATCCTTGGGCACTAAACTTCCTAAGGTAAGGGTAATTTTCAGTTCATTGTCTGTTCAAGGCGACCGTCTTGGGTGGAGTTCTCATATCTGGAAGAGAAATAAAATAATGTATCATAAACCCATGCATGTGCTTGAAGCTGTTTTGTAAAACCTTGTCATTGTTCTTCTTCATAGTAGGACAAGTTGCAGGTTAAAATTCTGAGAAAGATCAGAAATACTTGAATCATTAAAAAAAACAAAAACAAAAAAAAAACAAAAACAATGGAAGCAACAGTTGCATACATGAAATGAAGTATGTGCAATCTCACGACATGAATCAATACTCAAGAATATTTTTGCCTTGCAAATAGATGTTTAAAGGATTTAATTTTCATATTTGAACTACTGCCATTAGAAACCATTTTAAACCAGGAAAACAGGCAGGATATTGTTTTTAAATTTAAAAAAAAATGCTTCACTTTAAGAACACAATGTCATGTGGCAAATTAATGTAGAAATGCTTGTAAAAAATCACTTAAAGACACGTGTTAGCTTAATCAGCAACTGTAATTTGATGTATTATAAGAATAAGTATGTAGTGATTAACAGGAATTCCTTAAAGGGTTGCTCCCTGCCTTGTCTGTTTTAGAATGATTTTCAGAAACCAAATATATAAAGTTACTTGTATAAGATGCCATCCATACTTGCCATTTTCTGACCCTAAATTAAATACCCCTGATTTTTCTATCATTACTAGTGGAACACAAATGGTCCTAATAATAAAGGGCAACTGAGAAGTGTGTCGTTCACCATTATAATGATAAATTTGAATATGAATTTCGAACATATAGGCACCATGTCCCTGAGGAGTATTGATAGAGGATGTAATGGATGGAAAAGCTAGGAGATGTTGATACTGCATATGTGTTTGTGTAGTCCTAAAATAAAAGAGAATGTAAAAAGCACTCCGAGGCATATGGAAGTCCAAAATTAAATAAGTGTTTTATTGAAAGAATAAAAGAGCACGGAAAAAAAAGACAACACAATGCAAGAACGTAATGAAACAATAAACTCAAAGCTTGAGGTACTGTGTGATAGCGTTGGACTTATGTTAAGAGGTAGGATGGGATATTACCAATCATCCATCCATCCATCCATCCATTTTCCAACCCGCTGAATCCAAACACAGGGTCACGGGGGTCTGCTGGAGCCAATCCCAGCCAATACAGGGCACAAGGCAGGAACCAATCCCGGGCAGGGTGCCAACCCACCACAGGACACACACAAACACACCCATACACCAAGCACACACTAGGGCCAATTTAGAATCGCCAATCCACCTAACCTGCATGTCTTTGGACTGTGGGAGGAAACCGGAGCGCCCGGAGGAAACCCACGCAGACCCGGGGAGAACATGCAAACTCCACGCAGGGGGGACCCGGGAAGCGAACCCAGGTCCCCAGGTCTCCCAACTGCAAGGCAGCAGTGCTACCCACTGCGCCACCGTGCCGCCCATTACCAATCATAGTATTTATTAATGTTGTAAGAGTGATTTAAAATTGATTCATTGAATGTAAAAAAGTGGACAAAAATCAGCATAAAAGCCAAAAATTAGAAAAGAGTTACTGTGGGTTTGAATAAATGTTTAACAATCAAAAAAAAAAAAAAGAAAAGTTCAATTAATTACTTTTACTCACTGAAAAGCAATGTCTTCCGTTGGTCTGTTTTGATATCACGTTCTAATAGAAGAAATCATGGCCCACTCTGTTCTGTTTTGTACTTCCAGTAGAAGTGAAAGTGTCTTTCACAATATGTGGTGCTGGACATAGAGAAAGCCATGCATTTCCATTTTGGAAACATAGTGTTCACAAAATTAATACAAAACAGTGAGGACATAGCTGATCCAAGCTGCCAAAGTAGTGTTTATCTAACAAAAATTGTTGTGGAGCTGTAAAAGTAAGGTTCATAAATGGGCATGAGTGGCAAATGGTGGAAGATCTGTTCATATCCAAGGAGACATGTGAGTGTGTTTGTCAAGGTCTTAGTCAGTATCAGAGGTTTAGTCTGGCCTGTTGATGGGCCACAGCATTTCAGGTGTTTTTCTTCCAGTTTTCTTCAAGTATTCAGTGTGCTTGCCCTGAGCAATGGGTTTCACAGGTAGCACATGTGATTATGGCCATCAAGACACACATTACCTCAGGCCACGCTGTGGAGGGTGCCGTCACCTTGGTTAATAGTGGGGATCACTTCTGTTGTTACAGCAGTGATGTGTTCAGTTGACCGAATTTATTTTGTCAAGTATTCCATATTCTGGGAGTTGTAGCATGCTGCCATTTCTCTGGTAGCAGTGTGTGGGACTTGAATCCCAATTTGTATTATACCAGTGGTGTGATCAATCAGCTGTACTTGTCATTAGTAGCAAGTTGCTGCATGTGTCGTGCATATCCTGTGGCTTTACCTGCACCTCCGTGTCTTTGCTGACCATGAGAGGTACTTGTGTAGCGAACTCCCCTAATTGTTGAATGAGGAGCCCGGAACACACGAAAAACTCCTACTCTTAGGAAAAATAATACTATAATGTCCGAAACCGACAGAACCTTCGACCCAATTTTGATGTCCCCAGATGGAGTTGTTTATGGATTTATACAAAAAAAAAACAATGAAATAATTACCCAACAATTGTTTAGCCAAATCAAAAGAATATATATTATAAATCACACCAATAATAAACACCCGTTAAATCACTCCTTATATAATATCCCGAAAGAAAGCAAGAAAGAAAGCAAGAAAGAAAGCCAGGAAAAGAAACAGAGATGTATCCTATTTAACCACACCCACCATAAATTCACAATAAATATCTGTAGGAATACACCCATATACCCAAATATAAATTAGATATACAGTTTCACAATCCCCCCCTCGTTCCCCAGTCCCTTTTATATATCGTTGATTTAGAGAGTCTAGCCACTCGGCCTGGGAAGTCAGTGAATAATCCAGTAATTCAGTCACTAAGCTCCGCTGACTAGAAAACTGTATTTAATGGTAAAAAGGAGCAATCTCACCGGCTTGGCGACGATTCTTCGTTAAAAACTGCAATCCGTCTCACCCGGGAGTCTGAGCGTTAGCGTCCTTCCATGGCCGCTGCCGTAATCACAAATCCAACATAAAGCCGTGCACTCCGAAGATCCTTCCGATTAGCCCGCACAGCTCTTCGTTGCGTCCAACCGTGATTTCGGAGCCTTCCGTGCTTTATTAATCGCATCTTTTACCAAAATCCGTTCTCCTTCCCAGCTACTTCTCTAAACAAACTTTCTTCTTCCTCCGCCCTCCTCACTCCTTTACTTTTTCTTCTCTCTCTTTAAACTACGCGCCTCCTTGCCTTTTTCAGGAAGATTTACGTCATACCAAAGTTCATTTTGGCAAGGACCCTCAGGCGTTGTTTGGACCCCTACTCTCCTTAAAGAGATATCCCATAGACCTTAATTGCCGGGATCATCATCACTAAAGGGCAAGCGGCAGAAACAGTTAAAAGCATACAATAAAAACAATATGTGACAACCGTTACATAATCCCCATCCCCCCCTCTGGAGAGGGACCAAAGTAGGGCTTTAGGTTCACTATATGCATCGTGTCGCTTTTAGACTCTGTTCCCGTACCAAACTGAACCCTGTAATTATTAGGTCCTAACATTTTTAGTATTTTTGCCGGACCAATATATTTTGGCGCAAGCTTGGAAGCAAACTGATCTATTTTAGAGGATTGTGGGTGAGACCTAATCCAGACCAGATCCCCTACAGTGTAGTGGGCCTCTTTCCTATGTTTATTGTAAGACCTGGCTTGTCTGGCTTTGGCCTTCGCCACACGACTCTCCACTTGCTTCTTTAAGGTAACTAGCTGGTGTATCGTAAGGTAAGACCCTGAATTAGGGTGTGGGGCTTTAATGAGACGCTCCAGGGGTCCCTTGATCTGCCTACCAACAGCCAATAGAGCAGGGGTCTCTCCGGTAACTTCGTGTACTGCAGTATTGAGCGCAAATCGAAGTTCCGGCAACCAACAGTCCCAGTCTTGATGGTTCTTCCCCACATATGATGCAATCATAGTTTTAAAGGTTTTGTTTACCCGTTCA
Organism: Erpetoichthys calabaricus; assembly: GCF_900747795.2. Lineage (NCBI taxonomy): Eukaryota > Metazoa > Chordata > Cladistia > Polypteriformes > Polypteridae > Erpetoichthys > Erpetoichthys calabaricus. The sequence goes on from NC_041396.2 coordinate 146,063,341, forward strand.
GTCATATTCGTTTGGGGATGATAGGCTGTTGTAAGCTTCTTCACCACTCCCCATTTGGCACAAAGATTTTCCATCATCTCACCCGTAAACTGTGGTCCTCTGTCAGATACCATATATTTTGGAACTCCCCAACGAGTGAAGATGTCTTCCCTTAAAATGGAGCAGATCTTCCCTGCCTTTGCATTGGGCAAGGCAAACAGTTCCACCCATTTAGAGTAATAATCTACTATTACTAATAGTATAGTCTTTTTATTTTTGGACCTCGGGAACGGTCCCATCAAATCTACCCCTATCATTTCTCCTGGTTCATTTACCACGGTAGATTGACATAATCCTGCTGGTTTTCCTGGGGGAATCTTGTACTGTTGGCAGATGTGACAGCTTTTAACGTGAAGCCAGACATCCTTACGGATGGTGGGCCACCAGGCTACCTCCAGGATTCTCAACAGGGTCTTGGTCTTCCCCAGGTGTCCCCCAAAAGGACTATCATGGAAGTACTGGAGGAAATCTGAAATTAGCTCTTGGGGAACCACTAGCTGATATTTGTGGCCTGCATATTTTGACGGGATCACTCGATATAGCACCCCTTGGAGTTCCTCATACTTAATACTTCCAGATCTACCCCCTGACCCTTCCCTGCACCCCTGACAAACAGAACAAGTTGTCTGAGCTCGAGCGATAACCTGCAAGTCCAGGGGCAGTTCAGATACCGAGGGTTTGACCACAGCCACCAGTGCCTCTTGGGAATCTTCATGGATCCGGGATAATGCATCTGGTACTATATTGTGATGTCCCTTCCGGTAGAAAACCTGAAACTTGAATTCTTGCAATCGAAGAACCCATCTCGTAAGCCTCGAAGAAGTTTTTGAGCACTTAAACGCCCAGGTCAAGGCATTATGATCTGTGTAGACGTTGAACATCGTTCCCTCCAAATAGTGCCGCCACTTTTCCACAGCCCAAATTACAGCCAAACACTCCTTTTCACTGGCTGAATAGTTAAGCTCAGGTCCCCTTAATTTTCTTGAGGCATAAGCGATGACCTGCTCCCCACTGCTGTCACACTGAGTAAGAACCACACCCAGTCCCACACTACTTGCATCCGTATTCACGTGAAACTGGAGTTGTAGATTCGGCTGTGCCAAGATGGGCGGCTTCTGCAAAGTGTTCTTCAGCTGTGTTACTGCCTCCTGGCATTCAGGTGACCATTGCCACGGGGTTCCCTTCTTGGTGAGTTGATGTAATGGTGCTGCCACGTCTGCCATGTTTGGTATAAACTTGTGGTATCAACCTACCATTCCCAAAAACCGTTGTAGGCTTTTCACGTTGGTAGGAGTTGGATAGTCCCGTATGGCGATGGTTTTCTCGGAATCCACCTCCACCCCTCTTGCTGAAACCACATGGCCCAGGAAGGTCAATTGGGATTGCATCAGATGGCATTTCTTTAAGTGCAAGGTCAGGTTGGCCTGATGGAGACGACGGAACACTGCTTCCAAATCCTGTAGATGTTGCTCTTTTGTAGGTGAAAACACAATGATGTCGTCTATATATACAAAACAAATTTTTCGGAGTAACCCCTTCAGAACTTGTTCCATTAACCTCTGGAACGTAGCCCCGGCATTGACCAACCCAAAGGGCATAACCCGAAATTGGTACAAGCCATCAGGAGTTATCACCGCTGTCTTGTGCACGCTGTCTTCACCCATCCGTACCTGCCAATACCCGGAACGTAGATCCAAGGTGGAGAATATTGTTGCCCCATGAAGCGATTCCAGAATGTCATGGACTAGGGGCATAGGATAAGCATCCACTCGGGTTTTAGCGTTTAGGGCTCGGTAGTCCACACAGAACCGATGTGATCCATCCCCTTTCCGAACCAACACCACTGGCGAAGCCCATGGAGAAGATGATGGCTCAATTATGCCAGCCTGCAGCATCTTAGCAAGCTCTTCTCTAATAATTTGAAGTTTTTGGGGAGAGGCTCTATAAACCCGATGTTTAATGGGCAACTCGTCAGATGTATAAATATTATGGGAGACAATCTGAGTAGTCCCCAATTGGTCTGTCCATACTGATGGCCATCTGTCTAACAATGGACGTACCTCTTCCGGTTGGTTAATTATATGTGGGTCCAAGGCCTTGTCCAGGACTTCTTCCACCGCTAAATAAAACTGGGAAATGGGTTGGCCGAGCTCTTCTGATCCTTTCCTTCCAAACTGGAACACCCCACCCCCAGGCAAGGTATACTCTCCTCGAGAAGGGCAAATGGTCATCTGTGCAGCCATAATGGAATCCAACCCTAGAAGTAAGGGCATGGCCAGATGGGCATCATCCAATATGAAAGTGTCTGTCTTCCATATCATCTGCTGTAGTTTGTATTTGATCTGAACCTTTCCCAGAGCGACCCCTCTTCTGCCATCTGCCAGTATAAACTTGACCGAAGTGGACTCTGTCAATTCGTCCTCCGAGGTCTTAATCTTTTGCCACATACTGAGACGCATGAGTGTAAATGTGCTCCCTGTATCCACTATGGCTTCTCCCCATAAGCCTCGCAGCTGAACTGGAACCACCAGAAGGGGAGGTTGTCCAAACACAGTTGCTAGCCGACCTTCCGTTGGTTCTTTCTTTTGGTATTTATTACCAGTGTTGGTTGGTTCACCCTGTTTTGTTTTCGACGGCCTAAAACCTCTTTTAGCCGCCCAGTCTCGTTCCACCATTGATCCCAGTTTGACGAGGTCATCCACCGTTCTCACCATGCCCCTGAGTGTCCCAGCCAGTCTCGAGTTGCATGCTCCCAATAAGCGACGCAAAATTTCTTCGTCGGTTATGTCTGGTTTCCATTTAAGACATAAGGCCTGAAACTCATATGCAAAGTCCCGAATGGCCTGCCCTGGTTGCTGCTCCATTTCCCGTAATCTCCGTTCTAATTCTTCATAGTAATCGGAGGGGAGAAAGGCATCTAAAAAAGCTGTCTTAAATGAAGCCCAATCATCAATAGTCCGTTTAGCAGCCTGCCACCAACAACCGACTGCTCCGTGTAGAGAGGCATTCAAAACCCCCATAAGTTCACTGGAAGTCAGAGAGTGCACCTCCATAAAGGCATCCCCCTGCTCCACAAATCGTAAAATGTCATCGGTGGTATAAGCTTCCCCAATCTTGGGAAAGTCCATGCGCAATGCTGCTGATGGGGCAGGCAACACTGCTGGTCTCAATATGGTCTGTCCTGATGGAGTTGAATGGCTAAATGGACGCCACCCTCCTTGAATACTCTGACGAATCACTTCCTGCAACTCTGACTGCCACTTCTTATCTCTCCGTTCAAAACAGGCCACAGTTTCTTTAAGAATATCTTCCGCCTGGGAGTTCATAGCTTCTTCAAGATTAGAAAAAGTGGCATCCATATATTCTCTAAGAGATTCTTCTCGTGCCATCAGTGTCTCCACCATCTGGTCCAACCGTCCTTCTATTCTCTGGACCCTATCGAATAGTTCTGTTATAGGAGATGGAAGACTGGTGTCTGATCTGTTGGTTCCCAGGGTGTCATCCACATACAACCGTTGCAACATGCCCGTGACTTCTCTGACCCTTTCACCAGCCCTGACAGTGATGTGTGGGCCCAAGATCATGGATTCTTCGGCCTGCAGATCTCCATCACCATCGAGCCCCTGCTCTAAAGCCTCAGTAGCCATATTAGGGTAACTAACCAAGTCTATAAATCCACAATAAAAAAAGGAAACCAAATAAATTAACCCTGGTTCAAATCGGTCCCCGTACGGGCCACCACTTATGTAGCGAACTCCCCTAATTGTTGAATGAGGAGCCCGGAACACACGAAAAACTCCTACTCTTAGGAAAAATAATACTATAATGTCCGAAAACCGACAGAACCTTCGACCCAATTTTGATGTCCCCAGATGGAGTTGTTTATGGATTTATACAAAAAAAAACAACGAAATAATTACCCAACAATTGTTTAGCCAAATCAAAAGAATATATATTATAAATCACACCAATAATAAACACCCGTTAAATCACTCCTTATATAATATCCCGAAAGAAAGCAAGAAAGAAAGCAAGAAAGAAAGCCAGGAAAAGAAACAGAGATATATCCTATTTAACCACACTCACCATAAATTCACAATAAATATCTGTAGGAATACACCCATATACCCAAATATAAATTAGATATACAGTTTCACAATCCCCCCCTCGTTCCCCAGTCCCTTTTATATATCGTTGATTTAGAGAGTCTAGCCACTCGGCCTGGGAAGTCAGTGAATAATCCAGTAATTCAGTCACTAAGCTCCGCTGACTAGAAAACTGTATTTAATGGTAAAAAGGAGCAATCTCACCGGCTTGGCGACGATTCTTCGTTAAAAACTGCAATCCGTCTCACCCGGGAGTCTGAGCGTTAGCGTCCTTCCATGGCCGCTGCCGTAATCACAAATCCAACATAAAGCCGTGCACTCCGAAGATCCTTCCGATTAGCCCGCACAGCTCTTCGTTGCGTCCAACCGTGATTTCGGAGCCTTCCGTGCTTTATTAATCGCTTCTTTTACCAAAATCCGTTCTCCTTCCCAGCTACTTCTCTAAACAAACTTTCTTCTTCCTCTGCCCTCCTCACTCCTTTACTTTTTCTTCTCTTTCTTTAAACTACGCGCCTCCTTGCCTTTTTCAGGAAGATTTACGTCATACCAAAGTTCATTTTGGCAAGGACCCTCAGGCGTTGTTTGGACCCCCTACTCTCCTTAAAGAGATATCCCATAGACCTTAATTGCCGGATCATCATCACTAAAGGGCAAGCGGCAGAAACAGTTAAAAGCATACAATAAAAACAATATGTGACAACCGTTACACTTGAAGCCTAATTTTGGTCCCGCTTCCCATAGTGGCATCTCTGAGGCTAGGAATCGGAATGTTGCCGGTTCAAATCCTGTAAATGCCAGAAGTGACTCTACTTCTTTGGGCCCTTGAGCAAGGCCCTTAACCTGCAATCGCTTCGTCCTGTGTATGATATTAATCTGCATCCAGCCCTGCAAGCAGGTCCACCTAGTTACAGAGAAAACTTGGGGATTGGTGGCAGGATTATACACTCCAGCTATCATAAAAAGTCACCTGCTGCATTCAGGTCCCAATCCAGGTGGTGTGTCGTGTGGTGGGTGCAGCAATGCGCTATCAGCACATGCTCTCAACCTTCCCTTGATTGCGAAAGGCATGGGCTGATTTGCATGAGTCACAGCATAAGCTTTTAATTGAGACCAAGATCAACCTAAAAAGGGCAGATGTGCATGACTTTTTGCATGACAGAAAGACAAACCTAACATTTTTATGTATAGATAAATTACTTAAATATAAACACATAAATAAAAGTTGAATATTCATAGAAAGCAAAGAAAAGTTATATGGCTTGTGTAAGCGAGGTGTGACTCTGTATTTTACACTCTTAATATTGAGAAAAAGGTGTACTGTAGACAAGATACTTTTATAAAATCATTTAAAAAATTAAATGAATAAAGAGGTCATCCATCATTAATACATATAGTATATATCAAAACAATTATGGGCATGGGAGTTTTTTTACTGTAAAAATTATAATATAAAACATTTATTTAATGAATACAAAAAGACTTTTTTTTATTTGTGTCTAGTGGATGAATCTCTAGATAGCCTTCCCATGCTCCAGTACTGTAGCCCTGGTTTAGTGAATATGCAGCATGTTTTGAACATTTTAACTTTTTGTTTAATTTCTTGCCTATATTGACTTTAAAAAATGCTAAATATTATATTAGTTTAACAATCTAGAACTACAAGTTGGGCATAAATTCAGTCCCACCATGCAACACAGATAACAAAGTATATATGGGGTACTAGAGGGGTCGAGCCTACTCTTGCCCAACCCCCAGTTGCGGCCAGAATATTAGTAAAATCTGTAAATGTACGAAAGAAAAAGTATTATTTATTGGAGTCAAAATCATGAAATTCTATAAATAGGTAAAAGAAAAATTCATTATTATTTAACGGAGTAAAAATCATGAAATGAGAATAAAATATTTACTCTCTAACCAATTAAAGTACTCCTGTTAAACTGAGGTCCTCTATGCTCGATGAGTATTTATAAGAGACTAAATAAATGATCCATTTGTTTTAACTGACATTCTTATAGATAAAAAACTTTTTGAAAACTAAAGTGAAAACTAAAGTGGTATTCAATGGGTCATTGTAACTCGACCTTCAGCTAACTAAATCACCTAAATGCAAACATGGGTGTTATGAATAGATCATTTTTTTTAATAGTTTGTTCTTGTAAAAGAAAGTTTACTCGATCAAAGATAAAAAAACATGACTTTCTGGATATTAAAATTCATGACTTTCTTGATATTTTAGTTCATAATTTAAAAATGGAATAAGAATCTGAAAATCTAACAACATCACATTAAAATTCGATAAATTCTGAAAAGAATGATACCAAACTTATATATATATGTAGGTTTTAAAATAAACACGATTTAAAGTGTGACAAAAAATGTGACATAAAACTTTCACATAAAATCGTTGCACAAAATTGTTGCACTTTTAGGCTTAGGATTTTATATATAGTGAGTATATTTATTTAATTTACTTTAAACACAATTATAAAAACACATATATAAAAACAATCTGACACCCCAAGGTAAACAATTAAGATGATTATGCTTACTTCACACTATTCACTTAAGAAACTAAGCTTCTAACTAAGGTTTACCTTGTAATTCAGAGGTGCCATTTAATAAATTTCAATGATGCTCCCAAATGCATAACAACAAAAAAAAAAGCATTCTTCACATTCTTTGCTTAGCATGCAAATGTTAACAACAGAAATCCATGCATTTTGTCTGTAGCAGATCTTAACAGGTGCTTTCCCGTCTATATTATTTGGTTAATTTTTTTTCAAACTCTGGTGTGATTCCCTCGAAAGTTCAGTTCATTTAAGTAGATGTGAACACATAACTCATACTACTTTGGTGTGGACCAAAACAACTGTACTGATACCCTTTGGAAAGGTTTGTCTCAATGCAGTACCAAGTGAACCCTGCAGCAATTCCCCTGAGGTATGAATGTCATGCGACACAGGACCAGTCTAACTGTATTAAATACTGTGCATTATAGGTGAAACTGTGTGAGCTATGATAGTCATGGTAATTCAGTAGTTAAGGAATCTCATTCACAGCATAATAAGTTAAGGGATAACATGGAGCAGAAAATCAATAAGACATTAAATATAAATATACATATATGTGAAAATCAGTCACAGTCCTCTCATCCACATGATCAGACAGCAATTGAAAAAAGCTTTAAAATTCACTTGTGATTAGGTCGATCCAAATATATACAGAGGCGGCAAGAAATGAATAGCAGTGCCCTGTGAGACCAACGATCAAACCCCCTAATCCTACACCACAAAAGTGATGCATGTGGGTGAGGCATGCTCTCAATGCAGTCTATTTTTGTGTGTGATGGAGATACAGAGGCAAGCTAAGTTTTACATATTGTGATGGACGACCGGCTATGGACTCCGGTCGCCACCCCCAGGCCGCTAGGAGGAGCCCTCCGGACAGCATATTCGTGCCCCGAGTTCCAGCAGGGCCTCATGGACTTTGTAGTGTTGTGACACAGCCCTGCTGGATACCTTGGGGGCCGCCAGGAGTTGCTGTAGTGGGGCTAGTGGGATCTTGCGTGCCCTATAACCCGGGAGTGCGTCTCAGTCACGTGACTGGAGGAAGTGACGTGCTCCCGGGATGAAGAAGAGGACTGTTTGCCCTGACCCGGAAGGAAATGGACTTATGGGTTGTGCTTGGAACCACTTCCGGGTCAGGAGCTATAAAAGGACTAAGGAAAGCCCAGTACACTGAGCTGAGCTGGGAGGAAGGGTGGCAAAGTGTCTGGGAGTGTGGAGGATTATTGTTTATTGATTATTGTTATTATTATTATTGAGTATTGTGGAGAGGAGGGTGCTTTGTGCACTTATTTATATTAATAAATATTATATTTGGACTTTTACCTGGTGTCTGATGTCTAGTCTGAGGGTTCAAGGGGTCACGGAGACCTCAATCTGTTACAGTTGGCGTAGTCTCGGCAGGATTCTCTGGCCGTCGGATTTGGCAGAGGACCTGAATTTAAATAAATTTTACTGTGGACAGAACCCTGAGAAGACAGCGTCAGGACGCACAGAAAAGTTCACCATACTCCGTGGGCTGCGCTGATGAATCTCGCCTCGTATCTGGTCGAGATGGGAAAGAAGTCGGGGAAAAAGAAGAACAACACCGACTGGGTGAAGACCGCGACCGATGCCGAGCTGACCTGGCTTACCTGACTGGGTGTGAGGAGGACCGGCAGCCGATAAAGGATGAACAAGCCCAAAGGGCAAAGCAGCAAGAAGGCTGCCAGCAATCGGCTGCATCAACAGCCCTGAATGAATCGGGGACACCGCGGAAAAATCCGGAGGTATGTGCCGGGGCAACGCCTGATGGGCAAGGGATGTGTTATTCCTATTTTGCAGAGGCCTGCCTTCGGAAAACTCCCGGTGAATCGGATACCTGCCTCGTACCGTGGCAAGATGGCCGCGATACCCAGAAGGCAAGTCGGGCTGGAAGTCGGCTGGAAGCGGCCAACCCATTCGTGGGATGTGTCCACGTGACCTCGCGCGACGGCAACCAGGAAGAAGGTCAGTTTGGAGCCGTCCGTGAGGTCAATAATTCCCCAACGCGTCTGCGCTCCCTGAAGGGGAAGGGGGCGGCGAGCGAAGCAGCGCCAATGTTAAATAAAAAGAAAGAGGGGCGGGATGTGACTGAAGGATCTGCCATAAATGGTAAAAAGGCAGACCTCAGTCGGCTTGTTGCAGCCACCCGTCCCTCAGAAGACTCCATTTCCCAGAAGCCTCCGCGAAGCCCCGCAGAGCACGTGCCGACAATGGACGTGCACATTGGCTCTCAGCCGGTAGCAGCACCCAGGCCGTCTAAAATGCGGGACTCAAATCCCCAGGAGCCTTCGTGAAGCCCAGCAGAGCACGTGCCAGGAGCGGACGTGCTCATTGGTTCCCGGTCGGCAGGTGATCATAACAAGGAAGTAGCCTTGCCGCCGGCCGAGACAAATAACTTTATAAACTTATGGGAGCTCGACAAATATCTCGAGCCCCTAAATGCTTTCTTCCAGGGATTACAAGACTTGAGGAAGCGTGTGGAGGAGCTGGGAGCTACAGCGGAATGACCGTTGAAGGGACTGCAGGAGTACCTTCGGCGGTTAGGCCATGAAGCCCCGGCCTCGATTAATGCGGCGGTGCAGGTAGGTGCCCTCTGTACCGTATATAATAAGGGGACACAGTGTGAACCGGCACTGCGTTTAAAAAGTAGCGGTTGCCAAAGCGCTGTGAACCCGACATTGGAGTGTGGCACAATGATGGAGTGGTCGGGAAATTGTCCGATAGAACCGGAGCGGCGGTATCAGACGCTGCTCTGGACCAATGCGGACCTTAAGAGCCCGACCCGCGTGAAGAGGGGGTTGTCGCTTGTTACTGAAGGGGCGGGGGAAGTACCGATCACCCCGGTGCAGCTGAATAGTGCTGTTACCCGGAGCGATACGGTACTAATGACGCCGCCTCCGAGTTTGCATAGGACAACGGGTGTGCAAACAGCAAAGAGGCTCTCTCTTTTCCATAGAGAGCCTCATACTGTGCACAAGCCCCAGAGAAAGCAGGAGATCCCCGAATTAAAACGAGGGTCTCCTGACAGATTAAAGAAAAGGGCAGAGAGCAGCAAAGCGGCCGTTAAACTCTCCTTGGCGGAGGACAGGGTGGAGCTGACGGAATTCCCGAGATGTTTCCGGTCTCGGGAAGAGAAGCCAACAGGAGAGGACGTCGGCGGTGGTACAACTGCCAGCAACCGGGCCACGTGTGGCGTAGTTGTCCCCGGAGGACAGGGGAGCGGTGGGATAGCAGATACACCGTTTCCCCCAAGGTTCGCTGGGGGATCTAAACAGCGGAACCACAGCCCGGATCTCGCGTCCTCCTGGAGGAGGACGTCCCACGCGGGAATCAACGTTCCGCCCCACTGGTCGTCGCTAAGGGGGAGAGACTGTGATGGACGACCGGCTATGGACTCCGGTCGCAACCCCCAGGCCGCTAGGAAGAGCCCTCCGGACAGCATATTCGTGGCCCGAGTTCCAGCAGGGCCTCATGGACTTTGTAGTGTTGTGACACAGCCCTGCTGGATACCTTGGGGGCCGCCAGGAGTCGCTGTAGTGGGGCTAGTGGGATCTTGCGTGCCCTATAACCCGGGAGTGCGTCTCAGTCACGTGACTGGAGGAAGCGACGTGCTCCCGGGATGAAGAAGAGGACTGTTTGCCCTGACCCGGAAGGAAATGGACTTGTGGGTTGTGCTTGGAACCACTTCCGGGTCAGGAGCTATAAAAGGACTAAGGAAAGCCTAGTACACTGAGCTGAGCTGGGAGGAAGGGTGGCAAAGTGTCTGGGAGTGTGGAGGATTATTGTTTATTGATTATTGTTATTATTATTATTGAGTATTGTGGAGAGGAGGGTGCTTTGTGCACTTATTTATATTAATAAATATTATATTTGGACTTTTACCTGGTGTCTGACGTCTAGTCTGAGGGTTCAAGGGGTCACGGAGACCGCTATCTGTTACAATATGTAGTAAATGTTAATCAAATATTCCAAAATTAATGTACTTAACAAATATTAAAAAGAGTTTAGAGAGTACATATGTGATTTGAGATAAATAAAATTGAGGCTATGTTCATATATTGGCTACTAAAGAGCAAATAAGAAAAATCATGTGGTTAAATGAAAGTGGCATATTACGTCTGCTGTTATAAAACTGAAACACATCAGTGTATGCCCGCAACAGGGCTTGCCTACTTTTGTACACTCAATTCATCTATTTGAAACATGAGCCTTGCTGAACCATGCGCAGTAGTGCTTAATTTTCAAGTTGTCTTCCAGTTGTTCAGCACTAGGCAGTTTCCTTATAAAACTGTATTTGGTAAATAAACGAAATAATTATGGAACATGTAGTGCAGCACAAGCACAACACAATGTTTCAGTGAAAAGGACTGAAAAGGAGTGAAAAGGTGAAAGGAGTTCACGACATGCCCACAGAATGTTTATTGATCTGTTTAGTTTGCTTGAAAGTTTGCAGTCTTAAATGTAATCGAGATACAGTAATCCCTCGCTACTTCGCGGTTCACTTTTCGCGGATTCATGACTTCGCGGGTTTTTAAATACAAGTGATTGCCCGCCTATCGCGGAAGTTATGTTCCAGACCCATCAGCAACAGGAGAAAATCCACGATATAGAAAGACCATATAAATAAACATTTTTATAGTTTAAGCCTTAAAATACCCATCCCACATGCTTTAAACACATGTAAACTTAAAAAACACACTTTGTTAACACATATGATATGTGGATGTCGGGCTAAGGATATGAGTAACATCTCACTATTATTAAACATTTTAACTTCACGCAAGACAAGACAGTGAGAGAGGAAAATTGGTGCTGTATAGGCTTTTAAATTATTGAAACGCAGAGCGACAAGCAGCACAAAGCCAGCACAAAGTCCACTTCTCCTTAGCGTTCATTCAGCTCCCCACCCCCTTGACAATGCGAAGTGGCAGGAGCGTACTGCGCCTCTGGGGAGGGGGGTTTGAGCGAACGTGCGTTCAGCCCTCACACACCCCCACTTCTCCTCCTCCTCCTTCCGAACGCGCAGAGCAACAAGCAGGCATTTTGGCAGAAGCAGCACAAAGTCCATTTCTGCTCAGTGTGAGTTCAGCTGCCCCCCTTCACAAAGCGAGTGCAGACACATTGACGTCTGATCGCTGCGTGCAGTGTGCAGTGTTGGTCTGCGGTGTTTAAGAATGTAGAAAGTGTTTAAGAGCATATGAAGTGTTTATAAGAGTGTGGGAAAGGTTAACAAGAGAGTGAGAAAGGTTTATAAGAGTGTGGGAAGGGTTTATAAAGCCTTAAAATATGTATAAATAATAAAATAAATATAGGTCGCTACTTCACGGATTTTACGTTCCAGAGCCCCCCGCGATAGGTGAGGGATGACTGTAACTAGAAATTGAAACAAAGTAACAAATCATTCCAATTCGGAACAAAGCAAATGGACTAGGAATGTGAAAACACCTTTTACCAATTTTCATCGGTAATTTGGCCCCCTAATCATTATGTTTTACAGTAAAGAAGCCTGGAATGTTCCTTTGGGATACACAGTTTTCTACTTGGTATTGCAAGGATAGATGAGGTTTGTTTTTGAAGTTTTGTTTTTTACTTGCAAAGAGCTACATAACAACAGTAATTCCTCTGTTGTATAGGGGCCAGGCAAGTTGCTAGAATGTTTTTACTTTCCATTTAGTTAGCCAAACATGTTTGCTTTAATGTAGAAAATAATCCATCCATCCATTTTCCAACCCGCTGAATCTGAACACAGGGTCATGGGGGTCTGCTGGAGCCAATCCCAGCCAACACACGGCACGAAACAATCCCGGGCAGGGTGCCAACCCATCGCAGGAGACACACAAACACACCCACACACCAAGCACACACTAGGGCCAATTTAGAATTGCCAATCCACCTAACCTGCATGTCTTTGGACTGTGGGAGGAAACCGGAGCACCCGGAGGAAACCCACGCAGGCACGGGGAGAACATGCAAACTCCACGCAGGGAGGACCCGGGAAGCTACCCACTGCACCACCGTGCCGCCCGTAGAAAATAATAAAATTATATAAATAGCACAAATGTTACAACCAAAAAACACAACACATCTAGACTAACTGTCTAACTTATGAATTACAATTCCTTTTTTCTTCTTTCTGAACTTGTTTTAGATGTTTTCTTTGTGATTTTTTTTTGTTTGTTGGTGTTTGTGACCAATACCGAATTAGGCGTATCCAGAGGAAATGTTTTTAATAAAATTGACCAGGAAAAGAAAGATACTGTATTTATTTAGGGATAAAACAGAAATAATAATCAATAATTAGGCAAAGGTAATGAGAAACCAAGCTCAGTTATAGTCAAAAATGAAACCAGTAAGACCTTATTAATTTGTTGTCCATTGCCTAAATATTCTCTTAAAACTCATTTTTCTTTTAAGCAAATGCAAAGGTTACACACTAGTAATGATGTGCTACCATCTTTTATAATGAAGCATCATGTATTACAATACCACTGAGACATTGCTGTCAATAAAGATTTGGCTGTGGAGTTGAAAATGCAGAAAATGGTTCTTTCCACAAAGAAAACTGACCACAAAATGGAGATGTGGTGATCTCATGAAATAACAATTGATTAAAAGAATACCTCCAACAATATTGTAAAAAATAACAAAAAAAAAATATTCTTGAGATTGCTAAACACACTAATGGCATTTACCATTAAAGTGACTAAATGGTTTAGAACTTTGCCTGTGTTTACATTCTTTTAATTGCAGTGGCCAGCACGTTTTTTCTTATGATCTGTGTCTCTTAGAGTGTGAAATTATTTGGTAGCTCAAAGAAAGTTATAATGGAAATTTTTTGTTCTGGCTAGGTTTCCTGTTAAATTCAGAAGAAGAACAAGTCACAGGCCAAAGATTCTCCTGACACACATACATTATGAATTTCAACTACTCCAGAAATGCACATTCTGAAATGTTCATTGGCTTTTTACCTAACGTGAAGATTACAATCAATATTATCCTCACAACCATAAGTACAAGGCTGAATTGTTATTTAATTTCTGTCCATTTCTTGTCTTCTCATGTGTTGAGCATGAGGCTTTGTCCTGAATTGTTCAGGTGTTTTGGAGAAGTTTAAAGGGCACAGATGGATGGAGTGCACACATTTTGGTTTTTTTTTCTACTTCTCTCTGTTATGTTGCACCTATTGGTGGTCATTCGTACTGGAGTTACAGTCTTTTGAGGTCTGACATGGTGATCCTCTCTCTGATGTAAGAGTCTTCTGCTGATGGTTTCACATCAGTTAACCTCTTCCTTTAGAAAGATGCACAGTATTTCCCAAGTTTTGTATATACTTCCCTAACATCAGTGAGGCTTGATTCTTTGTGGCACCCTTGTCAGACTCTATTATAGACTATCTTTCGTATGAGCTATGGCCTAAGCAACAGGAAGTCTACTGCAGTGCAGAAGTTAATCCCAGGATGAACAGATGCAAAAAGCAGTGAATCTGGCACTAGTACTCCATTATACACATCGGTGGCATTTCTCATTGGGCTGGTTAATACTGATCTCTCTTTATTTTATTTTTATAACTATAATATAGTCTAATGATGTACATAGAACAACCAGATTGCTATAAAAACTGGATATTATTAGAGAACCTCTTCCTAATTTAGATTGTATTGACTTATGCAAAATATAAAATTGAGCAAAAATGGTTACCTACAATGAACAATACTGGCCAAGAGAACTGCACCTGCAACACTCCGTGTGATCATTTGAAAACAAGCAAATGACATATTCATCAATGATTGTCCCCCTCCAGCACAGACTTTTGCACTTGTTTCACCAAGGAGGGAATGAGGGTCACAAATACAATTATAGAGGAATAAGTGGGCCAAGATACCACAAAGGTTGAGAAACACTGTGTTAGAATGCAGCTGTAATTACCTTATCCTAAGAGCACAACATCTTGATCTGTTCCTATGTCACTACAACAACTGTGACCTATTTGTTCCAAATGAATGTAGACTGAACAGCTGTGGTTTAGTTTGTTTGAAATCGTCTATTCTTCTCAGAATTTGCATATTAGAAATACACATCAACAGTATTAAATGGGTTCAGAAATGTTTTGACTAACTAGATATGGAATTCCATAATTTTATATGCTGTGAAAATTATTTGGTCATGAACCTTGTTGTGTGTGTGTGTTTTTAAAAGTAATGATCCACAATTTCTTTTACCTAGGCAGCCTTAAATTAGCAGACAGTTGTAAAGACTGCAGTTGGAAGCTTGTGGTGCGAGGTACGATACAACTGATTTATTTTTCTGTTAATTTGTTGTTTTCAGTTTTTTAGAGTAAAAAATTAAGCTGCTTGTCCATAATCTGTTTTTATTTCCAGACTAAAAAAAGTGTTTTTCTGGTTTTCAATACTGTTTTTGAAAATTAAAATGAAATGAAGTAATGTCCTCTTCTTTTTCAAATGCAACCATACTCATATGTAGTACTGTGAAGAACACTAAGGGATGCTGATATTTTAAGAGAGTGGTGTGCACATAGACATGAACTACAAGGGGAAAAAATTCACAGAACATATTAGACAAGAGTAACTGAATTAGTTCGAAGAGCTGCATAGAGCAGGTATGACACACTTCAAAAAGCTAAATTAATTGATAAAGTTGAGTTTAAGCAGTTTCTGCATTTTAAATGACTAATACATTTATTTATGTGCTAACATGACTGGGGTGTTTTGAACAGTCTTATCTTTGTACACTACTTATTGGTATTTACCAGCACAGAGAAACTTAATGGTACACTATTCTAGAAAGATGAAGTTGATCTATATGATACATTAGAAGTAATTCTGATCTTGAGTAGTCCATGACAATGTGAAGTTTCAATTTGGCTTTATGTGACTTTTACTCCAATGCAGCACCATGCTCTCCATGAGTCTGGGGGTTATATATTATTACTGTGCATAATTCTAAAGAGTTTTGGTTGCATTGGTGATACTAAGTTGTCCCTAATTTATATGTGTGTTCATGCCATGATGGACTTGCTCCCTGTCCAGGGTTTGTTCCTGCCTTGCACCCTATGTCAGCAACCCTGTTCAGGACTAAGAGGGTTTCTGTATCAAAATTTCTGTAATTTGAAGTATGTCCTGTTGTGTACGCAGGGAAAAGTGGGGAGGTCCCTTTCCATGCTTTAATCCATTGTCTATAGATAATCTTCAGGAGTTCAGTAGACCTGACTCTCAGTTGCTCCATCATAGAATTAGCAAATTCGGGATGAATCTAGTTAAATTCTAGTCAAGGCATGGTTTTGGACTTGGTCATACTATCATTTGGACTTGGTCTTGATTTGGTTTTGATCCCCCCTTTAGACTCAGTCTTGTCACAATCTCAACTAGCAGTAGTCTTGAACTTGCACATTTTGCAGATAAAATTGCACTGCGCACTTCACATTGTTCAGGACAAGAATGCTTAAAAGGTGCAATTTAGCCTATTTTATACATATCTTTTGTATTTTAGATTGGAGAAGAAATGCTTTGTATGCATCAATCCAAGCACCTCTGCCCTGCCTACAATTTCATGTTTGTCTAGTGATGTTGTAGAATAAAATTCCAAACCAATAATCTCCAAAGCCGGAAAATCACGAAGACGCCAAAAAGGTTTCTGTTTTCAGTTCAGAGTTTTATTAACAGATAATAAAGCCATGCTCTGTCCACAGAGAAAGCTGCTATTCCTGGGCTCTGTTTGATAACTTTCAGCCAAGACCGCTTTTACATTAGGTTTATCCATGCCCATTATTCATTATGTTAATAGTTAATAGTGAATAATGACATTTTGCCAACTTTTTCTCCTATTCTTTTCAACCATACCTCCTGTTACACATGTGTGCATGGGAGACAGTTAAAGGGCTCAGGTGATGGTAATTCTTTACCAATCCATGGGATGGTGCTTGTGATAATGCTCTCTCTTTTCATCCCTCTGCAAGCCGGAAAACTGACAGCTCTCCTCCAAAGATTCCAGTGTCCGCCCACCTGGACCCACCTCTTCCTGCCTGGTAGGCATATGACTGGAAGAACTGCCATTTTGGACAGTCTGAATAGCACTCCAGTCTGAGGTTTGCCTATGGGTGCCCCAACACTCTCAACTGTTGTTTTTGGTCTTATTACACCCCTATATGCTAATACTCCACACAGTCATTGATACTGGCTTTCAAAGTGTCATTTTACGTTGGTGGAGTAGTTATATATCTAAGACTATGTGCATCTCAGTGCATTCCAGTGTGTTAACTAAGGCTCATTGCAATTCAGCATTTAATATGTTTAAACTGTATTGGTGATGATATTACAATATACATTAGAAATATCTTTTAAGTTGCAGAATCACATAGTAAAACAAGTGCTTAATTAAAATTAGTGCTTAATCATATTATACTTTCTCATTTCTGTGCATATTACATTCTATTTATCCAGTGTGTAATTGTATATAATGTCTAAAAGCAAAATTAGCAAAAAATGTAACAATCTAATCATGAAGTAAAGTTGTCAAAGAGAACATACTTTACTGAAATTCCTGATTGTTTTAGATTTAGAAAAATAACTCATTATTTCTATTGTAAAAAAGACTTTTTCAGTATTTGCACTTCAGAAGTGTTTATCTAAAATCACAAGTCTGTTTTCTTTAGGCCTGTAAATATTAGTTCATAATGTTCATTTAAATGGAATGTTTAATTCAAATTTACTACGCAGAATCAAAGTTAATGTGTCTCCAGTGTTTGTAATGTGCCTAAAAACTAATCGCATTGAGAGGATGCCATTTCTTCATGCATCATTCTTGTAGTGTAAGACTATTTGCTTTGATCATTGGTCACACAGGACACTGTTTTTCATTTCCCTTTACCATTAGAACATTAGAACAGTTTAGACAAGAACAGGCTATTCAGCCCAACAAAGCTTGCCAGTCCTATCCACTTAATTCTTCTAAAATAACATCAAGTCTAGTTTTGAAAGCCTCTAAAGTCCTACTGTTTAACGCACTTGGTAGCTTATTCCATGTGTCTTTAGTTAACTGTGTAAAGAACAACTTCCTAATGTTTGTGCAAAATTTACCCTTAACAAGCTTTCATCTGTGGCCCCGTGCTCTTGATGTACTCATTTTAAAATAACAGTCTCGATCCACTGTACTAATTCACTTCATAATTTTAAACACTTCAATCATGTCTCTTCTTAACCTTCTTTTGCTTAAACTGAAAAGGCTCAGCTCTTTTAATCTTTCCTCATAACTCATCCCCTGTGGCACTGGAATCATCCTTGTCAGTCTTCTCTGGACCTTTTCTAGCACTGCTATGTCCTTTTTGTAGCCTGAAGACCAAAACCGTGAATAGTACTGTAGATGAGGCCTCACCACTGCATTATAAAGCTTGTGCATAACCTCTTTGGACTTGTACTCTACACATTGTGCTATATAACCTAACATGCTATTAGCCTTCACACTGAATGTAAGTTAATAGTGTTAAGTCGACTGTTTGTGGTATGACAGTTACAGGTTAATTTGTTTAATGTCATCAACTGCTATTTGAGAGTCAAAGAGATAGAGAGGTTCTGAGCCTGAATCAGGTGCTAGAATGTTGTGATTGCCTGACACTTGTGCAAGATATTTTATGTGAAATGACTACCACAACACAGAATTTTTACCCACAGCATAGTATTTCCTATGCTTAGATCAGTCCAGTGTCAGATCACATTTATTAACATTCACTTGGTACCATCATTTTTAAAGGGTGTCACTTTGGTTGTTTTAGCCAACAACAGTATGATTGGCACATTCACATCTACCTAAACAAATAAGAATATGAAAGTAATATTCCTCTAAGATTCAAAACAACCACTCGAAACAAAGTAGGTGTAAAAATACCTTAAAACATACTGTATAAGGATATAATCAAAATTCTTACTTAGGGAAAAGACAGTATTTATACAAGACGCTGAAACAGAAAAGTCAGAACTTCTTAAACTAGGAACAATGCCAGAATTCTAAATATTAACAATCATTTTCTCGCTACTCAAAACGCTTTACATAGACAGAGAGAAATCACTTCACCCACCACCAATGTGCAGCACCCACATGGACAATGCAACAACAGCCATTGTTGTGCCAGTACACTCACCACACATTAACTATTAGGTGGTGAAAGGATGAGAGAGATAGCCAATTAGAAACAAGGGATGATTAGAGTGCCAGAATGGATGAGGCTGTGATGGGCAATTTAACAAGAACATCGGGATAAAGTCTTTACTCTTTTTGAAAGATGCCCAGGGATCTTTAATGACCCCAGAGAGTCAGGACCTCAGTTTTACATCTCATCTGAAGGACGGCCCAATATTTACAATACAGTGTCCCCGTCACTGCACTGGAGCATTGGGATCCACACACAGAATACAGGGTAAGCAACCCCATTGGTCCTATGCAACACTTCTTCTAGCAGAAACCCTAGCTTTTTCTGAGATGGTCTCCCATCCAAGTACTTACTGGCTGGTCCCGTGGATTACCTGTTCTGAAGCACATGTGATACGACTGCTGACAATGTGTTAATGACAATGTGTTAAGGTCAAATCAAGAATGTAAAACAGAAAAAGTAACTTTGTAGGTTGGCTTGCAGGAAAGCCAAAAGAGCTGTCACTTTGTAGTCATGATGACCACACTCTTACTGGAGCTGATTTTTTTTTTCTTAAAAGAAAACTTATGAATTTTTTTAAAAAATACTTTTGTTTTCTTTAAGGAGAAAAAAATAACTTTGCTATGTAATTTTTATTAACTGTAAATTCATATTAAGCAGGGGTCTGAAAAAAGGAGTTGGACTGCTTTTTTGCTTGGTCTTATTCCTGTCAAGTTGTTGTGCCATGCATTGCAACAGCTGATTTGCTCCTGTGGACCATCAGTATCCCTAAATGGCAGCTGTAATCTATTTAAGGCTGGCCATCATTTCTCAGGTTTAACTTGGAGTGACTACATTTCACCGTGTGGTGCCTGACTAATTTTTTAGGTGCCATCAGTATTCTAAAGTTGTTGAGATGCACTAACTTTTGCACACTTCTGGTTTTTATATCTATTACTAGACATTAAGCCCGTTACAATAACGGGCGCTAGAACAGTAGTGCATAAACATTAGTAGGAACAGTCTATATTAAATGGCAAGGGACCGTCTATTTTCTGTTACAGTAATACTGGCTTGTATGTGGCTTTAATATGCGTCACTGTATTGTGTGCCTTTAATTTTCTCTCGCAGTAATACTGGTTTGTATTTCCGTAATATGCGTTTAATTTTCTGTCACAACAGTGGGCAATCAGCAGAGTCTCCCCAGCAACTGATGTAATGTGTGGCGTGCAGCTGATAATCGTGACCATGGCGTCTCTCCAGCAAGAACTGTGCAGTTCTTTAGCAAGTATTTTAATCTGTGCTGGCGTGCAGCTGATTATTGTATCTGTGTAATCTCCCCAGCAACGGATTTTATGTGCGTGAAAATAAATCTACTTTTAAAAGTCATCCTATTGTAATATCATGAAAATTCGTATATTTAGGAAAATCCCTTCAATGACTGACACTTTACCGGGCCAAGCTTCTTAATCGCAAATCTGACATCCTCAGAGTGAACACTTGCACAACAACAAACACTAATCCCACCTCTTTGGGGAAGGTGGTCTCCGCATCTCAGTACCTGATTTGATTTTTCGTGCCTTACCTCATTTACCGAAATCCAATTGGATCGGCCGCACGATATTTTATAGGTCCCGCCCTCTCTGTCTTGTGTGACGCGTCAGGCGGCCTTTCTTTGGGGAAGCTGTTCTCCGCGTCTCAGTACCCGATTAGATATTTTGTGCCTTATGTTTTAGGTCTTACCTCATTTACCAAAATCTGATTGGATCTGCCGCGCGATATTTTATAGGTCTCGCCCTCTCTGTCTTGTGTGACGCGTCAGGCGGCCTTTGAAGCATCTGCTTTGAAGCATCGCAACTGTGCCCCGCGCATGCGCACTTCACCAGAAAACACACACACACAGACACATGGACGCACACAGGGATTTTATTAAAGAGGATTACCAGCAATAAGTTCTGTTATTTCTTTATGAAGAAGTGTATCATGTAATGGCTCATTGAGGGCTGATTCCTGCATTGTTCCCAGTGAAGTTGGCATAGACTTCAGTCCACACAACATCAGAACCCTGAACTAGATTAAAAGGGTGTGAGTAAATGGATAAATGATGGATATTGTGGTAATGATCCTCTTCTTTGCTTTCTAAGCACGCTTTTGACTAACACATCGGTACTTGACTTATATCACTCAAATATAACTTTAACATGCAACAGCACTAACAAGCTGATATGTATTATATTTAGGCTATGATAAGTAAAGTAATTCAGAACTAAAATGTGATTTTTCCATATTTATTTAAAAGTTATTAAATTATTTCTGCAAAGTATTTATGATTAGCTGAGGTTCACTGCCTTCATACTTTTAGTAATTCTTAAAGCAGCTAATATTGCTTTTTTCTAAAGGATAAATTAGATTCCTGATTGGTCAGAACAGCAACTGTCTTAAAAAGATGGTACAAAATTGCTGTTAATTATGTTTTCAGTTTGAAATATTAAGCAGATACAACTGTGTTAAAGGCATTTTTTGCTACTTAATACCGTCAAACCATTTAGACTGGTCTCCTTACAATTTTACATCAATGCTATAAATTGAATTGCACTAATCTGTGAAATTATTTGGTACCATTACATAACATTGCAAGTACCTATTATCTTTCACTAGGTCTTGTTTTATTGCAGTTATTAGCTAACAAAGAAATTCTGCTTCCACAGCTAAAGATTTAACCTCTCAAATTATTTCTGTGCTTGCATGAACTTATACTTGCCTGAATTCTAAGGGATTTGGGCATATTTTTCCACTGTCCCCAACATCTTTAAGTTTTTCTTTACTTTAGGTCTTTGGCTTGTTTTATTTTATTTTGGTCAGATATCATCTTTTTGTGCATTGTGCTTTGCAGAAGTCAACAGCATGCAGTGTGCTCATTGCCACATATTCAGATTTTGAATATTATTTCATGGTTTGCTTAAAAAACAAATAAAATATTATTTTTTGTGTTTTTGACTTGCAATGTCAGAGTTCTGTCAGAGTTTATTTATATCTTGGGTCTCTGGAACTTATGGAGCCATGCTTCTACAACAACACCCATTGGTCACTACTTACAGCACATATGCACATGTGTTATAGACCTCCTTGTTGCCAAATATCAGAGTAAAAGTCTTAAAAGATTTAAAATCACTTTGTGGTCCTCTCCCCATCTCTGTGCCTCGGAAATAATACGAGTATTCTTTGGAAACTTGTTATATTGTCCCCTGGTATGACTCAATACATTTTTCTTCCTGGGTCTGACATTTTCATTATTGTCTAGGCAATGTAAAACTCTGTCAAATAATGCAATTTGCCACAACAAATGATAATCTCTACTTGGCACCTTTCTACAAACATTAAAAGTTGTAAATACCACTAGGAGATTTATCTTCAAAATAAACGTTTTGTAATCTCTTCTTAAGTTTGCATTTGAACCATGGGGAAGAGTGTTTGAGAGAGCAGAGCTGTGCAAAAGTAACATCAATCAATATTTTGGAAGATTGCTGACTCCAGGAGAGAACTACATTACTTAAATCATTTTGAGGGGATTACATTTTATATATACTGTTAACTGTAATATGGCATCAGGTGTTCTGATTGCCATCAGTGGTTTGTCTTTGTACATTATGTGGCTGGTATCTATTGCAGCTGATGGTGGGTGGAACAAGTCGGCTTTGGTTTTTGTATTTAGAAACAGTCTCCCACAAGGCCTTAAAAATAGGTGACCCATCATGGTCTTGGTGACATCTTCAAAGAGGTTATATTTTTGGCACAGAGACTGTGGACTAGATTGGAAGAAAGAAAGTGTGAGATGTGCACAACGAATAAGCCAATTTTCTCCAAACCTACCCTGAAAATAAGAATACTCTTACACCTATGCAACTGGGCAAAACATGGGTTATCCTAAGAACAGTTGCAGATGATTTTTTTTTTGGTTATTGTGGTGAATCTAGACATTTTGTTAAGTATGGACCTAAGTTTCTGGAAAACGAAAATTATCACCAGGGTTAGGGGTTGATAGTGTGTACAACTGTAGTCAATTTCAACTGAAGTTGCAGCCATTATAAATGATTTTTTGCAAGTGGAAGCCTTGGTAGATTCTAGAATATCAGAGGAGTCTACAAATTTGAGTTTGCTAAAACAATTATAAATCCATCTGTTCCTGATAAAACATAAACTGCAAATTCTCTCAATTGATGGTATCCCATTGGTAATTGTCTTTTGGTATTCATAACACCACCTTAAGGTCTTACATTCTAAAAACCAGTGTATAGTGGCTCAATCAGCACAATCCAAGAATTAATTGGTAAAGTGTTAACATGTTGGGTAACAAACTGCTTTCAGGAGTGCTTAGATAAGATTGCACCTGTTTTACTGAGAACTCTAAGTGCAATACCATGATTATTCTGAAGTTTATTTTAAAACTGGGCGCATGTATTATCCCCACACAGAGCATATGGCTATGTTGCTGATCTACAGTACTATATGCTGAATTGTCTGAGGGCAACATTTACACAATATCCCAATCAATGAAGAAAATTTGAAAAATGGGTTTCTTAGACCTTCCAATAGTCTCATTGGATCAAGAATTACTACCAGCTTCAACTTGTAACATCTTTGATCGACCATGTCAGTAGTTTCACAGTTTTCACTAAATTAGAGTTCTGAAATGTATACCATTTAATAGGAACTTAGGAAGAAACAAGTGAAACACAGCATTCAATGCTTATATAGGTCATTATGAGTATCTGGTTGTGATATATGGTCTGGCTCTAGTAACATTCCAGTCATTTGCAGAAGACATTTTCTGATTTTTTGGGCATCTACATATTTTTTTTCTTCATAAACACAGGGGAAAAATAAAGATCTATCTATCTATCTATCTATCTATCTATCTATCTATCTATCTATCTATCTATCTATCTATCTATCTATCTATCTATCTATCTATCTATCTATCTATCTATCTATCTATCTATCTATCTATCTATCTATCTATCTATCTATCTATCTATCTATCTATCACTCATTTATAGCCATTTTAGAAGTGTTGCCTGGACTATATAAAAACAATTATTTGCCAAATTGGAAAATTCCAAATTTTATAATGTGATAGAATAATTTAGAGGTAACTATAGTTAAGCATTTTGATTTGCAGTGCACATTGAACTATATAAGCATTTGTTTTAAAAATATCATGAAGAGAACTACTAAAATGGTTAAGTAAATAAAAGACAAGAATGTAGTAAGAGAACGATTGATGTAATACACAAAATGTATTAGGAGATGATTAGGAGATCAGTTGATGTCCTGTAAAGAACAAGACTGGACAGTTGTCACATGCATGGAGATTTCAAGGTAATAGCTGAATCTAAGAAATATGAGAAGAACAAGAGTGTAGTAGAATAGATTTTTATTTGGATAAGTTATTTGGGTGTAAGCCAATGAACCAATCAGAGTAAATATTAATAATAATAATGTATGCATTAATCAGCACTGTTGTGTTCAGTTGTTTATAAAATGGACCTCAGCCCTTTTGTTTTTATCTGTTCATCACAGTAGTCTGTTATCTGTAACAGATTACTATGATGAATGCTCCCTCTTCAGTAAATAAAAGACACAATGGACAAGTTTCCTCCTGAACTATTAAATTTGAAACACTCGGTTAAGTATGAACCAATCTGAAATCAAAGCCATTGTTGATGGAAAGGAAACAAAATCAATTAACAAGTATAATGCTAATGCAGATACTTCAGTGCTTTAATTTCCTTATTGCTCCTATAACCTCCTTAATGCCAAAAACCACAAAGTGTTATCAGTGGAGTATGGAAGCTTTTATCAGCACTTATTCCCTGTCACTCTGACACTTTGTTGTATTCAAATTGCAAATCAATGTGTCAGATATCAGCTTAGGGGCAATATTGAGTGTCTTTACATGCACACAAAAAACAGGATATGGTGAGTAACCAGGTTAAGGCAGAAACTTAGTTTCTTAAAAACGTTTGTTTACACGCACAAGACCGCTTCTGAAATTCTCCTTTGGCAAAATGCTTGTATGTCATTTAACTCTGAGTTAAACATAATCATTAGCTTCCATGATTCTGAAAACAAGCTTGAAGTCTGTGAGAATTCTTTTATGTTTTATAAATATATTTAGTTCATCATGTGCTGTGAAGTAAATAACACCTATTACCTTTTTATGCCCTCCACTAATGATCAACAAGGATCAGTGCTATGAACACTGGCTGCTGCGTTACCCGATCACATTGTTTCAACATATTCATAACAAATAGCAGGATTAAAACTAAACTGACACTTTATTAATATGTTCCTGTTACCAGATTGTACACAGCAGACTCTTTTGCTTAGCTGTCTGACTGAGCCCTACTTAGGATATATGGGATAATAAAAATGAAGGTATTTTTCTTCAGTAAGATGACAGCTAAAGATGATTATTCCAGGAATGCGCCAAATGACTCAGAATGGCGTAAAGCAGGGGTCCCCAACTCCTGTCCTGGAGGGCCCCAATTGGCTGCAGGTTTTCATTTTAACCCTTTTCTTAATTAGTGCTCTGTTTTTGCTCCTAATTAACTTCTTTTGAATTATTTTTATTTGACTTGCTCTTGAAGACGCAGGCCCCTTAATTGTTTCTTTTTCTTAATTAGCAGCCAAACAATTATGCGAAACAAAATAAACCAAAACATGACCAACATTGTTGATCATACAATACCTGAAAATAAAGAAAGGTCCCCAAAACATTTTAACAGTGTTCTTAGAAAAGAGAAAATCAACAATTTTGGAAATATATGCTATTGCACAATGAGAGCAGCAACAAGCCATGGAATTGAAAAATGGGTTTAATTAACAACAAGAATCAGAGCCTAATTAAGCAACTGGTTGGAGTGAAATTGGTTGGAGTTTCAGGCCCTGAAACCCTCTGTTAGCTCACTCACTTCACATTTCATTTCTGCTTGGGTGTCATTTAAGGTACAAATTGAAGCAATTCAGAGAAACGATGAAGAAATTCAGGAGAAGAAATCTTAAAAAACAAGTAAATTAAAATTAACTCAAAAGAAGTTAATTAGCAGCAGAAACTTTGCACTAATTAAGAAAGCCTGCAGCCACTGGAACCCTCCAGGACAGGAGTTGGGGACCCCTGGTCTAAAGCTTTGTTTGCTTCAGCTGAAGTGTCAAAAAATATATACTGTCCTCAAAAGAAGAGGTTTCAAATTCACAGAAACCACCAGAAAAGTGGGGGCCACTGTTTCTTTTATCATCTTCTGGTAGTGGCTGTTTTAGCACTATAGCCTTGATAAAAATGAATTTTGCATCTTTCAAGGCAGCTGTCCTAAAAGTGCATACAGTGTTATTGTCAGTTAGTAAACCGGCATATAATTGGAGAAGGAGGCAAGGTGTTATCCCGCATACTGTACAGCCTGTTTGGTATCTTTACAGAGGTCTGAAAAGAGGGGAGATCCAGAAAAATAACAGTCTAGAGCTGACCCACAAAGGCATTTCATTCCCAGCCAAACCTTATACCAGAAAATCTCATGTTATTATGACATTGACAGTCTTCCATCTCTATGAGCTTTGCCATTAATGACTCCAACTTTGATTTGATACCATTGATCTCCCTAGTATAATGGATGGCCACAGCATTGATGCACAGGAACCATAAGATTTCAAGATGCTGACCACATCTTTTGAAGTCAGTCCTTAACATATTCATATCAGCCTAAATTTTAGTGTGATTATGCTGAATGATGCCATTTAAAGAATTATCTTTCTCCATAACAACATTTTTAACCACCTGAAAAAAGGAGCCATCACAGTAGGGACTGTGACTTTATCTGAGCCATTTTCAGATCGAAAAGACTTCTAAAAGAGAAGAACTGAATTTTAGTGAAGTAGGCATACTTTTTAATTAGTATGACAAGCTGTAACTTATGCATTGTTTTCATGCAGGAGCAGTTGGTATCGAATGAAAGTTGGAGAGGACTCAAGCTAAAGCAGAGCCAAGCAACGATTTACAACATGTGTCATGTGTTCTTCCAGCAATTCATTTCAGTAACACAGCACTTAATTTATTATAAGGTCAACATAAAGACAAAAAGTGGATAGCATTAAAACTGAAGACAGTATGACTAGAGTGAGCAAACATAGTGGGATTCAAAAACAGTACATCTATTAGTGTTGAAAGTTGTAATAACTAAAAATCTGGTAAGAAACAATGATGTTAGTGCACGTGCTATTAGCAGACTAAGGATAATCACTAAAGAATGGTATTTCATTGCACAGTATTAGACTTTCACTAAGCCAAGTCAAGTATTTAGCTTTAATTTAATTTCAACACATTAAAACATTTTTGTCATGTCATTTTCTAGCCCGCTTAATCCAGATCAATGTCGCGAGTAGAGCTGACTACAGCAATTTTAAGACTCTTAGACATTATGACGTGCTTTGTTTTGCAGACTACTACAGTATATACCATAATTGCAGGTAATATCCCTTGCAACTTCAGTATCTAATTCTAACTCTCTGTACTGTGCTGGTTGACTATTTGTGCTGCATATAAATGCCCTTTCTTTACTCCCATGCTGAAAGTTTGAATCTTTCCATTTAAACAAAGTTGTAAGATAAAAGTACTTTTACTTTAGTCTGATAGATTGCAGCTCACATCTAATCTTCCAAAATTCTAAAGTTGTGAAGATCTTATAAATTTACATTCATTGTTTTAAAATAGAATATAAGACAAGTAACCAGTAAATGTTTATTCTTAATAAAACACTAGAGTAACATTAACACAATCTGGAAAAAAATATAATAACTAACTGACACAGACCCAGTGGCTGATTCCAAGAAGGTCATCAAGATGGATCCTATCACAAGTGTAATTAAATCTCTGTAGAAGCCAGCCTGGAGCAGCAATATATTTATTGTCAGAGATACAGAGATACACAGCTCTACTGCAATACAATAGTGTCATTTGCTAAAAACAGCCAGGAATATGGCTCTATATTTCACACCTAGTGTGCATAATGTCACACAGATTTGATTAGGTCAATTCATGTGTTATAAAAATGGGGCTGCTGCATATAACAAGATTAATCTGACATTAAAGTAAGAACATTAACGAGAATGACCTTAACGTATATTTATTTCTTCTTTCATTTTCAGGAGTGGGAGCAGCTGGATGTTCAAATGGCTGGAAATTGTTCTATATATGTTTTTAACTACTCCTATCTATTTATCTGTCCAGTTTAAAATTATCTCAGCAGCAAGTACTCATACTAAGCCAATTTGCAGTCACCAATAACCCTAACAAATCCACATTTTAAAAATGTTTAAATATAACTGAGTACTTCAATAAAAAAAAGCTTTTTTATATTGAACACTGTTCTAAAGCATGCTTCAAGCAGGGAGGGTTCATAGATACAATGGTGTACATATTTTATATAGCTGAAGCATGAGCAGGTTAAGAGATTGTTCAGGGTCCCACAGTGCATTCAAAGTGGAGTTAATTTTAATTCTTAGAATTGTAATTCCTTAGCCACTAGACCAGAGTGAATGCAGTGACTGTAAAAATGCTTCTCTCTGACATTGGAGAATATGCTGACATTTTGTTATCTCTGTATCAAGACATAAATACATTAGAAGAAGTGTTTTAAATAAATACATTATCCTTTTCCAACAAAATTTAAAAATTAGAAATTATAAACCATAATGTAATAGACATATTTTTATATTTTTTCAAAATTTTTAACATCAGCATTTGACAAACAGTTTGTATATAACAGAACAATTAATAATATCGACATAAAATACAATTAACACTTTTGCCCACTTGCAATTCAAAAACTCAGAATTTATTATTTAAATTATACACCAAACATTATGTAATTTATGAAAAATTCCTTAATATATAATATACAACACTTTCAGAATATAAACATTTGTTGTTAGGCCAGTAATATGTCTATAGTTTGTTACGAAAAATGAATGTCTCCTTTTAAAAAACAAATCTTACTTAACACACGTTACACATGCACGTCAGAGAAGCACCTTCTGGACTCATAAGAGATATGTCATACAACCACAGGAGAAGGTGCGCTCTTCTATCCCTTTCCCTACATACTGTAGCTCTGTGAAGATGGCCTGTGAGAGCAACTGACAACCACAAGATGGAGCTCCCACCTATCCAAAACGTACATTAAAGGATGGCTAACCTTTGCCTATCAAGGTTGTTTTCATTTTATTTAACGAATGCTATTGAGATTGAACCATCCTGCCCCGTTTTTGTTTTGCTGAAATTAAACAGGACAACCCAGCCGCCGTCCTAAATGTTCACATTTCTGGGCTGTTTCATTCCCCTACTTGATGACACACACTACACCATGTGTCCATTTAAGGTAAAGAATAATTCTTAATTCCCCTTTACTTTTTTGCAAGCAATACATAATTCTCTTAGTATGCCATCAGCCTTCTGCATTCCTGAGATGTGCATGTTAAGCAAATTTTCATTATGCATTTATTTACTAGAAACAACTCTACAAATATGGGTTGCATGGAGCCAGTATTGGGAGTAAAGTATCATTCTCATAGTCACACTTGTTCTGTATGGACTGTGGCAATTGTGGACATTTTTAGATTGTTTCTATTGATTTATTTTAGTTTTTGTCTTTGATTTCTGCATTTTTCCCTTGTTTATTTATGATTCCTGTGATTTCATGTCATCTGTCTGGCTTAAATGTTACTATAATATGGTAGCTATGGGCACATGTATTGCTGTGTTACTTCAATGGTGTCATTATGGTAGTGCTTTGGTGAAATCCCTAAGAAAGGTTATTGAAATAACCAATTTGAAAATATTTTTTTCTATTTAATTAGCACACAAACTAGAAGAGAGTTTAAGATTTTTTTTGCCTCCTGTCCAGGTTTTCATCTCTGAGTGATAGCAATAGCAGTCTGGAGAACATTCATGTTTTTGATTGCTGTCCATTCACATTTTCTGATATTGCCCACATAGAGTACCACTTAATAGTAGTAGTCCAGCCAGTTTGCACTGGCCAAGTTACCTTCAAGTTATATATTTTTGTTGTTATTTGGTTAGTTCCAAAGGACATTCTGCCCTTGTCTGTGCCACTGTTTTAACCAATAGCTGTCTCATTTCTTTTTATTTGTAAAAAAAACTAGTCCAATCTATGCATTAGCTTGTGA
The DNA here is from genome assembly GCF_900747795.2 of Erpetoichthys calabaricus. NCBI lineage: Eukaryota > Metazoa > Chordata > Cladistia > Polypteriformes > Polypteridae > Erpetoichthys > Erpetoichthys calabaricus. The sequence continues at coordinate 146,093,451 of NC_041396.2, forward strand.
CACTCCTTGTAGAGGGAAATCTGAGACCTGGGGCCTCATGTATAAATGATGTGTACGCACAAAAATGTTGCATACTCCTGTTTCCACGCTCAAATTGCGATGTACAGTATAAAACCTAAACTTGGCGTAAAGCCACGCAGATTTTCACGCTAGCTTAAACCCTGATGTTCGCAAGTTCTCCGCTCGGTTTTGCAAACTGCCGGCAACCAGCGTCAAAGCAGTGCTACTGTTCCTGTGTGGTTTTCTAATTCTTTTTCAGATTCACATCCCTGACTCGGCTTTATCAAAAACATTGAAATTAACCGCATATTGTTTATTAGTTTAAGGGATCTGATTGTAATTAACTTGTAACAATATAATGGTCCACGGAATAGCTAAACTATTCCAAATACCGTAGCTGCTTTAGCATTGTTATTCTCACTGCACATTCTACTTCTTCTTTCAGCTGCTCCCGTTAGGGGTTGCCACAGCGGATCATCTTTTTCCATATTACTCTCACTGCACCACTCGGAGTATTTATATCACTGTATCTGAGTGTGGAATCACAGCTGTACAACAGCTGATCGGAAGGAGAATTATCGGTATACAGCATCAAGCACATGCTGCCTATTTGAACTACTCTCATACGGCAAATGCTTCAGGGCCTTTCCTGTACTGACCTCGCGGTTCAGAAACAGTTTCATCCCAAGAACTATAAACGCACTCAATCAGTCCATCAAGTGCTCCTTGTAGAACTGTTTGTACTTATAAGTACAATTACCTCACTGTAAACTGTGATACAGTTATAATATTGCACAACCTGCTCCACTTTATAAAGCGTGTATTTGCATATGATGACTTTATCATTTTTAAGATGAAATGCAGCAAAATATATTTATTACTTTATACAGATAAAATGTTAATATAATTTAAATAATTTATATTGTTAATAATTAAACATGTGAGGACATGGTGTTGCAGCGCTAGCGACGAGCTGGCGCCCATTCAGGGATTGTTCCTGCCTTGCTCTGTATGCTTGCTGGGACTGGCACGACACTGGAAGAATAGATGGATAGAATAATTAAACATGCACTATGAAGATATTTCAATGCTCCTTAAAAGTTTTGAAGAATCAGCGTTCTCAGCTTACAGATGGCGTTACATCTGTTACTGAGCTGATTGTGTGGCGATTGGGTATTTGGAGAAAGAAAAGTAAGGACATGAATTGTGGGTTAGTACATTTGAAAGAGACAGTACTGCTGCAATAAATTATTTCATCGAAGGTCGCGCCACAAGCATCTTGCGTGAGGCAGGAACAATCTCTGGAAGAGGTGCCAGCTCGTCACTATCACTGCACCACCGTGTTCCCATGTTTGATACATGCTTTAATTCCTATCATCATGAAAATGATATCAAGTATACATCTCAGTATTTAAATTATTCAGAGAGCTGTAATATCATGAATGTAATGGATTCTGTGTCGGAGGAAGAGAAAGCCTGTTTAAGAAGCACACAGTGATTCACACAAATACAGCACATAGAAGAACACACACAAAACAAAATTTAACGTGCTATTTTAGTCACAATGGGATTTGAGAAACTAGTAAATTAAACAATTTTAAGATGAAGTTTATGACGTTCTACTTTAATGACAAAATAAACTACGTGATCAAAGTGGAAATTTCAAGATTAAAGTTGACATTTCAAGCTTTTTTCCCACTGTGTCCCTATTTTTTTTCTTTTCTCTGTATCCTAATAAGCTTTCATATGACACTCAGACAGTGGGCTACGACTCCCTTGATATCTGACAACTTCTTTTTTATTTCAGGCACTGTGCGGCTTTGTGAGCTTGAGCTTTCGAGTTTCTCCAACACTCTATGTCACTCAATCAACTTCCTTTTGTTGTTTATACCACTGTTTAAACCAACAAATAGTATGTTTTTGTTTGCCTCCACTTGGTATTCTCTGAAATTCTTCTATTTCCCCCCTCGTGCTTTTGCTATTGCCTTTTCACAGAATGCTGAGCTTAAGGGCTATTTATATTGATTTGCATATTCAAAGAGGCATAATTCTGGGAGTAGTTTGGGGAGTGGCAGCAGGCTCGTGCATGTGCGTTAACTTTTCACGCTGACCGGAATTTATGTAGCGGAAGAACGTGGAAGTTGGCGAACGCACAGATTTATGCATCTGGATTTTTTTGTGCGTATGAACATTTCCTCTTTTGTCTGTACACCATGTTTTAGTGTGAATTCTATGCACGGCGTTACAAGGAGTGTTGTGGTTCAGGACCGATTGGGATCAATAGTGACAGGTTAGACAGAAAGACACAGACACAAAAAAAAAAGATTGTATTGCAAAGCAAAAGTGGGTTTTTATTTACATACAAAAATAAGGCACAACCCACTTTGCTTGATATTCTTTTTTAAATGGAGCTAAACCAGACAATCACTCACCACCACTCCTCAGTTAAGAGATGGCAGACCAATGTGAATGAGGCGTTACTGCCACCTACTGAGCTGGAGTGTAGAGCAGAGACTCGAGAAGCATACCCTACCTAGGTGGGGCAATGAGAAAACAAAACAAAACCTTAAATAATATCAAAAAGTCCAATATTTTTAAAAAATTCAAATAAGCCTCCCCTTTATTCAGTGGCACTGTTACACTTATATTCTTAACTAGCAAAATAACCGTGCTTCGCAGCGGCGAAGTACTGCTTTAAAATTTTAAATAATAAACTGAGGGAAAATATACCAATAATTATTTGTTAAGGATCTCTTTGTACACCATGTTGTCAGTTCGCCCCTCTGGTTGTAATATGACCAAGCTGTGCGCTGAGCTTACTTTTGAGCATGCAACATATAGTTGGCCATGTGAAAAACAAATCAAGAACGGCAAGACCGCGTCAACTGCGGAGTCTCAGCTCGGAGCGAAATGAAGTGAATGAAATGAGGTGAATGGGAGGGGAGATGATCACGTGACTCCCACACCCACCTTAACTCTCCATCCCTCCACAAACACACAAACACAGTCTCTCGGATCCCAACTCTCCTTTATATATGTAGATATTGTGTGACTGCTTAGCCAAGTTAATAGCTACCTCATTTCCCAGAATACCTATATGAGCAGGAACCCATGGGAAATGAACATCTATGCCCAGAATCTTTAGTTTCCACAAATGTTGCTGTATGTCTATTGCTATATCTGTCCTACATTTGGAATTTATTGATTTAATACTGGATAAAGTAGATAATGAACCTGAACAAAACTATACATGCTCTGGGCGGACCTCTTATACCCATCCCAATACAATAATTATTGCCACCATCTCTGATGTGAATACAAACAAGTTATCAGTTAGTCTTTTCCTAATTTTAATTTGAAACTGGGAACATACACTTGAAGCGCCTATGACCAGTCACTGGATCTTTTAAACCAACTGTATAAATCTGTATGAATCAAAAATATTGCCTTTGCACATATTGACTAATGATTTGATCAAGTGAATTACATCCTGCTTCTTCCTTCATTTTCTCCAGGATATTCAAATCCATCATAGGTAATGGGGAAAACCATGGTGGAACAGCAGAAATAGCTACACTGAGACAAAGCTTGTAATTAAATACCCAAAGATATTTTGCACATTCATTTATCAACCATCTAAAATTGACGATTTTTTTTATGTGGCATTCCCAACAGTCTTCTAGTGTTGCTGATACTGGATGTCTGCCATTGTGTCCCCTTACATTAATCCGGTAGACCACTGCCAAATGCATTCTGTGTAAATACAAGGGTATCTCCTCCATTTCTACTAATATTGCTGATATTGGAGATTTCATATAACCACTACACATTCTTGAAGTCTGGGCTCCAATTTTATCAACGGGGCTGCACATGGAGCCATGTTGGCCTCCACTGCACCATGCACCCATATCCTGCCGTATTGCACCTCTAAAACAGCACTGAACTGCTAGAAAAAGTGTCATCTTATCTTCTTCTCTGCTGCACATGAGAGGTAACAGCCATTCTTTCTTTTTTGTTTACAGTATTTTCCGCACTATAAGGCGCACTTAAAAGCCTTTAATTTTCTCAAAAATCCACGGTGCGCCTTTAAATTCGGTGCGCCTTATGTGTGCACTGAGTTCCAAAATCTGTAAAAATGTTGTTGTGCATTTTAGTAAGCGCTCTGCTTGATTGACTGTCAGACCATTTCCTGCCGACATAGGGACGTAGTAATACGTACACTATGAACGCTGGCAGCGATAAACCAATTGCAGAACATTACGTAAAGCCACGTACACTTACCTCCGCCACGCCTACGGCAGGTAGGTATATTGTACTACTGGTGCACTGCGAAACCACATTTGTTTGGCTAAGGACCCTGAAAATGGCATCAGAGAAGAGACATGCTTACGATGCACAATTCAAACTACAGGCTATTAGTTACGCGGTTGTAAATGGGAATAGAGCAGCAGCGAGAGAATTTAAAATCAATGAATCTATGGTTCGGAAGTGGAGGAAGCAGGAGAATGAATTGCGCCAAGTTAAAAAGACAAAAAAGAGTTTCCGCGGGAACAAGGCGAGGTGGCCAGAGTTGGAAGACCAACTTGAACAATGGATTCTTGAACAAAGAGCAGCCGGGAGAAGCGTCTCTACAGTCACCATTCGACTGAAGGCAATAACGATAGCACAAGACATGAAGCTCGAGCACTTTCAAGGAGGTCCGTCTTGGTGCTTTCGTTTTATGAAAAGGCGCCATCTCGCCATCCGCGCACGAACTACCGTGGCGCAGCAACTGCCAGCGGATTACAAAGAAAAGCTGACCATCTTCCGCACCTACTGCAGCAACAAGATTACCGACAAAAAAATCCAGCCCAACCACATCACCAACATGGACGAGGTCCCTCTCACTTTTGACATCCCCGTGAACCATACTGTGGAGAAAAAAGGGGACCAGCACGGTATCCATACGCACCACGGGGCATGAGAAATCGGCTTTCACTGTTGTTCTTGGTTGCCACGGTAATGGACAGAAACTACCACCTATGGTCATTTTTAAGAGGAAGACGCTGCCAAAAGAAAAGTTTCCAGCCGGAGTCATCGTTAAGGCCAATCCAAAGGGCTGGATGGACGAGGAGAAAATGAGAGAGTGGCTGAGAGAGGTGTATGTGAAGAGACCGGGTGGGTTTTTCCATGCATCACCATCTTTGTTGATCTGCGACTCCATGCGTGCCCATATCACCGCTACTGTGAAAAAAACAAGTGAAGCAAATGAATACGGAGCTTGCCATCATTCCAGGAGGATTAACAAAAGAACTCCAACCGCTGGACATCGGTGTAAACAGGGCGTTCAAAGTGAAGATGCGAGCGTCATGGGAGCGATGGATGAGAGACGGCGAACACACCTTTACTAAGACTGGAAGGCAGCGCCGGGTGAGTTACGCCACCATATGTGAATGGATTGTGGATGCCTGGGCTAAGGTGTCTGCTTCGACTGTTGTCCGAGCTTACGCGAAAGCTGGAATCATTGCTGAACAGCCACCCGGCAACGAGACTGATTCCGACAATGACGAGAGGGAACCCGGCATGTTTGATGGCGAACTTGCCCATCTGTTCAATTCAGATACAGAAGGTGAGGACTTCGATGGATTTGTGACAACAAACTGATCAAAAAACAATGTGAGTGTATTTTTAAATACGTAGTAGAATAAGGTTTAACTAAACTCATTGTTTTGCTTCTGTTACCTTGTTTTTGCATGCGCCGAATAATACGGTGCGCCTTATGTATGGCTTAAGTACAGAAATAAGCCCCGCAATTGAGAGTGCGCCTTTCAATCCAGTGCGCCTTATGGTGCGCAAAATACTGTACCTTCCATTGAAACATGCAGAATCTTAAAGTTATTTTTTTTGCTTCCTTTGGTAATGCCTGGATAGGAGCATTACCACACATTTACTTGTATTTCCAGTTTCCTTCCTCCCCAGTTCATCCACCTCCACTCTTCCTCGGGCTTTGTCCACTCCCTCCTCCCAACTCTGGCCTCTGAATGGTGGGACTGGCCCCTTTTTATAGGGCACCTGGAAGGACTCCAGGTGCCTAATGAGCTTCTTCTGGCCACACTTCCGGGTATGGTGGAAGTGTGGCCAAATAAGACCCTGGAAAGTTCCATGCGCCCCCTGGGGGTGGCCACGAGTCCCAACAGGGTCGAGCTGCCATGCTCACGACCTGTGGCCATGCTGAAAACCAGGGGGGCTGCCCTGTGTTTGCCCGGGGGAACAACTGTCCCAAAAATACTGTCTTCCCCGGTCCTTCCACACTCTGGGCATCCTGGCCGAGCAAGAGTTCCGGCCGCCCGCCACAATATATATGTATTTTATATAATAATATATTTTATAAAGTATGTTGGTTTTTTAAAATGATATTTTTGGCCTTTAATAAAATTCCATTTGACACTCATGGTTTACAATATGTCTATAAGTTGCAAATACACAAAAAAAATCATATTACAACATGTTTTTTTCTGTCCAATACACAATGGCTACAGTTTTGTGAGTTACTCTTAAATTATTTCTGTGAGTGGCAGGTTCAAACATGTAACTTGCCTAATACAGTTCATTCATCTCATAATTTTGTTAGGCAGAAATATGGTTCAATGAAGCAAACTAACTATCATTTTATAAGACATGGCCAGTAGAAAGGTCACTGAAAGGGCATTATTAGTGTGAAAAACAAGCCTTCCAGGCATTGTCTTCCTAACCAGAGCCCGTGTAATTCTAATGGCTGTAAGAATGAAATCCTCATTAATCAGACAGAAATAATGTTTAGGATTTACTTTTCATTTACCAAGATGCGAAGCAGAGCCCGTAGCTTTTTCTTGTTGTAATTTCTGTTCACATTGTTTGGCTTATACCAAAACAAAATTTTAAAAAAAAGTTACACCTCAGAAGCATTTAGTATGCAAAAAAATGCAAATAAAAATGAAAGAAAATCTTATTATTCAATCAAAATTGAGCACAACAGCATTTTATACTTTGAGTGCTGGCACTGCTGGAAATGTCTCAATCATCAAATTAAAACCATGAACCTTTTCAAAGGTTGGTGATATCATTGTATTAACAATTACATAAAGCACAATAGTACTAGGGTGTTGTACCGTGTTAGCCATTATGAATGTAGAGAAAAGCCAAGCAAAATGACACCTTTTATTGGCTAACTAGAAAGATTACAATATGCAAGCTTTCGAGGCAACTCAGGCCCCTTCTTCAGGCAAGATTGCCTGAAGAAGGGGCCTGAGTTGCCTCGAAAGCTTGCATATTGTAATCTTTCTAGTTAGCCAATAAAAGGTGTCATTTTGCTTGGCTTTTCTCTACATAAAGCACAATAAAAATCCAGATTCAGATTGATTAATTGCATAAGAATGTTACTAACAAGATGACTAAGAGGATAGCCTAGAATCATTGAAGGTGGACTTCAAAGAATGGGCAAATAAGTGGCATTGGATGATTAATGTAAAAGTGCTTTGCGAAGAGAGCATAAAATCATATATATTTACATAACTGGTTTAGGTTTAAATGTGAAATTACATTATTTGAGAAAGATGAGGAGATGTAATTAAATCATCACTTTTCAAAATGAGGGAGTATACACAGTGATTTAGAAGTTATTATGGAGTGAATAATCATTATTTTTAGACAGCAAGCACTATTTTAAATGGAAACTTCAATCAGTTTTTGCTCAAAATCTTCACTCACAGCTGTTTTCATACAGAGCAGTGTCATGAAGTACTGTGAAAGTTTTTTTTTTGTTCTAATTCCTATGTAGTTGGTGTATTTTTTGCTATTATCTAAGTGTATAACTCATATCATAATCTTAGTATAGAATGACCAGACAGTCCACAACTGAAATATTAGACTTTTCAAATGGATTTGGAGATATAAGACATAGGCATCACTGACATGATCAGGCGTTTTACACAAACTTTTATGATTAAAGCTTCTGGAACAAGCTACCCAGCCACAGAGTAGTTGGCCAATTATCTTTATGTAACATGAAGTCTGGAGCCACACGTGGCCATTTGACATAAAGAATAGCCCAACCGAGACAAATAGAGAAAGAGAGACATCAGTGAGAGAAACTCTATACCAATTCACCTGGGCATCAAAGACACTGTCCATGTATCACCCTGAGTGCTGAATCTAAAAGTCGTCCAAAATGACTGCTACTGTATTGTAAATGTTTGCTTTGATCTTTAGTTTCCAGACCTTTGCATAAAGTATTATTTAGTAAGCTTTTTGACTTTGAAGCATGGGTGTATTTTTTATTAGGGCCTTAAAATAAAACTTTACGATGATTCATTGTATTTAACCATTTATTTAATTTACTTTGTTTAGTATATTCTATTTTAATAAATACATATTTGCTTTTAAATTGCAATACCTTGCCTGCATATTTTCAATGGTTGAGGTAATAAAGTATATGCAGGGCACCTGGTGTTGGGCAATTTCTTTCTCACAGGATTAGCAGGCCAATCCAACTGATTACAACATGGTGGCAGCAACACATCATCTTTTTTTTTGAGGTGACATTGACCATAATGTTTTAGCCTGCATGGGTTTAGTTCATTCTTGGGAACGCAGATGTGTCAGCCATTAGCACCTCTCTATTATTGGGGGGGTACCAGTGTGTCGTTTACACTGAGGGTGGTGAGTCCCTATGTGGAGTATTGCGGAGTGACAGGTTGTGAAGACATTACTCATAATCAGTGCTTAAGTGGCTAAGGTCTATGCGACTGTGCCTTTCTATGTGTGTGTGTGTGTTAAGCATAGGGTTGAGAGAGTAGGCCAATGCATAACGAACTTGGTGATTCTCACTAATCTACCGATAATACAAAAGGCTAATTGCATTTTGTGTTATATATCATGCTGTGTTTAGTCAAACCACAAAAGATATTTTTCTTGATCTCTACGATGTTACTGTGTGACATCTCCTACTATGCTATGTCTAGGTTTAGTCATTGTGTTAAAACAAAGATACTGTATATCAGTTTAGAGAGTTTGCTGGTACACTTATTCCAGAACTGTAAAGTATGAGCTTGAAAGTAAATTTAAAGTAAATTATATTTGGTTTCAGTTTAAACAAAAGAAGAGGTAACATGAAAGAAATATTTTAAATTATTAATGAAATTAGGTAAATGCCAGCTGTTACTTTAAAAGGAATCCTTCAACAAGAACTTGTGCACAAATGGAAGCTAGTTAATGGTAAATTTCTCACTAATTTTGGAAAAGTTTTTGCCTTCATAAAGATAATTACAGTATATATATATATACAGTGCATCCGGAAAGTATTCCCAGTGCATCACTTTTTCCACATTTTGTTATGTTACAGCCTTATTCCAAAATGGATTAAATTCATTTTTTTCCTCAGAATTCTACACATGGCACCCCATAATGACAATGTGAAAAAAGTTTACTTGAGATTTTTGCAAATTTATTAAAAATAAAAAAATTGAGAAAGCACATGTACATAAGTATTCACAGCCTTTTGCCATGAAGCTCAAAATTGAACTCAGGTGCATCCTGTTTCCCCTGATCATCCTTGAGATGTTTCTGCAGCTTAATTGGAGTCCACCTGTGGTAAATTCAGTTGACTGGACATGATTTGGAAAGGCACACACCTTTCTATATAAGGTCCCACAGTTGACAGTTCATATCAGAGCACAAACCAAGCATGAAGTCAAAGGAATTGTCTGTAGACCTCCGAGACAGGATTGTCTCGAGGCTCAAATCTGGGGAAGGTTACAGAAAAATTTCTGCTGCTTTGAAGGTCCCAATGAGCTTAGTGGCCTCCATCATCAGAGTGGAAGAAGTTCGAAACCACCAGGACTCTTCCTAGAGCTGGCAGGCCATCTAAACTGAGCGATCAGGGGAGAAGGGCCTTAGTCAGGGAGGTGACCAAGAACCCGATGGTCCCTCTGTCAGAGCTCCAGAGGTCCTCTGTGGAGAGAGGAGAACCTTCCAGAAGGACAACCATCTCTGCAGCAATCCACCAATCAGGCTTGTATGGTAGAGTGGCCAGACGGAAGCCACTCCTTAGTAAAAGGCACATGGCAGCCCACCTGGAGTTTGCCAAAAAGCACCTGAAGGACTCTCAGACCATGAGAAAGAAAATTCTCTGGTCTGATGAGACAAAGATTGAACTCTTTGGTGTCACGTTTGGAGGAAACCAGGCACCGCTCATCACCAGGCCAATACCATCCCTACAGTGAAGCATGGTGGTGGCAACATCATGCTGTGGGGATGGTTTTCAGCGGCAGGCACTGGGAGACTAGTCAGGATAAAGGGAAAGATGACTGCAGCAATGTACAGAGACATCCTGGATGAAAACCTGCTCCAGAGTGCTCTTGACCTCAGACTGAGGCGACGGTTCATCTTTCAGCAGGACAACGACCCTAAGCACACAGCCAAGATATCAAAGGTGTGGCTTCAGGACAACTCTGTGAATGTCCTTGAGTGGCCCAGCCAGAGCCCAGACTTGAATCCGATTGAACATCTCTGGAGAGATCTTAAAATGGCTGTGCATCGACTCTTCCCATCCAACCTGATGGAGCTTGAGAGGTGCTGCAAAGAGGAATGGGCCAAACTGGCCAAGGATAGGGTGTGCCAAGCTTGTGGCATCATATTCAAAAAGACCTGAGGCTGTAATTGCTGCCAAAGGTGCATCGACAAAGTATTGAGCAAAGGCTGTGAATACTTATGTACATGTGATTTCTCAGTTTTTTTAATTTTAATAAATTTGCAAAAACCTCAAGTAAACTTTTTTCACGTTGTCATTATGGGATGTTGTGTGTAGAATTCTGAGGAAAAATTTTGGAATAAGGCTGTAACATAACAAAATGTGGAAAAAGTGATGCGCTGTGAATACTTTCCGGATGCACTGTATATATGTGTATTATACTACATAGTATTGTATATAGTAGTATTTTGGAGGCCTTCAAATATTGATTTCTTCAAAACAAAATCTGTGAAACTGTGCACAACATGCTTCCAGCAATTCCAAAATCCTGAACTGTTACATTGAGCTGTATTTCTTACATCTACTCTTACTATGCACTACACTTAGTGATTATGTGAGGTTCGTATCAAAACTGAAATAGTGTTATGAGATGAAATCAATGCACTGAATTTTGCAAGGTGGGCAGATGTATAGTGGCAAATATTAAAAAAAGCATATTTCCTTTAGAAAACAACCTTCTTTATATGAAATATTGCTTTGCACCACATCTATCAGAAAGTAATATTAGGGAATATAGTAAATCTAAAAGCAGTGGATTGCAGAGTGAAGCAAATTTCAGTAAAGGCAATAATGTCTACATGTTTATATCAAATATATCTCAATTATACACAGTAACTCGGGTCATATTTGTGATCAATACAATTTCCAATATAAAGAAATGAAATAAGATGATGTCAGAAAGCATATGGAAGAAAAAATAGGTGAAAGCTGCTGAGAAACAAAAATAAAGTTAGTTATGAATTCTGGTATGTTTAAACAACACTAATAATTTAAGAAAAACAAGCATTTCAAACTGCACAATAAGGAATATACAAATTTAGTATGTATGAATCTCTTTATAGTAGGTGCAAAACAAGTAATATTCATTGTACGTATAAATAATGATTCATTAAAAATAAAGCTACATGGAAAAAGAATATTTAAGATTGAAAATCATTAAATCAATGCAATATTTCAATAAAATAATTTTATTAGTTTTTTTAGCCAGTGTGAAGATACAAAAGACAATAAGGCAAAAACACAGGGTTGGGGAAGCTTCCTTGTATAATGTCCAGGATAACAAGTACTCAAAAAGGACTGGTATAGGTCTTTTTGGTAGAAAATACATTAGGAGGAAGTGGAAATGACATAATCAGAAGGGGACCGGATGTGACATCATTAGCTGGAGCCGGGGGTGATGTCTTCAAAGAGGAGTCGGAAGTGATGTTATTGGAAAGGGACTGGAGTGGAAAACGGTTATTCTTTTGCTGGTCTGTTGGAATAGAGAGAAAGGTGTTAATACTCTGATCCAACCCTCTGTCTCTTGATATTTCACTTATAATTGGACCCTTTGGCTGCCCCCTAAGTACATATGTGTGACACCAATTATTCAAACAAAATTTAAAAGAATAATTTACTTTAATGTTTAGGAATTTATAGTAAGACTAGCATTGGTGTTCTGTCTTTTTTAAAAGCCTTCTGTGATGTATTTTGTGTTCATTTGAGTCTGTCCCAGTATAGCAGTAGTTAACAACGTCAGTCCTGAAAGAATGCATTGACTACAGTTTTTATTACAACCCAACTGCTTAATGATACATATATACTGTGTATATATGCGTTCTCTCCCTTGGTAATACTCTATTCTGGTGTTAGCTGTAGCATTTTGATCAATATAGCATATAATTAATACTTATATTATTCCTGCAGCGTCTGTTTTAGTGACTAGGGCTGCAATGATTAATCGATGACTTCGACTACAAAAAAATCATAGACGCAGATTTTTTATTGTCTGCGCGTCATAAACAGAACCTTCAATAGAGGCTCCAGTCACAAAGAACCACATTGGTTTTTGTAACTGCAATGCACTACATGAACGTCTAGGGGCAATATCGTTTCTTATTGTTTGTCAAGACTGCACACAGTCCTACCAACGAAGAAGAACGTCTGAGGAGAAGAAGAATGTAGAGGAAAATAAACATGGTTGCAATGGATAGAGGAGGGGGAAGGAGATGGAAAAAAATTGAGACAGAAACTTTCAAAAGTGTGGGAGCACTTCACCGAAAAAGATAAAAAAAGTTGAATGCAGATTATGCAAAGCGGAGCTTTCTTTTCCCGGCAACACCACCGTGATGCATGAGCATCTGAAACGCAAGCATCCTGGAGCTGTGATGCTGCCGTCTCTTGAGAGGTAAGTTTTAGCGAGTAAACTTAGTGTCACGTGTTAACGTTGATGTTGTATTATAATGTGTATATCAAGGTTTTGACAATGATAGTTAACCCTTAAACCGCCACATACTTGGGGGTTAATGCATCCCTGGACGCCAAATACTTTTTTACTGCACTTTTTAAGTAAACATCACAATTCATAAAGAAAATGTGAAATTTTAATGGAAACATATATTTTTTCATGCAAAGAGCATCACAATTACTGCAACACTGATCATTTTACACACTGCAAACAAACTGTAAAAACTATAAAAAAAAAAAACTACTGCAATAATCTATTATTATATGTTCATGGTGCAACTGAAGCCATTGATGAAATTCAGTAATTCACCAAGCCAACTGCACTTGAACTGGCTGCACGCAAACACACAGAGGTAAACACTGATGACTGCAGGCTCGTCTAGTGCAGCGGCTGAATGCCAGAGACAGTGGTGCTGCAGTTCTGCCGGGTCCGGCAGTGGTCATGAGCTCTGGCATGCTGGCAAATTGCTCTGTGAAGCAAATATAGCGGTTGCAGGGTTCAATGAATGTACGTCGCCCGAATATACTCACCCCCCTGCATGCTGGCAAATTACATTGAGACACGACTATAGCCGGTTGCAGCATTCAATGAATATATATCACCAAATATACTTGGCTCTGGCGTGCTGGCAAATTGCACTGAGAAACAAGTTTAGCCGGTTGTGGAGTTCAATGAATGTACGTCGCCGAATGTATGTCGCCACATATACTCGGCTTCGGTGTTCTTCCAAATTGCATTGGAAACCGACTCTAGCCGGTTGCGCCGTTCAACGAATGTACTTTTCAGTATATAGTCGGCGCCAGCGTGCTGGCAAAATGTTGTGGTAAATGGCGGTTTATGGGTTAAGTGAATATAATTTCAGTTATGTTTGCTAGCATGTTTGGATCTATAGTAAACGAGTGAATAGGAGTAGCTGAGCCGTCCTAGTTTTTTTTTTCTTCTTTTTTCGTGTAATATTTGAGTTCATATGAATAGTAAACCATCTCTAACTAACGTTAGGTAACTTGTGTTTTGGAGTATATCAGTAATTAGTTTGTTACATATTTTAGTCCATTATTTTTTATTTTGGCATAATATAGTACATGATGTGATAAACTACAACACTTTTCCTTCAGAGTGTTATGATTAAAACATCTTTCTCTGTCTGCAAAATTATTCTTGTGTATTCCTGCTACCTCTACTCCCTCTGAGCATCTCTTCTCAGCAGCTGGGAACATTGTCTCAAAGAAGAGAGCCAGCCTCACACCAGTGCATGTCGAAATGCTCACGTTCCTGCACTGCAATCAGGAATATATGAACTGAATCTTTTATAAACTGTACATTATTGTTTTATTTTATTTGAATTGAAGCTTTATTTAAACTTTTGGACTTTGAGACACACCAGTGGCCATTTTTGGTTAAGTTAAATGCACTTTTTTTGTTTAAAGACTATGTGCACTTTAGTTTGTATTGTTTAATGTATTTATTTTTTATTGTGATTGTCACATTAATATAAAACATCTGATTATTTACAATTTCATATGTTTCACTGGTTGTTATTTTAATCTGATTATTATTAATTTTAATTGTGTTAATGCAGAGACAGCAAGGTAACATTCACAGGTGGACAGACATGAGCAGATGAGGTAAGACATGCACTGGAGCCCAGAACAGGATTTGCAACCACAGGTCGCAGGCATCAAAATAGTCAAGCATGAAATAATCGTGACTAATCGAAAAAAAATTGAACAATTAGTCGACTACCAAAATAATCATTAGTTGCAGCCCTAATATGAACAAGATTGCCCAGAAAGAAGATGATTCATTATGCTAGCAGACAACTCAAAGATGGTCACAAGAAATACACCCACCATGATATGAGTGCCTCACTTCTGAGCAGGAACAGATCCAGAAGGCTACTTCTACAGTCTGCTAGTACAATATATGCTGTACCGCAATGAAAGTGACCTTTTGGAAGAGTTCAACATTGCACATGAAGCAGTCCTGGCACGCAAACTATATCTGAAGGAAATTAGCATGTACATGGAGCTGTATTGTGACCGAGATAGACTGCTCGAGAATGCATTCAACCAAGTACTTGCATTCCAGATTCTCGACCAATCAGAGCCAATTGAATTGGAGGAAGAAGAAGAAACTCCACATCCAGCATTGGATGAAGATCAGGTCCAGACGATATATCGGGTCATGAACGTTGGAAAAAGACAAATGTTCGTAATGGTCATGCAAACCATACAGAATCAAGTGACTGGTGCTGATAAAAGAATTTTCTTCACTGGTGGAGCTGCTGTTGGCAAGATATTTCTGCTCAATCTGTTCCAAAATCAAATTAACAGATGTTATGCAGTAACAATGTGTGTGTTAACTGGAGTTGCAGCCCACCTGATAAATTATTCAACAATCCATACCACCTTGAAGCTGCCAGTTCAAAAGAATGGTTGAATCATCGGTAAGTCACCATTAACTGGAAACTACCTGAGAGTCATGCGTCAACAATGGAGAGACAAAGAGTTCATAATCATTGATTAAATATTTATGGCCTCTTATCAAATGCTTTGTATGATTGATTTGTGCCTCAGAAAGCAGAAAAACAAAGACAATGAGTTCTTTGGTGGTATGAATGTCCTGTTCTTTGATAATTTTATGCAACTGCCACCAATTAAGAGATCTGGAACTCCAGCCTCAGCATCTTCAACCAGCAAATTATTTATGGTGGCTATTCACATTGTTCGAGCTGGCTGAGAACATGCGACAACAAGGTGATGACACGTTCATCAATGTCCTTAATGCACTGTGAGTTGGAGAAATGAGTCCTTCAGGAAACAACTGAAGAATTTGAAATTTAGATAGCTCTTGTGGTATATGGGTGGTGCAGGTGGCTCACTGCAGAAGTCCAGAAAGGCGGCAGGAGTTGGCAAGGCTCAAACAGGGAGCCCTATTGTGAGTGCGATGGCCTTTGGAGACTCGAGCCTTGGGTCTGGAATGGGCACCTTGTTACATCTATGGAGTATCAGAGACCAGGACCCTAGAAGGATGGTAGATGCCTGTTGGATAGGTGTCTCATCAGGTGCAAGACCCGTTCATGACAATTTGAGGAGACGACCATTTTAAAGGAGTGCACCCATGCACTCTTTTTTAAAGACTGTTTCCTGCCATGTTTAATCTTGTTTTAACTGATTACATATGGGATTGTTTTTAACCTCCACAGAACTTTGTTTTATGTTTTATTTATTTATTGAACATTTCACACTGCACAATTTTTTAACACTCTTTGGAATTGTTTAGTTGTTAATAAAAGCACTGAGCACTGTTTCACCATCTCTTTGCTTTATTTTGTGTCCTCATTTGTTTGGCTCATCCCTCAGAAACGTTATCAGTGGTGGTGGGTTCAAGAGGTTCCTTGTAGGACCCATTAACATAGGGCTAACCCGCACTGTCACAGCTCTTTGAGTGTATCCAACTAATAAGAACATCGATGGTCACAACAAAACAGTACTTTGATACTTCAGAGAAAATAATGTCACAATATACACCATCAGAGCACAGGATCAGTTAGTTGAGGTGACATGTAACATTAGCAGTGTTGTGATGAATGGCATCATTCCAGCAGATATCAAGAAGGCTGGAGGCTTGCTGAAGGAATTGGAGATGTTCGTGGGTGCAAAAGTGATGCTACGATCCAACATTGATGTTATAAAAGGACTTGTGAATGGATCATTCGGATTCATCATAGAAATCATATGGCCCCACTGTGCACAAATGTATGAGATGGATATGTTATCAATTCACATCGACTTTGACAGGGATGGAATACACTTGATACAACAAAAGGCAACATAGTTCCCTGCCAAGTTCAGCTTCGGAACAGCTGAAAGGAGAATGCTACCATTGATCCTATCATGGGCATCAGTAGTACACAAGATGCAAGGATGTACATTGGACAATGCTTTAGTATACTTAGGATCGAAGCTCTTTGAACAAGGACAGGCTTATGTGGCATTGAGTCATGTATTATCATTCGATGGACTTAAGAGTCAAAGAATTGGACTATTTGAAACTTACTGGAAACAAGACTCACAGCAAGGAAGTGTTAGCAGAAATGGAGAGAATGAGGAACTACTGAATGGACTAGATTGCAATAACATTATAGCATCTCAAGTCATTAAGCTCTAAATGTGCAATCAACATCTTATATGCACATATGTGGTTGGGTACATTGCAAACAACATCAAAGCAACGTATAGTGCATACTCCATACTCTCGCATAGCATGTTAAAAGGTAAGATCCAAAAGAAGTAGATTGACTTGGTCTATATTTTGCCACTAACTTTTTAGAAATGATGAAAATCCATTTACCACATTCAAATGCATAATTACTTCATCATATGAATGTATATCTAATGAAAAAGTTACTGTAAATTTTTAGGAGACTAAAAAGCAAAATATAAATAAAAAATTGTGACACAATTTTATTCATGAATGCACAAAAAAGTAAAAAAAAAATCTTGTACTAAGATTTTGTTGGTCATATTTGACTAAAACTAAAATTGTGGGGTGCCCATAAAAGAATTAATTTAATTCACTTAAAATACTTAGATTCCTTAAATGATTAAAAAAAATAACTCTTACAATTTGAAAAGTTCTCCAATTATAACCATTATCCTGCATACTTTAATCAAGTTTTATATGATGTGTAATTTTCTTTACATAGTTAAGCTGGTTAATTTCTAATTTAATGAGATTAATTAGTTAATTTTTTAATTGATACCCTGCCCTACTTTTAACATAACCCTGCTGAACAAAATCAGGTCAAAAACCTTGTAGTGCAAAAGGTGAATACAGTAATCCCTCCTCCATCGCGGGGGTTGCGTTCCAGAGCCACCCGCGAAATAAGAAAATCCGCGAAGTAGAAACCATATGTTTATATGGTTATTTTTATATTGTCATGCTTGGGTCACAGATTTGCGCAGAAACACAGGAGGTTGTAGAGAGACAGGAACGTTATTCAAACACTGCAAACAAACATTTGTCTCTTTTTCAAAAGTTTAAACTGTGCTCCATGACAAGACAGAGATGACAGTTCCGTCTCACAATTAAAAGAATGCAAACATATCTTCGTCTTCAAAGGAGTGTGTCAGGAGCAGATCATGTCACAGAGATAGAAAAAAAGCAAACAAATCAATAGAGCTGTTTGGATTTTAAGTATGCGAAGCACCGAGGCACAAAGCTGTTGAAGGCGGCAGCTCACACTCCCTCCGTCAGGAGCAGAGAGAGAGAAAGAGAGAGAGAGAGAGAGAGATAGAGAGAGACAGAGTTTGTTTTTCAAGCACAAATCAATACGTGCCCTTCGAGCTTTTAAGTAGGCGAAGCACTGTGCAGCATGTCGCTTCACTAAGCAGCAGCACAAAAGATAGTAACGTGAAGATAATCTTTCAGCATTTTTAGACGAGCGTCCGTATCGTCTAGGTGTGCGAACAGCCCCCCTGCGAACAGCCCCTACGTCAGAATCAGAGAAAGCGCAAGAGAGAGAAAGAGAAAAGTAAGCTGGGTAGCTTCTCAGCCATCTGCCAACAGTGTCCCTTGTATGAAATCAACTGGGCAAACCAACTGAGGAAGCATGTACCAGAAATTAAAAGACCCATTGTCCGCAGAAACCTGCGAAGCAGCGAAAAATCCGCGATATACTGTATATTTAAATATGCTTACATATAATATCCGCGATGGAGTGAAGCCGCGAAAGGCGAAGCGCGATATAGCGAGGGATCACTGTACATGTCTTTCTCATTATACCCATCAGAATAACATAATCAATAAAGCATAATATAGAAGTTTGTGTATGTGTATATGCAGTATGTAACTTCATGTTTTACATTAAAAATAAAAACAAAATAATGAATAGAATGTTTGATGTGCGGTGTTCTAGCGTCTCTCTATAATAATATGTTTATTAACCTTTCTGAAGGAAAATAACATATTTGTGTATTATAGCAAGAACTCATTTTATATTTGTTTGGTCTTTTAATACATTTAATATATATTCTTATTTAGAGTTTTATATATACTGAGGAAACCTGAAAAGTAAAGGATCATTCTACAAAAGTTTGATTTACTTGAAATGTATTCAGTCATTGATACTTTGTTCTTCAATGGAAATAATGTGCTGAAAACCAAACCAAATTTTTAACAGAAGAGATAAGATATTTATGTGTCATGGCAGCACACCATCCCATTGGGATGGCATTGCTGAAAACAGAGATGGATGACTTGAAAAAGAGATTCACAAGAAATGATATCCTGTATGAAATCTTTGCACTTGTTTTGGGGTGTACTATATTTTTTGAAATTACAAAAAATATACTTCACTCAGCAAGGGCATCAACTGAGCTAGGCTTTAACATACAGCAGGTCTGCTTGTTTTACCCTCTAGAGCTGTCTTAGAATGTAGAGATTTCTTTTCTGCTTTTCTCTTCCTAACTTGACAGTTATTTAGAGAAACTGAGAGGGGACTGATTGTGAATATAAAAAAGATTTTTTAATAAATGTCAATGCAAAAGCCAATATTAGAAAGTTAAAGCTTCAAGTTAAATTCATATAGTGTTTGCTTGACTCCTATAGAAGAATAGCTATTCAATTATGGTATAGTCTTTTACCCCCTCTAAGTTAATATGAGATAGAACTTTCCTGCTATATCTACAATACAGTGTGTTAATTGAGTCAGTTGTTGTTTAGAATAGGTCCCAGTGCTAGCAGGGACTGAAAGACCCATTTACAGTATGAAAATGGGATAAGCAGACAGTTTTCTGACTGTTTAGAAATGGTTCAACTATAAGCAAACTTAAAGAATGAAACAAGCTTTAAACAGAACTTTTCTTAAACAAGAACTTTTCTTTTCTTTGCTATATCAATTTTTTCTCTATTTTTGTGTGAACTGTTTTACATTGAATTTTTACTAAAGTTTTTTAAAACGAAGATACAGTATTTTGTCTGTGGAATAATTTCAATGCGTCAAGCTTTTGCCAGAATCTCATGAAGCATACTGAAGCTGCAGAACTTTGCAAATTTTCGGTAAAAGCAGCTATAGGCAATTACATGAAAAATAACAAAGGGATAATGAAAAAAAACTAAACTGCACAATTTAAGCCCTCTTAGGTTGTTGCGTCAGCCTCATACTGTACTTATATTTCACCAACAAATGTGCAGTAAATTATAATCACACTTATTCATAACAAAGCCTGTCAAATTTTACAACTATGTTTACTTCGTCATTTATCCACCAGCACCTACTGTCCTTTTACTGTATTGTACAAACATGCATTTATTTTAACCATTACAAGGGCTTATTTTTGACGTTACATTTTGTTTTTTCTTTGTACATGTAGGGCTTTACCCATCTCTGTGGCTGCAAAAAGACCAGTGGTACTTGGACTTAAAACTTAAAAGAATGTTAGAAAGAGTGTTAAAAAGAAAATGTAGCTATTGAAGCTGGTGACTCCTGATTATTTGTTTCATCCTTTGAGTTCATTAATTTTGTTGCCCTTCAAAAACAAGCTGTTTCAGCATGGATTACATTTAGAAAATCTATGGACAAAATTTATCAAAAAAAAGTTTATAACAGTAATTCTTTTCTGTATCTGTTAATTGTTTCTCAAAAAATGACAGATGGGGTTGATATAAAGTAATATTGAAACTGTAAATACCTTAGGAAATAAATAGTAAACCTGCCAAAGTGATGACCCAACAACAGAACTCAGTGTTATTGTAACAGAAGACCATACAGGATTACATTCTGAAGAGGAGATGTTTCTGTTTTCTGCAATCGACTCAACATATAGTACATACTGAATAAAAGAAAAAGAGTTCTTCAATTTCTGGTGTGTCTGAGGACATGCAGTAAGGGCAGCAGGGTACGCTTCAATTTTAATGCTTTTTCATACTGTTGGTAGTGATCAGACTTATGAAATCACATTAAAGAATAGTAAATAATCACACAACAACATTTATTCATATAGCACATTTTTATACAAATTATGTAGCTCAAATTGCTTTACATGATGAAGAAAGAGAAAAAAAGACAAAATAAATAAGAATTAAAATAAGGGAACACTAATTAACATAGAATAAAAGTAAGGTCCGATGGCCAGGGTGGACAGAAAACTCCAGACGGCTGGAGAAAAAAATAAAATCTGCAGGGGTTCCGAGGCCACAAGACCACCCAGCCCCCTATAGGCATTCTACTTAACATAAATGACCTCAATCAGTCCTCATTGTATTCAGGGCTCTCATGGAAGAACTTGATGATAACGGTCATGGGGACTTCTGGCCTTTAATTCATCAATGTAGGGACATCACATTGCTTTGATTAGGTGGTGGTGGCGCAGATCACCACCACATAAAACTGGAAAAAGAACAGAAGAGAAAGTAGGGATTAGTACTGATTTTGGAGCCACCACGAATAATAATGATAATTAATTGAATATACAGAGCATAAGGATTAAACTAAGATGAAGCTATGAGAAAGCCATGTTAAAATAATGTGTTTTCAGCAGTGTTTTAAAGTGCTCCACTGTATTAGCCTGGCGAATTCTTATTGGCAAGCTATTCCAGATTTTAGGTGCATAACAGTAGAAGGCCGCCTCGCCACTTCTTTTAAGTTTAGCTCTTGGAATTCTAAGCAGACACTCATTTGAAGCTCTAAGGTTACAATTTGAAGTGTAAGACATTCCAAAGTATAAGATGGAGCGAGATTATTTAAGGCTTTGTAAACCATAAGCAGTATTTTAAAGACAATTCTAAATGACACAGGCAACCAATGCAGTGACATCAAAACTGGAGAAATGTGCTCGGATTTTCTTTTCCGAGTTAAGATTCTAGCAGATGCATTCTGCACTAGTTGCAATCGGTTAATGTCTTTTTTGGGTAGTCCTGAGAAGAGTGCGTTACAGTAATCTAGTCAACTGAAAACAAAAGCGTGAACTAATTTTTCAGCATCTTGCAATGTTATAAGAGGTCTAAATTTTGCTATATTTCTTAAGTGAAAAAAATGCTGTCCTTGTAATCTGATTAATATGTGATTTAAAATTCAGGTCAGAGTCAATAGTTACCCCTAAGTTCTTTACCTCCGTCTTGACTTTTAATCCTAATGTATCAAGTTTATTTCTAATAACCTCATTATATCCATTTTTGCCAATCACAAGAAAGTGACACCTCCACAGGCTTGTGCAGTCCTGAAAAAACACATTAAAACACAAAGTTAAAACAGTATGGTACCAGCTTTTTGGGATTTTCATTATTGGAAGTAAACATAAGCTTTCCTCTCAATCACTCCGTCCCACGACATTAGCTATTGTAGACCCTCCCCACCTTATTGCTCTAACATGACTTCATGGTGGAAGCCCCCCAACACTCCCTTATTGTTTCGATGTGCTGAAAACTTTAAAAAGATCCTCACCCTATTGCTTTGACACAATCAGGACTTCACAGCTATCAAGAGGAAAGCAATGTGAAGTGTAGCACGATGGCACACTGCACCAGGGAGGTGACTAATTGTACAGCATGCCAGGGATGCCAGAATAACGCAGGGATGTTTTGCAGTTATCCATTCATTGCAGAGATCTGTTCCAAATACTAAAATGATAAAGGGATGTGCTATTACATGATGCTAACCACCCTGACCACAAACTGTTTTCACCTCTAAAGTTTTACAGATAGAACTGGAAGCACCAAAGTTTAGTGCAGAAAGTTCAAACACATTTTTTTACCCTTAAGTTATATGTGTCATTAAAAGCTGGCTTTCCCAGTTGTCTACCTGTTTAATTATAATACTTGTTGTAAATGAAATCACTTGAAAAATAGAACATGTTAAAATAAACTAAACTTTTGAGCATAGATTTAACTTAACATAATATGACATGTATGAATGTAACATGACATGTATGGATGTGACTTAACATGACATGAATAACCCGGAACCAAAACTGTCAAAAATGCATGAAAGGCTTCTGTCACTAATAGGGCTGCAACTAATGAATATTTTGGTAGTCGACTAATCATTTTTTTTTTTTCTTTATTCGATTAGTCTGTGGTTGCACATCCTGTTCTGGGCTCCAGTGCATGTCTTACCTCATCTGCTCACGTCTGTTCACCTGTGAATGTCACCCTGATGTCTCTGCCTTAACACGATTAAAATTAATAATAATCAGATTAAAATAACAACCAGTGAAACATATGAATTTGAAAATAATCAGATATTTTATATTAGTGTGACCATCACAATAAAAAAGAAATACATTAAACAATACAAACTAAAGTGCACATAGTCTTTAAACAAAAAAAGTGCATTTAACTTGACCAAAAATGGCCACTGGTGTGTCTTAAAGTCCAAAAGTTTAAATAAAGCTTCAATGCAAATAAAATAAAACAATAATGTACAGTTTATAAAAGATTCAGTTCATATATTCCTGATTGCAGTGCAGGAATCTGAGCATTTTGACATGCTCTGGTGTGAGGCTGGCTCTCTTCTTTGAGACAATGTTCCCAGCTGCTGAGAAGAGACGCTCAGAGGGAGTAGAGGTAGAAGGAATACACAAGAATGATTTTGCAGACAGAGAAAGATGTTTTAATCATAGCACTCTGAAGGAAAAGTGTTATAGTTTATCACATCATGTACTATATTATGCCAAAATAAAAAATAATGGACTAAAATATGTAACAAGCTAATTATTGATATACTCCAAAACACAAGTTACCTAACGTTAGTTAGGGATGGTTTACTATTCATATGAACTCAAATATTATACGAAATAAGAAGAAAAAAAAACTAGGACGGCTCAGCTACTCCTATTCACTCGTTTACTATAGCTCCAAACACGCTAGCAAACATAACTGAAATTATATTCACTTAGCCCTTAAACCGCCGTTTACCACCGCAATTTGCCAGCACGCCGGAGCCGAGTATATTCTGAAAAGTACATTTGTTGAACGGTGCAACCAGCTAGAGTCGGTTTCCAGTGCAATTTGGAATTACACCGAAGCCGAGTACATTCATTGAACTCAACCGGATATCAACCGGCTAAAATTGTTTCTCAGTACAATTTGCCAGCTCGCCGGAGCCGAGTATATTTGGCGACGTACATTCATTGAACCCCGCAAACGGTATATTTGCTTCACAGAGCAATTTGCCAGCACGCCAGAGCAGATCAGTTAGTGCCGTATATTTGTTGAGCAGCCAGCTCACGACCACTGCCAGCCCCTTCAGAACTGTAGCACCACTGTCTCTGGGATTCAGCCGCTGCACTAGACGAGCCTGCAGTCATCAGTGTTTACCTCTTTGTGTTTGCATGCAGCCAGTTCAAGCGCAGTTGGCTTGGTGATTTACTGAATTTCATCAATGGCTTCAGTTGCACCTTGAACATATAATAATAGATTATTGCAGTAGTTTTTTTTTTTATAGTTTTACAGTTCATTTGCAGTGTGTAAAATAATCAGTGTTGCAGTAATTGTGATGCTCTCTGCATGAAAAAAAATATTTGTTCCATTAAAATTTCACATTTTCTTTATGAATTGTGACATTTGCTTAAAAAGTGCAGCAAAAAAGTATTTGGCGTCCAGGGGTGCATTAACCCCCAAGTATGTGTCAGTTTAAGGGTTAATTATCATTGTCGAAACCTTGATATACACATTATAGTACAACATCAGCGTTAACACGTGACACTGACTTTACTCACTAAAACTTACCTCTCAAGAGACGGCAGCATCACAGCTCCAGGATGCTTGTGTTTCAGATGCTCATGCATTGCGGTGGTGCTGCCAGGAAAAGAAAGCTCTGCTTTGCATAATCTGCATTCAACTTTTTTTCTTTTTCGGTGAAGTAACTTTAGAAAGTTTCTGTCTCAATTTTTTTCCATGTCCTTCCCCCTCCTCTAACCGACTTGCCATTGCAACCACGTTTATTTTCCTCTACATTCTTCTTCTCCTCAGACGTTCTTCTTCGTTGGTAGGACTGTGTGCAGTCTTGACAAACAATAAGAAATGATACTGCCCCCAGACGTTCATGTAGTGCATTGCAGTTACAAAAAAAATGTGTTTTTTTTTGATTGGAATCTCTATTGAAGGTTCTGTTTATGACGCATCGACAATAAAAAATCTGTGTAGATGATTTTTTGTAGTCGACGTCGTCGATTATGTCGACTAATCATTGCAGCCCTAGTTCATATGCATTCTCATCAGTGTTCTCTTCATTCTTGTCGAGCTGTCTGGCATAGTATGACTCAAACAGCATTGCAAACTCCATTAGGCTCATGTTGTTGAAGTTATAATCCGGATTTTCTGTTGGATGCTTCTCATATCTCTCAAACATGCTTGCGCAGTAGCTAGAAACTTGGCCAGTTTCATTGAATTTCAGCACTTTGTATTGCTGTTCTGGCTTTCAGGAGTTGAGGAGAGGAGAGAGAGGTTAGGAGTATGCAGTGATACAGTGTGTTGCTGCCACCACCACATAACAAACCACCTCAGGATTCCAGATTAGGACCCGAGTGCAGCCATGCAGCGGGTGACACATTAGCACCACACTAGTTCAGATGGAATGATGCTCTGTGTAAGAAAGGACAGAGCCAGCTATACTTCCTTAGAAGGCTGGCGTCCTTCAACATCTGCAATAAGATGCTGCAGATGTTCTATCAGACGGTTGTGGCGAACGCCCTCTTCTACGTGGTGGTGTGCTGGGGAGGCAGCATTAAGAAGAAAGACGCCGCACGCCTGGACAAACTTGTGAGGAAGGCAGGCTCTATTCTTGGCATGGAGCTAGACAGTTTGACATCTGTGGCAGAGCGATGGGCGCTCAGCAGGCTCCTATCAATTATGGAGAATCCACTGCATCCACTAAACGGTGTCATCTCTAGACAGAGGAGCAGCTTCAGCGACAGACTGCTGTCACTGTCCTGCTCCACTGACAGACTGAGAAAATCGTTCCTCCCCCAAACTATGCGATTCTTCAATTCCACCCGGGGGGGGGGTAAACGTTAACATTATATAAAGTTATTGTCTGTTTTTTACCTGCATTATTATCAATCTTTAAATTAATATTGTTTTTTGTATCAGTAAGGTGCTGCTGGAGTATGTGAATTTCCCCTTGGGATTAATAAAGTATCTATCTATCTATCTATCTATCTATCTATCTATCTATCTATCTATCTATCTATCTATCTATCTATCTATCTATCTATCTATCTATCTATCTATCTATCTATCTATCTATCTATCTATCTATCTATCTATCTATCTGGAACCATGTGAAGTTTTTTTTATGGTGGCTGAAGTGCTAATCCTGCCACCAACCCCCATGTTTTCCCTGCTGGTTGGAGGGCATACTTGCTGGATGCAGATTAACATCATACCCAGGACGGAGCAAATGCAGGTTAAGGGCCTTGCTCAAGGGCCCAACAGAGTAGAGTCACTTCTGGCATGTACGGGATTTGAACCAGCAGGTGCTGAGAAATGCTGTTTTTCTTGAGTTCTCCCACACCATGAGATGACATAGCCGATACACGCATTCACATGAAAAATCTTATCATTCTTTCATTATTCTCATGCAGATCCTGAAGGGCTTTTGTGACACATCAGTTTCTTCTCACCGCATTTATTGTATGACTTCTCTAATACCAGCATCAAGGTTTGTTTGTTCCGATGTCAATATGTACTTTCCAATGTAGTATAGAATTGACTTCATTTGATTCACATGGCTGAATATCCAATTGCCTTTCCACAGTCTGAGAAGTCTTGGATTGTTTGCCCATCGATCTTTATTTCATTACTTCAATCTGCTATTTTGTATGAATTCATCTGTTGAAGGGTTAATGATATGGTTTTGAGTACACAGTAATTGTGGGAAGTTGAAGCGGCATGTTGTTACAGTCTGTCAACTCTTCTGGTATGTGCATGTATGGTGATGAATATGACACTTTTTCACAAATTCATATAGTTCTGAATCTTTAAGTGTCATTTCACAAGAACACACCTTGCCAACTTATGCAGTTCCTTCAGGTGTTTCGATCGGAGAGGGATCTTTGATACAAATCACCATATGCAGGTGTGGACTTCTGCAATTCTGGACCTCAATGCACCACCAGTAATCCATCACTCGTCCTCCAAATACCTCATTGTTACTCTTGAGGAATCTCATCAATGTGATCAAACGTATCATAAAGTGTCAGCTCACTATGACAGGATACCGTTCAACCAATCATTGTGTTGCATTATTGTCAAGACTATTTGGATAATCACTTGGTCTTTCATCAGCTGTCAGCAGTGCTTTTCGTGTATCAAGCCAGTGTAAGTCATTGAAGCTGAATGTCACAAATTACATTGGTGGTCCTAGATATCTGATTTGTACAATCAAGTCATTCAGTTCTGTATGCCAATATGCTACTGATCTTGCAAGTTGTTTATGTAGAGATGTAGACCTTCAACTCTACTTCCATCCTGTCCTTCAACCTTCTTTCCACATGCTGATGTGGTGGTTTTGACTCAATAGTACTCGAACATGGACAAGGCATAGAAGAGGTAGTCATTTCGTTGGAATTGTGTATTGATAGTAGTCCAATGGCGTGATATGCCCTGGTCTGTCCTCTTTCAATCCATTGATGCCTTATGGGAAGAGGTAGAATCATGCAAACTCTTCAGCTTTTAATTCATGGGCTTCATTCACAATATTGTCCCTTGTCTTTCATCTGATTTTGTTGATGTTGTCCAATACTTCAAGCTCATCTTAGACAATTGGCTGTACACAGCAATCAGCCATGACTGATGTTTGCATTCATACAGCCTGCGCCTGTGATGCTTGAGATAGTATTATTGGTGTAGTATCATGCACTTCCGGTATTTCCTCCATGTGTGTGTGATGTCTGATGATGTCATGCTTCGGATGCATATATACAGAGTTGATGATGAATTGGATGTTGCATGATCCTATCCATCGTTTGCAGACTCGATGAAGCTCTTTGATGATGTTGCAATCAATTATGCATACTCTTCAATTGTGCTTGGACCATATGAGTGTGAATCAATGAAGTTGTACTTGCCATCATAATGCATGACTCCTAACACTTTTGATGTGGCTATTAATATGCCTGCTGAATGGCTGATGAACAATCGATCAAGCACTGCACGTAATGTCAATCCAATATTGCCTCGATGTGTTTTGTCTTGAAGGATTCCGAAAAGAGAGCTGTGTTTTTATTGTAATTGATTGAGAATGACTCTTTGAACATTATGAAGTCACGCTTGATGACATTAAAGTCGTTGACCTCCACGTATCTTCTTTGGTCAATATCATTTCCTGGTGTTAGCAGTCGAATTGCTAAATCACCCTCATCATGTTCATGTTCAATGTGTTGGTTGACCACTTGCTTGGCTCAAGGATGGCAGCTGTTACAATACTGGCTAATGTCATTGAGCAGCATTAAACACCTGTATAGCCTGATGTAAAAATGTCATTGTTGATGAACAATTCTTGCAAAGTTGTTGATAGTCATGTATGCAGTTGCAGACTGTTCAGGATGTTTGTTAGCAGCTTCAGTTATTTCTTATGTAGTGACACGAATTAAGTCTTGCTCAATTTGTGTGTTCTTGTCAATGGTGACATCTTTGTAGACTGGGTTGTTCACAGCTAACCACTGCAATGCATCATAGACTTGTTCATAGGATATAGAGAACTCACGAGTGATGCTGAGAGTCTGAAGATGTTTAGTAACTACCAAGTTTATTACAGCTAACGAAAACTAAAATCAAAACTGAAACTATTGTTAAAAAAACATTTTTGTAAACTGAAATAAAATAATTAAGAAAACCGAAATGAAAAACTAAAACTAAATGAAACTATTAAAGTGGCTGGAAAGACTAACTGAAATAAAATAATAATTTACTAAAATAATTTTAGTTTTCATTTTTGAATGAATATTCTTGCTGTTAGTTTTTAACCCTTATAACTTTAAACTGAAAGTCATCCACCACCACCCAGTGAACGTTGGCTTGTGAAGGAGGGTGGTTGTTCACACAGCATTTGCGGTGAAAGAGCAAACTGAATACCTGCGTAAAGCCTGTGGAATAGAAAGTGATTTACATGCCACCTTTCTTTGCACTTGTTGTATATCAAGATGTAATTCAAACACCTGAAATTGGAATGTGCTGGTCAACAAAAACTTTACCGTATGGACAGAAAAATCACAAGTGAGTAACGTTTCAGTTTATTTCTCAGGTGCCTGCTTTTTGTTGACAGTAATTCACCTGCCATTTCACACACAAAGTATACGAAGTATAGAGAAAGTATGCTAATCATGAAAAAAATTCGACCTTGAAATTTTGATGAATGTTTTAGACCTCCCTGAGGTCCCCCGAAAATACCTTTTTTTGGAACTATGAATGTGTGTTTGTAAACACAATAACTCAAAAACGCAACTAGATAGGTGGATGAAATTTGGCATGTGTTATACCAAAATTGTAGATCTGTATTAACTTTTGGGACAAATCCATCAACTGGAAGTAGTACTTTACCTGAACAGATTCTCGATTATTTTTTTATTCATGCAGCTGCAGAGTCCGATTTATTCAACTTTACTTTTATAATAATTGTTCAATATATTATTAATTTGATTTGATTTGTTGTTGATGGTTCTTTAATGTACATAATATAATCATTGTCTTGTGGTTTGCTCCTCAAATATCCACCCCCATATCTGAGTACACGAGAACATCTAGGGGAGACCACTCCTGATTTTTGAAAATAAAACGGCACTCTGATCGAGAGACAAGGTCATCATACAAGATCAGCATATTGTTGCTGGCCAATCAATTTTGCTTTAAAAACGTTGTTTAACAACGAAGCAATACAAACCTTGTAAAACTCCTGAGTCTCTACTGAACTACAGGTAGGCGAAGAGAGTCTGCCAAGTGATGAAAAGCTAAACATACTAAGGTGTTTTTGCATTTATGCTATATTTATCTTTTTTAGTTAATATTCACAGCTCAAAATACCTGATATTATGAAAATAATCCAGTAGCAGAATTATGTTTTAAAATATCTGTGCCCATTTTTTCAATGTTTCTCTTTCTCTCCCAAAATAGATAGTTGAAATATCATATTCTTTTTGTTCTTAACATCAACCATATCATACATATTACATACCAGGGATTTTCCTGCCTTGCATCCAAACCTGCTTGGGTAGGCTCCAGGTTTCCTGTGATCCTGCTCAGGATAAACTGGTTTTGATAATATATATATTGTTCTTAATCTCAGATGCTGTCTCTGTCATTTTGTACCTGTTCATACTCTTATTACCTGCTCTTGCTCTGCTCATTATGGGTTTACTGTTCTTATGATGGGCTATTCAAGTCTCACTGCTCCTAACCTTTACACTACTGTGATTTTCATGGTCACACCTGTCAAAACACAGTAGACTCTGTTTTCTAATTTTTTATATCTTTTCAGGCCTGCAGTTAGCAAAATTCTGTTTATAAATTGTACCTGAGATGGAAATAGAGATCAATATGGCTGGTAGAAAACAACAAAGCCCAGTATTTGACATATTTGAATGCAATGTTGAAGGCATTCATTATAAGCGCTTTGTCGTTTTAGCAGCATATGTTGTGAAAAGGAAAAGGAAAAAAGTGCCAACAGTCAGCGCACATTTGTGCAGCACAAATGACATAGAAAATATTTTAAAAATTATACAATTGTGTAAAATTGTTCATATTGTCCCTATTACTTGCCCAGAGAGTTTGGACACATCATTGTTGCTAATGTTTACATCCCTCCTTGGGCGAACGTGGAGATAGTGGGTGACGTCATCCATTCTGCAGTTGCTAAATTACAAACATAGCACCCCGAGGCGCAATTCCCGGGTGGAATTGAAGAGTCACATAGTGTGGGGGAGGAACGATCTCCTCAGTCTGTCAGTGGAGCAGGAAAGTGACAGTAGTCTGTCGCTGAAGCTCCTCCTCTGTCTGGAGATGATACTGTTTAGTGAATGTGTAATGGGCTAGAATTCAGTATTCTAAAGAAAATGACATTTCAGTGTGTTGCTTAGTGTAATGTGCTATAAACCAGTGTTTTAAAGAAAAGGCAGAATTTCTGGAAAATTCTGCTATAGGTTATTGCTGATGGTCATCTACAGGACACAAATATTTACCTGTCTTGCTAAAGAGTCACCTGCTTTGAATAGTCAGACTGCTTTGATTTAGTATCTTATCTACACACAATGTGGGGATACAGAACTGTCTGCTTCCTTGGAAAATTAACGAGTTCTGGGGACATTGGTTTCTAATCAAGTACTCAAAGTAAATGTGTTTACACTATTTGTTATACAGAGTAAATTGGCTTGCACCATTGTTATCACTGATTACCATGTTCATCTATGCAGAAATTGAGCATATATATATATTTGTGGGAAAAGGGGAATAAAAGTAGAAGAGAACAGAGAAGTATGGTCTGAGACTCGGGACTGCTGTCTGTTTCTTTTATGCTTTACATCATATCGCTGTGGCTACACCCTATAGCAACAGTGGCTTGTACCTGGCCCAGGTTCCCCTAGGCCTGAGGTCGGTAACAAATGCAGTGAATTCTCCATTATTGACAGGAGCCTGCTCAGTGCCCGTCGCTCTGCCACAGATGTCAAACTGTGCTAATCACTGGAGACTTTAACCATGTAACGCTGGACAAAACATTACCTGCTTTCTCCCAGTATGTGGATTGTAACACCCGGGGAAATAGGACTATTGAACTACTGTATGCAAACGTTAAAGACGCATACAGCTCCACCCCGCTGCCTGCGCTTGGGAAAGCAGATCATAACCTGGTTCTGCTTCAGCCTCACTACAAACCAAGAGTGAGGGAGCTACCTACAACCACATGCTCATTCAGGAAGTGGTCCCCTGAGGCAGAACAGGCTCTGAGAGACTGCTTTGGAACTGCGGACTGGGATATCCGGCAGGGATCACACAGTGAGAACATTGAGGAGGTTGTTGACTGCACTACTGACTATATCAACTTCTGTATGGACATTGTAGTTCCAGTAAGAACAGTTCGCTGCTATGCTAACAACAAGCCATGGATTACAAGTGACATCAAGGGCCTTTTGAACCAGAAAAAAGGGCTTTTAAAGATGGTGATCAGCATGAGCTCAAGCGCGTGCAGAAGGAACTCCGAGTCCAGCTCAGGGTGGCGAAGGAGCAGTACAGGAGAAAGCTGGAGCAGAAGTTGCAGAATAACAACATGAAGGAAGTATGGGATGGGATGAAGATCATCACTGGCTACAGCTCGAAGCGGGGTGCCACCATCGAGAGAGACGTGGGGAGAGCAAACCAGATGAACAAGTTTTTTAACAGGTTTGACCACCCTAACCCACTCTCACCTCGGAGTACTGCACCCTCCACCCATCCTTCAGCTGATACCAGCATAGGTGAGAGTTTACCCCAACCCACAATTACAGCAGCCCAGGTAAGCAAAGCCAGCAAAGCAGCGGGTCCAGATGGAGTATCGCCACGACTGCTGAAGGCCTGTGCGTTGGAGCTGGGGAGTTCTCTACAGAGCATCTTCAACCTGAGCCTGGAACAGGGGAGAGTCCCGATGCTTTGGAAAACATCTTGCATCACCCCAGTCCCAAAGGTATCACGTCCAGGTGAGCTGAATGACTTCTGGCCTGTTGCTCTGACGTCACATGTGATGAAGACCATGGAGCGGCTGCTGCTTCACCACCTCAGGCCACAGGTCTGCCACGCCCTCGACCCTCTGCAGTTCACATACCAGGAAAAGGTTGGAGCGGAGGATGCCATCATCTATAAGCTACATTGATCCCTCTCCCACTTGGACAGAGGCAGTGGTGCTGTAAGAATTATGTTTCTGGACTTCTCTAGTGCCTTCAACACCATCCAACCTCTGCTCCTTAGGGTCAAGCTGACAGAGATGAGAGTAGATTCATACCTGGTAGCATAGATCGTGGACTATCTTAAAGACAGATCTCAGTATGTGTGTCTCGGGAACTGCAGGTTTGACATTGTGGTCAGCAACACAGGAGTGCCACAGGGGACTGTACTTTCTCCGGTCCTGTTCAGCCTATATACATCGGACTTCCAATACAACTCGGAGTCCTGCCATGTGCAAAAGTTCACTGACAACACTGCTATCGTGGGCTGCATCAGGAGTGGGCAGGAGGAGGAGTACAGGAACCTAACAAAGGACTTTGTTAAATGGTGCGACTCAAACCACCTACAACTGAACACCAGCAAAACCAAGGAGTTGGTGGTGGATTTTAGGAGGCCCAGGCTCCTCATGGACTCTGTGATCATCAGAGGTGACTGTGTGCAGAGGATGCAGACCTATAAATACCTGGGAGTGCAGCTGGATGATAAATTGGACTGGACTGCCAATACTGATGCTCTGTGTAAGAAAGGACAGAGCCAACTATATTTCCTTAGAAGGCTGGCGTCCTTCAACATCTGCAATAAGATGCTGCAGATGTTCTACCAGACGGTTGTGGCGAGCGCCCTCTTCTATGCGGTGGTGTGCTGGGGAGGCAGCATAAAGAAGAGAGACACCTCACGCCTGGACAAACTGGTGAGGAAGGCAGGCTCTATTGTAGGCATGGAGCTGGACAGTTTGACATCTGTGGCAGAGTGATGGGCACTGAGCAGGCTCCTGTTAATCATGCAGAATCCACTGCATCCACTAAACAGTATCATCTCCAGATAGAAGAGCAGCTTCAGTGACAGACTGCTGTCACTGTCCTGCTCCACTGACAGACTGAGGAGATCGTTCCTCCCCCACACTATGCGACTCTTCAGTTGCACTCGGAGGGGTAAACGTTAACATTATACAAAGATATTGTCTGTCTGTATACCTGCATTGTTATCACTCTTTAATTTAATATTGTCTTTATCAGTATGCTGCTGCTGGATCATGTGAATTTCCCCTTGGGATTAATAAAGTATCTATCTGTCTGTCTGTCTGTCTGTCTGTCTGTCTGTCTGTCTGTCTGTCTGTCTGTCTGTCTGTCTGTCTATCTATCTATCTATCTATCTATCTATCTATCTATCTATCTATATTCAGTACCTGGTTTTGATTATGCTTGTTTTAATCAGACAAAAACAAAACCAAATAATAAAGTGTGTTGTGTAGTGTAGTAAGCTTCCATTAACATTAAACTCATATTATATCCAAACTCATTAAGTGTACAGTTCTGTCTCATTGTGACATAAAAACTAAACTCCATAGTAGCTCTTTAACCATACTATAATTACTAAAACTGAAACTAATATATATAAAAATAAAATAGAAATGTCTTTATAAAATAAAAAGTAAATTAAAACTAAAAATACACGATGAAGGAAAACTAAAACTAAACTGAATTTCCAAGTAAGGTCAGAAAAAATATAGAAATGAAAACGAATATAAAAAGGCAAAACTATAATAACCTTGGTAACTACGACCATTCCCTTTCATTTTCTGATTGTGATAGCAGTCTTTCGCTCACTTCAAAAATGTCTTGAGCAAAGGGTACTGTTTGTCCTTGAAAGCCATATTGTCCAAACAGTCCTCTGTATTTGAAGATTTTGATGAATGGAATCATTCTTGATAGTAGGCGCTGCTCTGGATGTGACAAGATTTGAATCACTTAAGGGATAACACCAAGTTCCAAGTTATTCCAGTATGCCTTGGGTGGTCTGAAGGTCTTATTAGTGATTACATGTGTTTGGCAGTGAGAGCACAACACGAGTGTTGGCCTTGTTGAGAGGTCAGGTCGAAGATTTGATATTGCAGCTATGTTGTATCAAACTGTGTAAACCTAATTTGGATAACAGCTTTTGGTAGATATTTCACAGATGTGATCTTAGAATGTGTTGATTGAATTAATGAATGCTGCAACACCAGGGGCCTCATGTACAGTATAACGCCGTGCATAGAACTCACACTATAACATGGCGTAAGCACAAAAGCGGGAATGTGCGTACGCACAGAAAAATCCAGATGCAGGAATCTGTGCGTACGCAAACTTTCATGTTCTTCCACTACATAAATCCCGATAAGCGTGAAAAGTAACGCACGTGCATGCGCCTTCTGTCCTGCCCCAACTCCTCCCAGAATTATGCCTATTTGAATAAGGAAATCGATATAAATAGCCTTCTGTGAAAAGACAATGGGAAAAGCACGGGGGAAAATATAAGAATTTCAGCGAATACCAAGTGGAGGCAAAGGAAAAACGTACTATTTGTTGGTTTAAATAGTGGTATAATCAACAAAAGAAAGTTGATCGAGTGACAGAGTGTCGGAGAAACTTGATAGCTCAAGTTCACAAAGTCACAGTGCCCGAAATAAAAAAGAAATCACATATCAAAGTCGCTGTGAAAAGGCGAGTCGTAGCCTGAGTCTGTCTGTGAAAGCTTATTAGGGTACAGTAATCCCTCCTCCATCGCGGGGGTTGCGTTCCAGAGCCACCCACGAAATAAGAAAATCCGTGAAGTAGAAACCATATGTTTATATGGTTATTTTTATATTGTCATGCTTGGGTCACAGATTTGCGCAGAAACACAGGAGGTTGTAGAGAGACAGGAACGTTATTCAAACACTGCAAACAAACATTTGTCCCTTTTTCAAAAGTTTAAACTGTGCTCCATGACAAGACAGAGATGACAGTTCCGTCTCACAATTAAAAGAATGCAAACATATCTTCCTCTTCAAAGGAGTGCGCGTCAGGAGCAGATCATGTCAGAGAGATAGAGAAAAGCAAACAAATCAATAGGGCTGTTTGGCTTTTAAGTATGCGAAGCACCGCGGCACAAAGCTGTTGAAGGCGGCAGCTCACACCCCCTCCTTCAGGAGCAGAGAGAGAGAGAGATAAAAACAAACAACCAAAAATCAATACGTGCCCTACGTGCTTTTAAATATGCGAAGCACCGTGCAGCATGTCGCTTAAAGGAAGCAGCAGCACAGAAGGGAGCAAAGTGAAGATAATCTTTCAGCATTTTTAGACGAGCGTCCGTATCGTCTAGGTGTGCGAACAGCCCCCCTGCTCAATCCCCCTACGTCAGGAACAGAGAAAGTCAGCGCAAGAGAGAGAGAGAGAAAAGTACGTTGGGTAACTTCTCAGCCATCTGCCAATAGCGTCCCTTGTATGAAATCAACTGGGCAAACCAACTGAGGAAGCATGTACCAGAAATTAAAAGACCCATTGTCCGCAGAAATCCGCGAACCAGCAAAAAATCCGCGATATATATTTAAATATGCTTACATATAAAATCCGCGATGGAGTGAAGCCGCGAAAGGCGAAGCGTGATATAGCGAGGGATTACTATACTGACAAAAAAAAATAGGCACACAGTGGGAAAAAGCACAAAATGTCAACTTTAATCTCGAAATTTCCACTTTAATCACGTAGTTTATTTTACCATTAAAGTAGAATATCATAAACTTCATCTTAAAATCGTTTAATTTACTAGTTTCTCAAATCCCATTGTAACTAAAGTAGCATGTTAAATGCTTTGTTCTGTATTTGATCTTCTATGTGCTCTATGTGTGTGAATCACTACCTGCTTCTTAAATGGGCTTTCTCTTTCAACAACAGGACACATAATCCATTACATTCGTGATATTACAGCTCTCTGAATAATTAAAATACTGAGATGTATACGTGATATCTTTTTCATGATGATAGGAATGAAAGCATGTTATTAAACATGGGAACACGGTGGCGCAGTGCTTGTTCATGTCTCTCGCAAGAGGCTTGCTGCGCCATGCGCGACCTTCGATGAAATAATTTATTACAGAAGTACTGTCTCTTTCAAACGTACTAACCTCCAATTCCTGTCCTTACTTTTCTTTCTCCAAATACCCAATCGCCACACAATCAGCTATGTAATAGACGTGAAGCCATTTGTAAGCTTAGAACGCCGATTCTTCAAAACTTTTAAGGAACATTGAAATATCTTCGTAGTACATGTTTTAATTATTCTATCCGTCTATCCTTCCAGTGTCGCGTGAACTAGCTAGCGCTGCGGCACCGTGTCCCTCACATGTTTAATTTATTAACAATACAGATTATTTAAATGAAGTTAAAGTTTTATCTGTATACTATAAGCAACATATTTTGCTGCATTTCATCTTAAAAATGATATCGTCATCATACGCGCTTTATAAAGTGGCGCAGGTTGTGCAATATTATAACTGTAGTGCAAGTTTACAGTGGGGTAATTGTACTTATAAGTACAACTAGTTCTACAAGGAGCACTTGATGGACTGGTTGAGTGCGTTTATAGTTCTTGGGATGAAACTGTTTCTGAAACGCGAGGTCCGTACAGGAAAGGCTGTGACGCGTTTTGCCATGGCAGAGGTAGTGTGTGCTTGAAACTGTATACCGATAATTCTCTTTCTGATCAGCTGCTGCTGTGATTCCCCACTCAGATACAGGGATATAAATACTCCGAGTGGTGCAGTGAGAGTAATATGGAAAGAGATGATCCGCTGTGGCAACCCTTAACGGGAGCAGCTGAAAGAAGAAGAAGATGCAGTGAGTGTAACAACGCTAAAGCAGTTATGGTATTTGGAATACTATGGCTATTCCCTGGACCATTATATTGCTACAGGTTAATTACAATCAGATGCATTACATTAATAAACAATATGCAGTTAATTTCAGTGTATTTATAAAGCCGCGTCAGGAATCTGGGTCTAAGAAAGAAAGGGTAACCACACAGGAACAGTAGCACTGCTTTGACGCTGAGTGCCGGCAGTCTGCAAAACCGAGCGGAGAAATTGCGTACGCCAGGGTATGAGGTACCGTGGAAATGTACGTGGCTTTACGGCAAGTTTATGTTTTATACATCGCGATGTGAGCGTGGAAACGTTCGTATGCAACATTTCTGTGCGTACGCACCATTTATACATGAGGCCCCTGGATTCAGTGCTTGTAATCATTTTGTGCAATATATACAATGTTGTTCCAATTGAACTTCATGTTGTTCAGGTGTTTCAGCTCTCAATTGTGTCACGTTTTACCAAACAGATTCCAATCGAGTTTCACATTGCTCAGTTGTGTCTACAGCCCTTGATTGTGTGTACAATCTTGTTCTAATTCAACTTCATGTTGCTTGGATGTTTCTCTTGCAAACCATTCATGTCTTCGCTCCAGTCTCTTGCACCTAGCTTCTTTGACTTAATTGGCTCGCTTCTCCTGGTATTTCTGCCTTACTTTCTCCAATCAACACTTACACTACATAGTAGTTTCTTTTTGCTGTTCATTCCCATTGTCCGGTGTCCATCAAGCATTTGTCGTTGCTGTAGTTGCACTATTTATTAAGTTATTATTTTGACTTTTCATTTTGTTTCCACAAGTATTGGACAAACAATAGTCGACACCCACCCCAGAGGTCCATGTGGGAGGGTGGGGGGATGGTCTTATACAACAGGGTATGCCCAGTGCCCTCTGGGTGCAACTCTCAGAACATGTCATTTTTAACCACCCTAATGTCTCACGGTTGTCAGCATGTTGCTTAATACCTTGACCTGGGTGGTGTATTAGCCACCCTAATACCACAAAGTCCGTTACAAAAACCTTGACTTGGGTGAGACGGTAATTCGACAGATATAAGATCAGTGACAGAGTGGAATCAAATCTCTGATCTTAAAGTGAAATGTAACATTCATTCAGTAAATCCTAACCACACTGAAACCTCACATGTGTGAAGTAGTAGAAATGTGCATTTGTCTATTGGAGAATCGAACATTCCATCTTTCTCAGTAAAGCCCAACACTTTGTCCACTGAGCCAATATTACCAAATCACTGAATAGAGTAATTTGCAAAATTTCTATATAAATGATGAAATTGGTAAAATTTAAAAAAAAATAGTTTGTGTACATTGGTCTTGAACCTTTGACCATTTCATTGAACATCCAATATGCTAACCTTTTGACCAACACCAATAATTTATTATATATATGTGTTTTGGCTAAAAGCACTATATATACAGTATATGATGATACAGTGATGTTTCAAAACCTTTAAAGCGTAGAAGATGCACTACACTTTAGCAAAACAACTGCAATCTTACATTAAAGAAAAAAGCTAATAAAAAACCCCTCTTTGCGATGGTTCTAAAACATATCTTTTCCTTTTGTCTTGTTTATTTCAAAAAGCATTTTATCTAATTTTCTGTAGCTCATTCTTCACATCTTGGAAATCACAGTCGTAGCTTATGCTTCATGCTTCTATCAATAACAACAGCATTTCCTCCTTTAAAAAGTGACTGCTCCATGGGTTTAATGCTTCTATGCCAATCATTATGTCACAGCTGGATTTTGAGAAACTTTTCTCCATTTCACCAATCATGACGCCCAAGAATAGGAAAGAATATATTTATTCTAAACCATCTTTTCTGTCTGCTTAAGCTTCTTGTCCAAGAGTAGATATGACAATGCCATCATGTTGTCTGCTAGATGCCTTTCTGTTTCATTTTTTATGTTTGATTATAGTAGGAATGTTGTAATTACCTTTTAGAACCATTCAAGTTGCATTTGGGTGCATTTTGCATGTCTTAGGCTAATCTTTCTAACTTTGGTAGTCAATTCTAGACTCACTCACAAGCTATTTTCAATAATTTCTTGAGATAAGTTTAATGGTAGTCGAGATAAACAGTTTATATGAGAGACTGTAATTTGTATATTCATGGCTTCTGAAATGTATAAATTCACTTATAAACTTCTAAAATGTTGTCTAACGCTAAAATCATTAGTAAAAAAGCAGTGACTATTCCTCCACTCCCATTCAAGCAAGTGAAACTGTATGCCCATAGTTGTATGTTTGTTCAGGTTTTTAACTAACATAGAAGCAATATACAATGTAAAACAAGACAGAAGAATACAAACAACTTATAATATTTAGGGATATACTGTACAAACATATCAACTATAAAAAGTAGTGTCAGAATGGAAAATAGAGAGGCATATCATTACAATGTCAATAACACCAGAAGAAGCTAAAAACAATTTAAATTCTGTTAAACAGGCCAGAATGCTTTACCTCTACAGTAAATTTAGCATCTCAGAAAGCAATGGCAGTGACGTATCATACATATTCAGAAAAGTAAAAAAAAATGGCTGTTCATTTGTGGGGACAAAGCAGAACATACTCTAGGTACTAAACCTTAATCCATGATGTACCTTCCCAGGGATTTGTTTGGGTGCCCAAGAATAAGAGGCAGTTCTTTACTCCATTTCAATAGATATACTGATCAAGGAAATGTTGCAAACACTGTTACATAGGCTGAGAGTGATGTGAGAGTGGCAGAGAAGCTCATTCTGGTGCTCAAACCACTTGAAATAGTCATTATCCTGATGAGACTTGAAACTATCTATCTGCTTTGGTGACTGTACCTCTAACAGTTGGATACTGACATGCACTGAGTCAAGTAATGAAGGCAGTTCCGCAGACATTGATGTGAAGGCTGATTTCAATATGATCTGAAAGACAGAGATTCCTAATTTGGCTTTTAGCATTTCCCCCACAAATGTACAGATGTGGATCCAAGGTTGTTCATGTTTTTAACTAACCATGGTACAATGTCAACATGGATGTTTTAAGGACAATGGGTAATTATTTTAACAAGAAAACCATTCTTTCCAAATAAGACATGCTGTTCCCCTAATATTACATATTATTGTGTAGTTTTTTCTCTAATACTGGACATTTTTATAATTGCCAGATCATGGTAGCCTTTACGTCTACCCAATCCATAGAGTGTATGAGCACTGAGGTTTCTAAATCCTGCATCCATAAGAACATAAGAAATTTGACAAACGAGAGGAGACAATTTCAGTCCATCACATTTGTTTGTTTAGCTAACAACTAAGCTGTCCCAATATATCATCCAGATTTTTCTTAAAGGATGTCAAGGTTGCTACTTCAACTACATGTCTCTGTAGTTTGTTCCAAAGTTCCACAACTCTTTGCGTAAAGAAGTGCTTATTTACTTCAGTTTTAAATGCACTTCCCCTTAATTTCCACTGATATCCTCATGTACGTGATTCACCCTTAAGCTGAAAGAATGTTACTGGATCTACAGTACTTTATCAATAACTGTGAGGATTTTAAATACCTGGAGCAAGTCCCCACACAGTTTCCTTTGCTCAAGACTAAATCAGTTTAATTCTCTGTCAGAGTAGGACTTGTTACATAAGTTTAAATGAGTAATGGGTGCATTTTTGCAGTACCTAAACTAAGATATTACCTGGAAACTTTATGACTCAAAGAGGTTCTATCTACACCCTATTATACTTTTCATAATGTACTTGAGATGTTATAGACAGCATGTGATGTGGTCATTTGACATTGGACATGTGAACTGTGAGTTTATCTGTTTTAACTAAATTTGGTCATCACAGAGGTTTATTTTCTCCAGGAGTGCAGTTTATTCCTTAGTCAATGACCACGCTTCACGTTTAAATTTAATAAACATTACAATGTCATAATTTTAATTATTAGGATTACTTCTCTTTTAATATGTACAAAATGTATTTGTGTATTTATTTCTAAAAATGTTTTATGGTTTAATAGTAATTTAATAAATGTTTCTAAACATTCTTGATTGTGTACTCAATGAAGAGTACTGTAGTACGGAAGCCGAGAGAAGACATGCAATATCGTTATTATTTTAAATTGTCTCCTTGAGATAACAGACTAATTTTATGGAGATCTCAAGAAAACAAACTTTGTTTTCTCAAGATAACAGAATAATTTTATCGAGATGTTGAGAAAACGAAAATTTGTTTTCTTGAGATAACTTAATAATTTTATCGCAATCTCAAGGAAACGAAACTTAACCTTTGCTCCTGGCATCAGGCTCGCTTAGATTGCGACGCCTATACAGCTGAAGCCTTGTTAACCGTTTTCTTAAATGACGGACACTAACGTTATTATTTTCTAAACTAAGGCATAAACATATTTCAGCCTGCATCAGCCCAAAATCTTTTGTTTTATCGAGATCTTGATAAAATTATTTCGTTATCTCAAGAAAACAAACTTCGTTTTCTCAAGATCTCGGTAAAATTAGTCCATTATCTCGAGGAAACAATTTAAAAAAAATAACGATATTGCACATCCTTTCTTGGCTTCCATACTATAGAATAATATACTGAATTGAAAATTTCAGTAAATTAATTAATCACAATACTTCAGAAACAACCTGTTCCAGTATTCAGTTATCTTAAGCTCTAAAGAATCCTGCCAACTATATAACTCAAGTTTAAATACACATTTTTCATAATATTTGTTCTTATCATATTAAAAAACGTTTCATTTGTGACAATACCTTCAATTTGTATAGATCATTTTATCCCAAAAAACAGAGAATATACACTATATGCACATACAGAAGTACAACCTGCCCATGTAAACCTTTCAAATATCTTGATGTATA
Source organism: Erpetoichthys calabaricus (assembly GCF_900747795.2). NCBI lineage: Eukaryota > Metazoa > Chordata > Cladistia > Polypteriformes > Polypteridae > Erpetoichthys > Erpetoichthys calabaricus. The sequence goes on from NC_041396.2 coordinate 146,135,892, forward strand.
ATTATACAGATTAGCATGATAAAACGTATTGGTCTCTTTATAAATCAAATATACCGGTTGGAATATTTGACACAATATGTAATACATGCTACATATCATAAAGTTGTGCTTGTTTAAGAATGGGTTCATAATAACACATTATGATTGTACACTATCAACAGCAATCACAACAATCACACTAACAAATCTTCAGTGATGTGATAGTAATTTGATCAGCATATTCATATTAACTGATCAAAAAGTGGTGTCTGAGGGCAGTACGATAACATCAATCATTCACTTTTCCTCTGGCAGACTCATTGCAGTTCAAAGGCACCATCAGATTATTATTGTCTTCAAAAAGAACTAAGAAGAATTTCTTTTCAAAAACCAAATTGATAATTTTGTTTCACTATCTACAATGGATTACAGAGTTGCTGACGTTTACCTCTTAACATTTCCCAAGAGTGCTTTATAAATGAAGAACGATATATGGGTAGATATTCTGGCCAGTAGGCACTGTTGCTTGTCAAACTCCACCAGTGGCTTCTGGCTAGCTGCAGTGTCATCCTCCAGGAGACGCCAGTCACTCATGTTTCTCTCCTTTAATTCCAGAACACCTTCTGATTGTTGGGCAGTACATCCCATGCTGCTGGCCTCATGGATCTATTCCTTCTACATGCTGTTTCTAGTCAGTGACCACTGCTCTCTAAGTTCAGCATTTAAAATCCTAGTGTTATTCTAAGGAACCCCTGTTCCCCAGCTCTTATCTCTCCTCTTTAGCCACAGCCATAATCTTGCATGTTCTACCTCCTCAGCATGCTCTGTCAGTGTCTTTTTTGCTTTGCACCTGCCATTCCCCTCCCATCAACAAATGCTGGGTGGATGTTCTCACTAAGCCTCATCAACCCACCTCCACCAGCCTCCTCCACCATCCTCTATCCTTCCTCCTTGCACTCAGCCGACAGCTCTAAATATTTCTGCTTTCTCCTTTCATGAGCATTCTGTAGATTAGAGGCATGGGACTTCTGCTGGCTACCAGGATGCCATTATAAAAAATCCCTTCCATCCACTCCAGGAGGCGCTCTCTTAGTCATAGGTGCATTCCATCATGATGTGCTAAGAAGTGCCTCTGGGGTCTTTTCTGCCCGCTGCTATCAGACAATTTAATGCCCCAAACTAGATGCTGATGCTCTTTGTTAATTTTGTACTTTCTGCACAATATACATTCTTTGTTTTATTTATTGATAGATTGACTGACTACATTATTTGTCCTATGAGTTTGTATCCGTTTTTTATGTTTTTGCTGCTGTATGGATCTAAATTTCCTCTTGGGATTAACATAGTTTATCTAATCTAATCTAAAATGGAATACTTGTTTAATCAATTTTATCTTTAGCCTTTGCAAAGAGAGAATGTTTCTTACTTAATAATGACTGAGTTGACCTGCAATATTCATGTCACCAGATGAATCCCAGATCACAACACTTGGAGAGACGGGTTAAACATTCTCTACAATTCACTCTCACCAGGCAGTTAAGGAAAGTAGCCCAAGGAAAGCACCACTAACATAAAGAAATTATAGTTAATGGTTAGTTGTTACTGAAAATGACTGGACATTGCGTCAAGGCAGCAAGTCTTCCAAAGCTGAAGGAAACCCAGCACTTGCATCTGTTCCTGTTCTATGATTATAGAAATATAACAAAAGAATATATTTCAAAAGATATGATTTATATTAAATAAAATGCTTTTAACAACCCATTTTTCTCCACATATATAGAACTGAAATAATTAATAAATGTGTTATCTTCAACCTATCTGGTGTTCCTTACCATTTTATACTGGAAAGAAATTAGACTTCTTGTCAGAGCTGAAGATGCTACAATTTTCACTCAGAATAACGAGGGTAGGCAAGATTAGAAATGAGTATATTAGATGGACAACACAGGTATAGCATTTTGCTGACCAAGTGAGGAGAGAGAGGCTAGATTAACATGGTTTGGGCTTTTTCAGAGAAGTTTGTTGGGGAATGTTGAGGATCGAACCACCAGGCAAGGTAATAAGAGGAAGACCAAAGAGTTTATGGATGTAGTGAGGGAGGACATGAAGGCAGTCGGTGTGGCAGAAAATTATGTAAAAGACAGAGACAGATTGAGGCAACACCTAAATGGGAGCAACTGAAAGAACAAGAAGAAGTGAGATATTCTGGACACAAGCATGTGGACATGGAAAACTAACCTTTACAAACTGTCCAAATGATAATAATAATAAATATCACACTGGTTTCCTTAGTTATGGCTATACATATAATTGAACATTTTTTAATCTTTTGCAGAGTGTTTTCATTACTTTTTATTTTTTTACTTCTGGTTTTAACACCTTTATAGTAGGGCCAAATTTCCTTTCTAAAGATAATGCACTTTATGAAATTCAGTGTTTCTGAACAAGTGGTATCATTTAGAAAGTGGATTTCAAAAGAAGTTAGAAATTATACATTTCTTTTTGAGGGAGTAAGAGAATCCAGTAATGAAAATATACAGGGAAGATTAGCTCTAAAGATATGTGTCAGAGACAGCTACGGCATACTGTAGCTCATTTGCGGAACAGGAAATCATCTGCTCGTGTACTAAATCAAAAGAGGCATTGAATTCCAAAGGGAGCAGGCATCAATGTAATGCCTCTGCTTCAACACCTCTTTGCAAGCTCTACCTTACATTACAGTCTGCAGCAGCTTTTAAGAAAATACTCCAGATAGGCTGCAAAACATCCTATCAGCATATAAAATGTTTATTTCATACTGGAAAATAATCAGGCAGACACATTGTATGGAAAACTCATGTTTTTTCTTTTTTTTGAAAAGTCTATTCTGGTTCATCTAAAATATGCTTACAGAAGCTCATTGTCTGCATTGTTTATCATAAGAAATCTCCTGATGAGATTTTATATTTAAGTTTGCATTATTGCAACCAGGGAACAACAAAGGTATGATTTTGCATGAGAAGAAAGGTTACAGAATCAGACACCATGGTAGTGGTGTAAGTGAGAGGTAAAAGTTAAATACAGAGGAAAATACAGTCTTTGCCACATGTTTAGTTCAGATGAAGTCATTAAGGTTAAACAGCTAATTTTGTAGATAATAAATTATTCAATGGTACAAGGCTATTAAGGGGTAAAAAAGATCTTTATTAGTATTATTTACTGACTAAAGATGAATTAGAGTCCCTTTGACCAATATTCCTGAGACAGGTAGTCACCTAAGCTAGGGCTGACTGGAATTTAGAAGGTGGTCCTCAGGAAGACCTGGGCATAAAAAACATACGCATGGACCAAGATATTATGCTGGCAAATCAAGTATTCCTCTGGAAACTAGTAAATGACGACTATTATTAAAGCATTCATTTTTTAAAGTGGTTCCATTTTGCTTCTTATAATCTAAACCTTAATTATTTTCTTTTGTTTTTGATTGAAAACTTAAAAAAATAGTCTGAAAGAAACTGATCTTACTTTCACCTGAAAATATTTAACAATTTGAATAAAATAAACATATAGGGTCAAGTTAAAATGTTTGCCTTTTCATTGAAAGGTATATGCACTAAATCAAACTCCCTCAGCAGATTAGGATCTTCAAACAACAGTAATTAAGGTATTTATCCACTCTTTTTAAGGAAGCCATCTGGAAGCAGAACTAATTAAACACCCTAATTCATTTCTTGTCTTATCTTATTACAGGTTTAAATGACAGTTTTCTTATAGGTACATCAGACCCTCTGCTATCCACACACATCTGTTTCAGTCTTAGTTTAGCATTCACCCATCTTGACATTCTAGATTCCCTTAGGAAAAGAAAGCTTAGGAAAATTCATCGATTGTCAGTATTTTTCTGGTCCTACTCCATGTTTTAACATAAATACAACTAATGCTCAGCAGCTATTTAGACGTGATGTATTCCCTGTTTTTCTCCAGTTCAAATCATAACTGAAACCATATTAATTTGTACAATTTTATTTTAAACATACAATATATACAGTAAACTGGGCATTTAAATGACTACTAGATGAATATGTGTTAATTTTTAAACAGTGCCACATCCAAGATCAAAAGGTCTTGACTTTATACCTCTAGTGCATCAAAATAATTCATAATTACAATTATGGCTTAAACACCAATGCTTTATTTGTACTTTTGAATAATGCTAATAAATACCTACCTGATTTGATTTAAAATTTGCTACTAAATTTTTAGTGATCTTTATTTCAGTCACAAAGAGCTCATTTTGCTTTTTAAAAACTTATGCATTAGATAATTTTAGTGGATTGGTCAGAAGTTTTCATCTAAAAAGCTGTTATTTTATAATACTGTAAATCATAAGTAGTTCAAAGCTAAAAAACAAAAAATCACCAAAAGGTCTGAAGTAGGAATGCTAAACAATTCAGAAAAGCAAAACAGTCAAAGGAACAATAAGCGAGAGGTTAAAATCCATTATTCAAAATCCAAATAAATAAACTGTGAGGTTTATTTTCAGCTGTAAAATCCACAAATTTGGATTCTGAGACTAGTATGCCATTATATTTACTTCAGCAGTGCTGTGATGCCATACGCCATGTGTTGTGACTCTAATGACTAGCAACCATGCTTGTAAGCAAATGGCAGAAATAAAAATGAAAATGGCAGAAAGAAACTTATTAATGTTATAAAAATTAAAATGCAATGCAAAAAATATGCAAAAACATACATTTTATTTTTTTTTACTGATTTTATTTGAAGGAAATAACATTACATACAATCAAGTCAAATGTTAACAAACCAGTATACAGTCCTTGCACAAGAGGAAAAATATTCTTGAAGATCACAAATGAATCACCCTTTTATCAGGCTAGTTTGGAAAATGTGTATGAAAATCCCGGAGGTGGAAAGGACCATAACTATCACTAACAGGAACCAAAAATGTAACTTCTGGAATAAAACCTTATGTAAGTGGACAAGATAATAAACTGTTGTCCCTCTCCATCAGGTGTCCAAAACAGGTTTCACTTCATATTCCAAGTGTCCATCCACTCGTATTTGTGGAGGAGGGGTTTGTTTTCTGAGTGAAGCACAAGTAAACAGATTTTTTATCAGGAAATGTTAAATATGGTATGAATTCAAAAATGTGCATGAAGTGATGCTGGTCTAACCTTTTTCAAAACAGCACAGTCTTTTGAAACATGACTCTAGTTTACAGGATGGAACCTTCAGGCACTCATCACAAATATCGAGCCACACCTTTTGATCAAACTTGGAATTCAACAGCAACATCTGTGAACATCTTAGCAGAGGTTGTGCTATGATCAACTAGTTTTCCCAAAGCAGGGACCACTTGTTCAAGAGAGTCTTCAGATGTTCTGACTGACTGATAATGCCACTGAATCACTGTAGTTTATTAATAGAAAGCTCAACAAGAGGCAGTAGTCCAGTCCACAATGTGAAGAATCAACCCCACCACAAAGAAATTTCTTCAGATGTAATTTACTGTAACTGTTCTTTTTGGAGATTGCTCTCTTGCTGAACCAAACTGAAATAATAGTTTCAGGGAGTCCATGACATTGAACCCTACTCTTACTGGATGTACCCAACTCTAATTCAAATTGTAGTTTAATATCTGGATATTTAATAATGGGTGCTGTGGTGAATGCTTCTTTTAGTTTTATGAAGGTTTCTTGTACTTATGCATTCCACTAAATGTCAGATGATGATCTATGAGTAAACACAATTATACTTTAGGTAGTAACATGTAAGTAACATTCATAATAAATCTTTAGTAAAAATTGGCAAGTCCAAGAAATGTTGGAACCTATTTAACTGAATTGGGGTTTCCATTTCAGAAAAGCTTCTATCTTTGTTCCATGCCAAGATCTTGTTAGGTTATGTAATAGCCAAGAAATAAGATGAGATTTATGAAATTCATATTTTTGTAATAATTGTAGAAAATAAATAATTCTCACATAAGAATTTAATTTAATAAACCTGAATTATATGACTATCAAGATCAGGGGAAAGATTAAGATATATGCAGACTAATATATATCTTCTAAGAATATTACAGGAAATGTTAGTGAATGACCGGAAAATGGCAAGTGCATTAGTCAAGCCATAAAACACCACATGGTATTCGTAGTGCCTGGTGTTATAATTGTAGTAAGCTGTTCTCCACAATCTTCCTACTCTTTAATAACTTTTATGTACTCCATTAATGCACATTATGAAGCTAGTAACTTGTCTAATTAATGAGGAGGTTAGGGGAAGGGATAATTGCTCTTGATAGTGATCTTGTTTAACTCCCTGTAATCAAAAGAAGGTTTTATCAAACTGTTTTTGAAACAATCAGATTCAACTTAGACTACTGCATGATCTAAATTAAACCATTTTGTAAAACATCCCATATATATTCCACCTTTGCTTTTGTTTCTGGTCTTAATAAGGGACAAACATTTTCTCCATAGGTAAAGGGGTAAAAAAATAGCATAGTCGTAGGGTTTCTATGGGTCCATTATTTGTTAAATGCATCACAAAATAATGTCCTGGTATTTAATCTGCATTGCAATGCGCTAATCCTGGCTTATGGATGTTTTCTATACACTGCTTAATATGATAAGGTCCTCTGGATACAAGCTCCCTTGAATTCTGATAAATGAGGATGACAACCAGGTAGGACATTATGGAAATTTGTTTGATATGAAGTGAACAAACCTGGAGAGATATATTTGGGAATTATAATTGTAATTACCTCTGAAGCAGCAATATTCCCATCAATAAAAAATATCTTTACTTTATTCTTAATGGGAATTTTCCAGAGTAGTAGTGACTTCAGCCACCACATAATGAACAAATGCCTGCATTTGTTGTGTAACAGAGTTTAACTATAAATGCCAAATGCCCCAGCACCTAAGGGAGACCAGTACTTCAGTATAGCCTCTAGTTTTTGACCATATTCTAAGCAATCATGATAAAATCATAGACCCCTATTATATGTTTCTTACACACTTCTGAGCTTAACCCCATTCTTTCAAAGATTTTGAAGATAGTTATTTCTTATTTAAATCATTTAATTGTAATGCCAAAGTAAACAATCTCCAAAATACATACAATCAAAGCTAGGTCATTGCGTGTATATTTTAAATAATTTTCTCAGCCTATAGCCATTCAATTACATTTATCATGGTTTAAATCTAAATACCGTGACCTAAGTTGTTATATATACAGTAGATAAAAAATAGGCTTTTCCTAAAAAGGACAAAAGGCAAATTGACAAGGACATGAAAAAGTTAAAAGCAAAAGAAAAATCATTGGTGTAGCATAAGCAAGGTCTGAATGAGTCAAAATGATTGAGAATACTAAAACAAAAGCATAAAGCTATTATTCAGTGTGACAGATAGAGGGCGCTGTCGTCCTCTTGAACCCTCTGACTTGACTCCAGACACCAGGTAAAAGTCAAATAATTATATTTATTCGGACAATACAGTGCATAAACCACCCTCCACTCCACAATACTCATAAACACAATAATACAATGCTCAATAATCCTCCACACTCCCAGACGCATTGCCACCCTTCCACCCAGCTCAGCTCAACGTCTGGGATTTCCCATCGTCCTTTTATAGTCCTTGACCCAGAAGTGTTTCGCCCTCTCTGGTCAGAAAACTCTTCTTCTTCACCCTGGAAGCACGTCATTCTTCCTGTAGCTACGTGACTACGACGTACTTCCGGGTTATAAGGCACATAATAGTCTCTGGGCCTTTCTGCAGCGTCCTCTGGAGGTTCCCATGGTATCCAGCAGGGCTATGATGAAAAACTCCACTGTCCATGATGCCCTGCTGGAACTCGGGGCACCTCTATGTTGCAAGCAGGGCTCCACCTGGTGGCCTGGGGGTATTGGCCAGGATAAAAGGCCGGCCATGTCCCACATCAGAAACAAAATAATCAAATACAAGGTTTGATTTAAGTTATAGATTCTAAAAACATGGACAATGAGAATAGTTTGCCACCATCTTTAATAGTGGCAAAGCTCTGATTTCAGACATTTTATGACACTTTACTGGCAAAGGCAATTGTGTTATGATTCTGCACACGTTGTGATTATTCTCTAGATTATATTTACCTGTTTTGTTGCTTTTTATCTTCCCTTTATGTGTTTTAGGTGCGGTTCTTTTGAGGATTTAAGGTTGTCTTAAAGGACCTAAATTATTTAAATGTCTTGGTGCACTGGTATTTTCTTTTCTGTGGGTGCCGCCATTGTACTAGCCCTTTCTAATGCCATCTGTCAAATAGGAGCTGTGGTGTTTGACATCACCATAACAATAGCATAAAGATCAGTGTTGCACACCTTGGTTGTCAGTCAGTGATTGTCCAACCCACTATATCCTAACACAGGGTCACGGGGGTCTGCTGGAGGCAATCCCAGCCAACACAGGGCGCAAGGCAGGAACAAATCCTGGGCAGGGCGCCAGCCCACTGCAGGACACACACACACACACACAGGACACACACCCACTAGGGACAACTTAGGATCACCAATAATGCACCTAACCTGCATGTCTTTGGACTGTGTCAGGAAACCGGACCACCCGTAGGACAGACACAGGGAGAACATGCAAACTCCACGCAGGGAGGATCTGGGAAGCAAACCCAGGTCTCTTTACTACAAGGCAGCAGCACTACCACTGCACCACTGTGCTGCCCACACCTTGGTTGTTCTTCGCTGTGTATTGTGCATTTGTTAGTCTAATATGGTGCCTACTGTATTTTGTTTATGACCCCCCCCCCTCTTTATATACTGACTACGATTTTGTCTTTTTCATTTTGCAGTCCTTTAAAAAATACAGAATACCTGCCTTTACCATCCCAGTCCTGAAGGATAGGGGCAGCATCAATAGGCTACATAATGAGGGACTTTTGTATTGACTTACTGGACTTAAACATAGGGCAATATGCAGGGATTATCAAAATGGAAATATAGTCAGAGAGACCAAGATGAGGGTGGTGGATGGCTTTATTGGTAAAACTAATGGCTGACTGCTGGGGTTTGTGATACTCTGCACGTACTTTTTCCATTAAGATTTATTTTTTGTAGCACACTTCCCATTGTCAAGCCCAGAGCACTTCACACATTTACAAATACAATAAATATAAAATTAAATCTTCAATAACACATAAAACATTCAGTGGTAAAACACAAAACCATATTGTCCACTGTAGTAGGTTTTGATCCCATTTTGCATCTTTTTCGTACATATTACATTTGTTTTAATATTTTTGCCCTCTTTCCTTTGTTTTATTATCATTTTGCCATTTGTAGCATATCATGCCAGTGAAGCGTCACAGGTACTAGTATTACCATGCCACACATGCTTTAGTATGATGTTAATTTACTGACACAATCAGTGCCTGTTGAAGCCCATATGGAGCCCTAGGCAAGGTTCACTGCTGGAGCCAAAAAAAAACAAACCAAAATGCTTGCAAGGTAATAATAAATATCTTAAACAGGTGCTTTGAGGCAAATGCACAATTAAAAATGCATGAATTAAGAATAAATTAAAGAACACAACTATATACATTATATCGCTTAAACATAACACCATAATTGCAGAGCATGCAAAACTGACATTTAACAAAATTTAAGGAATGAATGACATTGAGAACTTTTCTGTTGTCTAAAGCCTGAAGAAGGGGCCTGAGTTGCCTCGAAAGCTTGCATATTGTAATCTTTTTAGTTAGCCAATAAAAGGTGTCATTTTGCTTGGCTTTTCTGTTGTCTAAACAGAGACACCTGAGGAAGATGTGTTTTTTGAGGGTGATGCTAGATAGTGTAAAAGTTAATTTGAATTGACATAAATGAAGCAGTTACCCCATTCCCTTTTATTATACCATTACTGACCCACGTCACTAATTGTAGCTATTAAACTATCAGGAATATAAACACAATCAAGCCCTGGGGCGTATTCTCTGTTGACTTAATATGGCCATGGAGACATGCTATGTAGTAGGATTATTTAGACAATTATTATGTTATCACAGTAACTTCAATCTTTTACTTAAAACCTCTCTGACAAGTACAGAACATAATACAGAAAATACAGGTATCTAAGTACAAGTAGTTAACAGCCTACAAGCTAACTTTGCACATACTTTATCTAGCGTAGTGACATAGGCGTAACATGACCTCAAACTTTGTGGGGACCCATGTGCAGAACAGACGAACTGGAAATTATATTTGTTGTCAATAAGAAACCTCTTGAAACACCAGGCACATCTGGGCCACACCAGCAACTGAATCGATTGCAACCAACTATCTGTTTCAGAACCCTATTCACCTGTTTAGGACATAGTGGCGCAGAGGTAGTGCTGCTGCTTTGCAGTAAGGAGATTGTGGGTTCGCTTCCCGGTTCCTCCCTGTGTGTATAGCGCTTTGAGTACTGAGAAAAGCGCTATATAAATGTAATGAATTATTATTATTATAGTCTAAGTACTGTATATTAACAAAATATCAGTTTCAGAACTGATAAGTCCAGTATTGACTTTCAAACTATCTGAGTATTTACTCTGTAAAGGTCCAACACCACGCTTGACACATCTTTAAAAACTGCATCAAATGCATTCACATTTGAAAGTGCTTCTGTCAAAAATTGCTCACTTGCTTGCTTGCTTCCCTTCCAGTCTTCAATCCTCACTGCCTGTGGCCCATCCCACCTCTGCCACCATTATTTGAGGATGTGGGTTGGCTCCATGCTCCCACTTCAGTTTAGGATCCTCTTGAAGTCATCACCTCTAACTCTACAACTGTGTTCTTGATTAATTCATTTTAAAGTAATGATTCACTGTACTAATTCCCTTCATAATTTTAAATACTTCAATCATGTCTTCTCTTAATCTTTTGCTTAAACAGAAAAGTTGTGTCCATTTGAACTGCCACTTAAGGAAGAAGTTTTTCTTGTGACAAGATGGATAAGGAAATACTAGAGGATACTATAATACTAGAGGAGAGATTTGCAACCCCTTACACCACTTCACATTCAATCAGATTTAACAGCAAAGTCAAAGTGTACCAGTGGATATTAAAGTGTATACTAAAACAGAAATGAGTGATGTGTAGTTCTGCATTGAAAAACGTAAGCACAGTTTGTTAATTTAAAATAAAAAAGCATTGAGCTTCTTTGCACCTACCCCTTGCAATGTGTTTTATATGAGTGTTCTCATCTGCCTGGCACATCTGGTTACGTTTTCAAAGGTGTTGGGTTCAAGAGGCCCCCAAAACATAAGTGGGATCATGGAGCTGATCAGTACTGTCACACCAACTCACCAGTGAAGACTATAATGGGAATGAACCCCTGTTGAAGGTACTTCACATTTTCCTCTCTTTTATTTTCTTCAGTGGTCCATCTGACCTAGTGTTGTTGTGGTCAGTGAATTCAGCAGGTGCACTGTATTTATGCTTTGAATGTAAAGATTCATTCATTCTCTGCTTCTGACACTGCCATGAGTTAGTGTACAGACAAATCTTTAATCTTTGCCCATACTGCACACTATCCATCCTTCTTCACCTTCTGCTGTTGCAGTTAGCTAAGGATAAAACTGACCATTTGCTAATTTTCAGTCTAAATCAATATTGCCAAAATAACAATGCTAAAATGAGTTTCAAATATCAAAGTCAAAATGCACACAAGAAATTCCTAACACCACTATGAATCTTTAGCCTTAACCACTCTAAACATACTGACAGCATTTAGTTTTTATATATATATAAAGTTAGACACAAGGGATAGCGCATCAACATGTTACAAAGCAGCAACACGATGATGTCTCACTCTATAATGCTGCAATGGTAGCAAGAGAAGGTGCTTCACTAATAGCAACATGTCCGCGATGACACAGAAATAACATAAAATGGCAACAATTGTGAGAAAACCTGAAAACAAAATGTCAATACAATGATGTTACCAAAAATGTAAAAAATGATTAACATTATCAAAACTGAAATCTTCTTCTTCATCATCTTCTTTTTCTTCTTCTTCTCCCTCCTCATATTTTCCCATTTTTCTATATGGGTCGATGTTCTTGATCAACCTTCTATATTCAGCTTAGTTCCCAGTCAGACCCTTTTCCTTCAAGTCTTTGTTTACTTTTTCCATCAACCTCCTGTAACGATGCGAGTTAGCTCCACATTCCTATCGTCCTTCCGGGAGCCCTGAACCCAACACCGTTGGTAATGTCACCAATGAGCTTGGCAGTGAGGCACAACAAATGGAGCAAGGGGATGGTGCAAAAGTGCTTTTATTAAAACAACAAACAAAAAAAACAGTGTTCAAATAAATAAGTTCAATGTCTTACCAAAAATCTTCAATAAATAAATAATCCATTAAAACAGAAGTGAAATAGTGGAAGTTAAAATCCATTAGAAAAAAACAATCCCTTTAAAAACAATGAGGTTAAAACAACGGTTGGAAGCTGTCCTTTGTACCACAAAGCCGGTGCGGTTTTTAACTGGTGACTCCCCTGCTTCTCCCTTCCAGGCTATGCACCAGGGGAGCCATCCTACATGCAGCTGACCTTCTCTCCACTCGACTGGTCTGGAGGCTTCCTGATCCCTGGCTTCGGTTCCGCTCTCTCCAGACCGAGACTTGGGTTCCCCCAACGGCCAGGACGCTCATGTTGGGGAATACACCTTCCAAGCCTCCCGACTCCCACTGTCTGCTGCAGCGAGCCATCCTTCTTCTGGTCACTCCCGCTCCTCACAATGCTCAGTGGGAGCAACCACTACCAACTGCCCTAGGCTGCTCTGCCGCCTTCTTCTCCTGCAACCTCCGTCTCTCTCTCTCTTCTTTTTTCCCATCCAGGTTATGCATCAGGGGAGTCACCCTACATGCAGCTGACCTTCTTCACAGTACTGGTCTGGTGGCCTTCTAATCCCTGGCTCTGGCTCTGCTCACCTAGACTGAGACTGGGGCTCCGCAGTGACCAGGACGCTCACACTGGGGCTTCTATTCAAGTCCCTGATTCCCGCTGCCTTTGCTGCGGTGAGCCAACCTTCTCCCGGTCACTTCTGCTCTAAACAAGCGTTCAGCATGAGCAACCACTACCATCGGCCCTTGGTTGCTGATCAAACACCCCACTCGAGCTCGCCTCTCCCAGCTGCTTGTTAACAGCGCTCGCTCGTTCATCTTCTCTCCTACACCTGCTTTCTCCCTCCTGCTTCCTGCCGTCTTCTCCTCCTTAACCTCCGTCCGTCTTTTCTTTCCTTATCCTCTCCCAACTAGCCACCTCTCGCTTCTATATATCACGGGGACATGGATCAGCTGTGGCAATCAGCAGCCCCTGGGAACAATTACGGATGCGGACGACTCCACACCAGTGCACTTAAGCAAGGACCGCTCGCATCACAAACTCCCCTGGGAACTGCTTCCGCCACACTACCACGCCCCCTTTCTAAGCCGCGAGTGCGGCAATTATTTATTTAAAAAGTGGCCTTTGACATGAGCTGTGGACCCGCTATACCACTTTAGATTCCTTTGCTTTCTCTTCTCCTGCACTTCCATTCCCATTACTCTGTTGCTCATATATTCATTGTCTCTTTTCGTCACATGTCCATACTACTTCTGCCTGCTTTCCTATACTTTCTTAGATATCTCTGCCACTTTGTTGTACCTCCAGTTGTCTCGTTTCTTATTCTGTCTTTTTTTGTAACTCCACACATCCTTCTCAACATTTTCATTTTTGCCAAATCTAATTTCTTCCCCTGCATTCCCTTTACTGCCCATGTCTCAGCTCCATACATCATTGCCAGTCTTACCACTATCTTAAAAACCTTAAATTGAACCTTAGCCCTTAATTCTTCTCATACAATACTCCTGATAACTTCTTCCAATAGTTCCATCCACACTGCACTCTATGGGTTTTCTCCGCATGTAATTTTCAATCTCAAGCTACCACTGATCCTAGATATTTTAATTTATCCACTCTTTTCAATAGATCTCCCTGCAGGCTAACATCTGAATCCTGATCATCATTAAACCTCATATATTCTGTCTTCTTGCTATTTATCTTCAAACCTTACTTTCAACTTCCTCTCCACTTACTCCAACCTGGTGATACACAACACAATGTCATCAGCAAAAAGCATGCACCGGGGGATTGGTCTTTTTTCCCATGACTCAACACATCCATATCCATTTTAAAGAGGTAAGGAGTTAAAGAAGAGATCTGGTGCAGACCTTCTGTAAATAGATAATAATAATAATAATAATAATTCATTACATTTATATAGCGCTTTTCTCAGTACTCAAAGCGCTGATCTTGTCTGTTACCCCAATACTGCTTTTAACCTGAGTCCTCACTCCCTAATTCATATCCTGGACAATCCTCACATATGTCTTCACTGGTACTGGTACTTCTTTCTCTCGCATGCATCTCCAGATCTTGATTTAGCACTCTACCATAACTCTTTTCCAAATTAATAAACAACACGTGCAATCCTTTCTGTTTTTCTCAATGCCCATGTATGAGCTGTATCAAAGCAGGGACTGCATCAGTTGTTCCATTCCTTGCCATAAAACCAAAATATCCTCCACTTTGATGGCCTCTTCCCTAAGCCTTCTCTCTATAACCCTTTCCCAAATTTGCATTGTGTGTAACTTCAACTTTATCCCTCTATAGTTTCCACAGTCCTTCTCTTTATAAATGGGTGCAATCACACTGTTCCTCCACTCCTCTGGTATTCTCTCCTGTTCATAGATCTTCTGCATTAGGTCCCAAAACACATTTACTCCCTCTTCTCCTAAACTTTCATCCTGTCCCATTTCCTTTCTGTTTTTCATTCTTTTCAGTGCCTCCCTTTTTCTTCACTCCCTTTTTTCTTCCTTATTCTTGGTACTAGCCCTTTCATTTGGTACTCCATCCCCAAATACTATCCTTGGGATTTCTTAATTTAACAACATTTCATAGTACCTCTTTCATCTATTCTTGATTCTGTCATACTCAGTCAAGACCATAGCATTTCTCTATTTTGCCACATTTCTCAAAATGCTTATAGTGTTTCTAATCAGTTTCCACATTAAATGCAAAGAAGTAAAAACAATAGAAGCAAAAACTTGAACATGGCAATTGACAAAAATTAAATGGCAAATATGTTAAGTTAATGTACTAAGCAACTGGTCCTGTTGGAAGTGATTTCAGCACCATGTTTAAAGACATGCTTACTGAAATGTTTATTCTTGTTGCTAATTAACCCCTTTAACTAATGTAAAATACATTCCTCCAAATTAACTGATGTATTCCTGTGATGAAGAAGGTATGCACCTGAATTTCCTGGACAACAAATATTTTATATTACTGAATAAACAATACATTTATTCAGGAGCTTAACTTTACATCATTTTTGAATTTTGATCTTTTGCTTTATAAATGAATTAAAACATTTGAAAAGAAATGTAACATTTAAACAACATCTTAACTTTTTAATTGCATTATGTAACATTTCTGTTATCTCCTTTTTGTACATTATGCCTTTAGTGTTATGTAAAAATGTTAATGCATAAATGAACAGAGCTTTGGAATTGCTGAATATGTTAATAGTGTCAAAGGTGTTTTTTTAAAGTGCAGGATAAATTGGAAAGAAAGTCTTTATTTTGAATCATATTTTAAATTTTTGAGATATGAAAGCAAATTTTTTTAGGGAAAAATAGGTCAGTAAAACTTGCAATATTACTCCCCAATAAGCACAAATTATCATAACATAACAGAATGTTCTCAAATTCACTTGTCCATTCTATGGTCGCAGGGTGCTGGAGCCTATCCTGGGAGTGCTGGACATAAGGTAGGAACAGCCCTGGGCGATGTGCCAGTCTATCAAGGAGACCACTCACTCACACACCCACACTAAGACTTACGCTGACCACTTTCAAATTTCCTGTTAACCTAAAATACATGTTTTTGTAGATGTAAGAGCAAACCTAAAGTACACTCAAGAAAACTCAAGTAGACATTTTAAAAATGTGCAGACTCCACACGGACCATGCTGGACATGAAATTCATACATCCAATTGTTGGATCTGTGAGGCAGCAGTGCTACCTGCTGCACAACTGTCCTTCCCCAAAAGTAAACAAATACTTTTTATAAAAGGACTGATATAGTAATACTAATAATATGATACATTTAATCTGAATTTCAAAGTATCATTGTGCCCAGATAAACTTTGCATTTTTTGTGCCATTTTAAAGTGCAAATAGTAAGATATGTATACTGTTATTTAAATATGGTGTCATTTATTAACTATGGGTATGAGTTAAAAAATATTACTGTGTACAATAATGTAGGCTATCTAGAAGACATTTCTTTTTACCAAAGATATATTTTGATTTGGCTCAAATGCTTTTATGATAATATTCAGAAATCACATATATGAAAGTCTACCTCTGTAACCACAGAGGTTAAGTTGGATCAATAGCATTAGTTTGTTTAACTTAACCCATAAATATTTTTTTACATAAAAAACAGCCACTGACTTTATACAAATAATGTTCTCATTCTTTGCTAGATAGTTTTTAAACCATACACATTTCATTTTCAATAGATGAAGGTCACATAATAATAGGATGGCACATAACAATCAGCCTTTTCTGTTTGACACATTTAGAACATTGAGTATTCCAGTCCTTTGACTTTCTCATTTGCAAAAACAAAAACTGCATTAAAAGTCACCTTAGCAAGATAATTTGACAATAAGTCATAGTCTGTCAAACTAAGTCCAAAGACATCAATTTAATTATGACAGGTTTTCTTCACAATACTTTATCTTGTCAGGAACTGATCTCTTTCTGTTACTAATAATTCATTTAATCAGAACACTTGTCACTTAACTTTATATATGTCATCCAAGAGGTATCTACACATTTTTATTATAAAAAACTTTATCAGTCGCCATGCTGTTATACTATAAAACCTTCTACTTGGACACTATGTGAAACAAATACATAAGGGCTTTTTTGAAGAGTCTCATCTCAGTATGGATGAAGTATGGATGAAGGAACACCCTGATGATTATTTTCTGTAAGACAGAAGGAATTTTGTCCAATGTTTTTTTCATTTTGTTAAACCAAAATTAGGGAGGCACAGTGGCGCAGTGGTAGCGCTGCTGCCTCACAGTAAGGAGACCTGGGTTCGCTTCCCGGGTCCTCCCTGCGTTGAGTTTGCATGTTTTCCCTGTGTCTGTGTGGGTTTTCTCCGGGTGCTCTGGTTTCCTCCCACAGTCCAAAGACATGCAGGTTAGGTGCATTATTGGTGATCCTAAATTGTCCCTGGTGTGTGGCTGTGTGTGTGTGTGTGTGTGTCCTGCGGTGGGCTGGCGCCCTGCCCGGGATTTGTTCCTGCCTTGCGCCCTGTGCTGTCTGGGATTGGCTCCAGCCAATAATAATAATAATACATTTTATTTATTTGTAGGCACCTTTCTAAACACTCAAGGACACCAAACAATAGCTCCAACTCTTTTGTTTCATTTTTGATACTTTGAGAATCATATAATTAATAAATTCAGCCTTAGTTTGGCCCTTTTTGCTACTTTCATATAACTGTCCATAACTTTATTATGCATCACTCAGTATTCCTATTCTGTATACCAAAGTAAAAGACAAGTGTTTCTCTTTCAGAAGATTTATATCTGTAGAATGAATTTAAGTATATTTGTGCCAAAAAAAATGCACTTTTTGTGTTACTCTCATTGTCATAAAATGTTTTAATAAACTTTAAAATGCCAAAAAAGGAACAGAATCTTTTAGGAAAAACTAAAATTATTGTTATTAAAAGCACTGAACTAATATTGTGTGTGTAATTGTGGTGTTCCTAAGTAGTAAAAAAATCAGGATTCTTTTTCTCTGGTTATACTGTTGTCAAATAAATAACAACAGCATCATTATTCTTTAATTAACACCCTTATTCTAAATGTGTAATGTAGGCCAGTCATTGTTCTTTCAGAATATATGCATCTGTTTGATGAATTGCATAGAGTATAAATATTATAACATAATAAGTTGAGATGTCTCTATCACAAAAGTTCAGTTTGTAAAATAAAACCAGAATGATTTACGGTTTCTCTTATCATGGAATAACACAAAAAAAAAAACAATAGAAATTAAAAATATGTCTAAGGGAAAGGAAGAATGCACATCAGAAATATTCCTTTTCTTTTATAAATAGCGAAACTCTGACAGAGCCAGGCAGGTGGGGATGTGTTCTGAATTATTTTGCTCTGGCAGACCTGAGCATTATATGGCCTGTGGTCTGGTTCTGCCTGGCCTGTGCAAGGTGTGGACAGAAAGTATTTTCCTGGGCATGTCAGCCTGCATCACAGCTAGATGTGACAGTGCAGACACAGATCAAAATTGACATGTATGGGAGAGTGCTTCAGAAAGGATGGGATACAAAAGAGGGAAACTGTAGGAGATTGCATCAGAGAAAGGGGTGATACAGAGATTGTTCATGTTGCATTGAACAAAAGAAGACAACACCTGTTATTAGTCTGTGTCCTGTCTGCATTTTGTGCAAAGACACAACAAAAATGAGTGGTAAAAAATGAAAAGTTGATGCGGAAAACAGATCATTCATCAAATCCTGGATTCCAAAGTATTTTTTCACGGAGGTTAGTGGTAAAGCAATCTGTTTGGTATGCAAAGAGCACATCACTGCATTTAAAGACTACAACTTGAGCCATCACTTCATGACCAAACATACCGAAAAATACAGAAAGTTATCTGAAGAGGACAAGGTAAGGATTGAAGAGGAACTGTTAGCTAAAGTCTGTTTTACAAAGCTTCATACAGCAAAGGAAGTAGCAGTAAAAAAACAGCTATATATTAGCTCACAAAGTTGCCAAAAGAAGAAAACCATTTTCTGATGAAGAATTTGTTAAAGAGTGCTTATTAGTGTGGGCGCTAGTCCTCTGCTCAGAAGAATGCTTTCAAACATCTATCCCTCTCACAGCTAATGGTTACAAGATGGATTGAGGTGTCTGGTACAACGGCTGAAATGCATGGTGAAAAATGTTTACTTCTTCTCCTTAGCCTTCGATGAGAGCTGTGATGTTCATGACACAGCGCAGCTGCTGATTTCTGTGAAAGTAATAATGAAAGACTTTGAAATGACAGAGGAAGTGGCTCCAATGCAGTCAGTGAAAGGAACAATAACCGGTAAGGATTTATTTACTGAAGTCAGTACATCCATGCAAAAGCTAGGACTGCAGCTGGAAATGTTAGTTGGAGTGACAACTGATGGTTCTCCTAATCTGAGAGGTACAAATTTTGGACTTTTCAAAAGGATGCAGGAAAAAGTGGCTGAGAATAACAGAACCCAAAATCTCATATTTTTACATTATATTATTCACCAAGAAGTGGTATGTAAATCAGTGCTGAAAATTAATCATGTGGTTCATGTTGTAATAAATATTGTAAGTTTCAACAGGGCTAGGGCATTAAATCACAGACAGTTTGTTACACTGTTAGGAGAGCATGAGACTGGTCACACTGATCTGCACTACCACACAGCTGCCAGGTGGCTAAGCCTGGGCAAAGTGCTCAAACAGGTCTTGGATCTGAAATCACTAATTCATGAGTTTTGTCAAATGAAAGGAAAACCCATCCCTGAACTAAGCAACGCCTAGTGGTTATCAGATTTATCATTTGCTGTTGATGTGACTGTGTGGAATAGTGGTCCATGGCTAATTGAATAGCCAGCTCGATCTCCGTGGGTGTGCGTGCTCACACAGCTGCGGGAGGTTGGTGGGGTAGCTGAGATAGAGCACACTTGCTCAGTCTTTATTGCTCCATGGGCTTTCCACAGTTGTCAATTGAGTCACTTCACATATAAGGGAGAGCTGGTACTAGAGAGAAACAGAATGAGAGAATAGGAAAACAATGGTGATGGATGTTAGAGAACAGAAAAGGAAGGAGGAGAGAGCCAGTGCAAGCTAGCGAACGAGAGAGAGGGGGGCAGGTGAAACAGACAGCCAGGATGAAGTCCTTAGGGTAGTGTGCAGCCAACACTCTGGGGCTAAAGTAGATCACTCCAGCTGAGCAATCAAAGAGTTGGAGTGACACAGTACTCAATGGAGTGACTCGCCATGTAAATCTAGGAGAAAGGCAGTGGGAGCTACATGTGAAGGAAGGGACAGCATGTTGTCCTGCAGGGGAGCAGTGGGAGTCAGAGGCTCAGCATGGTGCCCAACCTGGGGCACAGATGGCTGCAGGGGCCCGAGTCTAGGAGCAATGTGGCTTTGCGTAGAGTCCTGTTTGAAGCCATGTGCTGCAGGGACCTGAACATAGCAGAGAAGGTCAGCTGAACTGTTAGGTGCCTCCTAGGCTGTAAGGTCCCATTCGAGGTTAAGCTTAGGATATGTCATTTTTTAAAGGGACGTACTGGGGAAGAGATTTTAAAAGACAGTTCCTTGCCTGAGAATTTTAACCTTATTTTTATGAACTACTTATTGACTCTTTTTAACCTTCATGCTTGTACTTATTTTTATTTTGATTATTTATTGAACTTTTGTATTTGGACAGTGTTTATTTGATTGAATTTAATAAAAGCACTGTACAGTGGAACCTCGGTTCACAAACGTCTCGGTACACGTACAAATCGGTTTACGACCAAAAAGTTCGCCAAACTTTTGCCTCGGTTCATGACCACACACTTGGTATACGAACAAGCCAGTTTCCCTGTGCATTTCCTGTGCAGCGAGCAAGAGAGAGAGAGAGCGCGAAACACACACACACACAGGCAGTGCGAGAGAGAAACAGACACACACACAGGCAGCGTGAGAGAGAGACACACACACACACACAGGCAGCGCGAGAGAGAGACGCGCACACACAGGCAGCACGAGAGAGAGAGATGCACACACACACAGGCAGCGTGAGAGACAGACAGACGCACACACACAGGCAGCGCGAGAGAGAGACAGAGGTACACACACAGGCAGCATGAGAGAGAGAGCTGGACACATAAGGTAGGAAGGCAGTTAAATAATGCACTGGGCTTGATTTTGTTTTCACTTCTGTTTACAGCAATCGGTTCGTAGCATGCATTGTTGCAATGTTATTTTTCTTGGTGGTTTATTAAATTACGGATTTTTTCAAATGTTCATTGGTAGCGCTATAGCGCGAACTATTACAGTGTTAGTTTTCTCATGTTGTTCATGGTTTTCTCAATGTTTTTACATTTGGTTTACTATTACGCTGTGCATTCTATGGTTTAATTAACTATATTTGTGCTTAAAAACTTAAAAAAAATATATATTTACATACAGTTCATATGGTCTGGAATGGATTAATTGTATTTACATACAATCCTATGGGGGAAATTGCTTCGGTTCACGACCAAATCGGTTTACAACCAAAGTTTTGGAACGAATTATGGTCGTGAACCAAGGTTCCACTGTATCTCTTTTGCACTTACCCCAAGCTATGTACATGTCCTCATTTGCCTTGTTTATCCCGATTATGATATCAACAGTAGTGGGTTCAAGAGACTCTCAAAATAGAGTTGGAGCATGGAACCAATCCACACTATCACAGACTGTACTTATGAATGAACCGAATAACTGAATACAAAATTGTAAAGCAAAGGTAGACAGGAACACACTGGCATACCTTCCTACACTGATAGAGAGGAATCTATCTGCTGATCAGCTTAACAGATATGCAGCCATTTTACGGGCACTGAATGGAGAGTTTTCCGGGAGATCTGAAGCCTTTAAAGCAGTGAAAATTGAAATGTTTACCATATGCTCTCCATTTACATGTGATATGGACAGTGCCCTCAGCGAGGTACAACTTGAACTTATAGACTTGCAGTCTGATGCATTGCTGGCAGAACACTTCAAGTCAGTGCCATTACTGACATTCTACAATTCTCTTAAAAAGGATTTTTTATTTATCAGTGATTAAAGCAGTATAATGTATATCTTATTTTGTTTCTTTATTTTACACAATCAAGAATTGTAGATTGTTCCTTGATTCAATAAATGAAACAGAATCTGTGAATACTGTATGTGGTCTATATATTAATTAGTGCTGGGCAATGGTTAACATTTTTAATTGCGATTAATCGCATGATTGTCTGTGATTAATATCGATTAACCGCAGACAATCACAACAATCACATTGTTATGTTCAAAATTCAATAATGAACTCAAAAGTAGTGTATTGCGTAGCAGCAGCAGTTAAAATATTTCTTGTAGATCTCAACTTAAACATTAATGTAATCAAATCAAATATAAAAACAAAGCTTTTTGCCACTGCCAGGGCATTAACGTTTTATGTAGTTTGTTATAGAAAAGCAAGTTACCATCAGAGTCCAGAGTCACGATCATAACATTATAACAGGCACCTTCTGAGCAACAGCAAGTTAACATTTCTAAATCTGTTTTCTTTTTTATTTGAACAGATACCAGCAGAAACATTTTCTTTTATCAGAGAGCAGCATAAACAGTCTATGTTCAGTAGCAACTCTTTGAGGGCTAATATTTTTTCCAAAAAACTCAGTTTTCTGAAAAGTGCACAAAGCAATAGTTTCACACATAAATCAACATAAAACATCTGTTGCTGCCTGTTGTGCCTGCTGTTGGCGCCTGTTTGCAGTTTGCAGCAGCAGCGGCTGTGCTGTTGGGGGGTGGGGGTTCTTGATGGCCAGCAGGAATGCACAGTGGGCTGGCTGTCTTTGTGAGACAGTACGTGCGAGTGGCAGTTTCAGTGAGGCGCAATATTGTTTGTACCTCCTGTCATCGAAAGTGTCCGTCCTTCCAGGCGGACGTTGCCATAGGTGCATCAGCTAAACAAATCTGTTCAGTACCACGATCAGCTTTTTTTGATCTACATCTCAAGATCACTTGCATCAAAATCAGAGTCCGATTCAGCGATAATATGAAAAAAGTCATCCATGGATTACTTTGCTTTGAGAATTCACTTTGGTATCTCTCCACATGCCATTTTAAGAAGCTGTCTGCTCTTCGCTACTCATGCACACACAGGGAATCGAGGTCATATCAACAAAGCTAATTTTCCCTCTAGCAAAAGCGTATCGAAAACCACTGTAACAAGAAGATCAATGATCTCTATCGATTGGTAGTGAGACTGAGGCTTTCAAAATAATAATAATAACAAAAACTCCGTTAACATGTGGTAAAATAATTGTCAGCTTTAATTAATTAATGCGTTAATGTGATGATAACGTATTAACTTGCCCAGCCCTGATATTAATATATATTAATTTTATTATGGTAAAAAAAATACATATAATATGTTTACTGTAATGTAACATGTAGTTCACAGAATATGTTTGGCCCTCCCCAACCAACTGCTTTTCCCATGTGGTCTCCCATAAAAATAGTTGCCCACCCCTGATTTAAGGGCTCTTTTGAAAGCTGAAAGGCTGAGGATATCAGTTATTATATTGAATAAATATCTGCCAGTGACTTTGATGTGAAAACTCAGTGTTGAATAAGTGATAAGAACAGACTGACACATGTTTATTGACAAAGAAATTATATGATCATGCAATCAGCAAGACTTACGTAAGATTAAAACACATTAGATGGCTATACCTCCACTCTTTTTCACTTGGTAAAATCCTCTCCACGGAAGCAAAATCTGTTGTAACTATAAGAACATCTGTTCGCAACTGTCCCTTGCCTGTCAAATGAGGCTCTGACAAAAAAAAATGATCAGCTTATTCCAGGACAACGTTAAGGCTCTTTCAAAAGTTGATGGACTGGGTATTTGGATGTAACAATGACAAACTTCCATCAGTGTGTTCTATTTGTGAATATAACAAGCCGGACCTGCTTTAAATAAGGGACAAGTAAACACAGATCTGTTCACTTTCACAATGAAAATACTTTGTCAATCAATGGCTGTGGCTTGATCTGTTCACATGCACTTTAAAGCTAAAATTAACACCCTTTTATGATATAAATCCCTGACCTGTGAAGCTGAGATAAGCTTAGATATTGACCGACATCCTAGCCCTCTCCTCCCACCTAGCAGTCTGCTCTGTCATGACCATTGTGAAAGGCAGTGAGCACAAAGGAGAGTCCTATAAAACAATGTAAATAAAAGGGATTGTAATGGGAAAATACTGAGTGTTAGGTTAATTAGTAAGTATGATTTTTCCATTTTCCTTTTTTATTAGTCTTATTTTTAAGGGTCGCCCACTAGACCAAATGAATAAAGCCAGGGCAGAGAAAGCTACAGAAAGCAATTTTAATGCATTACTAATTTTAATTAAGCTTATTAAATGTAAAAGTTATCTTGTGTATTTGTATTAATAATACGTCTGTTCCTTTATGTGAACTGTAGAAGAAAATGTAACTCATAATAATAATTAACTAAATGAAGTCTTTTATTCTATTACACCTTATAAGGTAAAGATTCAAATTCTCTGATAGAAACTGAATGAATATAATTTTCATACACCAGGGGCCTCATGCATAACGCCGTGGGTAGAATTCACACTAAAACATGGCGTATATTACGCTACATAAATCCCAGTCAGTGTGAAAAGTAACGCATGCACCTTCTGCCACTCCCCAAACTCCTCCCAGAATTACGCCTCTTTGAATATGTAAATCAATATAAATAGCCCTTAATCTCAGCATTCTGTGAAAAGGCAATGGCAAAAGCACAGGGGGGGAATAGAAGAATTTCAGCGAATACCAAGTGAAGGCATGGAAAAATGTACTATTTGTTGGTTTAAACAGTGGTATAAACAACAAAAGGAAGTTGATTGAGTGATATAGAGTGTCAGAGAAACTCTAAAGCTCAAGTTCACAAAGTTGCACAGTGCCAGAAATAAAAAAGAAGTCAGATATCAAAGTCGCCATGAAAAGGCGAGTCGTAGCCCATCGTCTGAGTGTCATATGAAAGCTTATTAGGGTACAGGGAAAAGAAAAAAAAATAGGGACACAGTGGGGAAAAAAGCTTGAAATGTCAACTTTAATCTTGAAATTTCCACTTTAATCACGTAGTTTATTTTGTCATTAAAGTAGAACATCATAAACTTTATCTTAAAATTGTTTAATTTACTAGTTTCTCAAATCCCATCGTAACTAAAGCAGCACGTTAAATTCTTTGTTTTGTATGTGTTCTTCTATGTGCTCTATGGTTGTGAATCACTATGTGCTTCTTAAACGGGCTTTCTCTTCTTCCAAAAGGACACATACTCCATTACATTCATGATATAACAGCTCTCTGAATAACTTAAATACTGAGATGTATACTTGATATCACTTTCATGATAGGAATTAAAGCATGTTATTAAGCATGGGAACACGGTGGTGCAGTGATTGTTCATGTCTCACGCAAGATGCTTTCTGCGCCGTGCGCTATCTTCAATGAAATAATTTATTGCAGCAGTACTGTCTCTTTCAAATGTACTAACCCCCAATTCATGTCCTTCCTTTTCTTTCTCCAAATACCCAATCGTCACACAATCAGCTCTGTAATAGATGTAAAGTCATCTGTAAGCTGAGAACGCAGATTGTTGAAAACTTTTAAGGAACATTGAAATATCTTTGTAGTACATGTTTAATTATTCTATCCATCTATCCTTCCAGTGTCACGCCAGCCCCACAAGAATACAGGCAAGGCAGGAACAATCCGTGAACTGGGCTCCAGCTCCTTGCTAGCGCTGTGACACCGTGTCCTCACATGTTTAATTATTAACAATATAGATTATTTAAAGGGCGGCACGGTGGCGCAGTGGGTAGTGCTGCTGCCTCGCAGTTAGGAAATCCGGGTTCGCTTACCGGGTCCTTCCTGCGTGGAGTTTGCATGTTCTCCCCGTGTCTGCGTGGGTTTTCTCCGGGTACTCCGGTTTCCTCCCACAGTCCAAAGACATGCAGGTTAGGTGCATTGGTGATTCTAAATTGTCCCTAGTGTGTGCTTGGTGTGTGGGTGTGTATGTGCGCACTCCCTGCGGTGGGCTGGCGTCCTGCCCGGGGTTTGTTTCCTGCCTTGCGCCCTGTGTTGGCTGGGATTGGCTCCAGCAGACCCCTGTGTCCCTGTAGTTTGGATATAGCGGGTTGGATAATGGATGGATGGATAGCTTATTTAAATAAAGTTAACGTTTTATCTGTATAATGTAATAAACATATTCTGCTACATTTCATCTTAAAAATGATATTGTCATCATATGTAAATACGTGCTAAAGTGGCTCAGGTTGTGCAATATTATAACTGTATCAACTGTACAATGAGGTAATTGTACTTATAAGTACAAACAGTTCTACAAGGAGCACCTGCTGGACTGATTGATTGCGTTTATAGTTCTTGGGATGCAACTGTTTCTGAGCTGCAAGGTCTCAAAAAGGCCTGAAAGGCTCTGAAGCGTTTGCCGTATGAGAGCAGTTCATACCGATAATTCTTTTTCCGATCAGCTGCTGTAGAGCTGTGAGTCCACACTCAGATACAGTGATATAAATACTCCGAGTGGTGCAGTGAGAGTAATTTGGAAAAAGATGATCTTCATTGGTAACCCCTAACGGGAGCAGCTGAAAGAAGAAGAAGGTGCAGTGAGAGTAACAACGCTAAAGCAGCTATGGTATTTGGAATAGTTTGGCTATTCCGTGGACCATTATATTGTTACAGGTTAATTACAATCAGATGCCTTAACTAATAAACAATATGCAGTTAATTTCAGTGTATATGATAAAGCCGCATCAGGGATGTGGATCTAAAAAAGAAAGGGAAACCACACTAGAACAAAGTCACTGCTTTGACGCTGGGTGCTGCCACTTTGCAAAACCAAGCAGAGAACTTGCGTACACCAGGGTTTGAGGTAGCGTGAAAATGTGCATGGCTTTATGCCAAGTTTAGGTTTTATACATCACGATTTGAGCGTGGAAATGGGAGTACGCAACATTTTTGTGCATATGCACTGTTTATACATGAGGCCCCAGGTCTTATAGTCCTAGAATACATAGGTATGTGAAAAACAGGATGCATTATGCTGAAGCAGCATATTCTGTTTTCCATTTCTTTTAAAAAATGGGTATTATTAAAATAGGAAGGGAAACATCTTTTTCCTCTTTTTATAGCACTCACAGACTTAGGCAAAAAGGTAAATTGCAAGTTGTACATTCTAAAACAATGAGTTCATATTTTTAATTTTCCACGGAACTTATAAACTTGCCTTGTTATAAATTTCCTGCCCTACCATTCCCTATTTTAAACAGTCTGCGATGAACTTACCCATCCTCGGTGAACTTACCCATATGTTTCCCCAAGGTTTCCTCAAGGTTCCAAAAGTTACCGTAATGACCCATAAACCTTTGTCTCTCTATCCCTCAAACATTCTTATCCATTTAGTCGTACCTGGATTGGCGTGTGGCTCATGCAGAACTTGAGAGAAAAACACCTTGTCAATTCTGCCCCTAATCTTAGCACCTAACTCCTTAAATTTGAATCTCAAAGTAATTTTAAACATACTAACAAAAGTTTAAAAGAAATTTGTTTTTTCTAAAAGTGAGTTATTTATCAAAAAATCTTTATTCATATATTATGCAATGTAACAGACAAGATCATTATACATGACCTGGCCTAGATGATACAATATATATTTTGTAATATCCCTTTCCAGGCGGGAAAATAACCCACACAGACAAGTGGTGGTAATTGTCCAATAAAAACAAAGGTTTTATTTCTCTTCCACCTTAACTGGCCAAAAACAAACGTAGGCAGGACAAAAAAAACAGACAGAAAACTGTTGTATATGATTGTTTAATGATGCTTTTGTCCATTGCTTTATATTTGGGTGTTGATTGCTATGGTCTGCGTCTTTTGAGACGTATGACGGCCAGAGGGAGGGGTCTGGTTTAGAGGCACGCTGTATGGAGAGTTGGTTAAACAAGGTTAACAATAAACAGCATTCGAAACATTATTCTGAGTGTGTCGCTACTTCAATCTAGAAAACACTACAAAAACACCCTCTCTAACAACTTTTATAGAAAAAACAGACATCCTTAAAATGTCTCCCCCCCACAGCATCCCAGAGGCTGCTTTATTTAAGTGTGACAGATGTGTTTCCTCTGCCCGCCCCTCTCCACAGCACTCTGAGCAGCCCCACTTTTTTTCTTATTTATGTATTTTTAGGATAAACTGCATCAGGGGCATTTCTTTCAGAGACTGTTACAATATATATATATAAAGACTCCCCAGCAACATCTACTTCTGATGAGCTGTCCATCCACCCACTCTGGCCATCTCTTCCCAGTTTGGAACCTTTCTCTCCCCTGCCCGGGATGCTTGTCTAACCCATGTGGCACTTACGACATATGTATATATTGTGGGACATGGCCGGCCTTTTATCCCGGCCAATACCTCCAGGCCGCCAGGTGGAGCCCTGCCTGCAACATGGAGGTGCCCCGAGTTCCAGCAGGACATCATGGACAGTGGAGTTTTTCATCACAGCCCTGCTGGATGCCATGGGGGCCTCCAGGGGATGCTGCAGGAAGGCCCAGAGACTTTGGTTTCACCTATAACCCAGAAGTACGTCTTAGTCACGGCGACAGAGGGAATGACATACTTCCGGGATGAAGAAGAGGACTTTTGATCTGACCCAGAAGTGATAGGAAGTCACGTGGACTGAGGGATTGGAAACACTTCCGGGTCATGGACTATATAAAGCACTGTGGGAGATCCCAGAGTTGAGCTGAGCTGGGTGGAAGGATGGCAACACTTCTGGGAGAGTGGAGGATTGATTGTTTATTGGTTATTGAGTATTGTATATGAGTATTGTGGAGTGGAGGGTGCTTTGTGCACATTATAGTCTGAATAAATATTATATTTGGACTTTTATCTGGTGTCTGGCGTATAGTCTGAGGGTTCAAGGGAGCGATAGCGCCCCCTATCTCTCACAATATCTATCTATTATATAAAAAAATCTTGGGTTGAGACGTGATCATCTTGGAGAGACACTTTAACGTCCCACGAGACAAGGAAGTGAGACAAAAGGACAGCTGCTGTATAGGCTTTTAAATGATTGACGCACAGATCATGCAGCATGGCACAAGCAGCAGCCAGCTTAAAGAACAGTTGCTGTGCAGGCTTTTAAATGATCGTCGTGCAGTGCAACATGCAGATCACGCAGCATGGCAGCAGCAGCTTCTGTACAGGCTTTTAAATAATCAACATGCAGCATAGCAGAAGCAGCA
This sequence comes from Erpetoichthys calabaricus, assembly GCF_900747795.2. NCBI lineage: Eukaryota > Metazoa > Chordata > Cladistia > Polypteriformes > Polypteridae > Erpetoichthys > Erpetoichthys calabaricus. The sequence goes on from NC_041396.2 coordinate 146,165,090, forward strand.
GCTGACTTAAAGGACAGCTGCTGTACAGGCTTTTAAATGATCGTCGCGCAGCGCGACATGCAGATCACGCAGCATGGCAGCAGCAGCAGCTGTTGTACAGGCTTTTAAATGATCGACATGCAGCATGGCAGAAGCAGCAGCTGGCTTAAAGGACAGCTGCTGTACAGGCTTTTAAATGATCGCCGCAAAGTGCGACATGCAGATCACGCAGTGCAGCAGCAGCTGTTGTACAGGCTTTTAAATGATCGATATGCAGCGCGATATGTGGATCACGCAGCACAGTAGCAGCAGCTGCTGTACAGGCTTTTAAATAATCAACGCACAGCACGACATGCAGATCATGCAGCAGGTAGCAGTAAGCCAGCAGCTGATCCGTCTGTATCTCCTTAGTATGCGTTCAGCCCCCCACCTTCACAACGCAAGCAGCAGAGACGCGAAGTGGTTAGCGTAAAGCTTGCCCCCGGGGGTGGGGGTTGTGGGGTGGGTGAGCAAAGTGAGTAGCTAGTATATATATATATATATTAGCTAGAGAAATAAAGGGAGAAAATGAGCCATGTAGCTCAAAATAGTTTTTTATTTCTAAGCTTTCAACGACTTGCCAGGTGTCATCATCAGAAGAAAATGATTAAATATGCAGGGATCAAAGGCAATATATAGCTGCTTAAGGGTGGGGATGGAAGGGGAGGTTGTATGGGGGTTGAGGGTGGTTATACAAACTGTATCACAGACCTTCACTTCCATATATATATATATATATATATATATATATATATATATATATATATATATATATATATATATATATATATATATATATATATATATATATATATATATATATATATATACACACACATACACTTAAGTCTGTTTTTGAACTGTAAAGTGATATGATATTGCAGCTTAAATAAGTGCTTCATTACATTTGCTAAGAATTTTGGGATTTTGACCACCTTACTGCTTTTGTGTTTATTGTTTGTGCATGTATTGTTACACACAGGCGCATATAGGACAGCTTAAGGACTCCCCGCTCCTCCAGAGGTTGGCACAATGTCCTAATGCCTTTTCTTTTCCTCCCTTTGCATACCGCTAGATTGACGGCAGTAATACCACTGGCGTCACTTCTGCTGTCCACTCACCTGGGCCCACCTCTTCTGGCCAGAAAGACTTAAAACTAGAAGATACGCCATATTAAATCAAATATGTTATGAACTTGCACGTGTGAAGATGTCTCTGTAATTGTTGCATATTTTCTTTTGTTTTTCAGTCATTCAATTAAATGGTATTATTAAGGTGGTACCACAAATCTTTATTGTGGACTTTTCTTTCTCTTACAGTATGTATTGCATAATAGACACCATGCTTATAAAGCACACACTGTAAGCAGAGTGAGGTTACTAATGTTTTATAAAATTAAAGAAAAATCTAGTGTGGAAAAGGTGTGTTTGTTTTTGCTCCTTTCTGGCTGGTCATCTGTTAACAGGGCCAATTTATAGTCACTAGCTGAGAGATACCTGAGACAGAATTCTCAGAGGAAAATCATATAGACACAGAAAAAATATACAACTTTCATTCTGATAGTGTCTAGAGATCTGAACTTAGGTCTATAGAATTGTGAAGCAGTACCACTAACTCCTGTGAAACACAGCTCCCCACGACCATTAATGTTTGTCTGCACAGATTTATGTTAAGCTGCATTTAATAAGCTTAGCCGGTGCATTACATTCATGATTTTAGCAGTATCAAAATGTTCAAACATTTTTAAATGCAAATGGGAATGTGCAGCACAGTTGAATGCTGGTTGTTATTCAATATACTTTTCATGCTGGACACACTCCTATAAGTGGCAAAACTGTAAAATGTGAATCATTAACTACATAATCCTGTTAGTTATTTAAACTTGTAGTTTGCACACAAAATCTGATGGTCTTCTCACTGTGCCATTAGTGGATTTGTACTGCCAGATGAAAATCATAACAGGATGCTGTGAGCTCCAAGAAGATATGAAGAGTAATTTTTAAAGTATTCTTTATCTTACGCAGCCAGTGAAGGATTATTCCCTTACTGTATGTTCATTAGATTTCAACCGTTTTTAGGTAGAAGACCTTTATGAAGATACCTTTTGACAAATGTTTACTCTTTTCCTCTAGGTTCCTGAATTTAGATTAGTTCTATAAAGTAAAATAAAATGATGGTTTACCTTGTGAATAACAAATCTATATGGGCTTGAAATAATGTCAATATGTCTTCTTCTTCTTTGAATGACTGGCTCTTCTGTACTTGATTATAATAATTATGTGAGGATGACTGTACAGTGGGAAGTGGTAAATTACAGAAAATCTTAATTATATGCGACTGAATAAAATAAGAAATTGTGAAAGTGACAAGTATGTGATTTTCTGGAAGTTTATATATAGTAGTTGGTACTGTGGATTGTGATGAGTAACTTGAAATAATGTACACATTTTTTAAGTCAGATCAACTAAAAACATTCTACTTATCCTTTCAGACTCAATAATGGGTTTTCAGGAGAGGATTTACTATACCTGGTTAGAGCAACTGGTTAAAAGCAAAGCAAAAAAGAAATTTCATTGTAATGCTTAATCAGTTTATTTGCATGACAATATTATCAATCAGATTCATGTGTAGTTTTCTATACCGACAACAAACATCTTGATAAGTCCTCCATCTTAAAGCCTTCATGGAGTACTTACATACACTTAGTCAAATATAGCTGTTATTCAGTGCTTTGAAGAAAATCCTCAGATCCATTACAGCAGAGCAGCACATCAAGACATTTGCTCTGAAGCATTCCAAAAACTACTGTGCATCTAAAGAGTAAAAATTCATCTGAGTACAAAAATCAGAAAACAAAAGTCAAATCTTCTAACATGTGTGACATGTCTCATAGCATAGAGTCAATATCAAACTCCTCAGGGTGATCGACAATGTTTTGAAAAAGTTTGCAGAATGCAAAGTAACCTTGAAGTGAAAATCTACTACATGTGTCAGTCTTTTCAAACACACAGCATCAGATTTAAGTCACAGCATTTATGTGCCTGAGAAAAAAGGTAGGCAACCCACCAAGGCACACTAAAAGAAAAAACTATTTGATTTTGAGTCTCCCGAGATTTTATGAGATTCTAAATATACTTTTAACAGTACACAAACAGCATCTTATTAATTGATTTTTGAAACAGGCCTGTATATTGTACATTCAGAATGCTGTAATGGCAGTTATATATTTTTATTGAATTTATTAAAAGCAAGTAACATTCTATGCAATCAAGTCAAACTTGACAAAACTAAATTCAAATCAGCCCCCTCCCATGAGAAAGAGAGCAAGGCCAACAGCAACAGTAAAACTTTAAGAGTTGAAAAAAAGGGAGAGAATCCTTCTCCCCAATATAAATGCTTACTCTAAAATGTTATTGATTAGATCCTGCCAGGTTTTTAAAAAGTTTTGAACAGATCCTCTAAGTGAGAATTTGTTTTTTTCTCATTACAAATAGTGTATAACATCAGTTACCCACTCTCTTAAAAGAGGTGGGCTAGGATTCTTCCAGTTGAGCAAGATAAGTCTATGTGCAAATAGTGAAGTAAAGGAAATCACATTTTGTTTGTCCTTCTCCACTTTAAGCCCATCTAGGAGTGCACCAAACGCAGCTGTTAATGGATTAGGCATGATGCCTGTCTGAAAGGCATTTAAAGATTTTGGTCCAGAATGATGTTCATTTGGTGCACACCCAAAACATATAACCCAATGAGGCTATAGCTCAATTGCAACATTCACAGGTTGGATCTTGCCCTGGAAACATTTTGGACAATTTTAAACAAGACAGATCTGTTCGATAAAAGATTTTAAGTTGAATAACTGTATGCTTTGCGCATATGGAGCTCGAGTGAGTTCTGTGCATTACCTTTCACTTATTTTCTGAACTGTTGATTAAGAGATACTTTTCCCACTGTATTCTGGGATCTTTGAAAGGAAGGGACTTTAAAATGTTTTTATATATTACAGAAATGCTGTATGAGTCTTCAAGACTAAATCATATTTCTTCTAGAATTGAAGTAGGTGGGAGGTGAGGAAAATTAGGCAGATTTTGTTTAGCAAAGTTTCTAATTTGTAAAGAGTGGAAAAATTGTGTTGATGGAAAGTTAAATTTGGAGTCCAATTGTTCATAGGATGCAAAGATGTTATCTATGGACACATCTCTAAGTGATTTAATCCTGCATGTTTTCCAAACATTAAAAACTGCGTATGTTTGAGAGGGTGGAAAAAGGTGGTTATCGTGCAAAGGTGACACAGATAAAAGCTTCTCTGTCTTGAAGTACTTCCTAAATTGGTTTTATATTCTGAGTGAATGAAGCACAATTGGGTTGTTAGTACAGTATATTGACGATAACTTGTATTTACTGGGGCACAAAGCAAGGAACATAAACAAGTACTGTAGGATTTTATTTCTATTGCGGACCAAGCCTTTGTGTGCTCATCTACTTATAGCAAAAAATTGTTATCTATAAAGAAATAATCAATTCTTGAGTAACAGTGATGTACTGGTGAGAAGAAGGAATATACTCTTGAGTATGGATTTAGAAATCCCTACGGGTGTGATAAGTTGTGATCAATTAAAAACTGTGTAATTGTTTTTGCAGTGTTAGACAGGCCTGGTCTTAGGTATTATGGGGCCCTAGGCGAAAGGGGGGTCCAGGGGCCCCCTGAGGGGGGTGGAGCCCCCCTGGAAGCTCTGTGAAATGCGTGAAAATTAGACCAAGGAGTCGATCCAGGGCCCCCCGGACGCCGGGGCCCTAGGCAGTCGCCTACTTCGCCTATGCCTAAGGCCGGGCCTGATTGGAACAAATAATGCTGTAGTATATTTAAGTATATATGACAATTGCTCACTCGGACAATTTGTTTTGGGGGCCCCCAAGAAGGCGGGGGCCCTAAGCTATAGCTTGTGTAGCTTATACGTAAATCCTGCACTGGTGTTAGATGTTAGATGGCAGGGGACCTATCCAGGTCTGGATTTAAAACACAATTAAAGCCTTGAGCCATTATAATTTTATGAGAGTTCACATTAGGAATGGATGCAAATACGTTTTGGATGAAGTCCCTATCATCCACATTGGGTGCATAGATATTTATCAAAATCACTTTACGGTTAAATAAATTACCATGACGATCACATATCACCCTTCAGAATCAGATACTACATCAGATACTACAAATTAAATTGTTCTATGCATAAAAATTGCCACACCTCTAGTTTTCTTTGTATAGCTGGAGCAGAATATTTGGCCAGTCCAATCTCTGTGCAACTGAAACTGATACTTGCTTAATAGGTGGGTCTCATGTACAAAATACTATCTTGGCGTTTAGACCTTTTAGGTGAGAGAATACTTTCTCTTTAATTTATGATTGAGACATTTAACATTCCAGCTCATAAAATTAATTGTTTGGTCATAGTAAGAAATAACACAAAATGACAATTTTTATTGGCTAACTAAAAGATTATAATATGCAACCTTTAGAGGCAACTCAGGACCCTTCTTCAGGCAGATGTAATCTGTTTGGATTTCACAAATCTCTTACCATCTATTAACAGTTATGTACTGTATGGAGCCTGTTACTGATCTAAGTAAATAAAGGTCCTTTCAGGAATCTTCATTTGGGTAGGTCTTGTGGGAAGCAAAAATGGTTACCCTATGGCATCACTCTGAAGAACCACTCTGGCACCTTTATTTTTAACAATGTACAGAAGTAAGATAATATTGATTCTTTCCTGGTGTTTCTGTAAATATGCCTAAATTGTGTACTTCAATGTCATAATAGTGCTCACTAAATGGTACTAGCCATAACAGAACCTTCTTCTATCAGTGGATATAATACTATGTAGATGGGTGCACAGCGCTTATGGCTGTAAGCACAAAAGAAGGATGAGAAAATGGATAAACAACTTGTACAGTTACACACTATTATACTGTATATCTGTAACATGTATGCTTAAATGCTTGTTGTACTGTATACTATAATACTGTATTTGTATGTTTATTTGACTGAATTAAATAACATTTTCAATCAGATAACACTTCCTTATACACACTGTTTTGAGCAAAAACTGTCTACATTGGGGGATTAGTTTTCTAAGTATCTAAAATTTGCTGAGTGATAGAGATGGCGGAAATGGTACATGTACTTGCATGGCGAAATATAGTGTGAAAATGATTACAGTAATAGGGTTATAAACTTAGACATCTGCATCTGTCAAAAAATCTGTGTTCTTTATGCAAGTTATCCAAACTGGAGTTTATGGTGTTTATTACTATCTACATATTCACTACATTCATTTTCACATGTTTCCCAATACATTTATTTCTGGAGTTTGTGTAACTTTATAATAATAATAATACATTTTATTTATATAGCACCTTTCCCATGTTCATTGTGCTTAAAATAAAATGATACGAATAGTTTCTGTATAGAACTATAAACAAATAAACACAGGATATTCAAAAGCATTAAATGGAATAAAAGAAAGAATAAATCAGAGTATAATACTAAATTCAATACTAAATGAAATACCTGATCAAATCACATAATTTATGATATAACACACACACAAATTATCCAGAGCGTCTGGACAGTGAGGTAAACTGAAAGTATGGGGAGAGTGTTAGTTTAAGTTAAAGGCCTTGAACAAATGAGTTTTAAGTTGTTTTTTTTAAAGAATGATTGGAGTCAGCTGATTTAATTAATTTAGGGAGGTCATTCCAAAATCTGGGCACTATACAGCTGAAGGCCCTGTCACCCACAGAGTCACCTACAGAATCAGAGGACCTTAGCGGGCAAACAGGAGCATATCACGGAAAGTGTGTGTGACTTTTTCACCTTTTTTTTTGTTACGTGTATTTTGTTTTATCTTTGTTGTATGTACATGTAGCGCTGTGGAATCTAGCAAAACTGTTTGGCCTTGCTGCTTTGCCTAAAGCTTGAAGTGGAATTAGAGAGTGCCATAAAAGCACTTGAAAAGACTGTCGGCCTCAGGAGGTGAGTTGATGAAACACTTTTCCACCCAATGGGCTAAATACAGACAGAAGTAAACATACCATCCCTGGGATGGAAAAATAACAAGTTAGAGGTATAAAATAGAGCAATTGCAAGAGTCCAAATGGAGGAAAAGATAATGGACTACCTAATATTACGAACAACATTTTAATCAGAGGTTGAAAAAGTACTAAAAAAATCTACATGGAAAAGTAAAAAAGAAGGCTTGGAGAAATGACTCAAGTAAAGTACTTTTTTTTTTTTTACTTTAGGAAAGGAAAAATAAAATTTAATTAACATATAAACATTCTTAAATATCCATGTTGTGTAGTGGAAAGTGAAGGCATAATATACATAGCAATTAATTAGATTTTATTTACAAAAATACATGTTATTAATATGTATGAGCATATACTGTATATAATACACATATACTGTACACACATAAAAGCAGAAATGGTTTACTGTACTTTACATGGTAGTTAAATTTCAAACAAATTTACTGTGTACATGGCTATGAAAGAAAAAAATACATATTACTAGACCTGCAGTATACTAATTACTATTTGAAATCAAAAACAAGGCTGCTATATTATTTAGATAGTTATTAAAGTTTTGTTAACCAGCCTCTAATAGTGCCCTAATTGAAGCAAAATGCACACTGTATTTTAAATACTAAAAATGAAAAAAATGACATCATAGCAGTTAATTCATGGCAAGCAAGTAATCAGAATTATTTGTAAATATCAGCTGATCATGCAATCTGTAGTTATTCTTATAAAGTATAATTTGAGACAGGAAAGACTTCAGTGGAGAGAAAAACTTACAGTTTTGCAAACATTTGCAAGCAGAAGGCTTTTGAATCATGTTGACAATTAGGCAAGTACGATCTGAACAGAAGCAGCACATAGATGGAAATTAAAAAAAAAACTGTTAATACTGCCTATTATCTATAAATAGCAAAGCAGAACACAGATGAACAAGCTGCCCTAAAATTCTTGAGATTGTTCTGTACACCCTTAAACACATGACTGTATAAAAAGGACAGCTATTTCAGGAGTCAGTGGGAGATAAGCAGAACTTCTTGCATTTTTTCAATTGTTGCTCAGTAGAAATATGTGCTTAGACAAATACAGAATGCGTGTCATCAATATAATATCAAAGGAGTTTTTTGGGCAAGCAATTTGCATATGGCAAGGCACTTTGCACTTCTCATTACAATTCTAAGTGTGTAGCTTTTTCCAGTAGCCTTGATGAAATATTGAAACCATAAATTATCCAAGTGTTCATATTTTGTATAAGAAAATTATTGCTAAATATTACAAATTTACCAATGTAAACTGCACACAATTAAGAAATAATGCGCTAAATGCACCTCATGTTCTGTAAGCATTATGCACTGAAGGGGAACATCTTATGAAAAATGATGCTGCCTGTATAACTTAGCTTATCCTTTTGGATAACTGGGTACTGCTTCCTTCATTAGAAATGCAGTATCAACTATGATTTGTTATCATTTATTCCATATTTTAAACAACATGCTAATTTAAAAATCAACATTTTTCCATGGGCATTTGTAAATTTGAGGAAGAATTCTTATATGAAGGTAACTCCACAGTTTTTGGAGATATAGTCTTCGCTACATAATGAAGCTTCTATGTCTTTAAGACTGATCAGCTGTTCTAAATGTGACCATTGATACAAAGTACCCTCTCTTCTTTATAAAAAGTATCACTACATTGAGAGTTTTCCACCGCTTTCTTCATTGCACAGGTATATCCAGATACAGCAGAAACATAAAGTCACTGCATACAGGATTTAAGACAGGAGCTTCTATGGTGCATACTGGGCTCTTGGCCAATGCTCTGGTCTTTTAAACGGTGCTATGCTGAGATGGATCCACTTACTGAGCAAGTGTATCCAGCAGGGGGCGCTAGCTCCCGTGTTGGAATAAGTTCTTTTGCATGTTACATAACCCAAAACTATATAGATATAATATAAAAAGGCGATACTCCTCCCTTAGTGATATGGTGGTAAGAAATCACATAGGAGTTATATATATATATAGATATATACATCAGACTTCCAATACAACTCGGAGTCCTGCCACGTGCAAAAGTTCGCTGATGACACTGCTATCATGGGCTGCATCAGGAGTGGGCAGGAGGAGGAGTATAGGGACCTAATCAAGGACTTTGTTAAATGGTGCGACTCAGACCACCTACACCTGAACACCAGCAAAACCAAGGAGCTGGTGGTGGATTTTAGGAGGCCCAGACCCCTCATGGACCCCATGATCATCAGAGGTGACTGTGTGCTGATGGTGCAGACCTATAAATACCTGCCAATACTGATGCTCTGTGTAAGAAAGGACAGAGACGGTTATACTTCCTTAGTAGGCTGGCGTCCTTCAACATCTGCAATAAGATGCTGCAGATGTTCTATCAGACGGTTGTGGCGAGCGCCCTCTTCTACGCGGTGGTGTGCTAGGGAGGCAGCATTAAGAAGAAGGACGCCTCACACCTGGACAAACTGGTGAGGAAGGCAGGCTCTATTGTTGGCATGGAGCTGGACAGCTTGACATCTGTGGCAGAGCGACGGGCGCTCAGCAGGCTCCTATCAATTATGGAGAATCCACTGCATCCACTAAACAGTGTCATCTCCAGACAGAAGAGCAGCTTCAGCGACCGACTGCTGTCACTGTCCTGCTCCACTGACAGACTGAGAAGATTGTTCCTCCCCCAAACTATGCGACTCTTCAATTCCACCCGGGGGGTAAACGTTAACATTATAGAAAGTTATTGTCTGTTTTTACCTGCATTGTTATCAGTCTTTAATTTAATATTGTTTTTTGTATCAGTATGCTGCTGCTGGAGTATGTGAATTTCCCCTTGGGATTAATAAAGTATCTATCTATCTATCTATCTATCTATCTATCTATCTATCTATCTATCTATCTATCTATCTATCTATCTATCTATCTATCTAGGAGAAGTAACTTAGCTTTCTTTAATGATGGTTTACACTGCATAAAAGACGAAGGAAGCTATGACAAGAACCCAGTTCGGGAGTGGGGGCGTGATGTATAGAGTCTTCCATTTTCGTCGCTGTGTTGGAAGGATTTTCCGGATTGGATGACATTATCTCCCATCCATCTGTCGGCTTCAAAGGTGTGCCGGGTAATGTTCCAAGGCTTTATACTCTTTCTTCATGTGCAGGCCCCCACTTCGGGGAATCATGCCATTCCAAACAAGGCAAAGAGGATACAGTTTCATGCTGACTTTGACACACAAAAATAGTATACAATGCCTATTTCGCAGTTGTCCCTGTCTTGTCTTCTAATGCTTGCCTAGCAGTTGTAAATGATGAGCCCCTGTGCTAAATCTGGCTTTGTATTAGCTGTGCATGTGAGTAGAAAGAAAAGTAGATTTATAAAATATTTGTACAGAGCACAGTGACATATTAAACATATACACTTATTACAGCGAGTGAAAATGAGAAAACTATATGGCCATTATGTTATTTGCAAAAATACTTTGTGCTTCTAGATCATGACCTACAACACCAAAAAGGTCAATTTTAATTGGCCACAGTGAACTTTGTATTTTGAATATATCCTACAATTTGTTTTTTATGATCCACCTTGAGAATGTATCAAGGTGGCATCATTAATAAAAAAATAAATACACTTTTTAAAGAGCATTTGCAATTAAAAATACTTTAAAAACTACAATTTCCTAGATAATGTACTTTACACCACTGCCAAATGTAATGCATGTAAACAAGTATGACATAGCAGTCCTTGAGCATGGGAAAGGTCAGTCAGGTCAGGTTGCACTGTCAGGAGCATGCACTGGTACAGCGTGTTGCTGCACCCACCATATGATGAAACAGCTTGGGATCCCGGTTGGCAACCACCCAGGCATGCAGTCCAGTCCCACCCTCCAGAAATGACCATCTATCTGCCACAGTCAGGTGTTATGTGTTCCTCCCCTTGGACTGTTCCAGCCACTTGGGCCCTCAACAATGAGCATCCTGTGAGCTAGATCACCCTCTGGGAATCACGTCATATGGCCTGTTTTGAGCGGCTGGGGGCGGTACCCAGCCAGGACGCCCAGAAGGACCAAAGGAGAGATTACGCCTCCTCCAGACCACGAGGGGGCGACCACCCTGGTGGCTATGGGGACCACGGGAAAGAAGCATGGAAGCTCAACCCTATAGGGGCCCATGGTCACCGCCAGGGGCCGCCTAGATGCCTGTAGACATAGACATAGAACTACTAGACGCCTCATGACCAGCAGCATCGTACATCAACGTCACCACCATATTGCGAGTGGCACTACTGTGGAGTGAAGTAATGGATAAAGATGCTTCATGCATGTGCTGCTTGAGATTGTACAAATCGCTGTATGCTCCAAACCAGATCACAGGGATTACATTTCATAGGTAAAGCTGAACAATTGCTTTGGTTATATTTGGCCATTAGAAAATCCAGTTTTATAATCTTAACTTCAGCTACACCAGGCTAAGCTAGCAAAGCTATTTATGTACTTAAGTGAGCCTCCAAACAACGTTTTGGATAAACGTATTTAGTCACTAACTATATAGATTGTTGTTAGCTGTTAACATTTCTCAAACTTGGAAGGTTTCCCAAAGAAATCCACCTCAGGAAGCAGTGGGAGGTAGCCCTTAGACGGGATTTTGAGAAAGCTGTCCTGTGATATGTGCCGTGCTAGTTTGGTAACAGATGCTGTACCGGCATTAAATGATCAAAGCTACCAGCTACTCACATTAAAAAACAAAGTGAAGTTTGATGATTCCTTCTGAGGGTACAGTCAAGGTGGTCAAAGTAGCTGAGCGTGTTATCTGACAGTCGACATTAGGGCAAGCTGTCAGTGTATCTTTGATCAATCAGTTTGTTCTGGCTGAGATTGGTTCAGATGATGTGTTTTTTTCTCAAGGAGCATATTGAGGAAACACAGTTTGAAATTGACAACCATCATTTCAATCTCATGTCTTTAGTTGTGTCTGTCTTCCACAAACTAAGGCTGCACCATATTGCCAGAATGAATACTCTCAAATTACAGAGTGGCAACACACGGAAAAAGCTATGTAAGACAGTTCTGTTTCATGGACTTTAGATCCTATCCTGTATATATTTAAGTAACCGCATTGTGGGTGTGTGTGCGTGTCTGTGTGTGTGTATGTGTGTGTGTGTGTGAGAGAGAGACAGATTGAGTGAGGAATGAGTGAAATGTTTTCAGAAATTATTAAGCCAATTTGTATACAATAAAATTATTTATTTTTGTCATTGAGTGTATCATTTCACTGTTAAAAGAAAGACAAACAAAGATAACTGGCAGTAACAGTGCAAAATTCACAATTGGTATGCCAGTTTGAAAAGATAAGTTTTGAGGGTAGTTTTAAAATGTGTTATTGATTCGAGCTGACGTATATGAGAGGGAAGAGAATTCCAGAGTTGAGGAGCACTATGAGAGACGCTCGAGTTCCCATAGAACTGAGTTGGATGTATGGTACAGAAAGTAGAGCTGCAGATGAGGATCTGAGTGAGCGAGAGGGAGTGTAAGTCTGTAGGAAATCAGTGAGGTTGTGGAGAGCTTTAAATGTTGAGAGCAGTATTTTGTATTGTATTCTGTAGTTAACAGGGTGCCAGTGAAGTTGAGATAGGTGTAATATGTTCAGTGGATTTAGAACAGCAGGTTATTATCCTGGTAGCAGAATTTTGAAGAAGTTGTAAGCGATGGATACGTTTTTGTGGAATGCCAGATAGAATAGCATTACAATAATCTATACGTGAGGTGACTAGGGCATTAACCAATACTTCAGTACTGTGCTGCATAAGAACAGGACAAAGTCTAGAAATGTTTCGGAGATGGTGAAGGCAGTCCGAGAAATGTTAATTATATAGGAGGAATTATTTAATAATAATAATATTATTATCTATCTATACATATTAATAAAAGGCAAAGCCCTCACTGACTCACTGACTGACTGACTGACTGATTGACTGACTGACTGACTGACTCACTCATCACTAATTCTCGAACTTCCCGTGTAGGTGGAAGGCTGAAATTTGGCAGGCTCATTCCTTACAGCTTACTTACAAAAGTTAGGCAGGTTTCATTTCGAAATTCTACGCGTAATGGTCATAACTGGAACATATTTTTTGTCCATATACTGTAATGGAGGAGGCGGAGTCACGTATCGCGTCATCACGCCTCCTACGTAATCACGTGACCTAAAAACAAGGAAGAGATTTACAGCACGAGTCAAACGCGGGAACGAAGGTAAATGACGTTAATTTTTGACTGTCTTTTAATACTGTGTAAGCATACATATTAACACATGTGCAATTAAACGTGTGCATTTACGGGGTGATTTCTCAGGCTTAAAAGCTTGCCTTTTATCAAACGCGGGAACAAAGGTAACTGACGTTGTTCACTGTCTTTTAATACTGTGTAACCATACATATTAACACATGTGCAATTAAACGTGTGCATTTACGGGGTGATTTCTCAGGCTTAAAAGCTCGCCTTTTACTAAAAAGGTAAATGCAAAACTATTTTCAATCATTCTATGATCTGCTTCTCACAACTGAAGGCACCGTGGCTGATGGTAAATGACGTTAATTTTTTAGTGTCTTTTAATACTGTGTAAGCATACATATTAACACGTGCAATTAAACGTGTGCATTTATGGGGTGATTTCTCAGGCTTAAAAGCTCGCCTTTTATCAAACGCGGGAACAAAGGTAAATCACGTTCTTCACTGTCTTTTAATACTGTGTAACCATACATATTAACACATGTGCAATTAAACGTGTGCATTTATGGGGTGATTTCTCAGGCTTAAAAGCTCACCTTTTACTAAAAAGGTAAATGCAAAACTATTTTCAATCATTCTATGATCTGCTTCTCACAACTGAAGGCACCGTGGCTGATGTTACGTCACTTGCTGTCCGACCATAAGTGTTACCTGCTAGGTAACCGGACACTCACTTCACTCCATTTCGGGAATCGAACCTCTGAGGTTTTCTTTTGTTCACCGCTGCTAAGCCCCTCTAGCGCTGACGTCCGAGGTTCGATTACCGTAAGCAAGTGCAGTGAGTGTGTAATTACATTCACGGCATTCGTGGTCTGATTCACAATCTGATTGTATGGGTGGTTACTTCCAGGTAACGCTTATACTTGGCCACCAAGTCAGGTCTAAGTGATCACTCGAGTAAAGGCAGCTTCACAAAAAAACTGATCCTTAACAAACTGTTATTAGTATATTTTCCCTCAATTTAAAAACGTTTTATTTTCTTCTTAATAAAAATTTAAAAGCGGTACTTCAAAGGTGCGAAGCGCGTGGATTTGACCGACTGACACATACAGACATATTCATGAGTGCAGGTACTTCGGAAAGAAAGCACCGTGTAAACCTAAGGTTTAAATTAACTTCATAGACCTACAAAAGGTTGCCATTCATTTGAGGCAAGATTGCTTTTCTTCTGTACAACTATACGTTGCATTCTCAAGAGTGTGCTTGTACGGCTTCGGATATAGATATATATATATATATATATATATATATATATATGTATGTCTATATATAAATATGTAAGCTTATAAGTACTGCCTTACTTCTCTTTAAGAAAGGAAGATGTAATGATACTTGATTTAAACGATTCCATGTCTTCCTGGGTTTGCGTAGCTTATTGTCTAAAAAGGAGAAACCCTCATTTATAAAAGTTTGCTGCAGATGACTTAGCTTACTGTCAATATCTTTACACGTTTTTTTAAGACTTATTGACTGAAACAGGCTTTCACGAAAAAAGTTAGGGCTTTGCTACAGGATACACCCTCCACAAGTTAAGCAAGTAAAAATAAAATATATATTTCTGTTTTATTTAAACCTTTTAAGTTCGTATGCATAGCCCCATTTGGCTGTTTAATTTTTTTTTTTCTTTCTTCAGTAATATTTAATCTCCTTAAAGAAAAAGAACATATCCATTTTACTTTTTTTGTATCTCTGTAGTAATATTTTAGTGTAAAAGAATAACCAGTATTTAAACCTTTTATGTTACTTTATACATTTATTTTACACAATGTTGAAAAATTAATAAGAAAGCTACATATTTTGGCAGCTGCTGCTTTCATTTTCAATGAAATGAAAAAAGCTCTCCAAGAGAAAACGTCAATGGAAAAGAAACAGTTTGCACTATCTAAAAATCAGAAACCCTCATTTATAAAAGTTTGCTAAAGATGACTTAACTGAAAATAAATGAATAGTTCCTATGTGTATAATACATATTTATCTATTTTACTTATGCCTTTATTCCACCAACTTACAACATCTGAGGTACAATTTGTTACATTACTTTTGTTTTTTGCAGCACAGGCAGGTGAAGTGACTTCCTCAGGGTCACACAGTGGTGTCAGTACCAGGATTTGAACTGACAAGCTCCGGGTTTGCTGAAATATTACTGAAGAAAGAAAAAAAAACGAAAACGGGCAAATGGGGCTATGCATACAAATGTCCATCCGTCCATTATCCAACCTGCTATATCCTAAATACAGGAGCCACTAAGTAGATATGTATATATACAGTATATATATATACAGTATATATATATATATATATATATATATATACAGTTTATATATATATATATATATATATATATATATATATATATATATATATATGTGTGAATGTATGTATGTATATATGTATGTCTATATATATATATATGTAGATATGTAAATTTGTATATGTATATATATGTTTATGTGGATGTGTATATGTGTATATACGTATGTATATGTAGATATGTGTATATGTAGATATGTATATAAGTATATATGTTTATGTATATATATGTTTACATAACCTCTTTAACACACTACTTCTCCGCTGCGAAGCGCGGGTATTTTGCTAGTTATTTAATAATTGTCGTTATTAGTGTATAAATGGATTTAAATAATTGCATTTAAACGATTCGGCAAAATCTGCTGTATGTAAACGATACTGTTTTAAACGTTATTGTTTACAACAACAACAACAACATTTATTTCTATAGCACATTTTCATACAAATAATGTGGGCTCAAAGTGCTTTATATAATGAAGGAAAGAGAAATAAAAGACAAAGTAAGATTTAGAATAAGACAACACTAATTAACTTAGAATAAGAGTAAGGTCCGATGGCCAGGGAGGACAGAAAAAACAAAAAAAAAAAACTCCAGGCGGCTGGAGAGAAAAAATAAAATCTGTAGGGGTTCCAGGCCATGAGACCGCCCAGCCACCTCTGGGTTTATTTATCAGAAAACCTGGTTTCCACATTTACCTGTATTAGTTTAAATGGCACTTTTGCCACCCGTAATAAGGCGTACGCACTGACGTATCGTGTCGACTGGGAAACACCATGAATGTGGCGTCTATCTATATATGTCTATGCCTGTAGAGCCCTGGTCCTCAGCAGTTCCGCCACACCCGGAAATGCTGGGGGGAAGAAGACCAGGGACACCCGGAGTGCTTCCGGGTGCATGGCTGGCACTTCCGCCACACCAGGGAGTGCCGGCAGGAGCTCATTGGGAGGCATCTGGAGCATGTCCAGGTAAAGCTAAAAGGGGCCGCCTCCCTCCATTCGATGGCTGGAGTTGGGTGGAACAGAATGGAGCTCGGAGGAGAGGAGTGGAGGCAGTCAGGAAGATAGAGAAAGGCATTGTGAGAGGCCTGGACTGTGGGTGATTTAGTACAGGAGTACTGGGTTGTGTGTGCACTGTAAATAGAATAATGAATAAACGCGTGTTGGATTTTAAATCTACGGTGTCCGTCTGTCTGTGTCCGGGCTGCTTACCACAATGGCATCCCAGATGGGACTCTCCACCTGGTTCAAGGCGGGGACCCATTACTAAAAATAATTGTGGGGACGGCCTGGCGCAGCAGATGAGCCCACACACGCACCGCGGGAGTGCTACACACACAACCCCACGGGAGCAACTCATCCTACGGGCCACCACCAGTTCACAGAAGAGTCATTCCCACCTGGTGCGGGAAGTCAACAATGGCCCTAGCCGGAGTGCAGCGGACTCCAACAAGCGTGCCGTCGCTAAGGACGCCTGGGACGGCATCGTGTCTACTAAGGCCACGCTGAGGAAGTCTCCTCGGACAGAGGGACCCTAGACGTAAGTTCCCTGCCCAACGGCAGTCGGCTTTCACGAAAAAAGTTAGGGCTTTGCTACAGGATACACCCTCCACAAGTTAAGCAAGTAAAAATAAAATATATATTTCTGTTTTATTTAAACCTTTTAAGTTCGTATGCATAGCCCCATTTGGCTGTTTAATTTTTTTTTTTCTTTCTTCAGTAATATTTAATCTCCTTAAAGAAAAAGAACATATCCATTTTACTTTTTTTGTATCTCTGTAGTAATATTTTAGTGTAAAAGAATAACCAGTATTTAAACCTTTTATGTTACTTTATACATTTATTTTACACAATGTTGAAAAATTAATAAGAAAGCTACATATTTTGGCAGCTGCTGCTTTCATTTTCAATGAAATGAAAAAAGCTCTCCAAGAGAAAACGTCAATGGAAAAGAAACAGTTTGCACTATCTAAAAATCAGAAACCCTCATTTATAAAAGTTTGCTAAAGATGACTTAACTGAAAATAAATGAATAGTTCCTATGTGTATAATACATATTTATCTATTTTACTTATGCCTTTATTCCACCAACTTACAACATCTGAGGTACAATTTGTTACATTACTTTTGTTTTTTGCAGCACAGGCAGGTGAAGTGACTTCCTCAGGGTCACACAGTGACGGGGCTTCGTCAGCGCAGTGGCAGCAGGACGAGCTGTTGAAGAGGAGTTGCTGCAGCTCGGATGGTCGCGGCAGCTGCAAAGTTGCCCGGAGGCTCGCCACCGCACCAGGAATAGGGGAAGCAAGATGGCCGTGGACCGGAAGTCCCTCCCTGAGGCAGGCAAGGGATTGGACGGTGTGTGTTGAGTGCCCGCCGATGATTGGTCGAAGGCAGGACCAACTAATGTCCATCCCGAGCCGGGAAAGGACCCAATTGGGCTGGAGAAAATGCCCCACAGCATGCAGTTGATGGATGTAGCTGAGCAACAGGTAAGTCCACTGCCGGCTGACGGACTGTGCTTGCTGGTGGCTCTGCACAAGCTAGAGGAGTGCCTTCAGCCCGCAGAGTCGCTTTTCCAGGAAATATGCGCTCTCCATAAAGGATTAAAGGAGCTGGAGGTGAAGGTGGCTGCGTCCGTGATGACGCTGAGACAGTGGGTGGATTGGCACGACGCTGGAATCCTCAGCCGGAGCGGCGTGGCGGTGCGGGTAAGTAATACCGGCACCGTAAAGAATAAGGGAGGCCCCAGCAAAACGAACCGTAACATACTTGATCGGATTCAAGTAGCGGGGGCTCCGATAGTGGATGCGGCGGTGAGGGGGGGAGAGAGCGAGAGGGCAGTCAGGGCACCGGCTGATATGTGCTGGGTTTCCCAGGGCCCCATGCCCCGAGCCAGCCCTGGTCGCAGATGGTACAGGGTTTATACCTCTCCCATAGGGAGACCCAAACCGTCATGGCGTCCCAGAGAAAAAGAAGGAACCGAAGGAAGAGAGCCGGCTCCTCCGATAAGGGAGGCAGAGGGAAACCCCGAAGTCGGCTGAGGTGACGGGGGTGCGAGCAGTCCCGTGTGATGTCTCAAGTAGGGGGGCACGGAAACCTCGGAGGGGGTGTCGAAGGGGCAAATCCCGGGGTGCCGGTCAGAGGGGGGAGTGCTGCCTGTGTGTAGCACGGAAGGACGGCAGGTGTTGGTGTCCAGGCAGCATCTCCGCCCGTTTCTGCTTTTTATGTTGCAGGACCAGGCCCTGGACCTGCCCAAGTAGGACCCGCTTCGTGGGAGACCTGTACTTGTGGGATGGGCCGCTGGCCCCTACGAGTCTCAGCTGGTGATGGGGCACTGTGGCAAGCGGCTGAGGGTGGTACCCAGCCGGGACGCCCAGAAGGACCGAAAGAGGGATTACGCCTCCTCCGGACCACGTGGGGGCGACCGCCCTGTTGGCTATGGGGACCATGGGAAAGGAGTATGGAAGCTCAACCCTATAGGGGCCCGTGGTCACCGCCAGGGGACGCCCAGATGCCTGTAGAGCCCTGTTCCTCAGCACTTCCGCCACACCCAGAAGTGCTGGGGAAAAGAAGATCAGGCACATCCGGAGTGCTTCCGGGTGCACAGCTGGCACTTCCGCCACAACAGGGAGTGCCGGCAGGAGTTCATTGGGAGGCACCTGGAGCACGTCCGGGTGAAGATAAAAGGGGCCGCCTCCTTCCATTCAATGGCTGGAGTCGGGTGGAAGAGGATGGAGCTCGGAGGAGAGGAGTGGAGACGGTCAGGAAGAGAGAGAAAGGCATTATGAAAGGCCTGGACTGTGGGTGATTTAGTACGGGAGTACTGGGTTGTGTGTGCACTGTAAATAAAATAATGAATAAACGTGTGTTGGGTTTTAAACCTATGGTGTCCACCTGTCTGTGTCCGGGCTGCTTACCATAAGCCGTAGTGCCGTAACTGATGCACCCTCACAATTCAGGTAATGTGCCTCATTCGGGACTCCATGAGCAACTGCTTATTCTACACAAAGTCAAACCAGCGGTACCCAAGGATTCTCTGAAGAGACACGGTACTGAAGGAGTCCAGTCTTCGTCACAGTTCACTGGATAGCTTCCATGTCTAACAACCATATAGTAAGACAGGAAGCCCCAGGACGTTCGTCCTTTTGCATAGATATTGAGAGCACCACAAACCCCTCTACAGTGACCTCAAAACACCCTATGCTCTCTCAGTCTGTCTACTGACTTTAATGGAAGAGTCACAAGAGAAATGAATGTCTCTGCTGAGGTAAGTAAACCTCACAACAAGGCTGACACTCTTTCCGCAAACAGACACACTGATTATTATTATTATTCTAATTATTATTATTAATTCAAGCCTATTTAATATGTGTATGCACAGACATCCAATGCAAAGATATTGCTGCATCAGAGAGATTAAGCCATCAGAGATGGCTTGCCAACAGCCTCTATGACTGTGATATGCCTAGCTCAGTCCAACAAGGGCTGTGTCTCCCTTAGCTGTTGTGTATCCTTTTGGAAAGTACAGTATACTCAAATACTTAAATGGTTTAAAAAATGCTGTTAATTTCATGAAATAATTTTTTGGGTAATGTTTTCTGATGTATTAGTAGAGGTAGCTGATTTGTCGTAAAGATAAAATAAAACTGGTATAAGAATGATTCTGAAATAAAGTGCTGTAATGTTAAATACCAATAATAATAGTAATCAAATACTGTGTGCAAGTGCTGCATTAGCATACGTGTGTATACATCTTATTCTCATTTTTAAGTGTTAACAGATAGACAAGCTCTTATCTATCATTGCTCTGTGCTGTCACCTGTAGATGTGAATGCAATAGTGAGGGTTGCCAAGAGTGTACGCAGAAGTGCATGCATGAAAAATATAGGTACGTCAGGCCTGTGTGAGGACTTATGGATGTGTGGAGGAGCCTTGGTATCGAGCAAACATTTCAGAAAAGAGCTGGGCTAGGAGCTCTTCATGGAGATACCTAGAGAAAAAACACTATAGTGACTTAATTACACCCAATCCAAATCAAATGAACAGGTCCACAATCCAATGGCATGTCATTGAGTTTGTGACATTCCATGATGATGACAGCATCAGAGGGTTACAGATGACATTGTTATATACTCTCTTGTGTAGGAATGCTAATTCTGCTTTGATTTAGAAAAAGAGACAAAAAAAAGACTTGTGTGACTTCGGGGAAGACTTTTTTGTCATTTTTTTTTTTCTTAAATTTGCCTAGCTGGTAGTTTCTTAAGTGGTAGCCATTTGCTTTTTTGAAACTTATTCATTTTCCCAAGCAATGTCACTATTTTAGAAAGTTTTTTTGCTTTTATGTGGTTATTAACCAGTGACAGGCTTTTATTTAAGTTAATTTGTTTCAAGCGTGGCTAAGGAGAAGAAGAAAATAACATGGCTCTCTTCTCCCTCCCCTTTGTCTCTTTTGTGCAGCCTGTTGGTTCTTAGTAAAGCAGAATATGCTGCATTCTTTATGTTTGTGCATCCAGGCAATCCAAATCCTTGGCAGTTCTGGTGATAAGATGAAGAGGAAAGAGAACAGCATTGGAAGATGTGTTCATTGGTGCCTAAGACAGATAGAATGTGAATGTGAAACCACAGTTGCCTTTCAAGAGTCATGGTTCTACAAAAACTGGACAGCTATAATTGGAAAGCATGTGATGTGCCAGAAAGACTGAGCAATTAATGTGTAGGAGGATCAGCCGACCTGCAAAAATCTTCACGGACAGAAATGCAGCTGCTTGTTTCCTCAATTAGAGCCCTCGAAGACCAAGCAAAAACAAACACCCTATTGAACTTTAATTTCTGTTCTTAAACCCCTACTAGGGCTTGGTTTACAGTTCATGTAATAGAAAAATTATTTTTTTTTATTCTTTAACATGGTATTTCTTATAGTATTAGTATAATTAACTTCAGCCCAGTGGTTCCCCAATTCAGTCCAGGGAGACTACTAAGCTATTGTTTTTTTTTCTAAATTGTAACCAATCTCAAAATCAGTGTATCAATTTTACTTTTAACTGATGTAAATGTTCTATAACCTGTCCTTTTATTTAAGTTCTCTTTAATTATTCTAAAATTGCATTTTTGCCAAAACATTAAATGCTTATGTTTCATTTACCATTTTCTTATTAATTCTCTATTTTCTATAAAGATTTGTCCTTTAATTTTATTCAAATACTGACAACACTGAATGCTAGCGGGGAGCAATTATTTTAAAGCTATATTCACTTGTCTGTTTATTTGTAAGAAATGCTTCTTAATGAATAGACTTGTGAAGATTGCAGTGAATTAATTACTCCCTTTTTTCCATTAAATGTTGTTTGCACCCATGTCTGCAATTGCATATAATTATGGGAGCAAAACTCTACAGAAAAGAGTAAACTTGAAAGTAAATAGAATTTAAAACTACCTCAAAGAATACAAATAACATATTTATGAATTCCACAGAAGTATTTGTTGGCCAGATAATTAAACAATGAGATCAATTAAAAGTAAGAATGATGCACTGATTGCCAAAGTGGTTGTAACAAATACCTTAAGCACTGAAGGTCTGTCAGGTCTGAACTTGAAAGCCACTGCTGTGGTCCATTACATGAGTTTTGGTTGATTTCAGTTTATTATTTTAAATAGTCCATTTTCCCCTGCTGAAGTAAACTTATGATATTTAAATGAACCAGACTTAATCTCTGAAAACAGATAGGCTACTGTTGTGGGGTACAAAATATGTACATTTTGGTTTAATTTTCCATTATATTTTGTTCAAGACAACAGATGAACTACATTCAGGACAAATCAAAGCAGGTTTTCTTCCCTTACACCTCACTTTTAAAACAGCTGTTCCAACATAGAAAGGAAGACATGCTGGTGGCTGAATTACTTTATAACCTGGGAAAGGAAGACTGAGCCGATGCCTAAGGATATTGATTACTTTATGGACAGACATCTAATTAATTTACAGCTCTGGGAAAGGAAGATCTGCCGACACCTCAGAGAACATAAAAGGTTTTATTGTTTGGGAAAACGGACAGTGAATTCATTATTCATATTGACAGCCAGCCAATCAGAATATCTATCAATCACATCTTGCAAAACCCCCTGGTACAATTTTAGAATAAATATGCCTCGTCTGAGGAGTTAGTAGAGAAGTAAGGAAGGAGGGAGGAAGAAGAACGGACAAAGACGTCACTGGTCATCAGAAAAGCATCATGAACATCGATTACTAGATCACAAGCCGCCTGGGACATTCATCCTTGTCATCTCTACTTTTTTTTTGTAAGCTTTTTCTAAAGACTATACAGTATATATTCAGACTTTCCTATCAATACCTATTTTCTATTATTCTTTGTTCCAGTGGTATTATTATTATTCTTGTAATAAATACCATGCTGCTTTTAACTTTCTATGCTTTGTCTTAATGTCTATATAGTGATTGAAATAATAAGTTAGATTTCTTTGAGCACCTAGTGCAGCCGGAGATTTGCCATTACCTCTGTGCTGCGAGGTTTATTAAGGCTGTGAGTGAGAGCTCCACTCAATAGTAGGGAACAGTACACAAAGAAGGTATTCTTGGCTGATAAATGGTCTATAGTCAAGAGTGCTAAGTCTTTGTATGTTTAAATGTATTCTTGTAGACCAAAAGTAATATTTAGGTCTGCGATATCATTAAAACATTGTATGTTATTTGTGCCAATAATAAGTAAATCTCTTGAAGTGCTGAGTGACAGGCTGTGTTATACCTAAAGCACTTGTGTGGTTTAAAGTGGTAAAGGTTAATCAACATGTGTGTGTCATTCATGGGGCACTGTTGTGGTTAGGGTCTGTGTGTATGCGTATAGCTATGTATGTGTGTGTTCATCTTAAAGTGCAACAGTAGACCAACCCAATAACGAACTTGATGAGTACACTTACCCTTGAGGGAAAACAAGTAAAGGGTAAGTAGAGGGAAATACTAGGATAATACAGCTAGAAATCTCTAAATTTCTAAAATCACACAGCTCTTGAAGCCACAAAGAAATTGGAAATTCAATTAATTAAAATGCAGGCCAAGTCTAAGAACTGATTTCAAGTACAGAAGTTGCTCTGGGCGTTTCTTAGAATTAATGGAGCATGTTCTCTCCAGGGACCTTAAAAGTGCGTACACACAAAAATTCTGCGTACACCTGTTTCCATGTTCACATTGTGATGTATAAAAACAACACTTCGTGTAAAGCCACGTACATTCTCACGCCAGTTCAAACCATTGCGTATGCAGGTTTTCTGCTTGGTTTTGCAAACTGGCGGCGCCCAGCGTCAACGCAGTGCTATTGTTCCTGTGTGGTTTCCCTTTATTTTTTAGCTTCACATCCCTGACGCTGCTTTATCAAATACACTGAAATTAACCGCATATCATTTTTTAGTTTAAGGCATCTGACTGTAATCAACCTGTAACAACCCAGCCACAGGGGATACACAAACCAGTGTGTCTCTTCCTGACGAGTTACGTCAGGAAAGGCATCCGGTGTAAAATTTTGCCAAATCAATATGTGGATGACAATACAAATTTTCATACCGGATCGAGCCCTGGGTTAACAAAGACTGCCATCAGTACTCTTAGCCAACAGGGTGCTGGTGGAAATTGGGCTACTGTTGGCCGAAGAAGAAGAAGAAGAAGAAGAGGGGGGAGATGTGTCCAGAGGCAGAAGAAGAAGAGGAAAGTAAAGAAAGTGGAATAGGAACTTTGAATGTTGGCAGTATGACTGGTAAGGGGAGAGAGTTAGCAGATATGATGGAGAGAAGGAAGGTTGATATATTGTGCATGTAAGAGACTAAATGGAAGAGGAGTAAGGCCAGGTGGATTGGAGGTGGATTCAAATTGTTCTATCATGGTGTGAATGGGAGGAGAAATGGGGTAGGAGTTATTCTGAAGGAACAATATGTCAAGAGTGTTTTGGAGGTGAAAAGAGTGGCAGGCAGAGTAATGATGATGAATCTGGAAATTGGAGGTGTGATGATGAATGTTGTTAGTGCATATGCACCACAAGTTGGGTGTGCAATGGGTAAGAAAGAAGGTTTTTGGAGTGAGTTGGATGAAGTGATGAACAGTGAACTCAAGGGACAGAAAGTGGTGATTGGAGCGGATTTCAATGGGAATGTTGGGGAAGGGAAAAGTGGAGACGAGGAGGTGATGGGTAGGTATGGTGTCAAGAAGAAGAATGAAGAAGGTCAGAGGATAGTGGATTTTGCCAAAAGGATGGACATGGCTGTGGTGAATATGTATTTTAAGAAGAGGGAGGAATATTGGGTTACGTACAAGAGTTGAGGAAGATGCACACAGGCAGATTACATCCTATGCAGAACAGTTGATCTGAAGGAGATTGAAGACTGCAAAGTGGTGGCAGGGGAAAGTGTAGTTAAGCAGCATAGGATGGTGGTCTGTAGGATGACGTTGGAGATCAAGAACAGGAAGAGAGTGAGGGCAGAGCCAAGGATTAAATGATGGAAGTTGAAAAAGGAAGACTGCAAGGTTGAGTTTAGGGAGGAGGTGAATCAGGCACTGGGTGGCAGTGAAGAGTTACCAGACAGTTGGGAAACTACAGCAGATGTAGTAAGAATGACAGCAAGAAGGGTTCTTGGCGTGACATCTGGAAAGAGGAAGGAGGAAAAGGAAACCTGGTGGTGAAATGAGGAAATACAGGAGAGTATACAGAGAAAGGGGATGGCAAAGAAGAAGTGGGGTAGTCAGAGAGATGCAAAAAGTAGACAAGAGTACAAGGAGATAAGGTGCAAGGTGAAAAGAGAGGTGGTGAAGGCTAAAGAAAAGGCGTAAGATGAGTTGTAAGAGAGGTTGGACACTAAGGAGGGAGAAAAGGACCTGTACCGATTGGCTAGACAGAGGGACCAAGCTGGGAAAGATGTGCAGCAGGTTAGGGTGATAAAGGATAAAGATGGAAACGTACTCACAAATGAGGAGAGTGTATTGAGCAGATGGAAAGAGTACTTTGACACTTTGA
Source organism: Erpetoichthys calabaricus (assembly GCF_900747795.2). Lineage (NCBI taxonomy): Eukaryota > Metazoa > Chordata > Cladistia > Polypteriformes > Polypteridae > Erpetoichthys > Erpetoichthys calabaricus. The sequence continues at coordinate 146,190,799 of NC_041396.2, forward strand.
CAGGCTGATGAATGAAGAGAACAAGAGACAGAAGAGGTTGGATGATATGGAAATAATGAATCAGGAAGTGCAATGGATTAGCAAGGAGGAAGTAAGGACTGCTATGAAGAAGATGAAGAATGGAAATGCCGTTGGTTCAGATGACATGCCTATGGAAACATGGATGTGTTTAGGAGAGATGACAGTGGAGTTTTTAACCAGATTATTTAATGGAATCTTGGAAAGTGAGAGGATGCCTGAGGAGTGGAGAAGAAGTGTACTAGTGCCGATATTTAAGAATAAGGGAGATGTGCAGGACTGCAGTAACTACAGGGGAATAAAATTGATGAGCCACAGCATGAAGTTATGGGAAAGAGTAGTGGAAGCTAGGTTAAGAAGTGAGGTGATGATTAGTGAGCAGCAGTATGGTTTCATGCCAAGAAAGAGCACCACAGATGCAATGTTTGCTCTGAGGATGTTGATGGAGAAGTTTAGAGAAGGCCAGAAGGAGTTGCATTGTGTCTTTGTGGACCTGGAGAAAGCATATGACAGGGTGCCTCGAGAGGAGCTGTGGTATTGTATGAGGAAGTCGGGAGTGGCAGAGAAGTACGTAAGAGTTGCACTGGATATGTACAAGGGAAGTGTGATGGTGGTGAGGCCTGTGGTAGGAGTGACGGATGCATTCAAGTTGGAGATGGGATTACATCAGGGATTGGCTCTGAGCCCTTTTTTATTTGCAATGGTGATGGACAGGTTGACAGACGAGATTAGACAGGAGTCCCCGTGGACTATGATGTTTGCTGATGACACTGTGATCTGTAGCAATAGTAGGGAGAAGGTTGAGGAGACCCTGGAGAGGTGGAGATATGCTCTAGAGAGGAGAGGAATGAAGGTCAGTAGGAACAAGACAGAATACATGTGTGTAAATGAGAAGGAGGTCAATGGAATGGTGAGGATGCAGGGAGTACAGCTGGCGAAGGTGGATGAGTTTAAATACTTGGGATCAACAGTACAGAGTAATGGGGATTGTGGAAGAGAGGTTAAAAAGAGAGTGCAGGTAGGGTGGAATGGGTGGAGTAGAGTGTCAGGAGTAATCTGTGACAGACGGGTATCAGCAAGAGTGAAAGGGAAGGTCTACAGGACAGTAGTGAGACCAACTATGTTATATGGTTTGGAGACAGTGGCACTGACCAGAAAGCAGGAGACAGAGCTGAAGGTAGTAGAGTTAAATATGCTATGATTTGCACTGGGTGTGACGAGGATGGATAGGATTAGAAATGAGTACATTAGAGGGTCAGCTCAAGTTGGACAGTTGGGAGACAAAGTCAGAGAGGTGAGATTGCATTGGTTTGGACATGTGCAGAGGAGAGATGGTGGGTATATTGGGAGAAGGATGCTAAGGATAGAGCTGCCAGGGAAAAGGAAAAGAGGAAGGCCTAAGCGAAGGTTTATAGATGTGGTGAGAGAGGACATGCAGGTGGCGGGTGTAACAGAGCAAGATGCAGAGGACAGCAAGATATGGAAGAAGATGATCCGCTGTGGCAACCCCTAACGGGAGCAGCTGAAAGAAGAAGAAGACTGTAATCAACCTGTAACCATATAATGGTGCATGGAATTGCCAAACTATTCCAAATACTACAGCTGCTTTAGTGTTGTTACTCTATGTGCACCACTCAGAGTATGTGAACCCACAGAGAGAATTATGGGGATACAGCTTCTAGCACACGCTGCCTCATCCATGGGCACACTCTATTTGAAGTTCTCCCATTTGGCAAATACTTCAGAGCCTTTTCTGTACGGTTCAGAAACAGTTTCATCCCAAGAGCTATAATTGCACTCAATCAGCCCATCAAGCACTGGTAGAACTGTTTGCATTTATAAGTACAATTATCTCGCTGAAAACTTGCATTACAATTGTAATATTGCACAATTTTTCATTGTTTTTATCGTATTACTATTATTATTATTGTTGTTGTTATTTTACCATTTTACAGGAAAATAAGTTTATGGAGGATTTCCATATTGAATCTCATTGTACCATACAATAACATTAAAGGAATTCAATTCAACTCAATAGAAGACAGCACATATTTACAGATGATGATGACTGGCTTCTAAGACGATTTAGATTTCCAGGCTCTCTCTTCTTGCAGCTCTTGATATAATTTTTAAGATGAAATGCAGTAAAGTATATATATTGCATTATACAGATAACTTTTAAGCTTAATTTACATAATGTATACTGTTAATAATTAAACGTTTGGACAAGGTGGACAGTGGTAGCTATGAACTGGTGCCCCATTCAGGGATTGTTCCTGCCTCGTGCTGTATGCTTGCTAGAACTGGTGTGACCCTGGATGGAAACATGGATGGAATAATTAAACACGAAGACATTTCAATGTACCTTAAAAGTTTTGAAGAATTGGCATTCTAAGCTTACAGATGGCTTGACATTTATTAAAGAGGCAATTGGTTACGAGCAAGAAAAGTCAGGACAGGAATTGGGGGTTAGTATGTTTGAAAGAGACAATACTGCTGCAATAAATTATTTTATCGAAGTTTCGCACACAGCTCAGCAAGCATCTTGAGGGAGGCAGGAACAATCTCTGGATGGGGTGCCAGCTCGTTGCTACCACTGTGCCACCGACCCCCATATTTTATACATGATTTAATTCTTATCATCATGAAAATGATATCAAGTAAACATCTTAGTATTTAAATTGTTCAGAGAACTGTAATGTCATGAATGTAATGTATTCTGTCTCTTGTCGGCGTAAGAGAAAGCCCGTTTAAGAAGCACACACATGATTCACACATATAGAATACATAGAAGGACACATAGAATACAAAGCATTTAACATGCTACTTTAGTTACGATGGGATTTGAGAAACTAGAAAATTAAACATTTTTAAGATGAAGTTTATGACGCTCTACTTTAATGACAAAATAAATGATGTGATTAAAGTGGAAATTTCAGCCATTTTTTTCTACTGCGTCCCTGTTTTTTTTTTTCTCTGTACCCTAATACGTTTCCATATAACACTCAGATGGTGGGCTACGACTCTCCTTTTCACACTGACTTTGATATCTGACCACTTCTTTTTATTTCAGGCACTGTGCGACTTTCTGAATTTGAACTTTTGAGTTTCTCCACCACTCTATGTCACTCTATCAACTTTCTTTTGTTGTTTATACCACTGCTTAAAAGAACAAATAGTACGTTTTTCCTTGCCTCCACTTGGTATTCGCTGAAATTCTTCTATTTTCCCCCGTGCTTTTGCCATTGCCTTTTCACAGAACGCTGAACTTAAGAGGCTATTTATATTGATTTGCATATTCAATGAGGCATAATTCTGGGAGGAATCAGGGTGGGGTGGCAGGTGCGTGTACGTGCGTTACATTTCACATCAGGATTTATGTAGCAGAAGAACGTGGAAGTTGATTAGATTGCACAGATTTATGCATCTGGATTTTTTTGTGCATGCGCACATTTCTGTTTTTGTCCATACTCCATGTTTTCGTGTGGATTCTACACACGGCATTATACACGAGGTCCCAGATTGCCACCTGGGGGCTCCCAATAAATAAAACTGGTGACAATGTTTTAGACTCAGGTTCTAAAAGCTCCTGCACTGTTTGTATTGCATTTGTCTACACAAGTGGCACACCATGCCACATGTTTTCATCTACTCCCTCCACATCTTTCTGTAAGCAAGTAAACTGAAGTTAGCTTCAAATATGTTACTAACAGGACCCTAAACACTTTTGTACATTCTGCAACAGGGAAGCTAGACTGCATCATGGCGCTCACCAGCTTAATGGCCACTTACTCTCTTTCTGAGAGTCCAAAACAAATAGCAACTCCATTAGCAAGTCTTCTATAATGTTGCAAACAGAGCTGTTTTAAGTGAAATTGCTACTGCCCACTTATGTGACTTTCTCATTACCTAGGGGCATCTGCTAATCTGAGGAATAAATATGGAAGATGCCTGTATTGTTATTTCACAAATTCTGTAAAAATAGCTAGGAACACCAATGTAGGCACTGACAGCTGAAAAAACATTTATGGAAGCGCTAGGACAAAAAAACTGCTGGAATGATCACAGTAGTGGCCAGCAGCTAAACTGACTTTGTCAATGCAGGTATCTCAAAATCTTAAAAACAACATCATGTAGCATGTCTAAAACATTTAATCTCTAGGACATTCAAGGTGCATAATTGGCATTAAAAAGGGTAAGAAGCAAATTCAATACCAGATATTTTTAACATAAGTTAAAATAATGTTAAAGATTAGAATCGGCAGACTGATTAACAGACATTAATTGCCACAAGAGAAGAAATAAGCATCATCTTCTCTGTTTCTCAAGTCTGCCTTGAGTATGAAAAGCCAGTTGCACTGACAAAAAGAAATAGGGCAGTCACCAATTAGTTGAAGATGGCTACAAATGTGGACAAGATAAGAGCAAAGACTAGAACTGTCAAATATAAGGAATGCTGTGCTTCATAGAAACAGGACATTACAGTTGCTGCAGACTGAGAGTCAGCAGAATATAAAGACAAGACAAAGACAGAGGAGAATAATAATAATAATAATAATTCATTACATTTATATAGCGCTTTTCTCAGTACTCAAAGCGCTATCCACACAGGGAGGAACCGGGAAGCGAACCCACAATCTTCCACAGTCTCCTTACTGCAAAGCAGCAGCACACTGTTGGATGTTTTGTTCACGCTCAATACACAAAGTATTCTTAAAATACATGCAATGTGAATGGAAATGTATACTCATAGCCACCATAATGAAGCATACAGATAGCACAACCACAAATCCAAAGCTAAAAAAAATCAGTTTGTCTTTTTGAAAAAGGTGATTACCATTAAAAGTAAATACGTCTTTAGAGGAAAACATATCACTAGCAATCACTTGGCTTTTTATATGATAGAATTCATGACAGCTAGCACGTGCATCCATTCCATGTTTCAATGATGCCCTGAAGTAGCAATGTATATTTACACTATATGCTGATAAAGTAATCACTGTTACATATAATGACATAAAGATAATGACAAAATACATAAAAGACACCCCAGAGAAAATAAAAACACACAAAAAATGTGGACATGGTCTTGAAATACATCCCTGAATTTCTGATGGTTGTTAAAAAAAGTTTGTGCTTATGTTTCACCTGACTGATTAAAAAAGGATCATGAGAGAGTTTTTCTGGGGCTTTGCCTAATGTGCTAAGACTATTATAACCTGGGGCCTCATGTAGAAACGGTGCGTACGCACAGAAATGTTGCGTACAAATGTTTCCACGCTCAAATCGTGATGTATAAAACCTAAACTTGGCGTAAAGCCACGCACATTTCCACGGTACCTCATACCATGGCATATGCAATTTCTCCGCTCGGTTTTGCAGACTGCCGGCACCCAGCGTCAAAGCAGTGCTACTGTTCCTGTGTGATCACCCTTCCTTTTTTAGATCCACATTCCTGACGTGGCTTTGTAAATACACTGAAACTAACTGCATATTGTTTATTAGTGTAATGCATCTGATTGTAATTAACCTGCAGCAATATAATGGTCCAGGGAATAGCCATAGTGTTCCAAATACCATAACTGCATTAGCGTTGTAACTCTCACTGCATCTTCTTCTTCTTTCAGCTGCTCCCGTTAAGGGTTGCCACAGCAGATCATCTTTTTCCATATTACTCTCACTGCACCACTCGGAGTATTTATATCACTGTATCTGAGTGGGGAATCACAGCAGCAGCTGATCGGAAAGAGAATTATCGGTACACAGCATGAAGCAGACGCTGCCTGAGCCACGGCAAAACGCTTCAGAGACTCCCTGTACGGACTTCGCGGTTTAGAAAAAGTTTCACAACAAGAACTATAAACGCACTCAATCAGTCCATCAAGTGCTCCTTGTAGAACTGTTTGTACTTATAAGTACAATTACCTCACTGTAAACTTGCATTACAGTTATAATATTGCACAACCTGCATCACTTTATAAAGCGCGCATTTACATATGATGACGATATCATTTTTAAGATGAAATGCAGCAAAATATTAACTTCAAACTTTAACTTCATTTAAATAATCTGTATTGTTAATAATTAAACATGTGAGGACACGGTGCCGCAGCGCTAGCTAGTTCAGGGATTGTTCCTGCATTGCGTTGTATTCTTGCTGGTGTTGACGCGACACTGGAAGGATAGATGGATATAATAATTAAACATGTACTACGAAGATATTTCAATGTTCCTTAAAAGTTTTGAAGAATCAGCGTTTTAAGCTTACAAATGGCTTCACGTCTATTACATAGCTGATTGTGTGGCGATTGGGTTTATGGAGAAAGTAAAGTAAGGACAGGAATTAGAGGTTAGTACGTTTGAAAGAGACAGTACTTCTGTAATAAATTATTTCATCGAAGGTCGCACATGGCACAGCAAGCCTCTTGCGTGAGACATGAACAAGCACTGCGCCACCGTGTTCCCATGTTTAATAACATACTTTCATTCCTATCATCATGAAAAAGATATCACATATACATCTCAGTATTTTAATTATTCAGAGAGCTGTAATATCACAAATGTAATGGATTATGTGTCCTGTCGGAGAAAGAGAAAGCCCGTTTAAGAAGCAGGTAGTAATTCACACACATAGAGCACATAGAAGATCAAATACAGAACAAAGCATTTAACGTGCCACTTTAGTTACAATGGGATTTCAGAAACTACTAAATCAAACGATTTTAAGATGAAGTTTATGATGTTCTACTTTAATGGCAAAATAAACTACGTGATTAAAGTGGAAATTTCGAGATTAAAGTTGACATTTCGTGCTTTTTTCCCACTGTTTGCCTATTTTTTTGTCTGTACCCTAATAAGCTTTCATATGACACTCAGATGGTGGGCTACGACTCGCCTTTTCACGGCGACTTTGATATGTGATTTCTTTTTTATTTCGGGCACTGTGCGACTTTGTGAACTTGAGCCTTCGAGTTTCTCCGACACTCTGTCACTAAATCAACTTCCTTTTGTTGATTATACCACTGTTTAAACCAACAAATAGTACGTTTTTCCTTTGCCTCCACTTGGTATTCGCTGAAATTCTTATATTTCCCCCCGTGCTTTTCCCATTGTCTTTCACAGAAGGCTATTTATATTGATTTGCATATTCAAAGAGGCGTAATTCTGGGAGGAGTTGGGGCGGGACAGAAGGTGCGTGCACGTGCGTTACTTTTCACGCTGATCGGGATTTATGTAGCGGAAGAACGTGGAAATTGGCGTACGTACAGATTCCTGTATCTGGATTTTTCTGTGCGTACACACATTCCCACTTTTGTACTTACGCCATGTTATAGTGTGAGTTCTAAACATGGCGTTATACATGAGCCCCTGAGCTTTACCAGAATACTATACAATATTATTTTATAATATTATTTATTACAACCAGGAGTCCCAGCTGCAGCATCCCCTGGCAGCACCTGCGGGACCCAACAGGACTGCACCCAACTCCAATTCCCATGGAGCCCTGTGGGAAACCAAGGCACCGCTCCAACACAGGGGGGCTGCCATCTAGCGTCCAGGGGGAGGTATTGTACAGTCCATGGCTGCTCCCCCTGAACATATAGCGAAGGGGCGTCCCCCCGGCTGCCTGGCACAATTTATATAAAATGTAATGGCCTCTCAGATGAAGAATAAGACAAAGAGATTGACAGATAAATCAATACAATTTGATAGTAAAAATTTCCAGATATATTTCAAAAGTGGGTTTTGAAAGTTATAGTTTATTTGCAATCTAAACAGCTCCTTATCAAATATATGATTTGATTGCCATTAGTTTTCCAATTACAATTTCTACCTTTTTTGCAATTTTTAAAAATTATCTATGGATATTTTTGAAGCCTACATCTTTAAAATGTGCATACACAGGTCTGCAACCTTTCAGCCACAGTCCTGACTGATTAATAATATAATGTTTACAGACTTGCTTAAAACAATTTGGGATCTTAAGGAAATGGAGACTATTCTGCTATTACTGTGCACAGGGCAAGAAATATTCAAAGAAATGATGGCAGTACTTGTATATTGGGGAACCCACTTACAACACACACACCTCCAGACTTACACAAGGCCATTTCAGAATCACCAGTTAATGTCATAGGCTTGTCTTTGGGGTTGTTGGAGGAAAACTGGAGTATTCAGAGGAAATCCCTCATTGATACGGGGAGAGCATACAAATCATACAGACAACTGACTGTTCTAATGCTTTACAATAATGTTTTATGGAAAAGCAAATGACAAGAATATTGTGCGCTTTAAATGTAATCTTAGAAGATATTTACTTCCATACGCTTACAATCAAATAATGCAAATTGTTGCATAAACAAGGTATACTTAATAAATCAAAATACGAGGAATGTTCAGAAAGTTTCCTCACTTTTTTTAACCCACTTTATTAAAAATTTCAAAAACAAATTACATCACTTTTCTACATAGTCACCACTGTTTGCGATGCAATTTTTCAAGCATCGTACCAACTTTTTAATGAGCAAGTACTACTCCTCCCTCCTTCACTGTTTCCAATGAAAATATAAAAGTGCGAAAACTTTTTGAACATCCCTTGTAATATGGCTTAATTGTTCATATTAGAGCACTATCGAAATATTAAAAATAATATGAAGTGAGTTATAATTTAATGATCATCCTTTATTCAAGTTTTGTGAAGATATTTGGCTCTCATAAAAGTTATTTTGCAGCTTGGTATGCTCTGGGATTGTTCCCTTTAACATTATGATACTTATACTCAATAACATTCATCCATGTCCATTAGTCTTGATTTTAAAACCTTATCCTTAATCCCAGCTTTACTTTAAGAGATGTTATTTTGTTAAGATTGTATTTTAACAAAAATACAACATATGTTAGAGTACTACCATAATCTAATTTCAAGTTCTACTGTATTTTCTAAAATAATTTACCCATGAAAAGTATAGTATGTTCTAAATGTGTGCCTTGACTTAAGCCTGTGGCATTTTATCAATCCTGTGGAAAAATAAATCAAAAGAATGATAAAATTGTTTAATGTTGATATTGTATTATTTATTCTCACATGTGATAGTTCTGTATTTAGTGAGCGGTATAATCTATCTTCCATTTTGCCTTGTAGTTTGTACCGTTGTATTGTATTTCTGAGGTGGCAATGATAGATTGGCCATCTAGCTCTGTGAAGAGGATGACTTGTGGTCAATTTTGAGTACCCCCTGGAAGGGGGTCTCTCTCTGAATTGCCTTTCCCAAGATTTCCATTTTTTTTCCTATAAGGTTTTTTGGATTAATTTTTTTCTTGTCTTCTTAGGGAGTCAAGGCTGGGGGGCTGTCAAAAAACATGGCTTGTGAAAGCGCATTGAAGGGCTATACTTTGGGCTATACAAGAAATAAATTGTTGTTGTTGTGATTTTATCCTAATATGCTAATAATGTTATGTCATCCAAGCATAACAAAATTCACCTGGGAGTCGTGGATGTGCAAGAGAAGAATAGAGGATTATTTGCTGTACTGCCCTGTGTTGTGTCATATAAGAGGAACAGAACCTATTAAAAAAGAGCCACCAGGTGGCACTGTCGTTCAAACTGTAGTAAAAAGAAAAAAAAAACCTCATAGGTTCCTCCAAGTTCAACATTTTGGGTTGTGACATAATCTATGGTCTTGCGCTGATCAAATTATGGAGGTGTGTAAATTTGGCAGAGATTGGTCCAACAGTGTGGATTTTCATACCAGACTTACATCAATGTGATGATGCAGGTTCTGCTCCATGGTCCCTTCTTGCTTTTGAGAGTCTTGAACTCGACACCGTCGGTAATGTCACTGATGAGCTTGGCAGTGAGACATAACAATGAAGCAAGGGGATGGTGTAAAAGTGACAAGTGCTTTTATTAAAAACGTCCATTGCGACTGATGGACGTCTGAAGCGGAGATCCTTTAGCAGCTGTGATATTTTTTATATTATTTCCTTATTATCCTGAGATATCCTGTATTTATCCAACCCGAGGGTTCTACTATAGCATATATAAACATGGTCGGCAAGAAAGGGGCTTAGAAAGAAATGGAAAAGAAAACTAAAGCTGCATCCAAGCTCTGACTGACAAGTCCAAGTTCAAGCTCAAGGTATGGCCTTTCAGAGACTGACCTGGAACAGATAGGTGAAAACCCAGACTCCTCAGGACCACGGTCCAGAGCATTGTCTCCAGTTGAGAGCGAAACGGGGAGCGAATGTGCGAGTGACGCAGGTCACAATAGCTCACCGATTGGAGAAGATCATTTGAAACTGGAAAAGGCCTTGCAGTCCGCGCTTTCACCTACTCCATGCAAGCCGGGAACATCGGCTGTAATACAGCCCGCCACTTCACGTACGGTGCTCGAAAGCAGAAATGATCTGTCCGAACTGAAGGTGATGATCGCTGAGCTCAGGCAAGAGATAAAGAATGATATAAAGAAAAGCGAGAAGGCAAGTGAGAAGCTGCAGCAGGAGCTGTAAGAGCTGCGGCAGGATAACAAAGACTCGGAGAAACGCGTATATATCTGCTTTGAGGTGGCCTTTAATGGTATGCTGGATAAAATTGAGGAGCACATTCAGGAAAACGTGTCTAAACTGAGCACATTTGCCAATCAGCTGGAGGATGTTAAGCAGGCATTCACGACTCGAATTAAAATAGCCGAAAATCTAGGATCCACCGCTGATGGAAAAGCAACAGCTGCCAGTTCCGAATGCAAAAAACTCAGAGACAGACTTGCTGCTCTGGAAGATGGAAGCAGAAGGAATAATATTTGAAGCGAAGGTCTACCTGAGAATCGTGAAAGTCCAAACTCAGTGAAATTCGCAGCTGAACTATTCTCTAAAATAATTGGAGAGGACTTTAAATCAGATACCGAGATAGCAGCAGCTTATCGCATACGTGGATCAAATACCTTTAGACCTAGGTTTTTTATTATCCACTTTGAAAGATTATTATGTAATTTAGATGTGATGGCACTCCTCAGACGCAAGCAAGAGATTATATTTGAAAATAACCACATTCGTATTTTCCCTGATTTCTCTCCCGCAACAGCTGCTAAAAGTACAGCCTTCTACAACATTAAAGAGTGGTTACGGCAAGCTGATATCAAATACAGCCTCTTGTACTCTGCCAAACTGAAAGTGGGTGTGCAAGGCCAATACTACGTCTTTTCCAGCAAGGAGGAAGCAGAAAAGGAATTAAGAAAGCTGATTCCAACACTATTCTGAAACACAATAGTGAGTCGCATCCTGTCATGACATGGCAAGGAGATATCACCTGCTCTCTGATCCACTTGTAACGATACGGGTATTATAATTATACATCCTTTTCATTACTCGGACACTTTCTGTTTATGTTTTAATTACAGTTATAGACGTGTGTGTGGAAGAAATTAACTTTTTTACTTTTTTTTCTTACTACCCTAAAGAAGACTGTTTAACATCATGTCCTTGGTTTATTGTTATTATTGCATTAAGACTTACTATGCTTATCCTGGGCCACTTTCTAACACCATCCCCTGGGTTTATTATCTTATTACTTTAAGATTGCTGAAGATTATATTATATATTTTATGCTTATAGTTTGTTAATGATTATATATAATCATAGTTTGTTAATGATTATATTTTAGGCATATAGTATTTAGACTATATTGTCAATAGATATCTCTACTTTTTAATCCTAAACGCCGCTGCATGGGGGCTTGTTCTGCTTTGGACGTGCTCTGTCTCTAGGTATGTCAGAGGACCGAGACTTTGTGAAGTGGAGTCCAGCCTCATGTGGGGAGGCAAAATGGGGGGGTGGATAAGGGGGGGAGAGAAAGAGAGCAGGCTATATCTAATCTATCATTTTAATCCTTATAATTATAACTACCAACGTAACAATAAGCTGCATGGCAATAACTCTTGGGGAAATAGGAAATTAAGGTTAAAGCTGTCTCACTTCCAGTTAAGATTATAAAATGACATCAAAAACTCAGAATCAATATCTCCATGAGGGGACAGTTAACTTTGTGAGCTGGAATGTTAAAGGCCTGAATCACGAATTAAAGAGAAAGAAAGTACTCTCTCACCTAACAGGTTTAAACGCTAAAATAGTATTTTTACAGGAGACCCACTTACTAAGCAAGGATCAGTTCCACCTGCAAAAGGACTGGGCTGGCCAAATGTTCCATTCTAGCTTTACAAAGAAAACTAGAGGTGTGGGAATTCTCATACATAGAACAGTCTCATTTGTAGCATCAGATCTAGTATCTGATCCGGAAGGGAGATATGTGAAGGTCATGGGCAACTTATTTAACTGTAAAATGATTTTGATAAATGTTTATGCACCTAATGTCGATGATAAGGAATTCATACAAAACATATTTGCATCCATCCCCAATGTGAACACTCATAAAATTATAATGGCTGGGGACTTTAATTGTGTTTAAAATCCACTCTTAGATAGGACTACTGTCACAGGGGGGATGACATCTAACACTACAAAGATAATTACACAGTTTGTAACTGACCACAACTTATCAGACCCCTGGAGGTTTCTAAACCAAAACTCAAGAACATATTCTTTCTACTCACCAGTACATCATTGCTACTCAAGAATAGATTATTTCTTTATAGATAATAATTTCTTGCCTACGATTAAACCTTGCAAGTACGATGCTATTGTTATTTCCAACCATGCACCTCTGATCTTGGCGCTAAAGTCACTATGCCCCACACACTCACCTCGTAGATGGCGACTTAACCCACTTCTACTAGCAGACGAGAACTGTACAGAATTTATATCCAAACAAATCAGTTTCTTCCTAGAGACAAATACATCCTCAGAGGTTTCTGGGAAACTCTAAAATCCTTCTTAAGAGGACATATTATTTCATATCTTTCCCACAGGAATAAATAAGAAACCAAGAAAGTATCAGAACTAAAAAACAAAATTACTAGAATACATGAGGAACATGCCAGGCTTCCAAGCAAGGCTCTACATAGGAAAAGGCAGGCTCTGCATTCAGAACTCAACCTCTTGACAACTAAAGAAACTGAACAACTAATTTATAAATCCAGACATCATTACTATGAAAACGGAGAGAAAGCTAATAAGCTTTTAGCTCAACAAATCCATAAGCAAGAAGTTTGCAATGCAATCCCAGTAATCACCAACACGAATGGAGACGAAATCATTGACCATAAAAATATAATGCACACATTTAGAGACTACTATAAATCCTTATATTCTACTGAGTTTAAAGAAGACAACACACAATCTAATGCACTTCTGGATACATTACAGTTACCACAAATAGATGCTTTTAGTGCGGAGGAACTGGATAAACCTCTGGCGCTATCAGAATTACTAGATGCTATAAAGTCATTTCAAGGTGGGAAAGCAGCAGGCCCTGATGGCTACCCTACAGAATTTTATAAGAAATTCTCCGCTCAGCTAGCTCCCCTCCTATTAGCAACATTTACAGAAGCTAGAGACAATCAAATTCTACCTCAAACTTTTTACCAAGTATTAATCACTGTCTTTCCTAAACAATATAAGGACTTATTACAATGCGCATCATGCAAACCAATTTCACTTCTGAATAATGATGTTAAGATAGTGCTGCCTTTGGTAATATCACAAGATCAAACTGGATTTATCAAGGGTCGACACTTATCCTCCAATCTTCGACGCCTGTTTAATGTAATATACTCACCAACAAAGTCAAACACCCCAGAAATATTATTATCATTGGATGCAGAAAAAGCATTTGATATGATTAAATGGAAATACCTTTTCACTACATTAGAGAAATTTGGGTTTGGCCCGAACATTTGTGCATGGATCAAACTACTGTATACCAATCCAGAAGCTTCTGTTTGTATTAACAACATTTGTTCAGACTACTGTAAGCTAGAATGTGGTACCAGACAAGGATGTCCCTTGTCACCACTGCTGTTTGCAATCGCCATTGAACCACTGGCAGTTCACTGTCGAAATTCCTATCAGATAAATGGGATTATCAGAGAAGGACTGGAACAGAAAATTTCTCTATATGCAGATGATATGGTACTGTATATATCAGACACACAAAATTCTTTGCCTGCAGTCTTAACAGCACTTACAGAATTTCAAAAGATCTCTGGTCTCAGAATTAATCTGAAAAAAAGTGTATTCTTTCCAGTGAATTCTCAAGCATATAATATTAGACACCCTACCTTTTATCATTGCAGATCAGTTTAAATACCTAGGGGTTAACATCACAAGTAAACACAAAGCTCTTTATCAACAAAATTTCACTGTCTGTATGGAAAAAATTAAGCAAGACTTGCATAGATGGTCAACCCTTCATCTCATTCTAGCGGGAAGAATTAACGTTGTTAAGATGAATATTCTTCCTTAGCTTCTTTTTTTATTTCAAAACATTCCAATATACATCAATAAATTATTTTTTAAGCAATTAGATTCAACAATAACATCATTTAATTCAACAATAACCTCATTTATTTGGAACTCAAAACATCCATGTATCCAAAGAGCGACCCTGCAAAAACCTAAGGCAGAAGGTGGCATGGCTCTAACTAACTTTCAGTTTTATTACTGGGCAGCAAACATACAAGCTATAAAAACCTGGACACAAATAGATGAACATACACAGGCCTGGTTCGCAATAGAAGTAAAATCCTGCAGTACTTCTTTATATTTCCTGCTTTGTGCCCCAATAAATACAAGGTATCGGCAATATACTAATAACCCAATTGTGCTTCACTCACATCAGAATATGGAACCAATGTAGAAAGCATTTTAAGATGGAGAAGCTTTTATCTGTGGCACCTCTGCAAGAGAACCACCTCTTTCAACCCTCGCAAACATATGCAGTTTTTAATATCTGGAAAAATTTCAGATTAAAATGCTCAGAGATCTTTATATAGACAACATCTTTGCATCCTACAAACAATTACATTCAAAAATTAACTTTCCAGCTACACATTTCTTTCACTATCTTCAGATTAGGAACTTTGTTAAACAGAACCTGCCCGATTTTCCTCATCTTGCACCCTCGTCCATGCTGGAAAAAATATTGCTCAATTTCAAGGACTTAGACACCATCTCTGCAATATGTAAAATTATTTTACAGTCCCTCCCTTTCAAAGATCCAAGAGGACAATGGGAAAAATATTTCTTAATCAATATATCAGAAAGGGAGTGGAAAGTAGCAATGCAGAGACTTCACTCGAGCACCATATGCGCAAAGCATACAATTATTCAACTCAAAAGTTATATATCGAGCACATCTATCTCGCCTAAAACTGTCCAAAATGTATCGAGGGCAAGACTCAACTTGTGAATGCTGCAATCAAGTCCCAGCCTCACTGGTCACATGTTCTGGGCCTGCACCAAATTAACATCATTTTGGACAAAAATTTTTAAGTGCCTTTCAGATTGCCTTGGTGTCACAATCCCTCCTAATCCATTAACAGCTGTGTTTGGTGTTCTTCCAGATGGGTTTAAAGTGGAGAAGGACAAACAAACTGTGATTGCATTCACTACACTTTTGGCACGCAGACTTATTTTGCTAGACTAGAAGAATCCTAACTCTCCTCTTTTAAGTCAGTGGGTAACTGATGTTTTATACTATTTGAAATTGGAAAAAATCAAATATTCAGTTAGAGGATCTGTACAGAATTTTTAAAAAACCTGTCAGGATATAATCAATAAAATTTTAGAATAAGCTCTTAAAGCACTGAGGAAGCAATTATCTCCGCATTTCTTTTTCTTCTCCATTCATCTCTACTGGCCTATTAAACTCATCAATTTAGGTATGTTTACAAGCCTTAAGTTTTACCCCGTTGGCCATGCTCTCTCTCTCAAGGGTGGGGGTCGACTTGTTTTTCAATCCTATTTTTTGTAAAAATTGATTGATTTGTATGAATGATTACAATAAAATTAATAAAATTATAAAAAAAAAACAAAAAAAAAAAACAGCAACAACAATCAAAACGGTGTCCAAATAAATAAGTGAAGTGTCTCCAGAAACTTTTAAATAAATAATCCAATAAAAACAGGTGAAAAGTGGAGGTTAAAACCCTTAAGAAAAAACTCTCTTTAAAAAGCAGTCTCTTTAAAATCCAAAGCACGGTGCCTTCTTTTTACCTGGCGACTCCCTTGCTTCTCCCATCAGGCTTCTCAACAGGGAAGTCGCCTTAACTGCAGCTGACCTTCTGTCTACTCGACTGGTCTGAATGTTTCCCGATCCCTGGCTTCGGTTGCGCACCCTCCAGACCGAGACTTGGTTTTCCCCCAGCGGCCAGGACTCTCATGT
The DNA here is from genome assembly GCF_900747795.2 of Erpetoichthys calabaricus. Lineage (NCBI taxonomy): Eukaryota > Metazoa > Chordata > Cladistia > Polypteriformes > Polypteridae > Erpetoichthys > Erpetoichthys calabaricus. The sequence goes on from NC_041396.2 coordinate 146,207,153, forward strand.
TGGGGAATCCATCATCCAAGCCTCCCGACTCAGGCTGTCTTCCACGGCGAGCCATCCTTCTGCTGGTCACTCCCGCTCCTCACGATGGTCAGCGGGAGTGACCACTACCAACTGCCCTCGGTGTCGGCCAAACACCCCGCTAGGGTTCACTGTCCAGCTGCCTACGAGTGCTCACTCGCTCGCTCTCTCTCTTTCTCCCTCTCACTCATGCACCGGCTTTCTCCTTGCTACTTCCAGCTTTCTTCCATACTCCTGCAACCTCAGTTTCTTCACACCACCACGCCCCCTCGCTAAGCCGTGAGTGTGCCGATTGTTTACTTTAAAAACTGGCCCTTTTGACATGAGCTATGGACCCGCTATACCACAATCAATAAACACACACACAGATTTCGAGTTTTATATAATAGATACTCTGTTTATGACTTGATTTTTATATTCAGCTGCAATTTTGTCTAGTGCTTAGCTGCCTGACCACTACAACTCACAAATTAAAATTACATATTAAGCAGTCTTTAAGAAAAATATTTTAAAGTTCTATTAATTTTAGAATGAGCTCCACAGCTCTGATTTGCTGTCAAAAGTCTCCAGTGCTGAAATAAATTGTTTCTAGTAGGCAGCAGTAGCTTTTTCCAAAGTAAATTACTTCCAACCAGTGGTACAAATACATTACAAATTAAATGTATTATTTTAGTCTGCAGCATCACTTGTTTATTTTGAGTAGTAGAGTTTAAGTACACAAGCAGTACTCAAAATTGTAGTGAAAAAGTAAATCCAAAAAGCAAAGAACACAGCCAGTACAACAAACTGTGAAGAGAATGGCTGAATCAGGCTGTTTGAGAAGAACATGGCCAGATAGCAGCCCAAGCTGCAAAAGTATCATTTGAGCAAAGCAATGGGTAAATTGTATAAAGTGAGCACATGCAAGGAAAGTGCAAAGGGGAAGAATTGGCTGTAAAGATGCTTTCATGAGAAGCCAGGGTTGAATGGAAAATTTCCCATTTTTCAGTCATTTTTTAGATCCAATGTTGCAGAAATGGAAGCAAATTATGATAAATCCTGCTAATTCAAAAGTACAAACTAAAGAGGGTATTTCAGGTAGGTTGAAATAGCAGAGCTTATATGTTTTGATAAGTGTAAATGATTGAAGAATGGCTGCTGTCTTAAAAATAAAGAATTAAATAAACAGATTCTGAGATTTTGTAAGTTTAAACAGGCATTAAACAATTTGTGGGTTTGTTTTTAAATAACCAAAATAAGATAATTCTGACAATTTTTTGGTACTTAAGACCAATTTTCTTTACTATGTGGTGTTTTATACTTAAAGCCTCTGGACTGGTTACATTTCAAATACTCCTTCAGTTATTTCTTTGTTCTGTCTCCTGATTGAATGAGTTTGTTAATCCCATTGAGGTGGAAATGTCAAAACCCCAGATCATTTGTTTCTGTGAAACTTTCTAGACAAGTTGTTCCTAGAGGCAGTTGGAGTCCTTTGAGGTATATTGTAAGATTTGACAGTGAACTGCAAAGATGTAATCTTACTGAAATTAATTGTGGAAGTTTATCAGTCCATAGAGATGATTTGAATAAGACTGAGAGGGAAAAGAGGTCTCTTTATGATAATTATATGTAGCTTGACAGACAGGCTTTTAAGAGAAGTGTTTTATTTTTAGGAGAGATTTCAATTAAAGCAAGACTAAAGGTATACAAATATTATATTTAATAACTATTAAGAAATTACCAAGGACATTTTTTAATTAAAAAATTTATATTTAGGTTTTATTAACTTTTTGAAACCAATTTTTCTTTTATATTCGGACTGTAGGGAGACAATCTTTTAACTTCATTCTTATGCTCTCGGTTTTATTTCTGCTTGTATAAATTAGATCTATAGGGATCATGCTGGAAGATGGCATTAAAATTAATGAACTTAGCACTTTACAAATGCCATTAGGTGAACGATTAATCTTGAAATAGATTTAAACATTAAACACTGTGCTATTTGTTAACAACAGAATAATAATTCTCTTTTACATTAATAGGTGAGTATTTTTCAAACATATGTTGGCTTTTATATTGGTTAAAACCCCAGATTAGTACATATTCCATAAAACTATTCATTTCAAGTTTATTTACTTTCTGTAATATTTTAAAGAAACATACATATTTTAAAATAAAGTAACTTGGTTTTGATGTTTATGTGTCTATATTGTTATTTTGAGAGCTTTAATTTCCTTTCTTGTTTACTTAGGCTATACCAAGAAACTTATTTTTGTATATTTAGTAAAGTTTAAGTCCATATTTTTATTATGTCTAGAGGTCATATATAATTTTGGGTGATCTATACTTTAAATACTTATGAGATTCTCTTATTTTATATTTAAATCAACATTCCCATATCATATTAGTTTAAGTTAAAAAAGCTAATGAAGTAAATATTAATACATAGACTCAGATATCATAGGAAAGTATTGCTGCTGGCAAGGTTGTTCATATTCATTTTCTAATAATCTTTACAATTTCTTGTGATTAAGATGCAGTGTGTACTTAGTATAAAAAATCATTATTGAAGATTGAATTTTCAAGGACTGGGGAGTTTGGGCTAATTTTTGCTCTTTTTTTACCATTTTTTTTCAATTTTGTTTAGTACTTTTGCTTGTTTTATTTCTTTTAGTACCTGCAGTAGTAGTCTTTGGAGACAGCAAAATGCATTGTCATACGTTTGAAAGAATCTATATATATATAAAAGCCAAATACCACTGACTCACTTATCACGAAATCTCCTGAACCATGAGGACTTGGGACTTGAAATTTGGAATGTTGGTTACCCTTGGCCCATAGGTGTCCACTAAGAAACGGTTTTAAAAATTTCGTGGTCCAATTGTGAAACTTCTTATAGTTTTTTAGACCCATTTGTATGTCAGTCCACTTTTCACGAGAGAAGTATTTAACGGATTTAGATTGTGATTTTTTCTATAATTTGCTTGAACATTCTGTTGATTTTGCAACTTTCTCATCGCGCTAAGAATCATAGTTTGCTTGCATGAGTGATATATTTGTGCTAATCTGAGACAGAGGCTGCGGGAAGAGTGACGTCAGGAGTAGAGAGTTGAGCAGGTGAAGCCGCAGGGGATTGCTAGTATTATATAAAGCAGGAAACAAACGGACGGCATAATGGTAGCACATCTGCCTCGCAGTAAGGAGACCAAGGTTTGTGTCCTGGGTACTTCCTGTATGGAGTTTGCATATTCTCCCTACGTCTGCACAGGTTTCTCCTGGGCACTTTGGTTTCTTCCAATGATATACAGGTTAGGTCAATTTGTACTGAGAGTGTGTGTGTGTGTCCAGGATTTATTCGTACCTTGTTCCTTATCCAAGCTGGAATAGACTCCAGCCCCCCAACCCTGGTCTGAATTAAGCAGGTTATAAAATGACATGACACAAGAAAATGAACATAGGTACCTCGTCAGTTATTTTTATTGGTGTTATGTTTAATATGAACAGAGATATAGACAAAGACTGAATACGAGCGTGCGTGCCCTACTGTGTGCAGCCATCTTTTATAACATAAATGCCACGACGTAACATATCATGCAAGCCAGGTAACACAAGACAGATAACCAATTGCATTCTCTGCAACTAGATGATGGCACCTATGGAAACAACCAGTGTTTTATCATGTTATCCAATGCACCTAACATGAAAGTAGCAACTAGCCTCTCGGGGTTTTATCTCTTAACAAGCTACAAGAAGCTATACAACTTTTATTTGTAACTTCTTTTCTGTCTCACTTTCTGCCTTGTATCTTGCATATTCAACCCAAGATATCTCTGTGCTGAGCTGCTTGCTGACAGGGAAGTCTCTTTTACTTTCACTCCTTTACTTCAACCTCATTTACTACTAATAGATAGCCTGTGTAAAGCATCCCTTTCACTTTTTAATGCACCACAGTTAGACAAGAAATAATAAATCTTAACAAATTGCTAAAAGCAATTAGAGAAATTAAGTAACTGTTTCGTTAAAAATTATATTTATTTGAATCCATACCAGTCCATAAGAGCAATACAGAGAATTACACAAACTAGGTGGGTTTCCTTCATTCAATCCCAGGTGACAGTTCCTGGATGACATCCTTACGTTAGGTGCAGGCTATGTATCTTTAAAAAAAGAAAGAAGGAGAGTTCCACTAAAAGTGTCCAGAAGCTAAGCAGTAAATAGACAAAGCAATTCAAGTGTCAGTTTTATCTAAGGGAAAGGCCCCTCTCAAAGTTTCCATTTTTTCTCAGGCAGCAACTGAGCTGAGCTCTTTACAAAAGTTTAAGAAAAGCAGCAACTGAACTGAAAAAGCACAATTTTTGCAACAATCAGCAACTAACCTCAAAGAAAACTCTTTTAGAAAAAGATCTAATAAAAGACAACCACACTACATCCTTTCTTGTCCAAAATGAACACAAGCATAAAACACATGCTTTCTGTGTTAGCAGAGACTTAACAGTTTCTCAAAACACATAATGTTACTAACTCATTATCACAAGCTCAAGGTTTTTTTTCCCATTGGAATCAATTATCTGCTTGAAGCTGCAAAACATTGCAAGGTCCTGCTTCACATTCTGTTTAAACTGCTTTTCCTTTCAGCTTACCCACAATTCACTGAACTTCTGTTCAGGATAACAACAGATTTAGGCTCCCTATTACATGAAGTCTTTAGGATGAAAACGTTAAATTTACCTCTCAAATAAAAATACAAGCTGAAAATTAAAATGAAATGCCCAATAATGCATTTTGCCCCATAACTAATATGTGAACATTGAATAATTTATACAAAGGAAAACCACAAAGGCTGCTATTTTCATTCCTGCTTGCAACGTTTTAACATAGAGAAGATAATGTGAAATGAGCAGTTGAGGGCTTACACTGCGTGGATGGCTCATTTGTGGTGTGAATTAGTAGTTTATGTAGTTATCTGACAAAGTACATGTATTTTTAGGGCACAAGTTAAGTAGACAAAAATGTGTTTTACATTACAGTTAATCACTGCAGCTGTTATTGCCCGCCATCTGATGCTTTTCCACTCATACTGCATTCAATGGAACAGCAAATATTTTATTGAACTTTGCTTAGCAGAGACCCATTTTGCAACAGTGAAAAATGCGCATTGCCGGTGCTGCATGTGTCTAGAAGGGCTGAACAATAAGGAAAAAGAAGAGCTAACCTTTCCTGTTCTGATCTTTGCTCTATTTTTTTTCTCATAATCATAACTACAAGCTAACCTGAGTGGAGTCAATGTCTATATGGAAAAGCACTGGAGATTTTGCTGATCTTATTTAATGTTCAGAAGAAGCTGCTAAAATTCAAATTAAAGTGTTACCCATTATGGTACTGACTTTTGCATATTGATTTTTCTTAAATATCAAATCAAATTTAAAATGTGATACATTTTACATATTTTTCCCTATATTTCCAACTATGTCTATGTGTTCTTGTTGAGCTAAATTTAAATGTAATGGTCTGGATCCATTGTAATAATTCCTATAATTATTTAAAAAAACTTTAACCATATCTGCTTCTACTCTCCATTAGCTGAAACTGAAATGCTCAACTCATTTAATTTTTTTTCGTAGCTCATACTTGTCAGTCTTGGCATTAGTTTAGTAGGTCTTCTCTAGACGTTTTCTACCATCATTATGACTTTTTTGGAGACTGGATACCAAAACTGCACACAATACTCCAGATTAGGCCTCACCAGTGCATTATAAAACTTCAGTATAACCTTGTTGGACTTGTACGCTACACATTGTGCTATATAACCTAACATTCTGTTAGCCTTCTTAATGATTTCTGTACATTGTAAGGATGTTGATAGTGATGACTCCACTATGACTCCCAGGGCCTTCTCATTAATGAGACTTTCACGTTTCCAGCATTCCATTGTGCATTCAAAGCTTTCATCTGTCACAAATCTGCTCTGTCTGTATGCTATCCAGGTCCTTCTATAATGATTTGGCTGATTTTAGATTAGCTGCCATTCCACCTACCTTGGTATTTTCTGCAAACATAACTAGCTTGTTATTTAAACTCCTATCCAGAATATTTATATATATTTAAAACAGCAGTTGCCACAGCACTGACTCCTGTGGGACACCACTTTTAAGATCATCCAATTCTGCTAAGGTTCCTTGCACCACAACCCTTTGTGTCCTGTGGTTTTAGAAAAATATGGCACCCAATTGAAGACTGACACTGCACCCACAACTCCCACTTCTTTTAGTTTGATGCCCAACCTCTTATACAGTACTATATTAAATGCCACCTGAAAATCAAGATAAATAATGTCACATGAATCTCTTTTATTGAATGCTTTGTTGCTTCACAGAGCAGCTTATTCTATTAAGGGAAAGGGATGTGGTCTTCTTGGACTTCTCGGCTCTTTCTCTGTCTTTTCCAAACCTCAAGTCTGCAATCTTGGTGTTACCTTTGATAGTAACCTCTCTTTTGAGAAACAAGTAAATTCTGTAGTCAAGAGTTGCTTTTTCCAGCTTCGTTTATTAGGTAAGATCAAGCCTTTTTTTATCTTCTAGGGATCTTGAGAAAGCTACTCATGCTTTTATTTTTTCTCGCCTCGATTACTGCAACTCGCTGTATTCTGGGATTAACAAATCTCTGATACACAGGTTACAGCTGGTCCAAAATGCTGCCGCTCGCTTTATGGTTGGGGCAAAAAAGTATGACTCTGTTTCTCCTATTTTAGCTTCTTTACACTGGCTGCCTGTTAGTTTTTGAATTGATTTTAAAATCTTGCTGCTAGTTTTTAAATCATTACATGGGCTTGCTCCTGCCTATTTATCTGATCTGTGTGTTTTACACCAGCCATCCAGAGTGCTTAGATCTTCTGATCAGTTGTCTCTTGTTGTCCCTCGTACCAAGTGTAAAACCAAGGGGGACAGGGCTTTTGCACCTGCTGCGCCTCGCCTGTGGAACTCTTTACCTCATCATATAAAGGAGTCGTCTACAATTGAACTGTTCAAAACAAGATTAAAAACTCATTTCTATTCACTTGCATTCCGTGACCTTCAGTAATACTGATGGTTTCCTCTTTGTGATTACTGTATATAACATTACTTCTATTTATTATGTATCTTATTTTATGTTCATATATTTTATTTCTATTTATGTTTTTATGTTGTGTGCTTGGTGTGTGGGTGTGTTTGTGTGTGTCCTGCAGTGGGTTGGCACCCTGCCCGGGATTGGTTCCTGCCTTGTGCCCTGTGTTGGCTGGGATTGGCTCCAGCAGACCCCCGTGACCCTGTGTTCGGATTCAGTGGGTTGGAAAATGGATGGATGGATGGATGGATGTTTTGTTTTTCTTTTATTCTATAATTGTAAAGCACTTTGGCCACAGCATTACTTTGTTGTTTTAAATGTGCTATATAAATAAATTGACATTGACATTGACATTACTATGCAACTAGTCCTGTGTGTACATAGAAAGAATATAAGGGAAAAAAAGAAAAGCTGAGTCTGTTATACTGTTAAGCATTACAACATCAGGAAAAGAAAAAGAAGGAAAGATTTTTATATACCTTCCTTAGTTAGTGCTAGGATGCACACTGTTTTTGAGTTTGAGGGGCAGTCTGGTGTCTATAAGGTGGTCCGGTTAAGGCAGCAGCAGTGTTGTGAGGTTTCCAATATCGCAGTATTGAATGATTGCTTGTGCTGGGGCTTGCTTAACTATTTGCAGCATTTAGAATAGGACTCCAATCCACTGCAGGGTTTGTCTATAAACATACCCACACTTACTCAGGGCAGAAATGGAACTCCATTTGACCTAATACATACTGTACATAGTTTTGCGGAGCTGTGTGGAAAGCTTGAGTTCCACCCAGCAAAATAATGTTATTTCATATACTGTACATCTTGCATTGTGTTTAAAGCAAGCCTATTCAACATTGTTTATTACAGGTTCAGAGATAAGATAAATAACCATGTCGAAAGTATTGAGGGGAATGCAAATTTAGTGACAGCAGAACTGAAAATGCTGGGACAGAAATCAATTAACCTTTTAAGCAGTGAATGTGTTCTTTTTGATGATGCAGTCCATTTTATTGCCCTTTGGAACTACATTAATGACTGGTGGCATGGTTATATCAATAACATCCATCCATCCATCCATTATCCAACCCACTATATCCTAACTACAGGGTCACGGGGGTCTGCTGGAGCCAATCCCAGCCAACACAGGGCGCAAGGCAGGAAACAAACCCTGGGCAGGCGCCAGCCCACCACAGATCATTAACAAGAAATTTAACCCATATATGTGTTTTATTGATTTTTGATTTGTTTACTTGGTAATTGTATATTTTGTAAGATGGTCACTAGGTTTTGTAAGCTGTTCAGATTTTCTCTACTGGCTTGCTTTGTATCCTCTTGTAGCAATTTATTCACCTGTGCAAGTGGATTTTGGCACATTTTTGTTGTCTTCTTCTTTTTAAGGTTGATCTCTTTTTTAGCAATGTCTTGCTTATTTCTTTTCATCTTGCTAGTGGTTTTTGTTTAGAAATGTACTCACACTTGACAGGTGAGAAAAGGAAATCCTCACAGATTCAACGACAGTGGATTCAGAAAGTATTCGGACCACTTCACTTTCTGCACATTTTATTGTGTTGTAGATTTAAGTTTAAATAGATAAATTTGCCAATTTTCCCATCAGTCTACACTCAATAGCCTTTACGAACAGAAAGCAAAAACATGTTTTTAGAAAGGTTTGCAAAATTATTATAAATCATATTGTGAAATCTTTCATTTATATAAGGGTTCAGACCAATAATTCAGTACTATGTAAGAAAATGAAATAGGCAGAATGTGCAATTGTGACAAACCATGATAAAACGGATTAAGCCACCACAAACCAATTATCGAATTTATAGCATTTGTAGTCGCTGTTGCCAACAATATGGTAATAAAAGAACTATGGACAACATTTTTAAGTGAGTAAATTCTTTGACACTCACTAATACCAATCAACCCATAAACACAGTTAAAATGCAGACCCTGGCCGCTGTGAGGCAGGAATGATAGTTCTGTGCTACCACTCTGTCAATGCCAGAGACTTTGTAATAAACTTACTAAACTTCAGCCTGATTAAAATTAAATGTATGCCTATTTGGTCTGCACAGTATGAGGAAAATCTGTGATGTGCAATAGTAACATTGTTCAATACTGAGATGATGATATGAATTTCAATAAATAAATATTAAAGTGTACATCTTAGCTATACAGTTCCTATGTCTTTCTGCTTTAATAGGTACTCTGCTTCCATAGACTCCAAACATTGAAGAGCCTATGCCCACTGAATAAAGAAATGAAATTAATTATTTTGAACATGCTTGTATTGAGCAAATTGAATAATTGAACCAATTAAACAGAACATTCATTTAAATAAGACTTTACAACTGTAAGAAATTAAAGTTTAATTTAATCTCCCTTTAAAATATTTTCTTCTAAACTCAACAAAAACATCTCTTGAAATAAAACAATTTCTGGGGTGAAATGACTTAAATAATTGAATAAATATAAATTAAACAATAATAAAACATAAACAATTGAAAGTAACTGAAATGTTCCCCATTAAAATCATCAAGGCCCACAACTCTGCCCACCAAGCTGCAGAGATGCATAGTATGAGAAGGAAAACTAAAATAGAATAGATCCACTAAATCAAATGAAAATTAGATAAAACCAGGAAAAATATCTACCTTGGTTATTCCCTTAGGACAAGCTTTTTGCCAAGTGAACCAACATGTAAACTTTGCTAAGTTTGAAACATTTATGTTGACATTCCCTAATGTGCTGAAGAGCCTTTCCTAGGGTGAACTAGTGGCAGGTATACAAAGATACCTCTGAACTATTTGCTGAGCTTTGGGTAGGTGATCTGCTGGAGATTCCACTAAGCCTAATGGTCTTCCTCACTGTTAGTGGTGGGGGACAGATTCAACACCTTGCTCCAGTTGCATGGAAGATGCAGTGAGAGTGGAACCTGGATTTTCTTTGAGCAAACTTCCCAATGATGCTTTTGCCTTTGTGTTGCTGAGTGGATCCATGTTTTGAGCCTCAGTGGTTGAGTTTGGTGGCCTTCAAAATGTTTGTTTGTCAGCGGTGATGTAAACTAGCTGCTCCTCCTGCAAATGCCAACTGGCCAAAGCCTCATGTAGTCCACATGTGATGTTTCCTCCAGTGCATTCCGTTGGGAAGTAGCCTGTCTGTAGAATCCAAAATAATTTCAAACAGCAGAAGTGCTACTCTTTTTCTCAACCAGGTCTTTGTCGACCACATTTTCCTCTCTCTTCTATCCTTCCTAAGCCATAGAGCTAGCTAACCTCTCATTTGGCAAAAAAAGGAGACACAAATTAATCTGAGGATATCTGACTCCTGGCAGGGGTTTCACCTAATTGGCCATATAATGTGAATGCATACCCCATAGTACGTGTAAATAAAATTATTTATTCATCATGTTTCTGACAGACTTTTGTGATGTGTTTATCATGTATGTTCACATTCCAGTGACAATAAATATATGATTTATCAGTCAGCACTAATGCCTGCTCTTGTCACTTGATTGCATGCTATGCGTATTTTCACCCTTTCTTTTTCTAGACTACCGAATTATGCACGTGCATGATGATAGTGGCAGCAATAGGCAATATGTTTGCATAATAACACAATAAAAATGTTTGTCTAGCTTTTTACAGAACAGACAGAACAGTTCACATCCAAGTGTGAATATTCAATAATGTCAGTAGCAGCACTGGAAGACCACTCTTTGAGGTGATGCTATGCCTCTGGCCCCAAATGATATGATGGAGGAAGACAAGCAGTGAAGTGAATGACACAGCTGACCTTCCATTTAATGTGGCTGAATCTAACAAAAATGTTTTGCTTTTCGCTTTTTTTCCCATCCTAATATGACACAGATATGCTTTTTGAAATATGCATGCAATCTCAAGACACAGATCAATACTTAATACACTCTTGGCTTGAAAAATGAAAATATTCGGTAAGGAAGTTAGTTGTTTCCAAGTGATCTTTACTTCCAATATAAAGCACAAAAGCAGGCTAGTTTTTTTTTTTTAATTTACAAAAAATGTGTCACTTTAGAACACAATTACATGTGGAAAATTAATATACAGGGGCGGCACGGTGGCGCAGTGGGTAGCGCTGCTGCCTCGCAGTTGGGAGATCTGGGGACCTGGGTTCGCTTCCCGGGTCCGCCCTGCGTGGAGTTTGCATGTTCTCCCCGTGTCTGCGTGGGTTTCCTTCGGGTGCTCCGGTTTCCTTCCACAGTCCAAAGGCATGCTGGTTAGGTGGATTGGCGATTCTAAATTGGCCCTAGTGTGTGCTTGGTGTGTGGGTGTGTTTGTGTGTGTCCTGCGGTGGGTTGGCACCCTGCCCAGGATTGGTTCCTGCCTTATGCCCTGTGTTGGCTGGGATTGGCTCCAGCAGACCCCCGTGACCCTGTGTTCGGATTCAGCGGGTTGGAAAATGGATGGATGGATGGAAATTAATATACAGTATACCTGTATTTACTGTGAAGAAATGACTTGAAAAATACCAAACCTATCATTAAACTTACAGTATTTTATGTTATAGTGTTATATTTTTTATATTATATGCATTTACCTATTTTATAAATAAAACATACTAATTTCTAACATGCTAAGTCAAATTTACAATCATTTACCTAATATCTGTAGTAATCTGCTCTTTTTCTTTGGCATAATTTACCCAAAATTATTAAATTCATGAAGACTATACTCCACATAAAATGCATACAGTACATGAATGTACAGTACAGTGGAACCTCGGTTTGCGAGTAACTTGGTTTATGAGTGTTTTGCAAGACGAGCTAAAATTTTTAATAAATTTTGACTTGATAAACGAGCGAGGTCTTGCAATACGAGTAATATGTATACGCTTTGTCTGCTGAGCGTCATGTGATCACAACTGAGCTGATGGTTCTTCTCTCTCTCTCTCTCTCGCTGCGGGATTGTGGGCAATCGTCTCCTATTCTCCGTCTGAGTCGGTGTGCCTCACTCATATCGTCAACATCCGTACGAGCGTATACTGTTTACTACAGCATTGTGTGTGTGTGTGTGTGTGTGTGTGTGTGTGCGCGCGCGTGAGCTGTGACGTGCGAGTCCCCGTCTTGCACCCCAAAACAAAAAACTGAGTCTCAGTACTTTAGCAACACCAGTTTTATTCTGCTTGAAACAGCAACAGCGCAATTTATTTATTGTAGTGGGATCAGCCACTCTTCTATACACAGACACAGCAGTCAGGCAGGGTTGTGGCCAAGTAGTACTGTGCCCTGTGCATTTATATTGTTCCTTCTATCACCCATCGACAGCAGACGCTTATAGCATATCTGCGATCTTTTTGGATTCGCTTTTACGGCAAACTGCTACAGCGCTGGGAGACTGTGATTGCTTTGGGATGCTCTTCCGCATGTCGTCCTGTTGGGTGGAATCCCACAAGAGTTTAGAAACTCACTCACAGCAGCCATGATTCTTTTCAAAGGTAAAGTGCAGGTTAATTTGTTTTATGTATTTTTACTTTATATTTTGTAGTAATCATTTTTATATGAATAGTTTTGGGTTGTGGAACGATTCATCTGAGTTTCCATTATTTCTTATGGGGAAATTCACTTTGATATACAAGTGCTTTGGACTGCGAGCACGTTTTCTGGACCGAATTATGCTCGCAAACTGAGGTTCCACTGTACATATAAAAAAACATTCACATTCCATTTAAACTACCAGATTACAAACACAGTATTATATAGGTGAAGTAGTACTGTATCAAAGGGGAAAATAACAATATGAGAATCGCTTTATAAAAGGGTTGTAAGATTGCCATGAGGTCCACTAGAGCCTGCCCTGCCAAAGTTCTAATTTTTTCCCACTCAGTTCTAACTTTGCTCCTGTGGCTACTGGTTGACTTTAAAAACCCACTACAGTGTCCAAGAAAGGAAAAGTTGATAAAAAGACAGCTTCAAGAGAGACATGGGGCAAAACATAGAATTGTGATGAACACAGAGGTACCTATGTGTCATGAGAGTAGAGTAAAAGTGGCAGTAGTCTTTTGTTAATCTGTTATGGCCCACATTGAATATATAAAGTGTGTGGATCACTGAGGCACATATAGCCGCCCTAATCCGACACAGACAGGCAGAGACGCAAGTGTTGCACAGCACACATTTTTATTTCTGTGGGTAAGTGCTTTTCTCTAGCTCCCTAGAGAAACACAATCCAAAGTGCCATGCACAAAAACACACTCTTTTTCTATCCTTCCTTCTCTTTCTCTCTCTGTTTCATGCTCTTCCATTCTCTTGCCTCCACTTCTCCTTCAGCAAGCTTCATCCTCTTCCACCTGACTCTGGCTCCCTGAATGGAATGAGGCGGCTTATTTTAAGCTGGCCTTGGGAGTGTTCCTGGTGGCTCGTTAATTAGGCCTGGAATCACTCCCAGGTGTTGTGAAAAACCAAAGCAGGGCTCTACAGCTCCTCCTAGTGGCCCCCACGGAACCCAACAGGGCCATGCCAAACTCCAATTCCTAGCAAGCCCTGCAGGAATCCATGGTGCCACAACCACTCAGGAGGGCTGCCCTCTAATGTCCTGGGGGAGGTAGTGCCTTGCAGATACCCTCTCTCCCAGTCCTTCCATCCAGCTGGCATCCCAGCTGGATAATGGCAATGGTTATTTTTGTCCCTCAAAAAATTTAATTTTAAATGCCTAATCAGCAATAACATAAATAAATGTGAAGACACAGTGTTAATTTAAAATGTTTCCCATCCATACTAGCATTTTCAGATCGTTTTCTGTCAGTTTTTAATTGTTAATATTTCCTATTAGGCATGTGTGTTTCAAGTGTTTCAAAGCACAGTAAAGATGAGATCACTAAGGGAATTCCAATAAAAATTATGTTAGTGCCTGATCATGTAACATTCATTTTTAAAAAGGTCAGCTTTTCCCTTTTACATTTCAATACAACACCCAGTGTTCAAATTTATACACTTTGGAGAGTATATCGACAAAGATTAATTTTTGGTGTCAAAAACACCTTTCAGTGTGAATTGTAGGCCAAAATGAATTAAATATATATATATATTTTTAAATCTAACCATGTTAGTGTGGACTACGGTTAATAATTTGTGGTTTTCCTTTAACGTTCCAAAAAAGTATGTGTTAGATTAAATGGTCATGGGTTTATTCCATGAGTTTGCTGTATGATGGGCTGATGCCAGCTTTAGTTTTGTTTCCTGCTTTGGATACAATCCATCAGGTTAGACCATGACTTCCCTTAAATCTGAACTGGATAAGCGGATTAGACCCTTGGTTGAAGGAATTATTGTCAGTGTTGTCAAATAAAGGTATAAATAGGAAGCACAAAGTGCTTTTCCAGTACAATACAGTGCTATTTTATTTTTAACAAGATTTTAGATAACCAGTACTAGTAGATGATATTAACACATGGCAGATGTGTCATTGAGAGGTAAGAATCAGTAAAGTGTATCATTTTGGCAAAAAGCTTTTTGCCTTCCAACAGTTTAAAAATGTGTTATTGCTAACTGTGTTTTCATGAAATAGTGAGGAAAGATGCAATGATAAATCCAAACATATAAAAACCTTTCCATTTGCAGTTGTCCTTTGGGATTTTTTTTTTAATTTTAAATCATATTGTTGACAATTCCAGTGAAGCAATAAAATTAACTTTGAAATTTTTATTTATGGCATGTCAGAAAAGAAACACCTTGTTTATTAAAAATAGAAAATATGAATCTAGCAAGGTCTTATGATAAAATTAAACTTGATATATCATATTTATAAATTAGGAAATAAAAGAATCTTGATATAAGTTATTTATAAATAAGAAAATTAGTAGAGTTATGTTATTATTTGGAATGTGTTATTCCTCTGATTATTTCTGTGAAATTTCATTGAGTGGAACAAACGCAAAAGAAAAACTATTAATTAAATAAGACAATTGAAAAAGTATAGAAACCCTTCCCACTTTCACCCAAAAGCCTCACTCCCACACAGCTCTGCAAAGAAGATGTTAAGAAAAAGTTCTCAACAGTGGCAAGAGAGGACCAAAGTCCAACCATCAAGGCAAAATCAATCAAAATTAAACGCTAGAAAGTCAGTATTTCACATCACTTCTCACCTGCAACACAGCTTCCCACCTGTCCAGCAGCACACAGAAATACTCTTCTTAAGATTGGAGCAGGATGGTTCATTAATCTGGGATGTAGAAAGTTCAAGAAGTGTAAGTTTGTCAAACAATTTCCAGTGACTAGCATTAACATAGTTTTGGACCTTTTGATGAGAAGCCAGTGAAACTTTTGCAGCAATGGTACTTAATTAAAAGGTCCTCTGCTGAAAGAATGACAACAGTGGTCAAGGAAGAGAAACATATAAGTTGAGGAAACAAGTGTTAGTAGAAAGGATTGAGGGAAGAACACTAAAATGGATGAAAGAGAGAGAGAGAGAGTTACATTAACAAAATTTGTGAAGAAATGTGCTGGATGCATTAACAAAAACACTGATGGCAATGTTTTTGCCTATTTATAATTGGTGCTATCGTGAAGATTATTTTTCTTGAGTGGTGTTTTGGTGTCTGACCCCTTTGGCATTCTGGTGCCCATATTATATACAAGACTAAAACAGGGTTTGAACTTTGTGTAAGTGAAGCAAGAGATTTTTTATTCTTGAACAAATCTATTTAATTTAATTTGAAAAATGACTTTGTGACTTGTGAACTTTGGTTATTTCTGCTAATAGTATAATGACCATCCTTCTGATATACCTTACAAGAAAAACGTATTGATCAATGCTACTCTCAAATCTGACACAGGACAATTATATGGAAAGTTTTCTCCAATTGTGTCTTTTTCTAAGTGAGCTTATGGAGGGACATACCTTTTAGAAAAGAATAATGATTAGAGACAAAGGTACGACTTTTCTGTAAATAATCTACTATATAATAAAACACTAAGGTTCTGTGTCCAGTCCCTTAGAGTGATCTGATTGGTTAGTTTGACTTTGGCGATGCAGTCTGAAAGAGGAATTGTGAGTGTGAGCTGTGCAAGGAGGAGTAAAGGCATAGGAGGCACGCCTTTATAAAATCCGACAGGAGGTGAGAAAGGTGCCTTGAAAATAATGAGAGTCTGAGAAGCAGGCTTTACAGGAATGTGCTTGAGAGAGGGTGTGTTGGTGAAGAGGCATTAGTAAAGGTATAAGATGCCCACTGACAGAGTCGCCGTCAAAGACTAAAAGTATTAAACTGAATAGGAAGCGAGAAAGGTACCTTGAAAATAATGAGAATCCTAGAGGGAACCTTTTATGGGAACGCACTTCAGAGAGAGTGACAGTCACGAGACATGAACACACACATGAATACAGAAGAAAGACATCAAAGGTACACATAGTACAAGAGATTACAAATATGTTTTAATCATTCTGAGTCCCATCTTAGGTTTCATATCAGTAAATGAGACAAACTAATTATATCTTCTGAGCCTAAGAGCCAGCAATTTAGTAGGTTTTGCCACAGACACAAATATCACATCCATATGTGCTAAACTTCAAATTCGTCCTTTTGGAGAAGTTGGGAATTTAATTCCAGCCTGGTGTGAGTAATTAATGATTTGTACCTAGGGTCCACCAAATTATGGCATTCATTCCCTAAAAATGAGAGACATGGCTTCAGATCAAACATCCTCTGTGCCTTTCTGAATATAGCCTCTGCCATATTATTGTTAAAGAAGACACCCATTGCTGTTTGATTGCAACACATGATGTCCATCCATCCATCCATTTTCCAACCCGCTGAATCCGAACACGGGGTCACGGGGGTCTGCTGGAGCCAATCCCAGCCAACACAGGGCACAAGGCAGGAACCAATCCTGGGCAGGGTGCCAACCCACCGCAGGACACACACAAACACATCCACACACCAAGCACACACTAGGGCCAATTTAGAATCGCCAATCCACCTAACCTGCATGTCTTTGGACTGTGGGAGGAAACCGGAGCGCCCGGAGGAAACCCACGCAGACACGGGGAGAACATGCAAACTCCACGCAGGGAGGACCCGGGAAGCGAACCCGGGTCCCCAGGTCAACACATGATGTCACAGCTATATAAGGTGGTGGCACACTCTTCACAGTGTACAAGCTCATTAAATTAAAATCAATTATAAAATGAAGTGCAAATTTTTATCATAATTAAAGAAAAGACATCAGATTAGTATTGATTTATAATTTTAACCATGACTTTGGATCTCATGAATTCCTGACACTTTGCCTACCATTGTGAATACTCTGTCTTCATTTCACAGGCCACTTTTTTAAATATCCAGCCTTATGACTTGCCAAATAACATCCAGAAATTATGCAAACAGAAAAAGATGGTCACTTTACAAAGAGAACAGGTGAAGTTAGGGGTACATTGACAAATGGCAGTGGAGTATTTACAGTATCTAATATAGGAATTTGTTTCAATACCGATAATTATTTCAAAGTCTTTAAAATGTAGAATTTGACTAGTTAGTTTTCACAAGAATGAAGACTGGTAAAGAGTCATGCAATATGCAATGCCCAGTACCTTCTTTTTACCACTGATCATCACAGGCAATTATCAAAATCTGCCGAGAATGTTAGAAAATCTGAGTTTAGCATTTTAATCTGTAAGCTGTAATCCATGACAATACAAACACATAACATTTGTGCCCTTAGCCAAGGCAGAAGACAGATCTTATGACTCAGGCGCCGCCGAGAGTGGCAGCCTTCTCAGCAGCTCCGTGTACGACTTTATTTTTCTACTTTTATTTTTCTCTTTTTTATTGATCACTCCTATCACTTTATTTTATGTGGATTCATTCCCTGGACACACTTACTTTTACAACGTGGGCATGGATTTTTACACGCCGAGACTCGTTTATTCAAGTACTCAACTTAGAGCGCTGAGAACAAATGCCAGTGCTGGTGTGGTTCCCTATTTACCCAACGAGGTAAGAAGGCAGTATCGTGGCAGCAGAGCTGGCACTAAGCGAAAAATGAAGCGGCTTGCGAGAAAGTGGCGTTTTAAGCCCTCGGTGCCTTCTGTGATTCTAGGAAATGTGAACTCAATCTCAAATAAGATTGATGAACTGGCTGCGCTGGTGAAAAATGTCAGAACCTACAGAGAATGCAGTTTGTTGTGCTTTTGCGAAACGTGGCTAACTTCCACCATCCCAGATGCAAACGTGGAGCTACCCTGGTTTAACACAGTTAGAGTGGACAGAGATGCAAGTACCTGTGGGAAGCACAAAGGAGGAGGACTTGCTCTCTATGTTAATACACGGTGGTGTAACCCTGGACATGTAAACGTCAAAGTCTCCACTTGCTGCAGGGACATCGAACTGTTGGCAGTAAGTTTGTGTCCCTATTACTTGCCCAGAGAGTTTGGCCATGTCATTGTGGTTATCGTTTACATCCCTCCTCGGGCGGACGTGGAGACAGTGAGTGACATCATCTATTCTGCTGTTGCTAAGTTACAAACGCAGCACCCTGAGGCGCTTGTGCTAATCGCTGGAGACTTTAACCATGTGACACTGGACAAAACATTACCTGCCTTCTCCCAGTATGTGGACTGTAACACCCGGGGAAATAAGACTATTGATTTACTGTATGCAAACGTTAAAGACGCATACAGCGCCACCCCGCTGCCTGCGCTTGGGAAAGCAGATCATAACCTGGTTCTGCTTCAGCCTCACTACAAACCAAGAGTGAGGGTCCTACCTACAACTACACGTTCATTCAGGAAGTGGTCCCCGGAGGCTGAGAAGGCTCTGAGAGAATGCTTTGGAACTACAGACTGGGATATCCTGCAGGGATCACATAGTGAGAACATTGAGGAGGTTGTTGACTGCACTACCGACTACATCAACTTCTGTATGGACATTGTAGTTCCAGTAAGAACTGTACGCTGCTATGCTAACAACAAGCCATGGATTACAAGTGACATCAAGGGCCTTTTGAACCAAAAGAAAAGGGCCTTTAAAAGCGGTGATCAGCATGAGCTCAAGCGCGTGCAGAAGGAACTCCGAGTCCAGCTCAGGGCGGCAAAGGAGCAGTACAGGAGAAAGCTGGAGCAGAAGGTGCAGAATAACAGCATTAAGGAAGTGTGGGATGGGATGAAGATCATCACTGGCTGCAGCTCGAAGCGGGGTGCCACCATCGAGAGAGATGTGAAGAGAGCAAACCAAATGAACAACTTCTTTAACAGGTTTGACCACCCTAACCCACTCTCACTCTAACCTCAGAGTACTGCACCCTCCACACATCCTTCTGCTGATACCAGCATAGGAGAGACATCCCCACCCATAATTACAACAGCGCAGGTCAGCACAGAGCTGAGGAGACTTCGTGCAAGCAAAGCAGCGGGTCCAGATGGAGTATCGCCACGACTGCTGAAGGTCTGTGCATCGGAGCTGGGGGGTCCTCTACAGCGCATCTTCAACCTGAGCCTGGAACAGGGGAGAGTCCCGAGGCTTTGGAAAACATCTTGCATCACCCCAGTCCCAAAGGTATCACGTCCTAGTGAGCTGAATGACTTCCTGCCTGTCGCTCTGACGTCACATGTGATGAAGACCATGGAGAGGCTGCTGCTTCACCACCTTAAGCCAAAGGTTCAACATGCCCTCGACCCTCTGCAGTTTGCATATCAGGAGAAGGTGGGAGCAGAGGATGCCATCATCTATATGCTACATCGATCCTTTTCCCACTTGGACAGAGGCAGTGGTGCTGTAAGAATTATGTTTCTAGACTTCTCTAGCGCCTTCAACACAATCCAACCTCTGCTCCTTAGGGACAAGCTGACAGAGATGGGAGTAGATTCATACCTGGTGGCATGGATCGTGGACTATCTTAAAGACAGACCTCAGTATGTGCGTCTTGGGAACTGCACGTCTGACATTGTGGTCAGCAACACAGGAGCGCCACAGGGGACTGTACTTTCTCCGGTCCTGTTCAGCCTTTATACATCGGACTTCCAATACAACTCGGAGTTCTGCCACGTGCAAAAGTTCGCTGATGACACTGCTATCGTGGGCTGCATCAGGAGTGGGCAGGAGGAGGAGTATAGGGACCTAATCAATGACTTTGTTAAATGGTGCGACTCAAACCACCTACACCTGAACACCAGCAAAACCAAGGAGCTGGTGGTGGATTTTAGGAGGCCCAGACCATTCATGGACCCCGTGATCATCAGAGGTGACTGTGTGCAGATGGTGCAGACCTATAAATACCTGGGAGTGCAGCTGGATGATAAATTTGACTGGACTGCCAATACTGATTCTCTGTGTAAGAAAGGACAGAGCCGGTTATACTTCCTTAGAAGGCTGGCATCCTTCAACATCTGTAATAAGATGCTGCAGATGTTCTATCAGACAGTTGTGGCGAGCGCCCTCTTCTACGCGGTGGTGTGCTGGGGAGGCAGCATTAAGAAGAAAGACGCCTCACGCCTGGACAAACTGGTGAGAAAGGCAGGCTCTATTGTTGGCATGGAGCTGGACAGTTTAACATCTGTGGCAGAGCGACGGGCGCTAAGCAGGCTCCTATCAATTATGGAGAATCCACTGCATCCACTAAACAGTGTCATCTCCAGACAGAAGAGCAGCTTCAGCGACAGACTGCTGTCACTGTTCTGCTCCACTGACAGACTGAGGAGATCGTTCCTCCCCCAAACTATGCGACTCTTCAATTCCACCCCTTAAACATTAACATTATAAAAAGTTATTGTCTGTTTTTACCTGCATTATTATCAATCTTTAATTTAATATTGTTTTTCTGTATCAGTATGCTGCTGCTGGAGAATGTGAATTTCCCCCTGGGATCAATAAAGTATCTATCTATCTATCTATCTATCTATCTATCTATCTATCTATCTATCTATCTATCTAGATACAAAGTGACGTTTGCTTCCAAAATGGTGCACATTTTTAGTTAAAAAATGGTAATATGTAATTTGAGGACAGTACAATTATTATTTATTCAGTTTTATTGTTGTGTTTTCTGCTTTTAAATTAAAATTGCACTGTGTTATTTTAACATTTGTAATACCAAATACTTTTTTAACCCTAATAGTTAAATATTGAAAGTACACTTTTAAAATGAATAATAATTTAAACTTTGTCTCAGTGAGTGTCTAAGTTAAAGTCTTACATTTTTCAAAGAAGGTTTAAAATATTACCCAGTGCAAAACTAATTAGATTTTCAGCACTTCATGTTTCTTTTTTCTGGCAGCTGGCATATACACTGAACTAGAATTTGAAATGAAATGTTTTTATGAAACCAATAAATTATTATTATATAAAGTCAGTCATGTACATACAATACGGTCATACAAATAATTAAACTGACCTGTTTATACATATTACCAGATTTACATTAGATAGTATGCCGTGTCACAGTACAAGTTGGACAGACAAAAAAAATGATCACATATAAAAAAACAGCCTAATGATCACATTAATCAAAATGTTAACCAATGGAGAAACCACCAAGCACAAGGAAAGAGGACATCAAGACAAGATATAAAGATCATTAAAACAATAGCATAGAAATAAATGTATAATAATAATAACTCATTATTAAATAAAGGATGATTATGGGATATTGGGAGTACCATCAGACATTCCTATATACCACTAGGTGCATAGTTCATTATGTAGAACATCCAGTGTACAACAGAGAATATTGATAAGAAAACAAGAAAATAACTTTACCATTACTTTAGTCTCAAACCATCTAATGTACTACAAACAGACTATGTATGTCATGCCCCACAGAAAAATGTCTCAAGATACATATCACCATGCATGAAGCCTAAAAAGTAAATGTCAAATCAAACCCATTGGCAACCGTAACTTCAAACTCTGGATTTGGAGAACAAATGTAAAATAAAATGTCACCACCTGAGTACCAGAATCCCATGAGGTCTACTGGACAATGTAAAAATGTTCCATATGCAGATTTAGTAGGCTAGGACAAATATGTCGAATTCGAAAAGGAGAATGAATTGCTGCTGTAAATGGATAAGGAATAAATTATCCATTGGTTTTAGAACTGTATTAGTCCCCTTTTCAAGAATATTCAAATATGAGTATGGAACACAGCCACTTGTGTTCAACAAAATGTCCAACAAAACCCTACCGACAATAATGTTTTTATAAACACCATAGGGGTGTAGATCATCTGCCTCCAAAACTCTCAACTTTATGTCTGAAATGGAATATTGTATCTGTATGAAATATCAGAGGACCAACTGGCTAGTGGCCCTGTTTCTAATCATACCTTTATTTTCTGAGATTCTCAATTGTACAGCCCTTGTAAGCTTGCCCAGATAGTACAAAGTGCAAAAAAGTAGGTAAATCTCTCCTTTTATGCTACAGTTCTTTCAGTTTTTTAAAGTGTTAGAAAAATGATTGCTTATAATCTTGTCACATTTAAGGACATTAGAAGAACTGCTTCATTTCAGGCTGGGAAAGTGACCAGGCTTTCCAAAATAGTTTAACAGATTTTCATGTTTATGTGGCAGTAAATCACAGGTCTGGGGACTATTTCAGAAAGCAGGATTAGTGTGTGATCTGGTTAAAATAAATCAGGATTCACAGAAATCAAGCTAATTGTCTTCCAGAAAACTTGGATTTAGCCAAACCTACATTTCAGGAACAGATTAAACTAGAATTACTTTATCTGTGAGGCCAAAGATGTGCTTATCCTGCTTTTTGAAACAGGATTATGATTTGCCTGTTCCAGGAAGAAAGATCTGTTGAAATCCAGCTCAGTTACTTGGACAACCAATGCCCTAAAACTAGCCTGCAAATCACAGGTTTAAAGCAAAGGATTAATGCTTTGAGCTTACAATAATTATGGAGAAGAGCATCCAATCATTAAGATCTAAATTTGGAAATGTCCTGTCAGAAATGCTGATCTTAGCTGCACTATTTAAGATGAAGAGAAACCTGACAAAACTTTGAAAATGCCATGCCCTTCCTGAATGAACAACTGACACAGAAGGACAACTCCTTTACCAAATTCTGCCCATAAAACATAATCAGACCACGATCAATCATTCTAGCATGCCCAGAGACATGTCTGCATGAAAGTCATCATTTTATCTCAGAGACTTTAATATGTCTGAGCAACCTTCTAAAACATGACATGTTCAGTCACACATCATGGCTTTTGGCTGACACCAATGCAAAACATGAACATTTAACCACATTAGAAATGCCACACATATCAGCAATGTGATCAATTACGTCCAGTTAAACAGCTTTGTTAAAAACTTCCCCAACAAGCACAGACACACTAGAGATGGGATTAGATTTTAGTCTAAAAAAAAAAAAAAGTTGTATCCTATAACTGGCGCATGCCTTCAGCAGTATATTTCTCTGCATAATAACCATAACCTAATATAGCCCCCTCCTTGTATAATAACAGATGGATTATTAGTGCTCTATGTTCAGTCTGAGTAATGTAGAAACATTTATATTGTTGCGATTAAATCTGCTTAACATCCTTCCCAACGAATAAACCTTTTACATTCAGGTGCATTAGGACAACTTGGTGGAAAATAAGACTTGTAAAAAGGAGTAGGGGAAATCATACCTGAATTATCCTGAAAATATGCAAAAAAGCAGAGCTTTGTAATAAATACTTTAACAGTTCCAGCTGAGCAATAAATGGTCTCTATTTGGGAGTGGGGACAAATGCTAAATCTTTACAGAGGATGCTTGATTCAGCCCCAGAAAGCTGATCAGTTGAATGTGTAAAATGATCTAGACAACACCGGAAAGAGGTTTGGGGGCAGCTGCCCGTATACTTGAAATTGTATACTTGCCAAAATTGTAGCAAAAGATGTGGTTCAAGTGGTACAGATAAGTCCATAACCAAGAACAAAACAAACAGGCAATCATGGTGGTTATATAGAGAGAAAAGAGAAATTACGTTATCAGAGATGAACTGGAAGTGATGTCCTCGGGGCTGGGACTGGAAGTGATGTGGCTGGACCCGGAAGTGACGTCCTTGGGGCCGGATGTGTCGTGGCCAGAACCGGAAGTGATGTTATTGGGCCAGGAACTGGAAGTGACGTCTTAGGACCAGAATCGGAAGTGATGTCTTCGGACCGAAGCAGAATTTCCTGTGATTGGTCTGTCATTGGAAATGAACAAGGATTAGTGCACTCTGCCGTCCTCTGGTTTGGCGAGGAATTGCCGTCTTTTGAGCCTTTTAGCTGCCTCCCATGCACACATGTGTGACAAAAGATTAACTATAGGAAATTCACCCTGCTATTGCTCATATGTGTGGTTGTAACTGGTGGATCTTTCTAGCATGATTGTGATTCCTAAAAAAAAAGGTGACATAGAATGAGAGTTCGAGGAAGACCTTGACCTCACATTAAGAGAGGACATCCCTACTGCTATTTCACAGCATTCATGGCTGTGGACTAAACCACTATTATTACTACCCTGGTCACATTTTGACAACCATTTATATTCAAAACCAAATGTGTAGTCTTTAAAATCTCAAGTAATTTTTTTCTGTCTTTGAACCTGTCGGTCTTTCTCAAAATCCGCAATATATTTTCTATTGTCAGATAAAATTACCTCTAGATTGGAAAGGTCACTTGTTTTTATGCAGGTCAGTTTCAATCTCTTCAATCTGTGCCAATAAAGTAGTTATGATCAGCGAATTTCACCAAAGCATTATCTGCAGAAAATTTGCTGTGATCACATTAACCCTTGTTCCTCGAATCATTTAGTGATAATTCATCTAGCTTAGGAAAACTTTTTTCCCACACACCCCATAATGCTTTGTGAGGCCAATGCGACATCCCCCAAAGCTGTAACAGTCAACATTGGATGGGACCTCTCCCTGGGTATATAATTCTTATCATTTACATTACAGAGTCTGTGGGACTTAGTGGTAAAACAGATAAGTAAATACAGTAGACCCCCGTGAAGTCGCGGTTCAGGGTTCGCGGACTCAATCATTCGCAGATTTTTCCTTAGAACCTAACTATTAATTGTTAGCGGAAAGCACAAATATCCTCCGCAATTTTTTATGGCTTTTTTCGTGGCAGTACTGTGCTGTAGAGAGAACAGGAAGCAACCGCTGACGGAAATGCGGTTTGGGATGGTGAAAGTATCCAATCTGAGAGTGTTATTCATTTCTCCTTGCTGCTGATTAATTGCTGCCCTGTGACGCGTCTCCAGATGAGTGGGTTTACCACCGCTGAGGGAAACGCAGTTTGGGATGGTGAAAGTAGCCAATCCGAGAGTGTTATTCATTTATCCTTGCTGCTGATTGACTGCTGCCCTGTGACGCATTTCCAGCTGAGTGTCTTTGTGTTTTCTATTTTGCTATTGTATTCATTTTGTTATTCTTAAATGCACAAGATGTCGCCAAATCGCCCTGCACCTTCTAAGGCTTCTGGCACTGAGCCTAAGCACCTGAAGAAGTTTAAAACACTCCAGGAGAAGGTTGAACTACTGGATTTGCTCCGGGAACTAAAACGTTATGCTGCAGTAGCACGCCACTATGGCATTAATGAAAGGACCGCACACTACATAAAGAAGAACGAAGCAGAAATCTGGAGTACCGTATCTGTAAGTTTCTGTGATAGTGCCAAAAAGGTAACGACCGTAAGGAATAAAAATATCGTCAGGATGGAATCTGCCTTGGCATTGTGGATCACCGACTGCAGTAAGAAGAACATCCCCTTGGATGGTAACATCATCCGTGAGAAAACACAGAAATTGTACCAGCAGTTCGCTACAGGAGACAATGTAGCAACTTCCCATCACAATATTCCTGAAACCTATAAAGAAAAGCCAGCACGAAACCCCACCAGAAGAAAACCCATCCAAAGATACAACTCCTCCTGAAGCGCCTGAAGAAGAAGCGCCACCTGAGGAGTTTTAAATCCTCTGCATCGTACTGCACAGCTGCTTCATCATCATCATCATCAATATCATTCATCATTGGTGAGTACCCGTACATTTTACTGTATTTTAATTAAATGAAATTATTATGTACTAGCAAAATACCCGCGCTTCGCAGTGGTGAAGTACTGCTTTAAAATTTTAAATAATAAACTGAGGGAAAATATACCAATAATTATAAGTTAAGGATCTCTTTGTATACCATGTTGTCAGTTCGCCCCTCCGGTTGTAATATGACCAAGCTGTGCGCTGAGCTTACTGTTGAGCATGCAACGTATAGTTGGCCATGTGAAAAGCAAATCAAGAATGGCAAGACCGCGTCAGCTGCAGAGCTCAGCTCGGAGCGAAATGAAGTGAATGAAATGAGGTGAATGGGAGGGGAGATGATCACGTGACTCCCCAACCCCCCTTAACTCTCCATCCCGCCACAAACACAATCTCTCAGATCCCAACTCTCCTTTATATATATAGATTTACTCTACTTATAACAAAGAAAACGACAGCACATACCAAAGAAAACGCGCTTGCATTAATTACAGTACGTATAGCGGTAAAATCGCTATTTTATATTCTAGCACCGTGGAAGACATAGCAGTACAGTACTGTACTGTATATGGGTTTACCTTTACATTCTGTTTTTCGGTAATGTATTAAGGTAATTTTTTAGGTAATATATTAATGTATTAAGCTGAGTTTGCAATGAAATTAAAGTGTTTTTGGGGAATACTGTATTTAGGGTTTAAACTATAAAAATAGGCATTTAAAAGGCATTTTTTAACCACATCCAAAAGTCGCGGTTTTTCACAATTTGCGGGTACTCTAGGAATGTAACCCCCGCGTATTTTGGGTGTGTACTGTAATGCAGGGTCTCAAAATTTAATTTTTATGAAACAAATGCAGCATAAACAACAAGTTATCTCTGTTTGTCACCATATGTGCAGGTCGATCTTCAAGTTCCACGCCAGTATAAGAGAAGGAGGGACGTGCCCAATGCATGCATAATTAGCCAAATGGAGATAATAAACAAACCTTGAACCTGCCAAAACACAGGAGACTATGAAATAATAATAATAACGAAAGATTTCTTACTACTTACATTTTCTATCTTTTTGATAGAAGAAAAAGAGCAAAACATCAGCAAAGACAGTTTGGACAGCCTTCAGTACAACTTCAAAAAATAGAATGACCCAGCGGCTTCAATCATGACACGCCACTTTGAGTTTTCTGCCTTTAAAAGACCTACAGATCATTTCTGACTTTTGACTACAATTTTGGCATTTCTGCTCTATTTTGGCGAAATAAATGATTGTGTGCCTCTAACTGCGTTCTTTCTTCTTTGATCGCACAGTGGCACGGTGGTGTAGTGGTTGACACTGGTTCTGCACAGCTCAGGATACCTTTTTGGCCACAATAATTGGTCCAGCATAGTTGACAGACATTTCCCTACCTCTTAGGGAGAAATTAAAGATGATTGAACCATTATAAGCCAGTCAATTCTAGTTCATTTAGTTCTTCCCCATTGACTTCAATGCATTTTGCCAAGTTTGGCAATGTTTGCAAATACTTCCGCAATTTCACTGATCTCGAGGTGAAGCGAACACAGTAGAGTTTACACATCACTAGTTCTGAGATGTGTAGTATAATGCAACAAGACAAACATTAAAATGATTCTTCATAGGAGAACTGGGTCCAGTGTCAGTCTATGTTAACTCAAACAAATGCTGAAACTAGATGCATTGCAGTCTGCTTTAGGTGCTTATGGAAGGGAAATCCGTGTAAAGTCAGTTGTGTAGAAAATGGTGCTATGAATAGAATATCCTGTCCAGCTTAGCTTACTACCTTTATTATGGCTCACTTGAGAGTGGAGTGACATAACAGTTATTTACAGGACTGTAGGATATCATTTGAATATATACACACATTTTAAGTCTATTCTGTGCTATGTCAAGTATATGAGACGAGTAACCACAGTGTAAAAAGTATACATCAACTCTGTTGTGTAGTAAGACATAGTATTGAAAAGTCTGAAAAAGTGACTGAAATCTCGAAAATTTTGTCAAAGCAAAGTTTCTTGGAAATTCACAGATGAAACAAACATCTTGCACATTAAATCCACTTTGTGTTTTAGGAGGAAATTGTTCCTTCATTTAAGGCAGTGTCCAAATCTCTCACATTATTCACACATACTGTATATGTGCATATTGCTATTTATACATTATATACATATATATATATATATACTGTAAATACATATATACAGTATATATTGAAATGGCAGGACCCTTAATTCGCTTCAGTGGGGACTGCTGTTAATGTTCCTGTAGCTCAGTTACCAACGTCAAAGTAGCAGCCGCAGCAGCTGAAGCATTGTCAGCTAACATAGCTGACTGATGATACAAGCAGTGAAAAATCAATACGTCTTAAGGTGTTAAAAGGGACTTGATTCTCTTTACAGGACACTCACACAATAGGATAGATTTTTACCTTATGTTTTAGATATTGAAGGTGATGAGGGCAGTGAGGAAATACCTGACATTTTAAATGAGCTCTTCCAAAGTCCTCTGCATGTGCTGTTAAATAAAAGAGGAAGCAGAGAAAGCTAGCTTATCCCAAAAACTAGATGATTCCATATTGACATCTTTTTTTAAACAATCACAAGAGGAAGGCAAACACATATACTGTATACTGTTAAATCTGAATAGCTGCCCACACTTCTTTTTTCGTTGTAGTTAAAGTGTTTTTTTATTTGGTAGTTAGCAATTGAAAAGTATAGAATACTTAAGACAGGTTGTAATTTCTAGCTGTCATAGGTTCTAAGTCTTTTATTTGGGACACTTATAAGAAATTTCAGATTCCTTGGCTCTGAAACAGCTCTGCAGCCAAAAGTTAAACATTTTTTGTGCTTTGATATAGTCAATGCAGAACTATTCTGAAAATGTTGTGCTAATTGTGAAATAGTCTCTTCTCATTGTCCTCCATGGGTCCCATTAATTTCTTTGCTGATTACTGAAGTTTCATCAAAAAATAGGATGTGACATAGGTGGTCTGCTTCCCTACGTGGTCTACTGATATATCTTATTGATAGCCAGTTATGTTATTTCATATCATAAATAATTCCCATGTTAAAATCAAATACAGCAAATGTGGGAAAGGTATTGACCAATAAATTTGTTCAAATGGGTATTACTTGCGAGATACTAACTGGTCAGGCAACATAGTTTATTTTGAAACTAATTAAAGACTTATGAACTTTAATGTATATTAAAAATAAATCCTAGTGTGTTTATCATTGACAGGAAATTTAACTATAGAGACAATGTTGTAGTGCTCATTCTAAGCAACCCTCGTCCATTTCTAGCATGCTTGCAGGACCCCTGCTGTAATAGAAAGACAAATCAGAATTGGCAATTTTGACGTAAAAATTCATGGGGATAAATTGGCACTATAATCCCTAAACATGAATTTATTAAAGAAGTGTCCTGAAATTGACACTCTCTAAAGTAAAAAAGTCTATGTTCACATGACAAGCCTTATTGCTCAATTCCAATATTTTGCTCAGAGCAGATTTGCCTATGTTGACGGTTCACATTCATAAGCACAATTGACCTGTATCGAACTGTAATGAGAACGCATCCATCCTCCATGCATGAGTACATTGATACATTTGTGCATGAGTCATCTGCATGACCAATTATCATATTTGTGAGACAACTCATGCTAGCTGTATATGATTTGGTTAAGAAGGTGAAAAAAAAGCCAAATGGCTAGCTTTTGATGTTTTTGCAGCAATTGCTGGCACTGCAGCACCAAGAGATGTATGTGTACAAGAAAGAAGTCAGCAATGATGGGACTGTGACTGTTTTCAAAGCTATCCTCTATTGTTGTTATGCAGCACTGCTGGTGCTGGCTGATGGCAACAGCAATCAACCCATGCGTATAGGCAAATAAATTAATCAGTTTCAATCTGACCATTCTCATTCATGTTGTTTTTCCACGAATTGGATACGTATATGATCTAGGACCACATATGAAAGTGACTCAAATCTGATTTGAAGAGATTGTATTTCTGTGTCCACACAACTCTGAAAACATCATGTTTCTGTCACATTAAGGCAAAAAATCAGATTTGAAACTCTTCAGCCTGTTAATGTGAATGTAGCTATAGACACGCATTCAGGGACCGACATAACATTGGGATCACTAATGTGTCTGTAAACTTTCAGTATGTTTTAAATCGATTTGCTTAAATAATTAGTTGCGAAAAAAACAACTTCTTGCACTGTAAGGCACATCATGCTAAACATAAAAGTCTGTGTGTGTCCTTATTTGAAGCCCTGAAGCACAGCATGTCACATTTAAAGAAGAGGATAAATAAATGCCCAAGCTAGGAGTAATTAAAGTATTGGGGAGTCCCTGGAGCAGATGAGTTGTCATAATACCAAACCCTGATAACAGTATCCGGGTTTTGCTTCATCTTTAGTTTCAAAGTCTGTTATGCATTTCATGTCACACATTGAAGAGATTCTGAAAAGCATGGGCAAGCACTCAGCACTCTAGATATGGCAATAATATATTGGCAGTACCAACCAGAGAAGTCAAATTCCTGGAAAACAATCTTCTTTACTCCTGACAGATTTTTTTTTATTAAATACCCATTTGGGCTTCATGAGATGTCTTTAATATTTCATATCATAGTCAAATTAATATACCATAGTCATATTAATGAAAATATTTTACTGTTGTTGTTTGACTGAAAATTCAAATGAAACAGTAGCCTTCAAGACGGATAATAAAGTGGTTACTGTTTCAAACTTTGAATATACAGTATTACCAAAGTAAAACTTTCAGTTGCAGGATACAGTAGTCTTAAAAATTTCTGATATTAGTTTGATTATAATTTAAGTAACATTTATATAATATTCCTAATATTCCACTTCACCCCTTTCTGCCTATGGAACATCTTCTGGTTCTCATTTGCTAAGGTGTGTTAAATATTTTACAGGGATGCATGTCTGTTCTCTATATGGCAACAGCTCATTGGCTGTGGATCTCGTATTCTAGTTTTTCAGCTCTATTATGATTACAGGTTGGAAAGTTGACACATTCAAAACCATATACCAGGGAACAGACAAAATAAAGAAAGCTGATAGAAAAGTAATGGGTTGAGGCATCCTGTGGCTGTCTCCACGCATTAACAAAACTGGAAGTGCGAAGCACGTTAACATGGTTTTATTTCCTTATTGTAATTCAACACTTTGTATTTAATTTATTAATCTATCATTTGGTGTTTAATGTTTGATATTAGTTTGTATCCTGATAAACTCCTTTGATCTTTTTCTTTGCTATTATTCCTTTTCTACCCTTTGAATGTTTGTAAAACGCTTTGACAATAGGAAAGGTACTATATAAATGTATTATTAAATTTATTGTATTTTCCAACTGTTCTGTGCAGCACATGTGTTTGTTAATGCAGACATGTTAACCTGATGTTTTCATTTTGATACTTTCATTAATTGTGCAGTTTTTGTGACTATGTATCAGTAAGTTAGGCTATTCAACTGTTTGACCTAATAGGACTTTTAATAGTTAAAAGACAGAGAGGTAATAAAAAATCCCATAAGTACATAAAGCATGTTTATTAAAGTAAATTATAACATTACTTAAGCAAAAGGTTCATTTGAAAATTAAACATAAGAGATGCTTCTTTGTAGCTCCTGTCTCATTTAGCCTTGATTTGGGTCCGTCAAGGTCCTAATGTGCCTAACATATAATGCAATCTTTAGTGTCTCCGTGACTGTGTGAGGCCTTATAGCCAGAAGTCAGGTCAGATACTAGGCACTGATGTTAACAACTTTGAGATCCTGGATATTTAATGGTCTCTACACACAGTGACAGAACATAAAGGCCATATATATTTAATGTCATGAACATAGAATTACAAAGTTCTGACATATTCATTGTTGATAAAGATACTGAGCTTTAAAGTTTTGACCCTTCATTGTCTAACTTATATAATACTTTACCATCCATCCATCCATCCATCCATTCTCTTCCGCTTATCCGAGGTCGGGTCGCGGGGGCAGCAGCTTGAGCAGAGATGCCCAGACTTCCCTCTCCCTGGCCACTTCTTCTAGCTCTTCCGGGAGAATCCCGAGGCGTTCCCAGGCCAGCCGGGAGACATAGTCCCTCCAGCGTGTCCTGGGTCTTCCCCGGGGCCTCCTCCCGGTTGGACGTGCCCGGAACACCTCCCCAGGGAGGCGTCCAGGAGGCATCCTGATCAGATGCCCGAGCCACCTCATCTGACTCCTCTCGATGCGGAGGAGCAGCGGCTCTACTCTGAGCCCCTCCCGGATGACTGAGCTTCTCACCCTATCTTTAAGGGAGAGCCCAGACACCCTGCGGAGGAAACTCATTTCAGCCGCTTGTATTCGCGATCTCGTTCTTTCGGTCACTACCCATAGCTCATGACCATAGGTGAGGGTAGGAACATAGATCGACCGGTAAATTGAGAGCTTTGCCTTATGGCTCAGCTCCTTTTTCACCACGACAGACCGATGCAGAGCCCGCATCACTGCGGACGCCGCACCGATCCGCCTGTTGATCTCACGCTCCATTCTTCCCTCACTCGTGAACAAGACCTCGAGATACTTGAACTCCTCCACTTGAGGCAGGATCTCGCTCCCAACCCTGAGAGGGCACTCCACCCTTCTCCGGCTGAGGACCATGGTCTCGGATTTGGAGGTGCTGATTCCCATCCCAGCCGCTTCACACTCAGCTGTGAACCGATCCAGAGAGAGCTGAAGATCACGGCCTGATGAAGCAAACAGGACAACATCATCTGCAAAAAGCAGTGACCCAATCCTGAGTCCACCAAACCGGACCCCCTCAACACCCTGGCTGCGCCTAGAAATTCTGTCCATAAAAGTTATGAACAGAATCGGTGACAAAGGGCAGCCCTGGCGGAGTCCAACTCTCAATGGAAACGGGTTCGACTTACTGCCGGCAATGCAGACCAAGCTCTGACACCGGTTGTACAGGGACTGAACCGCCCTTATCAGGGGGTCCGGTACTCCATACTCCCGGAGCACCCCCCACAGGATCCCCCGAGGAACACGGTCGAACGCCTTTTCCAAGTCCACAAAACACATGTAGACTGGTTGGGCGAACTCCCATGCACCCTCCAGGACTCTGCTAAGGGTGTAGAGCTGGTCCACTGTTCCGCGACCAGGACGAAAACCACACTGTTCCTCCTGAATCCGAGGTTCGACTATCCGACAGACCCTCCTCTCCAGAACCCCCGAATAGACTTTTCCAGGGAGGCTGAGGAGTGTGATCCCTCTGTAGTTGGAACACACCCTCCGGTCCCCCTTCTTAAAGAGGGGGACCACCACCCCGGTCTGCCAATCCAGAGGCACTGTCCCTGATGTCCATGCGATGTTGTAGAGACGTGTCAACCAAGACAGCCCTACAACATCCAGAGCCTTGAGGAACTCCGGGCGTATCTCATCCACCCCCGGGGCCCTGCCACCAAGGAGTTTTTTGACCACCTCGGTGACCTCAGTCCCAGAGATGGGGAAGCCCACCTCCGAGTCCCCAGGCTCTGCTTCCTCATTGGAAGGCATGTTATTGGGATTGAGGAGGTCTTCGAAGTACTCCCCCCACCGACTCACAACGTCCCAAGTCGAGGTCAGCAGCGCACCATCACCACCATATACAGTGTTGACACTGCACTGCTTCCCCCTCCTGAGACGCTGGACCAGAATCTCCTCGAAGCCGTCCGAAAGTCGTTCTCCATGGCCTCCCCAAACTCCTCCCATGCCCGAGTTTTTGCCTCAGCAACCACCGAAGCTGCATTCCGCTTGGCCTGCCGGTACCTATTAGCTGCCTCCAGAGTTCCACAGGACAAAAGGGACCGGTAGGACTCCTTCTTTAGCTTGACGGCATCCCTCACCGCCGGTGTCCACCAACGGGTTCGGGGATTGCCGCCACGACAGGCAATAATACTAATACTTTACCTTTAATTTTAATTAAAACCTTGTGAATTTCCCCTTGGGATTAATAAAGTATCTATCTATCTATCTATCTATCTATCTATCTATCTATCTATCTATCTATCTATCTATCTATCTATCTATCTATCTATCTATCTATCTATCTATCTATCTATCTATCTATCATACTTTAAAATTTATTTTTATCTAAAACTGAATTTACACCAAAGTAATTCATCCATCCATCCATCCATTATCCAATCTGCTATATCCTAACTACGGCATCACGGGGGTCTGCTGGAGCCAATCCCAGCCATCATAGGTTAGAAGGCAGGAAATAAACCCCAGGCAGGGCTCCAGCCCACCGCAGGGCACACACACGCACACACACACACACACACTAGGGACAATTTAGGATCACCAATGCACCTAACCTGCATGTTTTTGGACTGTGGGGGGAAACCGGAGCACCCGGAGGAAACCCACACAGACATGGGGAGAACATGCAAACTCCACACAGGGTGGACCTAGGAAGTGAACCCAGGTCTCCTAACTACGAGGCAGCAGCGTTACAGCTGCACCACCGTGCCACCCCCAAATTAATTCTTTTATTGAAAATGTGACCTTATAATGAAAAGGTTCTAACAGATGATATGCTATTGACTAATGCTCATTGTACCCATTTGTTGTGGGTGGGTAGGGTAGCTCAAGTTCTGGTATTATCAACGTTGTAGTAACACATTTACATTTTTAATTACCAATTACTAAGTGAACAGCACAACTTTGATCAGAACACTCAGTGTTCACCTTATTTTAAATATTGTGGTATGACCAGTGTGTCTATGGAAGTGCATGTCATTTGTGACCCAAGTTATTAGAACTGGAGACAATGATAGAAGCTGTTAATTCTAGTTGTGTTAATTCTGCACAGAAGTTGATTGAGCCATCACTGTGGAAATGTCAGGAAAACCCCACAGTTTTAGAAGTAAGGAAAACAAGAATTTATTGATAATTATTCAGAAAAAAATTGTGCACCCATGTCAAACAAAATATTTACAATTAACAATAATACTAATGGGTCAGTTGACTTGAACTGCACAAAGAATTAATTTAGTAAACACACTAATCAGGGAATAGACTACAGTAATCCCTCGCTACTTCGCGGTTCACTTTTCGCGGATTCACGACTTCGCGGATTTTATATGTAAGCATATCTAAATACATAACGCGGATTTTTCGCTGCTTCGCGGGTTTCTGCGGACAATGGGTCTGTTTACTTGCTTCCTCACTTGGTTTGCCCAGTTGATTTCATACAAGAGATGCTATTGGCGGATTGCTGAGAAGCTACCCAATCAGAGCACGCAGTTAAGTTCCTGTGTGCTGCTGATTGGCTCAGTGACGAGTGTTGCATTAACCAGGAAGTCTCATCTCACTCATTCATCATTAACATGCTAATGCTTCAGGGGCCGTGTCCAAGCACCAACAGAAGATGCAAATGATTGCAGAAAAGGTAAAAGTTTTGGATATGTTGAAGGAAGGGAACAGCTACACCGCTGCAGGACATCGATTCTCTTTATTTAAAAAGGAGGAAAAGCATATAAGATCTACAGCCGCAGTGTCCTTTAACCAGGGTGCAAAACGAGTTGCAAGTGGACGTGATAAGGCAGTAGTCTGGATGGAATCTGCTTTAGGAATCTTTGCGACAAGGTCGACGACGTCATGACCGCCTAAAAGCTGCTACGTGTACTTCGCTATACAGTAAGTGTAAACTTATCTACCGATTTCATATTGCTTAGCAGTTGTTCCTGTTTTTAATAGAGTAAATGGTGGGTTGTAAACAATACAGGGAGGGTTTAAAAACGTCCAAATACACGTTAAATAATTAAATAAATATAGTGTCCCTACTTCGCGGAAATTCAGTTATCGCGGTCGGCCTTGGAACCTATCTCCCGCGATAAGTGAGGGATTACTGTACACAAGTTGAAGTGCTTTGATAATAGGAAGGGTACTATATATTTTTTTCATATTTGATATTTAGTACACTGAATTATTCCCATGAAGCATTAAAAGTTCAAAATGTCCACTGTAATATTATTTATATTAAGTTCAAAATAAAATATAATGCAGATGAATACTTTAATTGTTAAAGCACAAAAAAGAAATAAAATTGTACAATGCAGTTGTTTATGATGTATTGACATAAAAAAATGCAGTTGACAACCATTGCTTAAAACGTAGCTATAGATATAGATAACAGTTTCAGACATTCAGTACTTAATCAAGGATCTTGGGCAATAACAGAAAAATGTGTCCTTTTGTTTTTACTTTAGTAGTTAAATAAATGCCTAGTAAGCTTTTATAACACTCAAAAATAAAAAAAGGCTAAACGACAAATAAGAAAACTGGGGGTAGAATCCTGTTTAAATGTCTGAAGGATTCTGTCCTTGTGCTTCCATTTGTTGCAAATTCTTCTCTCTCTTTATTAAAAAAGAAAACAAACACACAAATGAATACTCAAACATGAAGCCTTATCATACTAAAAGATGTATGTATTAGTCATTGGAAATCACAACGTCTGGCCTTGTAATTTTGAATGAACCCATGCTACTTTTGGCACACTTCTAAAGATGCAATTTTACCAATGCTGAAAGTGTTTTACTAATGAATCCTTGAAATTTCACTTAAAAAATTATATATTAATATATATATATGTATACACATACACTTTAGTTTATAGCTTAATTCAGTTCACTACAACCAAAGGATATTCTCTTAGACAAGATAATAGAACTGAAAAGAAAAAGAAAGGAGTTGTTTGTTTCAAATGACATACCTGAGTGTATACTGGGCCATCCATTAACATCTTTTCAACCTCTGCTGAAGAAATCCTCTCATCTCTTTCCACAACTTTAATAAAAGCTGATCACAAACATGGAAAAAAAGAGGACATGGTTCACACAGGCACTTCATATGCTCACTAAACCTTTACTGTAGGCAAACTAACCTCTGACATGAGCTCATCCCTGTCCATCCTTTGAAAAGTGCCAACAACATGCCATGTACAAGCCATCTATCAGTTCCTCATCTTCTATATGTCATTACCTGGTGACTATTAGGATCTTTATAATTATCATACCATTTGGATGACACCATTTGAGAAACAACAGCCTGTTAAATAAGAAAATACAACAGTTTGGCATTTCAACTTCATGAAGCGGTCTCTGATAGCAGAAAGATCAACATCACAAAGTTTGTTAGTTGTTATTTGAAGAAAGTTACCAGCAATTGATCACCTTCACCATGGTCCTTCATTATAAATACAAAGAGGTGGTAGAAGGTCGTCCTTCCCTCTGATTCACATCTTCGTAAATGTACAAGACATCC
Organism: Erpetoichthys calabaricus; assembly: GCF_900747795.2. Classification (NCBI taxonomy): domain Eukaryota; kingdom Metazoa; phylum Chordata; class Cladistia; order Polypteriformes; family Polypteridae; genus Erpetoichthys; species Erpetoichthys calabaricus. The sequence continues at coordinate 146,244,568 of NC_041396.2, forward strand.
ACTGTGTTTGAGTACTGTAACACTGGCTAAAGCAATAGAAGTGCATCTCACTTTCCATCCAAAGTTATTGTGATAAAATGAGCTTGCCTAAAGTAGAATAAAATTATAACTACAGATGTATAAGTTATTAAAAATCAAAAATAAATGCATGTCAACGTAATTCCACTGATTATTCTAATTTCAGTAACACATAAATAAGTAAAATCAAAAACTAAGTTCAGCTAAATTTAAAACATGTATTCTATAAAAAATGCACTTAACTTGACTTTTAAGAACTTTGTTTGATCCCATTTGTTGATGTAAAACTATAACATGCAAAAATGACTGGCATGGGCTAAAAAATAAACCAAATTATAAAACAGTTTATATAGGTAAAATCAAAATAAAAACTGAGAATGCGAACGGTAGTAGTTATAAATCACTGAGTTTGTCTATAACTGAGTAAATACAGAGAAATTGGCTTCCTGTGCTGGATTTAACTCATCTGATACTCATAGTATATGGTGCCCATTTGCAGCCAGAGAAAACAATAATTCACATATAACCACAATTGAAATAATAAAAAAACCTTATTTTTTTAAAACCCTTTTTTTTCTTCAAAAGTCTACTGAAAATAAAACAAAAGTGTTCAAATTCTGCTCTACCATGTACAGACATAAACTGTAACCTTTACATTTTTCAGTAATTTCAGATATTTAAATTAAAATACTAGCGTGTATTTTAGCCGATATTAGGTGAACCTTGTCTGATGTAAATAATATTACACCAAACTGTCCAACTACATCAACTACTGAGGCATTTACATGCAGTAGAAAATGAATAGCAGCATATGAAAAAATATGATAATATAGAGCTATCAAAAGTGATAAATAAATAAATATCACTGAAATATATCCAATGATGTTTTAATAAACAATGTAGAAAAATAAATTCATTGACAGGTACATGTTGGCTTAAAGATTACTCTTAGAGCCTGTATTAGCAGGAATAAAAGTACAAAAACCTCTGTAAGAAATTGCAGTTTTGTGGTGCGTGCCTTAAAAGTTACTTCTGTATCTCGTTTAAAATCCTTCAAAATGTATCTAGGGCAAGATTCAATCTGTGAACGTTGCAATCTAGCTCCAGCCTCACTTGGCCACATATTGTACTTTAGGCATTTACCAAATTAACATCATTTTGGACAAAAATCTTTGAGTGCCTTGGTGTCACAATCTCTTCTAATCCATTAACAGCTGTGTTTGGTGTACACCTAGATGGGATTAAAGTGGAGAAGGACAAACGAATCATAATTGCCTTTACCTCGCTACTAGCACATAGACTTATCTTGCTCAACTGGAAGAAACCAACTACACCATTTTTAAGTCAGTGGGTAACTGATGTTCTGTGCTATTTGAAATTGGAAAAAAATACATATCTCACTTAGAAGATCTGTTCAAAACGTTTTAAAAATATGACAAGATCGAATCAATAACATTTTAGAATAAGCTTATGTATCGGGGAAAAGGATCGTCTTACCTCTGTAATTAGGTGGAACCGTGAAGCAGACAGGACCGCAAACACAGTCTTGAAAAAACATTGGTTGAAGTTAAATTTAATAGACAACCTCAGATTGTTGCTAATTGGACTAATGGACATTTGATTGCTGTGTGCTAGCAACAACATGATTTTCTGAGGTTGAATTTGATTGACATTTACCCAGCCACTAGGTCTGCCCATAATTTATCCAGGCTGCTACTACACCCTTCTCCCTCGGGCTTTGATGGTATGTACTTAATTCTCTCAGTCTGATACTGCCTTCGCTTTCCGAGGTTTGAATGTGTCCACTTCAGGTACTAAGCTATTTTTTTGGGAAAATCTTCAATTTTTAAGCTGTCCTTAGGCTATTATTTTTTAAGGACCCTACTGTAGGGAGGGCTATGTAGCGGAGTTGGGAAATGGGAAAGAAAGCATATAGTCTTGCAAAATTATACAAACCAAATAATCCAATCAGCAGGGGTTAAGAGCACAGTAACATGGTGTCTGTCTTCTTATTTTGCAGGTACATAACTATATTTCTCTATGTTATAGGCTCTAGAAAGTGCTATAAGATAATAAAAGCAATAGTGGAAGGAGTGTACACTGATTTTAGGCAAATAATTTATACTGGAAAATCAACAAAAGTATATGCAATAGAGTTTCATTGTTTTCCCTTTGTATTTGTATGAGCAGACAAAGGTGGTATTTACATAATTCTGGCCAATGTTATTTGTATATCTATGACAGTTCTTGCATATTCAAAAGAAATGTGCTACTGGCACTGGACTTAACATATTTAACTATTGTCAAAGAATAAAACGCTTAGTTGTTTGCATTTGCTTAAAGATGGTTTCATTGATACTGATTATAAAATAATTTTTTTGAAGCAGTGTAAACTAGTGTTCTCAAAAACATCGAACGTCTCGATTCCATCATGTACAAAACGGTTTCAATATTCATTTTTCATGGTATCAGTTTTACGTACCCCACTACTGATATAATCAGACATTGTGCACATTGCGTCATCTGAGTATTACACACATTGTTATGAAGATGGCTACCTCAGCGGTGTCAGAGCTTTCTCCATCACATTTTATTAACAAAGAGTACAGATGCAGCAGCATCTAGAAATACTTTAGCTTTGTGCCAAATGAAAAACCCAAGGATTCATGCAAACCTGTGTGCAACTTGTGCTGCCGCCATTACAGACAAAGGGGGGAAATCACTACCAATTTAGTCAAACATTTAAAATACCAGAACACAACACAGTACATAGAGATTCGAGATGTAGTTAATTAAGGAAATATATGTATGTGCCTGTTGCATTTGATGTAAAGATGTGAAATGTGTCTTTTACATGTAATTTGTTAAGCATTTCCCACAATAAAACAACACTCTGCCAGTTGCATTCAGTACCATACAATCTTTTGAGGTCATGTACATTGGCATTGTAAACATTTAGAGTCATGGAATTGTTAGAAATCTTTCGGTTTTAGCACAATATATGAGGGGGGACCCAAAAATAACCGGAATTTTGTTGTTGTTAGGTTGGTACTTGTAGTACGTGGTGCAAGCGTCGTTTTTTTACGATGGCCGATTATCGTGAGCAACACGCGGCAGTGAAATTTTGTTTTCTTCTTGAAAAAAGTGTTGCAGAAACTATTGTTATGTTAAAAAAAGCTTACAAAGAAGATGCTATGGGTAAAAGCCAAGTCTACGAGTGGTTTGGCCGCTTTAAGAATGGTGAAATGTCGATTGAATACCACCAATGCCCCGGGCGTCCTTCAACATCGCGAACTGATGAAAATGTCACCACAATCCGAGAATTAATTTATGAAAATTGACGTAGGGCCATTGACGAACTTGTTAAGATTACCCAGTTGTCGTGGACCTCGGTTCAGCGAATTTTATCGCAAGATTTGAAAATGAGAAGAGTTTCTGCAAAATTCATCCCGCGATTGCTGACAGCAGATCAAAAAGAGCATCGCCTGGAAACTTGTCGTGAAATGAAGGATCAGTTTGATAATGACCCAGATTTTTTTTCCAAAATTATTACAGGAGATGAATCGTGGTGCTACAGTTACCATCATGAGTCGAAACAGCAGTCCAGTCATTTGAAAACCGCGAATTCTCCTCGAGCAAAAAAAGCTCGGCAGGTGAAATCAAAAGTGAAAACAATGTTGATTTCTTTTTTTGATGTCAAAGGTCTCGTGCATTATGAATTTGTTCCAGCAGGTCAGACTGTAAACCAAGCATTCTACCTAGAAGTGTTAAGAAGGTTGCGCAACAGTGTGAGAAGGAAACGCCCTGATTTATGGGAGTCGGGCGATTGGTTCTTTCATCATGACAACGCTCCATCTCACACTGCTCTCAGCATTCGCCAATTTTTGGCAAGAAATGGTATGACAACCCTGAACCACCCACCCTACTCACCGGATTTAGCTCCGTGTGATTTCTTTTTGTTCCCTCGGATGAAAAAAGACTTGAAAGGAAGGCGTTTTGCTGATGTCGAAGAGGTAAAACAAGAAACGACCAGAGCATTAATGGGCATTACTTCAGACGAATTTAAAAAATGTTTTGAACAATGGAACAAACGGTTAGATAAGTGTATTTCCGCCAATGGAGAGTACTTTGAAGGAGACTAATTGTAGTTTGTATAGAAAATTAAATTAAACACGCTTTAAAAATATTTCCAGTTATTTTTGGGTCCCCCCTCGTATAAACACTGCTGAATATGTGCTCTGTTCCCATCTACTTTATAAGCAGACAAGTAAAAACTAATTGTGTTGCACTGTGATTGCTGCCGCCAGTCACCCACAGTGCAAATATGGCCATGGCAGCAGGCATGCCAGCCTGCCACCAGAGACAGTGAACAGATGATGACAGTGGCCACAAAACGTAGCAAAAGATGTGTGGAATCATTGCTTTGTGTGCTTTTCAGAAAACTGTTGTTTTTGGAAAAAATACTCAGCCTTGGGCCAAAATGGGAAAAAATGAACCCCGAGTTGCCTCGAAAGCTTGCATATTGTAATCTTTTTAGTTAGCCAATAAAAGGTGTCATTTTGCTTGGCTTTTCTCTACATTCATAATGGCTAACACGGTACAACACCCTAGTAATACAATGCTATGTACTACTTTATCATTTCTAATATTTTTGCTTATTTTTTTAAATTTTATTTATTAATTTTTATTGTAATCATTCCATACAAATGGATCAATTTATAACCAAACAAAATTGAAGACAAATCAAACCCCACCCCTGAGATTTGGGAAAAATGGGAAAAAAATGAGCCCTTAAAGAGTTAAAATACAATGCTATGTAATACATTATCATTTCTAATATTTTTAAATAGTTTTAATTATTTAATGGTTTTAAAGGTCATTACAATGGCTATACATTATTTAATATTCTATATGTTTTGACTAGCAATACTTTTTTAAAGATATAGGAAACATTAATTTTCTTAAAATGAACATGTTGCAAATATAACACAAATAAATGGTTTGCCCTGTTACCAGAAAGAAGAGGAGAAAAGGTCTTCACCAACACTGCCTACCCTACAATCTACATTTGCACAACATGACAAGTATGACAAAAAAATCACCAGAGGCCAGGAGATTAGACAGAGCAGTTCCAGAATACATATGCATATATGCAGAATACATATATCAAGTACCTGTATATACTGCTGAAAAACCTGGATTTCAACAGCTTATGCAACAACTAAATAACAGATATTGTCTTTCCTCAAGAAACTATTTCATATACATTGAAATCCCTGCACTTTATGAGGAAATAAAAAGTAAAGTAATTAATAGTCTTATACAGAAGCCTTACTTTTCAACCACAACTGATCCGTGGACCAGCAGATCTGCCTCAACGTACATGGCAGTAACTCTTCAGTTTATTAAACAATCTTGAGACCTGAAAAGATGGTGTTTGGGCTTAACTCTACAGACACTGGAAAAAGCCTAAGAGAAGCCCTAGAGGAGGTTATTCAGGATGAGTGGCAGCTGGACAGGACAAAAATGGCTGGGATCACAACTGCTAATGTCACATCAAACAAAAAAGCATTTCAAGAAGATCTAGCATGGATCCCCTACTTTGGGCACATTTGCACCTTGCAGTTCACAAGGGCCTAGACATACCTTCTGTGTCTGCAGCCCTCTCAAGACTAAGAAAAACTGTTGCTTTCAGCAGTTCTCCAAAAATGTGCAGACAGTTGAAAATGAAAGAAAAGGACTTCCATATACCCGAACACAAACTAATTTATGATGTACCAACATGCTGGGATTCAGCATATGAAATGGTGGAGAGATTTTTAGAACAGCAGCAAGTTGTCTGCTCATTTCTAGCAGGTGACAGGAAAAAATGGCACCTCATGCCAAAAGACTTTGACATTACAGTTTTTGAGGCTGTAAGAAATGTTTTAGGTCCATTAAGTGCTTTCATTGATGCCCTCAGTGGTGAAAAACACACCACTCACTCCTCTGTTCTACTGTTAACATAGACAATTTTTCCTCATCTCACAGCTGATCAGAGTGATATCATCTTGACACAGCTGCTTATGGAAAATATAAAAAATTACCTAAGACAGAGGTATGAGGATGATCCTCTAAAGCATGGTTTTCAACACATCAAAATTTCTTGACCCAAGGGTTAAAGACAGTTTTGTTGTCTTAAATTAGAAAGTCAAGCAAATGTTAAATAACACTGCTGATTTGCACACTAAACAGCCATCAAAGAAAAGCAAAACTGATCTGAAAGGACTGTCAACAAACATACAGGTGGAAAAGAAGAGCTAAACTTAGCAGTCTCTGTACACTGCATCATCTGAAACTGTGCATCTCACAAAAGAGTTTACAGTTGATGAGAAGATGCTTGTACTTAATGCAGAGGAAGACCCACTGGCCTGGTGGAAAACAAACAAGAAAAACTTTCCTCATCTTGCTCAATTTGCAAGAAGGTATTTGTGCATTGCTGCTTCTAGCTGTGCTTCAGAATGTGTTTTTAGTATGTCTGGGCTCATTTGCAGCCCAAAAAGGGCACACCTCACAGATGAGCACGTTGACATGCTTGTCTTCCTTGCAAAGAATTTAAAAGCATTAAAGAGTTGGTTTATCATGTGGTGGGTGCAGCAATGCGGTGTATCAGTGTGTGCTCCTAACCTCCACCTCCTCCAAAGAGATTGTAATTTGCACTGTTTGCATTTGTAATGCATAGCATTAAAGTGTGCTACTGATTTGTTTTTTAATTGTTGTTCTGGTTGCTCTTATTCTTTCATAAGAATTGCACTACTGTTAATGTAGTTATTTATTGTTAATAACTGTAAAAGTAAAATTATTTCTATTAATATCAAAATATTAAATTATTTCTATTAAGTAAAGTTATTTACTGTTCAATAGACAGGTTTACATCGATGTTCATTTTATTTAAATGTCTATTTAGTGTGGGTTTGTGTATTTATTGTATATATTTTCAACCTCAGCAAGAGTTTCAAATGGTAAAGGTTTTATTTTGCAATAAAAATATTTTTGAGTTACATTACACTGTGTTAAGTATCAGAAATGGCTCTGAATTGCAGTACTTTTCTTGGTATTGTATTGAAGTTTAAAGTTTTGGCACAGTGACAACACTAGTATATACATTGTTTTAATAATTGGTGCCAAGAATATACTGCCCAGCAGTGCTGAACAGTAGAGCGACATGGTGTCTGTCTTCTTATTCTGCAGTTATTCACACTTGCTGCAATGCTTTGTTGCAGCTCTGGTTTGTACTCGGTATAAATGTTGATATTAGACAGTAGCACTTGAATTTCTAATGGAGAAATGCTCCTCATACACATCAGTGTATCATATATGCTACTGGGACTTATGTTATCCACTTCGAGCACTGCTTTACATATAAATTCACATCTGCTAAATTTAAAGGGGGACCACATACCACTGACAAAAAAGTCTGTACTTGAAATATTGTACTTGAGTGAACATAATCACATGACAATCATAAAAATCTAATAATGTGTACGAAAACACAAAAGATACTCATAAAGGGTCTGGGGCACCCGAAAGCAAACCCCACATATTGTAAAGAGCACAAAAGGTGCAAAAGAAACATGTGTTAATACTAATTTGAGACTAGTCCCATTGAATTGGTGGAGTCTTCTCCAAGATAGGGGTGGTTCCGTTTATGATGGTTTCTTGAAGGGAGAGGCATATACAGATGAGCAAACCCCGGAAGTGATGACATAGATGGTGGCATGTCAATCTTCCTTTCTGCAGAGGGGAAAAAAGAAGAGATACCGTTATTGCCCTCTGGTGGGCCGGGGTAATACTGTCATCATCTAAGCCAGTAAGCTGTTCCCCAGGTGCATGCTTGTCACAAATGATAATAATATATGTGAAAATTTCACATGATTCCTCCTGATTACCCGCTTTAATTCAAAAGAATACACTTTCCTATTAAATTGCGTTTTGCAACAACCATCAACAAAAGCCAAGTCACTAGAAAAAGCAGGAATTGATCTAATGCAGGAATGTTTTCTTTTTTTTTATTATATTGATTTTATTAAAATCAAATAGCATTCCATACAAATAACTCAAGTTTAACAAAAAAAGGTTTGAAACAAATCAACCCCCACCCCTGAGAAAGAGAGCTAGGCCAAGCAGAGCAAAACTTAAAGCTAGTAAAAATAAGTAAATAGATACATTAATAAATGAATAAAAATAAATGGAGTAAAAGTGGGGAGAGAACCTGCTTCCTCGATTTAAATGCTTATTCTAATATGTTATTGATTAGATCCTTCCTGGTTTTGAAAAAGTTTTGTACAGGCAGGTGAAGTGACATGCTCATGGTCACACAGCGCCAGGTTTTGAAGAACAAAGTCCAAAGTCTTAACCACTACATCTAACTACCTGCCAATAATATTAGTCCTGGGTTAAAAAATATATATTGTGTACAGAAATGCACATAGTACTTTTGATACACCCAATTAACTGAGGGCAATATAACTAACATACTGTACATTGTTTTATGAAATTTCCTGGACAAAGCCGGGAAACACTGCTAGTATAGGTATATAAGTTTATATATTGTATGGCTCCAGCGTGCTATGTTCAGATCCTTGTCTGCATACACTATGGATGTTCTTTTTCATTCTTTGCAGGATATTCCTCAAACACTGAGTGAGTGTGGCTATGTGCCCTATGATTGACTGATGTCACGTCAAGTGTTGATTTCAGCATTATGTCAGGAATTATCATACCTTGACCTAAATTAAGTGTGTTTGTTAATGGATACAAACAGATATAAAATGCCCTTCTACAAAACACAGTTTTTTAATGAATTTTAACATATTTGCACATCCTGTGTAACACAATACAAATAGATTAGGCACAGTTATAGCACACCACTAAAACAGCTAAGAGACTGTTTTTGAGAGCTAAGACCCCTCATGGACCCCGTGATCATCAGAGGTGACTGTGTGCAGAGGGTGCACACCTATAAATACCTGGGAGTGCAGCTGGATGATAAATTGGACTGGACTACAAATACTGATGCCCTGTGTAAGAAAGGACAGAGCCGACTATACTTCTTTAGAAGGCTGGCATCCTTCAACATCTGCAATAAGATGCTGCAGATGTTCTATCAGACGGTTGAGGCAAGTGCCCTCTTCTACTCGGTGGTGTGCTGGGGAGGCAGCATAAAGAAGAGGGACACCTCACACCTGGACAAACTGGTGAGGAAGGCAGGCTCTATTGTAAGCATGGAACTGGACAGTTTGACATCCGTGACATAGCGACGGGCACTGAGCAGGCTCCTGTCAATAATCCACTGAACAGTATCATCTCCAGACAGAGGAGCAGCTTCAGTGATAGACTGCTGTCACCATCCTGCTCCACTGACAGACTGAGGAGATTGTTCCTCCCCCACACTATGCGACTCTTCAATTCCACCCGGGGGTTAAACGTTAACATTATTCAAAGTTATTGTCTGTCTGTATACCTGCATTGTTATCACTCTTTAATTTAATATTTTCTTTATCAGCATGCTGCTGCTGGAGTACGTGAATTTCCCCTTGGGATTAATAAAGTATCTATCTATCTATCTATCTATCTATCTATCTATCTATCTATCTATCTATCTATCTATCTATCTATCTATCTATCTATCTATCTATCTATCTATCTATCTATCTATCTATCTATCTATCTATCTATCTATCTATCTATCTAAGAGAGTATTTAAAGCAGAAAGTCTTTCTTGTTCTGAGCCCTGCATTTGCATTTTTATATAAACACCACGATATTTTACTAATTTTCACTCTCCTTGAATGATAATTTTACAAGTGTTTTATGAACATCAAATATTTTTCTGAGAAGAATAGAACAAATCTTTGAGTATAGAACCACTTACATCAGAAAATTATTTTTTAAAAAAGATATTCAATCTCAATCTGTCACAACTGAGATTTTCTACCATGGCCACTGCCACTACCACCAAAGAACAGCAGGATTTGTCTTAGACATCACTTGTAGTTGCAGACCATTAATAGCTAAAGGTGAAAGGGCACATACCAGTTTGATGGCCATAGAAAAAAGAAAAGAGATTTATTTACAAAAAAGTTTCAATAAAAAAATAATTGAACTGTAGCCTAGTGTTATATAATACATTCAAGAATAGTTGAGAGAGAAAACAAAAATAGGGAATAAAATGCTCACACCCCATACCATAACTCCATCTCTTTGTAAAGGAAAAAACAAACTCAACCATCTAGCAGCCATGGGAACTTTATAAATACTGTATATATGTATTATATTTATAATTAATGTATTTGTGTTATAGAGAGCTGAACAAGCTATAAATAAAAAGTCCAGGTTAATCAGACAACTGCCCCAGATCCCCTTTTCTGTCTTTAGTAATCCAGTTTTATAGTCCCAGCTATTTCTATTATTAAGTAGTTAGGGCTTGGCTTTTAGCAAAAGAAAAAATTCTGATTAAATGCATACAAACATAAAAAGTATATTTCTGTAATTTTTGTTAAAATTTCTAAAGCTAAAATTTACCACCAGTCACTGGAAGAAAACCATTTTAAATATACTACAATACAGTAAAAACCTTATTCCTATTTAGCCACTCTTGGCTCACACTGGTAGTATTACCATAAATAAATTTCACTTTATAAATACAAGTAATACAATATTTATAAACCATTACTAGCACTCCTTTATTCTGTTTGACATCTTGATAACTTGATGTGGCACTTGGTGCCACTTCTCGGTGGCCAAGTTGTTTTCCTACATTGAAATTCTTGTCAGTATTGGAATCATCAATTGAAAGATCCATTAGGAATCTTTGTTAGGAGTACAATTAAAATGTAGGTTAAAGTGAAAAAGTTAAATTAAAAATGTGGGTTTTATTTTTTTTAATGATCAATGGTGTTAGCTTGGTTTATCTCTGTTAGTAGATTATTCCAGATTTTTGGTGGATAACAGCAAAAGGCTGCCTTACCACTTCATTTATGTTTATCTCTTGGAATAATAAGCTATTACAATATTCAAAGTTACAGTATGTCTTGGAATGTTGGTGGATAGGCATTCCAAAATATAAGAAGGAGCCAGATTATTTAACCTTTATAGTGCCCTGACCAGTTTTTCCTGTTTAAGTTTCTTTAATTTCATTCTGAACCCAAAAGGAGGGTTGTCCTCCTTGGTGAAACAATCCCAAATATCAAAACGAGGGGAATCACTAAAGCCCACTTGTGAACCCAGCAATGGGCAACCTATGACCCTTCGGAGAAAAACTGATTTACAGATTTAAATATCATTAGTAGTATTTTAAAATGTCAATTAGAACAATTTGGAGGGAAACAGGCCATTGAACCCCACAAGCTTCTATTCACCCAATTTTTCCAAAATAACATCTAGTCGAAATTTTGAGGTCTCCAAAGTGCTATTGTCATGGGGAGCAAAAGTCTTTCCTGGCAGCACTGGACTCAAAGCAGTATTCTGCCCTAATCAATGTGTTAGTCCTTTAGTTCCTAAGTAAAGTTCTGAGGGACCCCTATGGCTGACATCACTGAATGCTGAAAGACGGTAATTACTTAAGTGTCAGTGTCATTTTCACTTGTTTGCTGATTTGTAAGAAGCATTTCTTAGTAAACATACAGGTGAAAATGGCAGTGAAGTAATTGCTCATTTTAGAACTGAATGTTGTTTACAAATGTGTTTCCACTGCTCATTACTAATCATCAGCAGTTAGGAAATAAATTCTAATGAAAAGCGTAAGTTAAAGATAAAAAAACTAAAGAAATTAAGTATTAAAAGCTTTTGAAATATAAATATTTATGACTTTCTTAGAAATATTTGTAACACAGATCATTAAACAATGGGATAATTAAAAGTAAAATTGAAGCACTTACTGTGTTGTAAAATTGGTTGGAATGAAAACCTGCTGCCATGAATTTGAAATCCACTGTGCTAGTCCGTGCACACTCAGATCTATTCACACAAGTAAATTTAGAGTCACCAGTTAACCTGTCATGCATGTCTTTGGTGATGTGGGATAAACAAAAAACTGGAGTATTTAGAGGAAAATCCAAGCAGACCTGGGGAGAACATGCAATCTCCACACAGAAGAATTCTCAAATTTAGGACACTGGATCCATGACGTGGCGGTGCTAACATTTGCTAAAATGCATTCATTGTGCTAAAAGTAAACATCACTTCTGAACAGACTACTATTTGTTTATATTTCTGCACAAACTGAAACTATAAAAACTGAAAGCTTCTGTTTTTCACTTTTCTCTTTATCTCATGCTAATCTGAAGAGCCTTTCAGAGAAAATACATTTTACAGTACATTAACATATTGTTTGAGACCAAAATGTTTTTCTTTCTGTTTCTAACAGCATTCTGTCTTGTTGTTTTTCAAAGCTGAATCTTCAAAGATTGTGATTTACAGAGTAAGGTTCAAACAGAGTCCACATCTTACAGGTGACTTCCCAGTCAAATAATGGGTCTCTGATTGAAGTGTCATCAACCGTAAGAAAGTAAATACAAGTTTTATCCAAGTGAGCCATTCGGTTATAAATAATTAATTTATTGTGTTTTAGTATAACTAGCCGTGCCAAGATTGGTGCAGTTCCCTCAGTCTACCTGCATTTGTATGTGTAGGTACATGTATTAATTATTACACTGAAAAAATAAGATTAAAAATGCATTACTTACTAGGTAAATGGATTTTTCGAGTATATGTGAAGGTCTGTGAAAATTTTTATAGCAAGCTATAAAAAGAAACATAACAAATTGTAGTAGCCAAAGAGGAAAAGACACATAAAATGTTTTAGAATGGTTTAATTGGCAAAACAATTAGAGCTAAAAACAGCATAATTTATAGATTTTTAATCAGTGTATATATATTACATTAGAACAAGTCAGCTGTTTCATGACTGAATATAATCTGCAAAACTAGAATATAATTTGTAACTTTTCAAGTTACCGTATATACTCGAATATAAGACGAGTTTTTCAGCGCCCAAAATGTGCTGAAAAACGTCACCCTCGGCTTATATTCGAGTCAGGTCCCGCTGCCCCCGCCAACCCGACAGAAAGCTGGAGTGTACAGTACCTGGTTTTGTCTGTGGACGGTAGAAGAACTGCTGTGGTGCTGTGCAGCCTCTATGAGACTCATTCCGGGCTGTGTGTTGCTGGGTCTGTCCGGGCTCTGTGCGGTGGAATAAGTGCTGTGGGCTCTGTGTGGTGCTGTGTGGCCTCTGGAGGCTCATGCCGGGCTGTGTGCTGCTGGGTCTGTTCGGGCTCTGTGCGGGCAACAGATGTCCACTAACTGTGACTGCCAGACCCCTCGTGCACCTGCGGCTAGTGCGCTCTTCTGCGCGCCGCAGTAACTCCATCGTTGCTCCACCCTAGGCGTGACGAAGTGATGTCACGCGCCCCCAGGGACTTGTCTTCTAGTAATACCCTAATAAGTATGGTAGGTTAGTGTTAAATATTAAGCCAAACTGGCTCTGCAGGGTGAAATAAAAAGATATACTCAAGAGAAAGGAGCTGTGCTATTATAACAAATGTCCAGTCTCTTCCTAGCCAATATAAGGCCATCGACCTTTCAAAGGAACATCTCTCAAACATGGGAGTACCATTGTTTTTCAACAAATGGAGCACAAGGATTTGCTTTTAGTCATGCTAATGAAAGCCCATATTGAATCCAGCAGAAATGGCTTTTCAACTATCAGTTGTTTCCTAATCAAGGAACAGCTTTTGCTATTTGCTACATGATAGGACAAGTCTATAATGCACATGAATTTCTGAGTACATTTGTTGATGGTACCTTGGGCTTGTTCTGACACGACACCGACAGAGCAGAAAGAAAATTTATTTTTGAAAAGAAAAATGCCACCAGTGCTGTAATTTCAAACAGGCTTCTGCTTCGAAGCAGAGCCAGGGGTACGAAGAGGGGAAAGAGTGATGGCTATGTGCATGTTACATTCCAGGTGCTGCTAAACCAGTTATCGGTACTGGTAAATAGTAAAAAAAAAAAAAAGGCAATGGATGTCTCAAATTGAACAATATTGTAAATTCAGTGGCGCTTCAACAAGGGAATGGAACTTAGGATGATTATTCACTCAGGTGCATACTAAATAGGTCCAACAACGAAATCTTCCCTTTCTAGATCTTATTTATACATTTAAATATCAGTCCCTTCTGTTGGTTGTACTCTCCCAGATTAAAGGGGGACTGTAGTCACTTTGTTGACATACAGTCCCCCTGATCGCTGCACGGAGCAGCCACTTGTAATGTGGCTGCCCCGTGCAGCCGATGCCACTAAAGGCATCTATTTAAGGCATCTGAGTGAATAATCATTCTGTTCCATTCCCCTGCTGAAGCGCCACTGAATTTACAGTAGTTTTGTCATTCTGTTTTATTATTATGGGAGAATGGGCTGGTGAGAGAGAGAGAGTGGGGGTGGTGGGGAAGAGGTTGGAAGAGAGAGGTGGGGGGTGGAGAGAGAGAGAGGCCTGTGAGTTGGGGAGAGAGAGGGGAGGTAGGAAGACAGAGGCATGGTATGGAACAGGTGGGGATAGAGAGAGAGGAAGAGGTGAGGATAGAGAGGGTGAGGGAGAGAGAGAAAGAAGGGGTGGGGTGGAGAGAGAGGGGGGAGGTTGGGGGGCAGAGAGAGAGTGTTGATGGGGGCAGAAAGAGAGAAGAGGTGGGGGGCAGAGAGAGAGAGAGAGAAAGATGGTGGGTGGGAGAATGGGCCAGTAAATAAAAATACCAATTACTGCCTGGGATATCAATTTACCGGCCAGGCTGGTGAAATACTGGCTAGGTAGTAGCCGTGATTTGGTTGTGTATGCTTTGCCACAGCAAATCAAATGGTCCAAGTCCTCCACTGGCCCCACCATATCTAAGAGGCTATGCTTGTGCTAATTAGAGAAGCTACTGTAAGTACGGTAACTGAGAACAGTTTCACATAAAGGAAGCACATTGTCACTCAGCAGGGTGGAGTATTCTAAGCTGCAGAGTAGATACAGCATCTAGTAGACTCTGTCTGATCGCTGGCGGAGACTGAACTGCAGAGCGACAGTGTACAGACACTGTCATTCTGCACTATGGAGAGGGGAGGGTGCATGAGTGGGGAGAAATCGGTACGGTATTTGTTTACTATATTATGGCTGTTGCTGATTTGGAACCGGCGGCATGGTGGCGCAGTGGGTAGCACTGCTGCCTCACAGTTGGGAGACCTGGGGACCTGGGTTCGCTTCCCGGGTCCTCCCTGTGTGGAGTTTGCATGTTCTCCCCGTGTCTGCGTGGGTTTTCTCCGGGTGCTCCGGTTTCCTCCCACAGTCCAAAGACATACAGGTTAGGTGGATTGGCGATTCTAAATTGGCCCTAGTATGTGCTTGGTGTGTGGGTGTGTTTGTATGTGTCCTGCGGTGGGTTGGCACCCTGCCCGGGATTGGTTCCTGCCTTGTGCCCTGTGTTGGCTGGGATTGGCTCCAGCAGACCCCCGTGACCCTGTGTTCAGATTCAGCAGGTTAGAAAATGGATGGATGGATGGATGATTTGGAACCATAAAGTTCTTGTTCAAAGTCTTCTTTTTTTATCCTGTTAGAAATGGATACCAGTACCGGTAATCCTGGACCAAAACAAAAACGCAAGTCACACGAAGCTGGTTTCAAGCTCAAGGTTGTGTCAAGTGCAGAAGAAAGCAATAACAGTATTGCAAGTAGGGAATTTTGTGTTGACGAAAAACAAGTGAGGGAGTGGCAGAAAATGAAGGCTGACTTGGAAAAGATTCCAAAAGGCTAAAAAAGCTCGATGTGGTTTAATGACTTCTTATGGGGTTCTAGAGACTGAATTGCATAAATGGGTTATGGAGTGTCATCAAAATGGTTACTGCGTAACACGCATGGGAATTCGCCTACGTGCCCTTCAAATGGCTAAGGATGCCAAATATAAAGCACCAAGCATTGAAAATTTTGTTCCATCAGCAGGATGGTGTACCTGCTTCATGAATAGGTTTGGCCTATGTTTGCGACAAAGAACAAAGATTTCACAGATGTTGCTGCAAGATCTTGAAGAAAAAGTGATGTCATTCCAATCATTCATCATAATGCAAAGAGGGATTCATAACTATGGCCTGGGAGATATCGGGAATATGGATTAAACACTTATGACTTTTGATCTTCCAAGCAACAGAACTGTGGCAAGTTTGGGAGACAAAACTATTTTCCTCAGAACCACAGGAAATGAAAAAAACCATTTCACAGTCATTCTGTCATGTTTGGCTAATGGAACTAAGCTGCGGCCTGTCATTATTTTTAAAAGAAAGACCCTGCCTAAAAAGGCCAATTCCCACCACGAATTACAGTGTGCGCACTTGTTAAAGGCTGGATGGATGAAGACGGAACAAAAAAATGGCTGGAACAAATTTGGAACAGACGACCAGGAGCTGCCTTAAAGAAGAAACCAGCATTGCTAGTTTGGGATTGGTTCAGAGCCCACACATCTGATGACATTAAAAAATTGGCAAAGTCTTCTCAAGTTACTTTGGCCGTTATTCCAGGTGGGCTTACATCTGTATTGCAGCCCCTAGATGTGTCTTGAAATAAACCTTTCAAAGACCATGTGCGAAAGATGTGGCATGAATGGATGTCATCTGGTCAAGCCCAACTGACACAAGTTGGAAATCTAATGAAGCCCGACATAGAATTAATAGCAAAGTGGGTTAGAGATGCATGGGAAGACATTCCAGAGGACATGGTGCAACGCGCCTTCAAGAAATGTGGCATTAGTAATGCTATGGATGGCAGTGAAGACAGCGCTTTGTATGAGAATGACAGCAGCGATGGTGATGACTGCGAACTTAATGATGATGACAATGTCTATGCTGATAACCTCACACCTGCTGAAGTTGAAGCTCTGTTTGGACATACAGATGATGAGGAGGAATCCAGTTTTGAAGCATTTTAACTCTTTGTGTTTTAGCTTGGTTGCTGTTTGAGCTAAGGGGGTTGTACTCTTAAGGTATCATTGTTGATACCATATTGTTTTTGTTGACCCTCTTCTCCACTTACAGAGCTAGTTTACTGTTTTTCTTTAAAATAAATACTCAAAAACATTTAACCTACTGATGCCTCAATTAATGTACGGTAATTTTATTGGTATTTATTTTGATTATTGAAACTTACCAGTAGCTGCTGCAGTTCCCACCCTAGGCTTGTACTCGAGTCAATAAGTTTTTCCAGTTTTTCCAGTTTTTGTAGGTAAAATTAGGTACCTTGGCTTATATTCGGGTCGGCTTATACTCGAGTATATAGGGTACTTTCACATTTTTATTTTTTTACTACATACATTTAAAAATGACTGCCTGCGCAATCTACCTGCAATTCATTGTTCACTTTCAGCTAACACAATGTTTTCCTAAAACATGCACCGAGTTATTGTCTAAAAGTTTTCATTGGTAACGCTCCTTTAATAGTTTCTCAATTCTGTGGTGATGTTCTTAATTAGTACATTTTTTTTTAATTCAATGCACAGCAAACAGTCACATTGGCAACACTAATCTGTCCTTTTCCTGCTTTTGCATTTGTAAAAATCACAATTATACTTTAGATCTCATTATCACTCACCACTGTAACTATTTTGCATGACTTTTAATACAGGGTTCCGCGGTGGCCAATTCCGATCCCAGAGAGCCACAGTGGCTACAGGTTTTCAATTTTACTATTTTTTTCTTAATTAGTGACTAATTTTTGCTACTAATTAACTTCATTTCATGTATTTGCTATTTAAGGCTCAGACCCTTTAAATTAGGGCTGAGCAACATTGGTCCTGGAGGGCCGCAGTGCCTTCTGGCTTTTGTTGCAACCCAGTTGCTTCATGAGAAATCATTCATTGCTGATGAAGCACTTATTGCTGAAGTGGCATTTTTCTGCTTCATTTTAGTTGTCTTCTTTGTTAATATTTTGAACCCTTAATTGCTTATTGTAGTCTTAAACAGCTGTATTCATTGTTTTAACTGCTCCTTATTAGCAATAAGATGCAAATGATAAAGGAACCAGCAGTTCTACATCTAGCTTGTCTCCATTTCCACCCGTATGCATTCATCATTCACTATTTGGTTTAATTAAGGGTTCAGAAGGAAACTGAAGAGAAAGTGAAGAACTGAAAATTACACATCCGTTTTAGGCTTCACATCACTTGGATGATACACGTATCATTAGAAAGGAAAAAAAAATCTGTGATTTAAGAATGAACTCACATAGCAGAGTTAAAATACTAACAAGCCATGAAATTAAATAAGATCTGTTATTGGTGAGGATTGGCTTCTAATTAAGCAACTGGATTGGAACAAAAACCTGCTGACACTGCGGCTCTACAGGATCAGAGTTAGCCACCCCTGACAGGTTTGAATATTAAATGATGTTTTACATTTTTATAACTGACAATAAACAAAGATAATTTATGCGGCTAGGGTTAACATTGAATAGTGTTTTCATTAATGACAGAAAATTATAAGTATTAGCAGTGAAGATTGTGTTTTTTTTTTTAAACATGCCTTTAAGTATTTAATATTTTACCAATACAAAAATGTGCTCATTTATACTTAGGGGTTAAAATTAGTCAGTTGTGAGTGTGCATTGTGATGGACTAGTCTCCAATATTGAATTAGTTCTTATAGAAACTATGCTATGCATTGACCCTATAATGGAAAAACGCAAATGTAGAAAATGGATACACGGATGAGTATATTAGAAAATTAATATTTAATGGAAAACATTGCTGTGTTAGACATTATATGCTATGTAATGTCATTATCCGTCTTTCCATTCTTTAAGGGTTGAGGAGAGTCAGATCTTCATCATGGTATATTTATATCATTATATAACATATTAACTTTAGTCAAATATCTTTAAAGATTTTATGTAATAATAACTTACATAAATCCTTTCAATCCAAATTTAGTTCATTACGATTTAAATGCAAATATATATACAAGAAAGTAGAGGGTACATTAAGACTAACTTTAGCTAAAAAACAGCCTTTAAGTGAATCTTCCTAAATAAAATGTTGGTAGTTAATAAGTACTTGCTGTGAAATCAACACATGTCAAAAACTAAATAGTAGCAGTAGCGGTAGCACCGAAATTCTTACTTGCATGTCTGCTCAATATGCAACATGTTACCGCTCTCCAGCACCATGATAGACATGAATACATTACAGCATATAACCTCATTTTTGTTAGTTAAAAACATAAATCAGCTTACCCAAGTTACGGTCAATACGTTTTTTTACATTTAGCAACTTTAAACAAATTTTTCTTTGCATTGCATAATTAATTATTTGTGGTGCTTTCTTAGACCAACCTTACTGTAATCAATTTGTATTTATTAGTAGAGAATGTCTGCAAGTTATTGAAAAAAGGCTGCTCTTAGACCATCATGCAAAAAATAAACATATATTCTAAAACTTTTAAAAATTATTTGCTGGAATTTTTTTGTTGTAAAATGTCAGAAAAATTTAGTATAACAATTGTAGGCTAAATCAATTAACAATTTATAAAAGATACATTACAAAAGGCTTGGAGACTCTTAAATAAAATGACTTGCATCTTATTTATTATTTAACTGTTTACAGTCCTGTTTTATTTTTGCTTCCTAGCAAATATGTAAATCTACAGAATTCATTTACGAGTCTCTTTTTTCCCTGTATATGTTACCACTGGAAGACATTATACCTAACAAAACATAAAATTCTGGTGACTGCAATTTATATTTTTATATAACTTACCTAAGAATGTAAAAAGTAATCTTATCCGCTTTCAATAAATTAGATAGTTGATGATTAAAAAGAACTGATTTTCACACATCCAGAAATCTGTAAATAGTAATAAAATTCTGTGAACTTTTAAAATTCAGGGATTTAACACTTTATTTTAATCACTTCCAGGCAGTGCTGGTGCTAGGTTATTTTGCACACTAGGCCAACAAAAAACCACAAAAGCCACCATGAAAAAATAATAGTGATACACAGGCTTTTTAAATAAAAGAGCAATCAAACTCCCACGGAGATGTGACCTATAACAGAAGCATCTGCACAGCCATCTATCTTGTCTTCAGTCTGGGTGAGCAATAAGGACTTATTAGGACAATGACAGGAGTGTAAATCCTTACAAGCCATCCATTGTTAATACTTTTTTTTTCACTTTGAGTATGTCTGCAAAGCATAAAATGCATATGACAATGTTACATGGATGCTGCAGCCTTCAAATGTTAGGGGAACTTGAAAACCCTTCTCTTTGTGTACTAACTGACATGATCAATAAGAAATATGTGCATATGTGCATTACTACTTGTAATGCACATACATATCCCAGACAATATTTCCCATGATTTCTTAAACTAAATACATTCATTATTTTATTTTTCACCAACCTAGTGACGTTTTGCTTGTTGAGATCAGTAGAAGATGTCTTTTATATGATTTTAGTCACTGCAACTCAGTTGAATACAATAATGCTTATGTTTGTGTCTCACATATGAAGTACTTGAATATACTGAATGTTGCATTGCAATGATCTGTAAATGCTCAGTCATCACCATAATCTTTATTTAGTAGACGTTTTCAAAGAACTTAAATTCTGTAAAATGAATTGGGAGTGTTTACCAGGAAGTATAATTTTGCAGAAAGTCTAAGGGGTGTAGGATCTGGTTAGCTTAAAACAAAACTCAGCTGGTGCAAGGTAGACAAATTATGTCTTAAAGTTTTAGTACAGGATGCAGGTGGGGTAATGCAAAAGGAGCCAGCAGTCAATGAAGAACAGCTGGGATTAAACAATTTTTTTTTTATGTTACAGATGCAGCAAAATTGTAAAAAAAGGTAGCATGAATATTTTAAATTATGCCTCATTGCTTTAGGCATTATGTTGTCAAAGCCAGCAGCAACGTAAGGCTGAGACTAATTCTGTGATCTCATGTGTCGCTTTAAGTAGCCAAATATCCATAATTGGCACTGAAGAGGTTCTTTAGTTAGTAAACTGCATTTATATAGCACTTTTCCAACACACTCAAAGTGCTTTATAGATAGTGGGGAACAGTGGGGATTTTAAAGCTTTATAATAATAAAAGGTAAATCTGAATTATAAGTTATTTTCCATTTGCATTAGTGGAAGCCTCTTAACATTAAACAACAGTGAAGAATCTCATATTTCTGAATGAATCAGAATTGGACCAGATGCAGAATGACACTTTTTAATGTATAGGGAAGTGTTTAGAAAAATGTTGTGGGTAAACTTGTGGATTTAAAAGAGAGGCAATGGGTTTGGAAACAAAATTGTCCCAAACTTCACTGTGAATATATATGGCTTTAAGTTTTATAATGAAGATAAGAAACACATCAGTCAAAAATATGTAAAGCCTGATCATACAATTGATGTATAAACCCAGATCTGCAAAATATCCCAGCTTTGAATAGCCTGTCTGAAATAACACAATGTCAAAATTTGTGAGAGGTAAAAAAAGCAGTTATTCTTTTACAATCGAACGCCTTTGCCTCCATATCCTTTTCCAAATAAATTTGAATTGTATTTGAATAGTGATATTCGTTCTGACTGCCCCAATACTTATTATCCAATATAAATAAAGGAAGGGTTGCTGCATCTATGTTTGACATCAGGACACAGATGATTTTGTGAGGTGCATGAAAAACTTTAGGGCACAGACACACTTCCAAAAAGCATTAGCAATAGAAACATCCATCCATCCATTATCCAACCCGCTACAGTAATCCCTCACTTATCGTGGGAGATAGGTTCCAAGGCCGACCGCGATAACTGAATTTCTGCGAAGTAGGGACACCATATTTATTTAATTATTTAACGTGTATTTGGACGTTTTTAAACCCTCCCTGTATTGTTTACAACCCACCCTTTACTCTATTAATAACAGGGACAACTGCTAAGCAATATGAAATCGGTAGATAAGTTTACACTTACTGTATAGCGAAGTACACATAGCTATATATGATGTGATGAATATGCTGCGCAGTAAAAATGATGACGATGAAAGTGATGATCCCCTGAATGCAGTATAAAGAGCACGTTAATGTTGAATGAGTGAGATGAGACTTCCTGGTTAATGCAGCACTGCGTCGCTGAGCCAATCAGCAGCACACAGGAACTTAACTGCGTGCTCTGATTGGGTAGCTTCTCAGCCATCCGCCAATAGCATCTCTTGTATGAAATCAACTGGGCAAACCAACTGAGGAAGCAAATACCAGAAGTAAAAAGACTAATTGTCCGCAGAAACCCGCGAAGAAGCGAAAAATCTGTGTTATATATTTAGATATGCTTACATATAAAATCCGCGAAGTCGTGAATCCGTGAAAAGTGAACCGCGAAGTGGCGAGGGATTACTGTATATCCTAACTACAGGACCACGGAGGTCTGCTGGAGCCAATCCCAACCAACACAGGGTGCAAGTCAGGAAACAAACCCCGGGCCGGGCACCAGCCCACCGCAGCAATTAAAACATGTTTTTTAAAATTTACTGTAATATATCTTGTTCCTTGTGGATTAATTGATGATAAATATTAAATATGTCTTATTCAAATGTGCTTCTAATTACATTTTTATCCTCTGGTTGTTGGGTTAATTAGAATGATCCTGTAAAACAGGTTGTTTGCACCACATATGGAAAATGGACTATCATTAATAAACTGACCAAATGTCACCCTGTCTTCACTATTTCAAGCTTTTCTTGCTGTTCTTTCCTTTTCTGGCTTTTCTGAATTTGGCTTTGGCAAAGCAAATGAAAATACATCAAATGATGACCAGCAAGCATGTGGATTGCCACTCTAGGATTCAAGTTTGCAAGGTCTGAGGTGAACTGTTCTGGTTAAAGAGAAGGGAAGGAATACAATGTAGATTGTGTGTGGATATGCTACATTTGGTCAAAAGCATTTTTTTCTAAACTGTAAGTAAATGTATTCTTTCAAATGTATTTTTAATAACTTGTCAATAAAAACTGGTAAAATTATGTTTCAATATTTTTGAGAATCCCTGTCAATAAGGGCATTTGGAATCATCCTAAAGTTCTCCCCCATTAGGAATTCCTATGTGAATCGCAGACATAGGCTGTTTTACCATTACATGAATAAACATTACCAAGGCAATAAGGTCTTTACATAATGGGCGATAAAATTTGGCATGATCTTCTGGCAAATAACAAATTTCCATTTTGTTTAATTATTTAAGGAGACAGAAAAAAGATTTATTATGGAACCTAAACTAATGTCATGGCATTACCTAGCATATTACTACAATACTGCATTTAGTAAATTGTTTAATTAAGTATGACATGCATATCTAGCATCTTTTTTCTTATTCTTTCTTCTGTGCTATTTCAACCTGTGGTCCAACAACATTTACAATATATTTAACATGGTTTCATTGCACTTGTGAAAGGCAGTGTCTTTACACCTTGATTTGAACGGAGTTCTTAGAAATCCCTCCTGAATGTACATAAGAGTTATATATTACCTTCTGCCCAACTTGGATGAATGTAAACTTAATTTAACAATGGTTTGGCACAAATTATAGATGATTGTAGCCACAATTTGGATTTTCACTCTTCTAGATTTAACAATTTATTCTGAAACTTGTAAAACATTGGCAAAGTCTGTCCTTACATCAAGTGCTTATGTATTTTGAAATACTATTTTAGGCTATTGTCTGCATTACTGTACTTTAACAGTGTTTTCAAATTACAGCTGCCTATGTTTTTTGCTCAGAACAAACTATTATCTTGCTGACCAAAAAATGAATAGTTTTCTTTTATTGTAATGATTCAATTTCTTGAGTGGCAAGAAAAGTAAAGATTTAAGTAAATATAACACTAAACAATTCAAAGCATATTTTTAGAAAATTAAATCGTTTAACATGATTGCGTCATTTTGGGAAAAACAGAATTCCCAATTTAGTAATACCACAGTACTACCACTAAATCCCTATAACAGTTTCCATATCTGTGTGACTGCAAGGAGGAAGAAACAATTTTTTAACAGGATAATGCTGGGATCAAAGTCACCAAATAAAATTACAATTTTTACAATTACAATTTGTTTTTTGCATAATCAAGCCTTCCCAAATATTAGATCCAAATATCTTTTTGGTCACATCAGTTAATTTCTCATTAAGTTTATGGAGGATTTGCTTATTGAATCTCATTGTACCATACAATAACTGGCACCCTGTTCAGGGATTGTTCCTGCTTTGCGCTGTATGCTTGCTGGTACTAATGTGACTTTGAATGGATAGAAGGATGGAATAATTAAACATGTACTACGAAGATATTTCAATGTTCCTTAAAAGTTTTGAAGAATCTGCATTTTAAGCTTACAGATGGCTTGACATTTATTGCAGAGCTGATTGTGTGTGATTAGTTATTTGGAGAAGGAAAAGGAAGGCCAGGAATTGGGGGTTAGTACGTTTGTGAGAGGCAGGAACAATCTCTGGACAGGGCACCAGCTCATCGCTACCACTGCACCACAGTGCCCCCATGTTTTATACATGCTTTAATTCTTATCATCATGAAAATGATATCAATTATACATCTTAGTATTTAAATTGTTTAGAGAGCTACAATATCATTAATGTAATGTATTTGTGTCCTGTTGGCATAAGAGAAAGACCATTTAAGAAGCACGTAGTGATTCACACACATAGGATACATAGAAGAACACACAGAATATGGAGCATTTAATGTGTTACTTTAGTTACGATGGGATTTTAGAAACTAATAAATGATTTTAAGATGATGTTTATAACGTTCTACTTTAATGACAAAATTAATTATGTGATTAAAGTGGAAATTTCAAGATTAAAGTTGACATTTTGACTTTTTTTTCCACTGTGTCCATATTTTTTTTTCTTTTCTATGTACCCTAATATGCTTCCATATGACACTCAGACAGTGAGTTATGACCTGCCTTTTCATGGCGA
The DNA here is from genome assembly GCF_900747795.2 of Erpetoichthys calabaricus. Lineage (NCBI taxonomy): Eukaryota > Metazoa > Chordata > Cladistia > Polypteriformes > Polypteridae > Erpetoichthys > Erpetoichthys calabaricus. The sequence continues at coordinate 146,269,603 of NC_041396.2, forward strand.
TTTCTTAACTTTTTTTTCATTTTGGGGACTGCGACTTTCTGTTTGAGTTTTTCTGCCACTCTATGTCACTCGATCAGCTTCCTTTTGTTGTTTATACCACTGCTTAAACCAACAAATAGTATATTTTTCCTTGTCTCCATTTGGTATTTGCTGAAATTTTTCTTTTTTCCCTTGTCTTTTGCCATTGTCTTTTCACAGAACGCTGAACTTAAGGGGCTATTTATATTGATTTGCATATTCCAAGAGGCATAATTCTGGGAGGAGTCAGGGTGGGGCAGCAGGCACGTTCATGTGCATTACATTTCATGCTGACTGGGATTTATGTAGCACAAGAACTTGGAAGTTGGCGTATGCAGAGATTTATGCCTCTGGATTTTTTTGTGTGTACGCACATTTCTGTACGCATAATTCTCCGTGTTATACATGAGGTCCCTGTTTTTTCCAGAGTTAACTCTCTATCAATGTGCCAGGACTATTCAGATTTAGATTTGTTAGTTTTCTACAGTGTAATACACTTTATTGTTGATGTCAAGTCCTTCCAAAAAACTCTCCAAAATTTGGTCAATACTGTGTCACTTATTTTCCCCTGCTTGTACAAATTTAAAAAATGTCCTATCTAATGTTGTGTTATAAGCTACTGTGTGTATGAAAGTGCATTTTAATACTGCATGGTAATGATAGTGCCCTATAAATGGGATATTATGAAGACAGATTAATTGAAGAAAAAGTTGATCATGGTCTAATGCTGTACATGTCGTCTGCACAGTTTTGGCCACTTGCTAGAACACCTTTCTTTTTGACCCTTTCCCTTTGTAATCAAAACCATATACCATATGCATTTTCAAAGGAAATAATACAAAAGGTCGTAACAGAAGTCTCAAACCAAACAAAAAGTTTGATTGTTTTTTTTTCCATTAGGGAGAACATGGTTGGATCTAAAAGCACACAAGACAGCAGCGTTCATTTTGCTAACAGTTTTATAATCGCACTAGGGGAAAGTCTTTATGCAGTTCGAGACACTGGGCCGGTCTAATTTGTGTGAAGAGCATGCAAATCTGTTACTGCTTTTCTCGAAATGAGTGACACTCATAAGTGTGCATGAGAATCAGTGTAACCTCTCACTGCCTCGGGAGGTGGTGAGAAGTTTGCACAGTTGAATCTATTTGGTTCACATTGTCTTCACAGATGGAAATCTGCCATTTTCTATATGCCATCTGCTAAAGATACCAAAATATTCTTTAATAGAGATAAAAACACAAAACATAAATAAAATGCAAAAGAGGTTTTTTGGTCAGTAAGGAAAATGACTCCTTATTTGAAATGAAACATTCTGCCTTGTTTTCTGTACCTCTAACTTGCATCAAACAAGTTCATCATTTTATTGCTCTATGTCAAAAGTTCTCCTGCACAGCTGAATAGGAGTCAGTCCTTGAATTGATACTTTGACACTATAAGACCTAATTTAATAATGGCAATTTTAACGTGTGCCAATTTGTCTGTTTTAAAATAAAGTATAATTAGAGTGAATGATGAAACCCAATTCTTTTTTTGTAGAAAAAAAAAAAGGATTTCCTTCCTTGTGATGGACTGGCACCCAAAGGTTCCTTCACTGCCCAGTCTGCTGGGATAGGCAACGGCTTTCTCGTGATGCTGCTCTAAATAAGCAGGTTTATAAAATGGATAGATGGTTTTCCTTTCCTAAATGTGCCAATCATCTGAGGCAGGAACTTGCCCTATGATATTTTCTGGAAATGTGGTTGTACTTTTTTGGTGCCATTAAGATTTGCATCTAGAAACTGGACTGTAACCTCCTTGTGCATTCAATGCATACTTTATTTACCTCAATTTCCCTAAATTTATCATTCAGTGTGTTTACATTGGCTTCAATAACCCAGTTATTCACTGAAACCTGATTACTAAAATGCCATGTAAACATTTATTCCCATTAGAGAAATTGGGTTATTACCCTCTGAGAAACCTGGGTAACAGAAGATAGATTTCTCAATGAATAATCCAGTTATGTGGCCATGTAAACCCTTAACCGGGTTACTGTTAAAGATTCTGTAATCTGTCCATGTCCATTGCACTCTGTCAGCCTGTGCCTGTATTTGCTTCATACATGCTTTCAGCAGCCATGGTTAGAAGTGTCCATAAAATACATTTCCAGAGGTAATGCCCGGGTGATCGCATTATTCCTTCTGCTGTGTAATTTAAATATTCATGAAGTGTTGTGGTGAAGTACAGTTGACAAGAAATGTCTGGTCTAGATAATGAGAAAAAAAAAGTTGGAGTGGAACAAGTGCTGATTTTGCGAGTGAATGCTGAAAATGCAAGACTGGGCTGAACAAGAGATGCAGCAACAGTATATCAAACTGCCACTGAGTGTTATGTTCATGATACAGCCGCCGGAAACATTCAACCTCTCAAAACTTCAAGAGTGGAAGAAGTGGCTACGATAGTTCAAGAGATTCCAACTGGCCAGTAACCAGCATGTGTCTCCAGAAACCATTCAGGTGAATACATTAATATATTATGTGGGTGATGAAGCGGACGACACTCTGAGGGGACAAATTTTATCCGATGCAGAAGGGAAGCAGTATAACACTGTAAAAGAAGCATTTGAAACAGAAAGACTTTTCACGTTTTAGTAATAAATGACAAAATGTAGAAGTGCGAAGGGATATAAGGTGGGCCGGAATTACGATTTTTTTCGTAGGCTTTGGTAATTCTAGTGTTAAAGGTACAGGTCTCTGTAAAATAATGCAGCTGGATATTGACTGCACATTAGAAAAAGTCATGAGTATGGGTAGACCATCTGAAGCAGTAAAAAATGCAGCAGAGTGACTTGATTGTAAATGCTTATTATTCTAGAAATGCAGCAGAAGTTTAAAGCTAAAAAGCTGTTAACACTGAATCCAAATGTGTTTTTTAAGAAGTTTCAAGCAGCAAAACCTATGCAAGGGCAAGCAGTGCAGCAAATGTGCTTTAAGTTTGGAAACACTGCTCACCAAAAATAGCAGTGTGCAGCTAAAATATTGTGTTACACACCTGCATAATAATAATAATAATAATAATAATAATTGTGATACATTTTCAAAAGGGTCTCTAAAGCAAAGTCTGCAGATCAGCTAAGTCAGTAAATGAAGTAGAAGTAGATTCAGGCAGCCTTTGTCTAGACACATTTGATGCTGGAGAAGATCCTTAGTCAATTGAGCTGTTTATTAGACAACATAAAGTGAAATTTAAGACAGACACTGGTGCTGATGTGACAGTCATGGCACAGAATGTATATGAGGTCATTCCAAACAAGAACAGCCCATGCATGCTCACCAACCTGAAATAACACTTTGTGGGCTAGATGGTGCTTAACACTTTTGTTGGAGTGGCTAGTGAATTACTAAGCCAGGGTGATCTCACAGTACAGAATAACATCTGCTTTGTAAATGGTCTGCATACTGCCCAGCTAGGGAGACCTGCTATAGTCAAGTAAAATTTAGTGTCCTGATTAGGCAGCACAGATAGTAAAACTTTAAAAATAACTTACCCTCAATTATGTAGCAGTCATGGGGTGAGACAACAGTCAAATACCATTAGACATGCAACTCCATACTCCCTCACAACACCCAGAAGAACAGTAATCCCATTAATAGGGAAAGTCTAGGAAGAACTTGCACGTATGGAGAGACTAGGTGTCATTACAAAAGTCGAAGAACCTATAGACTGGTGTGTAAGTACAGTCTCTTTACTCAAAAAGGGTGGCACTGTTCGTATTTATGTGAACATTACAAAATTTAATCAAGCTGCATGATAGAAAAGTTCATTTTACTGCCAGATGAAGAGACACTGGGAACACTTGCAGGAGCAAAAAGTGTTTGACAAGCTGGATGCAAATGTGGGATTCTGTCAAATTCCATTCTCTGTACAGTCTGCTAGGTACACTAAATTTATCAGTCCATTTGGGTATTAATTTTTTTAATAGACTGCTATTTGGAATTACCGCAGCTCCAGAACACTTCCAAAAAACAGATGTCTTTGGTTCTAGAGGGGCTTTCTGGTGTACCCTGCCATATGGATGATGTCCTTATTTGGGAGAAATTAAAATCCGAACATGAGGAGAGATTACATACAGTACTAAATAGACTTGAAAAGGCTGCCATCACATTAAACCCAGATAAATGTGAATTGGGTAGACATGAAGTAAAGTTCCTTAGACACATAATTTCTGCAGATCCACTTAAAACATCCACTGTCCAGATCATGTGAGTGCCAACTAACCAAAGTGAGCTAAGATGTTTTCTTGGAATAGTGAACCAACTTGGAAAATTAATTTTGTGTCTGGCAGAAAAGGACAAGCTGCATAGAGACTTCTTACCTAAGAAGAACCACTGGTTTTGGGGAAATACTCTAAAGGAAGTATTTGAAGCACTAAAGCAAGAGTTGTTATCCATCTTGGTGCTGGTGGTATATGACCTAGACAAAGAACTCAGAGTTTTAGCAGACGCATCTTCATATGGCTTGTGTGCAGCCCTGTTACAGAAAGACTAGTAGAAAAGAAGACCTGTAGCGTATGCATCCAGAACATTGTCTGAGACAGAGCAGCGATATGCTCAAGTCGAGAAAAAGGCATTAGGCCTTACTTGGGGAGCTAGCCGTTTAGGGATTTCCTTATAGGGAGGTATTTTTTGCTTGAAACAGGCCATAAATCTCTGGTACATTTGCTGGACTTTGGCAGAGCTTCCTACCCCGGCTTCAGAGGTTCCATCTCAGACTCATTAGATATTCGTACCAGAACATTCATGAAATGCAGAAAAACACTTTCTGTAAAATATTTGACTACTTTCAGAACATGACTGTAGCAGTTTTACTTAATTTAAAACAAATGGCACTTGAATCACAGTTTCACCCCTGCCGCCTCAAAGGTTTTAAATCAAGGATCTTTTTCAAATCTTTTTGTCATTGTAGTTTCATACTTGCTATATTCTTTGGATGTGAATTTTAGCATTTTTAATGAATTTTTAGTTGTTAGCCAATGCCAAACCATGATATATATCAGGGACTGAATAATCATAACCAGCATCACAAGTCTCTCTTTTTCTTACATTGCCATGTTCTGGCAGCTGATCTTTGCCCTGATGATTCTCCATATTTTAATTATATTTATGTTCCCACTTATGTCTGGCAGATTTTTATCTATTATAAAGGTTTACATTATTGTAAACACAACAAAGCAGTACATGTTTATTTAATTGTATCCACTTATTTATGAAGCGCAGCAAACCTTTAAAATCAAGCTCAGCAGACAGCTATATGGTGATTTATTTAAACAGACTAGTAGAAATGAATGAGATTTCATCTTCTTGCCTGTTTGGAATGCACAAATAGTCAAACATGCGTTAGGAAAGTAAGAATAGCACAATAATTTGAAGTCACTCGGCTCCACTAATAAAAATGCCCTCCAATACTGTTCATATAAAGTGTTCTAGATAATGATTATCATAAAAGGCACTTCATCCAATAAAGAGGAACTGCTTTGTAAAAGTAAAAGTCACAAAAGAAACTTACATTATATTTTTCATTCCTAAATCAGCAAAGAAGGGAAACAAAAAATATACAACCTAAAAACCTATAGTTAAAATAGAAATGTTCCAATGAAAGGCACCTTCAAATCTTTGTTCTGTTTTTGTTGACTGAGATGTCCATGAATCATACAGAAAAGCCATAATAAGTTGTGATTTGATAGCAAATCACGATGTCTGGGTAACCTAGAAAAGAAGGAAGCAAATATGACAATACATGCTTGTATTCATTCTACTTCACTGACTATGAATGATGGAAAGTATAAAGTACACCCAAAAAGATGTTACAGACACATTTTTTTTCTCTGTATTTAAGCAATGCTCCAATTCTTAGCACATTTCACATTGCATGCCTGTAGCTTTTGGTCATTTGTAATCTTTGTGATGCAATTTGTTTCCGATTTGCTTCTGGTAAGGTATAATATGTTCCACATTCAATATCAGTTGCATATACTTTTTTGCAAAAAAAGTCAACTTTATAATAAATAGCTGAATTTAAATAAAAAACGATACTATCTTAATTTGTATTACATATGTATAAGATAAAGTCAATGCTTCATAAAAGAATGGAATGAGCAAATTAATGCTGAAGTCTTAATGAGTCTTTGCAGATAAACTATTCAAAAATTTCCATATCAGCAAAAATATGAGAGCTCGAGGACATAACTACTAATATTAACGAAATATCTGTCATTGCTTGAAAATTAAAATTTCTCAAGATAAATTGTATTCTATATAAACGGAAAAATACTGCCAGCAGTGGGATACTTTGAAATTAATTTAAAATGTACTGCAATTTAAATTATATGCCAAAAACTCAAATTTCTATGTGTTAAACTACCATATTTATTTAACATTTTTGATGAGACTGTTGGCCACCCTCTTCCTCACTTGGTAAATGGCTTTGATTAGATTTAGATATGTTTATTAGGCATATATCTATATTAAAAAGCTACAGCTAAAGTACATAAACATCAAAGGAAAGAAAGTTCTGTGTATTATGAGGGACAGCTGAACAACCTTCATATTGGAAGGACCAGAGAGTGTGCAAAGGTCATTATCTCCCCCGGATTGCTAGATGGCAGCCCCCCTGGTTTGCAGAGATACCTTGGATACCTACAGGGCATGCTGGGAGTTGGGGTTTGGCAGCTCAGCCCTGTTGGGTTCCAGAGGTGACACCAGGGTGTGCTGTGGGGACTGTAGATCCCTACTTTGTTGAGCTTCTGCCTCACTTGGAAGTGTTTTTGGACCATTCTAACAGGACACCGGAAATACTCCCAAGTTCAGTATAAAAGAAGCCTGCTACCTTTATTCGGCCAGAGTTGGGAAGAAGTAGGCAAAGCTTGAGAAAGAGAAAGAAGACAAAGAATTGCTCTGTGCTTGTACTTTGGACTTGTGCTTGAGCTGCGGGAAACACTTCCTGTTTAACACAATAAGTCCTCTTGCTTTTTTTTTTGACACTTGTGTCCAAGCCTTTGTGTTAGGTGTTTGGGGAGCTGGAGCCCCTCCTACAGGCCACAGTATATCTGTAGGAAATCAGACAGGCACTAGTAGGTCAATATATGAGTTCTTATATGAAAGGTAAAATGTAATTTTGAGGATCATATGAAGGCTAAGGGACTCTATAAGCCTTTTGAAACAAAATATGGAATTGTGAAATAGAAACAACTGATTCTGTTTTTTTGGCTTTTATTTTGTGGATAGCCTTATATGGTTGAAAAGCATCTTAGATCTGTTTTTACCTTCGAGTGGTGTTCCCTAATCTTGGTTAGTCCTATAGTATGGAAGACATAACCAAACTTCATAGAACAGGGCTATGTATTAATGTCCATCACTCCTCTTAGCAAGTAAGAACTGTTGAGTGATTAATGCAGCGCTAAAGACACCATTAAAGAAGCTAGTGGCAACTTAGCAGATAGATAATTGGGGATAGGGACAGCTTTAAAATGGTTATTCTTGAAGCATTTGTGACTGAAGATTACAAGACAGAGCTGGATAATAAACTCCTGTCAATTGTGCAACAGCCAAACCAATCCATCTGGGACTTTGTTTATGACTATCGGTCCTTGAAGTGGTGTCTTGAGATGCAGGAAAACAAGATAGTCCATACTGAATGCTTGAAATCCCTGTCTGGCCAGGGGACTGAGGGATGATCGCTAAAGCTGATTATCTGGTAAATGTAGGAATGGGACTGAGCCTCCACTAAAGATTACTTGAGTAAAGTACATTCAAGTAAAAAGGAGGCTCCAGCTCCAAAACCACTAATATAAAGAGTAGCCAGTCTAATGCTGGGCTCACTGTCTTTTCGTCCTGCTCTTGGTGGTCCCTTTCCAGGTGAAGGGTTTGGATGCTGGATGGTGTGGTGGACACGGGGAAGCCAATACACCCTGATGTACCTGTAGAAGAGCTGTTGGAAACTGTTTGACTCAGCATTGTGAGAAGCTTCAGTTAGTCTCAGGTATCAGTTTCATTCTGACTGATGGAACAAAGCTCAGGGCCTTAGGCAACGTACATTGGGAGCTCCAGCTACATTCAGTTACCTGGACAACCAAGATCTACGTCCTTGAAGATGCATACTTGACCATTCTATTCTTCATTTGGTCTGAAAAACCATTGGGCCACTTTCCAGTGCTGGGGGGTTTGATAGGAAAACTCTGTTTTGTGTATTTATTACATCACTGAAGAAATTTATTACATCACTGAAGAAATGTCACATAGCTCAATCCCAGTTTCACTTCTTGGGGCACATAGTGTCAGCAAAGGAAGCTGAAGTGGACCCAGAAAAGACTTATGCCATACAGAACTACCCCACACTTCTGGACCTCAAAAGCCTGCAACAGTTCCTTTGATTGGTGGGGTGCTATCACAAGTTCATTCCTCACCAAGCTGACCTAGATGCCCCTCTTAAACACCTAAAGAGAAAGGATGTGCCCAGGAAATGGACTGCTGAGTGCCAAAATGCTGTTGACCAACTTAAGGCAGCTCTTCAATCCCCCTCCTATCCTGGCTCAACCAGACCCCACACTGTCCTTTCATGTCCAAACTGATGCCAGCAACCTCGGCCTTGGGGCTGTTCTATCTCAGAGGAAGGTTGGATTGGAGAGAGTGACTGCTTTTGTGTTACAAAGTCTGCATGAAACAGAGATGAACTATTCCAACTCTGAGAAGGAGTGTTTGGCGGTGGAAAAAATGCATTTCCTGGAGAGGGTTGAGTTTGAGGTATACACAGACCACAGTGCTCTGACATGGATATTTAACCATCCCACAACATCTTCCTGATTGACCAGGTGGGTGCTGGGAGTTCAGAATTTCACCTTCAAGGTATTGTAAAGGAAAGGGTGCGGCAACATACTTCCAGACATGTTGTCATGGATTCCTGACTCAACTGGAATAGAATTTGTAGCCACAGCTCTGAGCCAGTGGACTCATTTGCCCCTGGTCCTGTAAGACTTGGCTGAAGCTCAACATGCATGTCCTGTGTGAGAAAGGCATAAGGAGGATTTGGGTAAACCAGAGCTTGGCCACATACACTTTGAAGAGCTGCAGGGTGTATATATATCATTTAGTGCCGACAAAACTTGGGGGATCTAAACTCCAAGTAGTGGCCCCTGAGAGGTATGTCCCTGAGTTCCTCCAATATTATCATGAAAGCCCATTTTGGGGGACACCTTGGTAAGCTGAAGACCCTGTTGAAATTACTGGAAGTGACATGGTGGCCCTTTTGTGCGTGGGATCAGGTGAAGAGGTGCCAGACATGCTAGATTATGAAAGTCCCACCTGGAAATCTGCCAGTAGCGCCTCCATCCCCTTCTAGCTTCTGAATTTCCTTATATTATTTAATCCATCAATATCATAGGAAGGGCTCTGTGGTGATTTATAGTGGTATCGTCCAGGATAGGGCAAAGCGTTATTAGCTATCAATTGAAATGGAGTTCCTGAATGGGTGAGACAATATCACAACCACAGTGTGGTCATGCTGCCATTTGTGTCACATAAGCATTTAAAATAAATATCATTTGTATTTAACTCAGGAATTTTCTTTGCTAATTTGTTATTAATTATGTGCACTTACTGTTTGCTCCTGTGTCTTTTTTTGGTTTACTGATTATATAAAAAAGACATGTCATACTTAATACAATATTTTCAGTGACCTTTATTCTTACTGATTAAATTAACTGGCATGCCATATTTAAAAACTGCAAATTTGTGACTTAGCTTGTTTGATTTTACACAAATAGGACCTTGGCAGGGCAGGGGCAGAGACAGTAGTAGTGTCAAGGGAATAGTTGTGCTACTTGACTTCATAGTAAAACAAATACTATTTGTTGAGATGGGAATGCCTCCTTGCAGTGGTTCACCATAGGAACACTTTTCCATTGATATTTTATTTAAAATATATAATTTATTCTTTGGTAATGAAAATCTAGTGATCTTTTCATTCTGCACTACTGTATCACCTCACAAAATAATTCATTTAAAATAAAATCAACTTTATCACTAGTGGTCACACTGTTTTGATATTTTACTCTTTGATTTCTGTTATTGGTTGAACAATTTCCCTGTAACGTTAACAAAAAACAAATTTTGCATAATGATGGCGCAGTTGGAGAGAAATTAGTTGCTTCCACACAGTTCTGTGGTTCTGGGATCAAATCCCGGCCATGGGAGTTTGCATAATCTCATGAATGTAGTTGTCTTCCACAACGTAGGTAATGGTTACAAATAAATGGCAGTATTCGAAGTTTAAGACACTAATGTATTCAACTGAAGAATGGAGAGCAGGAGCTTCAAGCACTGTGATGCACTTATGTTTGATCAAAAGGCACAAGGGAATTGCTTAGATATGCATGATGCAAACCAGTATGCTCAAAAACTTGTCAGTACACACCAAACACTGCCAATACGCACCTGCTAAGATAATGGATGGATGTAAGGGTGGTTTTATATATTATCCTTTATACTCTGAGTGATATCATGATGTTATATATAAGTATGAGTGAAATCATGATGTTATATATAAGTATATTTATTTGCAGTATAATGAGTGTAACTGAATTTCAGAAACATAATGTATCAGAGAATGGTGATCCACGACTGACAAATAGTTATTAAAAAATACAAATATTTTTTACAATAAATAATCAGGGAAATGGAATTCATCATGAGGTGCCTCCAGTACTGCTGTAATTTCTTAATTTTGAATTAATGCATGTGCATGTACATATTTGTTATATAAAAGGTATCATTAAATTCTGAGTACAAATCATTTCCAAATCCTACAGGGCATTCTTAATTGCATATGCCTTTGGCAGCTTGTTATAATAGGCTTAGAACTGTTATATTTCTGAGTAATTTTGTCAAAAAATAGGGTAAAGCAAAAGCTATGTTAACCAACTAATATTCTGTGAGTATAGGTTATAATTTTGTACACTGTAGATAATGTGGAGCTACCCATGTACGTATAATTGCCAATACACAGTTACTCAGCTAATACCCCTCAAGATAAGATTTGAATTGTGTTTAATTTAACTATGCAAAATATAGTTATTATGATGTGTAGTACCATGAAGACATCTTTGGCGCTGGTCTGATCTTCTGAATTATTGTAATTTTTTTCACAGTGAGTTTGGTCAGTGCTTTGCTTGAGCTCGGATATATAAAGAGAATATATTCTATAGGATCTTGTTAAAAAGAGCAAAGGACATGAATAAAAGAAAAACACAACCAGGTGATAAAACCGCTTAAAAGGAAAAAAGCAGAATCAGTACAGACAGGCAAAAGAACAAGTGGAATCCAGAATACCAATCATCAAAAACCAAGAAATTCAAAGTCACTGCCAGAGGTTCAGATCCTATGTGTTAGCCTTCAATAGCTATATTCTCCAGTTACAAAGTTGTTTTTACATTGTGCCATCTTAAATATAGTCTACATTATGACATGACAACACATGTAGCAGTGTCAGTATAATATGACATGCAACAGATGTGACAACCATAAATAATATGGCTGCAGTCATAAAATGATGATTGAAAATGGGAACATCCATGAACAACAATCTCAACAAAATTGAGCTAAAACGACATTACAGACATCACTGGTATGATCACAGAAGGACTGTCTGCAGGCAAAGGTGAATAAAAAATAAGTTATGGCCTGCCATCTTATATAGGTGGGTCTAAATGACATAATATGTTATGTGGCTGGAATTGCACATAGCAACTATAAACAAAAATAGCTGTTGCCAAGCAATGATTAACATAAAATGACAGCAACTGTACCAGGACAAGACACAAAATGATGTATCTTCTTCTTCTTTCAGGTACTCCTGTTAGGGGTTACCACAGCGGATCATCTTTTTCCATATCTTCCTGTCCTCTGCATCTTGCTCTTTTACACCCACAACCTGCATGCCCTGTCTCACTACATCCATAAACCTCTTCTTAGGCTCTCCTTTTTCCTCTTGCTTGACAGCTCCATCCTTAACATCCTTGTTCCAATATACCCTGCATCTCTCTTCTGCACATGTCCAAACCAACACAATCTCGTCTGTCTGAGTTTGTCTCCCAATCATCCTACCTGAGCTAACCCTCTAACGTTAGAATTTCTAATCCTGTCCATCCTAGTTAAACCCAATGCAACATCTTTAACTCTCCCACCTCCAGCTCTGTCTCCTGTTTTCTGGTAAGTGCCACCATCTTCAACCCAAATAATATAGCTGTTCTCACTACAATCTTGTAGACCTTTCTTTTCACTCTTGCTGGTACCCATCTGTCACAAATCACTCCTGACACTATTTTCCACCCACTCCACCCTGCCAGCACTCTCTTCTTCAGCTCTCTTCCACACTCCGTTACTGTGCTCTGTTGATCCCAAGTATTTAAACTCATCCACCTTTGCCAACTGTACTCCCTGCATCCTCACCATTCCTCTGACCTCCCTCTCATTCACACAAATGTATTCTGTCTTTTTCCTATTTGACCATCATTCTTCTCGCCACAAATCACAATGTCAACAATCTGGTTAAAAACCCCACTGCCATCTCTCCTAAACACCTCCATGCTTCCACAGATATATCATCTGGAGCAACGGCCTATTCATTCTTCATTCTCTTCATAGCTGTCCTTACTTCATCCTTGTTAATCTGTTAATCTCAATTCCAGAAAAGTTGGGATGCTGTGTGAAATGTAAATAAAAACAGAATGCAATGATTAGCAAATCTCCAACTCATGGTTTATTCATAATAGAACATAGAAAACATATCAAATGTTGAAAGTGAGACATTTTACTATTTCATGAAAAATATTAGTTCATTTTGAATTTAGTGACAGCAACACATCTTTTAAAAAGTTGGGATGGGGGCAACAAAAGGCTATAAAAGTAAGTGATACTAAAAAGATACAGTTGGAGGGAACATGTTGCAACTAATTAGGTTAAATAGCAACATGATTTGGTATAAAAATATCATTTTAAAGATGCAGAGTCTCTTCAGAAGTAAAGATAGGCAGAGTTTCATCAATCTGCAAAAACTGTGTCTACAAATTGTAGAGCAATTTCAGAATGTTTCTCAATGTAAAATTGTGAAGATTTTGAATGTCTCATCATCAACAGTACATAATATCATCAAAAGATTTGAGAATCTGGAGAAATTTTTGTGCACACTGAACAAGACCGAACATCAGTATTGGATGCCTGTGATCTTCAGTCCCTCAAGCTGCACTGCATTAAAAACAGGCATGATTCTGTCATGGAAATCATTGCATGGGCTAAGGAACACTTCCAGAAATTATTGTCTGTCAACACAATTTGCTGTGCCATCCACAAATGCAGGTTAAAGCTCTATTGTGCAAGAAGAAGCCATATGTGAACATGATCCAGAAATTCCACCATTTTCTCTGGACCAATGCTCATTTAAAATGAAGTGAGGTAAAGTGGAAAACTGCTCTGTGGTCAGACGAATCGAAATTGACATTCTTATTGGAAAACATGGACGTCGTGTCCTCTGGACTAAAGAGGAAAGGGACCATCCAACTTGTTATCAGTGCTCATTTCAAACACCTGCATCTCTGATGGTATGGGGGTGCATTAGTGCCTATGGAATGGGCAGCTTGCACATCTGGAAAAGCAACATCAATGCTGAAAGGTATATACAGGTTTTAGAGCAACATATGCTCCTATCCAGACAACGTCTTTTTCGGAGAAGGCCTTGCATATTTCAGCAAGACAATGTTAAACCGCATACAGCGTCTATTAGAACAGCATGGTTTCATAGTACAAGAGTCTGGGTGCTGAACTGACCTGCCTGCAGTTCAGACCTTTTACCAATTGAAAGCCTGAAATGAAAAATATGACAAAGAAGAACCAGGACTGTTGAACAGCTAGAATCCAATATCAGACAAGAACGGGCCAACATTCCTCTCCCAAAAGTCCAGCAACTGATCTGCTTAGTTCCCAGGTGTTTACAGACTGTTGTTAAAAAAAGAGGGGATGCTACACAGTGGTAAACATGACCCTGTCCCAACTGTTTTAAGGCGTGTTGCTGCTAACAAATACGAAATGACCTTATTCTTTTCTTAAAATGGTACATTTTCTCTGTTTAAAACATTTGATATGTTTTCTGTGTTCTATAATGAATAAAAACACAGTGTCCCAACTTTTTTGGAATTGGTGTTGTAGATAGTCCAATATGTAATCTTAGTATGCAAAAAAGGTATTGGTCCCCCTAGTGAAATCAACCTTGTTAAAGTGAAAATTTGAGTTGTTTGAATCTTAAGTTAACAGCCTAGGTGGATTTAGAGAAGCCTGGCCCAATATAAACGTATGTCATTTTGCCCAGCATCTAAAGGAAGCTGTTAGCACATATTTTCAAGAGCTGCATCACACCACATTCAAAATAAAACACTCAGAGACTAACAATTTGGTTTGTATGACATTCAAATTTAGAAAGTTAATAATACATAAATTAAAATTAATAATACATCAATAATACATTTTCACAGAAGTGACTGTCCTGTCACAAATTTCTGAAGAACAAAAACAGTACACTCTTCTATTAAAAAATTGTACAACAACATATAAGGATCTGTAGACTTCTGCAGGCCATCATGTAAGGTCAGCATTCAGGGCCTCACCCATACAGGAACACTGAACAAAAACATGATCTATTGGATGACTTGCTACCTTTAAATACATCATATATCATAATTAGGATGTTGTTCAGGAGAATGTCAGGCCATCTGTCAGTAAGCTGAAGTGCAAGCTAAGCCATGATCCAAAATAAAAGTCTACATCATAACTGTGTAGAAAAGAAACATTTTTTGAGTTTGGAGTGGCCTAGTTAAATTTAAGACCTGAACTCTACTTTTCTTTTTGCAGAATCTGTAAAAAGCAGTTAATCTTTAAAAAAAAAAAGAAAAAGAAAAAAAACTCAACAGCTGTGCAAGAAATAAATAAATTAAATAGTCTGGTGCAGGTACCAGAAGAACTTCTTATTGAAAACAATGCCGCACTGCAGTTAATAAGAAAAGTCCATTATTAGGGTAAGTTACTTCCTTTTTCACTATCATACTAAATGCTTTTATTATGTTCAGGAGTTCCAGACTGGTGAAATGGTGTGTGTGAGGCCTCCAAAATACTCTACAATAACATTCCAGGATCTTCACTGGGCTGCCTTAATGCAGATTCACCACTAGACAGCCCAGTTCCAAACCACCAACCTACAGGCTTCAGCATTTAAAGGCACAAAAAATGGGGAGTTGGCTTTAAAAGTTAAAAATTTAAAGCAAGTCCCAAAGTATATCAAAAATGGAGAAAAAACCTTACAATTCTAGCTTGTAAAGTCAATCCAAACAAGGAATCTTTATAAAATGTATTTATTAACAAAAATAGAAGCAAAAGTCAAGTCAAGTGGCATTATTGTCATACCATTCATAAATAGTATTGCAGCATACAGTGGCATGAAATAATATTCTCCATGACTATTGTACAACATAAACAAAAACAAACATAGAACATGTGTATGTCAGGTAAAGAAGTATACTATATATAGATAAATAATAGGTATCTAAACAGATAGTAATAATTTGAAATAAGTAAATAACGAAAGAAATAATAGCTGCTAATGATTAAAAACAACAATGGTTACAAGTGCAAGAAATGTACTGCATATAAACAAGTTACTAGAAGCAGACCTAAGGGTTAGGGGGCAGCACAGAGTTCTGACTCTGGACAGTAAATAATAATAATTTTTTACATTTATATATTGCTTTTCTCATTACTCTAAGCACTGTCCAGGCTGAGAGGACCTGGGATGTGAGCCCATGATCTCAAGGGTTAGAAGCTATTGCAGAATCTGGTAGAACTGGTTTGGGTGCTACAGTATCTTCTGTCAGATCGAATTGGGACAAAGAGACCATGGGAGAGGTTAGGAGTGGTCCTTCACAAAGCTGTAGGCTTTTGTAAATGCAACTCCTTAAGAAACAAATCAACAAAAACACATTCATACATACAATCCCAACTTGAAAAAAGTTAGGACTGTAGTAAAAATGCAAATAAGCACAGAAAGCAGTGCTTTGTAAATAGTAAATGATCTCTGAAAACAATATAATAGCCTATTATTTGACATTACAGTTAATGAATTTTATAGTTTTTTCAAAAATAAACACTTATTTTGATTTTGATACTTACAACATAATCAAAAAGTTTGGATGGCAAATAATTTCCTACTTTATAACAATGTCTTTCTCACAACACTTAATAAACATTTAGGAAGACACCAATTTATTGAGTGTTTCAGGTGTTATTTTGTCTTATTCTTCTTGCAAACAAGTCATAAGGTATGCAACAGTATGGAGTTTTTGTTGTCAAATTTTACATTTCAAAATGCACCACACATTCTCAATTGGGGACAGGTTAAGTCTGTAGGCAGGCAAGTCAAGCACCTGCACACTCTTAATATGCAACTATGACTTTGTATGCATGCAAAATGTGGGTTTGCATTGCCTTGCTGATTTATGCATGGGCGTTCATGGTAGAGATGCCATCTTGAAGAAAGCATATGTTGAGGACATATTTGTATGTACTTTATACAGAAGTGAAAGTTACCCACGGCACTGACACAATTCCATTTCATCACAGACTCTGACATTCAGGAGTGTGACGATGCGGGTTCTCTCCATGTTCCCATTCAGCTTCTAGGAGCCCTTGAACCCGACACCGTCAGTAATGTCACCAATGAGCTTGACAGTGAGGCACAACAATGAAACAATTGGATGGTGTAAAAGTGCCAAGTGCTTTTATTTTAAAACCAACAAAACAGTGTCCACATAAATAGTGCAGTATCTCAAAATCTTTTGAATAAATAATCCATAAAAACAGAGGTGAAAAGTGGAGGGTTAAATCCAATAGAAAAAAGCCTTTAAAAAAACAATGAGGTTAAAACAATGGCTGGAAGCAGTCTCTTTAGAAACACAAAGCCCAGTGCCTTCTATTACTGGTTACTCCCCCGTTTCTCCCATCCAGGCTATGCACCAGGGGAGTCACCCTACATGCAGCTGACCTTCTTGCTTTACTGATCTGTAGGCCTTCCGATCCCTGGCTCCGGTTCTGCTCACCTAGACTGAGACTTGGGCTCCCCAGCGACCAGGGTGCTCACACTGGGGCTTCTAT
Source organism: Erpetoichthys calabaricus (assembly GCF_900747795.2). Classification (NCBI taxonomy): domain Eukaryota; kingdom Metazoa; phylum Chordata; class Cladistia; order Polypteriformes; family Polypteridae; genus Erpetoichthys; species Erpetoichthys calabaricus. The sequence continues at coordinate 146,286,843 of NC_041396.2, forward strand.
TCCAAATCTCCCGGTCACTCCTGCTCCAAACAATTGCTCAGCAGGAGGAGCGACCACTACTGTCTGCCCTCGGGTGCTGGCCAAACACCCCACTCGGGCTCGCCTCTCTCAGCTGCTTGTTATCGGTGCGAGCCTGGGCTTGTTCATTCTCCTTCTCTTCTGCACCTGATTTCTCCTTCCCGCTTCCTGCCGTCTTCTCCCTCCTTAACCTCCGTCCTTCTTTTCTTTCTTTATCTTCCCCTACTAGCTGCCTTGCTCTTCTATATATCACGGGGACGTGGATCAGCTCTGGCAATCAGCAGCTCCCAGGAACAATTACAGATGTAGACAACTCCTCATCTGTGCACTTAAGTGAGAACCGCCTGCATCACGAATTCCCCGCGAATCGCTCGGCCACACACCAGCACGCCCCCTTGCTAAGCCACGAGTGCAGTGATTATTTATTTTAAAAACTGGCCCTTTTGACATGAGCTGTGGACCCGCTGTACCACAAGGAGTTCTAGCTGGAAACAGACATGGATGATCATTTGTTACGGATGACACAATGTGCATTTCTTGTAAAAAACACCTGAAATATCGATTTATCCATCCACAATACATTTTTCTACCATGTGATGGCCATCTCAGATGCCTCTGAGCTCAGGAAAGTTGACGACACTTCCGAATACTGTTAGCTCATGGTAATTCTGGTGTATTAGGGGTTGTGAGGGATTGCCGGCCATACAGTCCGGCCAATACCCCCAGGCCGCCAGATGGAGCCCTCCCTGCAACATGGAGGTGCCCCGAATTCCAGCAGGGCCTCATGGACCTTGGAGTTTTAATGCACAGCCCTGCTGGATACCATGGGGGCCGCCAGGAGTCGCTGCAGGGAGGCCCAGGGATTTATGCTTTCCGTATAGCCTGGAAGTATTTCCAAGTCACGGGAACGGAAGAAATGATATACTTCTGGGCTCAAGAAAAGGAGAAGTTTTTACCTGACCCGGAGGTGATAGAAAGTCACATGGACTGTGGGACAGAACCACTTCCGGGTCAAGGACTATAAAAGGATTGTGGGGAAATCCCAGATGTTGAGCTGAGCTGGGTGGAAGGGTGGCAACGCGTCTGGGAGTGGAGGATTGTTTATTATTGATTATTGATTATTGTTTATTGGAGTAGTGTGGAGTAGTGGTGCTTTGTGCACTTATTTATAATAATAAATATTCACTTTGGACTTTTACCTGGTGTCTGACGTCTGGTCTGAGGGTTCAAGGGGTCGACAGTGCCTCTATTTGTCACAGTTGGCATAGTCGGCAGGATTCTCTGGCCGTCGGTTTGGCAGAGGACCTGTATTTAAAAAAAATTACTGTGGACAGAACCCTAAGAGGACAACGTCCAGATATGCAGCAACGTCGCCAGAACCTACCTTCACCACGTCTGATATGGGGAAAAAGAAGGACAATCAGAGCGGCATCGCCAGTGGGAGAGCCACGCTCGTAATGGCCGACGCTCGGGAGGAGCTACGGAGCAGCTACACAAGTCAGGAGAAACCTCCATGGACATGCTCTGAGGAACGTGCCAGGAATTTAACAAATAATCCATTTAAAATAACTCACTTTGTCCCATGCACGTACCTCGGAAAAGATCACTTGGAGGCTCCACAGGAAAAAGGAGATATTCCCGAAGATAGTGGCACGCTCCTGTTCGAACCGATGAGCATTAAAGACAACTTCCGCATGTCGGCGACCGGCGAGGGACACGTGATCGACCCTGGTGTGTTCTGGGAAGGAGGAGGTCTGCGTCCCGCTGTTTGTGCCTTTGTCTCCGAAGAGATGGACTTGGACTTTTCAAAGGGAAAGGGGGAGGCGAGCAAAGCACCGCTCACCCTGCAAGAAGGTAAGGAGAGCCGGGAAATGGCTGATCGGTCTGCTGACAAATTAATAAAGACAGATCGCAATCCGCCGAAGAAGGCAACCCCGTCCTCAGACAATAAGAACTCCAAATCCCAGAAGCCTCCGCGAAGCCCGTCAGAGCACGTGCCAACAGCGGACGTGCTCATTGGCTCCCGACCGGTAGGTAGGCAGGCAGAATGAGGAAGTAAGCCTACCTCTGGCCGAATTAAATAACTTTGTAGACGTACGGGAGCTCGAAAAATTAATAGAGCAAATGCTAAGTATTTTTCAGGTGCTGACGGAAATACAGCGGATTGTCAAAGACTTGGGAGCGATGGCCGAAGCGCCGATAAGGAAGGTGGATGATTACCTGCGGCGGTTTGGTCGGGAGCGTCCCGTCTTATATAATTTGGCGGTGCAGGTAAGGTAATGCCGGTACCGTATATAATGAAATAGGGACGCAGTGTGATCCGGGCCCGCGTTTAATAAGTAGCGGGTGCCAAATCACTGCGTGCCCTACAAGAGAGTGCGGAACGTTGACCGAGAGGTCGGGGGAAGGACCGATCGAGCCAGAGCAGCTGGATGGTGCTGCCTTTTGGAGCGATTTGGTCCTAGAGACCTCGACCCGTATTATAAATAAACCGAGAGGGGTGCAAACAGTAAAGGGCCTCTCTTTTACTAATAGAGAGACTCAGACTGTGGGAAAGCCCCAGAGTAAGCAGAAGATCCCAAAAATAAAACGCGGGTCTCCTGACAATTCAGAAAAGAGAACTGAGAGCACAGAAGCAGCCATAGGATCTGCTATGACTGTCATCGGCCGGGCCATGTATGGCGAAGTTGTCCTCGGAGGACAGGGGATCAGAGGGATTCCCGTTACAATGTTCCCCCTAGGTTCTCCGGGGAAGCTAGACAACGTAGCCAAGGCCCGACTTACAGTGGAGGACGTCCCTCGCGGGGCTGGATGCTCCGTCCCACTGGACTTCGCTGAGGGGAGGGAACTGTGAGGGATTGCCGGCCATACAGTCCGGCCAATACCCCCAGGCCGCCAGATGGAGCCCTCCCTGCAACATGGAGTTCCGAATTCCAGAAGGGCCTCATGTACCTTCGAGTTTTAATGCATAGCTGTGCTCGATACCATGGGGGCCACCAGGAGTCGCTGCAGGGAGGCCCAGGGATTTATGCTTTCCGTACAGCCCGGAAGTATTTCCAAGTCACGGGAACGGAAGAAATGATATACTTCCGGGCTGAAGAAAAGGAGAAGTTTTTACCTGACCCGGAAGTGATAGAAAGTCACATGGACTGAGGGACAAAACCACTTCCGGGTCAATGACTATAAAAGGATTGTGGGAAATCCCAGACGTTCAGCTGAGCTGGGTGGAAGGGTGGCAACGTGTCTGGGAGTGGAGGATTGTTTATTATTGATTATTGTTTATTGGAGTAGTGTGGAGTAGTGGTGCTTTGTGCACTTATTTATAATAATAAATATTCACTTTGGACTTTTACCTGGTGTCTGACGTCTGGTCTGAGGGTTCAAGGGGTCGACAGTGCCTCTATTTGTCACAGGGTATATTTTAATAATAGATTTCTTTTTAAATATACATGCTCTTGCTTTATATTGTAGGTGAATCATTGGTGCTTCATTAAATGTGTGTTTCAGGAGGAGTATTGAGGACTGAATGTAAACAGCTGGATATTGACCAAGGGCCTCATGTATAAAGAGTGTGTACGCACAAAAGTGTTGCATATGCTCATTTCCACACCCGACCCAGTAAGCATCATGCACAACGCAGGAACAATCCCTGTATGGGGCGCCAGCTCAATGCAAGGTGAATATGAGCACACACATACACTTATAGCATCAATTTAGCATCACCAACTCTACTAACCTTCATGACTTTGGAAGGACACCGAAGCACGCCGAGGAAACCCACCAGGAAAACATAAAAACTCCAGGAAGGGAACACGTAGAATGTGACCCCCAATCCCCCCTACTGCTGCACCACTGTCTTCTTCTCACATGTTTAATACATGCTTAAACATTAGAATCCCTGAAGCCTATGAAAAAACTCGTAATCCCGGGCCTCCTTAAATTCCTCTCCATCAGAGTCTTTTGTGTTGTAAGTGTGTCGATCAGCGCAAGCAGCAAACAGCTTGCTGTCCCATCCGCCCAACGCCACAGCTCAACTTGGGCGAAAACTTCTCCCAGATCAAGGCTTGTTTATCTAGGTGTGAGGTGCCTGGAGTTGTACAGGGTAAATAATATATCGTTATTTGGAACACATGTATTTCATGTGTGTTCCGTGTCTACAGCGATCTATGTAAATGTAGGATGACAGCAAATGTGAGAAATGCAAAGAAATGTTGAACACATAGCTAAAACAGAAACGTTTTTCATGTTATAGTACTAACAACACAATTTTAACATTAAGTGTATGTGTCAAAAATGAAGTCCCATTACCAGCAACATTAAAACACATCTTGGTGGGTTGCCAGACCAGCCTCTCTCAAGGACACTACACCTGACAGTACAACCAGGTGCTACAGTGCTTGGCCGGATTTTTGGAGAAGCAACGGACAAGTGTTAACGCCCTCCCTCCCCCTTTATTCCATTGGCCGGCAATAACATTTGTCCGGGAAGGAGAGGGTCGAGATAGACGTTCCACTCCGGGACCAGACTCTGGGCAGCTGGGTGGTGTGCGAGATTGGAAGTTTTTGGTGGACTTAGATCAGAAACTCTGCTTCCCAGCTGAGATTGCATCTACCAACCTCAGACCTGACCTTGTTCTATGGTTGGAATCACTCCAGCTTGTCTACATCATTGAGCTTACTGTACCATGGGAGAATGCAGTGAAGGAGGCCTATGAGAGCAAGAAGCTGAGATACACCAATCTTGAAACCGATGTGCAACCACGGGGCTGGAAAGCTAAGGCCCGACCAGTTGAAGTAGGCTGCAGAGGGTTTATTGCCACCTCAACATCAAGGCTACTCCGGGAATTGGGAGTGCGGGGGACAGGCTCACCGGCAAGCATTCAAGAGCTACTCCAGAGCTATTGAAAAGGGCAGTCAGTGGCTCTGCCTCAAGAGGAAAAACTCCAGCTAGGCCTCAACTGGGTAGACAGCGTCTTGGGGGTGAGCCCAGGACACTGGGATTCACTGCTGAACCCTCTGGAGACGTCGTGGACCTATCAGCGAAACATTGAGAAAGGGGGGCAGCCACTTGATAACTCAGAAAGGCGCCATCACTCATTTGACAATTTCACAGAATCTAAGCTGAAGGTCTCATGTATGCAATTAGGGATATAAACACCTAGTCCTACGAAATAGAACAAAATAAACAACAAGGTTAAAATTGAAATTTCAAGATTAAAGTTGACATTTTGACTTTAATCTCGACCTAGACCTTTTTTCTTCACTGTGTCCTGTTTTTTTTTTTCTTCTTTGTTGCCCTAATATGCTTCTATATGACACTCAGACACTGGGGTGTGACTTGCCTTTTCACGTTGACTTTGATATCTGACTACTCTTATTTTTGGAGCTGTGAGACTTTCTGAACTTGAACTTTTGAGTGCCTTTGCCATGCTGTGTCACTTCATCAGTTCCCTTTTGTTCTTTACACCACTGCTTTAGCCACCAAACAGTATATTTTTCTTTGCCTCCACTTTACTGAGCAGGACATCGATTTCACATTCGCTGAAATTCTTTTTAACACGTGCTTTTGCCATTTTCTTTTAACATAACACTGAACGGAAGGGGCTATTTATATTACTTTGCAAATTCAAATAGGTGAAATTCTGGGAGGAGTCGGGGATGGGCTGCAGCCATATGGAGGTGTGTTAAAATTCACATTGATTGGGGTTTATAAAGGGAAAGTGTGTAAAACTTTGCTTATGTACCGTTTTATGCATCAGAATTTTTTTGTGCATATGCACATTTCTAGTTTTGTTCGTATGCCATGTTTTGGTTCGAATTCTACGCAAGGTGTTATACATGAGGACCCAAGTGTGTAGCATCTGTACCATTAAATCAGGTTGTTTTTTCAAGTTCACCTAATTAAAAATACCCATGTTTATATTTACTAAATAGTGATTACAAGTAAATAAATTATAGAATTTCTACCTCTGGTTTGCATCTTTCAGCTCTATTTTGCTTCTTTGTTGGAAACATCATCTTATTGTCTTTGTTTAACCAACTCTTTAGTTTCTTTTCTTTTATGTGTTTACTTTGTTATTTTATATTAATTGTCCTGTTACTGAATGTTTTTTTTTTCATTTCTTTTTGTACTGTATTGTTTTTAATTAGTATTTTACTGTTTATTAATCATATTCTATTGTCTTATGTTAATTAATGCCATTTTTTTATGTTGAGCCAAAGGGATGATGCAGTGTCCCCTGATGCTGTAACTTTGGGGATTGCCTTTACCTATATAAGGCCTGAGATGCCTCAACATTTTCATTTTTTTTATGTTTCTTGCTTTGAATTTATTTTTTGCTTCTGGCTTTCAATGATGACTTTTGTTGTTTTTTTTCAGAACAAAGAGGATAGCTTTTTCATATTTTTTTAATTATTCTGTCTTTGGACTTTGGTATTTTGGTTTTGACTGTTTTGTTATGTAATAAAATATACATTTAATAAAAATTAGTTTTGCTCTTTTGGAAAGGGAAAGGACATCTTTTTGATGATTTCCATCTCGCTAAATTAAATTTCATACAGTTAATGTTTTTATGACAAAAAAGTAACGAGAAGAAACAAGCAAATGTTTTATACTGCACTCTTCCCATATTTATACTATGAAGAAGTTCTTTATTTAAAAGAAATGGTTACAGTCAGTTTCATCCATAATTTCATGCATTTTCTGCTATCTGTTTTATCTTATACATAGTGATTGGTAGCTAAAAGCCTGTACAGCAGATAATGAATACAAGGCAGGATCCAACTTTGAAAAGGCTATTGCAGAGCACTGCCATGCATGCATACATCCAAGTTAATCAATATAAGACAAAATTAACTTTATTACATAACATGAAAGGACAGAAAACTTGAGCACGTACAGAAAAAAACATTTGAAAATGGGGAGAATTTGCATACCAGGAATCAAACTGCACCTGTGGCATTTCCATTTTATTCCGAAGTATTTAATGCATTTTTCTTATTTATTCTTCTCAGAGAGCTGTACAAATAATAAGAAAATTGATTACATGCAACATTTTAACAGCTGCAGCAATTACAGATTTAGGATTTCTTAAGGTTTCTCAGTTGAGTCGCTGATGAGGACTGAGGCAGCAATTATTTGGTTCACGATCCAGTATGTTAGTCAGTAAGTCATACAGCATGCTTTCATTAACATAAAGCATATTGTATTACTTTTAACTTTCACTACCGCAGATCTGATATACCCTGTATATATATATATATATATATATATATATTTTTTTTTTTTAACAAGTATCCCCTAAATAACTCTTAATATTCTGTAGAGAAGGTAGCCTTTTTCATTTTTAAGCACTGAATCTTCACTATCAATATGTCACTAGGAAACCTGATTTATGACTTCAACCTTATTTAAGACCTTTAATACTTTTAAAACGTCTTTTAGGTCTCCCCTTAATCTCCTTTTTTCTGTGCTACAAAGAATTAATTTATTTTGTTCGCTTTCATAGTTCAGACCTTCTTGACCACAATTAATCTTTTTGCTCTTTTATGAACCTTTTAATGCCTTAGATTGTTTTCAGTGAAGGGTAACAAGAATTTGCCATACTATTTTGCTGTAGATATCCTACATATTATTTCTATATTTTTTACTATATAGATGACATAACTTCTGAATAAACTGAGCAATACTAAATAAAAATTCATTATAATTGTGGGTTATTATATTTAAATACAATTTTAGACACCAACTTAAAGTCTGAGATATACTAATTTATATACTTTTCACCATTTTAAAACAATTTATAAAATGTTAAAAATGTTTCCAATACATAGGAATAAAAAGTAAGTGGGGTATATGATGCACAACTGTAGCCCGATTATATTTTTTAAAGTAAATGACTCCTTTAAAAACTGGAATACAGCGAAATTTTAGAAAACCAACTTTTATCTTGTTTTTTGGGAAATTTAAAACATGATTATTAAGTAATTCTTTTCAAATGTGTCCAAAAGTTAAACAAATTTTGTTAATTTGATTATTTATATCATGAAATGTTGGATTTTTGCCTAGTACAGTTTAATGTTGGTTGAATATTCAGTTTAATCTATTCTTGCGGTCCAGTACAAGTTAAATACAGTGTTTCCTGCCTTGCTCTATCATGAGGTTTAGACTTCATCTAGTCTACAGCGCTGCTGCCAATTCTCCTTTCTTTCATGACTCCTTCCATGCAGCTCTCCTCTTCCGCATACCCTGCCTGTATTCAATCTGCTGGATCCTCCTCACACTGCGAACATGTGGTCAGAGACAACACTATATACACCCAATTTCTCCAAATCTGTGAGCCTGTTTATGATGATACCATACTGGTTGGCAAAATGAACAGTATAAAAATATATATACTGTATGTGTATATAATTTTTTTTTTTTTTTTTACCTCGGGCACAAGTTTGCTCTAGTCAGTCTGAACAACCTATTTATATTTTGGGTCTTAGTTCTTGTAGACAAAAGGGAAAAAAAACTATACATTCAACATTTTAGAAACATGGCATTCTCAACTCCTCCACTGTTCCTGAAGTTTAATGTAAGTGTTCTTTTGCTTTTTCTTCACTTATTACTTTTGCCACAATCATGTAATCAAGATAATGGCCTGACCTTGAGTTGCCATTTCAGCATGTGATCCATCCTCAAGTAAGTCTGCTGCATTAATCCCTGGCAACTGCTTTACGGATTTAAAACTTCACTTTATCCATCATCCACCACCTTTCTGACTTTTGCCAGCACAAATACCAACATCATAATATGTCACTATAACTTCTGTTCAGACAAGGTTCACTCAAAAAAAAAATTCTGATTGACTTCCTACATAATATAAGGCTTGTAGTAAATATCCTACACCACAAATGTGATGAATCAGGCTGTGTAGGAACAAGAACTGTAATTAATTGTTGTATACAAAAGTGAAAAAAGGCTTCCTCTAAATCAGGGGTGTCGAACTCCAGGCCTGGAGGGCCACAGTGGCTGCAGGTTTTCATTCTAATCCTTTTCCTAATCAGTGAACAGTTTTCATTGCTAATTAACTCCTTTTCCCTTCATTTTAACAGCCCAGTTTTTAAGGATTCAGTCCTCTGAATGTATTTCTTTCTTCATTAAATGGCAGCCAAACAGAAAGGAGATGTGAAACGAGCCAACAGATGACCAGCTAAATTGGGATTTCAAAATCCACACAATTTCACTCCAACCAATCTCTTAATGAGAAGCTGCTTCTTGCTGTTAATTAAACCCGTTATTTAATTCCATGGGTTGTTGCTCCTCTCATTCTGCAACAGCAGGCATTTCCAAAACAGTTGATTTTTCTGTTTTTTCTATGAACAACGTCAAAATGTTTTGGTGACCCGATAGATCAACCTTAACGAGACCTTCACCTTTCTTTATTTTCACATACTGCGTGATGGGCACAGGTGAGCTGGTCATGTGGTGGCTTGTTTTGTGTCTCATTATTGTTTGGCTACTAATTAAGGAAAAAAAGACAACTAAGGGGCCTCAGTCAAGTTAATTAAAACTAAGGCAAAAGAAGTTAATTAGCAACAAAAACTGGTCACTAATGAAGAAGATGGTTAGAATGAAAACCTGGAGCCACTGAGGCCCTCCAGGACTGGAGTTCGACACCCATGCTCTAAATACTTAACAATTATTTTATAGATTGGTGTGATAATTAAATGTCCACTAAAACCCAATATACAGCTTTGACTTCTCCACCAAATAGCTTAATTTATAAAAATATAAAATCCCACTCTCCTCGCAGTTTTTAATTTGCCTGGTTTCCATAACTGGAATGTACTATTTAATTCATAGAAGTTTCAAAGTCATAATTAACAACAAAATAATGATCTAATTACAACTCAAAAAATATAACTCTTTTATTAACAGTAAAACTCTCAATTCAGATACTTTCACATTTTAAATAGCCAGCATATACAAGTCTAAGACTTTACTTTTAACCATTCTATGCACTTTAAATGTGGTTGCAAGCAAAGCATTTTAATCTTTGATAAACTTTGTGCTCGGGCTTAGGTATTATACTACAAGGGGGTATTTTCCGTACGTCGCTTAGATCGGATGCCTGATCTCGGATGAGTTAATGCCGGTGAAATTCATCCGGGATAAGTCAGTTTTTCAAACGCAGCCGTGTAGTAGATTAGTCTAGCTGGATCTAATCATCCGAGATGTTTGCGTGCGCCCGTGCTGAGTGAAAAGCCCATATACAGGTGCTGGTCATAAAATTAGAATATCATGACAAAGTTGATTTATTTCAGTAATTCCATTCAAAAAGTGAAACTTGTATATTAGATTCATTCATTACACACAGAGTGATGTATTTCAAATGTTTATTTCTTTTAATGTTGATGATTATAACTGACAACTAATGAAAGTCCCAAATTCAGTATCTCGGAAAATTAGAATATCAATTAAGACCAATGCAAAAAAAGGATTTTTAGAAATGTTGGCCAACTGAAAGGTATGAACATGAAAAGTATGAGCATGCACAGCACTCAATATTTAGTTGGGGCTCCTTTGGCCTGGATTACTGCAGCAATGCGGCGTGGCATGGAGTCGATCAGTCTGTGGCTCTGCTCAGGTGTTATGAGAGCCCATGTTGCTCTGATAGTGGCCTTCAGCTCTTCTGAATTGTTGGGTCTGGCGTATTGCATCTTCCTCTTCACAATACCCCATAGATTTTCTATGGGGTTAAGGTCAGGCCGGTTTGCTGGCCAATCAAGAACAGGGATACCATGGTCCAGGTACTGGTAGCTTTGGCACTGTGTGCAGGTGCCAGGTCCTGTTGGAAAATGAAATCTGCATCTCCATAAAGTTCGTCAGCAGCAGGAAGCATGAAGTGCTCTAAAACTTCCTGGTAGACGGCTGCGTTGACCTTGGACCTCAGAAAACACAATGGACCAACACCAGCAGATGACATGGCACCCCAAACCATCACTGACTTTGGAAACTTTACACTGGACCTCACGCAACATGGATTCTGTGCCTCTCCACTCTTCCTCCAGATCTCTGGGACCTTGATTTCCAAAGGAAATGCAAAATTTACTTTCATCAGAAAGCAGCAGTCCAGTCCTTTTTGTCTTTAGCCCAGGCGAGATGCTTCTGACGCTGTCTCTTGTTCAAGAGTGGCTTGACACAAGGAATGCGACAGCTGAAACCCATGTCTTGCATACGTCTGTGCGTGGTGGTTCTTGAAGCACTGACTCCAGCTGCAGTCCACTCTTTGTGAATCTCCCCCACATTTTTGAATGGGTTTTGTTTCACAATCCTCTCCAGGGTGCGGTTATCCCTATTGCTTGTACACTTTTTTCTACCATATCGTGTCCTTCCCTTCGCCTCTCTATTAATGTGCTTGGACACAGAGCTCGGTGAACAGCCAGCCTCTTTAGCAATGACCTTTTGTGTCTTGCCCTCCTTGTGCAAGGTGTCAATGGTCGTCTTTTGGACAACTGTCAAGTCAGCAGTCTTCCCCATGATTGTGTAGCCTACAGAACTAGACTGAGAGACCATTTAAAGGCTTTTGCAGGTGTTTTGAGTTAATTAGCTGATTAGAGTGTGGCACCAGGTGTCTTCAATTTTGAACCTTTTCACAATATTCTAATTTTCCGAGATACTGAATTTGGGACTTTCATTAGTTGTCAGTTATAATCATCAACATTAAAAGAAATAAACATTTGAAATACATCAGTCTGTGTGTAATGAATGAATTTTTTGTTCTTTATTTTATTTCGCCTTATACAATTTCTTGTATTAGGAATTTGTTAGTTTTCGCATACCCCTTGGGGTCAGAGCGCAGGGTCAGCCATTGTACAGCGCCCCTGGAGCAATTACAGGTTAAGGGCCTTGCTCAAGGGCCTAGCAGAGTAGGATCTCTTTTGGCAGTGACGGGGATTCGAACCGGCAACCTTCGGGATACCAGCGCAGATCCTTATTCTAATTTTATGACCAGCACCTGTATATTGAGTCTAGAAAACATGATTAGCAAGTCTTTGATAGGCTGCAACAAAATGATGAAAGAACGGGAGCATTTTTTTTTCACACAAGCTGTGCGTGTGTGTTACTCGAAGGATTTCAAGATTTAATATGCACAAGGGGTAACACTGCAAAAGCAGCCCAAACCAGAAAAGACGGCTGGCAAAAAGTGGCCGCCAAATTAAACGCGTGTGCATTGTACTTACTGAAAGCAGTGTTTCATTTCCTATGTGTTAGATTAATTATTAATATGTCATAATTCCAGATCAAACGTGAGCACAAGGAGAACACGGGAACAGGTTAAAGTGAAGTACAAGAATATACTTCAAACTGGTAAATATTGGTATATAACTATTCAAAGAATTGTTGACATAAAGAATCATATATAATGTAAAGAACATTAATTTTAAAGCTAATAAGAAGGCAGACAAGCAAAAAACAGGTGGAGATCCACGCGGTCCAGATCTAACGCCTGCAGAAGAGTTGGCTTTCCAGCAAAATGCCCATCGCCCTGTTTCTAAGGGCATTCCAGGGGGAAGCTCCTCCTCAGAACCAGTGGCAGGATGCAGTGGTCACTTCATTTCAGGTAAAGGATGGTCATTGCATATATTTGTCCTCAATGTGTGCCATAGGTAGGTTCCATATAGCCCTCTTTTTTTGTTGGGTCAGTTGCAGGGAATGTCATATCCCTAGAACCTGTGTCTGACCAACGAGATATTGACGAAGGTCAAATATTTGATGAAGACACTGTGTCTGATTATTCATCAGGAGGAGAGGTTCATTTTCCAAATAATGTTTGATCAAACTCCACTCTGATCAGTTCCATGTGCCCCAATCACATTTGGAAACCCTGGGTAATGAGAATGTTAGGCTGATTGTGAGATTCTTTATGGAACTGTGGGTGTTTTTGCCTGTGTATTACCTACCAGCAATGGCATGAAAAGCCTCTTTTGTCTGCACACACAGGTGTCCAGGAAACACTATGAAAACCCAAAGGAAATATTTCAGAGCCAAACAGGCTTTACGAATTGCCTGGCAAACTGCACTTTTAGATAGAGTTTCCGCATCGCCTACAGTATATAAAAAAAGTGCCGCTTGCAAAAAACCTCAAAGCAATTAATACTGTCTATGTGGTTGTGAGAGACTGACTTCGCCTAGTCTGACTTCAAATATAAGGTCCTAATAATTTTTTGAGGTACAATATTCCCCCTCGGCTAAAGCGGTATCTTTCAAAAAGACTTTCCTCCAAGAGCAATAAAGGATCTTCCTGATCACGCAAAACCCTCTCTATATGAAATTCTCTTCTTATGATTTGCGTACCGATATCAATTGGTCGCTCATTCATGAACAGCGAAGTCATGACTAAATTAATTCCACGCACGGTGTGAGCTAATCCTTGTTTACATAGAACAAACCTGCTCCAAGCAGGTTTGAGGATTAGGATGTGTTGCTATGACAACACATCCAGCAAGAGTTTTGAAAAACCGACAGATCCAGGATCAGGCCAAATCGTCAACAATTACATCTGGCTAAACGAGTAATCCACGTACGAAAAATACCCCCCAGGTCTGCCTCTGCTGCCTTACTGCCCAACACAAGGTAAGAAGACCATTTCACATTTTATGAAGCACTTTTTAAATTATCATCAAATGTTAAACAAACCCAAAACACTTTTCACTTCCTCCATTATTTTAAACCCAAACAGTAAATTACTGATGGAATGTTGAAAAAATTATTTTGAACCAAATGTATTAAAAATACTGATTTCATGATGTTATAGCAATGTTTAAACCAAATAAGCAATAGTACTAGTGATAGATTGGTGTCAGGCATACTATCTAAGCCAAGATCCTTCCCAAGAGTGCCAATGGTCACATACCCAGTTTAATGAGCTTAACCAGAGGAACCTGGTAAGTTCTGAGCTTTAAGTGCTTGATCATTTCTCTCTGTCTCTCCAACACACACACACAAACACATACTCTCATGCACTCACACATACCCTCTGGTGTCTCTTCCATGTTCATGTTGGCCCACCAGAATTTTGATGCCAAAAACAATAATGACTGAACCACACATACAGTGGTGTGAAAAACTATTTGCCCCCTTCCTGATTTCTTATTCTTTTGCATGTTTGTCACACAAAATGTTTCTGATCATCAAACACATTTAACCATTAGTCAAATATAACACAAGTAAACACAAAATGCAGTTTTTAAATGATGGTTTTTATTATTTAGGGAGAAAAAAAATCCAAACCTACATGGCCCTGTGTGAAAAAGTAATTGCCCCCTTGTTAAAAAATAACCTAACTGTGGTGTATCACACCTGAGTTCAATTTCCGTAGCCACCCCCAGGCCTGATTACTGCCACACCTGTTTCAATCAAGAAATCACTTAAATAGGAGCTGCCTGACACAGAGAAGTAGACCAAAAGCACCTCAAAAGCTAGACATCATGCCAAGATCCAAAGAAATTCAGGAACAAATGAGAACAGAAGTAATTGAGATCTATCAGTCTGGTAAAGGTTATAAAGCCATTTCTAAAGCTTTGGGACTCCAGCGAACCACAGTGAGAGCCATTATCCACAAATGGCAAAAACATGGAACAGTGGTGAACCTTCCCAGGAGTGGCCGGCCGACCAAAATTACCCCAAGAGCGCAGAGACGACTCATCCGAGAGGTCACAAAAGACCCCAGGACAACGTCTAAAGAACTGCAGGCCTCACTTGCCTCAATTAAGGTCAGTGTTCACAACTCCACCATAAGAAAGAGACTGGGCAAAAACGGCCTGCATGGCAGATTTCCAAGACACAAACCACTGTTAAGCAAAAAGAACATTAGGGCTCGTCTCAATTTTGCTAAGAAACATCTCAATGATTGCCAAGACTTTTGGGAAAATACCTTGTGGACTGATGAGTCAAAAGTTGAACATTTTGGAAGGCAAATGTCCCGTTACATCTGGCGTAAAAGGAACACAGCATTTCAGAAAAAGAACATCATACCAACAGTAAAATATGGTGGTGGTAGTGTGATGGTCTGGGGTTGTTTTGCTGCTTCAGGACCTGGAAGGCTTGCTGTGATAGATGGAACCATGAATTCTACTGTCTACCAAAAAATCCTGAAGGAGAATGTCCGGCCATCTGTTCGTCAACTCAAGCTGAAGCGATCTTGGGTGCTGCAACAGGACAATGACCCAAAACACACCAGCAAATCCACCTCTGAATGGCTGAAGAAAAACAAAATGAAGACTTTGGAGTGGCCTAGTCAAAGTCCTGACCTGAATCCAATTGAGATGCTATGGCATGACCTTAAAAAGGCGGTTCATGCTAGAAAACCCTCAAATAAAGCTGAATTACAACAATTTTGCAAAGATGAGTGGGCCAAAATTCCTCCAGAGCGCTGTAAAAGACTCATTGCAAGTTATCGCAAACGCTTGATTGCAGTTATTGCTGCTAAGGGTGGCCCAACCAGTTATTAGGTTCAGGGGGCAATTACTTTTTCACACAGGGCCATGTAGGTTTGGATTTTTTTTTCTCCCTAAATAATAAAAACCATCATTTAAAAACTGACTTTTTTTTTTACTTGTGTTATATTTGACTAATGGTTAAATGTGTTTGATGATCAGAAACATTTTGTGTGACAAACATGCAAAAGAATAAGAAATCAGGAAGGGGGCAAATAGTTTTTCACACCACTGTATGTCTGAATAAGGTGGATTTTTTTTTAATCAATAAGTAAATTTTAATCTAGAATTCATCTGCATACTACTATAGGCATAGCCACACTCTTTGAGACTTTCTTTTGCTCCCCACTCCCTAAACTGGTTAAGCCCATTAGAAAAGTGAAAATCTTTAGCCCTATGCATTAAATTAGAGAACAAATGCAAATTTAATTTCTGTATTATATCATTGCACTCTCCAGGTATGCGCAAATCATGCATTTTTATTTGTAAATTAATTCCATATTGAGATAAAATGATAAAAAACCTGGTTTGCCTTAAAATAACACCCTGAATTGTCCTGCTTTATTTAATTAAACTATGTAGGGTTTTTAAATAATTGGTTCAATTTCCATAATCCCATGGTGAAAGTTAGGTCTAATAATTTACTTATGTAGTATTTATTAGGCTAATTTTTTTAGAGAACCATGGTTAACTATAAGAATACTGTAACACCAAGGTAGAGACCCAGCCATTCAAAATTCATGAAGAATGCTGCATCATTTCACAGTGCGTGGCTGCAGCAGGCCAAATGAGAATGCAGGGCTTCAGAGCTTTTCAGTAACTAGGGGGCTTCGCTCGCCAACCCCTGTGTTTGGTTAATCAGAAATACAATTTAAAATTTTTTTTTTCTTTGGAATTGTTTCAATTTCATAATTTGCACTTTTACTTTAAAGCTTCATTAAAAACAATATTTTTTAGAGACACATTGTGACAAAACAACGTATAACTGCCCGTGAGTGAATATTGTTTCTGTTTCTCTAATAAATAATCCGTCTTTTTCTAATGTTTGTCCCTGTAATTTATTGATTGTTATAGCAAAAGCTATTCTCACGGTAAACTGTAAACATTTTAATACGAATGGCATACCACGGATCTCCTTTGGTGTGTAATGTTATTCGCGGAATATATACATTACCTTTCTTTTTGCCTGTTAAAATTTGCATCGCTTCTCCGTGATCATCAATATACACCTGATCGAATTGTGTATTCTTTGAAATTCAACTTGTCATTGCTTTAACTGTTCCTGGACCACAGATTCTCATAGATACTGTAGCGACATACATGATGAAGTGTCACAAATGTTTTACTTGAACAATCGCCGACTTCTTAACCCCAAACACATCAATCAATACCCCACTATCAGTCTTCTGTGCTGTAGTCCGCCCTCCCTCAATCGGACCGAACAGTCACTTAAAACCAAAAAGGTCTCAACCTGGCTGGGACGCTTCAATACTTTCGAATTCCACTGCTTTCATAATCTCTTATCTGCCTTTTTTTTCTCTCCAATGCCTTTGGGTCTCTATTCTTCGTATTGTCCTTATACGCTTTATATGTGCTGAGAGCACATGATAAGTGTGTACTACATGGTTTTACACTACTGACTGTTTTAAGATGGGTGTGCTGTTATATGATATCTTTTGTAAGTAGGGCGTGTCTTGCAAGAATCTCATGTTCCACGTCTCCATGAGATGGCCCTGGAACAATCTCTTGGCACCAAGTCTCATGTTTACGGTCCCCGCGCAACACTCCGTGGCAAGTCTCTTTTATCTCGCGGGTCTTTTAAATGTCTTCCGAGAACTTCCGAGAAGATCACGTATCATCGCTTTGCTTTTGCTTTCCAGGATTTTTTTTTTTTATAATAGAGAGATGTGATTGCACTACCTCTTAAAACCACAAGGAAGAGCAGTGAAAGCTTGAAGTTGCATGTGAAACATTTTATCATCTTCTAGATAAACAGTGAGTTTGAATTTTGATCGAGAATCAGAGACATTTTTTTTTCTTCCAACAATGTTTAGACTTTTATTGAAAGTCTGTTGTTATCCTTTAGGTTTCAAATGTGATGTGTGATATTTACGCTTACATCAAAATTCAATTTTGTTAATAAAAAATAAAAACACTAATAATAACAGTTTATTTAATTGTTCTTTTCAAGACACTCAAAAACATAAGTACATGGTTGTTCTGGAATCTTTCCTTCTTTAAAAACTAGACAAATAGTTTATTTAACAAAAAAGGCCTGATGTGTATAACAAAAATAAAATACATTATTATGCAAGGGTGTTATTTAAACCAACTCAAAGGATGACCGTGGTAATGCGAATAAGCTGAAGAAGCCTTAAACTTGAAGCAGCGGTATTTATAAGGTTGTAAGGAAGTGCACTTACCGTTTGTGTGTTGAGGATGCTGCCGCGGGAATGCAGGGCCGTCTAGCAGGTGAGCGCTGTGAGGCACGGTGTGTCTGGACACACGTGGAGCCAGTATAATGGCCAGTACGGACTCCTCCGCACATGTTCATTTTTACACGCCGGTGTCCTCGCAGCCTGACCAGCACAGGCAGTTTAAGGTGCGGTGTGCCTGAAAGAAAAAGCCAGCATTTGCCTTTGTAAACTAGGTTGAGTCAGAGATGGGGATCCCATATTGTAAAGAAATTAATTTACTTACTGGTGAGTCGGCAGCTGGTGTGCTTGAGCTCAACATAACTATTGGCTGTCCAGAAGGGGCTTATGCATGAAACCGACAGAGGTTCGAGTTTAAATACAAAGTTGCTTAGGGCGTGTCGCGGCGCATGGCGTGAACATGCTAGCATTTACCTGGAATGGTGCGTGGGGTAGACGGGGTGGCAGATTGGCTGGACAATCTTGCCGGTTATATTTAAGGAGTTACCAGCCAACAGGGGTCGTCAGTGGACCTAAAGGCGAGGTTGAAGTAAGCACTGCTGAGCTATTTGAGGAGCAGTTGTGATTTTGGCGGCTTTGTATATATTCTTTTGTATAGATAGTTATATATCTCCTATTGATCATTTTTGGTGGAGGTATATGTACTTATCTGGTGATGGGATAATTTTGATTTTGGGTTTGGTGCAATATTGTTTTTGTATATACACACACTTGTTTTTGTTCTTGTGCATTTTTTTTTCTTTCCTTTTGGTGGAGCTTCTTTAGCCAGAAATAAAAGAAGACAACCTTCTTTGTTGGAGTGTGTGTGTACAGTAATCCCTCCTCCATCGCGGGGGGTGCGTTCCAGAACCCCCCGCGAAAGGTGAAAATCCGTGAAGTAGAAACCATATGTTTATATGGTTATTTTTATATTGTCATGCTTGGGTTACAGATTTGCACAGAAACGCAGGAAGTTGTAGAGAGACAGGAACTTTATTCAAACACTGCAAACAAACATTTGTCTCTTTTTCAAAAGTTTAAACTGTGCTCCATGACAAGACAGAGATGACAGTTCCGTCTCACAATTAAAAGAATGCAAACATATCTTCCTCTTCAAAGGAGTGAGCGTCAGAATCAGAGAATGTCAGAAAGAGAGAGAAAAGCAAACAAGTCAATCGGGCTGTTTGGCTTTTAAGTATGCGAAGCACCGCGGCACAAAGCTGTTGAAGGCAGCAGCTCACAACCCCTCCATCAGGAGCAGAGGAAAACAAACAATCAAAAATCAATACGTGACCTTCGAGCTTTTAAGTATGCGAAGCACCATGCAGCATGTCGCTTCACGAAGCAGCTGCACAGAAGGGAGCAACGTGAAGATAACCTTTCAGCATTTTTAGACGAGCGTCCGTATTGTCTAGGTGTGCGAACAGCCCCCCTGCTCAATCCCCCTACGTCAGGATTAGAGAATGTCAGCGCAAGAGAGAGAGAAAGAAAAGTAAGTTGGGTTTCTTCTCAGTCATCTGCCAATAGCGGCCCTTGTATGAAATCAACTGGGGCAAACCAACTGAGGAAGCATGTACCAGAAATTAAAAGACCCCTTGTCCGCAGAAATCCGCGAACCAGCAAAAAATCTGCGATATATATTTAAATATGCTTACATATAAAATCCGTGATAGAGTGAAGCCGCGAAAGGCGAAGTGCGATATAGCGAGGGATTACTGTAGTTTTAATAGGACTGCACTGTTTTTGTACATACACCATATTTTTCCTTTTTTTTTTGTTTTTATTTATTTCTGAAGAAGTATCAATGCTGAAGAACTGTGTGTCAAAGCCCACCTGACACTACTGCATTTTTGATTGTACAGCACTCTTGTAAATAAACTTGCACGATTCACCCTTCAATTTTTGTCTGTGTCTCATCTCTCCACTGATCCTGTTCAGTTCATAAACTATCAGTTGTCCAGAGTGTAGGCTGGGGCCACTTCCCACTACATGGGATATCACAGTTTAGTGGCAGCAGTGGGATAGATCAAGTCGGAGAGAGAGAACATTATTTCAGCCCTACTAGGTTTGAAAGCTGACTTCTCAATCTGTAATCCCAAATAATTTAATATTTAAAAATCTACAAAGTAGTAGCTGTTAATTATTTTAGTACAAAGTACATATTCATCAGATTATGTAAACAGAAATCACTACCCTTTTATATTTACAGTTTATTTTTGTATAGCCCATAATCACACAGGAAGTGCGGCAATGGGCTTTAACAGGCCCTGTGTCTTGACAGCCCCCCAGCCTTGACTCTCTAAGAAGACGAGGAAAAACTCCCAAAAAAAAAACCTAGTAAGGAAAAAATGGAAGAAACCTTGGGACAGGCAGTTCAAAGAGAGACCCCTTTCCAGGTAGGTTGGGCGTGCAGTGGGTGTCAAAAGAAGGGGGTCAATACAATACAATACAATACAATACAATACAATACAATACAATACAATACACAGAACAGAACAAATCCTCAATAAAAAAATAAAAAGTTTTTTAGAAGTACGGAGCAGAATTTAACAGTAGATGATATCACATAATAAGATTTAGATAATTTTAGACTCCTGGAGACCTCATCCATCAAGCTGCCTCCCCCATTTGGCCATGGAATGGAATGTATTTCCATTCATTACTTTAGACTGGTAATCTGAGTTGGCTTCATAGAAACTTTTTTATGTACCATTTAAAATTATTTGCTTTTACAGACTGATATACCTGTTAGTTTGTTGTTTTCCATTTACTCACTCAAATTCAGCAGTTTAGTTTATCAGAGTGTGTGATACAGACAATATCCTGTGTATACAATCTTGATAAGTGCTGATATTTGCAGACCAACTAATTCAGCCATTCAGACTCTCCTTTTCCTTTTATTATTGTCCGATTGTTTTTTACTTTAATTTTCACATATTCTCTCATATGCCAGATTAATAGAATATTTATGTTTTTGGGCAGAGTAATGAAATGAGCAGGTAAATGAATTTAGCACAGAAGTAACAGCTCCCCTTTAGCAGGTAATACTGTCAGCATTATATTACTTTTATGGAGTAAATTCTACACAAAGAGTTGATTTTAAAGAAAATGACATTAGAATATATAAGTGTTTAACATTTTTGGAGAAATACAAATACTTGTTACCTCAAAGTTACCTTAAACTAACATTACAACTGTTCTCTGAATATTTACAATACTAAAATTTATACTTAAGATTTTATTATTTTCAGGATGAAATATAGTACTAGGGTGTTGTACCTACGTGCTCTTTAATAACCCGGTTATTCAGAGAAATTGTTACTAAAATGCCATATAAACCCTTATTCTGGCTAGGGAAACGTGTTTATTGGTATTTGAGAAATCAGGTTAACACATGTACTATAGATTTCTCCATGAGTACTTCAGTTATTTGGCTATGCAAATCCTTAACACACACTTTTTAAGCTTTGTTCTTCTTTTAGATGACAACACAGTATTGTAGTTTAATAAGGCACATGAGGAAAAACAAAAATGTAATGAGACAGAAAAAAGAATAAGTACATGCTGTGACCAGGTGGAGAGACCATAGGAATTTAAGAGAAGTATTAGGGCAACCACCTAGCAACTGTTTAATTGGCAGAAAAACAAACAAAATTCATGCCTAAAGTTTCAGTCACCCGGGTCCTCATGCATAACACCGTGTGTTGAATTCACACTAAAGCATGGCGTACAGACAAAAGCAGAAATGTGCATACGCACAAAAAAATCCAGATGAATAAATCTGTGCATATGACAACTTCTACGTTCTTCTGCTACATAAATCTCAGTTAGCGTGAAATGTAATGCTCCTGCATGTGCCTGCTGTTCCACCCTCCTCCCAGAATTACGCCTCTTTGAATATGCAAATCAATATAAATAGCCCTTAAGCTCAGCGTTCTGTGAAAAGACAATGGCAAAAGTACGGGAGAAAACAGAAGAACTTTAGCGAATAGCAAGTGGAGGCAAAGAAAACATACTATATGTTGGTATAAACAGTGGTATAAACAACAAAAGGCAGCTGATCGAGTGACAGAGTTGCTGAGAAACTCGAAAGTTCAAGTTCACAAAGTCGCACAGTGCCCAAAAAAAAAAGAAGTGGTCAGATATCAAAGTGTTGTAGCCCACCGTCTGAGTGTCATATGGAAGCTTATTAGGGTACAGAGAAAAGAAAAAAATAGGGATACAGTGGGGAAAAAATCTTGAAATGTCAACTTTAGTCTCGAAATTTCCACTTTAATCACATAGTTTATTTTGTCATTAAAGTAGAACAGCATAAACTTCATCTTAAAATCGTTTAATTTACTAGTTTCTCAAATCCCATCATAACTAAAGTAGTGCGTTAAATGCTTTGTTTTGTACGTGCTCTTCTATGTGCTCTATGTGTGTGAATCACTACGTGCTTCTTAAACGGGCTTTCTCTTCCTCCGACAGGACACAGAATCCACTACATTTGTGATATTACAGTTCTCTGAATAATTTAAATACTGAGATGTATACTTGATATCATTTCAGTATTCATATCACATCAATTAAAGCATGTATTGAACATGGGAACACGGTGGCGTAGTGATAGTGACGAACTGGCGCTCCATCCAGAGATTGTTCCTGCCTCATGCAAGATGCCTGCTGCGCCTTTGATGAAACAATGCTATTGCAGCAGTACTGTCTCTTTCAAACGTACTAATGCCCAATTCCTGTCCTTCCTTTTCTTTCTCCAAGTACCCAATCAGCTTAGTAATAGACGTTAAGCCATCTGTAAGCTTAGAACTCCGATTCTTCAAGACATTTAAGGAACATTGAAATATCTTCGTAGTACATGTTTAGTTATTCTATCCATCTATCCTTCCAGTGTCGCGTCAGCCCCAGCAAGAATACAGCGCAAGGCAGGAACAATCCCTGAACGAGGTGCCAGCTCCTAGCTCACGCTGTGACACCATGTCCTCACATGTTTAATTATTAAAAATACAGATTATTTAAAGGATGTTAACATTTTATCTGTATAATGTAATAAACATATTTTGCTGCATTTCATCTTTAAAATGATATTGTCATCATATGTAAATACATGCTTTATAAAGTGGTGCAGGTTGTGCAATATTATAACTGTATCGCAAGTTTACATTGAGATAATTGTACTTATAAGTACAAACAGTTCTACAAGGAGCACTTGATGGACTGATTGAGTGCGTTTATAGTTCTTGGGATGAAACTGTTTCTGAACCACGATGTCCCTACAGGAAAGGCTCTGAATCGTTTGCCGTATTAGAGCAGTTCATTAGACAGCATGGCTGAGGCAGTGTGTGCTTGATGCTGTATACCGATAATTCTCTTTCCAATCAGCTGCTGTAGAGCTGTGATTCCACACTCAGATACAATGATATAAATACCCTGAGTGGTGCAGTGAGAGTAATATGGAAAAAGATGATCTGCTGTGGCAATCCCTAATGGGTGCAGATGAAAGAAGAAGAAGGTGCAGTGAGAGTAACAATACTAAAGCAGCTATGGTATTTGGAATAGTTGGGCCATTCTGTGGACCATTATATTATTACAGGTTAATTATAATCTGATGTCTTAAACTAATAAACAATATGCAGTTAATTTCAGTGTATATGATAAAGCTGAGTCAGGGATGTGGATCTAAAAAGAAAGGGAAACCACACTGGAACAAAAGCACTGCTTTGATGCTGGGTGCCGCCAGTTTGCAAAACTGAGCGGAGAACTTGCGTACACCAAGCATTTAGCTGCCGTGAAAATGTGTGTGGCTTTATGCCAAGTTTAGGTTTTATACATCGCGATGTGAGCGTGGAATCGGACTTATGCAACATTTTTGTGCGTACGCACCATTTATACATGAGGCCCCAGGTTAATAAAGAGCATGTAAATTTACTCACTGTAAAGTATGACCATATAGTGTAAATGCAATAATACATTATATCCTGAAAATGATCAAATCTGATGTTTAAAATGTCATATTCTAAATCTTCAAAGAACTGTCAGGATGTGATTTTAAATGTGCTATGTCCGGTGACTGTTGTCTGTCACTACCCTTGATGTTAGAGTAACCAATTTGGCAAGCAACAAGTGGGTTGTGGAGTGCAAAGATTATGAAAGATTTAACTCACCCTGTATTAGCAATCTGGTAAGAATGAAATAAAATTTTTCAAATTTTCTACTGTAGTACCTAATTGTTTTACTTTAAATGCTATTGGAAGTTTTAACCTAAAATTATTCTGCATTGCTACATTATGCATCTATTAGCTGGTGAATATTTGTTTGGAGAACATGGGAGTGGAGAGGAATTATTGGCAATCATACAGGTAATGATTTGAACAAAAATCCTATAATGAAGTTGCTTTACTGCTGTGTAATTGCATTTTATCTTGACGCTTCTTTAAATTTACATGATCTATGCTTTGACCTTAAAAATGTGTCCAAGTGTGTTGAGATGAATAAGATTCTGCTCTGTTGGGAAACTGTATTTTGCTCATTTTATAATACAGCTTGTGAGCTGCAGATGTTGACTTACACTTCTGATGCATGAATGGATCTCAACAAAATGTGACTTACATTTTCTTAAGTATAAACACATTAAATCTAGACTGTGATTTTGAGAGGAATTTATAGCAGTTGTTAGACAAATGTGTAAAGACAGGTAAACACATGTTAATTTGGTCCAATAAAAATAACGTCTCTTACAGTTATGCCAATTGATGTAAAAACTGATTAGGTCGTTATTAAGACAGATTAAAGTGTTAAAGGAATAACCCACCTTGACTAATGAATAAGGGACGAGGCAGGTCTTCAATTTTATAGCAGGATTTGATCTAATTTCTGCATGCTTTACTGTTATACATGAGAGAACTTTCTGGAAATTAACATTTTCACACAACTACAGATTTGTGATTTTTATGACTATATACCAGACATATAAGTTAAGGGAAGCAACTAATTTGAGATTCCTTAATGGAACTTTTCATATTCTTTACTATTGTTCAAACTGGGTGCTTGTGCAAGCTAATTGTGCTTTGTTATCTCTGTTCTCCATCAAAACATGACATTACATTATTTTTTCTCAGTCACCATTACCATTAATGTGTTGTGAGTAACAGATAAAATAAAGATAATTTATGGGTGAAGTATTCCTTTAAGCAGCTTGTGTAGAAGAGGTACTTTAGGTTCTACAATGAAACACATGTTCAGATAGTGTTGGGTGTGACTTTTTTCAGGGTTCAATATTTACTTTTTTGTATTGGTCTTTTCAGAACAGCAGTCTTTATTTTTCGTAGCCCAAATGAATTTCAGTTATCCAAACTAATGTTTTTTTTAACAGGAACAAATAAAGAGTATCTTTAATGGTAATGCATGGTAAATATGTTTGTAATAGGAAGCTTTATGAGACAAAAGCTTTAATAAGTAAAAAACTTCTTACTATGTGTATACTCTGTAGTGTACTGAATTTTAAACTGTAGAAGCTTATATGTTATTTTTTGTGCTCAAAACAAATAAGATAAACTTAATTCTACAAGGGCAGATAACATCAAAGTGTTTTCTCTTCCTGAATTGTATCACTTTAAAACATCTGTTTTTGATGGTTGCTATGTTGATTATCTTATCACTTGGAAACAGAACTTTGACTGTCAGTGAATCAAAGGTGTGTAAATAACCCAGGTTACGAAGCCGAAATCAAAAAGCCCATGTCAAGAAGAAGCCCCATATTACACGTCATGAAGACATGGAATTTTAACATAAATATGGTTTGTCCAATGGACCAGGATGGTAAGGGGAAAGGGAGAAGAAGAAACAGCAACGACTAAAAGGCGACATCAGAAGAAGAGACTAAGACATGTGTGACCAATTCATCTAAACATTGGAGGACATAACTCATGTATTTCATCAATTGTTGAATCAAAAAGCTGCCCAGGACATTCATTTTTGACATCTCTAATTTCTTTCATTAAGCTTTTTTAAGACTATATATATCCATACTTTGCTATCTTTTATACTTTCTCCCACTGGTATTATTGTTCTTTAATAAATACCACTTTTTTAATCTATGTACATTTTGTTTATATCTAGTGATTGAAGTAATAAATATTAAGAGCACCCTGAACAGTTGGAAGTTTGCCATATGCTTCTAACTGTGGGGTTTACCGGGCTGAGTAGGGGAGCTCCGTCCAAGGAGGAGCAGTATGGGAAAGTAAAACATCATTGGTTAATAAGTGGCCTATAGCCAAGGATGAGCCTTTTAAGGTTTAAACATATTCTTGTAGACCAAAAGTAATACAGTATTTAGGTCTGAGATATAGCTAAGATGTCGTACATTGTTTGTGCCAAAGATAAGTAAGTCACTTTAAGTGCTAGGGAGTGACGCGTTATTCATAAAGCACGTATGTGGTTAAAGTGCTAGGGAGTGATGGGCTCTGTATACGTCATTCATATGGCACCTGTGTGGTTTGGGTCTGTTTGTATGTCCGTATCTGTGTATGTGTGTTAATCTTAAGGTGCAAGAGTAAACCAATCTGGTAACGAACTTGGTATTTTGAAGGTAAGATTACAATAATACATTCTCTAAAGGCTTTTTTGTAAATCCTTGCATGGTATTTACCAAAATGATCAAATTCAGTGTATAAAGAAACCCAACTTTTATTTATTTTTTTAATTTCTTTAATAAAAGCCAGTAGAAATTCTTCAAGTCCGATGGGGTTTGCCTCCTGCATATCAGCTACAAATTTCTTATAAAAATTCCTCGTGTTTTACGTTCTTAACATAGTTTACTCATTTGGGGCATTTTATCTCCACTTTCGTTTTTAGGAAAGCTTGATAGAAAGATGCTGCTTTTGTAATGTTATAGTCTGTACCAGACTCTGGAACTGCTTAAGCTGGATTATCCACAACATTTCTGGGCCATATCAACACTGTAGTCTGGATACTGGGCACAATCTAGGAATTAAAGTGTTCTAGATATTTAGAAGTCGAAGAGATAAAAATCAGATGTAAGAATTTTCAGATCTTACATATTATTGCCAGAGCTTGCTAGACCCCGGTATTGGTTTAATTATAATATAGTATACTTGACATTGCATGGGTAACACTAATAAAGCTTCTAGCAACATAATTGATCTCTTTCTTTGTAAATGCAGTTGAAGACGTTCAAAAAGTTTTAGGTAATAATTCGCCACGGTGCACCACTCCCTTGGGACACAGGGGAAGGTGAAGAGTATTATGTTTTAATTCAACGTCCTTTCTGTTTTCTACATATTCCTTATCTGTAAACATTCCTCTTCTCTTTGTTGGTTCAAACTAGCAGTATAAGGAGGGAGACTGAATATTGTCATATTCCTTTTGTAATGGAAAATAAATACTGATCTCAAAAAAACAATTATTTAGTAGTTTACAAATGAATTATACGTTTTTTCAGACACTTGTGAAAGTGGTTAATTTACTGAGATCCTTTTTGAAATGTTTTGATAGTTTGACATATTCATTTTGTCAGTTTTTATTTATAACATTCAAGATGTGATGTTATTTTTAGAGTTGTATTGTATGTATGCCCTAGTGGCATACTCTTTTCATCAACTCTTGCACATCCATTTTTAATTATACCACTTTTTGCTACCTCCTCCGTATCAGAATAAATAATGAAATAATCATGGTAATGAAATGGTTTGAGGTTCCTGATTTAATCAAGATAACTGCTTGACTACATACTTGAAAACAAGTGTCTAAAAAGCATTCATATTAAATTATTAATATTATGCTAATTTTGGGCAACAAATTGTCATCAATTTTTTATTCCAGGATAAAAGTAATACAATATTTATAATAATTGCAAAGCTGCATCATTTCTGTTTTATGTAACTTGTTCTTATCAAGTTTCAAAAAACATACCTTACTATTTCTGTTCCACAAAAACATTTTTTGCAGTGTCACTATGCTAAAAAAAATTAAATGTATCAAATGTATTAATGAGCTAAATCTTTGCTTGTCAGTACTTCTTGTCCTGTGCTCTTGTCCACCACCCAACACTTTTCACTAAACTTTTGCTCAGATACACACAATTAAAAGCAATTCTAGTTTTCCCTTATGAACCCTGTAGTTTAGCTATAGTCTTGGTCACACAGTTTATTCACTTAAAAGCTAAATGTTTGTGAGAGCGGTTATTTATTGTTGGTTTGTTCTTTTTTTTTCACTCTGTGCTGAGGATTCTGATTTCTGGTTTTCATAATGGGACTTTGTTTATTTAAGATTTCCTTTTAGCAGTAATGGTAACATGAAGACTCATGAAGCACTGAGCCATTACAGCAATGTGGTTTGAGAAAAGGCTCATTTCTTGATGTTTTATATAAATGCTTCAGCGTCTGTTGGCAGTAGGGGGAATAGGCAAATATACAGTACTATAAGCCGACTCAGTTATTTGCAATCTAAATTAAATATTGTCAAAATTATAAATGAATTAAAATCTTTGTAAGTCTGAACTTTACTGAGCAGCATAACAATACTGTAAACACAAATACTTTATGAATAATGCATCAAATCCATATGAATATCAGTTTTTTGGTCATTTTTTTCTTATTACAGAAGAGTTAATAGGTCTGTACTTACAATGAAATGTTGAAATGCATTATAAGCAGAACTAAGTGGAACAGTATAACCCATGGGTGAGGAGCATCATGTGAAACAGATAAACAAATAATGTTAATGGAAGACTTTATTCATTTTTGTTTAGAAACAATTTTCAACTGTATAGGGTTGAAATGATTTTTTAAAATTATTTCCTCCCTTTGAGAATATCCATTCACAGGGCACAGATGAGACTGGAATACACAAAAACCACATTGCCAGCTTGTTACCCTTATGTATCAAATTTTTGCAATCTCTCCTACTGGTCTTGTGTACAGTACACTGATATCTTACTTTGTGATTCATACCATAAGCCAAACCAGTACCGTGATGCAGATGCTCTGTGAGGCTTCACATGTTATTGATTACGTGGAACATCTAAAATGATATAAGTTCTGATACATGCTTCATGGAATGGATTACTCAAAGCAGTTTTGAAGCCTCAACAGCCCACTTAACGTCACTATACTTTCGGCAACTTTTTTATGCCTCTTTATGCTATGAGGACCCTTGACTTGTAATTTGGATATTTTATGATACATCTTTTTATAAAAATAATTTGATGCCCTTTTTGTGCAAATGCTGAAGTTTGGTGGTATCTTTCTCCTTGTGGGGATTTTGCCTTATTGAAATGGATTTAGTTGGTTTGAGAATGTATGTATTTATTGTAAAGAGGGGATAAAACAATGTCAAAGAGTTGGGGCACCACATTGATGACCCCGTATAATTGAAATAAGACAGAAATGAAAAAACAAGCTATAGTTAACGCCCAACCAAACAGCAGCTCAGAATTAAACTGCCTCAAAATAGCGAACTTACAGTCATATGGCTTCCAGTTAGGAATGGGCTGGTAAAGCAGTGCGGATAACAGAAGTAATGTGAGTGGTGGAACGGCTGTCAATCTTCCATTCAGCAGCAGGCTGAAGAGAGAAGGAATTAGAACACAATGCCAAAGCCTGGTTAATTGGATAATTACTACTACCAATGCCCATAAGCTGTCTCCTATGTGCACATGCATGACAGTATGTATGTATGAAGAAGTTCCTGTCTGCCTTTTAAAACAGGCTTTTAATGTGGACAGTTTAAGCATGTACCACACTCTTATTTATGTTTTGTTCACAATTTATTTAGCCAAACAAACTGTGAGCTGCAATATTATTGTTGTGTAGTTCTATATTAGCAGGAAGTACAGTGAAGATATATTTGGATTTTGCATAGCTATTATATGTGGATAAACTGAAATAAAACACATTCTTATTGAATCCTTTCTCTCATAAAAAGCAATAACAATTAATTGTTGGACTAGAAATGCTTTATCTTTAAATATTTGTTTACAGCTTCAGGGTTCTAGTGATTAAGCTCAAATTTAAAGATAATTTTGCATTCATATAATCAGTTCAAGCTTAAATGATAACATAATATAATAATCAGCAGAAGGAAAATGGCTCCATTTTTTGTTAGTTATGATTTTTCCAGTTACTAATGAAAAATGTGTAAAGCAATCCAAATGGGCAAATACACAAGCATCTTTCAGATACACAAGCATCTTTGAGAACATTCATCTCTCCAGAGGGAGGTTCAAGTGATACATCATTATGCATTCTGTACAAGACAGAAAATAAATATTGATTTGATTGTCAATTTACTGTATACAATAGCTTTCCATTTACTATGTTTCAGGTTACCATTACATACATTACATACAAATCATAGTAAAAGTACACTCGTATTTCTGATTTCATAAGCATAGTCTGAACTGTTCTGAAAATGTAGCACAATCAGAATTACAAAAACAATGAATAAAAGGAGAATCCGGGATCAAACCCTCAACCTCTTCATTATAAAACAACAGTCCTTACCTCTACACCAGCTAAGCTGGTGTGTCTAGTTCATATCGATTGAGAGTTGGGCTTCACTTTTTACACATTGCCAGTAACATCTAATTAGAATAATTTCTTTTTCTTTGGCTATATTCTTGAATAAAGTGCACTTGTTTTGTTATACCTTTTGGGAAAGTGTTTATTTGATATTTGGACTTCAGTCATCACACATTATACACTTCACGTCAACAATTTGTCAATTATTACTATAACATGAAAAAAGTTTCTGTTTTAGTTATGTGTTCAACAATTCCTGCCTCGCATTTCCTGTCATTCTACATGTACTTAGATCGTTGTAGACACGGAACACACATGAAATGCAAGTGTTCCAAATAACGATATAATATTTACCCAATACAATTCCAGGCACCTTACATGCAGATAAAGAGACTTGAGCTGGTAGAACTTTTTGCCCGAGTTGAGCTGCAGCATTTGGGGGGATGGGATATCAGGTTGCTTGCTGCTTGTGCTGATCGACACATTTATAAAACAAAAAACGCTGATGGAGAGGTGCGAAGGAATTTAAGGTGGCCCGGGATTATGAGTTTTTTTTTAGGCTTCAGGGGTTCTAGTGTTAAAGGGGCGTTCTGGGTGGGCAAAGGTTCCGGCCATCCGTCATATCAAGATTTTGGTACTTGAAGTGCATCTCCCAATTAATACAATATGTACATATCATTGCTAATTATGAATCAACAAACAATACATTTGTGTGATTCATTTGGTTTCTGAGAGCAGACTAATGTTTATGAGTATAACCCCTAAAATGTGAAGAACATAATGATAGCCCTTATGATGTCATATATTAGAAGGGTACATTCGTGAATGTAATGCAGTTTCTCAGTTGTGATAAATGGACTACAGGTAACTTATTGTAATTGTGGATTTGCACATAGGCTAAGCAATAACAAAGTCTGATCACTCATGTGACACACTTTGGAAACATATTAAAATATGCATATGATCAGATAACTTAGATAGTCCATGATGATCTCAGTCTTTATAATGTGTGCTGCTTGGTCCAGTCTTTTTTGTTAAAATCTTATAGCAGCATAACTCAGGTATATTGAAGTCCAGAAAACTGTGATGACAGACCAGAGCTGCCATTATCTGACCAAGGACTTTTGGAGTAAATCCTTTCTACACTTACTCTTCATTTAATATGAATTAATTACTACATATGGTTTGGCTCATTAGTGCACATGTTAGTATAGTATTTTAGAGGTACAGTATATTCTGTACATATTTATATATTAAACAAGATATCCATCTGGATGCACAAATCAGTGTTTTTCTTTGTGCCGGTCCCAAGCCCAGATAAATGGGGAGGGTTACGTCAGGAAGGCCATCCAGTGTAAAATTTTGCCAGATCAATATGTGAACAAAAATACAGATTTCCGTACCGGATCTGTCGAGGCACGGGTTAACAATGGCTGCCACCAGTACTGTTAGCCAACAGGGTGCTGGCAGAAATTTATCTACTTTTGGCCGGAGAAGGAGAAGAAGAGGGGGGAGATGTGTCCGGAGGCAGGAGAAGAGGAGGAAGGAAAAGAGACTGGAACTGAGGGTTAGGAGCTTTGAATGTTGGCAGTATGACTGGTAAAGGGAGAGAGTTAGCTAATGTGATGAATTGAAGGAAGATTGATATATTGTGAATGCAAGAGACCAAATGCAAGCGGGGGAAGGCCAGGTGGATCGGAGGTGGATTCAAATTGTTCTATCATGGGGTGGACAGGAGGAGGAAAAGAGTGTCAGACAGAGTGATGATTATGAAGCTGGAAATTGAAGGTGTGATGATGAATGTTGTTAGTACATATGCCCCACAAGTTGGGTGTGTGATGGATGAGAAAGAAGATTTCTGAAGTGAGTTGGATGAAGTGATGGACAGTGTTCCCAAGGGGCAGAAAGTGGTGATTGGAGTGGATTTCATTGGACATGTTCGTGATGGGAACAGAGGAGATGAGGAGGTGATGACGAGGTATTATGTCATGGAGAGGAATGAAGAAGGTCAGATGATAGTGGATTTTGTGAAAAGAATGGACATGGCTGTGGTAAATTCATATTTTAAGGAGAGGGAGGAACATAGGGTGACATACAAGAGTGGAAGAAGATGCACACAGGTAGATTATATCCTATGCAGGAGGGTCAATCTGAAGGAGACTGAAGACTGCAAAGTGGTGGCAGGAGAAAGTGCAGTCAGGCAGCATAGGATGATGGTCTGTAAAATGACTTTGGAGATCAAGAAGAGGAGGAAAGTGAGGGCAGAGCAAAGGATCAAATTGTGGAAGTTGAAAAAGAAAGACTGCAAGGTTGAGTTCAGGGAGGAGGTAACACATGCACTGGGTGGCAGGGAAGAGTTACCAGACACCTGGGAAACTACAGCAGAGATAGTAAGGGTGACAGCAAGAAGGGTGTTTGGTGTGACATCTGGACAGAGGAAGGAGGAAAAGGAAACCTGGTTGTGGAATGGGGAAGTACAGGATAGTATAGAGAGGAAGAGGTTGGCGAAGAAGAAGTGGGATAGTCAGATAGATGTAAAAAGTAGACAAAAGTACAAGGAGATAAGGCGTAAGGTGAAGAAAGAGTTGGCAAAAGCTAAAGAAAAGGTGTATGATGAGTTGTAAGAGAGATTGGACAATAAGGAGGAAGAAAAGAACCTGTACCGATTGTCTAGACAGAGGGACCGAACTGGTAAAGATGTGCAGCAGGTCAGGGTGATAAAGGAAAAAAATGGAAACACACTCACAATTGAGGAGGATGTGTTGAGCAGATGGAAAAATTGCTTTGAAAGGCTGATGAATAAAGAGAATGAGAGAGAGAGAAGGTTGGATGATGTGGCGATACTGAATCAGGAAGTGCAACAGATTAGCAAGGGGGAAGTAAGGACAGCTATGAAGAGGATGAAGAATGGAAAGGCTGTTGCTCCAGATGACATACCTGTGAAAGCATGAATGTGTTTAGGAGAGATGGCAGTGGAGCTTTTAACCAGGTTGTTTAATGCAGTCTTGGGAAGTGAGAGGATGCCTAAGGAGTGGAGAAGAAGTGTACTGGTACTGATTTATAAGAATAAGGCCAATGTGCAGAGCTGTAGTAACTACAGAGGTATAAAGTTGATGAGCCAGAGCATAAAGTTATAGGAAAGAGTAGTGGAAGCTAGGTTATGAAGGGAAGTGATGATCAATGAGCAGCAGTATGGTTTCATGCCAGGAAAGAGCACCACAGATGCGATGTTTGCTCTGAGGGTGTTGATGAAGAAGTATAGAGAAGGCTAGAAGGAGTTGCATTACATATTTGTGGATCTGGAGAAAACATATGACAGGGTGCCTTGAGAGGAGTTGTAGTATTGTATGAGGAAGTCGGGAGTGGCAGAGAAGTATGTATGATTTGTACAGGATATGTACAAAGGAAATGTGACAGTAGTGAGGTCTGCAGTAGGAGTGACAGATGCAATAAAATTGAAGGTGGGTTTACATCAGGGATCAGCTCTGAGCCCTTTCTTATTTGCAATGGTGATGGACAGGTTGACAGACGAGATTAGACAGTAGTTCCCATCATAAACTATGATGTTTCTGAATGACATTGTGATCTGTAGTGAGAGTAGGGAGCAGGTTGAGGAGACGCTTGGAAGGTGGAGGTATGCTCTAGAGAGGAGAGGAATGAAGGTCAGTAGGAACAAGACAGAATACATGTGTGTAAATGAGAGGCAGGTCAGTGAAATGGTAAAGATGCAGGCAGTAGAGTTGGCGAAGGTTGATGAGTTTAAATACTTGTGTTCTACAGTACAAAGTAATGGGGATTATGGAATAGAGGTGAAAAAGAGAGTGCAGGCAGGGTGGAATGGGGGGTGAAGAGTGTCAGGAGTAATTTGTGACAGACAGACAGATATCAGCAAGAGTGAAACGGAAGGTCTACAGAACGGTAGTGAGTCCAGATATGTTATATGGGTTGGAGGCGGTGGCACTGACCAAGAAACAATGACAGAGCTGGAGATGGCAGGGTTAAAGATACTATGGTTTGAATTGGGTGTGACAAGGATGGATAGGATTAGGAACAAGTACATTAGAGGGTTAGAGGGTCAGCTCATGTTGGACAGTTTGGAGACAAAGTCAGAGAGGCGAGAATGTGTTGGTTTGGACATATGCAGAGGAGAAATGCTGGGTATACTGGGAAAAGGATGCTAAGGACAGAGATGCCAGGCAAGAGGAAAAGAGGAAGGCATCAGAGAAGGTTTATGGATGTGGTAAGAGAGGAAATACAGTCATATGAAAAAGTTTGGGAACCCCTCTCAGCCTGCATAATAATTTGCTCTACTTTCAACAAAAAAGATAACAGTGGTATGTCTTTCATTTCCTAGGAACATCTGAGTACTGGGGTGTTTCCTGAACAAATATTTGTATGAAATTAAATCAAATTTGAAAAGCTGGCTGTGCAAAAATTTGGGTACCTTTGTAATTTGGGTACCTTTGTAATTTTGCTGATGTGAATGCATGTAACAGTTCAATACTGATTACTTGCAACACAAAATTGGTTGGATTAGCTTGTTAAGCCTTGAACTTCATAGACAGGTGTATCCAATTGAGAAAAGGTATTAAAGGTGGTCAATTCCAACAAGACAATGACTCAAAACACAGTTTGAAACCTACAAAGGCATTCATGCAGAGGGAGAAGTACAATTTTCTGGAATGGCCGTCACAGTCCCTTGACTTGAATATTCTTATGGGATGATTTGAAGCAGGCTATTCATGCTTGGCAGCCATCAAATTTAACTGAACTAGAGAGATTTTTTTATGGAAGAATCGTCAAATATACCTCCATCCAGAATCCAGACACTCATCAAAGGCTATAGGAGGCGTCTAGAGGCTGTGATATTGGCAAAAGGAAGCTCAACTAAGTATTGTTGTAATATCTCTGTTGGGGTGCCCAAATTTATGCACCTTTCTAATTTTGTTATGATGCATATTGCATATTTTCTGTTAATCCAATAATCTTAATGTCACTGCTGAAATACTACTGTTTCCATAAGGCATGTCATATATTAAAAGGAAGTTGCTACTTTGAAAGCTCAATGATAAACAAAAATTAAAAGAATTAAGAGGGATTCCCAAACTTTTTAATATGACTGTACAGGTGATGGGTGTAACAGAGCAAGTTGCAGAGGGCAGGAAGATATGGAAAAAGATGATCTGCGGTGGCAGCCCCTAATGGATGCAGCCGAAAGAAGAAGAAGAAACAAGATATCCATCTGATTTTGACTGGTTGACTAATTTGCTTTTACTTTTAGTTGATTAAAACCCTTTTACTTTTTCTTGAGTAAAATAATTTATTTTTTGTCAACTAAAACTAACAATAATTAAATGTCTAAAATGTGACTAAAACTAAAATGCAATTTAATCAGAACACTAAAACTAAATCAAAATGTATTGTCAAAATTAACACTGAATCAGTATATTCAGTCCTACTAATTGCTATGATTGGCTAAGCAGTGAATTATACATAGTGTGACAAGGTGCTATATAGGCGACTGACCAGACACAGACACACACCGGAGGCACATATAAAAACAAAGACCTTTTTATTTTTCTTCACCTGTGGGGGACGTCTTCCCCGTGACCCCCAGAGGCACAACACAGTCCCCACAGTGAAATATAGTTGAGTACACAAATAAAGCACACCACACTCTTTCTTTTGCACCACCACTCCTCCTCCAAGCTTTGTCCTTCTCCTCCTGACTCTGGCCATTGAGTGGTGGTTGCAAGGCCCTTTTATAGTCCACCTGGAAGTGCTCCAGGTGGTTGACTGCTGAGTTCCGGCTGCACTTCCAGGTGTGGCGAATACACTGCCCATACGGGCTGAGGAGTCCCAGCTGCAGCACCCCCTGGTGGCGCCTGCAGGACGCAGCAGGGCTGCACCAAACTTCTATGGAGATCTGCAGGAAACCGAGGCACCGCGGCCATCTAGCATCCAGGGGGAGGTATTGTACAGCCCATGGCTGCTCCCCCTGAACATATAGCGAAGGGGCGTCCGCAACAATAGTTACCAAGTTAGTTAATGTATGTTTAGTGTATGTTGCATGAATGATTACTAAACAGAGCTTCTACACTAAAAATGATAATGTGAGTGCAATAAAAGAAACACAATAAATAAAGACAACATTGACAGTTTCACCCTAATTCTCTTATTTGTGCTCTATACATCAACACAGTTGTCTCCTTCATTCACACTTGCTGCTTTAATAAAAATTTTTGTTCCATATATACTGCC
Source organism: Erpetoichthys calabaricus (assembly GCF_900747795.2). NCBI lineage: Eukaryota > Metazoa > Chordata > Cladistia > Polypteriformes > Polypteridae > Erpetoichthys > Erpetoichthys calabaricus. The sequence continues at coordinate 146,323,557 of NC_041396.2, forward strand.
AGTTGCATTGAGAAATCCTGTAATGCATTTATTTATTTAGCAGATGACTTTATCCAAAGCAATTTACAAAGAGTGAAATATAGTTGAGTAACCATCTGTCGGGATGAGTATGGCTTCAAGTGCCAAACAGTAAGCTACCTAATAAGTAAAGGCAAGTAGGTAAACAGGAACTAAAGTACTAAAGACAACAGAAGAAAACATCTGCCAAATGAATTACAGTACAATACAGGAGTGATACTGTTGCCTTATTCCATTACAGAGCCCCGCATTGAAACTGCATAAATAAGCAAATAGGTAAAAGGTATTCATGAAACAGGAGTTTACCAGAGATATTCTTTAAATAGGCGAGGGAATTGGCAGAAGAGATGAAATTGCGCAGCTTGTTCCAAAAGTATCTCTATTATCAGATATTATTTTTTGGAAATGTGGCAGTTGTTTAAATTTGATTGTCCTGCCTGCAACCCTGTGGAATTCCTTTTTGATAATGGTTATTTATTTCTGTTTCTGGAAGACAACCCATGTGTGTAGGTGTGTGTGTGTGAAGATACCACTTCAAAGTTAGGCATACTTTTGTGATGATTTTGCTGTTATCTGTGGCATCTTCATTGCTGTGGTGAAAGCAACTGTTAACAAACAAATGACAGAAAATATATATGATTTGCATCAATGTCGGCTCAAATAAAGAAGAGTCTTGAGCCATCTTTTATTTCCACCTATAAGTGTGAGTCCCCCTTGTTCTTGTTAACGCAGCATGGTGGCAGACTGAAGGAATCAAACCAATCAGACAGAAGAAAGCTTGTCCATCAGCGGCATGTATGACTTTTGCAGCACCATGTTGAAGAGAGAGCATTCATCACAAGCAGTCAGTTACAGCATGGTCAGAATGATCAAAGAAACAGAAGTTATAGGTTCATTTTATAAACTATTGAACTTACATACAGTGTCAATCAAAGCATACATTTACTCTGGTTGGTTCAATGGTTTTCACCCAAATGTCTATTTTATTATTTGTTATTATTTCTATATCTTTAGTAGTGTTGATCAGTGAATTTCGGCAAAGTGTTATTTGCAGCAAATTGGCTGCATTTGCATTCACCCTTGTTCGTCAAATTATTTACTGATAATTCATCCGGTTTAGGAGAACATTTTTCCCCCTCACTCCATAATGCTTTGAGAGGCCAGCGTGACATCCCTCGGAGCTTATAACAGCCAGCATTGGATGGGACCACCCCCACTCAAGTATATAATGCTGATCATTTGCATTACTTTAGTGGTAAGTAAGTAAATAAGTAAATATACAAGTTTTCAAAATTTTATTTTATGAGACATATTGTGACAATGTGGAATGGTTCCATGCCCCCCACTCTTGTTTGGGAGCCTCTTGACCCCGACACCGTTGATAGTCATGAGGACAAACACACACAAAGCAAGGAGATGATTAAAAATGCTCTAGTGCTTATATTAAAAACAGTTAAACAGTGTTCCAAAAAGTCCAATACAAAATTCATAAATAAATAAATAACCAATTAAAAGAAGGTGTCCATGTGAAGGTTAAAACGATCAAATAAAAAAAAACATTAAAATGAGGTTAAAACATGGCAGAAAACTGCCTTTAAAAACCATGAACCCGAGTGCAGTCCTTAAAAACTGACATCTCCTTGACTTAACCCAATACAGACTCTTGCAGCCAATGATGTGCCCATCTAGCAGTTCAGCCCACCTTAAGTGCTGCTCCAAGGCTCAGACCCCTGCTGTCATCTGTGCCACCGACTCCTGCTGCTAGGCTCGCTCCCCTGTGGTCCATGGCATCACCCACAGAACGCCTCTCTCTGCCTTTCACTCCCCAACAGCTGTGCTGCCTCTCTATGGTGAGTTGCTACAACTGAGCAGTTCTTCAGCCACTCCAACTCCCAGGTCATTCAGCGCCATTCACACGCTTCCCTCGGGACTTCCTCCCAGCTGTCTGCCTTCTCTCTGTCTCGTTCACTCACACCAGCTCTCTGTTGCTTCTGCCTTATCTCTTTCTCCATATTTTTCATTTTTACTTCATCTCTCTTTATTTCCAATCGGCCTTTTTTCTTTTTTTTTCCTCCTCGGTCTAGCACTCACACTTCCTTTATAAAAACAGGGATGTGGTACAGCTGAGGCAATCAGCAGCTCCAGGCGCCAATTAGGGTTACAAGCAATCCTGCAGCTGTGCAGTAAGTAGAGGGTTGTCCGCTTACGTATCGCGCACAGGAACTGCTCTCACCATGCTACCATGCCCGTACACACAGAGACAAACATGCATTTATTATTTATTTGAAATTCACCAACTGGCCATGGACCTAACTTTACCACACATATACAGCATAAATAACAAGTTATCTCTGCTTGTCGTCAAATGTGCAGGTTGACCTTCGAGTTACACGTCAGTATATAAGAAGGAGGAGCGTGCCCTATGCATGCATTATTAGCCATGTGGAGATAAAAAACAAACCGTGAAGAAGCTTAATGCCCCCCAAAACACAGGAGACTATGAAATAAAGATATATTACTATTTACAAGACATTTCTATCTTTTTGATAGAAGACAGAGTGCAAAGCATCGACACAGACAGTTTGGAGAGCCTTTAGCACAACTTCAAAAAATAGAATGAGCCAGCAGCTTCAGTCATGATAAGCCACTTTGAATTTTCTGCCTTTAAAAGACTTATGTATTTTCTCTGACTTTTATCTATGATTTCCCCATTTATGCCTTGTTCTGACTAAATATATGACTGCGTTCTTCCTTCTTCGATCTCATGGAGGCACGGTGGTGCAATGGTTGGCACTGCTGCCACACATCTCAAGTCACCTTTTTGGCCACAATAATCGGTCCAATATAGTTTGCAGATGGTTCCCTAGCCCTCAGGGACACTTTAATGATGATTACACCATTATAATCCAGTCAAATCTAATTCAGTTAGCCCTTGCCCACTTATATTTGCAAACACTTTCAAACTCAAGGCGATTCGCTCATCACTAATTTTTAGATTTAGCTATTACCCTTGAAATTTCTGTGTATGTGACAACTGTCCAATCATGCTTACAGGACATCTGATGATCTCTTAGTCATCTTTTAGTACATTTTATGTATTACATGTTCGTCTTTGGGGTGGCACGGTGGCGCAGTGGGTAGCGCTGCTGCCTCGCAGTTGGGAGACCTGGGGACCTGGGTTTGTTTCCCGGGTCCTCCCTGCGTGGAGTTTGCATGTTCTCCCCATGTCTGCGTGGGTTTCCTCCGGGTGCTCCGGTTTCCTCCCACAGTCCAAAGACATGCAGGTTAGGTGGATTGCCAATTCTAAATTGGCCCTAGTGTGTGTGGGTGTGTTTGTGTGTGTCCTGTGGTGGGTTGGCACCCTGCCCGGGATTGGTTCCTGCCTTGTGCCCTGTGTTGGCTGGGATTGGCTCCAGCAGACACACCAGTGACCCTGTGTTCGGATTCAGTGGGTTGGAAAATGGATGGATAGATGTTTGTCTTTGTTGTTCACTTGACCTTTATCTGGTTTCCTGATATGCCTGAACAGGTTTCTAACATTTCTTAACACAAATGCTTATATATTTCAATGTGCACTGTAAGCCAAAATTCTTAACTATTGTTACCTATAAATTATTCTCTCACACTACACATAAATTACCCATTCCTTAAAAATAAGCACTTTCCATGCATGAATCACACTTGTTGTATCAATGTATTCAAAGGCAATTCACTTGGTACCCTGAAATGCACTACCATAGATAAGACTGTAATTCATCTGGTGTGGTTTATTTATTCTTATGTATTTGTCCTCTAGTGTATGTAGGCAAGTCAAATCACAATACATACAAATTATGAAACTCAAAATGAATATAAGAACACGCTTTATCAAACACTTTGTTTCAAGTCATTTCATGGAGACTAATCATGCTCGCACTGATCTGTAATATACGGTTTTTGAAATAGCCATCCCACATCCTAGTGGAGGGAATTTCAGTAATCTGTGACTATGCTGGATATACAAACTAAGATTAATGTAACGGTTCGGGCATAAATGAATGAAATGGGCTGATTTCTATAAATACACCCACTTCCGTATCCAGCTGTTTGCTACTACAGAACTTCATTTCTGTTCACTACTTTTGACATTGGACATTCTCCAGGTTATATTTTGGTAATCATTATTGTATTTTTCTAGACATAAGTACCATTTTTTGCAGTACATTCTGTACATTTTTATATATTCTCTGCATTTTTCCTCCTATTCTCTGAGTGTCTTTAAAAAGTTGGAACTTTTCATTATATTCATATATCCATTATATTTCATGTTGTGTTTTAGGCATGTATGCTCATTAACTCAGGCCATGTGTTTCTTTAGCCTTACTTTCAGATATTGGTATTCATTATGTGCTTACAATTTTGTGATGTATGCCTGCATTTAAGGTAATTGATATATTTTTCTATTCTCGTGTTTACATATGTATATATTAGAAAGATGGCCTTGATAATTGAAATCTGTATGTTGTGAGAGAATAATTTAGAAATGACAATAGTTAGGTATTTTGGCTTCCAGTGCTCATTGAAATATATAAGCATTTGTTTCAAGAAATGTCAGAAACCTGTTCAGGCATATCAGGAAACCAGATAAAGGTCAAGTGAACAACAAAGACAAACATGTAATACACAAGATGACTAAGAGATCATCAGATGCCCTGTAAGCAAGATTGGACAGTTCTCGCAAACATAGAAATTTCAAGGATAATAGCTAAACCCAGAGGTATAAGAAGAATAAAAATATAATAAAATAGACTTTTATTTTGTATTTCATTTGGGTGTAAACCAAAGAACCAACCAGAGTAAATGTATACTTTGATGGACACTCTATGTAAATTCAATTGTTTATAAAATGAACCTCTACCCTCTGTTTCATTGATCATTCTTTTTTTTTTATAATCTTATTGATTTTATTAAAATCAAATAAAATTTCATACAAATAACTCAGGTTTTACAAAAAAAAAAGGTTTGAAACAAACCAACCCCCACCCCTGAGAAAGAGAGCTAGGCCAACAGTATAAAAATGTTATGCTAGTAAAAATAAGTAAATGGATAAAGTAATAAATGAATAAAGATACAGTAAATGGAGTAAAAGAGGGGAGAGAACCTGCTTCCTCAATTTAAATGCTTATTCTAAAATGTTATTGATTAGATCCTGCCAGGTTTTGAAAAAGTTTTGTACAGATCCTGTAAGTGTGAATTTGATTTTTTCCAGTTTCAAATAGTATATAACATCAATTACCCACTGAATAGGTGAATTAGGATTATTCCAGTTGAGCAAGATAAGTCTACGTGCCAGTAGTGTAGTAAAGGCAATTACAGTTTGTTTGTCCTTCTCCACTTTAAGCCCATCTGGATGTACACTAAACACAGCTGTTAGTGGATAAGGAGGGATTATGACACCAAGGCTGTCTGAAAGGCATTTAAAAATTTTGGTCCAAAATTATGCTAATTTGGTGCAGGCCCAAAATATGTGGCCTAGTGAGGCTGGAACTTGATTGCAGCATTCACAGGTTGGATCTTGCCCTGGAAACATTTTGGACAATTTTAAATGAGAGAGATGTGCTCGATATATAATTTTGAGTTGAATAATTCTATGCTTTGGACATATGGAGCTCGAGGATCGGAGATCTTTGAAAAGGAGGGACTGTAAAACGGTTTTATATATTACGGAAATACTGCCTGAGTCCTTGAGATTATCAATATTTTTTCCGACATAGAGGTAGGTGGGAGGTGAGGAAAATTGGGCAGGTTCTGTTGAACAAAGTTTCGAATTTGAAGGTAGTGAAAGAAATGTGTTGCAGAAAGTTACATTTGGAGTGTAATTGTTCGTAGTATGCAAAGACATTGTCTATGTACAGATCTCTAATTGATTTAATCTCAAATGTTTTCCAGGCATTAAAAACTGCATATGTTTAAGAGGGTAGAAAAAGGTGGTTCTCCTGCAGAGGTGCCACAGATAAAAGCTTCTCTGTCTTAATATGCTTCCTACATTGGTTCCATATTCTGTGTGAGTGAAGCACAATTGGCTTGTTAGTTTATTGGTGATAACAGATATTTATTGGGGTGCAAAGCAAGGAATATAAAGAAGTACTGAGGGTTTTTATTTCTATTGTGGACCAAGCCTGTGTATGTTCATCTATTTGTGTCCATGTCCAGGCTTTTGTAGTTTGTATGTTTGCTGCCCAGTAATAAAATTAAAAGTTAGGTAGAGCCATACCACCTTTTGCCTTAGGTCTTTAATCATTCTGATCATGTTGTAACAGACTCTTGTAATGAGTGCTCACTTTTCAGCATGGTGCTGCAAGAGTAATAAATGATACAGATGGACAAGCTTTCTCCTGTCTGATTGAAAAAGGTTTTATCAGATTTGTCCTGGTAGAAGATAACTTTCTTTAATTATATTGATTTCTACCACAGTAGGCAATAGAATGTGGTGAGTATTAACTACACTGTCATGGATATTACCATTGCATGCAAATAAGAAAAGTGGCAGTAATTCAAGGAGAGGTTAAGACCAAGTCAATACCAATGTCTCAAGATAGATCTCTTTATCTTATTTGTAATATTTGGAACATGTTAAATTGCATGTTAACCTATTAATTGTGATCTGCTTATGTGGTGATAAGAAAGAGACTATATCTTAATATGAAGTCCTTTGCACAGAGACTGTGAAATAACGACATTCAATAAACCTTTTCTGCATAGAGTGTGCCTCCGTGGTAAATGGCCAATGACAGAAATAGTGGAGAAATTATAAAACTGCTAAATTGTTGATTAATGGCTGAGAATGATAACTTGATGCTTGCATTAATGTATTGCAATCTGTAGGTTTCCAATGCAGGAAACATTAAAAAGGGTGATATTTAACATAAACTGAGACATTCAGAAATCACGTTGAATTGATATCATTATTTAATGTGAATGATAAATTTGAGTCACAAGCATTCAGAAAAGGATGAAATGAAACAAGCGATTCAGTATCACCCTTCCAGATAAGAAATATATCATCAATATATCTAACCCATTTGACCTGAACAAGAAAGAGATTGAGACATGAAAACACATAATGATATTTTAAAGCTGCTAAGTACAGGATGGAGATGCTAGAGCTAAAAGTGTCCCCCATTGACACACCATTGTGTTGTCTGAAAAATCAATTATCAGATGTAAAAAAAATCCAGTTTAAATGAAATTGATCTGAAATGCCGATCACCAGAGGAGATTCATATGAACAATAAGTGTCAAATCTTTTTGTGGGATACTAGTGTACAGTGAAGTAATATGCAATGTGTAAAGTAATATGCATATATATGCTAAACTCTGTAAGCAGCATTAAAAATCGGTTGAGTCCTTAACACTAGAATTACCAAAGCCTATGAAAAAACACAAAAATCCCTTCGCACCTCTCCGTCAGCGTCTTTTGTCTTGTAAATGTGCCGATCAAAACAAGCAGCCTACTATTCCATCCCCCCACCGGCGCAGAACGTGCACAAAGTTTTCCCAGTTCTAGCCTTCATTATCTGGGAGTGAAATGCTGGAGTTTTAGAATGGAAAGAGATTGTTATTTGGAACACATGCATTTCATGTGTGTTCCGTTTCTACAATAATCTGTGTAAACACATCGTTAAAACAGAAACGTTTTTCATATTTTAGTAATAAATGACAAAATGTAGACATAAACTATATAATGTGTGAAGCCTGAAGTCCAAAGATTAGATAAACACTTTTCACAAAAGGTTGGCCCTAGTTCAAGCATAAGGCATCGGCTTCCATGGCGCAGCAGTAAGAATTGCTGATATGTAATCAAGAGTCCACGGTTTGATCCTGACTGCCTCATACATTTACCGTTTTGAGTAGTGAGCTGCTCTTATTGTTAATATTATACAATAAACACATAGATTTGATTTGAATAGCCGACTGTAATAGCCGCTGTAAATTTATAGTACTTGTAAAAGTTAGCATTTTTTTTCCACTTTTATTCTCTCAGTCACGATCACAATACATACTACCGCCCCCCAGTTTTTATTTGAAACTGGGAATAAATAAAACTGGGAATAACTGTAGATGTGAGCGGTGTTTTGAGACAATGGAACTGGAAATTCTCTGATCTGGATGGATAAAAGCTGACACACAAACACTGGCGAATCTACCTTATTCCTATCTCATTGTCACTTGATTTTTTTTATTCATTTTATTGAGTGTTCCTGCTTACGCTGAGTTAGTATGCACCTTATGATCCATGATGTCAAAGCCGCACTGACAAAAAACAGAGACATAGGTATATATGATATTTGGAATTATTCATTTTATGACCTGTATACTACATTTCGAAAAACATTGTGGCACGGATGCAACATTGTTCAAATTATTCATATACATTGGCATACCACCTTGTGGTTGTAATCAGTGACCGTCTCCATATTTTGGTGCATAGTGATGTTTCTTTTACACTCCAGGGGCTTCATGTATAACGCCGTGCGTAGAACTCACACTATAATATGGCGTAAGCACAAAAGCGGGATTGTGCGTACGCACAGAAAAATCCAGATGCAGGAATCTGTGCGCACGCATACTTTCACGTTCTTCTACTACATAAATCCCGATTTGCGTGAAAAGTAACGCACGTGCACGCGCCTTCTGTCCCGCCCCAACTCCTCCCAGAATTACGCCTCTTTGAATATGCAAATCAATATAAATAGCCTTCTGTGAAAAGACAATGGGAAAAAGCACGGGAGAAAATATAAGAATTTCAGCGAATACCAAGTGGAGGCAAAGGAAAAACGTACTATTTGTTGGTTTAAACAGTGGTATAATCAACAAAAGAAAGCTGATCGAGTGACAGTGTGTCGGAGAATCTCGAAGGCTCAACTTCACAAAGTCGCACAGTGCCCGAAATAAAAAAGAAATCACATATCAAAGTCGCCGTGAAAAAGCGAGTCGTAGCCCACTGTCTGAGTGTCATATGAAAGCTTATTAGGGTACAGACAAAAAAAAAGGCACACAGTGGGGAAAAAAGCACGAAATGTCAACTTTAATCTCGAAATTTCCACTTTAATCACGTAGTTTATTTTGCCATTAAAGTAGAACATCTTAAACTTCATCTTAAAATCGTTTAATTTACTAGTTTCTCAAATCCTATTGTAACTAAAGTGGCATGTTAAATGCTTTGTTCTGTATTTGATCTTCTATGTGCTCTATGTGTATGAATCACTACCTGCTTTTTAAACGGGCTTTCTCTTTCTCCGACAGGACACATACTCCATTACATTCTTGATATTACAGCTCTCTGAATAATTAAAATACTGAGATGTATACGTGATATCTTTTTCATGATGATAGGAATGAAAGCATGTTATTAAACATGGGAACACGGTGGCGCAGTGCTTGTTCATGTCTCACGCAAGAGGCTTGCTGCGCCATGCGCAACCTTCAGTTAAATAATTTATCACAGCAGTACTGTCTCTTTCAAACGTACTAACCTCCAATTCCTGTCCTTACTTTTCTTTCTCCAAAAACTCAATCGCCACACAATAAGCTATGTAATAGACGTGAAGCCATCTGTAAGCTTAGAACTTCGATTCTTCAAAACTTTTAAGGAACATTGAAATATCTTAGTAGTACATGTTTAATTATTATATCCGTCTATCTTTCCAGTGTCGCGTCAGCACCAGCAATAATACAGCGCAAGGCAGGAACAATTACTGAACTAGCTAGCGCTGCGGCACCGTGTCCTCACATGTTTAATTATTAACAATACAGATTATTTAAATGAAGTTAAAGTTTTATCTGTATAATATAATCAACATGTTTTGCTGCATTTCGTCTTAGAAATGAATACCGTCATCACATGTAAATACGCGCTTTATAAAGTGGCGCAGGTTGTGCAATATTATAACTGTAGTGCAAGTTTACAGTGAGGTGATTGTACTTATAAGTAAACAATTATATAAGGAGCAGTTGATGGACTGATTTAGTGTTTAGAGTTCTTGGGATGAAACTGTTTCTAAACCGCGAAGTCCGTACAGGGACTAAAGCGTTTGCTGTGGCTCAGGCAGCATCTGCTTCATGCTGTGTACCGATAATTCTCTTTCCAATCAGCTGCTGCTGTGATTTCCCACTCAGATACAGTGACATAAATACTCCGAGTGGTGCAGTGAGAGTAATGTGGAAAAAGATGATCTGCTGTGGCAACCCTTAACGGGAGCAGCTGAAAGAAGATGCAGTGAGAGTTACAACGCTAAAGCAGTTATGGTATTTGGAATACTATGGCTATTCCCTGGACCATTATATTGCTACAGGTTAATTACAATCAGATGCATTACACTAATAAACAATATGCAGTTAATTTCAGTGTATTTATAAAGCCACGCCAGGAATGTGGATTTAAGAAAGAAAGGTGATCACACAGGAACAGTAGCACTGCTTTGACACTGGGTGCCGCCAGTCTGCAAAACCGGGCGGATAAATTGCGTACGCAAAGGAATGAGTTACCGTGGAAATGTGCGTGGCTTTACGCCAAGTTTAGGTTTTATACATCGCGATTTGAGCGTGGAAAGGTTCGTACGCAACATTTCTGTGCGTACGCACCGTTTATACATGAGGCCCCAGGACATGCAGAGGAAAGAATAGTACAGAGAGGTCAGTTCCGCGCTATATGCAATCATTAAATTCAAATGTTAACAGTTCCCACACACCCAAGGACCATCCTTTCTACATTTACGACATGTGTACCTGTTGCAATGTACACACTTCTCTCTATGCTGTGGTTCCTATTACATTGAAGGGGCGCCTAACGCTAACTCAGTTTGAAGTGACGACAAAGTTCCTCTGCAAGGAGAGCCATGAACACTCTTCTTTTCTCTGTGGACTCCGTACATAATAATAATAATAATAATAAAAAAATTTATTTATATTGCACTTTATATTTTAGCAATCTCAAAGTACATGCCTTGCACAGTACATGTGCGTTGATCGCCGCCAGGTCAAGCTTGTTATAGCACAAGCAACCGGCCACCTGTGTGCTCCTGCTCGCACTGAATAAGCTCACGCCTTCTGGTGCATGATGTCAGTGCAGCACCGGGAAAAAAAGAAACAGACATATATATGTGACATTTTGAAGAAATCATTGTATGACCTGAATAGTACTAATCAGAAAACATCATCACACTAATGCAATATTATTTGAAAATGAACAGCGTCATATCAGGTGTAAATTTAGTTAGTTAGGGTCAGACTGGGGAGTGGCGTGATCGTGACTGAGAGAATAAAAATGAAAAAAAGCAAACTTTTACTAGTACCATAAATTTACACCCAATGTCACATATATTTGTTACGGAGCCCCCGAGGGGACATTGTGCAATTTTTTTTCTGAGGATTTTTCTGGTGCGCACCAGATACTTTCAAGTGAGCACCAGATAGTTTCAAGTGAGCACCAGATAGTATCAAGTGAGTACCAGATAGTTTCAAGTGCGCACCAGATACTTTCAAGTGAGCACCAGATACTTTCAAGTGAGCACCAGATAGTTTCAAGTGCGCACCAGATACTTTCAAGTGAGCACCAGATACTTTCAAGTGAGCACCAGATAGTTTCAAGTGCGCACCAGATAGTTTCAAGTGAGCACCAGATAGTGTCAAGAGCGCGAATGATACTTGCGCGTGCGCACCAGAAACTATTCCATGCGCACTCCTTGATACATAATGGCTTTGTATAGGGATTATATGATATTAAAAAAAAAATCTTGTCACTGCACAGTTTCACATGTAAAGTTCATAATGGAGAAAGGCATTTTCAAATTTGCAAAAGTAGACTCAAAGACGACAAGGTAGGACAATTTGTCTTGGCAACTATCGATACTTTTAAAATAGTGTATTTTTAAGCAGTATACTTTTTAGTATTGGCAGAAATGTAGGCAGCATCAGTGTTTCTCAACCACTATTGACTTGCTTGACACGATCTGCGATATTTTCCTGTTCTTATTTGCACTCGCTTCACTTAGAGGTACAAACTCCACCTGCTCTTTAGTTATATTTTATTTACCGGTTGAAATCACGCCTGTTTCTCCAAAGGGGTACTGAGACCATAAACGTACTGGGCTAAATTATACATAATAGCTAAAAGTTGTTATTACAGTACCTTCAGAGAATTTGCGGTTTGATTAAAATACTGACAGTTTTTACGCTAACTCCTTGCTTTGCGCTTTTTTTCGCGACTCACTCAGCTAGCTTAGTTTATCGGGCTCTTGTTCAGAAAGCGGACACCACTTGGTTGTTTCACAATAATTAAAATTAGGTATATAAGTAGGTTTCACATTTCTGTTATCAGTTTAGCCCTATAATAGTGACCTAACATCAGGGACCTATTTTATTGACCTTAAGGTTAGTGTTTGGGCGAGGGGAAGGCCGTCTCAAGTGGCGCCCGCTTTCTGAACAAGACCCACTTTATCGACACAGTCAGAGACCCACACTGAATAACACTGGTCCATTTTAAAGTTGTTAATTAACAGACATACTGGCCCAGACTTTTTCCATAATTCTCACAAAGATGCTGAGATAAAAACTGAGTCCCCACAAGCCTGAACATTAAAAAGCCTGAAAAAGAGATAGATGGAATTAGTTTTATATGTTCATCATTATGTGGCAGCGAAACCCACAAAGTGCGACCTTGTCTCCAGCATTTGAAAGACAAAAATTTGTATACATTTACACCCTTTATTAGAATAATGGATCTATCAGATTTAAAACCAGCATTTTCAAACTGTGATGGCAGCTCCAATCACTGAACTACACATGTCACAATTGTTGATTGCTTAATAGTCTTTTTATACTTGTACCAATGTTTAAATAAAAAGGACAACAGCTTCACTTGAACTCGATGGTAAAGTAAATGAGTAGTTAATGATTTTGCAACATATATAGTTGTATATAGCCCAGTTATTTGTTGATGGTGACAATGGTTATTTTGTAAACTTTAGAGTTTTTTTTCATCATAAAATTCTTCATTTTGTTATTTTTCTGATATACCGTTGAAGGCACTGCTTGAATTGTGTTAACATCAAATGTAGAAGAAATATTTGCGCTTAAATGCATATACTGTATTGTGCATTTCATTGGGCACATTTGTATCATATACAGTGCATCTTTGTTGTTATAGTAATATCTTACATTATTAATTGTTTACACATCTGTTCTCACATAGAACTGACATTTACTCATTTGCAGTGCTATTGCTTGATATGTCTGCAGCACAGTGCCTTGAACAGTAAACAGCCCATGTATGTCACTGGGTAGGTTCACGCATTGCAAGCACAGCCACTGACAATGTCGGGATTAGATTTAAGCTCCAGAAGATCCATCTTTTAAACGTGCTTATCCAAAGCAAGGGTGTCGGAAAACTGGAGTCTATCTCAGAAATTATTGTGTAAGGCAGGAACAATCCCTGGATAAGGCACCAGTCCATTGTAGGGTAAACACAAAAACACACACCAGGGCTAATTTAATATCAGCAATACACCTAACCTTCATGTCTCTGGACCATGATAGGAAACTGGAGTATTCTGGGGACACCCAAATGGACACAGGGAGATCATGAAAACTCCACACAGGGAGCACCCAGGACACAAACCCTGGTCTCCTTACTGTGAGGCAGAAGGACTACCTCTGCATCACTGATGTTTCTAAAAAGTCTCTGCTCCATGAGGTTGCCATATTTCTAAATGTTATTACTAATAAAGCATTAAAGATAAACTGATACTTTATTTATAGTAATGGTAATGAGGGGAAATTATGCATTTCTTCCTGGGGATTTTACTGGTATAATAGTAATAGTAATGGTTGTTACCCACAACACCCCTGATGAATTTTCTGCTTGTGTGTGTATGATTGTACATTGCAATGGTGCGTCATCCGTAGGGTTTGCTTCCTACTGTATGTTGCTATTAGTGCTGATGAGATCATTACTGGCCCATTGTAACTTTATAGTTTTTGAATGTAGTAATAGGAAGGTAGGAATAACTATATTTTGGCAATTGAGAGAAATTTATAACATATTTTCAGTATTCAGAAAATCTTCTATTCCTGTTTCTTTTAATAAATACAGTATGTTATACAATACTATGTATAGCTGTGTAGTTCTATTCTTGTTAAAATAGCAAGAGTAGATACCCAAAATTATCTGGATGTTATAATTTAGACCCTTTTGCTCAGTGACAAAGGGAAATTTGGATCTGAGCACTGTGTTCTCTTTAGTGTCTTCTAATCTGGATATTAGGATAATGAGTTTTTGACAAACATTTAATTTATTATTTTGTTAAACTCTCCTAATCCAATGAAATGGTGGTAGGACTTGTTGCAGCACTGGCTTAATGTAGGAACAAACTCTGGGTGGGTTTCCAGTCCACTGCAAGGTACATCAATACACTCAATCACATTTAATGAAATCTGAAGACTTAATGGACCAAAATAAGCTTTTCTATGTTTTCGTTGTTATGTTCTGTATTAATCATATAAAGGATGTCACTTTTCTGTATTTTTACATTGAGTTATTAAAAGCAACATTTATTAATCAGTTTTACACAGATATTTTAACTTTAAGACCTGCAAATTAGATTTGGAACAATTTACAACACAGAAGTAAAGCATACTTCACCTCTTCAGATTCTGTACAGTATGTGGGTTAGTAATTTGTGTGAGTAAACTTTTGCATTGCATTAGCTGTTTCTTCTAGTACACCCCTAAAACATCCATCTGAATGAATACAGAGTTCAGAGTCTGGACCCCCCAAGGGGTAGAATCTGATGTAGTATCTGGCAGAACTGGTTTGGATGCTCATTACCTTCTGTAAGATGGGAATGGGACAAAGGGACCTTTAAAACAATTAGACTTTAGAACAGAATGACTTTTAAACACCAAATAATTGCAGCAAGATACTGTATGTGTTTTCATGATTTTTTTCTCATTGCAGATTGACATGAGTGTTATACAGTGGTGTGAAAAACTATTTGCCCCCTTCCTGATTTCTTATTCTTTTGCATGTTTGTCACACAAAATGTTTCTGATCATCAAACACATTTAACCATTAGTCAAATTTATTATTTAGGGAGAAAAAAAAATCCAAATCTACATGGCCCTGTGTGAAAAAGTAATTGCCCCCTGAACCTAATAACTGGTTGGGCCACCCTTAGCAGCAATAACTGCAATCAAGCGTTTGTGATAACTTGCAATGAGTCTTTTACAGCGCTCTGGAGGAATTTTGGCCCACTCATCTTTGCAAAATTGTTGTAATTCAGCTTTATTTGAGGGTTTTCTAGCATGAACCGCCTTTTTAAGGTCATGCCATAGCATCTCAATTGGATTCAGGTCAGGACTTTGACTAGGCCACTCCAAAGTCTTCATTTTGTTTTTCTTCAGCCATTCAGAGGTGGATTTGCTGGTGTGTTTTGGGTCATTGTCCTGTTGCAGCACCCAAGATCGCTTCAGCTTGAGTTGACGAACAGATGGCCGGACATTCTCCTTCAGGATTTTTTGGTAGACAGTAGAATTCATGGTTCCATCTATCACAGCAAGCCTTCCAGGTCCTGAAGCAGCAAAGCAACCCCAGACCATCACACTACCACCACCATATTTTACTGTTGGTATGATGTTCTTTTTCTGAAATGCTGTGTTCCTTTTACGCCAGATGTAACGGGACATTTGCCTTCCAAAAAGTTCAACTTTTGTCTCATCAGTCCACAAGGTATTTTCCCAAAAGTCTTGGCAATCATTGAGATGTTTCTTAGCAAAATTGAGACGAGCCCTCATGTTCTTTTTGCTTAACAGTGGTTTGCGTCTTGGACATCTGCCATGCAAGCCGTTTTTGCCCAGTCTCTTTCTTATGGTGGAGTCGTGAACACTGACCTTAATTGAGGCAAGTGAGGCCTGCAGTTCTTTAGACGTTGTCCTGGGGTCTTTTGTGATCTCTCGGATGAGTCGTCTCTGCGCTCTTGGGGTAATTTTGGTCGGCCGGCCACTCCTGGGAAGGTTCACCACTGTTCCATGTTTTTGCCATTTGTGGATAATGGCTCTCACTGTGGTTCGCTGGAGTCCCAAAGCTTTAGAAATGGCTTTATAACCTTTACCAGACTGATAGATCTCAATTACTTCTGTTCTCATTTGTTCCTGAATTTCTTTGGATCTTGGCATGATGTCTAGCTTTTGAGGTGCTTTTGGTCAACTTCTCTGTGTCAGGCAGCTCCTATTTAAGTGATTTCTTGATTGAAACAGGTGTGGCAGTAATCAGGCTTGGGGGTGGCTACGGAAATTGAACTCAGGTGTGATACACCACAGTTAGGTTATTTTTTAACAAGGGGGCAATTACTTTTTCACACAGGGCCATGTAGGTTTGGATTTTTTTTCTCCCTAAATAATAAAAACCATCATTTAAAAACTGCATTTTGTGTTTACTTGTGTTATATTTGACTAATGGTTAAATGTGTTTGATGATCAGAAACATTTTGTGTGACAAACATGCAAAAGAATAAGAAATCAGGAAGGGGGCAAATAGTTTTTCACACCACTGGAGCTGTCATGAGTGATGAAGAACTCAGAGCATATATCCCCAAATATGGAGATTGTATTGCAGTGAGAGCTTTTTGTCATCAAAACACTGCTCTAAGTGCCAGTGGGGGAGAATCAACTGTCAAGTCATTGATCCTGTAAAGAGTAAAGGCAAAGTTTAAAAAAGCAGCAGAAGAGGTTACTGATAACAAGTATATATCCAAAAGATCATTTGCCTTTGGAAATAAGGATGCATCAAAAGATAATCGGCATCTGGAAATGGGGTGGTTGAATTTCCAGGATGGAGAGTATCACCAAATACGAACAACAAACGGAGGAGGAACAAGACACCTGACTGCCAAAAAACAGTTGAAGAACTTCTTGGTGTTGGGAAGGAGCTGTTTTTCCCAAAAGGCAATTCTTCAAAAGGGTCTGCAGATGAATTTGTTTTTGAAATTCATGACTTTGCTCAAAATATTGTGTTGCCAGAAGTCACACTGTGTCAGCTTTATGAACAGAGTAAACTACGAATGTTATGTCTATATCTTTGTTCAAAGAAAACAGATATTGATGAGCGGCAAGCCCTTGTCATTTCTTCAGATACAGATTCTGACTTTGTGCCTGATGGGTCAACCCATATCAAGCTGAGAAAGGTATGCAGTACACCCTATATCCTAAATGTTTATCACAAGACTTGGGCTCAAATTATTTTGGAAGTGTTTGTGAAAAATAATGGGATAATACTACATTACATATTTTTAAAAGTGTTTTCACACTGCTGAATACTTAGCACTAATGTGTTTTCTTAAAAGGCCAGTGTAATGAAAAGAAGCAGAGCTATGTTCCAGTTAATGAACCCACGGAAACATATCTTCAGTTCCTGAGATGGATGAATCACAACACAAAGAGCAGAGTGTGGTATGCATAGTAGGTTTTCATTGAACGTTCTACAGATTTACATATCTTCAGTTCAGCTACTAAAATATATGATCACTAAGCTTTATGCTTTCTAAGATGTAAAGTCTGAATTTAAGCTGTTAATTTCTTTTTTCAGTTCTGTAGCTTTACATTGTGGAAGTACGTCGTAATTGAGGGTTATTTGTATTCTTTTGAATAGGTCACTACAGTAAAAAGGAAATCAGATAGAAAGATGAAGTGGACAGATAATAAAGTGCATGAAAATTATGATGGTAGTGGTCATGGAAGAATATCTTCAGATACTGACCATGATGAATGCCCACATGAGCATCTGAGCAGGGTAAGGTATACTCTGATTTCATTTTTGCTAATATATATATATATATATAGTATGATCAGAACAGGAACAACAAGCTCTTTGTTTGTGGGATTATGTATCTAGTGCTACCCAAGGCTTTGCCTCTAATTGTTGTTACTACTGACGTGGAAACAGGATATTATTACCTTAAATAATAAGAGAGTAAAATGTGTTTATATTTGTCTGTGCAGTTTGTATCCAGCTCGCCTATTGATAATTCTGACAAACTTGAAATTGCACTTGCTATTGACACATCATTGGAAGATCCTGAGATTCAGTTTGGCAACATGTATGATAACAGTGAGAGTGCTCTTATGTCTACACTTTCATGGCATTTCCCAGATGAGGTATGTAGGTTACTTTCTTGAGTTTCAGAAAAACTTTGATAAGTCAACTCTTTAATATTGTTTATAATAACATACAGTATGCTATGGTCAGTTCAACTTTTAGTATCTGTAATTGTCCTACATTCAGTGTAGGTTGCACAATGTTAAAATAAGTAATGTCAGTCAGTGTCCAACCCACTATATCCTAACACAGGGGTCTGCTGGAGCCAATCCCAGCGACCACAGGGTGCAAGGCAGGAACAAACCCCAGGCAGGGCGCCATCCCACCACAGGGCACACACACGGGACAATTTAGGATCGCCAATGTACCTAACCTGCATGTCTTTGGACTGTGGGAGGAAACCAGAGCACCCGGAGGAAACCCAGACAGACACGGGGAGAACATGCAAACTCCACACAGGGAGGACCTGGGAAGTGAACCTGGGTCTCCTAACTGCGAGGCAGCAGCGCTACCCACCGCGCCACTGTGCTGCCTATATTTTATTTGGAATGAAACATTTGTAACCCCCCACCCGAAAAAATAAATAAAAAACCCACTTCTCTCTAATTTACAAGTGAATATTCTGATAAATCAAGCACACTGATAAACCAAGTTATACTACTAACTGCATTGTATTATTGTAGTTAATAATCAATGCCTTCTTTTACAAATTGCACTGCTTGATGTTATTTCAAATATGAATAATATTATTGACCTATTATGCTAAGTAGATTTATTTTTCTTTGCTTCCCGGTCCAGAGGTACAGCACATTGCATTTATGAATAAGTATAGAATAAGAAAAGTCCCAGTACTAAACAGAGAACACCAAAATTTTGTTGCCACATTTGATATGTTGTACCATGTAGGCTTTGCTCTTATCCTGTAATGTGTCATATCAAGTCTAATACAATATTTGTCTTACAGGAGTTCATAATGAATGATCAACAATTGCCTGTGGCTTCAACAGATGAACCAGCTAGGGATGAAAGTGTAAAAGGGGTCCAGAAAATAAAAATAAGACGTGTAAATAGAATTCAGGATATGATGAATGTTTTCAAGGAACCTAAAGTTCTGGATGTAATATTGCGAATTCAGTTTGTCTGTGAGAAGGCAATAGATGATGATGAAGTATCAAGGGAAGCCTACACAGCCTTTTGGGAGGAGTTTATGGAACAGTGTGAAGGAGATGAGGAACGGGTCCCCAGACTCAGAGAAGGAATAGCAGGCTGTTGGTAGAATATGTTCTAAAGGTTATGTGGACCACGGTATTATACCTGTCAGACTTTCACAATCATTTGCCTTTGCCTGTATTCAGGGAATTGATGCAGTGGATGAAAGCCTATTGATGTCATCCTTTCTAAAATACGTGTCTTCTGCAGAGCAAGAATGCGTTGAGAAGGCATTACAGGGCAACATGGATGAAATTAATAAGGAAGACTTAATTGACTTCTTCACAAGAATGGGATCTCACATCCTGCCTCCACAAGATAATATGCACTCTGCCATTTTGACAATGGCTCACAAAGTTTTATTGCAAGAGCCAAAATTCATCATTGATTGCTTCATATCTGTTAGAGCAGTCATGCACTGTAATCTGATAAATAAAGAAAGCACACTGAAGCTGTATGAGTCAAAGAAGGCAACAAACAGGAAAGTAGCACAAATTTTAAAACCATCAAAAGAATTCTTGAGCCATCATGAGCAAGTGGTCTTAAATCATTTACTGCGCTATGTGAGAAGTGTAGACCAGAGAAGACCTGAGACCTTCTTGAGGTTTTGCACAGGCTCAAATGTTATGTGCAAAGACAAAATTGAAGTAGCATTCAATAATTTGTCCGGTCTTAGTCGAAGGCCTGTAGCTCATACTTGTGGAGCAGTTCTTGAGTTGCCATGCACCTATAATTCATATCCCGAGTTTCGTAGAGAATTTGACAATATTCTGTCTGGCAATTGCTTTGCAATGGATATATTGTAGGCATACACACTGTATAAAATGTGGAATTTCAGGTGTTCTTTTTTTTCTCTTTTAGGTCACTATTCCAAGGTTTGGCAGTGCGGAGCCAAGTACTATGGAATATTATGTAATATGGGACAGTATTTAGATTATATAGCAGAGACCCTGAATGATAAAACCCATTCATTAATTCAACAAATAAATTTCCTACTTAGAGTGTCTTTGGTATTTTATTTTACTCAACTAAAAGAAGTACACTAGTAAGAATCCGCTGAAAATACTATAGAAAGGAAATTGTTACCTATCACGTAATGTCCCATTATTGCAGAATCTACCCTACCTCTGGAGATGTACTGTATAATAGCACTACACATGATCTTTAAATTCAGTTTTGGAATTATACCACACAAGCAAGTTGTTTGACTTATCTAAAATGTTTCAGAGTGAATTTGTATACTATACCACAAACATATTTTGATAAAGGTCCACATACAGTACATTAATCAAGAATTGTTTTTTGAATCTTATAGAAAGATCTGCTATTTGATACATTGACTGTTTTCTCTGTTTTTTTAAAGAGGTATTTAGGAAATTGCATAGGTTCTAGATATTGTAGAATACCTGGTTCCTGAGGTATTGAGCTCTGAGTTTAGCAGTTTTGTATTTAATGGACCAGCCATTTATCCAAAAATGTAAAGTGAAGTTATTACATATTGTATAGTTGAAAATATATTTTCCTTGCAATAGTGCTGTTCATTGAAAATGTTTCAGTTTGCAATGGTGCTGTTTTACAATTTGGTGAGAAGCACATAATTTTGTAGCTGATGTAGAGATTTGTAAAGGCAACTGATTTATTGTGTGAATGTTATGTTTTATAGTACCTACTAATTAAACACTTTTGAACAACTGTTTGTGGTATGCTTTTTCTTCAGGGTCTTACACATTTCATTACATGCAAAACATTTTCTTATCCAAATTCAATTTACTTCTTAAAAATTGTATGCCAGTATGTTTACATGTGCATTTTGCATTAATGTGGATTAGAGATTAAAGATGATAGTTCAGAATTACATTTCTGTTAAACCTGAATGCAATTTCAGAGTGACGCTCTTATACCATTTCTCAGTTGTATGTATAAATCTAATGCTTCATAGGTGTCTTTTGGGAAAGCCAGTTGCAATTCCACCATGGTAATATTACAGAGCTCGTAAACATCAGGGTCACATGGAACTGTTGATCGAAATATACAAGCACACAGCTGAAGATCAGCTTTGTCTATAGGAGACAAAAAGTTTTCAGTCCCATATAACTCCGGCATCAAGTACATGATGTTTGGACGGCCGCTGGGAACTTTGTCATTTTTTGAAGGTCTGATAATATGTGAATTCCATACTTGCACAGTCTCATCAAGTTCATCCTATTAAAAGAATGTAAAAATAAACAAATTAGCTAAAAAGCATTACCACTTGTATATCTAAAAAAATAGAATTTATTCATTGGTACACAGGCCTTTTACCCTTTATAAAATAAAATTTACTTACATTTTTCTTACTTAAAAACATTTGGAAATGACGGGCAAGATAGTGGAGTAGGATATACATTGATGATGAATATGTGGCTATAGCTGCTGAAATTGGGCAGTGGAAAATTGCTTTGTGAAACCAAGTTAAATGGGTGCAATATTTACTCTGTAAACTGTAGTGTTTATAAATCTCTCTATTATAAAAAAAAAAATCTTGGGTTGAGACATGATTTTCTCAGACACTTTAACGTCCCACGAGACAAGGCAGTGAGGCAAAAGGACAGCTGCTCTACAGGCTTATAAATTTTCGAAGCGTGGTGCAACATGCAGATCACACAGCACGGCACAAGCAGCAGCAGCAAGCCAGCTGATCGAGCATAGAGGAGGTAAAAAAATGTATTTGTTTCCCATTGTATCACCGTTTAAGAGGGGGTTTCTGAGGAGCGACCAAATCTCCTTAACTTGCGTTCAGGCCCCCTCTTCACAACGTGAGAGGCAGAGATGCGAAGTGATTGGCGGGGGTTTTTGGGGTGATGGCTTGGAAGGGGGTGGGCAAGTAAAGCAAGTTAAGCAATTGAATCCAAGTGCTATATCAAGATAGAATATGACAAAAAGCACTGGATAACATTCTTGTACAGCAGTGTAATTGAACGTGGCAGTACAGAAAAGCTATCAACTCTGTGTCTGAGTCTTGTTTTATTTATTTTAACTATTTAGAAACATTAAAATGCCCAGGGCCAATCCAAACCATTTTGGATATTAGACAAGGTTCTATTCTAGCCCCCAACTTGCCCTAAAATCCTAATACCATCCCTGATTTCATAGTTTACACTCTTAAAATTAATTGTTCCAATGTGACACTTTATTGTATTGTGTACATGATTCCTTGTAGAACCATTTCTTGAAATAAAAGCTATTTTATTCTGTGAGTGTTTTTATATGAAATTTTTTTTTGGAATTTGAAAATGGTTCCTAATATGCAGACAAAACTGAAATCTTTAATGTATAAGTTATCTGTCTAGCAGGATACAATAGATCAAGAAAACCTGAATTTATCCTGTGGTATTGCATGAAGCAAGAGTCCTTTTGAAATCATAAATCCTTTCAGATTTGAAAAATCTGTTATCATCTATTCATGGTTATTTATGAAACCTGTTACAGATCTAAATAAATAAAAGTTCTTTCTGCAGCCTTCATGTGAATGATTGTTTTAGGAACTAAAAATGGTTCCCACGTGGCATCATCTGAAGAAACACTTTGGGGCCTTTATTGTTAAGAATGTAGCCTACCAACCAGAATAAACTGGATTTATTAAATGTGAAATGTGAAACAAAGTATCTTACATAAAAAGCAATAATAAAATGCAATACATAAAATACAGCCCTCAAAAGCATATACCATACTCAAAGACTGTCAATAAAGGAGAACTGATTATTGAATTCAATGAACAAAACTATTTACAGAAAAATGCTAAATTGGTGCTAATGTCTGTGTGTGCATTTGTGTGTGTGTATGTGTGTGTTCACTCTGTGATGAACTATCACCCTATCCAGGGATTGTTTCCTGCCTTGCACCCTACACTTATTGGGTTAGGCTCCAGCTTCTCCACGACCCTGGTCAGGATGAACCAGGTTTGAAAATGGTTGGATGAATGGATGAGTTTGATACCTGAGGGTAAATAAAGCAGGTTTGACAAAAGGTTTTAAATGCTGTGAATAAAAAATAAATGCAACAGTACCATCTACATATTTAATTAAATGAAGACAAAGCTATCTGAATGGAAGCAAAGGAAGTAAAACTATAATAATAAAATCATATTTATATAGTTCAAATTATGCAAGCAATATACCAGTACAGTAAATTACACAACATACAGTACAGTATATTAACACTACTTCTACTACTTCTATTGGTTATATTTCTACCAATGAATGAGAGCAAAGTGATATAGTATTTGCAGATTTTTTAAAAAAAACTGTCAGAGTTTAAACACTTACTGAGCTCCATTCTATAATTTAAGGATTTCTCGAAATGGATTACCAAACGGAAGATTGCCAGACGGTTACAAAAATTGGTTGCATATGATTTAGCATGTGAATGGTACAGCACTGGGTAAGCACCTGGGAGTGCCTGGGATTGTGCTCACAAGTACCTGTTCCTTTTGATTCAAATGCTAGCTAATGTACTATTTATCATTTGAAACATTACACCCATCTGTCAGGGCCGGATTAAGAGCTTTGGGGGCCCTTTTGGTCTGCATCATCTGAAGTTTAGATTCTGAACAGTTCAAACCGGACTAAATAATTATTTTACTCTCGATTATAATAAGAATCTTATAATATTTATGTGAATTTTATGTGTTGGGCCCCTAAAGTTTTGTTGTGTAAGAAATTTACAGTTTAAAAACGTAAAGATAATATTTTTAAAGACCAGTTTTTCAATGCTACACTTTTTCATTAAATATTGGGTCCACCATTTGGGGGCCCCCGAAATTGCGGGGCCCGTAGCATATGCTACATGTGCCTATTGGTTAATCCGGCACTGCCATCTGTCATATATTAAACACAACACTGCGCTTTGATAACTGTTTAACGTGGAGCATCTGTAACTCTCGAAGCCAACGGTACAGCCCAAATATCCAATTATACTTGTTTTTTTCGAATACCCATAACAATATGACCGGTGCTTTAAACTAATCCAGGTGATCGTTCATTTTGCATGAGCCCGGCCCAGCGGATACATTCTTTTAAATGCATTTGAATCATTTGTTTGGATATATTCAGCTAATAACTTTTTTTGGCATCATCTTAAATAATAGCTGTGCTGCTTCTAGCTGTTAGTTGGATACCATAGTTGCTGTCATCGCCCACTCTGTAAGACA
Source organism: Erpetoichthys calabaricus (assembly GCF_900747795.2). NCBI lineage: Eukaryota > Metazoa > Chordata > Cladistia > Polypteriformes > Polypteridae > Erpetoichthys > Erpetoichthys calabaricus. The sequence goes on from NC_041396.2 coordinate 146,348,102, forward strand.
TAAACAATCTATAAGTTGTCTACAACACTCTGTAAATGCATTCAATTGTAAACAGCTTCTCTTTGCGAAAGCAACATTTTTTTCATGCATATTGGACTAAAAACCCAGAAGGGTTTCTTTTCTTCGCAGCTATCATGTCTCATGTGACATCTCTAAACTATCATATACATTCTTCAGGCACACACATTACACTTGCTGTAAGTATTGCGGCTTTCTGTCAAAAAAAGTAAAGTGTCCTAATTTAAAAATGCAGGTGACTAGTTCACTCATGTCACAGAAAATTGGTTGTGTACATTCTAAAGGACATAAACAAGACAAAGTGGCATACATAATAGCATAAAATGACCTCCTTTAAACGCATACAAGAGTTATTAAGACAATAACAGATAGTAGCGATGCTTGTGGTATATTAAAAAATAAAAAAAGAGTTTCATATTAATTATCTTACCTGGACAATTCCCATGAAACAAAACTGAAGAATACTTTTATCTAGAAAGCATCCATCAAACATGCCATTGTCCTTCAGATCAGTGAACAAAGAGATGAAGAATTCCTTTGACTCCATCCTTAGAAGTCCCCACCAACTTTCTATTCGTTGATTGGCAGTGCTGGCTCCGTCCAAGTAGCTGTCTATGGCACTCCGTACATTTGTATTACAGTGGAGAAACCTTTGAAAATCTGTGATGTAAACATTTTCAGTACCCAGATCTCCTCTGGCTGTTTTAGGACAACCTCCGAGTCTTTCTACAGCTTCCACAAAGTAGCCTCCTACAATTTTTGGATTACTGCTTGTAGTAAATGCATTTAACGAAATAATGTTTCTGGAAAACCCACCAAAGCAACCAAATACAAATACCAAATGGCTTAACTTTGTCATAAGAATCAAAATGCCATATATAGTTTGGTCCTCTTGCAAAATAGTTACGCCGATGGAGTCTTCTGGCTTTTCTAAGACAAACTCCTCTTGGATCTAGTGCCTTCAATATCAGATGAACATCTTCCTTCTTCACATGCAAACCATTTCTTTGACATTTTGCGTGCATCCATCAGTAGCCATGAAGCTGATCTGAATTTTGCAATTGTTGCTGTATAAATGTAATAATTTCCTCAATGTTGCTGTAGACCTTACGATGAAATAGACCTTTAGACTTCAATATATGTTTTAAATGCCTTTCAGTGATTATGTATGCATGACGAACTGCAAGAACAAACACTATGTCTTCGTGTTTAAGACCAAGCTGAAAGTATACTTTTATAAAGTCTCCAATTTCCATTTTTCCTAAATGCAACTATAAAACACAACTAATATGTATCACAAATTATGTATAGGTATGGAGCCCCTTTTCAGTTACTGTGCGGTTAAAAGTATCTGGTGCTCACTTGAAACTATCTGGTGCTCACTTGAAAGTATTTGGTGCGTACCAGAACAATCCCCAGAAAAAAAAATTGCACAATGTCCCCCTCGGGGGCTCCGTAATTTGTGACCGAGAGGTGCGAAGGGATTTAAGGTGGGATGAATTTACTAATTTTCTAGTGTTAATGTATGAAGGAGTTAGTGGTGCAGAATTCAAAATGTACAAGTCTATGAATTGTGTGATAGGTTGCAGAAACAACTGGTCTACCTGGAGGATTTTAAAAATCTGTACTACTCTTAGGTAGTAAATAATGTACAAGTGTCTGAGAATGCATGTTATAAAGTAAATTAGCCGTCTTTTTGTCAATGAGATTTGAATGTGTCACCTCACCTGTTGCTCACTTCACAAAGCTAGCAATCTGTTCAGGGTACTAGTGAGCTAGAATCTATCATGGTAGCATTTGACATGAGCCATCTATGCATGGTGTAACAATCCATTGCAGGGCTCATTAAATCTTATTGACTGAATTCTTTCACCATAGTTAGTACTAGGGTGTTGTACCGTGTTAGCCATTATGAATGTAGTGAAAAGTCAAGCAAAATAGAAGAACCATTTGTAAGTGTTGGCTAATTATGTTGATGGTTAAAAGAAGTATTTGTGAAGTTTGGTCATTTCACTTCATGATTTCAGTTGTACTTTATCTCTGATTTTATTTTATTGCAACTCTGTTTCTTCTTCTGTGTTTGTTCAGCTCTAAAACCACATAATAACATAGTCAAGATTACCAATTCTTTACCACAGAATTTTGAAGGACAGTTATAACAAGAACTATGTGGAAGAGGCAATAGACACAACATGAATTTTTCATTCTTAAACCATATTGTTAATTGCAAATAAATGAGCATTAGAATGGAACACAAGCTTTTCAGACATGTTTTTGACAGTATTTCATTTAATCGGTAAAACATTTGCTTATTTTCATTCAAAGAACATTGAGGTTTGCTTCTCAAACAGCTGAAAACAATTTACTTCTAACGTTAGCTGTCACACTGCATTACAATTGAGAAAAGCTTTAGCTTTTGACTTTATCCCCACCATCTCAGACAGACGTAATCCCATCTCACTTGACAGTTTTTAACATCAGAAGAGTATATGAAGAAATGACTCAGAGGTCTGACAATAAGCTCAAAGCTGAAAACCATGGCCTGGATGTTGTTATCACCTGTCAGCATGAATTATATTGACATTTTAAAGATTGCAATGTCTTTCATTTTGGCTTATACTTTGTCTGTAATTGCTGTTTTAATAGTAATATAATGTCGTTCTTTGCAATAGGTTTTATACCAACTGTAAAGTTAAAGGTTGGCAGTATGATACTGTGGTTTCTAACGCAACTTCACAGCTGTAGATAGCTAGGAGTGAATCCCAATCTCGTCATGGTACTGTGTAGTCAGCACATTCTTTTTTTTTATCCAAGAGGGTTTTCTCTGAGCGCTCTAGTTTTACACTACATCCAAAAGTTTAAGTGGTTACTATAAAGGGGTTTTACACAGTATGTGCGAGTGTGGGTGTGTGTATGAGTATACATTACAAGGGACTGATGTCTTATACAGGATTAGTACCTGCTTTGCATCTAACGGCACAGACCAAGGTTCCGCAACTCCAACAGCCTTCAATAGAATAGGCAGCTTCTGAAAATAAACGGGTGGATGTTAGGATTAAGTTAACTTTCAAACATTTTGCTATGGTTGTGAAATGGCCATACTAAAATATAATTTAGAGACTGCGCTATCTAATATTATGTAGGAACGATCTTTGCATAGAATAGCCTGAATGCATGGATTTAGCCATGTCCTGGAAACAGCTGTCAGGAATTTTGGTTCATATTAAATCAAGTATTTTCTGCAGATTTTTGGCTAAAGATACATACTGCAAATATGCCATTCCACTTCATCCCAAATGCTCTCTGTTGGATTGAGATGAGGGGACTGTACAAATCATTGAAATTAACAGAAGTCACTGTCATGTTCCGTCTTAGATAATTCATGTTTTGTAACAAGGTGTATTATTCTGATGCAACTGTTTATTTGAAAAAGAGTGGACAAAGGCCATTAAAGGACACACAAACGCTTACATACATTGTAGCATCCAGTGATCCTTATTTGGTCTAAAGAGCCCTAATGTATCCCCAAAACATCCCCCACATGATTAAACTACCATCACAAATCTGTGTTATGTTCAGCTAAATAAAGAATCATCATTGAAGTAAATGGATGGAAGACATAGTTGTTAATCAAAGTTGGTAACATAATTGTTAAACGGAGAAAAAATCTGAAAGCAGGAATTCAAAAGAACTGTTGTCTAGCCCCAACATGTTTACCAGAATAAAAGTATTAATAACTTAGCCAGAAATCTTCAACCAGAAAACTGAACAAAAAAATTAAATGCAAGCAAAATCTTAGATTATGTGCAATCTTGGATAGCGACAAGACCGACGAGTAACCATTTACCCCTTCACTAAATTGATGTCATGTAAGAGCTTCAATGGTATGAAGGAATATTTTCCTTAAATTAAATAAATAATTACAGATGTGACAATAAATAAATGTGACAATAAAAAAAGAAAAGGAACGTGAAATGTGAGAGTGAAAAAATAAATGCATTAGTAATCCGGATTTAAACTTTCGGCCATCAAATTCCTCAATTACAGAGAACACTTCAGATGCGGGCTCCTAGTGATGAATTTGGAGTTTACAGAATTAAAGTAGCTGCTTCGTAAAGGGATTCTGGGTAATTTTTTCTTGCGCTTGTAGTCACCTCTTGGGACATGCATATGAGCAGTAGGATTCCCAAGTCAAGAAAAACACATACACACACTCTATAGACTATTCACCAATCAAAAAACACTACTTCTTAAAGCCCACCTTCTCAGTATTGACAAGTGAATGTGACAATTTTAAATTCAAGGTGTATTGCATGTTGCATTTGGAGGAATATTACAGATAAGATGAAATATATAAATAAGCAACAAAAGACATATTTTGTGGTGCATTTAATTACGTTCATGTTTCCTGCTCCTTTTCTTTATATATTGTCACTTTTCATAGCATTTTTATTTATTTGCATATTTATTTCTGTCCAAAATATTAATCCATACACTTGGTCATAATCATGGCAAAAAAAAAAATAGAATTAATAGTAACATATGTGAAAAATAAACAGTATAAAAGACTGCAGAAAATAATTTTAAGCCATTGAAATAGCTGTCAAAATGAATAACAACTTACATGAATGAATTCTCCACCATTAAGCATTAAGCAACTGAGATGTAAGAAGAAATGATGAAACATGGCAATATTGTGATATCCCGTGTAGTGGGAAAGTGGCCCGAACCTCTGGACATCAGATAGATCATGAGCCGAAAAAGATCAGAGTAGAGGAGTGACACAGACCAAGTGCTGACGCTCCAACAAAAAATTTAAAAAAAGGACAAAAAAATAAATAAATTATGGTGTATTTACAGTACTGTATACTCCAATGGTCTTCTATACCAAAACTACACACAAACACACACAAAGTAAAGTTAGTCTTCCTTCTTTGAAACTGGCTCAAGAAGCTCTTCAAAAAGAAAAACAGAGAAAAATATTTACAAGAAAAATCAAGAGTGTGTGTATATACAAAAAGAAAAACAATTGCACCAAACCCAAAAGAGAACTTTCCCAAATATAGACACATTTACGTATACCTCCACCAAAAACAATCACTTGGAGATATACAGTATGTGTACAAGCGACATTTACAAAGCTGACAAGAAAACAAAAACAAATGTTCCGTCTATAGCTCAGCCGTGCTTATCCCTGAATTGCCTTTAGCCCCACTGTTGACCCCTATTGGACGGTAACTCCTTAAATATAACCAGCAAGATTATCCAGCCAATCTGTCACCAATGTGTACTCCACTCACCTATCAAGGTAGACGGCGGCATGTTTACACTGTGACACACCCCGGGTAACTTTCTATTTAAATTCGGACATCTGCCAGTCATGTGCAAGTAAGCCTCAAGGAAGGTCAACAGCTGTGCTGAGGTTGTACACTCCGGTGCCTTGGTTCTAATAAGAACACCTGTTTACTTAAAATACGGGATCCTGTTCTCTTTCACTACCTCAAATGCCAACTTTTCCTTCCAGGTGCGCCGTCTCTCAAAGCTCCCGCTATTTCCAAACAACTTTATCTGATTGCAGGTTGAAGACTCGGCCTGCGAGGACACTGGCGCGTGAAACTGAACACCTGTAAAGGAGCTTGTACTGGCGTTCATTATACAGGCCCCACATGTGCTTAGGCCCGCCATGCCCCGCAGCACGCACCCACAGAAACACCCCCCTGTTCCCGTGACAGCGCCTTCAACACAAAATGGGAAGCACCAGACTTTTAAGTTACCTTTCTTTTGCATGTAAATGGAGAAAATTTCAGTGTAGTACCACTTTTACTTAAATTGGTAATTCTTAAGGCCACATATTACAACAAATATTTTCGCTGGAAATTTCTGATGAAAACCATTCACAACATGCTATTGACTCAAGGCAGGACAGATCCCTGAATTGATTCTGGTAAAAATATTCTGACCTTACCATTTACATATCAATATAGAAATCAAGATTCATCGCCCCACATGACATTTTCCCTATCTTTAGGTGTCCAGTTTTGGTGATTGCATATCCCCTGTAGATTAATCTTCCTGTTTTTGGTTGACAAGCATGTGCCTTGTGTACATCTTCAGTAATCTTGTAATTAAAATGAATGATCTTTTACTTAAGTGCTTACATGCCTAATGATGTCTTATAGTCACTTATTGAACAGATTATAAATGTAAATGGCAACAGTAGAATTTATAAATCTTCAGATTTATAACATTAGGTAACTGAATATTCTGAATGAAACCTTCTATTTAGGATTATTCCAATTAATGATGCAAGTTCAGAAAAAGATGCAGTCTACAAGAAAAATGATGCAGTCTACAAAAATTAAACACATAGCCATATGTACACAAAGTAATGGTGCAGGTCTAAAAGTGGCATATACATCTCAAAACAGGGTTATATTGGATAAAGTTAGCATGTTGCAGTGTGTGAATAAGTTTTAGCTGGACTACCGTTTTCTTGAAATGTGCATGTTTTTCTTTAGTTAACTTGTGCTATCAAAAGACATTCTGTCAGATTAATTCACAATATCAAAATAACCAGTCTGCAACTGACACCTTGGCCAAAAAATTTTTTTTGTAACTTTTCGTACAGTATAGAGCTCAGCTCCTCTTAATTTTGGAATCGTGAAGAATCACAATGAAAATAAAGAGATAAACTGTGTTATAGCTAATTATTATGTAGTTATAATTAAGTATTTTGTTATGTGGTTATATAATTGTATAATTAAATACCAAACTAATGTACTGAAATAAGGAAATAATTATATATAATCAGAAGACGTTTCATGGGTCATTTGAAATGTAACATTACCTTTGGCTTGGTTAACTTCTGTTAATTTGATGTTATATGTTAATGTCACAACAAACTAAACAAACTCATATGGTTTAATTTCCCTCTTTAATAAACAGTATCAGAATGCAAGAGTTCGTTAACCAAAAGATGACCCAGAACAGAAATTAAAAAATAAGCACCAAAAATGAATTTAAGGAACAAATGGAACATTTTAGTGTTTAAAAATATGAGAAGATGGTTTAAACCAGTCACTTGATGAGTAAAGATTTTTCTCGGTTCTCTTCTTCTTTTTTGTTTCCTATGATTCAATCTGTACCCATCTTTAATTTTTATTGTGTTCTGTACATTTAATCTGATGTTCATTTCAGTGCTGTGCCAGTAACTGCTCTTAAGCTCCTGATTCTCTGCACAGGACGCATATAAAAGAGAATATGAAAGAATGATTGCAGACCCTCATACACTACCAGTGTTTTTATAGTGCAAACTGTGGCTTGTAAAGGATAGTTTAATATAAAGATTAAAGCTGGTTTCACTGGATCACATTTTATATAAACCCAAAAAAGCCTTTTTGGAGGGTAACCAAAAAATGACATTTTTGTACCTCTGGCAGTATTCTGAAGATGATTCTGCTATGCAGGTTTGTTTTAGTGGATAAAACCAACTGTATTCCAGAGCTTTGAGCTGTGCTACAATTTTTGTCAAATATAAATTATTAAAATTAGTCTTGCTGAAATATTCTGTATACAGGAACTAGAGCTGCACATTACCCTTGGCTGTTTCATTAGGTCATTATTAAGCCCACTTGATCTAGTTCAGTGTTGCTTGGTGTGTGGGTGTGTTTGTGTGTGTCCTGAGTGGGTTGGCACCCTGCCCAGGATTGGTTCCCTGCCTTGTGCCCTGTGTTGGCTGGGAGCTCCGTGACCCTGTGTTCGGATTCAGCGGGTTAGTGTTGGGCACAACAAAGGAACCAGTAGTGTTGGGCACAACAAAGGAACCAGTTTCAAACTCTTCTAACACTCATTAAAAAAAGTCTGTGTTTGCAAAAATTGACAGTGTTTGCCTGGAGGACATATACTAAGTTTTATTTATAATAACAGTGAATGGAATATTAAAGGTGTTATAGACAACCAAATCACTTACAGTAAAAAAACTGATCACATTTACCAAACTTCAAGGTACATTAAACAAAATGAGAGACAAGTTTATTTATCAATTACAAATAAAACAACACTTCGAGGCACATCTTCTAAAGGTAATTTCCTTTATGACATAACACATTTTACCACAATATATCTAATTGACTATATAAACATTAAAAAGTATGCAGAAAGTGAGACTTTAGAGATCATTTTTATTTGGTAGTAACTTTGTGCTTAACACTGCTACCTAATGTTTCTGGAGACTTTTGTTCAAATTCTAGGCTAGTCATAGTCTATGTGGTGTTTGCTCTGTTGGTTGGTGGCTGTTGCTTGCATTTATTCACCCCAGAGACACAACGTTTCAGAGTGTGACTGGAAGAAAAAGACTATGTCAAATAACAAAGTGAGCATCAGAACCAGGAGGTAAACAAGGCAGTAACCAAAGCCAAGAATTACAAGACAAAATCAAAGTCAGGAAGGATTGCTAAAAGTTCGAAAAACAGAAGAAAGACAAACAGAATTAGAGTTCTAAATGTTAGAAAGGTTTTGGAATCCATGTAGTCAGGTGAGGAAGTATTCTCTTCAATGACCTTTTATCCTGTTGACAGTGCCATGCTAAGGACATGCTCACTCTGGGACAATCCTGAAAACAATAGTTAAAATGGTGCTGTCAGTAAGGACAAAACTGCAGCAATAAAATGAGCCAAATCAAAACCATAAGTAATTATCTTTATATATAATACGCTACCGTGGCTGTTCGTTTGTCTGTCCAGGATTTTAAATCACCGTTTGACCTATTGACCTGAAATTTGGTACACATATACTACGTGAAGTCTACTATCCGCTTTCAGGGTGATGATTGACCTCCAAGGTTATTTATCTTTTTATTTTTATTTTATTTAATTGTAGAATGAACTCTCGGCAATGTCAAGCAGGGCGGGCGTGCAGCACATGCGTATGGGCACCGTTCTTATCCCTACCACCTTCTCCGTCTTTCCCTACCTCTTCATACCTTAAATCATTCTTGAGGCAGATTAAGACTTAAGTGCCAGCTTCAGTGAAAATTTAAGGAAAACATACTAATTAATTGCTACACAAAAACTGACTTAATCCGTTTTAACACAAAAATATGCAGATGAAAGAATAGAAGAAACGGGCTGCTAGGGTGGAGAAAAGAAGAGCTGCTCAGGAAGCAGCAAGCGCATTAACCTCTGAGCAAATGAATGCTAAACATACAGAGACAGAAGATGAAAACTAGGAATGCTCAAGTCAAGTGTATTCACGGCACGTTATCGTTACTGGTCAAGAATAAATTAACTCAATGGATCCTTTGTGGTGAGAAAAAAACTCAACTGAAGCAAATCTTTGCACAAAGAATCCCCAGTTGAAATATTAAAAAATGTTCAAAATAAATGACCATTACAGCAGTGGACTATCAATATATTTAGGTGCCTCTCCAGGACTTAAGAGTAAATAGTGGCTGAGGGAGTGTTATTGTTGTTTTTTTTTTATTTCTCTTCTAAGAAGAAACACCTTTAATTCAAGTGAATTTAATTGTAGTATCTACAGGTTGGAGAAAGTGAGGCTGTACACATTTATAGTGCATTGACTTCCTTACAAGGCTGGCGTCCTTCAACATCTGCTATAAGATGCTGCAGATGTTCTATCAGACAGTTGTGGCGAGCGCCCTCTTCTACACGGTGGTGTGCTGGGGAGGCAGCATTAAGAAGAAAGACGCCTCACGCCTGGACAAACTGGTGAGGAAGGCAGGCTCTATTGTTGGCATGGAGCTGGACAGTTTAACATCTGTGGCAGAGCGAAGGGCTCCTATCAATTATGGAGAATCCACTGCATCCACTAAATAGTATCATCTCCAGACAGAAGAGCAGCTTCAGCGACAGATTGCTGTCACTGTCCTGCTCCACTGACAGATTGGGGAGATCGTTCCTCCCCCCAAACTATGCGACTCTTCAATTCCACCCGGGGGGGTAAACGTTAACATTTAACATTATACAAAGTTATTGTCTGTTTTTCACCTGCATTATTATTATTCTTTAATTTAATATTATTTATTGTATCAGTATGCTGCTGCTGGAGAATGTGAATTTCCCATTGGGATTAATAAATTATCTATCTATCTATCTATCTATCTATCTATCTATCTATCTATCTATCTATCTATCTATCTATCTATCTATCTATCTATCTATCTATCTATCTATCTATCTATCTATCTATATAAAAAATACTGAGTCTAGATACTGCAGGAAAAAATGTTCAATAGTTTTTTTTTTTTAATTTTAATGAATGAGGACATTTGCAAATGTTGCTTGTTGTTTGATACAGTACAGGTATGCTTCATTCCCACTTCAGTCTAAAGCTAATGCATTTTCACATTATAAGCTGACCCTCACAAAGATTTTGGTGATTTACATGTGACAGAGGTTTGTCTTTTTTAGCAAAGATTTTCTTTTTATCAAATCTATGTGTTAAATCTAAAGACTTCCTAGCCGAGGCTGTTTCATTTATATGCTGTCTTAGTTAGACTGGTACATGGAATGTGTGCACATGTAAAGGAGGTATTGACAGAATTGATAAATCCAGCCATGCACTAAAGCAGTCAACCATGCCAAAGTGTCAGTAATTCTTGAGTCATCTTGTATGAACAGGAAGGAAGGTAAAATGCATTGATCATCTTGGCTTTTGAACCTTTATTATCCGATAAACCTTTGCCATTTTGTTTCTTTTTTATTTTCAGATGAAAGGAATTTGTGTGATTTCAATACAGGATAAAGTATTCATTCTTCAATTTATGAGTTCACTTGGAGCCTGGTTCCAGTCAATAGCACTCGGCCAGGGCTTTAGTAAATATAAGCTTAAATCTAGTATTCAGTATTATGCCAGAATACCTGACAATTGATCTTCTGTCTTTCATCTTATTTTCAGCTCAACACTGAATAAGGTTATAGGATCCTTAGGGCATCCCAAATCTGTGATTAGTCTGCTTCATTTAAATTCTGCTGTCAGTATTATCCAGTTTTCCACACTTTATCTCTAAATTAAATTTGAGGCTTTTGGGACAGTCTAGGATGTTATTTATTCCTCCTTTTGATTTAATTTGCTTTTCAATATTTTTAGATGTATGGTAACTTGCTTCTCTGATTCATGAAATGTTCAACTATCCTAGGAAGCCCATCTACCTTGTTTAGTATAGAAAACAAGGAAGGTTAAAGAGTATGATAAAGGCTATAAACATTCACCTCAAAGCATGTGCTGTGAATTGCTATTTTCTTTTTAAACATAAAAAAACATTTGTTTATCCAGATACTCTGCATCCCAACTCCAAAGTAAATTTCACTTTGCTGAGTAAGTAAAACAGTAAACTGTAGAATTTTTCAGATCTCTTGCTAATTAACATCACATTCTTTTTAACTCACTTTACAATAGGATGCTGCTCCATCTGTACTTCCCACATGACAGTGTCATTTATAATGATAAAAGAAAATGAACATCTAAGAGAAATACTGTATAATTCTAGAACATCAAAGTTATTTTCCAGCACAAATAAGTGCACACAAGTGATAAATGAATAATACCTGCCACTAGACATTGCAATTTCAGAGTTTCTTTAAAAGGAAACTGTGTCACTGGAGGTGAAATGTGTCCTTTATTCTACTTCTCTAATAGCTTTTGCATTTGGTGCTTTTTTCAGGCAGCGTCTGTTGTCAAAGAATTAGCCTGCATGTCCTAAAAAAATGCAATATTAATTAATAAAGGGGTGACAACTAATTTGTGGTTGCATTATTGTTTATTTTGTTATTAGCAAATGCTCAAAGCATGCAGCTTTCCATATAAGTTGTATTCCACTGCAAAATAAAGAACACCAGCTATGCATGTCCTTACTATACATGTCCAGTATTCAGTTATTAATGAAATACTTTGGTAAATGATATTTGTAGAGTCATAGCATTAATCATGTAAATATGATGTATATAAGAATTAATGACAATGTTTCCAAAACAGATATCTATTCGAAGCATAGTGAACTATGATTCTTAGAGTCTTTCTCCTTTACCCTAGTGCAAATTCTTTAGTGAGCTAACAAAAGGAAACTGTTGATGATGCACAGTTTATATGATTTATGAAAAGGAAGCCAGGTTCTCATGCTGAAGGACTGTATGAGACCAGGAACTAAAGTAAACACAAACAGAAACCTGTCAGAATTTGAATTAAATTCCTCATTGTTAAACCATGGGTTCCACACAGTGTATCTAACAATTTTTCAGTGTCATTGACAGAATCCTAATTTTTCAAAAAGTTAAAATCATTACATGTCAAATAATACTTATTTCAAATAACTTTAAATATGCGGTCAGCTATACATTTTATATGCTGTAAGCTTTATATGGTGTCACACACGTGTGCTTTGGTGACAACTTAAAGGTTCTGGTGGTGTTAATTCTTTGCCAATCCACAGGGTGGCACTGTATTCTAACACCTCTTCTCTTCCTCCCTCTACAGACCAGGGGTCTCATGTATAACGCCGTTCGTAGAATTCACACTATAACATGGCGTATGGACAAAACTGGAAATGTTCGTACGCACAAAAATATCCAGATGCATAAATCTGTGCGTTCACCAACTTCCATGTTCTTCCGCTACATAAATCCCAGTCAGCGTGAAAAGTAATGCACGTGCACGCGCCTGTTGTCCCGCCCCAACTCCTCCTAGAATTACGCCTCTTTGAATATGCAAATTAATATAAATAGCCCTTAAGCTCAGCGTTCTGTGAAAAGGCAATGGCAAAAGCACAGGGGAAAATAGAAGAATTTCAGCAAATACCAAGTGGAGGCAAGGAAAAACGTACTATTTGTTGGTTTAAACAGTGGTATAAACAACAAAAGGAAGTTGATCGAGTGACATAGAGTGTCAGAGAAACTCGAAAGCTCAAGTTCACAAAGTCGCACAATGCCCGAAGTAAAAAAGAAGTTGCCAGACATCAAAGTCACCATGAAAAGGCGAGTCGTAGCCCACCGTCTGAGTTTCATATGAAAGCTTATTAGGATACAGAGAAAAAAAATAGGCACACAGTGGGGAAAAAGCACAAAATGTCAACTTTAATCTTTAAATTTCCACTTTAATCATGTAGTTTATTTTGTCATTAAAGTAGAACATCATAAACTTCATCTTAAAATCGTTTAATTTACTAGTTTCTCAAATCCCATCATAACTAAAGTAGCACGTTAAATGCTTTGTTTTGCATTTGATCTTCTATGTGCTCTATGTGTTCAAATCACTACGTGCTTCCAGGCTTTCTCTTCTTCCGACAGGACACAGAATCCATTACATTCATAATATTACAGCTCTCTGAATAATTAAAATACTGAGATGTATACATGATATCATTGTCATGATGATAGGAGTTAAAACATGTTATTAAACATGGGAACACGATGGCGCAGTGATTGTTCATATCTCACGCAAGATGCTTGCTGCGCCGTGCGCAACCTTCAATGAAATACTGTACTTTATTGTAGCAGTACTGTCTCTTTCAAACGTACTAACCCCCAATTCCTGTCCTTACTTTTCTTTCTTCAAATACCCAATCACCACACAATCAGCTCTGTAATAGACGTTAAGCCATCTGTAAGTTTAGAACGCTGATTCATCAAAACTTTTAAGGAACATTGAAATATCTTTGTATTACATGTTTAATTATTCTATCCATCTATCCTTCCAGTGTCACACCAGCCCCAACAAGAATACAGTAAGGCAGGAACAATTTGTGAATGGAGCGCCAGATCCTTGCAAGTGCAATGACACCATGTCCTCACATGTTTAATTATTAACAATATAGATTATTTAAATGAAGTTAAAGTTTTATCTGTATAATATAATAAACATATTTTGCTGCATTTCATCTTAAAAATGATATCGTCATCATATGTAAATATGCGCTTTATAAAGTGGTGCAGGTTGTGCAATATTATAACTGTAGTGCAAGTTTACAGTGAGGTGATTGAACTAATAAGTACAAACAGTTCTACAAGGTGCACTTGATGGAATGATTGAGTGCATTTATAGTTCTTGGGATGAAACTGTTTCTGAACTGTGAGTTCCGTACAGGAAAGGCTCTGAAGCATTTGCCATGTGAGAGCAGTTCAAATAGGCAGCATGGCTGAGGCAGCATGTGATTGATGCTGTATACCGATAATTCTCCTTCCGATCAGCTGCTGTAGATCTGTGATTCCCTACTCAAATACAGTGATATAAATACTCCGAGTGGTGCAGTGAGAGTAATATGGAAAAAGATGATCCGCTGTGGCCACCCCTAACGGGAGCAGCTGAAAGAAGAAGAAGAAGGTGCAGTGAGAGTAACAACGCTAAAGCAGCTATGATATTTGGAATACTTTGGCTATTCCTTTGACCATTATATTGTTACAGGTTAATTACAATCAGATGCCTTAAGCTAATAAACAATATGCAGTTAGTTTCAGTGCATATGATAAGGCCGCGTCAGGGATGTGGATCTAAAAAAGAAAGGGTAACCACACAGGAACAGTAGCACTGCTTTGACACTGGGTGCCGGCAGTTTGCAAAACCGAGCGGAGAACTTGCGTATGCCAGGGTTGGTGCTACCGTGAAAATGTGCATGCTTTTACGCCAAGTTTAGATTTTATATATCGCGATTTGAATGTGGAAACGTTTGTATGCAACATTTTTGTGCTTACGCACCATTTATACATGAGGCCCCAGATGATTGAGAATGTCACCACCTCTCACACCTCTTCTGGTATCCATCCCCCAGAATCTGCCTCTTCCTGCCTGGCATTGATCCGGAAATGTTGCCATCTTGGATAGTCTGATCTAAGACTTGCCTCCTTAGTGACTTTTTTTTTTGTTGTTGGAAAGCTACATTATAATATGTGAGGTTGTGGTGTTGCCCCAACTCTTTGTCTTTGTCTTCTTTTACAATAAATTTATAATTTGAGTTTATTTTCCTTTTTTTACTGCCTACAGTAAATATAGAAAATTAAGTTATTCTCCAATATTCAGCCTTTAGAACTCAAAATACAAAAAAGGAAGCAAAAATATAAATCTGAATGATTTAAAAATTAAAAAATTATTCAGCTAATGAAACAAAATTATTAGGTGATCATATAATTTGATGGCAAAAGCAAAAAAGCTGAGTTTGTTTCTTTTTATTTTCAAAAAATGTATGAATCACACTCAGTGAGTAATAGAAAGAAAATAATGATAAATAACAGTACTCTTTGTGGTTCTGTATAAATAAATTCTGATTATGTTAATTAAATCAGTAAATTCAACTACTCCACTTTACTTTTTTTCTATTCATTATTACATTTCTTTCTTTTTCTTTTGTCACTTTGTCCAAATACCCTCTTGTCAAATCTCACCACTTCATTTAAGGCCCCATTCTCCATGCTACTTGTAAGCCCACTCCTGAATTTAAAGGAGAGCTTAAATAAGAGTTCTCCCTACAGAGTGAGACTAGCTGGAGGCAATGCACATGAGCCTCCACAGAATTTATTCTTCTGGCAGTGCTGCAAAGGTGTTCAGTAAATAAACATGAGACTTATTTACTTAGCATACTCTTCTAAATTCTTTAAGTCCAGTAATCCTATGAAATGCACTCTTGTAAGCTTCAAAAGGAATATTGCATGTAGTGGTCAACATCAGTTATGAATTTATTATTCAGGTCCTTGAGTTGTCATTATAATTATTATGGCCAGACAACATATTTGTACATATCTTTATGCACAGTGTTTTAGTGGAATAACAAGTCACCCTCAGGCCAGTATGCAAACTTTAGGACTGGGCCTGTTAATTAAACAGACACAAAGTGAGTCCAGTGAGACCTGAGGGGGTAGCACAAATATTCTCATAGAGTCAGTGTCATCATTTAATGGTGGAAAAAATTCTGGACTTACTACACAGTATTGCTATACAACTTCATGAATGAGTTTTCATGTATAAACCAGTAAAGGTTTCATTTTGTAGTGTTATGTGAAGTACTCCCAGAACATGCTGACAACTAATACAGTCTCATTAGTGACTAGGCTGGTCCATAGGTTGACCATTTTTCAACATCATTGTGTTATGCTTTCCTCAAGCAAAGGCTGAATGAGAAGTGGGGATGACTGGAAAATGAAACACTAACCGAAGACAGAGATCTGCTCTATCATTTCCACAAACACATCAATCAAAGAATTGTTGTAAGGAAACAAAAGCAAAGAGTCGTGAACTAGGAATATTAAAGAACTTGGAATTCACACATGGATGAATGTTGTTTTTTTGGAATTATTCACAAAATTAGATAATGATGTATCTGATATGCCAGTTTTTATATCGTGATGTCTGACTTTTATTACATCTTTTTCTGAGATGCGCTCTTGAAAATAAATAAGTGCAAAATATGACTAATAGGACAGCTGTGAGAAAAAGGAAGCTGTAACAAACATGGAGGATTTTTTTTAAATAAACATACACAACGTGCTTGGACTATTTTTGGAGATCACTTCACATACTAGGCATCAGGTTCCAGCATCTACGTTGTCAAAATAACAACTTGTTCTGGTTCAGAAAACTAGCACAGCAACCCAATATAACCAGGAACTGAAAGAGTAGCTTTTTAATAACCAGAACACCAACAACAGCAATTCATTTCTTGCATATCCCAAAATCACATTAGGAGTGTTGCAATGGGCTTTAATAGGCCCTATTTTTTGACAGCCCCGCAGACTTGACTCCATAAAAATACAAGAAACAATTCCCAAAAAAAGACCCTTGGAGGGAAAAAAATAAAAGAAAGGCAATTCAGAGAGAGACCCCTTTCCAGGTAAGTCGGGTGTGCAATTGTTGTCAAAAAATGGGTTAAATACAATACACAAAACAGAACACATTCTTTCATTGCCACCTCAGGAAAACAAAACAATAGTACAAATTACAAAGCAAAATGCAAGAACAGATTATATCACTCACTAAATACAGAACTATCACATATAAGGATACAGATTTGTTCAGAGTCCTAGAGGCCTCAACCAACAAGCCACCTTCCCCTCTAATGGTCATTCCACAGTTGAGCTGATCAAAGGACCCTTCCACCCAATAATTTCAGTGCTCCTTTATCTGAGATGGCTTTTCCATAATCAGGCAAACAACTTGGCAGTATAGCAGTGGCACCAAGTGTCACATGTGAGTACTGAAAAGAGAAACACAGCAGGTGAGTGTTATTAACAAATTCTAAATATTCTATGTTACTTTTATACACAATTAATCAACAGCTCTATTGTGAGTGGGCTAAACTGAAGTAGTGAGTCTTCAGTCTGGATTTAAAGGGGCACCTCTTATAGTAGCATGCAGACCATTCCACAGCTTTGGGGCCTAGTAACTAAAAGCTTGGCCTCCCACTGTTATTTTATTAATCCTTGGAATCATAAGCAGGCAAAAAACTTTTTAGCATCTTGAGATCTTAATGTGTGCTTTGGTTTGAAAGTAATGATAAGCAGGGCTTTGGCCATTTAAGGCTTTATATGTTAAAGGGAGGATTTTGAAATCTGCCCTAAACTTAACTGGGAGCCAGAGTAAGGACTTAAGAACTAGAGTTACAGTTTGTGTTCATATTTTCTTGTTCTTTCAATAATTCTTGCAGCAGCATTTCAAATTAACTTAATGCTGTATAAAGAGCAATTTGAAATGCCAGTAAACACCCCACTGCAGTAGTTAATCCTACTAGAAATAAATGCATGAATTAATTTCTCAGTATCCTGCATATTTAGAAAATGCCAATATTTTTAAGATGGAAAAAATGTTTTGGACAGTTTTGTAATGTGCACTTTAAATGACATGGTAATGTCAAAGATAATACCCAGATTGCGGG
The DNA here is from genome assembly GCF_900747795.2 of Erpetoichthys calabaricus. NCBI lineage: Eukaryota > Metazoa > Chordata > Cladistia > Polypteriformes > Polypteridae > Erpetoichthys > Erpetoichthys calabaricus. The sequence continues at coordinate 146,365,989 of NC_041396.2, forward strand.
CTGTTTCAGTAAAACTAATGGTGATTCCAACTGAGTTAACTAATGATAAAATATTGCTGTGATCAGCATCTTTCTTTCCAATAATTAACATTTCTGTTGTATCTGTGTTCAAAGACAAGTAGTTCTCATCCATTAACTACTTTAACTCACTATCACATCTAATTAATGTGACTATCAAATTGGTACGGTGACCTAATAACATAACTATAATATTAGAAAAGGGTAACTATAATCAAAATACCTCAAAGTTCATATTTATTTCAACACACTAATCTATTGTTCTCTTCATGTTCAACTGTCTGCTTTAGGTGTCCTGAATTGCTAGTGTGACCAGAATGATGAGAAAATAAGAATCAAGACATTGCAGACTTCAATGAAGCTGGCTGCAATATTGTAGTTCTTACAAATTAAAAACCTGGTAAGCCCATGAAAGGTTGTCTTCTCTGGGATTTTCCCCTTTGACAGTTGTATGGAATCTGAACAGCTGATATGACAGGGTTGGGCATAGGTTTTTCTTGTATCAATCCATAAACAACTGAGTATCTTCATAAAGTACCTCATTTTCCCCATTTCTCCAGCCACAGGGGATGCACAAGCCGGTGCGTTTCTTTGTGCTGGTCCCAAGCCCGGATAAATAGAGAGGGTTACATCAGGAAGGGCATCTGGTGTAAAAATTTTGCAAAATCAATATGCGGACAACAATACAAATTTCCATACTGGATCGGTTGAGCCCTGGGTTAACAACGACCGCCACCAGTACTGTTAGCCAACAGGGTGCTACTGTTAGTCGAAGAAGAAGAAGGGGGAGATGTGTCGGAGGCAGGAGGAGAGGAGGAAGGTAAAGAGAGTGGAACTGAGGGTATGAACTTTGAATGTTGGCAGTATGACTGGTAAGGGGAGAGAGTTAGAAGATATGATGGACAGAAGGAAGGTTGATATACGGTATTGTGCGTGCAAAAGACTAAATGGAAGGGGAGTAAGGCCAGGTGGATCGGAGGTGGATTCAAATTGTTCTATCATGGTATGGATAGGAGGAGAAATGGGGTAGGGGTTATCCTGAAGGAACAGTATGTCAAGAGTGTTTTGGAGGTGAAAAGAGTGTCAGACAGAGTAATGATTATGACGCTGGAAATAGGAGGTGTGATAATGAATGTTGTTAGTGCATATGCCCCGCAAGTTGGGTGTGCAATGGATGAGAAAGAAGATTTTTGGAGTGAGTTGGATGAAGTGATGAACAGTGTACCCAAGGGACAGAAAGTGGTGATTTGAGCAGATTTCAATGGACATGTTGGTGAAGGGAACAGAGGAGACAAGGAGGTGATGGGTAGGTATGGTGTCAAGGAGAGGAATGAAGAAGGTCAGAGGATAGTGTATTTTGCCAAAAGGATGGACATGGCAATGGTGAATACGTATTTTAAGAAGAGGGAGGAACATAGGGTTACGTACAAGAGTGGAGGAAGATGCACACCGGTAGATTACATCCTATGCAGAAGAGTCAATCTGAAGGAGATTGTAGACTGCAAAGTGGTGGCAGAGGAAAGTGCAGTTAAGCAGCATAGGATGGTGGTCTGTAGGATGACGTTGGAGATCAAGAAGAGGAAGAGAGTGAGGACAGAGCCAAGGATCAAATGGTGGAAGTTGAAAAAGGAAGACTGCAAATTTGAGTTTAAGGAGAAGGTGAGACAGGCACTGGGTGATAGTGAAGAGTTACAAGACAGTTGGGAAACTACAGTAGATGTAGTAAGGGTGACAGCAAGAAGGGTGTTTGGCGTGACATCTGGACAGAGGAAGGAGGAAAAGGAAACCTGGTGGTGGAATGGGGAAGTACAGGATAGTATACAGAGGAAGAGAATGGCAAAGAAGAGGGATAGTCAGAGAAATGCAGAAAGCAAACAAGAGTACAAGGAGATAAGGCGCAAGGTGAAGAGAGAGGTGGCGAAGGCTAAAGAAAAGGTGTATGATGAGTTGTATGAGAGGTTGGAAACTAAGGAGGGAGAAAAGGACCTGTTCCGATTGGCTAGACAGAAGAACCGAGCTGATAAAGGATAAAGATGGAAACGTACTTACAAGCGAGGAGAGTGTGTTGAGAAGATGGAAAGAGTACTTTGAGAGGCTGATGAATGAAGAGAACGAGAGAGAGAAAGGGCTGGAAGATGTGGACATAGTGAACAAGGAAGTGCAACGGATTAGCAAGGAGGAAATAAGGACAGCTATGAAGAGGATGAAAAATGGAAAGGCCATTGGTCCAGATGACATACCTGTGGAAGCATGGAGGTGTTTAGGGGAGATGGCAGTGGAGTTTTTAACCAGATTGTTTAATGGAATCTTGGAAAGTGGAAGGATGCCTGAGGAGTGGAGAAAAAGTGTACTGGTGCCGATATTTAAGAATAAGGGGGATGTGCAGGACTGCAGTAACTACAGGGGGATAAAACTAATGAGCCACAGCATGAAGTTATGGGAAAGAGTAGTGGAAGCTTGGTTAAGAAGTGAGGTGATGATTAGTGAGCAGCAGTGTGGTTTCATGTCAAGAAAGAGCACCACAGATGCAATGTTTGCTCTAAGTGTGTTGATGGAGAAGTATAGATAAGGCCAGAAGGAGTTGCATTGCGTCTTTGTGGACCTGGAGAAAGCATATGACATGGTGCCTCGAGAGAAGTTGTGATATTGTATTAGGAAGTCGGGAGTGGCAGAGAAGTATGTAAGAGTTGTACAGGATATGTATGAGGGAAGTGTGACCGTGGTGAGGTCTGCGGTAGGAGTGACGGATGCATTCAAGGTGGAGGTGGGATTACATCAGGGATTGGCTCTGAGCCCTTTCTTATTTGCAATGGTGATGGACAGGTTGACAGATGAGATTAGACAGGAGTCCCTGCGGACTATGTTTGCTGATGACATTGTGATCTGTAGCGATAGTAGGGAGCAGGTTGAGGAGACCCTGGAGAGGTGGAGATATGCTCTAGAGAGGAGAGGAATGAAAGTCAGTAGGAGCAAGACAGAATACATGTGTGTAAATGAGGGGGAGGTCAGTGGAATGGTGAGGATGCAAGAAGTAGAGCTGGCGAAGGTGGATGAGTTTAAATACTTGGGATCAACAGTATAGAGTAATGCGGATTGTGGAAGAGAGGTGAAAAAGCGAATGCAGGCAGGGTGGAATGGGTGGAGAAGAGTGTCAGGAGTAATCTGTGACAGACGGGTATCAGCAAGAGGGAAAGGGAAGGTCTACAGGACGGTAGTGAGACCAGCTATGTTATATGGGTTGGAGACAGTGGCACTGACCAGAAAGCAGGAGACAGAGCTGGAGATGGCAGAGTTAAAGATGCTAAGATTTGCATTGGATGTGAAAAGGATGGACAGGATTAGAAATGAGTACATTAGAAGGTCAGCTCAAGTTGGACGGTTGAGAGACAAAGTCAGAAAGGCGAGATTGCATTGGTTTGGACATGTGCAGAGAAGAGATGCTGAGTATATTGGGAGAAGGATGCTAAGGATTGAGCTGCCAGGGAAGAGAAAAAGAGGAAGGCCTAAGAGAAGGTTTATGGATGTGGTGAGAGAGGACATGCAGGTGATGGGTGTAACAGAACAAGATGCAGAGGATAGAAAGATATGGAAGAAGATGATCCGCTGTGGCAACCCCTAACTGGAGCAGCCAAAAGAAGAAGAAGAAGCAAGATGTGTGGTTGGATCAATTGGAAACAATCATCAAAGCTGTGATCTGCTTTGAATATTTTGATTATTATTTTCAGTGAATAACACAACTGGATAATTATAATTTTGAATACACCTATGATGAAAATATAATTATACTCAACACAGGCGAACTATACAATATGTTACAGGTATTATCCATCATACTGAGAATGGTAATTGCCCAGACCCAGTTTTTAAGTGCATACCTGCATTCACATGGGCTTTGAAATTACAGTGCCATCCATTTTCATGATTACTAGGCAGCAGGAACCCTGAGCCTATGCTGATGCCATCTAAATAGCAGGGAGGAATTCCGAATTGGATACCACTTCATTGCAAGAGCACATTCTGGATATACCCACACTTATTCACACCAAGTTAACTTTGACTTATCAGTTAACCCCTTTAAGACGTAAGAGAAAAGTGCAGTAACCTGAAAAACCAGTATGAGCATGAAGGAATGTACAGCCTCTAATGAGACAGGGACTTACCTGAACCCAGTTCCTTGGAGCTCTAAAGGAGCAGTTCTTAAACTCTGTGCTACAATGCAATTTATGTACCATACAAGTAGAAAGTATTGGAAGATGAGTAGAAAAGTACTACTGACATTTACAATTCTGAAGTAGATCAGAAAAGATTAAATGGATTAAAATATGAATTTCATCCTGGTTTTTGAGTTGCTACAGCAAGATAAGAAAATAACTGCCTTCTTTTATGTACAGTATGTGGTATACATTTTCACACTTTGCTGGCTGAAGTGTCATGGGTAACACTATAGCCATTGAGCCTAACCACCTTCTGTGGGGGGCCTCCACATTTTTATTGTCTGTATGTTATTTTTTCTCTATCCACTAGTTTCCTCTACATTCTTAATATGGTGTGTGCATTGTAGTCCTCTTTAATGGAATAGCATCTGGTTTGTGGTTGTTCCTCCCTTCCATCTGATACTTTTGGGGTATACACCGATGAGTCAAAACATTATAAACACCTGCTTAATATGCTATTGCTCCTGTACTGCCAAAGTAGCTTTGCACAACCAAGGCATAAACTGTACAAGACCTTTGAAGGTGTGCTATGGTATCTGGCAGCAGTTCACCTTTAAATCCTTCAAGTTGAGAGTTGGAGCCACTGTGAATCGGGCTTGTTCTAACACATCCTACAAATACTTGATTGGATTGAGATTTGGAGAATTTGGAGGCCAGGGAAACACCTTGAACTGTTCACCATCCATGAATAATTCATACAGTATGACATGGCATATTATTTTGCTGAAAAATGTCACTTGAGTTAGGAAATATCATTGCAATGAGCCTGATCTGCAACAATGTTTAAGTAGGTGGTACATGTCAAGTTAATATTCACTAGCATACTTGGAACCAGAGCTTCCTAGCAGAACATTGATCAGAGCATCATACTTTCTCCAGATAAACGATGCACACATATCCAGAGAGAATAGCCTCTGTACATGTCAACAAGCCTTGGCTGCTTGTGGTTTTTCATTCTTTGGACCACTGTTGGGTGGTTGGGACTCACCAAACTGACCATAAACCTTCATATTTTGGAAATATTCTGACCCAGATGTCTGGCTTTAACAAACCTGGAAAGTCTCTCCAAGTGTTTACACCTACCCATATCTTCTGCATTCAAAATGTTGTTGCATATACCTAATGTCAGCTGACTGTCTAATATATCCCAGGCCTTAACATGTTCTGTTGTTACAAGATAGTTGACATCATTTGATTCATATATGTAATGTTTTGGCTCATCAATGTGCTCCAGCATCCTATAATTTTGTATTAGAAAACAGTAATGGATTGCATGTATAGACCAGAAAATCGATTGGTTTATGCTGGTGGGTTGTTTGCTGCTGTTTTATCACCAGCTGCATCCCAAACATAAAGAACTAAGCCAGCATACTAAGGCACTGGTGTTGATAAGAATTCATCTCTGTACCTATGACTCAAAATAATCTCCTGTTGCTCAGCCTGTCTGTCTCCCAAAATGAATGAATAATTCCAAATAGCAAAGGGCACATGTGTGTGTTAGATAATGTCTTAGTCCTAAAGAAATTATGTGAAACTCACATGTAATTCAGTGAAGCCCACAGACATATTATTACATATATTTTAGGGCTTGTGACCACTAAGGGGCATCCCAAACCTCAGACACACCCCCTATATCACATGTTCCAGGTTCAAATACATAATTTATTTATACAAATACCTTACAAAAAGGCTTATTGTAATAGATAGATAGATAGATAGATAGATAGATAGATAGATAGATAGATAGATAGATAGATAGATAGATAGATAGATAGATAGATAGATAGATAGATTATTAATCCCAAGGGGAAGTTCACCATAGTGGTAAAACACAATTCTCTTTCTCTCTCTCTTTCTTCACCTCCACCCCTTCCAGGCAAGCTTTGTCCTCTTCCACCCACTCTTCCCAGCGTGTCTTGCAGGTGTCTGCACACGTAGTATCACCCAGGGAGGTTGCCGCCTAGCGTGTCAAGGCAGCATGTAGTCCTGACAGGTTATCTCCCCCTGTCCTTCCACGACACTGGCCTCAAGGCTGGCTATTTATCTTTGGTCCAACTCTACAGGGATACCAGTGTACCCACTGCCAAACTGGCTTCTTCTGCCTGTCTCCTGGCTGAGGCAGGACGATCTTCACTATTTGGTCTCCTGTCCAGGTAAGGACCTTGCCTTACCCCAGCTAGGATGCCTGCCCATGCACAAGGTCCATCACAGGTTATACTACAAAATATGAGGGAAGTAATACTGTTCAGCTGCAATACTGTTATTGAGATATAAAAATTGATACCAGAAATAATTTGCTAAGCCATATTGTAATTCAGTTAATCAGGTGTGGTCAGTAAACTACCTGCCTGATTAAAGATGTACAGCTGCTCTTTTCTTTAAACTTTTATTAGATAGATAGATAGATAGATAGATAGATAGATAGATAGATAGATAGATAGATAGATAGATAGATAGATAGATAGATAGATAGATAGATAGATAGATAGAAAGACGTTGTATGGTCCAAGCAAAGGTAATTCCACACCAGGCCAGGGGGAGGCGGAGTGCACTAAACCTTCTCCTGTTATCTCTACAGACCAGCCGTGGGAAAACCTGTGTGATTTAGAACAGATGATGCCACTTCTGGTTCCGGTGCCCAGAAGAGTATCACTTCCGGTTCCGGTGCCTAGAAGATTATCACATTTGGCACCTACTCTGACTACTGAAGAACACCACTTCCGGTTTCCTTACATCACTTCCTGTCCTATTCCTTAAAACCGCCATCTTGACAAACCATCGACAGTTCTGTTTTGGACTCGGTATTGAGAACATCTCTGTACTATTACAAGAATCTTTTGCAGCCAGGAATAATATACAGGTGGCTGCCCCAAACCTTATTAAGTGTGTCGAGTGTATTAATTTACAATAGATAGATAGATAGTTTATTTGTCCACGGGGGAAATGGCTTTTTACAGAAACTCTTTAAATAAGTGAATACTTGACCTGGTGTTATATTTGTAGTTGGAGATGTACAGAGTGAAGAAAAAAGGAGACAGGCCTATTGTGGTGCTCCAGTGTTGCTCACATCCGAATCCGAGACACAGTCCTTGAGTTTCACAAACTGCAGTCTGCCTGACAGATAGTCCATTATCCAGGACACCATGGGCTCATATCTCTGAGTTTACCCCTTAACAGGGATGGCTGGATGCTATTGAAGATGCTGTACAGAACAAAATAAATTATAAACAGATTGGTTAAAAAAATATCCTGTTCCACACATCCCATGATGAAGAAAGGAAAACAGAAAAATTTAATTCAAAATTTATACATTTGTCTAACTAGTTCTGTTTTTATTCTATTGCATTGACTAAATATTTCTGTCTCTCTGTTTGTAAACAACAGCATGTTCTGCTTTTTTCCTGCAGGTAGCCCTAAGGCCAGAATCTGTTTTAAAAGCATATAGATAAAGTATAGTGGATTCATGTAGATTTGATTATCAATAGATGTTGAATCCCCATAACATTGTCTGAGGAAGATTTTAGTAGAGTTTAAGCTTTTAAAGGGGCCAATTATTTTCTGCTAGATGAAGTTAGTTATATTTATTACAATTAAAGTCTATGGTGTATTATAAATAAAGTCTTGAAAAGTATTCAATAAAATGACCAATTGTTTAATTTTGCTGAATAGAAAACTCTGAAATTTTGTTATCTGTGATATTTTTATTTCAAAGCACAGAACCTCAAAATGAGTTTTAACAAAGGAAATATATTTTCTCAAAAATACTCAACTCCCACACTTTAATGCTTTGTAGAATAATCTTTTTTGCTGCAATAACAGCTATTTTGAGGTAAGTATGTGCCTGGTCGTTCCACTATTTTCAAGGAATTCTGGACTGTTCTAATTCAAATTTGCTTTAGGTTGTTCAGGTTAGTTGGGTGATACTTGTGCACTGTCAATTTTCAAATAGTGACATACAATATCTTCTCAGTTGTGGTTGTATGAGTTTTTTTATATTGGGTTGAATATAATCGGCAATTTTAAATTGGCCAAGTGTGAGCATATGTGGATATGTGCGGATATATGAGACTAGAAGACTATAGCTTCATGCCTCGTGTTCAGTTCTGCAGTTAAATTTTCCCCATTTAACCTGGAATTGGACAAAGTCCAATAATAAAGAAATTTGAAGAAACATTCATTACTGGAAAGTGCAGTAGAACAAGAGTAAATGATTTTTAAAACAATTATTTTCCCTATCTTGGAATTATTATCAGCATAATTAATACCTCTCTTTTGTGGTTGCATTGGGAAAACACCCACTTTTTTCCAGTTTCTGGGGTGGCACTAATCTCTGACTACTGAAAATGAAACTCTAAGGTGCTTATACTGCAAATTATTTTAATCACAAATCCCACCAAATCAGCAGGCATATTATTTATAATATAAAGCTTGTTTTTTTATTATGAGTATTTTCTGACTGACATACTTTTCTTGTGCTCATTACTGAGCAGTTCACACTACAACATTCAAATTAGTTTATCTGGAAATGTGTTGTGTTTGAAATATGTGTGTTTGTATGCTTTATAAAAACAGACTCATGAACATAAACATACACCAGTTGATTTAGTGTAGTGTTTTTTCTTTGCAGAACTCACAAGAGCTGAGGATCTGTAAAGGACATACAACAGCTAATAAGGAAAATGCATGGGTAACAGGAAACCAGTGAAATCAAGGAATGCAGCCTGTGTGCTTGATGGACTTTAGGTCTTTATCTTTTTTCTGTCTGTAAAAAGAAGCAGATAACAAAACAACTAGATACATATGTGAATAAGTTAGATTATTAATTGAGCACACAATCAATAATAATTAATTTTAAAATATAATGAAATGTAGAGGTATTTAATACCATGCATTCTGAAGAATACACTGTTACTGTACATCTACATGTACATCTACAGTTCCTAAGTAAGTTAATGGCCAATACCTAAAGCATAAGAGAGTGAAGAAGAGCTATGCTGACTTCTGTCGGTTGTCAGCTTTGTGTGTTATTATTATCATAATTTGAAAACATTCTACAGTGTATATTTAACTATTCTTTATTTTTATAAAGCAAATTTTAGAATAATATTCATTGCATGAGGTTTGCATTACTCATTAACAGATATACTCGAGGTGAGAGTCAGGAGGAGGACGACAACGCTTGCCGGGAAGACAAGGAGGAGAGGTGGTGGTGATGGTGGTGATGAAGACCAGTGTGCTTTGTTTTACCCTATTTAATTTGTGCTTGTGGGACTGTGCTGTGGCTGAGGGACATGGGGAAGACGTGCCCCCCAGCTGAAGACAAATAAATTTCTTTTATTTTTACGTGTTCCTCCAGGTCTCTGTGTGCTAGGTCGGGCGCCCATATGGCACCTTTCACAACCAGCTTTAATGCAGTTTTTAAGTTTTTGGTGATTCCATCTGCCTGCCTGCCATTAGGTGCAGAAGTCGTGCATGTCTATGGTATAATATAACAAGCATTGATAATCAAGTGGGAAGTCTAACTTTGCTGTAAATGCTTAGAAGGAATCCACTGACACTAGAAGCCAAAGACTCAATTGTTCAGTTAAACCGGAGATTGAATGCAGTTTAATTTTCATAGGTTCTTAAATATATATATATATATGTATATAAGATCTAAGAGAACTCTATCAGTAAATAATTGTCAAGTAAAGAGACAGACTGTTTCTTTAGTCCATGCTTTCTACAGTCATCAAAATTTCTAACATTATTTAATAGTAGCTGAGATACCTACATAAGATGGGTTGAAATCTAAGTAATCAACGTAGACGTTAGTGTTAACATTTGCAGAGCACCATGCAATGTATTTGTTTCTGTCATATGCTATTTGGTATGGGATTTTTAAAAGCAATGTTAACACTAGAATCCCTGAAGCCTCCAAAAAATGTTGTAATGCCAGGTCACCTAAAATTCCTTTGCATCGCGTCATCACCGTCTTTGCTTTGTAAATGTGTTAATCAGCACTGGCATCAAGCAGCCTGCTATTCCATCACCCACCAAGGCAGCTGAAATCAAGTCAGACGCAAAATTCTCCCACTTAAGTCTCTTTATTTGGGAATTAGGTGTCTGGAATTGCAAAGAGTAAATAATATATCGATATTTGGAATACATACATTTCATGTGTGTTCCGTGTCTGCAACAATCTTTATAAATGTAGTATGACAGGAAATGCAAGACAAGAAATGCTGAACACATAACTAAAACAGAAACGTTTTTCATGTTACAGTAGTAATTGACAAATTGTTGACGTGAAGTATATAATGTGTGAACACTAAAGTCCAGATATAAAATAAATACTTTCACAAAAGGTATAACAAAACAAGTGCACTATTATTCAAGAATATAGCCAAAGAAAAATAATTTATTCTATTTACAAGTTACTGGCAATGTGTAAAAAGGGAAGCCCAACTCTCAATCGATACGAACTAGACACACCTGCTTAGCTGGTGCAGAGGTAAGGACTGTTGTCTTATAACGAAGAGCTTGCGGGTTTGATCCTGGATTCTCCTTGCATTTATCGTTTTGAGTAGTGAGCTGCGAGGAAAAGTAACATCCATTGTAAGCTTGAATATCAAAGGTCTCAATCATGATCTAAAGAGAAAACATTTTTTTTCACCTCATAGGCCTAAATGCCAAGATAGTATTTTTACAGGAGACTCATTTAATAAGTAAGGACTAGTTTCGGTTGCAAACAGATTACATTGCCAACTCTTTCACTCCAATTATACAAAGAAAACAAGAGGTGTGGGAATCTTAATACATAAAGCAGTCTTATTTGAAGGGTAATAAGTCATGGTGATAGGTTATTTGTTTAAATCTAAAGTAATTGTGATAAATATTTAGGCATCTAATGTGGATGATAGAGATTTCATCCAAAATGTATTTGCATCTATTCCCAATGTGAGCACTAATAAAATTATAATGGCTGGAGACTTTATCTGTGTTTTAAATCCAGACCTGCATAGGTTTTCAACTATAGTGGCGATAACAAAAATAAAAACAGTCACACAGTTAATAATGAATAACTTAGACCCATGGAGATTTTTAAATCCAAACTCAAGAGCATATTCATTCTTCTCATCAGTACATCATAGTTACTCAAGAATTGATTATTTACTTATAGATAATAATTTACTGCCAACTATCAAACATTGCAAGTATAACTCTATTGTTATCTCCGAGCACGTCCATCTGATCAATTAGCTTAAATCACTATGCCGTACACACTCATTTCATAACTGGTGTTTTAACTCCTGTAATAAGCTGATGAGAACTGTACAGAATATACCTCCAAACATCCATCCATCCATCCATTTTCCAACCCGCTGAATCCGAACACAGGGTCACGGGGGTCTGCTGGAGCCAATCCCAGCCCACACAGGGCACAAGGCAGGAACCAATCCTGGGCAGGGTGCCAACCCACCGCAGACCTCCAAACAAATTGGTTGTTTTTTATACACAAATGGATCCTCACAGATCTATGAAGGAATACAATTGAAAAATATGAAGGATTTTTAAGAGTCCAGATTATTTGATAACTTTCCCATAAAAATAAATTGGAGACCAAGAAGGCATCAGAGATAATAAGTAAAATTACCAGAATAGATCATGAATATGCCAGGTCTCCTAATGATGCACTTTATAGGAAAAGACAGATTTTGCAATCAGAATTTAACCTCTTGACAATAAAAGAAATGGAACAGCTCCTCTTTAAATCGTGACATCATTACTATGAACACGGAGAGAAGATTGATAAGATCCTAGGTCAACAAATCCACAAGCAGGAAGCACACAACACGATAACAGGAGTTACCAACACAGATGGAGATAAAATCATTGACCATAAAAATGTAACCCACACATTTAGAGAGTACTAAAAGACCTTATATTCTACCAAGTTTTAAGATAATAAGACACAATCTAAAGAGTTTTTGACACATTACAAATACCACAGCTACATACTCAGTGTAGAGGAACTGAACAAACCTCTGGCACACTCAGAATTATTGGACGCTATAAACTCACTCCAAAGTGTTGATGTTATAAAAAAAAAGGTTCAAATAAGTTAGCTCCACTTAGCAATGTTTATAGAAACTAGAGACAATAAAATTCTACCTCAAACTTTTTGCCAAGCATTAATTACTGTCTTTCCAATGAAAAATAAGGACTTATTACAATGTGCATCATACAGACCAATTTCACTTCTGAATAATGATGTTAAGATACTCTTCAAAATTCTAGCTAGAAAGATTGAGAAAGTGTTTCCTTCTTTATTAACACAAGAACAACCTGGATTTATTAAAGACAGACACTTCCCTTGTACTCTTCAACATTTGTTTAATGTAATTTACTTACCCATAAAATCTAACACACCAGAGATCTTCTTATCTTTGGACGCATAAAAATCATTTGACATGGTTGAATTAGAATACCTATTCACCACATTGCACAAATACGGGTTTGACTCAAACGTATGTGTATGGATAAAGCTACTTTATATCAGTTCAGGAGCCTCTGTTTGTATTAACATCATTATTTCAAACTACTTTAAACTAGAATGTGGTATTGGACAAGAATGCCCCCTATCGTCATTGCTTTTTGCAATTGCCATTAAGCCATTGGCCATTCACTTTTGAAATGCATCAAAGATAAACGGGATTACCAGAGAAGGACTTGAACTGAAAAAAATTAGTATATGTAGTTCATATGGTACTGTATAGATCAGACCCTCCAAAGTCCATGCCAGCAGTCCACAATGCACTTGTAGAAATTCCAAAGCTGCCTGGACTCAAAATTAATTTGAATAAAGGTTCGCTTTTTCCATGGAACTCTCTAGCACATAATATTTGACTGTACATCTACCCATTTATTTTAGCAGATCAGTTTAAATATCTAGGTGTAAACATCACAAGTAACTATAAAGTTCTTTTTCAACAAAATGTTTCTGTCAGAATGGAAAAAATTAAATCTGAACAAACAGTCTACACTCCATCTCATATTAGCAGGGAGAATCAATGCTGTCAAGATGCACCATCCTTCATAAGCTTATTTTTCTATTTCAAAGCATCCCTATATACATTAACAAATTACTTTTTAAAAAGTTATACTCCATTATAACCTCATCTATTTGGAATTCGAGACATCCACACATCCAAAGGGCGACTCTACAAAGATCTAAAGCAGAAGAGGGCATGGCACTACCTAACTTTCAATTATATTACTGGGCGGCAAATATAGAAGCTATACTGACCTGGACATTAAGACAAATTAATAAATATACACACTTGTGTTCAATAGAAATAAAATCTTGCTGTACTTCTTTATATGCACTGCTTTTACCCCAGCAATTGTCTATCAATCACTTATAATATGGAACCAATGCAGGGAGAACTTCAAGGCAGACAAGCTTTTATCTGTTGACACGCTACATGATAATCACTTTTTCTACCCTTCTGTTTTGTAAATTAGTTAATATGATAATTGAACCTGTAAGAAAATGTTGGTTATAATACCATGCATATATATTTTTTGCCTTGAGACTTTCACAGCACTGCCAGAAATTGAAATTGTTATGTAATGGAAAGCACATCTTGAGTAGTTGTCTAGAGAAAATCCAGTTATATCAGTAATAGGGGTCAGAGACATGATGTGAACTTATATCCTCAATTTTCAGTTTATAAACTAGACTTCTAAGATCTTTGTCACTGAATTTCTCTCTACCTGTTTAGCCTGGCTCAATGAAGCAGCAGGTCTTTTGTTTTTGTATACAGCTTTGTACTTGTGTTATTCACCTCTATTATCCATTACTTTTGTGAATACAAGTTTCGATGCAATGGTCAAACAAAATTGTTCTGGCTGAATAAAACTTTCAGGAGAAGATTTTCTGTAGGGTTGAATTGAGTGCTAATGAGGTAAATGGCAGCTGCATACAAATATTTGGCACTAACAGCAGGCACTCATATAGGGAAAAATATTTTCAGTTTCACAAAATTAATCCCAGTCTTTTTAAATTGTACACACTCCTTTTAGAAGCTTCCTGTTCCAGTGCAGACTAATATATTGGTTTTATCCAATTTAATTTATGATCATGTAAGTTCTGATTGAATACATCATATGAAAATATGTTATAACTTGTCTTAACAAAGTCAACAGATATATTCACATGTGAAAAAAAAGTAGGAAAAAGTTGAGGGTCTGGAAAATTTTGCCTGCATACACTTAGATCAATATGACAAATCACAATGTTTGAAATAATAATAGTGAATAAATGAAGATAAACAGTACTTCAGCAGACAAAGAAAAGTGTACATGGAATGTGATTTTTAACATTTGTGCTGATTAATGCTTATGTAAAAAAAATCAGTTTAGTAATGTAGGGTGGGAGACTCCACCCCAAGGATGAAATTTACAAACCATGTTTGAATTAACTACTAGATTACAGTACTTTCATGCATTCTTGTTTATGATGGCACTGGAAAGCGGTGACTTGTTGCAAGTTTGTCAGACCTGCAATTAAGACTTTAACTGTACTCTGTACACAGGAAAATACTACAGCTACTACTATAAACACTATAGGTGATGGACATGGCCCACTGCTTAAAATACTGTCCGTGCAGTGTGGGTAAAAAACTGGTCCATGACAAAGATATACGTCAGGAAGCCTTTAATATTTAACTGAACATTATCCAGAATTATTCAGCAATACATTTGCATTGAATTTAATTAAATAGATGCTGCTTAACAGATCGTTGCTCTAGCTCAGAGTACGGAGCGCTTTTAGCGTGCGTTCATACACCAAGCCTGTGAGCAAACAGCAACAAAAAACCTGCGCTTTTACTATGCATAACAACCAAGATAACTCACCATGTGTCAAAGTCACCCTGAACTTTAGAGCCGTTAAAACAATAGCCCTGAACTTTTTCTGGTCACTACAATACTCTAAGTGGTGGACTTGACCCATGCTAGTCTATAAATGTCTTGATAAGCAAGGATGTATATGATTCCTATTGTCACATGTACAGAGTACAGCGAAAGTCTTACTTGTTTGAGCTAATCATCATGCAACACATCACCACTCTCTTCAGCACCATGATTAGTGAGTATTACTATCTTCCTTACATAACGTTTCTCAGAACAATATATAATGACAATCATAGTGTTCATAAAAAAGTCTGACTGTATTTTTTGTTGTTATAAGTCATGTACTCCAGTTTGAAACCTCTGTATCTTTGTTATGTTTCTTTAAATTCCTGTATTGCTGTATGACATTACAATGTGATGAAGTAAACTACAGGAGTTCTTTCGAGCTAAGATTAAACTAGGACAAAAGATGTCAGTGTGAAATAAGCCAACAAAATTACCATGGAGATCTTTTAAAGATAATGGGAAGGGGTTTCAAAGACAGGTAAGATTTGAGAATAAATATTTCAAGTAGAGTACAGAGTACAGTAAAATTTTTGTGTACATTTTTGACCAAATTGCAAAAATCTAAAAGGGTAAACGTGTTTTTGCGGTGTAGAAATGTATTGTACAAGGTGATATCTGAATAAAATTTATGGATATCCCTGCTATTATCTTGACATGCAGCAGACTTGCCTCACAGTTGGGGCTCATGTTAGTACTTAATGACATGCCATTCAAATGCAGAGGAGAGTGGTTTAGTCTTTTGATGGTGTGGAAATACAGACTGCACAGATATGTTATCATTGTTGGGCTATTGAGAGAAATGAATCTGAAATCAATTGGGTTGACCAAATTGGTTAAAAACAGCCGTGAAAGAACAGAGGAAGAACTTCATATGGCAATGGCACAGTCATTTTTAAGCAAGTAGACTGTGAGTGTATTTATTAAAAGGGGTTAAGAAGAGTGTGCATGACAGCAAAAACAAGTTAGTGGGTAGTCTGCATAGCTAGATGATGGATTAAAGAAGGAAATATAGGTAAGCATATACAATTCCATAATTTGTGCTACTTACTAAACAATCAATATTTCATCATATGGTTTTTACCTCCTTAGTTATACAGTTTTAAACTTGGGTGAGGACATAAAGTTTTTAATGTAAGAAAGTCATTGATTAATAAAGAAACACTTTTAAAAGCTCCAACTGCCTCAATCATTATTTTTGCAAAGCTCCAAAACTGTTGCTTATTACATTCTGTAGTGATTTTTATCCATGAAAAGATAAGGATAGTGAAAAAACTCAGTGATATAAAGCTATCCGATAATGGGTTTACTGCATAATACTAAAGACACCTTTAAAGCAAAAAAGCTGCCTAGTGAACAGGGGGAAAATGGCTAAAATGAAAAAGACTATTCTCCAACATTGTTAACTGTCTCATTAATATATAGGAACATTTTATTCAGTACAGCTTGACTGATCCTCTTTATGATACAGAATTTGTGTTTTCCCTTTGAAAGAGAATAAACACAGGGTACTTTATTGGATTGTAGAGACATGCTGTGCTTAGTCTTTTTCACCTTGAAAATTCTAGAAGTGAAGTAGGGCAAGACGTAATTATTTTGACAGTATGACATTCTTCAGAAGTAGACTAGAAGTGTGTGATTAGCTGAAAGAGAATTAACGCTTGTATCACTCCTGCTAGAATGCTCCCAGGACTCTCATTAAACCAACGCAGCAGATATGATTGAGGTTTTAATAATGAACCTATTTCAGCAAATATGAAAAGAAGGAAACACCAGTTCCACTCTGCTTGACACTCCCAAAAGCAACTGGCGAAGATTTTTTAAACGTTGATGAGTTATGGGAATATATTATCATATATAAAAACCTTTATATTCTCCATGATAAAGCTCTTTAAAACAATAATGATGACAAAGTCACGTATTTAGCTCAAAAGAAGAATTCTAAGGATCTTAATAACTTACCTCAAGCATTGCAGTAAGTAACAGTAACTTTTTTTAAAGGTTTTACTCCCTTTTAAAGAGAACTTTCAAATGTATTTAAATACAAAAAATAATGTGTAATAACTTAAACAGTGCATTTAAATATACATTATTTTAAATGATGTCATAACATATTCCTAGCACACTAAAGTTAATAATACTCAACATCTGAACACCCCTTTTACTAAAATGTACTTTTTAATTAATTAATGTTTGGTGCACAATGATTCTTACTACCTTAATTGCAGTGATAAAACATTTTGGAATCAAAGCATTTTTCCTTTTAATGTCAATGAGGCTGAGCTGCATCTAGCGAGTATGATACTGGCTGATTGATATTTCCTTTTTTGTGCTCTGGATAGTAGTTTTGAGTAACAGGGGTCAAGCATATGTGTGCAAAACAGCATCAAGGAGTCATAATCATAAAATTACATACTATACAGTATGTGTGAATATTATTTCAAATGTTAGTCACCACAAATTATTGTCAAAGCAAAAGTCAAATGCCAGGGGCCTCATTTATAAAACTTTGCATGGATTCAAGTGTGAAAATATGTGCACGCCAAAAAACAGGAAAATGCATGAAAAAATAGACATATTTCTAGGAAATTTACTGTTTATAAATCACAATCCCCTTGTAAATGTGCATTCATGATTGAGCCTTGAATATGCAGCATGCTAATCAACATCATATGTATGCAATCACAATGGTGCAGAACTTCATGGCAGTTGCAGCAGCTTCTTCCTCCTGATGCATTAAAACCCCACCACCTGAATTCGCGAGTATCTGGCTTTGCTCCACAACTGAGAGCTCAAGATCATGCACAGCATTGTAAATCCTCACCTCTGCGCTCTGGGGGTTCAGGAATGACATAAGGAGCCAGTGTCTTGGCAGGTAGCCACTACCACCTTGCACATGATTGCAGTTACAATGAATAGTACAGACAATATGAAACACTGAGGGTTCGGCCAGTAAACTTACCAACAAGCTCTTCTCCGTGTTCAGTACCATCACGTCTGCTGCTTTACCTCAAAATAAATAAATCATGGATTGACCCAGGCCATGGATACATGATATTTGCCAGTCATATCTTGGCTGACTTAATGGAAAATAACTACTTACAGCCAATAAAAGCAGCTAGGTGCCTAGCTAGATGCCTTGCTAGGTGCCCTTATTGTAGTATGAGAGCAGTAAAGTGTTCTGATTATGTCAGGAGAACTGAACACTGCTGCAAATTGCCTTTTTATATTGGCAAAAAATGTTTTTTCTTTTTTGCATGTACACCCACACCATATGAAACCTGGATGTAGTGCCTCACTGGTCGACAGCTGGCACGATGAAGTTGAAGCTTGACTCAGATATTTCTGACCTGTCAGGCAGTTCCCTGAGAAGTGACAACAAGTAGCCAATATAAATTGACAAAAAATAAAAATTTTAGTGCAAATATGTAACATTGCCACTCTTAAAAGGTAACTAAAATACAGCCTATACAGTAATCCCTCCTCCATCGCGGGGGTTGCGTTCCAGAGCCACCCGCGAAATAAGAAAATCCGCGAAGTAGAAACCATATGTTTATATGGTTATTTTTATATTGTCATGCTTGGGTCACAGATTTGCACAGAAACACAGGAGGTTGTAGAGAGACAGGAACGTTATTCAAACACTGCAAACAAACATTTGTCTCTTTTTCAAAAGTTTAAACTGTGCTCCATGACAAGACAGAGATGACAGTTCTGTCTCACAATTAAAAGAATGCAAACATATCTTCCTCTTCAAAGGAGTGCGTGTCAGGAGCACAGAATGTCACATAGATAGAGAAAACAATCTCTAGCAAACAAATCAATAGGGCTGTTTGGATTTTAAGTATGCGAAGCACCGCGGCACAAAGCTGTTGAAGGCGGCAGCTCACACCCCCTCCGTCAGGAGCAGGAGAGAGAGAGATAGAGAGAGACAGAGTTTGTTTTTCAGTCAAAAATCAATACGTGCCCTTTGAGCTTTTAAGTATGCGAAGCACTGTGCAGCATGTCGTTTCAGGAAGCAGCTGCACAAAAGATAGCAACGTGAAGATAATCTTTCAGCATTTTTAGACGAGCATCCGTATCGTCTAGGTGTGCAAACAGCCCCCCTGCTCAATCCCCATACGTCAGGATCAGAGAAAGTCAGAGCAAGAGAGAGAGAAGAGTAAGCAATCTAGCTTCTCAGCCATCTGCCAATAGCGTCCCTTGTATGAAATCAACTGGGCAAACCAACGGAGGAAGCATGTACCAGAAATTAAAAGACCCATTGTCCGCAGAAATCCATGAACCAGCAAAAAATCCGCGATATATATTTAAATATGCTTACATATAAAATCCGCGATGGAGTGAAGCCACGAAAGGCGAAGCGTGATATAGCGAGGGATCACTGTACATTGTTTTTGAGGTATAATATATTTGTCTCATCAAAGCATATTAAAATATCGCTCAGTGATATAAATTATGTGTGCAAATTCTCATTTAGCTGGTTTGGATGCATTTCCTTGCCTGATCATGGGTACCATCATTTCCATGTCTCTCCGAAATTTTTTATAGACATCAGTCAGAGCTGGTGTAAATATACGTATGTTCCCCCCTCAACTTTGTCATTTACTGTACAAATCTGGACTTTGCATGGGAAGTTGCGTACACACATTTCAAGCATCTTTTTGTATGAATGCAAGTTTTATAAATGAGGCCCCAGGAGTGGAAAAAAAGTGTCTTAACCGAAGAGGAAAGCAAACTCTTTGTAAATATGCCAGAGTATAGACCAGAAAATCTTAAAGTGAAACAAGACAGCAACCTCTCTGAATTTTCATGCTGCACAAGTATAAGGCAGCTGCAGAATAGGTTTCTAGAAGTTGCTGACTGCACAGATAACTATGAAACAAGACAGTTGATTCCTCGGCTGAACAAAAAGTGAGACAGCACCAAAGCAGTTGCACAGACAAACAAATTATAGTTATTTGGGGGCTTGGTCTGTTGCGCAATAATACATTAGAAAGATTAGTGTATTCATGCGTGTTGATGCTTCACATCAAATATAATATTATGTAAATATCATAGAGAGTTGGAACTTTGCCTAATGAAACAATGTACAGTAATATTATGTGAAATTTTAATGACTAAACATAAAAAACCCATTATGTGTATTTGGAGAAAGACTTTAGATGCACAAGAAGTATTTAATAAAGTAAAGGTAAACCTTAGCAGGAAAAAAAACAATTTTTAGTGAACAGTGAGATGGATATACAGTAAGTGATCTTGGTATGGAATTTGGAGGGAAATACACTCTCACCTAGGAGAAATTATGGTCAAAAGCACAGGTAGTAACTATGATGGTTTGTACAGATATGAGATATAAGGAAAAACAACTAAAGCTGCATCACTTCATGTGATTCATGTGAGGCAGGTGAAGAAAATTTTACCATGAAAAGCATAAGCATAAGTGATACCGGCCTCAAGCCTAGGGGAACCTGAGCCAGGTACAAGCCACTGATGCTACAGGGTGTAGCCACAGCAATAGGGTGCCAAAAGCATAAAAGAAGCAGACAGCAGTTTGGAGTCTCTGGCAATACTTTCTTTTTTTTGTTCTGTTTTACCAAGAGGTATATAATTGCTTCAATCTCTGCCTAGATCAACAATTTCCTTTGCATAGTGTAAACACATTTTCTTTGGTTAAACAATAGCATTGTTGTCAGCTATCAAGAAGTACATATACCACTTTATGCTGATTAGAAACCAATGTCCCCAGAAATTAATTTTCAAAGGAAACAGGCAATTCTGCATCACATTGTTGTAGGCTGATGAGATGCTAATCAAAGCTGTCTGATCTTCAAAGCAGATGACTCTTTTGCAAGACAGGCAAATATCTACGTCTACATAGACAGCCATCAACAATAACCTATAATAGAATTATTCAGGAAATTTGCCATTTCACTTATAATCCCAGTCTCAAACAAAGGGTGCCTATTGCCCCTTTATTCATTGTCTTTTACATTTATTATTTACATGTGTTTTTACCCTAAAAGCAACACAAAGAAATGTCCTTTTCTTTAAATCTCCAACTTCTAGCCCATTACATAGGCAACAGTGCACATTAATACTCTTTAGTGCATCTGTGTTTGGTGTATTGAATATGTTTTGCAGTTAAATAAGCAGCCCTGTTTTTTATATATATCCACCTTTATTAAAAAGATACATTGCATTTCTCATTCCAAAAATGAACACTTTTTTTTACAAATCTCATACCAAATGGCATATAACAGACACATCCCACTAACTTAGAGAATCTCTGTAAATTCTGCCAAGAAGAATGGGGTAGAATCACTCCTGGTACATATTTACCCCAAAAGTATTGTTGTTATTGCAAGGGTGCTTAACAAAATATTAAGATTTAGGGATTGAATAGTTATGCAAGCACTAACTTTTCCGCTTTTCTTCTTCAGTTAAATATCTACAGAAAATGGTTTATTTTGACTTTGGAAATGTGTTACAGCATACTGAATGGATAAAAATGTGTACAATTCTTTTGTCATACAGAAAACTATGATGATTTTCAAGGAGATTGAATACTTTTGCACGTCACTGTATGCATTGCGTGGTGCGCTGCAAACATTGACATTGAGCTCTTATTCGATATTCTATTCTTTAATATGATTCTTTTATATAAAATAAATAATACATGCTGTGTGTATACATATACTGTATATATATGTGTATGTATATATATATATTGTGGCAGACGACCAGGGACCTTGCCCCAGCAGGACACCTTGATTAGGGAAGGACCGGGAAAGGAGCAATATCTCTCCTGGGCACAAGAGGGCAGCCCCCCTGATTTCCACCAAGGACCACGGATATGGAGCTGGGAAGCTCAACCCTGTGGGGGTCCGTGGCCAAACCCAGGGGGCACCTGGATGGTTTCTGAGCCCTGGAGGATAGCACTTCCACCCCACCAGGACGTGCTGCCACTCCATGAACTGTGTATGCCCAGAGTGCTTCCGGGTGCAAGGGCAGCACTTCCGCTACAACAGGAAGTGCTGCCGGAAGACCATCACTGAGCACCTGGAGCACATCCGAGGCGTGATAAAAGGGGTCGCCTCACTCCCTTTGAGGAGCCGGAGTGGGAAGGAGGAAGACGGAGCTTGCGAGAAAGGATTGGAGGCGGCTGAAGAGAGACAAAGGACTGAGGAGTCGTGCGTGAGTTGCTGGAACCACTGTTGTAAATAGTGTGAAATAAACTGTGTGTTGTGGACATTGGTGTCGTGGCTGTCTGTGGCCGGGTTATCTGTTACAATATATATGTATGCATATATATACTGTATATATGTATATATATATATATATATATATATATATATATATATATATATATGCTTATTACTATTATCACTGTTACTGTGCTCACTTTTCCTTTTTATTTCATGTCTATGTTTTCATTCCTTTAATCTGCGAGATTGGACTCTTTTATTGGCAGAGACTGCTAGAAAAGGGGATTAGTTAGTGAATGATTAGTTTACTGTACATAAACACTATTATTTTAAAATTATACAAAAGAGTTTCTACACTTTTACACACATGAACAGTGACTGTGCTAACAAAGGGATGGAGAGACAAAGAGAGCATCCTGACTTCTACATGAGCATTCACCAGCAGTGCCTAACCAGAAGTATATGCCGAAAAATATCCTGTAATACAAGCTAAGTATAAAATTATTTGTGTCATGATTGTTTTGTTGTTGTTGTTGTGGGTGGTTATTTTCTCACCGTTGTGGCATGAAGCAGCAGAACAACCTTTCCACAATGCTATTCCTACCATTGAACCTGGTCCATTCATAGAGCTAATGCCCCTTGCTATACACAGTGGAAAAATTTAAACACCAACAAATGCAAAATAATTCTGAGGGATCAGTTTCTTCCTATCAGGGATGATGGATCACCCCACATCCACTGGCCACAAGAAGTCAATTGAATGGCTTTAATTTCTGATGGCAATATAAGCAATATACCTCATCTGCCCCCTTCACCAGATCCCAATTATTTTGATAACATATTAGAGAAAAGAAAAAATACTATTTGAACATATAAAGGATTTAAGTAAGAAAATTGTTTAGGAAATTACAAAACTCTTGCCACCTGAATACCCTCAGTTTCCTTGACATTTTTTGTATTGATACTATAAATCACAATTGCACAACATAATAAAATAAATAAGCCACAGTACCTGTCGAAGACAGGTAGTAGAGTAAATAAAAAATATGTTCTATCTGTTGCCCTACATGTTTCTTTACAGTATGAAACAGTATGAAAGTGCCCCATCTCTCAAGCACTTTCCCATAAAAGCCTGCTTCTTAGACTCTCATTTTTTCAAGGTACTTTTCTTACTTCCTGTATAGTTTTATACTTTGAAGGTGACTCTCTCAGCATGTCAGTGTCAATGTCAATTTATTTATATAGCACATTTAAAACAACATAGGAATGCTGTGGCCAAAGTGCTTTACAATAATAGAATAAAAGAAAAAAACAAACAAATAACATAAATAGAAATAAAAATATATGAACATAAATAAAAATAAAATAAATAATAAATAGAAGTGATGTTATATAATCACAATGAGGAAACCATCAGTATTACTGAAGGTCACGGAATGCAAGTGAATAGAAATGAGTCTTTAATTGAGAAAACTGACAGGCAGCCAGTGTAAAGAAGCTAAAATAGGAGAAACAGAGTCATACTTTCTTGCCCCAACCAGAAAGCGAGCGGCAGCATTTTGGACCAACTGTAACCTGTGTATCAGGGATTTGCTAATCCCAGAATACAGCGAGTTGCAGTAATCAAGTCGAGAAAAAATAAAAGCATGAGTAGCTTTCTCAAGATCCCTAGAAGATAAAAAAGGCTTGATCTTACCTAATAGACGAAGCTGGAAAAAGCAACTCTTGACTACAGAATTTACTTATTTCTCAAAAGAGAGGTTACTATCAAAGATTATACCAAGATTGCGGACTTGAGGTTTGCAAAAGACAGAGAAAGAGCCGAGAAGTCCAAGACCAATTTGGGCTTTAGCATGCCTTATATGCCTTTACTCATCCTTGTGCATCTCACACTCTTACTTCCTCTTTCATCGCGTCACCAAAGCCAAACTGACCAATTTGATTGCTCAAGAGGACGGGACACACACACACCTTAAGAGTTTTATTATAATAGTACTAAGGGGTGCCCACCTTGCTCACTTTGCTCGCCAACCATTTCACGTCTCTGCCACTCATGTTGTGATGAGGGGGGCTGAACGCACCCCAAGGAGACGTGGTCGTTCCTCTGAAACCCCCTCTTAAATGGTGATACAATGGGAAACAAATACATTTTTTTTACCTCCTCTTTGCTTGATCAGCTGCTGGCTTGCTGCTGCTGCCATGCTGCATGATCTGCATCTCGTGCGGTGCTTTGAACATTTAAAAGCCTCTACAGCAGCTGTCCTACTGTTTGTGTTTTATTTCTGGCCTCGGGCATGGTTAAATCTTTTCGCACAAAGTCCAGTCTCGCAAGACATGAGTTCTTGATATTTTTTAGTTTATAATTTAAAAACAAAATAAGAATCTGAAAATCTAACAACATCGCATTAAAGTTCGATAAATTCTGAAAAGAATGATAGCAAACATATATATGTAGGTTTTAAAATAAGCCCAATTTAAAGCGTGACAAAAAACGTGACATTATAAACGTCACTGTTGTAATTTTAGGCTTAGGATTTTATATATCAAAGGCACAAGAGGTGAGGCTATAGTCAGGTAGTGAGCAAATGAGAGAGAGAGAGAGAGAGAGAGCTTAAGACTGAGATACAGGATGTGCAGTATGGGCACACTAAAAAAAAAGTCAGAAATTTACGGCGAGAACACACACAATATTGTGAGAACAATTAAACAATATTTATCAGCATATATTGCAGACTTCAACGTTAATGAGCTATTGCTAAAATAACAATTATAACTACTGATGGCTGTATTAAGCAGCTTCTTTTTCTTCATAGTTTTTGTTTTGTATCTTATGTTTTGGAAGTTGGTTTCACTTATTTAAGGTTGCCCAACTTTTGTGAACTGTATTTGCTTTTTATGCAATTGTTTGTTTTCATTCATGTATTGAATAAGCACATTTCACATTTGGGGGCAATGTATTCTTTCTTCTTATGGATTAGCCTTGGAATGGTAAATATGTGTTAGTGTAGCCTTCTCTTACACAGGTCACTTATTTTTAACATGTGCTGTAATGGGAGATGACCGCACATGTATGTGAACTTTGTTGCATAAATCTTATATTGTTTCATAAAGTTTACCCCAAAACACTGTTCATATTCCTTTTTACAGGTTTTTAACAAGTTGAAAGGAGGCTGAAGGCTTTAAAAATAATCAAACTGGTAGAATCAGCAAGCGAGTCACAACCTTCCCTCTTTCTGTTTGAGGTGCTGCTCCTTGTAGGTACAGAGAGAGAGAAAATGTGAAAAATAAAGAAAGGCATCCTAATAACAATAGGAGAATACATGCTGCACATTTGAATCCCCATATGCCTTCTTTTAGGAGTCAACCAGCAGCATAAGTATAAAACTTGAAATGACTAGTGGGCCCATTTCGTGTTCTGCATAATACCAAAAAACATGCTGAAAATTAAATGTATAAATTTTGAGCTGCCGAAATTTGACATTAAGTTCAGAATTCTGTGTTAATATGTTTCTTATTATTTTTAGTAAATGTTTACTACAGTTCTTGGATAATTTTGGAGTAGCAAGTTTGTATCATCATTAAATCATTCCTCATTAAAAAATGATTTGCATTCCTCAATACAATTGTAGAATCTATGCCCTCCGTTATGTTATATTTATGTGTTTTTTGTTAATTTTGTTTTTATTAGTTGATTAGATAGATAGATAGATAGATAGATAGATAGATAGATAGATAGATAGATAGATAGATAGATAGATAGATAGATAGATAGATAGATAGATAGATAGATACTTTATTAATCCCAATATGTACTGTCTCTTTAAGTTTGCATGTGTTCCTTGTTCTATATAGGTGGTTCTCCAAGAGGTGGGACCACCCAGATGCAATAGCTGCAGTGTCCTCCTTCTAGCTTTATATTCAAGCCAGAAATTGGATTCAGCAGCAAAGCATTTTGTTAATTATGAAGATGTAATACTGTTGTTACTGGAGTGTCTGATTTATGATTCTCTTGCTTTGTCTAAGGGCTCTGTTTGTAGGATTTTGATTTGGACCTTTGTTAATTTAGAATTGACTTTTAGCATCTCATTTTTGCCTCTTTTGCTCTGTGTAGATATGCTTTGTATTTTTCTGTTAGTAAAGCTTTCTTTTTATAAAGATCATTTTGGTGCCTTTTTGGTTACAAGCTGAGGTTTACAGTGTCTCTTCTACTTGAAGGGCTCTTTGATATGTTTTTAGAACTTTCAAGTTTCTTTCAAAGGTTTCAATCCCTCTGGGCCTGCTAGGCCTGAAGCAAGCCAGTTGGAGCTGGAATTAAGCTCACTGGGGTGAAGCCTTTCCAGACAGGCAAAGGAGGTCTAGCCTGGCCAGTAGTGCAGCCTTTTGGAAGCCTCACATCCCTTATTCACTATATTTGTGTGTTTACTTCCCAACACTCATGTGCACTAAATATGTTCTTGTGGATTTAATGACAAAAAATTAATAATGACGTTTATTTTGTTTTAAATGGGATATACAAGTACACAGGTTTTCATTATGAAGATAACAGATAACAATGTAAGTTGACTACAGATTATATACTTTTTATTATTATTTGTATTTACTTAATTCTATACGTTATCTTCAATATACTTCACCCATTGAATTAGAGATAATTTTATTATCCATTAATACAGTGTTTAGATGTCATATCACATAAACAGAATTACTCATTTATCTGGAGCCAATGATGATGGAGAAGTTTTTTTTTGAACAAGCAGAAAGAGCAGATGATAGTCAGGGACCTTAAGCTTCTCTGACATTCTTAACATCTAAAGAGGCAGCAGAAACAAGCACAAGCTAAAAAATATGTTGGTAAAAGAAAATAATTTCAGAAACACTGCCTTTACTAACACATCTAGGAATCATCCAACAATTTCTGTGCAGGGCTTCAGTAAGATTTATGAGTAAAAATAAACAGATTTCCATCTGCTCCAAAGCCAGCTGGTTAGGGCCCACAGTATATAAGACTTCCATATATCACACTGAAGGAAGTTCCTGATAATGTGAATACAAGTCTGTTTAAGATTTGTGGAGAAATGCAGTCAGTGGGTACTATAATTTTCCAGAGCTTAATCACTCTTAAAATTTAAAGGGGGTGCATACCATCTATTAATGTGGATGGGGTTTAGCCATCAATGTCAAAATTAATTATCAGATGCAATCGAAAAGATATTCTCTGGGATGCATAATGCAGACATTCAAAGTTCTAAAATGAATGGTCTCAGAAACTAAGAGTGTTCTGTTTAAAAATAAACTGGAGATTGCACTGTGATATTTGCACCTGACATATCATATCAAGTGTCAAAAACAGAGGGTTTAGGGAGGGTTTCATATAATTGTAATTTACTGGCAGATAGTTACATGAGGTTCATGGAACAGGGTTTGTTAGAAATTATATAAGATGGTGGTGCACCTCTTCATGCTGTTGGCTAAGTGAGTAAGCGGTAAAGGAAAGTTGAGTAGACTAGAAGAGCAGTTTTTCTTTTACTTCAGCGTGTCCAGGGCCACAATAGTGGTTTTAAGCATTTAAAGAGAAAAATAAGGAAATAAATTATGACAACAATCAGTTATAAATAGCATTCATCTTGCTTGTTGTATTGTTTGGATTGTTACACTGCAATGAAGTTTATTACACTATCTTTAATGTACATATTGTTTACAAATCCTGAAAAGGAAGACTGCAGGTTGGTCATAATATATTTGTAAGAGATGAGGTTGTTATATTGCTAAAATGAAGACAGCACAATGGTCCGTATGTATGCAACAACTGTTTACTTGATGGTGTCCCTGTTTTTCAAAAAAGGCACGCTTCACTAATATATGCAAAAGACAGCACAAAACATGGCACTGTCAGAAGGCTGGGCAGATGCAACAACTACACACTTCCTAAACAGCCCCCCCACCCCGCCAAAAAACATCCTTAAGATGCAAAGCTGGAACAAGACAACTAGTTTGCTCTTATTTTTTAATCACTAAAAGGGATTATTTTTATTATAAAAAGTTAAACGTCAGTGGCATAGGCCCTTAGGTAGTCTGAAGGAGACCAAGTTCTAACAGGTCGAGGTGAAAGTGTAAGTGTTTGTTCTGGCCGGGGGTCTGGAGGAGCTAAATGGGGTGAGCAGACTTCCTCTAGGAAGTTCAGGTCTAAACTGCTTTCTATCTCAGCATTGACTGGTGGGGACACTTTGTGGAGACAAATTGTTTGCCACCATGATTCATCAGAAAGAAGGAAAGTCACTGAGCCAAGTTGCTCAAGAACCAATAGAGATGAGAATCAGAAAGACTGTGGCTTGTGGTCACAGTGGGGATGACAAATTCTTACCTAGTCAAAGGCCATGAACTTTGGAACCCTCACACTATACTGTCAAAGTGTGACTACATTTTTACTAGTGTTTGGGGGTGTAATGAGTAAGTGGAATTAATGGAAAAGTGTATGGAGAAGAGCAGCTGAAAATGTGCACCCCTCAACCATCCATCCATCCATCCATTTTCTAACCCGCTGAATCCGAACACAGGGTCACGGGGGTCTGCTGGAGCCAATCCCAGCCAACACAGGGCACAAGGCAGGAAACAATCCCGGGTAGGGTGCCAACCCACCGCAGGACACACACAAACACACCCACACACTAGGGCCAATTTAGAATCGCCAATCCACCTAAACTGCATGTCTTTGGACTGTGGGAGGAAACCGGAGCGCCCGGTGGAAACCCATGCAGACACGGGGAGAACATGCAAACTCCACGCAGGGTGGACTCGGGAAGTGAACCCGGGTCTCCTAACTGCGAGGCAGCAGCGCTACCCACTGCGCCACCGTGCCGCCCACCCCTCAACCAAGTGAGCCCAAATGCCTTTTTAAAATTCAGGTTCAGTTTTTCGACAATCCCTGTTCAGTCTTTGTAGTGTCCCTTTTACCTGGGAATGATAGAGCGCTGTCAAAATATGACAGATGCCCCAGTTGGCTAGCAAAGAACAGAACTCTGCTGATATGAACTGGTGCCCATTGTCAAAGGTGATAGCAGAGGACAGACCCCAGCAAACAGAGAATCTAGGAAAATATATCATAGACAGAATGAGAAAGTGCTGGTGTTGCCGAATTTCATAGAACTCCCCACAAATATCCAGCTCCAGGTGCTCCCAAGGCCCATCTGGCCACAATATAGGCTGTAGAGGTGAGGGGGAACAGGAGAACCAGTCTTTCCACTGTCGAGGCATACAGTGCAGTAGCAAACATGATGTTAAATATCCCTATCTAACCTACGCCACCAGACCAAATCATGGCAACACTATTTAATCCGCACAATGGCCAAATGGTCTTCATGAGCCATGGTCTAGAGGCAGCTAGAAATGACTGTACAAGTCCCATTGTCTACACAAAATGTATTCCAACAGGATAGCTCGGCCTGTATTCTGTAGTATGCAGACAGCTACTCAGATCTACAATGTACAAATGTACAGATGTACAAATGAAAACCCACAGCTGGGAGAGGACAGAGTCATATTCAGGGACCAGTTGAACCCCCTGTTAGGAGGCAGTGCGTCACAGTGGAGAGTGGAGCATTTGGTATGCTGATGTCAGGTCCTGCATTTCTGATGGAGTAGGGGGAAGCAGATTTGCCACCACATTTTCACAGCCTGGGTGAACTGTAATGTGAAATTATACTCTTGAAGTCTCTCTGACCTACAGTAAGCCTTAAGAGACTTGTGCACAGAGCCTAATGTTTAACAGTACAGCTGTCAGTGTGTGACATTAATGTCTGCCTACAAAGAAACATGTGCCACTGTTCACAAGCCCAGACACAATCTAGAGCTTCATGCTCATCCACATGGTACAGGGAAGCATCACATGTAACAAAGATTGGACTAGAGATGTCAAAATGAGCTAGGGCAGAATTAAGCTGTATTTTCAGGAGACAGACAACCTCTGAGCTGGCAATAGTCCAGGACTAAAGAACCTACTTCCTCAGTAGGTGATATAGTGGGACTGTGGCAGAAATTGAAGATAGTAGGCAGTTATTCCAAGAAGTGAAGCCACCTGGACTGTAATTCTGGGCTCAGGGATGTGCTCACTGGATTACCCCAACATGAGAGGGGAGTGGATAGAGGCCATCAGCAGTCAGACTCTCACAAACCCAATGGGAGGCACTAAGAAAACACATTTATTGCCATTCAGTGTGAGGTGATGAGTAGCTGAACACTCTATGGGGGTGTTCATTATGGGCAGCTGGAGTTGGATCATGTACAACAATAACATCCAGAAAGATGACCACTCCAGGAATCCCTGCAAAGATAGTTGACATCACCTTCTGAAAATATATGGGTATAGAGCTGAGGCCAAAAGGTATTTCTGAAATGATATAATGAAATACCCCATGTGGGTAACAAAGGCTGGCCAAATCTCTGATTTCAGGGTGAAGAAAAATCTTTAGGCACTCCTGGTGAAGGTTTAATTTGGAAAATACTTTAGAGGCATGGAACTGGATGGTGAGCTCTTCAGTGGCAGTGAATATTTATCTCATATTACTACTTTGTTCACAGCCCAATGTCAGTGCACGGATGCAAGCCCCCTGTGTTTTTTTGGCTATCACTAGTTTTAAGTCCCACAGTGAGGCATTAATTGTTTCAGTGATGTTCACTTCCAATAGGCTGCGTAGTTCAGTGGCAACACCCAGCTGGAGAGCCAGGGGAACTCGACAGAGAGATTGGATGATGGGGTGTATTGAAGGATCAAGCAGAGGCTGAGAGATAACCCAAACCCGTGAAAAGAGCTGATCAAAGCTGAAGCCATAGTGAGCTGATGGTAAGGACAGCTGACCCATCAGTGTGTAAGAGTTTAAATCCCTGAACTGTTAATAAGTCTAGGCCTAACAAATTGGCACCATGGCGGGCAATATGATATATGAAGTTAGGTAAGTACTTTCAGCCATAGCATATAGGGTGGGAGAGAGTGCCCCCTACTTAAATTTTAGCATTACCAAACAAAACCTTTGAACAAAATCCTTACTTATTGTAAACTGCATACATGTACAGTAACTTATGTAATGCCTCTTAGTGAAACATGAAAGTTTAGTAGTAGTACTTACACCTCTGCAAATCACTGAATAAAATAAAAATAAACTTTATGTCAAACTACTGCAGTCATCTCTGTACCGTATAAATGGATGCAAATGAATACTAACACCGAAAACTTGGCCAAGGCCAATCCAAAGTAAGCACTAAACACTGTGTGGCTTTTTACATAGGCTGCAATTTAGTGTCTATCAAAAGGCGGACATACACAAAGACACAAGATACTTGGAATTCAAATTTATATGAAATAGAAACAAATAGGAAATTACAGTGCTGCACTAAACACATTATTGTTTTTCTAATATTAAGAATACATAGACTTTTTGTTTATTTCAATCATTCATTTGGATAGCAGCCAAGTAACACTGTTGTCATTTTTAGCATAGTCTAATAGGTGCAACAAATATGGAATGTAATTTATAAGGTTCAGAAAGAAAATGTTTACCTTTAATTTTATTTCATCATTTTTCAGGTAAAAAAGGTGTATGTGTTGTATGCGATTGGGTCTGTAAAAATGGTATTATTGTTTAAGGTTGACTTTATTGAAAGTCAGGTTTAAAAGAGAAAAACAGAAGTTTGTCTTCTCTGTTGCATTGATGTACAAGAACAAAAAGCAAAATGAGACAAAAGATTGAAATTTCACAAAATCCAATTATGTTTACATCATGTAAAAGCATCATTGCACTACAGCTTTTAACAATTGTCAAATGCTTTGTCCAGACATATTAATCCATCCATCCATCCATTTTCCAACCCGCTGAATCCGAACACAGGGTCACGGGTGTCTGCTGGAGCCAATCCCAGCCAACACAGGGCACAAGGCAGGAACCAATCCCGGGCAGGGTGCCAACCCACCGCAGGACATATTAATCATACTTATGAAAATAAGTCTTTATGTACCTTATAGTTTGTGATCCTGTGTTTTTTTTTGTTTATAAAGTATATGCTTCACTGGAGAAAGGAATTCCTGGAGTGTTTTATGCAAGTTTTTAGGGACGCTGTTCTACCTGCTATATTAAAGATAAGTGTTGTATGTAATGGGTGTGTGTGATCAGCTGAGATCATTTCCTGTTTCTTCATCACCACCTTGTGGCACACACTTATCAAGTCATCCACATCAGCACCAATAATTTTCACTGACTGCTTGGTAATCTTTTGGAGCTTCATTAAATTTTGATTTTTCAGGCTACTATACCAGGCAATGGAGCAGAAAGTGATGATAGACTAGATCATGCTGTGATAAAAGGGCACCGTGGTATCCCTGTCTGGTTTGAATAGTCTGAGTGTAGGGAGAAAAAATAAGCACTGATTGCATTTAGAATACATATTGTTGTATTAATACTCCAATTCAGATCATCATTGTTGTGAGCTGCCAGATATTTATATTCTGTCTCTAGTTGTACCTCCTCTTCCAGAACAATTCAGTGAACATACTGAATTCTGTCCCTAAAAGACAAATATTTCTTTTTTTGACATTGCAAGAGAGAAAGTTAAAGTTACACCAACTCACTAAACACTTCATTCAATTAAAGGCTTTCATTTTCCCCATTTATGCATCCTCTTACCATAGTGTCATTGGCATACATGATAATGTTAATCCCAGGTCATTGATCTATGATAAAAATAGTAAAGGAGACGGAACACAATCCTGTGGAGACCATGCCTTTTTTAAAATGCTTTTCAAGAAGCTTTATATAACTATATGAAAATGATTAGAAAGAAAATCCTGAATCTATAATGTAATGCATGGATTAATAATCATTTTCAATTTATTAATCAATATGTGCAACGGTGAAGTGCTTTTATCCTAGCTTAATCGATAATACTTAATCCAGTTCAAAGCAAAGATGACTTGAGTATACTATAGTAGGATTCAGCACATAAATGAACAAGCCCTAGATGGCACAGGCTCTCAAAGCAGGCACCTTAAAAGCAATTTATACAGTAGTAGCTAATTAAGCTAAATACCACATCTGTCAAGAGAGCTAAAGATCTGGTCCAACACCTCCACCCCAATTCAATGAAACACCCATTTCCTAGCTCAATTTAACTTTGCATCTCTAACAGGGTATCGCTGATTTGACAAGGGAACAAAAAATGATAAAGATCCTTATGCCAACCTGTAAGCTCTGACTGAGCCTTGCTCTTGAACCATTCTAAAAGGAAAACAGAAATTAAAATGTGTTATTGTGCAAACTTATTCATTTGTAAATATGAAACAGTAAAGCAGGTTTTATTAGCTTAATCGTATCTATAAATAGGTGCAAACAGCCTTTCAAGTGTATTTAAAATTGAGTACAAACCAGTTTACTGCATACAAAAGCATGCAAAAGTATTTAATCTCCTTGAAAGTCATCCTAAAGATTGGTATACATATTTATCCATTCAGTATTTTAATGTGAACTCTTGTGCTTTAACAATATATTTCCAAAGTCAAAATAAACCATTTTCGGTAGATATTTAACCGAAGAAGAAAAACTCAAATGTTTGCATAAGTATTCAAGCTCTACACATTAATACTTTGCCGAGAACCCTTTTGCTGCAGTGACAGCTTTAATTCTGTTTGAGTTAAGTATGTACCAGTTTTGCACATTGTTCAGGAGTGATTCTTCTCCATTTGTCTTGGCAGAATTTACAGAGATCCTCTAGGCTGGCAGGGTGGCACCTCTGCACTGCAGTTTTCAAATAGTGTTACAGATTCTCAATAGTGTTAAGATCAGGTCTTTGACTTGGCCACTCCAAAACAATCACCTTTCTGTTTTTGAGCCATTCCAGTGTAGCTATGCCCTAATGCTTAGGGTCATTGTTATGTTAAAAGATGAATCCTGCCATAGGTTCATAGCAGACTGGAACAAGTCCTTTCAGCAATATTTGTGGTATTTGCATCAATCACATTGTCCAACTCTGACAAGATTCCCAGTTCCAGCACATGAAAAGCATTCCCATATCCTGACGCTGCCACCACCATATTTCACCATAGGTATGCTTTTTCTTGAGGGATGGGCATTGTTAGTTTTACACCACACACACCTCTTTGAAGTTTAGCCAAAAAGTTCTATTTCGGTCTCATCTGACCACAAAACCTTCTCCCACATCTTAACTGGGTCCTTCTCATGCTTTGTAGCAAATGCCATACATGCTTTTATGTGGGTCTTCTTAAGGAATGGGTTCTTTCTTGCTACCCTCCATAGAGGCCTGTTTTATGGAGAGTTCCTGAAATTGTGGACCCAAACACATTCACTCCAATTTCAGGCCAAAGAGCATTGCCGACCTCTGAGAGTGATGGTTGGATTTTTAGTAGCCTCTCTCACCAGTTGATGTCTTGCTCTGGTGTTTAGTTTTGAGGCACAACCTGTTCTAGTAAGAGTCTGAGTGCTGTGATGAACCTTCCAAATTCTGTTGATGGACCCAACAGTGTTAAATGAAACATTCAAAATCTTCAGTGTTTTTTGGACAGTTTCCTGCCATGTGCCCTCACTGGGTGGTTTTTCAGTGCTGCGAGGAGAGAAGGAGAATGCAATGTTAGCAATTGCTCCCCTTCTCATCCTGGCAGGTTATTACAAAACTTGACAGAGCCTGTAAGAAGATCCTGTGACATACATGCGTGACAAGTTATAAGTGCTACCTGTTGGAATAAATACTGTCATGCCAGTCACAAATACTCAGAGAGGCTCAGCTGGATGTTAACACCATTTCACCCCACTGTTTTTTTTTATCCTAGCTGGCCTTTTTGTATTGTCTGATGGTATAGAGGATAGCGAGCAACTACTGTACAAAAATACTGTACAGACTGGGAAATGTGCACATTTTCTAGAAACTGGAGGAAGAAAACTTTCCTGGAGTAATGAAGAATTTATATCAAAAACAAAATTCAGAAGGCTAAGCAATAAGTGAAATCAAAACAAGAATCAACAGGAATCATTACCAAAAACTATGAGAATATTACATGAACAAAAGTACTAAGACTGTGAAATGTATCAAGAAGTTGGAAGCTATGAATTATTAACCAAAATATTTAACACTATAAGTGTAATACTAACACTGTTTAAGATGTAAATCTGTTATCTCTGATAAAGTGCTGAAGCATTGTGCTAAGTTTTATAGTGCAGCATTCATGGCTTGACATGTAATGCCTTTTAGGAGTTGTTTCTTAGCAATGGTTCAGTGCATCATAGCAACTCTCAAACAAAATGCTGAGATTCTAAAAGGACAGTGCATATGAAATTTTCATATCTCACTCAAACTCATTCAAAACACATATATTGTCTGAAAACAATAACCTTTTTGTTTGGAGGCCCTTGAATTTTTTGTGATTGCATAATTAAGAAATATACAAAAGGGACTGTGCTTATAGCTTCAGGATATTGAAGGTGAAATACACCCTTCCAGTTATCCATAGGTTTACTCTGCAATTACATTTCACTTGTACAGTAATAACTTAACCTCTACTATTTCTTTCCTTCTCCTAAATGCTTAATGATTCATTTCATAGTCACAGCAAAAGATATCAGATTTTCTCCAACATGGCTCATTGACTAGGTCCACTCCCATGGTTCGTTTCGATGTCTTTGGTAAATTGAATACAACAGCTCTGGCTTACTTTTCTACGATTGTATTTTTAATGCTCACTGTAAAATACTGGCTGTTGTTCTGCTCAAAGCATGGGAAAAGTGCTGAACAAATCAAATGAATTATTATTATTATTATTATTATTATTATGTTTTCCATATAATGCATGTATTCAGTAGATTTCTTTTTTCTCTATCATTAAGTAATTTTGCTTGTTGCATTTTTTTTTGCAATAGGACAATAGGTATAACAATTAATACCCCTGATTGTGTATTGAATTAAGTCTTTAGTGTAATCTTTTTAAATTCTTTTTTAAAATTTTAGCATTCAATTAAAGAGTATAGGCAGCTATTAATCATGCCTATCAATATAGTTATCTGTATCATTTGGTTAGTTTTGCCTTCCTCTATCTCTCCCCTTGATCTGTTGCAGCTTTATAGATTGACAGTAAGTGACTGAACAGGCTAACTTGCTCTTTTTTTGGTAAAATTGGGCTCTTATATATAGATCATAATGTAGAAATTGAAACCTCAAATCTACACTGCTTCCAATGAAAACAAACTTCTGGAGCTCAAAGGCATTAGAAAAAACAGCAAGTTAATGTCCCAACACAGGCATTCTAAATGTACTAGTACCAACAATTTTGGTAGAATATGACACTGAAGGTCTAATGAAGGGTCTGTCGATGTCATAAGGTACATAAAGGATACAGAAGAACAAACTTCATCAAAGTGCAACCACAGAAAAAAAGAACAATAAATACTTACTAACAGCCTATCATAATCTTCTTCTTCTTCCTCTTCACCTTTTTGTGCATCTGTGTGCGGTCAATGTGCTTAATCAGCCTTCTCCAAGCAGCTTGGATCCCGCACCTCCTCACTAGTCAAGCCCTTTTCCTTCAGATCATCTGTTACTTTATCCATTTAGCTCCACTTTGGCCTCCTTCATTTTCTCTTCCCATGTATTTATATTCCCATCATTCTTTTGACTACATATTCATTATCTCTCCTCATCACATGTCCCTATCACTTCAACCTACATTTCTGTACTTTCTTAGATATCGCTTCCACTTTTGTTGTACCTCTGATTGTCTCTTTTTATATTCTGTCCTTTTTTTGTAACTCCACACATCCATCTCAACATTTTCATTTCTGCCACATCTAACTTTTTTTCCTGCACTGCCTTTACTACCCATGTCTCAGCTCCATACATCATTGCAGGTCTTACCACTGTCTTAAAAACCTTACCTTTAACCTTCGCCTTAATTCTTTGATTTCACAATACTCCCGATACCTTCTTCAAATTGTCCCATGCATACTGTATGGGTTATCTCTGCATCTAGTTTTACAAAGAGATGTATCCATCTCTTTTCAAAAGCTCTCCCTGCATGCTAATTTCTAAATCCTGATCATTATTTAACCTCACAAATTTACCCTTTTTCCTATTTATCTTAAACTCTCTATCTTCCAAAGAATTCTCTATTCTTCCAACTTCTTCTCCATTTCTTCCTTTCTGGTTGCAAACAACATAATGCCATTGGCAAAAAGAATGCACCGGGGGATTGGTCTTTTATCCCATGACTCAACACATCCATACCTAGATCAAAACAGGTAAAGACTTAAAGAAGATCTTGTGCAGACATACTTTGCCTCAGATCTTAACCCAACAATACAATTCAATACAATGTAATACAATACAATACAATTTATTTTTGTATAGCCCAAAATCACACAAGAAGTGCCGCAATGGGCTTTAACAGGCCCTGCCTCTTGACAGCCCCCCAGCCTTGACTCTCTAAGAAGACAAGCTCCGAAAAAAAAACCTTGTAGGGAAAAATGGAAGAAACCTTGGGAAAGGCAGTTGAAAGAGAGACCCCTTTCCAGGTAGGTTGGGTGTGCAGTGGGTGTCAAAAGAAGGGGGTCAATACAATACAATACACAGAACAGAACAAATCCTCAATACGGTATAAAAATAGCAATTTTAGAAGTATGGAGAAGAATTTAACAGTAGATTATATCACATAAAAAGATTAGGATATATTTAGAGTCCTGGAGACCTCATCCATCAAGCGGCCTCCCCCATTTGGCCATTCCATGGCTGAAACAGCGCTGGGCCAGCCAATCTGATGAAAGGACCCCTCCTTCCCACGATTCCTGCAAACCTCCATCAGAGATGACTTTACCTTAGGCAGGCAAAACAACTTGACAGGTACGCCGTGGCACCAAGTGCCACATTTGAGTACCGAGAAGAGAAACAGAATAGGTGAGGGTTAGTATCCAATTATAACTATCATGTTACTTATGTTTTAGTGCTAATGACTAACAACAGAGATGCAGTCTGTACAGTTAATCAGTAGCTCTAGTCAGGATATGCTAAACTGAAGTAGTGAGTCTTCAGCCGGGATTTAAAAGCTGAGATTGAAGGGGCATCTCTTATCGTAGCAGACAGACCATTCCACAGTTTAGGGGCCCTGTAACTAAAAGCTTGACCTCCCATTGTTATTTTATTAATCCTTGGAATCATAAGCAGACCGGCATCTTGAGATCTTAATGTGCGCTCTGGTTTGTAAGTCATGATAAGTTCCAACAAGTAAGCCGGACCTTGGCCATTTAATGCTTTACATGTTAAAAGGAGGATTTTGAAATCTGCCCTAAACTTAAATGGGAGCTAGTGTAAGGATTTAAGAACTGGAGTTATGTGTTTGTATTTTCTTGTTCTTGTAATAATTCTTGCAGCTGCATTTTGGATTAACTGGAGGCTGTATAGAGAACAGTTTGAACATCCTGTGAACAGCGCATTGCAGTAGTCAATCCTACTAGAGATAAATGCATGAATTATTTTTTCAGAATCCTGTTTATTTAGAAAGCGCCTTAATTTCCTAACATTTTTAAGATGGAAGAAACATGATTTGGATAACTTTGTAATATGCGCTTTAAATGACATGCTAGAGTCAAAGATAACTCCTAGATTGCGGGCTGATTCAGTAAAATTAATGGGGATTCCAACTGAGTTAAATGATGACAAAATATTGTTATGATCAGCGTCATTCCATCCAACAAATAACATCTCTGTTTTATCTGTGTGTAAAGACAAGTAGTTTTCATTCATCCACTCCTTTAATTCATTAACACAACTAAATAAAGACAACATTGGAGAAACTTCATTTGATTTAAACGAAAGGTATAACTGGGTGTCATCTGCATACGAGTGAAAATTAACATTATGTTTCCTAATGAGAGATCCCAGGAAGCATGTAAAGTGAAAATAATAAAGGTCCCAGTACTGAGCCCTGCAGGACACCATATTGAACTTCTGTGTATAATGATGGAGTACTGTCAGCTGTGGCATGTGGCTGGGGGTGGCACCCAGCCGGGACGCCCAGGAAGACAGGAGGAGGGCTCATGCCTCCTCCAGACCACGAGGGGGCGACCACCCTGGTTTCTTTGGGGGCCACGGGTACAGAGCTGGGAAGCTCAACCCTGTAGGGGCCCGTGGTCACCGCCAGGGGGCGCCCCAGTGCCTGGAGAGCCCTGGACATCAGCACTTCTGCCACACCCGGAAGTGCTGGGGGGAAGAAGACTGGGGACACAGCCAGCACTTCCGTCACACAGGGGAGTGTCCGCGGAGGAGTGTCGGGAAGCACCTGGAGCCCATCCGGGCGTGTATAAAAGGGGCCGCCTCCCTGCAAACGATGACTGGAGGTGGACGTAAGTCTTGGAGGCGAGGAGTGGAGGTGGCCTGAAGGAAGCAGGCACTGGAAGGAGAGGCGTGGACTTTGGGGGATTGGTGCTGGAGGCACTGGGTTTGTGCACTGAGCTGTAAATATTGTAAATAATAAGCGTGTGTTGGGTGACGTAACGATGTCCATTTGTCTGTGTCCGGGCTGCTTCTCACATAGCACATTTCTGTACATATTGGAATCGATTTGATAAATAAGAACTAAACCAAACGAGCATGGTACCTGTAAGCCCAACATAATTTTCTAGTCTGTGCAGTAAAATAGAATAGTCAAATGCTGCACTTAAGTCCATCCATCCATCCATTTTCCAACCCGCTGAATCCGAACACAGGGTCACGGGGGTCTGCTGGAGCCAATCCCAGGGCACAAGCCTGGAACCAATCCCGGGCAGGGTGCCAACCCACCGCAGGACACACACAAACACACCCACACACCAGGGCCAATTTAGAATCGCCAGTCCACCTAACCTGCATGTCTTTGGACTGTGGGAGGAAACCCACGCAGACACGGGGAGAACATGCAAACTCCACGCAGGGAGGACCCGGGAAGCGAACCTGGGTCTCCTAACTGCGAGGCAGCAGCACTACCATTGCACCACCGTGCCGCCCTTGCACTTAAGTCCAACAACATAATTACAGTGGAGTTTCCTTCATCAGAGGATATCAGAATGTCATTTACAACTTGTGTTAGTGCCGTTTCTGTATTATGACCAGTGCGGAAACTAGATTGGAATTTCTCATATAAATTGTAATGCGTAAGGTTTGACTGAAGCTGACTGGCAACTACTTTTTCTAGTATTTTAGAGAGAAACAGTAAATTTGAAATAGGCCTATAATTATTTAGTATGTGTGGGTCTAGGTCTGACTTTTAAGTAATGGTTTAATGACTGACACTTTTAGTGCATCAGGTACTGTGCCATGCAATAATGAACTATTGATAATGTTTAGAATAGGCGCTGCAAGAACATCTATTGCACTTTTTACTAGTTTTGTTGGCACTGAATCTAGGGAACAAGTAGTGGGCTTCATTTTAGAAATTAAAGTTAAGACTTCCTGCTCAGTTACAGGATTAAAATTATTAAAGTGCTGAATGCAATGTGAGACAGGGCCTGCTAAGCTAGTATGCAGTTTGTAGTGTGATGCAGAGATCTGGGATCTTATATTTTTAATTTTCTCATTGAAGAAGTTCATAAAGTCTGTACTGCTAATATCTGTTGGTATTTTGCACTGTTGATCTGAATTTCCATTTGTTAATTTAGCCACTGTTCTAAACAGTACCCAAGGATTTTTATTATTGCTATTATTGTAGAATAGTATTCTGAGCGAGCTTTAAAGAGTGCTTTTTTATATTTATTAACACTCTCTGTCCATGCAATTTGAAAGACATTGTTGTTCTCCATCTGCGCTCCAGTTTGCTATGCTCTAATTTAAGAGCTTGAGTGTTTTCATTAAACCAGGGAGAGTTTCTATGTGCTTTGATCACTTTTGTTTTAAGGGGAGCCACTGTGTCCAGAGCATTTCTTAAGGTCACATTATAATGTGATGTTAGCTGATCTAAATTGTTTTCCACGTTTACATTTGATGTTAACTGATCTAAATGGTTTTCCTCAATTACACTCGACTTACTCAAAGTATCCATAAATTTTGAAGCAGAATTATAATCTAGATGTCTCACTGTTTTTGTTTTAATCTGTGAGTGTGTTGGCAAGGGCAGGACTAAATCAAATGTAATTAAGTAGTGATCGGAAAAAACTTAATTTAATGGAGTAATATTTAAATTTTGAATTTAAACTTTGTAAGTTATAATTAAATCTAATGTGTGGTTATGATTATGAGTTGGACATTCTGATAAAATCCTACTGAATTAAACAAATAAGTAAAACATTTGCTAAAAGTGTCAGTTTCCACATCAATGTGTACATTAAAATCCCCCATCAGTACTACGTGATCATAATTTATAGCCAAATCAGATAGAAGGTTGCTAAATTCAGTCATGAATAATGAATCTGGCCCTGGTGGTCTGTAGACTAGCACTATAATTGTGTTGGAATCTGTTATACTATTTAAAATGAATGCCTCAAAGGATGTAAAGTTGCCTAAATTTTTAGAAGTGATTTGCATTTTGCTACAGTGAATTATTCCAAGTCCTCCTCCTTGACCATAATCTCTAGACTTATGAAGGAACGAGTAGCCATTTGGTGACACCTCAGCTAGAGGGACAGTGTCACATTTACTAAGCCAGGTTTCAGTGAGAAGACACAGATCAGATTTTGTACTTAATATAATGTCATTTACCAAAACAGCTTTACTGCCAAGAGAGTAAATGTTCAATAAGCAGCATTTAAAACTGCATGGTTCATTCTGAACTGGTGATGTATTTTTTGTTTTAATTTGAAGGAAATTTCTATTATAGATGCCCCTGGTGGAGGGTCTGGTTTTATCCCTTGGTCTAATTATACACCTTATGTTTTGGTTATCAATTAATTTAAGGTTTGTATCAAGACTAAATTTACTGGATGCCCCACGACAGGGATTTTGGGTAACAGCTTCAGGATAGTAACAGGTGGGGATAAACAACAGCCTGTGATTTAAGATCACATGACTGCGGCCTAGATGGTGCTCTAATCAATTAACCAGGCAGTTTTGCTGCCATATTTTGGGATAATACATAAGATCCCCACCAGTTAGGATGAAGACCATCTCTTTTGAAAAATCCAGGCGTTTCCCAAAAATCATCCTAATTGTTCACAAACGCTATGCTTTTATTTGCACACCAGGTTTCTAGCCAGCAGTGAAGGGAATGCAATCTGCTATAAATCACATCCCCTCTATATAATCTTGTTAAGGGGCCAGATACAACTAAATTCTGACATTTTCTTTTAGCTTTGATGCATAGTGAGATGAAGTTCCTCTTTAATACCTCAGATTGCTGTGAATAAATATCATTAGTGCCGACATGCAGCAATAAGATAGATACTTCATCGTCGGTGACACGGTCCAATGCGGCCACTATGCCAGAAATCTTGGCCCCTGCAAGGCATTTAACATTAACTGCTGGTTTAACATAGTTTGGAATTCTAACATTCCGCACTATGGAATCGCCAATTATGAGCACTTTCTTATTCTCAGTTTCCACAGGTGTGTTGCGGAGTGCTGAGAATCTGTTCTGGGTCTGAATTGGTGACCTGAGTGCTGGGGGACTAAATTTTGGCTTCTTAGACCCCCGTCTTACTGTTACCCACTCGCCCTGTGGCTGAATTGGTGCTGCTGACTTCGGCCGCACACTGATTACAGTGGGACCAGGAGAGACTGACTCCGAATCAGAAGTAGCCTAATTGTCTAAACAAACCGAGTCAATTCAAATTTCGGTTTGCCTAATTGCTATCAGATTCCTAACGCGGTCCTCAAATTCTCGTATTTTCCCGACCAACTCTAAATTAACTAAACAACCAATAGTGCTTTTAACCCAAGTCCTCACTTCCTCATACATATCATGTAAAATCCTCACATACTTCTCAGGTACTCCCTTCTCTTTCATGCACCTCCAGACCTTTTCATGTGGCACTCAACCATAATCCTTCTCCAATCAATTAACACCATATGCAAACCATTCTGTTTTTCTCAATGCTTTTTTATGAGCTGTCTCAATGCAGAGTGTTCCTCTTGCTAACATAAAACAAAACTGATCCTCTCCTGTGTTGGTCTCACTTCCCTAAGCCTTCTCGCTATAATCCTTTCTCAAATTTTTCATTGTGTAGACATCAGCTTTATCTCTCTACAGCTTCCGCAATCCTGAATGTCAACCTCCTTATAAATGGGCACAATCATACTGTTTATCCACTCTTCTTGTATCCTCTCCTGTTTATAGATCTTCTGCATTAGATGCAATAACGCACCTACTCTCCCATCTCCTAAACATTTCCACACTACTACTATTATTTCATCCATTAATACTGAATTCATTTTTCTTGGTACTAGTTCATCATTTGGGACTCTATCCCCAATACAACCCTTGGATTTTCTTCATTCATTTCTTCATTGGATTTTCATCGTTAACAGCCTATTGACATAATTACAATAATTTTTAAAAAGCAAAAAGCCCATTTTAATGCCGCTTCAGCAGCACAAAT
This sequence comes from Erpetoichthys calabaricus, assembly GCF_900747795.2. Taxonomy (NCBI): domain Eukaryota; kingdom Metazoa; phylum Chordata; class Cladistia; order Polypteriformes; family Polypteridae; genus Erpetoichthys; species Erpetoichthys calabaricus. Next base: position 146,409,933 of record NC_041396.2, read on the forward strand.
AGTATAGGAGTGTGCCAAGTCTAAATACTGAGACCTGCATGTAGATCATTTCAGAATTTGGAGCACTTATACTTGGAATTTTTAGAAGCCACACATCTTGTGGTCAAAGTGGATGCTGTGATGTAAAACCAATAATAAGTTCTGCAGGGTAAAGTTGCATCCAGTATGAATTCTGTTTTTGCATTTATGTAAAGTAACGAGTAACTTTAAATTGGCCTCAATGCAAGTGCTCAATGGACTGCAACACTGTCCTCAGCTGTTTCCTGCCTTTTGCCCAGTTGTTCCAGGATAGGCACCCTGTATGAATTACTGTAAATATACTGCATTAATGTGTATAGCCTTCTAAGTGTGTCCATTTTTTGATATATGAAATAAGCTACTAATTATTAAATTATACCTGCTTAAAAATCATAAAAATAACCACAGCTTGCCCAAAAACATCAGCCTCATTTTCAATATTCTAAAAATTTAAAATTTATGTGCTATACTGTATGTACAAAAGTGATAATTATTTTTTATTTTCCATAAAAAATGTAATCATGCTGTAATGTTATATAACCATTTTTACTCATTCTTTTTATAGTAACAGTCTGTAGTGAGCTGACCTGAAATGATAAGTTGCCAGGCAGTTATCAAGTCTGCACAGAATGTTTCTTTATCACAAGGCACAATCACACAATTTGTTTATACTCCCTGATTGTTGTGTTGGTACTTTCTGTTATTGTATTGTGAACTTTCTGCTTATTGATTTGTTGAGCTAAAAACTTAGTAGCCTTCTCTCCTTATTCATAATAATGATGTTGCGATTTAAAAATAAGCAGTTCAGTTTCTCTTGTCGACAAGAAATTAATGTCTGATTGTAAAAAATAGTGTTTTCTTATGGAGAAGCTCATTAGGATATCTGGCATATTCATGATCTATTCTGGAAATCTCTGTAATCATTTCTGACATCTTCCTAGTCTCTAGTTTATTTTTATGAGAGAAATACTTTATGAACTAATTTGTCTGCAGTGGGTTGGCACCCTGCCCGGGATTGGTTCCTGCCTTGTGCCCTGTGTTGGCTGGGATTGGCTCCAGCAGACCCCCATGACCCTGTGTTCGGATTCAGCGGGTTGGAAAATGGATGGATGGATGGATTCCTGAAAAAACTTTTTCTCTAATAAACAACCAATTTAATTGGATATGCAACTAATAAGCCAAGGAGTGCAAATCATTCGTGAAAGCTGAGTTTTGTAAGGATTGTGTTTCTTTTTGTTGGAATGTCTGGTTTTCATGAATTATTTTGCTACTGTCTTAAGACTTCTCATTTTTGGATTTTGTATTGGGTCTTTGTTTTGCTTTGGTGGCAGCTCCATTCATAACAATATTCTTTTGAATTTGGATATACATCTATGTTTGGATCTGATAGACTGCAATCCAGAATTAACTTCTTTAATTATCATTAATTTTTTCAATGGTATAGTTGCTGTAGTTGAGGACCTATTTAAGTCTGGATTTAGAACACAGTGAAAGTCTCCAGCCATTGTAATTTTATTAGTACTCATATTAGTAATCTATGCAAATATATTTTTACATACAGCATATTTACCAGAATTACTTTAAAGCTGAATAAATTCCCAATCAGCATAAAGCCTTGCAGTATCAGATACTACAGCTGTTGCTGCAAGTGGGATTGTTTAATGGATTTAAATTTCTACACCTCTGGTTTTCTTGTAGTTAGAATGAAAAATTTGCCCAATTTAGTCCCTTCCAGTCTCCTGGAAAAACATTATATTGGCCTTTAAGCCTGTAAGATGGGATAATACTTTTTTTTTCTCGTTAGGTTGTGATTGAGACCTTTGACATTCTCACTTACATACTTCAGTGACTGATTAGTGATATAATGCTTCTAAACGTGAGAGGACAATTTGTGAACTTAAGTAAAAGCAGTGAGCTATTTCAGCTTTAGCACCAATTTCAAATGTTTATTTCTGTGTAAAGTGGTTAATAAGCTACCACATCTATTGATACCTACAACTGTGGGGGTAAAAGAAATGCAGGAATAATAATTTGCTCTGTTTTCCTGTCCAGCCCACCCCCATCTTTTCTCCCCATGTGAGGCTAAGACCAAATATCATACAATCCCAGTTCTCTGACAAACCAAGAGAAAGAGCATGCCCAAACTAGGAAGAAACCCTCTGGCAGCTGTGAGGTAAATAGTAAACTGAGATATTAGCAGTTAAGAGCCCACCGATCCTAGTAATATGCGTAATATAGTACAGGTGAATAAATATTGGACAATCAACTAAAAATAGAAAAAAGGTTGTATTTAGGTAGTTGAGGATTATATTTCAAAAGACATATTAAAATACATTATATAGTTTGTTTATATTTATATGCTGTAATTGTGACTTTTATAGTGTTATCAAAAACAGCTGAAATGAAAGTAATGTAATGCACACATATACATGGATGTGCATATAAAACTACAGGCACAATTCTGCACTTCTCTGTTACTAATGTATGCTCTCATTTTTTATTAATTAATGGCTACATGCATACTTAATAAAATTACTGTGTAATATATGAACTATTAACACTATACAAATTCTCATTATTCTATAATATACAGTATGTATAATATTATATCAAAGCCTTATAATATGGAACAAAAGATTCAAATATTATGCGTTGAGATGAAAAGAAAAATAATAATAGTATCCCAAAAAAAGGCAGAATAGCAACAAACACATGTTTAATTGGAACTGGTGCAAGTTGTAACCACAGAAAGATACACCTAAAGACATAGGATTGACCATCACATTCTACTTTAAGAAACAGAAGACTATATTTGATTAAAGCTCTATGTAGATGGTGTTTAATGCTGTTGAATGCAGCCTGTTTTGCATCAGTTATTGCAGAGAAATTTGGGAATATAAGGATTAGGCTGTTTTCAAATATAATCTCCCCTTCTGTCTCAGGTGGAATATCAAGTTTTGTATATCCTGTAGTTTATTGAATTTAACTATTAAACTTCTAGGCTTTAAAGGATTCAATCTGTGCAGGCGATAAGAAGTTAACATCTGGTTGTCGGCATTAAAGACCCTTTCCAAATATTTTATAAAAAAAATTTGCTACAAATTTCCCTGAGTTGGGAATTTATCATTTTTTGGGTAGTCCTTCAATTTTGATGTTTCTCCTTCTACATCTATCTTCAGACGCCACAAGTTTCTTATGAAACTTTTCTCATGTGACATTCTATTTCTAGGTCAGCTATTCTTTTATCGTCAGTAGATGTCATTTGCTGTACTTCCTCAATGCGATTTATTCTCACATTTGCTATTTTTTTCTTTATTTTTTGGTCGATTTTTTCTGGATTTTCTTTCAAAGTAACATCAAAATGATTGCTTAAAAGTACATCCAGATCCTTCATGTATTGGTTCAGTTCATCTATTCTACTGACTATTCTACTGTGTGTTCTTTTTATATCCACCCTGAGTTTGATAATTAATGACTTCAGCTCGATAGCCTCAATGTCGTTTTCTGTACTGTGCTCTGACACTGTTACATAGCTAGGTGGTGCTGAGGTGCTGGAAGTAGAGTGGTTGTTTGTAATGGTTCCTGGTGGATACAAGACCTTTGGGTTTCCTGCACATAAGCCCCACATTTTCACTGCCAGCTTCATTCTCACAATCACTGGAGGCTGGACTGGATGCTTCACTGAGAAATCTCTGCTGATCAGGGCCTTCACCTATCAACTGAACCTCAATCTGCGATAGACTGTACCATGAAACGTTGTGCTGTTTGACTCTGAACTTGATGCCAACTTACACTTCGGCAGATCTTGAATTATTTTTTCACTTTCTTTGAGGTTTTTCTCTCCCTTTGGATCCTTCTTTTTCTTTTAAGCATTCTCTTGGGCACTAACACTTAAATGAGTAAAATACTGAATATCTCAAATATTAAAAAATTGAAATTAAACTCTGCTGCCATTGGAGCCCTGTCTTAGGTTTGTTTAAACATCCCATTCCCACCATAGATTCCCATTTTCAATTCCATGATTGAATTACTTGTCTTTTTTCCTAGTCTATTCCACTTTTAATGTAGCCTCCTTAGTTGTTTTATGAAATATCAACAAGTACAGCAGCATTTTTCACTGAAACTCATGCTTAACGTGCCCCAACAATAAGAACTTTTTAAACCATTAAGATTTATTTTCCAAGCAACCAGCATCTTTATACCTAATGGTTCATCAGGATAGATAATTAGAATGTGTTCACAAGACTTAATCATAAAGAAATACACTAGAACTTATACTTCAAATTTTACTAATACTATTTATATTACCTCATCAGTTTACAAAACCTGGGTTAATTTGAATATATAATTAATTTTCTTCATATTATTTTCAGTAAAGTGCATTTAAAAAAAAAAATGGAAATAAGAAATTACTTTTAGCACTACCTCTTTTATATAAATATTAAGTGAACCCTATACAGTGTTATACTGATGTGCATTATTTAGATTCAAAGTTAATATATATATTAAAAAAATCCATAAAAAAGTGAAGAGGAAAAGGTTTCAACACTGTGAATCAATCCTGCCAACTATGAAAACAAGCTCTAATTGCAGGTGTAAATTAAAATATTCAATTAAAGTTGTTTATTATAAATCTGTTTTTTAAAAAGGTTCCTCTAAAAGATGCATATTTGAATGGATATGCTGTTAATATTAAAATCATAATTAAACAATTTGTTATTCATTATGAAATCCTTTCATCATGCCATTTTAAAAGAAAGGAAACTGTGTGAAAACATGATCATTTAATAAACTCTGGACCTGAAACTTTCATTCCTGTTTTATTCAGGCACAACAAAATGAACTTATTCACATTTTAATGTGAAAATGATTGTTTTTCAAAGTGTTGGTTGTTTACATTTGTTCTTAAGGGTTTTCATATATTGGTGAGACTTTTCACTATCTGTTAGACTTCATTTTCTTATGTGGCCAACATTTTTATGTTGCAGAAGTGATAAGAACACAATGCAAGACTCTGTTTTAATAGGCAGAAATTCTGTTTACCACCTCAGACTGTGTACATACTGTGTACTCTGTGGTTAGTTGTACAGTTACAGGGGTAATGCTGCTGCCTTGTGGTAAAGATAGTGTAGTTTGTATCCCATGTGTACTCTGCATGTTCTCACTGTGCTTGTGTGGGGTTTCTTTGGGTGCTCTGGTTTCCTCCCACAGTCAGGTTAGGTGAACTGACTCCAGTTGTGGTGTGTTTGTGTTTACCCAGTGATGAACTGGTGCCCTGTCTAGGTAATATTCCTGCCTTCTGCCTGATAATTGCTGGCATAGGCTTTAGCTGCCCAGCAACCTTGCCCTGGATAATGGGTTACAAAAATGGATGGATTGAGAATATTCATTTTTGAATTTGCCTCAGTGACTATTTAGCTGCATGGCAGAAACTTTTATGATAAATTTTAGTCTTGTTAGGGGCACATTGACCCTTGCCTGGTGAATTTACTTACAACTGGAAATGTGTCTGTTTTTGATATAAATATTCAAGCAAACTCAGGGTTCTGACCTCAGAGGGACTGTCTGAGGGGGTGGGAATACCTGGAGAAGCTGGCTATAAAGCAGCCTGTGAACAGCAGGCAAAAGACATAGCACTTAAAGGCCACTTCAATCACACATGTCTCCTGGCTGCTGAAGCCCATTGGCTCTGAAGTATCTCTGCCAGCAGCCCTTGGATTGAACATTGGATTTGGGTCAGCTTGGAGAGAGCCAGGGAAACAGTGTGGCATACAGGTTAACACTGAAGAAGTTAATGGTCCTTTATAGAGCTACTTACAGCAACCGGTGTTAGAATATTGTAATGACACAGGAATGACAGAGACAGCAGAATGGGATTAGCCACTAAGTATACAATTTAAATATGGGATGCAAAAACAAATTTTTAACACCCGTAACTGGTAATGTAATTCTACTATATTTCATTTAAACCAGTATATACTGGTGAAAACTACAGGAAGGAAGCAATAATAAGTTATTAGATGTAAAAATATTAAATCTGGCATGTTTTGCAATAATAGAAAGGGGTTGTATTAAACAAAAAAATATGTGTTTTTCAGAAAGGTCCTTATTTCTAAATAAAATAAGAAGTACTGGTTTTAGCTACCTGTGATTCAGAGCAAAATAAAATTTATCTTTGTATAGAATGTCACCTTCAGGCGGATATTTGAGCATACATTTTTAAGGCTGGTGCTTTCCTATCACCAACCTGCTTTAACTGCCTTTTAAGACATGCGGGAGGGCCAGTGGTCTTATCCTAACTTGCGGTCACAGGGTTATCTCACCTGAATAAAGCGGAATATGAAAATAGATGTAGTACTGTGGCCTCCCAGCAATAGGATATAAAAAAAAATGTGTGGAAAACATGACCGTGTTTTGTGATAGGATGTGTAATGTTTATAAGCAGTATATATCCATAGCCACAAGCTGACATAATGATGATGTGAGCTGGTGTGCACAGCTTCTGGAGTGTAGGTTCAGAATGGTTTTGATCAGATACTGCAGTTGTTCTCTCCCATAAGGTCAGTGTAATGGTCAGGGTTGGTTCCAGCCTTACACTAAATGCCTCTAAGACCCCAGGTCCCTTTAGCCTGAATTAACTGGGTTCAGTAAATTTATATATACCATGTTTAAAGGTTGCACCTGTAACAAGAGAAACACTTTGCAGTATCAGCTAATGCTACATTTTTTTTGTATCTTTGCTGGGAAACTAGACAGTTCAAGCTCAAAAATACATGACAGGAAGGATGGTGTCCAGCAGTTTATTATAACCCTATTGCATTGGCTAGCTCATATGCTAAAAGCTATGAAGAGTTAAGAGTAACCCTTTAAAACAGAGGTGTGGTAAAGCTACAACACTCAAGAAAAATAAACAGAGATTTTACCTTTGTGTGGTAAGAAATTTCCTTTGTGTCAGCAAGTTAAGTCCCTCAGTATTACATCCTGTATGTAGGCTATTCAGTTCAAAATGATACATTCATGTGCCCTTGATCCTGTGTATACTTGCTAGTTTGCTAATGTTATATTTGCACTAGCCAGAAACACAGTTAACTAAACTGTATACTATTAAGATTTTGATAAATGGCCACTGGCGTTCATTTCTGACCCCATAGTGTCAGTGTGTATGAAGTGAACTTCTGCAGAACGTTCAATAATAATAACATGTCCTTGACTTTCAACTCTTATTTTGGGTAGCATGTGTGGCATGAAGATGGGATGCTTTTTGGGATGATGTGGTGGTGGACAGGGTTAGAGTATATGCTGTATAGTGGCGTGGTAATGTTGTATACTAAATGAAGTTTCATTAGCCATGAAAAACTGGTCAGAGGTACAAAAACAATTTCATATTAAGTTTAAAATACCTCAGCAAAATAGAAATTCCTTCATGTACTACTTTTTGCTCAAGTTGCTCAATAAATTTCAACCTCCTGGTAATGTAAAAAACATGTTTCTTGGATCATTGAGACATGTCAGACCATCAGAAAATATCTAAATAGTGAGGCAGGCTGTAGAGTGGAGCCCTCAGCATTCAGCATAACCTTAGTTATTATCATTAAAGATGCCAGACTGGTATGTAAGATAAGGTAAACAAACTGCAAGTATGAATGTATTTTTTTATTTCTTGTCTGAGTCAATCCAACCATTCATACTTCTTCTGCTCCTGTTAGGGGTTGCTACAGCGAATCATCTTTATCCAACTATTCATACTATCCTTTTAAATTTGTCACATCAATGCAATGTACCCATTATGTAAGGGATCACATTACATTTGTTGATACATTTGTATGATTCAATACATTAGCATGTCTTTATCTTGTTAAGCAAGATTCAAATTAAAAACTTGTAAAGAAAGAACATTTTTTTTTTAGTTTTGATACCCAGTCTTTGAAAAATGCTTTTCTCTTATTAGTCCTTTATAAATATATTTGTTTTCTAATTGCATAGAGTGATAATCCAGTAGTTTTATATTAGTGGAATCTTGTTTGGTTGTAGATCTTTAACAAATTCTGTATTTTAAATTGTGATTTATTTTGCTTAATCTACGTTGCTATAAAAAATGAAAATCACTGTCATGTTGAAAATGTGGCCAATCTAATATTTTAAATACTGTACCAATCCATCTTCAGAAGCAACCCGTTTATATATATATATATATATATATATATATATATATATATATATATATATATATATATATATATATATGTAAGCATTTAAATATTCTAGCTACTAACTGAAAGTTCAAAAGAATGTTTTACATAGCATTTGCTCTTTTGTCCTTGTCATTGTGTAAACTTGTAATTTTATGTTTGTGAGTACGCCTGAGTTAATCTCCTAAATGCTTTTGACAGTTATTTCTTTTCATCCAAGTAAACATAATATATATGCAAATGCAGGAATGCATATGGTTCATATAAACCTGATAACTATTTGAATTGAATTACATGAATACACATACATGATAACAAGTACTACAGCCTTTTGCTTAACATCCACTTTCAAAATCACTTTAGAATATGCAACACAAGCACAAAAACAGTTTTAAAAAGTTGCAAAGTCTTGCATAATAATAAATTTAAAACATACCTTATAACAGGCAACAAGGTGAGCGACACACTAATACTTATAAGCAAACTTGTCAAATTAATCTTTGACATCTTCGCTTATGGAGATCAAAGGCTCTGGAAAAAAAGACTAGAAAGCATTTATCTCAGAACATTGTGAATTTTGTTTCGCTATATATAATGCTGTAATTATCAGCATTTTGTATTTACCATATTATATAACATTTTAAACCACAGTTTTCCTTGTGAAATGTTAAGTTTGAAATGAATGCATATAAAAGCTTACTGGTAAAGTTTCAATTTAAAAGTGAGTTCCCATCTGTGGCAATGAGTATCATGGTCAGGAACTAATTGAAACCTTTTTAGTGCAGGCAGATGAGCCCTTGAGCTCAAGAGATAATCTTGTGAAGATACAGAACTGCACTGGGAAGGGCCCTCCTGTGGCTATACTAGCAGTCCTTAATATTTTAACGATTAGTGAGGAAACAGAGAAATTCCTGTATAGAACTTACTTGGGAATGTGTTACAATCAACATATTGTTCAGGTCAAAAACAATGTAGTTTGACTTACACCCCAGATATGTCTTATGACTGATGTTGCATTGCATTCAAAACACTGAAGTAAGTCATTTTTCTAATATTAAAGTGCCAGTAGTTATCTTTAATAATAATCTAAAAAACACATCCAAGATATTGTGATAATCTTACTTGCTTTTGCAAGCAAGTCTAAAAAGTCCCATTTGGTGTTTATAAAAAGAATCTGTTACATAAACTAAATATTGTCTGGGTGCTGGGTGTAAAGGTAACACCTAAAAAATAATAAAACAAATTTGTCCTATTTCTTGCCTGCTTTGCTTTCCTTTTCTCTGCTATCCCTGTCACTTCTTTACTTTGTTAGGGTCCCAGTGTGGTAAAAGGATGGCAGTAATGAGAATTGTTCAGGAGGAATTCATTTATTTTCTACAGCTGTAGGCGAGGATAAAAACCCTCTGAGACAGAGGATCTGTAAATTGCGAAGTTTACCCTCAGACAGTGATCACAGGAGACAAAGTTCATACCACAACATAGCAGCCACACTCTGACTTTAAAATATTCGTGGGTTTTATGTGCTCTCTGGCTGACTTGTAAGGTTAAGGTACCAGTATAGGTGATAACAAGAATGCCTAACATATCAGTTTCCAAATATACATTTGAAAAGTAAGCCTGAGTACATTTATTGTGTACTGTACTGAAATAATATCTACTTAAAAAAACATATACATCATGAATAAAATGAATACATATAATTTGGTTTATAAAAAAATACAACCTATTGCATTATTTCACTTCTCTCTATTTCTTATCCAAACGCTTAAATCTTACCCCTCTCACTCAGCTCTTTATGAATGTGCCTGGTGCTTTCACAGTAATGATACAATGTAAAGATATTACTTTTTAATAAATCCAAGATTTTTCACTGGCATGCTTGCTAATTGAGTGATGATGTTTGGTAATTATTTGTTTTTAATTTATCTTTACAAAAATTTACAACACTAATATGCTCCTATACCACATTCTTTGTGTAATTTAACAAGTCAGCACTCATTAATGTTTTTGCAATCCCCAGTTTTTCTAGTCTGATGTGCATATTCACATTTTTTATACCTTTTTTTTTCTTATGAACCACCAAGTCTGGTACAATTTTCAAATACCCTTTTGAGCATTAACACCCGATCATCTTCAAATCTTCCAGTACACCTTGCAAGGGGCCAGGACCGGACATTAGTGACATGCAATCACATTCACACAGCTGATTCTGTGTTCAGAGACTGTCTTTGTAACTGCCTGCCAAAGGTGACAGAACAACATCCATATAGTACAGCAAGGTGTACTTTTACAGTCAACTTGTCATGTGAGTTACTTGCATGCCTTCTTGGCATGTTGGTCCAAAAAATGATCATGAAATATTTGGAAAAGCACAACACAGATTAAAAGGCATTTCCTTTGAATGTGAAACTTTAAGTCTTAAAACATAGATAAAAAGCTTTATTTAATAGTATTTAATAAAGGGTAATATCTTATTAAAGTTTGATTTGATGTCTAATGATCTTATTAAGCTCATTCTGATGGATTTTGCTGTTATTTGAAAAAAAAAATTGGGGATTGGGAATTCTTAATTTATTCCATTTAAAATAATGGTAATTAGGTATGCATGTTATGAAATTTCACCTTACACTCTTAAAAAGAAAGGTGTCAGAGTGGCTGTTCGAAGTGATGCATTAGAAGAACCCTTTTTTGGTTCTCAAAAGATCTATCCACATAAAGGTTTGTAAGGGTTGAATTTGAATCCTGGTCCAATGTGCACCTAGCATGTCTCATATCCTTCTGAGGTTATGCTTAAAAGCTGATGCTGTTATTTTATTATTCACTATGATAAATGCATTTCTTGTTATTTTATATAGCCCCTTAAGAGAAAATGTTTCATTTTATGGCATAGTCATTTTTCTATATTTCAGCTTAGTGCCAAGTTTCCTGTTTTTGAACCCAGCTGAATCATAAAAAAATACACCTTCAACTTTGTCATGTCCCGTTAGCAACTAGCTGTAACCAATCATGTTAAACTTTTTCTATTTATGTAATGAATTCCTTTTTTGAGTAGTTACCTAATCAATGGATTGTATAAATATAGCACAGATGACACTTTTTTCTTTGCAAAAACACTAACAAAAGTTTTTGCCTCTTGCAAGATTTAGATAAAGAATAATGACTGACACTTTCTCCTGCCTGTGTTTTATTGCTTAAATCAGGGCATTCCTGTGGGGGGTGTCTGTTTCAAATTAATTCTCTTGCACAGGTTCCATAAAGAACTTTAATTTCTTTAGATCCATAACAGGTATCATACAGTAAATAACCATGAATAGATGGTAACAGAATTATGAAATAGCAACAAGTCATGATTTTAAAAGGACTCTTGCTGCATACAATAACACTTTATCAGATTACGAAAACCTGGACTTAGCTTGTTATTGTTAGTGTCCTTCTAGGCAGCCTACAATATATTAAAGATTTCTTTTTTTCTACATGTTATGTAGTTTTTTCAAAGCATTAAGAACCAATTTCATATGCAAAGAACACTTCCCAGAATGAAATGTTGCTTTGTTAAGCAATAGTTCTATGAGGAACCACACAACCCAATAAAGAACCATTAAATGCAAGAACTATTATTTTTAAGAGTGTACAAAGAGGTTTTCAGGAATGTTTTGATTCATAAACCAGGTGAAGCCTGTATTTTGACATTTTTACTTTGCTTCCTATGCCTGATGATTTTCTTTTGAAGGGAAACATTATTTTAACTGTTTCCTTCACCCTGGCATCATTGTAAAGAGTGTGAAGGGGATAATCAATTTTCAGTAAACTGTCAGACAAATGCCCACAATGTACATTTGAAATTAAGGTTAAGTGAACTGAATGTCCTGTCCTGGGTTATTTCTTGTCTTGTCCCCAACCTTTGTGACCATGAACTGGAAAAGGCCTACATAGGTGAGTGAATTGAAAGAGATATTTGTGTAATTTTATTTAATATGGAAATGGAAAAATTATTTAGCAACTATAAGAGATTTGCTAGAAAAAGGAAGATGAACTTCAAAACCAATAAAAACTATTTTTGCATTTTAATATAACTCATATCCTTGTATACATTTCTGTAACATGCTAAATGTGCCTAAAAAATGGAAATACCACATTATTCATGTAACTTGAAGAGTTACTGGTGCTATTAATAAAAAATATTTTATCAAACAAGCAAGGGATGCCTGGAAATATTTAACATGCTGTTGCACTATTAAAAGAAAGATGTTGTAATATAGCAGACTCTGCTTCAGAAAGTGCCCCTTCTCCATTTTAGAGCCAAAGGTCTCTCTCCATGTAACTAAGTACTTACTTAGTGCTTATGATAGATTCGATTGCATGCCTCAATAATTAAATACATTCTTTATACTTTATTACTCTTTATTATTTTATATTAGTCCATATTGTATTTTTCCTACTAACAGAATATTAAAAATACAAAATGGTCTGTAATTGAAGATACTGTATGTCAGTAAAATACAAAATCTCATTATAAAATTTGAGAACTCTGGCCTGGTACCCAGACCTGGGGCCTCATGTATAACGCCGTGTGTAGAACTCACACTATAACATGGCGTAAGCACAAAAGCAGGATTGTGCGTACGCACAGAAAAATCCAGATGCAGGAATCTGTGCGCACGCATACTTTCACGTTCTTCCACTACATAAATCCCGATCGGCGTGAAAAGTAACGCACGTGCACGCGCCTTCTGTCCCGCCCCAACTCCTCCCAGAATTACGCCTCTTTCAATATGCAAATCAATATAAATAGCCTTCTGTGAAAAGACAATGGGAAAAGCACGGGGGAAATATAAGAATTTCAGCGAATACCAAGTGGAGGAAAAGGAAAAACGTACTATTTATTGGTTTAAACAGTGGTATAATCAACAAAAGAAAGTTGATTGAGTGACAGAGTGTTGGAGAAACTCGAAGGCTCAACTTCACAAAGTCGCACAGTGCCCGAAATAAAAAAGAAATCACATATCAAAGTCGCCGTGAAAAGGCGAGTCGTAGCCCACCGTCTGAGTGTCATATGAAAGCTTATTAGGGTACAGACAAAAAAAAGGCACACAGTGGGAAAAAACCACGAAATGTCAACTTTAATCTCGAAATTTCACGTAGTTTATTTTGCCATTAAAGTAGAACATCATAAACTTCATCTTAAAATCGTTTATTTTACTAGTTTCTCAAGTAGCACGTTAAATTCTTTGTTCTGTATTTGATCTTCTATGTGCTCTATGTATGTGAATCACTACGTGCTTCCGTTGTTTCTCTTTCTCTGACAGGACACAGAATCCATTACATTCGTGATATTACAGCTCTCTGAATAATTAAAATACTGACATGTATACGTGATATCATTTTCATGATGATAGGAATGAAAGCATGTTATTAAACATGGGAACACGGTGGCGCAGTGATTGTTCATATCTCACGCAAGAGGCTTGCTGCGCCATGTGCGACCTTCGATGAAATAATTTATTACAGAAGTTCTGTCTCTTTCAAACGTACTAACCTCCAATTCCTGTCCTTACTTTTCTTTCTCCAAATGACCAATCGCCACACAATCAGCTCTGTAATAGACGTTAAGCCATCTGTAAGCTTAGAACGCCGATTCTTCAAAACTTTTAAGGAACATCGAAATATCTTCGTAGTACATGTTTAATTATTCTATCCGTCTATCTTTCCAGTGTCGCGTCAGCGCAAGAATACAACGCAATGCAGGAACAATCCCTGAGCTAGCTAGCGCTGCGGCACCGTGTCCTCACATGTTTAATTATTAACAATACAGATTATTTAAATGAAGTTAAAGTTTTAGCTGTATAATATAATCAACATATTTTGCTGCATTTCATCTTAAAAATGAATACCGTCATCATATGTAAATACGCACTTTATAAAGTGGCGCAGGTTGTGCAATATTATAACTGTAGTGCAAGTTTACAGTGAGGTGATTGTACTTATAAGTAAACAGTTATATAAGGAGCACTTGATGGACTGATTGAGTGCGTTTAGAGTTCTTGGGATGAAACCTTTTCTAAACCGCGAAGTCCGTACTGGGAAGTCTCTATAAAGCGTTTTGCCATGGCTCAGGCAGAGTCTGCTTCATGCTGTATACCGATATTTCAGCTGCTGCTGTGATTCCCCACTCAGATACAGTGATATAAATACTCCGAGTGGTGCAGTGAGAGTAATATGGAAAAAGATGATCTGCTGTGGCAACCCTTAACGGGAGCAGCTGAAAGAAGAAGAAGATGCAGTGAGAGTAACAATGCTAAAGCAGTTATGGTATTTGGAATACTATGGCTATTCCCTGGACCATTATATTGCTACAGGTTAATTACAATCAGATGCATTACACTAATAAACAATATGCAGTTAGTTTCAGTGTATTTATAAAGCAGCGTCAGGAATGTGGATCTAAGAAAGAAAGGTGATCACACAGGAACAGTAGCACTGCTTTGACGCTGGGTGCCGCCAGTCTGCAAAACCGATCGGAGAAATTGCGTACGCCAAGGTATGAGTTACCGTGGAAATGTGCGTGGCTTTACGCCAAGTTTAGGTTTTATACATCGCGATTTGAGCGTGGAAAGGTTTGTATGCAACATTTCTGTGCGTACGCACCGTTTATACATGAGGCCCCTGATGATTTTCACACAGATGTATGTGGTTACATTCAATGCCTAAAGTTCAGTTAATTTTGAACAACCCTGTGAAATACTCCATGGTGTATCTGTTCTTTGAAACTCTGATGAATAACAGAGCTTGGATTGTCTGTAACAAAGACTTAAAGGACAGCACAGGCCCTTTGATATTTCCCAATGACTGCAACATTGCAAAAATAACTTTATATGCAATTAGTTGAAGCCATACATTGTGAAGTCAGTAAAGCCTGACCACTGTGCAAACCATTTGCATCAACTTGACTTTGTTTTTGGTCAGACTTTATTAAAGTATTTATCCAAAGTTGAATCAGTGAGAGTATATGTTATTTATGCTCTCAAACATCATGGTGCAATAGACTGCACTTGTGTGTCAGTAATGGCACCACCAAGCTTATTAGAAATTGAATATGTAAAATACAAATCATACGATCAGTGCAGAGTTTAGTCCCTTTAGATGACATTGATGTGAATGCCCAGCTGTATTGCCCAACCTGACATTCTGATAAGGGAAAACTAATCAGGAGGAGTGACACTGGGGCATCGCATCAGTAGCAGATGCTAGGTTTACATACAAACGGTATATTCTAGGAATTCTAAAGTATGTTCTTGTATGTAATTTTCAATTGCTGTCAAATGTAGTTCATATTGCTACTGAATAGTTGTTCTAAGTGTTTCAAATATGACATTCACAAACTAACGTATTTACTTTTTTAATGTGAATAACACCACTTATATTTAAGTATGCAATGCACAAATTCAGAACCATAATGTACTTAGGCATTGGTCTGCCTAAGTTTTCCTCACAGTCTCTCCAGCTTTCTCAACGGCAGACTCATTTCCTTTTTGTATTATTATTGATAAACTATTATTTCTTTATCAACTGCCGAAAAGACCGCCACCATCTCTGCTGCATGTTCTTCTATTTAATGACAATTAAATGCATCTTTAACTTTTCAAAGCTGTCCCATAATGCAGCATACGTCACATCGGTTTCACGCTTAAGTAGCAATCTGATGATACTGTATCATCCTCTTTGCTTTTTGAAACCTTGATTGATGTTATCGAAAATCAGTTCTCAGGGCTGCTTAAATCTCACAAGTATGCACATAATTGAGGATTGCTAAAGCTCACCTTGACTTAATGGAAGTAAATGAATCTCAATTGAAAAATGAGGCTTATTTAAGTGAGGCGTACTTAGCTAAGTCTCAATTTCATAAGCACACTTTGTGGAATACCCCTCAGTTCTGCTTTTGATATTGATTACTGTTAGTTGTAAGTTTTCAGGAGGCCAGAGAACACATCTATGTATTGCATATGTTTATTTCATGTGACTGTGATGCAGAATTATTATTTTTTTGTTAATTTTGATTTTGTGCTTCCATATTAACTTATGATATTGATTTACTCTGCTGCTTTGCAATTTTTTCTTTTATTGACAGTTGAATGCTGGGTGTAGATCTTTCCTCATAACATTTCTAGAGCTCAATCGCCAAGGTAGTAAAGTTCAGAGGCTCCATTAATCAGGCCTTGAAACCCAAGTGTTACAAAGTATTGAAACAAAAGTTTTTCATATGTTAAATGTTACATTAAGATTTCATTTCTGGTCAGAAATGGCAACAAATTATTTTATCTAGACTGCGAAGTTCCAGTGCCTATAGCCATGACTACCACTTTCTTCTGGGACATCAGTAGTTTTCTACCAAGACAGACCAGCGCAAGTGAGGAGACAGTCAAGACTTTTAGCTCAAAAGTGTAACAGAAGCTTATTTACAACAAAAGAATTAAACACTTCATTAGGTAAGTATTTTTTAAAACAAACCAGTGTCTATAAAAACATTGGGTTCTCTAATAATAATAATAATAATTCTTTACATTTACATAGTGTTTTTCTCACTATTCAAAGTACTCTACACACAGGGAGAACCCGGGAAGTGAACCCACAATCTTCTTACTCCAAAACAGCAGCACTACCACTGCACCGCTGTATAAAAATAATACATACTGTGGCGAGCTGCTGGGGGTGGTACCCAGCCGGGACGCCTGGAAGGACCGGAAGAGGGAATACGCCTCCTCCAGACCATGAGAGGGCAGCTGCCCTGGTTGGTATGGGGACCACGGGAACAGAGCATGGAAGCTCAACCCTGTAGGGGCCCGTGGTCACCGCCAGGGGGTGCCCGGATGCCTGAAAAGCCCTGGATGTCAGCACTTCCCCCACTCCCGGAGGTGCTGGCGGAAGTACAACCAGGGATACCCGGAGTGCTTCCAGGTGCTCATGCGGCAATTCCACCACACCAGGAAGTGCCGCAGGAAGCTCATTGGGAGGCACCTGGAGCACGTCCGGGTGGTCATAAAAGGGGCCACCTCCCTTCATTCGTCAGCTGGAGTTGGGTGGAAGAGGACGGAGCTTGGAGGAGAGGAGTGGAGGCGGTCAGAGACAGAGAGGCATTATTGGAAGAGGCCTTGGCTGAGGGTGACTGGTGCAGGGGCACTAGGTTGTGCGGAGTTGTAAATAGGAATAATGTACAATAAATGTGTGTGTGGTTTGAAACCATCGGTGTCTGCCTGCCTTTATCCGGGCTGCTTTCCATAATACATACAATACTTACCTATATACATACATGAATAAATAAATACATAAATGAATAGTTTTAATATTCCACTGAATCCATTGAGAGGTATTCCCTTTTCCATTCTGCAGGAGATCATCAGTAATGACAGCTCCTGAGCTGCCACCTCAGCTGTTCAACACAACTTACCCTGGTGCTTTGCTCTTATCACGGATTCTGCTATGCTATGCATCTTCAAGTCAGCTTTATTTTGTGGCGGATCTTTATTTTCATCTGCTCTTTTTCTGAAATCAGCAGATTTGAACATAGCCACACCCAAGAAACTCAGCCATCAGTTCTGTTTCACTTAAGTACTGTCCTCTCCCCATTGAATACCTCTTGGCACAAATGATCTTTTCATGAGCTCCTTCGTTATTGTTTTAACCCTCTAAGCTCTAATATACCTCTAATGTGGCCACCTCAGCTCATTCTGGGATTTATGCTTTCACTCTCATCCTGTAATTAACTATACACATGTGATTGCATGCAGTTACATCTGATACACTTGTCTGAGGTAGCCAGTCCAGCAGGTAACTGCAATAAGGCTCATTAAAATAACTAATAATTAATTTAATAAAATACCCTCCGGACATGACTTATCACAAGACTACAATATACAGTATTTATCCATCCATCCATTTTCCAACCCGCTGAATCCGAACACAGGGTCACGGGGGTCTGCTGGAGCCAATCCCAGCCAACACAGGGCGCAAGGCAGGGAACCAATCCCGGGCAGGGCGCCAACCCACCGCAGGACACACACACACACACCCACACACCAAGCACACACTAGGGCCAATTTAGAATCGCCAATCGACCTAACCTGTGTCTTTGAACTGTGGGAGGAAACCGGAAACCCACGCAGACACGGGGAGAACATGCAAGCTCCATGCAGGGAGGACCCGGGAAGCGAACCCGGGTCTCCTAACTGCGAGGCAGCAGTGCTACCACTGCACCACCGTGCCGCCCCATACAGTATTTATTCTATTTTAAATTCAAAGTGGTGGCAGAGCAGTTATCTCTGGTGCACCTGAGCTCTGGATGCCTAGGACCAATTCTTGGCTTCATCACTTTATGATATTCTCCCTGATTCTGAGTTTTCAATAGTTGTTTTGTTTCTTTCAGCTACCCAAAGAGAAGCATGTTAGGTTCACTAGGACTCTAAATTAGTCCAAAATGACAGATAATAACAATATTTTAAAAATCTTTTACTTAAAATATTTAGGATAAAAACATTACTGTGAAAAGCAGGAACTTTGGCTGTAATTTGCAAATTCTGCAATGAACTACTTGCTAATGTGAATATGCCCCCCAAAACATCAGCATGTAAACCATCATTTTAATATAGCATAATTCTATGAGAGCTACAGGTTTCATTTTATTTCAAAAGAATCATTAACACCATACATTATAGGAAGAAGCACCTAATTAAAAAAAAGTTAATATATAGGTATATATTATATATATATTACTTTGGTTATATTCTTGAATAAAATCGCACATGTTTATTTGATATTTGGGCTAAAGTCTTCACACATTATACACTTCACTTCATTATTAGTATAATATGGAAAAAGTTTCAGCTTTAGTAATGTGTTCAGCAAATCTTGCCAACAAGACTTGAGCTGGGAGAACATTTTCCCCGAGTTGAGCTGCAGCGGTGGGGGGATGGGATAGCAGGCTGCTTGCTGCTTGTGCTGATCGACACATTTGCAAAACAAAAGACGCTGATGGAGAAGTACAAAGGAATTTAATTTGGCCCGAGATTACGACTTTTTTCATAGGCTTCAGGAATTCTAGTGTTAAAGGCTTATGATTTTATACAGCTGAAACCTTCATGTGCAATTTACTACAGCTTTAACAAATTCTGCTCATGGAGTTGTGAAAAGATGCATATTTCTGAGCCCTCTGTCATAAGCCAATTTTTTAATATTATCCAACAATTAGCTGACAACTACAACTTTTTAAGACAATTATGGCATTTCGTACAGTTTCATTTAAATATCACAAATTATGCATTTAAAACATGGGTTGGAATTGAAATGAAGATATGAAGGTTGTTGAATTATACTGTTAAACTTGTTTCTTCAACATACAGTCGTAACATATGAATAAAGTGAGAGACTCAAATTATAAAATAAGGTGTTATTTATTCCGTTATTTTCGGAAAGAATCACATAAGGGGTCAATCAACAATTGGAGAACATAAAGTAGCAAAACACAAGGAGGAGGAGGTTAGGAGTACACGCTGATACAGCGCATTGACACACCCACGACACGACAGACCAGCTCAGGATCCAGATTAGCACCTGAGTGCAGCCATGCAATGGGTGACACCTCAAACCACAAGATATATTTAAAAAAAGACCTTGCCACTGTCATGTAGTAATATTTACGACAGTAGTTTTATCGTAAAGGAAGGGGGTAGCGTGTATGTTTTTTGTATGTGCGGTATTCAATAAAAGGTTCCTGTGTTCAAGATACTTACCTCCGACTGGAAATTCAATGTTATGACATGGTGTCAGAAGTGTCTAAATGTGCATGACCCTCCATTAACGGAATTATAATAAAGAAGCAGAAGAAGAAAGTAAAAAAAAAATTCATGGCAAAGTTTAACCGAACTTTTCCTTTGACAAGCCGACAGAATGGCTGGAATGGAAGCAGCACTTTCAGAGATTCAGGACGGTTACTAAGCTTGACAAAGATGACGGAGATGTGCAGGTCAGTTGTTTAATTTACACGATGGGCAGTGAAGCAGAAAATATTTTCTGGTTATTCTTGTTTGCAGAGGAGAGAGAAAAAAAGGACTTTGGCGTACTGCTACAAAAGTTTGATGCATACTTTTGTCCAAAACACAACATAATTCAAGAGCATGCCTAATTTCATCAGAGAATGCAGAGGCAGGGCGAGAAGGCTGAGACTTTTATTCAAGCCCTTTTATGATTTATCAGAGCACTGTGGCTTCGGTGTGAGTCGGGATGAAAATATTCGAGGTCACATTGTGGTGGGCATTTTGAATAAAGAGCTCTCTCGCAAATTACAATTAATCTCAGACCTCACGTTGGCTCAAACAATACAAGCAGTTCGACAGTCTGAGGAGGCTACATATCAAGTTAGTCTGCAAGGAGAGGTGTCGGCTTCTGTGCATGAAATCAAACACATGTATTGGAAAACAGGAAAATGTTCTGGGAGACTAAGACATACTAAAGTGATGCCAGAAACTGAACGGAAAGACAATAAATGTGGTAAATGTGGGAAAAAAACAACACAAAAAGCAGGAAAGGTGCCTTGCAATGGAGCCCACTTGTAATAAATGTCACAAAATTGGACACTGGGCATGTATGTGTCACAGCCAAAACAGTGAGTGAAGTCACAGAACATACAGAACAACCTACGTTCTTCTTGGGATCTATTTGGATAGGAGTGAAGAGCAGTGGACAGTGCAGCTTCTCATTGGTGCCCCTCCAATGAGATTCAAGATTGACACAGGGGCTGATGCTAGTATAATGTGTGAAGAAACTTTCAACATGCTTATTCCAGAAAGACCTTTGCAGCAATCCAGCATCTCACTTTATAGCCCTGGAGGCCAGTTGGAGTGCTTAGGGCAGTTCCAAGTCAGCACAAAGTATAAAGGCAATCTTTACTCCTTCCCAGTATACAGTATGTGGTTCAAGGACACAGTGTGAATAATTTACTAAGCAGGTCCACAGCAGCAGAAATTGGCCTTGTGAAAAGAATTGAGGTATTTGGTTAGCATGGGACACTAACAACTTAGCCTGTTAAAATTCAGTTAAAAGAGGGGGTACAACTTTATGCAGTGCACACGGCTTGCAGGACTCCCTTACCACTGATACAAAAAGTTAAGGAGGAGCTAAGTAGGATGAAAAACAAATGGGCAGTTTGCAAGTTTGACGATTTTGAAAAAAAAAAATGTTATTCCTTATTTAACAAATGTGTAATTTTATTAATATGCCAATAATTTTCTCTGGGGAAGGGAAAAGTTACAATAATAGTAACTGAAATAGGAAAATAGAGGAAGCATGTATTAGCCTGTGGAATTCTATTTATTAGTCATTGAAAGTAGAAATTATGCCTACTGTTTGTTTTGAAATGGGGGGCATGTCATGAATTGCTATTTATGACAGTAGTTTTATTGTAAAGGAAAGGGGTACTGTGTATGTTTTTTGTATGTGCAGCATTCAATAAAAGGTTCCTGTGTTCAAGATACTTACCTCCGGCTGGATATCCAATGTTATGACAGCCACCCCCTTGAGACTGATAAATGTGGGCTTCCTTAGCCTCACTTGCCCACCTTCTATGTACCACCAATGTTTATTTTCATGACCCCGTTATTTAGTATTTTCATCAGTTAGCCCTTTCCAGAACTCTAGTTTCACCTGAAGTAAGTTTAATCTTATTCTCAGGGTAACTTTTAGGTCAAACTCCAGAATAACACTATCCCTTCCTTGTCAGGGGTACCCTGTTTGTTTTTAGGAATGTCAGTGGGCAGCACAGTAACAATTGTGGTATTAAGTTCTTATGGCATGCAGCCAGACCTCCATGCCAACTCTCTTGCTCTTTTAAAAGCAGACAGCTGGTTTCTTGGCCAGCCTGGAGGTCTTGTGACTTATTTCCAGCAACTTGAAAGATTTTATTTTTGAAAAGACTTGCTTCTTTTTTCAAACGATAATTGTGGTTTAAGATGATTTTTAGATGCTTAACCTTTGTCACTCAGAAATACCACCAGAAATCTTAGCAGACAAAAATAGAAAGCTACTGTTCATCATTTTTTGATCCTGCCTCTGTGCACACCAATGTGCTAATATACCCTAGGCCAACTTTTAGATTGCAAATGTTATGGACAGGCCTGATTGTTTGGTATCTTTTGACAGGTACAATTTGTAGTACTCAGGACTGTCTTCCAGGACTCTGACTGTGTCTGGCTTGCCTGACTCCTTTTCTAAAATCTGATCATGGTTCTACAATTATCTGAATGACAGATATTGTTTTTTATTCATGTTAATTAGTTTATAGGTTTTTTTTAATGTATTTTAACAAATCTGTATCTTTATATGTGATAGTTCTGTATTTAGTGAGTGGTATAATCTATTCTTGCATTTTGCCTTGAGAGTTGCCGCAGCACTCTGTGCCTGCATTTGGTGAGGAGCACTGTAAAAGAATGAACTCCTATTGTATTGTATTTCTGAGGTGTCAATGATAGATTGGCCATCAGGATCTGTGAGGAGGATTACTTGTATTCTGTTTTATATATTTGTGATGTTCCAGGTCAGAATTTTGACACGTGTCAAATAAAGGTATTTTTATAATTCTGACCTGGCTCTGTAAATTTGACTTTGACATCTTCATAAACTTGTACAGAGTTAGATAAAATAAACTTTGTTGACATTTCACTGAAACTACCTTGTTTTCCTGACACTATTGCTGAAGAATTAGGGGTCTTTTTCATACCTAATCTAGGTCTTACAGGGGAATGGGAATGCCCTTGTTCGGTCCTTTGAGTGGTAGAAAACTGGGTGAAGCTAACTATAAGCTTTAGTCCTAGAAACATGCATTCCCATCATTGGGTGAGTATGTAAAACAAGACTAATAAGCTAAAGTACAGGCATTTCATTTTATCAATAAAATTTTTTTTTGTGAAAAAAGTAACTAACACCAACAGTGTTAAAGGCTATACATGGTAGAACTGCTTTAATAATAAACCATCAGAATACATAATTTTGTAGGAATATCTTATGCATGCAAACTCTGTGTGGTGTCATTCTGCATACTTTCCATTTCTTTATTTTCTAGAGCACATTTTAAGGATGACATATTATGCTAGAACCATGATAAAATAAAATAATGTAACTAAAATGTATTATTTATGCTGTTATTAGGGTATTGCATCATTTTATATTTGTCTTGCATACATTTAAAAACTGATAGATAGATAGATAGATAGATAGATAGATAGATAGATAGATAGATAGATAGATAGATAGATAGATAGATAGATAGATAGATAGATAGATAGATAGATAGATAGATAGATAGATAGATAGATAGATAGAGGGGAAATTCACATACTCCAGCAGCAGCACACTGATAAAAACAATATCAGAGTGATAAAAATGCAGGTATAACAGACAATAACTTTCTATAATGTTAACGTTTACCCCCCTGGGTGAAATTGAAGAGTCGCATAGTGTGGGGGAGGAACGATCTCCTCAGTCTGTCAGTGGAGCAGGACGGTGACAACAGTCTGTCGCTGAAGCTTCTCCTCTGTCTGGAGATGATACTGTTCAGTGGATGCAGTGGATTCTCCATGATTGACAGGAGCCTGCTCAGCGCCCGTCGCTCTGCCACAGATGTCAAACTGTCCAGCTCCGTGCCTACAATAGAGCCTGCCTTCCTCACCAGTTTGTCCAGGCATGAGGTGTCCCTCTTCTTTATGCTGCTTCCCCAGCACACCACCGCGTAGAAGAGGGTATTCGCCACAACCGTCTGATAAAACATCTGCAGCATCTTATTGTAAATGTTGAAAGAAGCCAGCCTTCTAAGGAAGTATAGTCGGCTCTGTCCTCTCTTGCACAGAGCATCAGTATTGGCAGTCCAGTCCAGTTTATCATCCAGCTGCACTCCCAGGTATTTATAGGTCTGTACCCTCTGCACACAGTCACCTCTGATAATCACAGGGTCTGGGAGGGGCCTAGGCCTCCTAAAATCCACCACCAGCTCTATGGTTTTGCTGGTGTTCAGTTGTAGGTGGTTTGAGTCGCACCATTTAACAAAGTCCTTGATTAGGTTCCTATACTCCTCCTCCTGCCCACTCCTGATGCAGCCCACGATAGCAGTGTCGTCAGTGAACTTTTGCACGTGGCAGGACTCCGAGTTGTATTGGAAGTCCGATGTATATGGGCTGAACAGGACCGGAGAAAGTACAGTCCCCGGCGTCTCTCCTGACCACAATGTCAGACCTGCAGTTCCCGAGACGCACATACTGAGGTCTGTCTGTAAGATAGTTCACGATCCATGCCGCCAGGTATGAATCTACTCCCATCTCTGTCAGCTTGTCCCTAAGGAGCAGAGGTTGGATGGTGTTGAAGGCGCTAGAGAACTCCAGAAACATAATTCTTACTGCACCACTGCCTCTGTCCAAGTGGGAGAGGGATCGGTGTAGCATGTAGATGATGGCATCCTCCGCTCCCACCTTCTCCTGGTATGCGAACTGCAGAGGGTCGAGGGCGTGGCGGACATGTGGCCTCAGATGGTGAAGCAGCAGCCGCTCCATGGTCTTCATCACATGTGACGTCAGGGCGACAGGCCTGAAGTCATTCAGCTCACTAGGACGTGATGCCTATGGGACTGTGGTGATGCAAGATGTTTTCCAGAGCCTCGGGACTCTCCCCTGTTCCAGGGTCAGGTTGAAGATGCGCTGTAGAGGACTCCCCAGCTCCAACGCACAGGCCTTCAACAGTTGTGGTGATACTCCCTCTGGTCCCACTGCTTTGCTGGCACGAAGTCTCCTCAGCTCTCTGCTTACCTAGGCTGCTGTAATTGTGGGTGGTCGAAAACTCTCTCCTATGCTGGTATCAGCAGAAGGATGGGTGGAGAATGCAGTACTCTGAGGTGAGAGTAAGAGAGGGTTAGGGTGATCAAACCTGCTAAAAAAGTTGTTCATCAGATTTGCTTTCTCCCTGTCTCTCTCGATGGAGGCACCCCGCTTCGAGTTGCAGCATGTGATGATCTTCATCCCATCCCACATTTCCTTCATGCTGTTATTCTGCAACCTTTGCTCCAGTTTTCTCCTGTACTGCTCCTTCGCCACCCTGAGCTGGACTTGGAGTTCCTTCTGCTCGCACTTGAGCTCATGCTGATCACCGCCCTTTAAAAGCCCTTTTCTTCTGGTTCAAAAGGCCCTTGATGTCACTTGTAATCCATGGCTTGTTGTTAGCATAGCAGCCTACTGTTCTTACTGGAACTACAATGTCCATACAGAAGTTGATGTAGTCAGTAGTGCAATTAATAACCTCCTCAATGTTCTCACTATGTGACCCCTGCATGATATCCCAGTTCGTAGTTCCAAAGCAGTCTCTCAAAGCCTGCTCTGCCTCAGGGGACTACTTCCTGAATGAGCGCGTGGTTGTAGGTAGCTCCCTCACTCTTGGTTTGTAGTGAGGCTGAAGCAGAACCAGGTTATGATCTGCTTTCCCAAGCGCAAGCAGCGGGGTGGCGCTGTATGCGTCCTTAATGTTTGCATACAGTAGGTCAATAATCCTATTTCCCCGGGTGTTACAGTCCACATACTGGGAGAAGGCAGGTAATGTTTTGTCCAGTGTCACATGGTTAAAATCTCCAGAGATTAACACAGGCGCCTCGGGGTGCTGTGTTTGTAGTTTAGCAACAGCAGAGTGGATGATGTCACTCGCTATCTCCACGTCCGCGCGAGGAGGGATGTAAACAATGACGTGTCCAAACTCTCTGGGCAAGTAATAGGGATGCAGACTTACGGCCAACAGTTCGATGTCCCTGCAGCAAGTGGAGATTTTGACGTTTACATGTCCAGGGTTGCACCACCTTGTGTTCACATAGAGAGTGAGTCCTCCTCCTTTCCGCTTCCTGCAGGTATTTGCATCTCTGTCTGCTCTAACTGTGCTAAACCTGGGTAGCTCCACGTTAGCATCTGGGATGCTAGTTGTTAGCCACGTTTCACAAAAACACAACAAACTGCATTCTCTGTAGGTCCTGACATTTTTCACCAGCGCAGCTAGTTCATCGATCTTATTTGGTAGTGAGTTCACATTTCCCAGGATCCTGGCTCTGATGCCATGATACGGCCTTCTTACCTCGTCAGGTAAATAGGGAACCACACCGGCATGGGCCTTTGTTCTCTGCACTAGATGCTGACTACCTGAATAGACGAGTCTCGGTGTGTAAAAATCCATGTCCAAGTAGTAAAAAGTGTCCAGGAAACGAGTCCACATAAAAGAAAGTGGTAGGAGTGATCAGAGAGATAGAGAAAAAGGTAGAAAGATAAAGAAGATAAAGTCCTACACGGAGCCTCTGGAAAGGCTGCCACTAACGGCGACGTCTAACTAACTTTGAAGCAGTACTACAATAGCTGTCATGCACATTGCTAACATTTGACCTTTTCATTGAGTGTTTTTTAACTTCTTTCAGCTGCACTATCTTGAATATACCATGCAATTTAACAGCTTCATCTACATTTTTTAAAAATGGGAAAGATGTCGCACAATGCTGTATTTTTCAACCGATAACTGGCAGGCAGTTGTTTAAATAATAAATGTAGATGGCAATGCATTTTTACTCTCCGAAAAACAATTGTGGAATGAGTACTAGGAAGCCCTGATAATGTATTATTAAAGGCTCATATTTTCTATACTGAAATGTCATATTTGGATTTAGCATATCTAAATTTCAGTTTGAAGACCTTTCTCTAATTATGGGTTGTTCTTTTTCTGAGTTGTATTACTACCATATATCTTAAATCAAAATCCCTACAAGAGAAAAGATTACCTCTGTGCAAAAGTACTATTTTGACTAATGAATAATAATGCATATTAATTTGTGGCAATTATTTTTTGTCATTATACTGTAATATAAATCTCTGCACAGAAGGATATAAGCTTTTCTCAATATTTCAAATATGTTTCTTTCTGAATTTGAATTCAAATATAGTAGTTTATTTAAAATAAACAGAACTAGAAAGTTGCAAATATCTTTCAAAGGAGTAAGGTAGCTAGACAAAATATAAATGCACATTTTAATATCTGTACATAGAATACATCCATAAACAGTGTGTCACTGGTGTCATAATGCACCCTAAATAGAAAAGTCTTCCTATAGTCTTACTCTTTTATCATTTAACATTATTTTGGTTATGTCATCTAGTAACAACTTGCTTGAAAACCAAAATGAGACACCAGACCACTCAGATTCAAAAGGAAAGAAAACTTGGCTGATCTTAGCCAATACCTAACTGCATCAACGCTGATGATCTTCACCAATAAAGAAAAACAACAGCTAAATGAATAAAAAAAAACACAGAATATATTACAGTAAGAAAAATCTGCAAAATAAACACAGATATGCATATATAACTAATACAAAAAAATTCATATATACACATTCTCTGTGCAAGAAAGGACAGAGCCGCCTGTACTTCCTTAGAAGACTGGCGTCCTTCAACATCTGCAGTAAGATGCTGCAGATGTTCTATCAGATGGTTGTGGCGAGTGCCCTCTTCTACGCAGTGGTGTGCTGGGGAGGCAGCATTAAGAAGAAGGATGCCTCACGCCTGGACAAACTGGTGAGGAAGGCAGGCTCTATTGTTGGCATAGAGCTGGACGGTCTGACATCCGTAGCAGAGCAACGGGCACTCAGCAGGCTCCTATCAATTATGGAGAATCCACTACATCCATTAAACAGTGTCATCTCCAGACAGAGGAGCAGTTTCAGTGACAGACTGCTGTCACTGTCCTGCTCCACTGACAGACTGAGAAGATCATTCCTCCCCCAAACTATGCGACTCTTCAATTCCACCAGAGGGGGTAAACGTTGAACATTATTCAAGTTATTGTCTGTTTTTTTATCTGCATTTTTTTTTTTTTTTTTTTTTTTTTATTACTCTTTAATTTAATATTTTTGCTGCTGGAATATGTGAATTTCCCCCTGGGATTAATAAAGTATCTATCTATCTATCTATCTAAAAAAAATAATTGACTGTAAACACTGTATTCTAAACAAATCTTACTCTCCACTAAAACCCCAAAATACATATAAAAAAACAAATAAAATGCAAAGTCCAGAAATAATGTGCAAAACACTCAAACCAGGTTTTAGCAATTAATGAATGAAGTGTTTTTTGATTTTTTGTACTGCATGCATAAAACCTGGCTGTAACTGAAGTAGTTGGAAATGAATGGAAAATTTGAATGGCAGATGTTACAATCCCCAAGAAAGAATTATCTCTCTGTGCATTTCATTGATGAAGCAACAATTCGAAGCAGCACTACCTGAAATAATGTTTTCAGGTACCTGATTACCTGCAGAAGTTAAAATCCTGGGGCAGCCAGGTAAACATTATGTGATTACTGGGCTACAGATTGACGCCACCTGATTATTTTGAGATTTAAAGACAGAAAACTGACATTTTCCAAAAATTCAGGAGGAAAAAGTAAACCAATACTTTGTGAGGTGGTGTGGTAAATCCTAATGGAAAAGAACAGAAATGAAAGGAAAAGCCAGACCACCAAAAAGGACAAATGCTGACAGTCACTGTTGTCTCATTCCACCATCTAATAAAGGAAAAGAACCTTTACACATAAGTATACATTCATGTACATGTAAATTGACAGCTACACACAACATTTATACACTGGACATAAATAAACAATTTCGCATTTTTGAAGCCCGCTACACATTTTCCCATTCTCATTTTTGATTTTGGCTACAAGTATGTTTTCAGTCTTTGATTCTGATCCAGTTCCCCTCTGTATTTGGTAAATGTACAGGTCATAGCTTCTTATTTATTTTTGTAGGTCCACTTAGGTGTTAGCTTGATGGATAATTTGGCAGAAGCATCAAAGAAGTGATGAGGTCTAATCCAGAACAGGTACCATGTTTATGAAGCATCTCAGAATTACTTTTAGGAATTGCTAAAAGTCTAACTAGGATAAAAAATGTCCTACCTCAGAGTAGATCATGAGAAATATTAATGAGACATCCTACTGTTACTCCCAGTTAGGAGTAAGAGTTTGGCTTTGAGAATGAATGACGTTGCAGTTTTATGGCAATATGAGCCACAAAGTGGCATGACAATGTTTTTATTTTCCTTGGGAATTATTATGACACTTTGTAGTTTTCTAATAATGCAAACTGAGCATACCTTTGTGACATATCGCTGTCAATTGTCTATCCCACCTCAGTTATTTTCAGGGTATTATGCTAGTGTGTGCTTGGTGTGTTGGTGTTTTTGTGTGTCCTGTGGTGGGTTGGTACCCTGCCCGTGATTTGTTCCTGCCTTGTGCCCTGTGTTGACTGGGATTGGCTCCAGCAGACCCCCGTGACCCTGTGTTCAGATTCAGCGGGTTGAAAAATGGATGGATGGATATGCTAGCCATGCAACAAAGTTTGCATTCATGACCTGTGTGTTGTTACTGTGATATCGCTTGTGATTCGCATATGTGTGCTCATCCATACTTTGTGCAATGATCATTGTGTGTGTGCCACACAGCTTGCTTTAACATTACCTCATGTGGAGTGGTTGGGAAATGTATAAATCTGTATATTACCTCACACACTGTAAGGGAACGCCTTGGGATTCCCCCGGAAGAGCTAGAAGAAGTGGCCGGGGAGAGGGAAGTCTGGGCATCTCTGCTCAAGCTGCTGCCCCCGTGACCCGACCTTGGATAAGCGGAAGAGGATGGATGGATGGATGGATGGATGGACACTGTAAGGTCATTCCAGGTATATGTGCAACATTCGGGGAATACTTGGTTGTGACATACCTAAATTATCACCTTTGCAAAGCTGCATTTTACACGTAACATTACACTTTCATTTCAGCAAATGGTGCATTGCTTCTCCATAGAGATGGATCAAGTAATGTACAACATTTGTTACAAATATTATTCCATCTCTGTCAAATCTATGCCTTATTGCAGGTTCATTGTTGTCCAGCATTTCCAAATCATTCCGCCTTTCGTGGAATGTTCACGTCAGTCTATGCCAGAACACCATCTTTTGGTAGTCCAATTTAATTAGGACAGCTCACAAGCAAATTGTAGCGAAGTTAGAAGTACTTTCCTAAATTAAGACAATTGACAAATTGCTTCTATTCCCACACCTAAGAGTATGACTGAATTTGTATCACTCTGAGATACTGGAGTCAGTTAAGACTGTTTTCCTACTCTCAAATGCTTGATAAATATGGATGCAGATCTCCTGCCCCAAAGTGTGCCTTCCAGTGATGGGCCTTCTAATATGTGACCAGTCTGGAGGTTGAAAAGATCAACGTCTTCTGGGTAGATGTAGGAGTAGAAGTAATAATTCAGTGAATTGGGCCATTGAGCTATCTATCCTAGCACAATCAAATAGGTGTTTTGCCAGTTGGTTCATGCACTGCAGTGTTCAAGGCAAACTTGATCTCTGGGAGCCACTTATCCCAGTCCTGATTGTGATCACCCATGTAGAAGTCTAACATGGTCATTAGGGTCCTGTTCAAACTTTGTAGTATGAAGATGGGGATGAAAAGCAGTGCTTATTCTTCACTCCTCAGGTATCATACAACTTGTCAATTAATGTGCTGGTAAAATGTGGTCCTTGATCTGACTCAATATGCTTTTAGACACCAGAGCACTTGAAGATCTCTTTTATTACAGTAGAACATATCTTGGGTGCTTTGTCATTATATAATGCCAATAGCACTATCCATTTTGAAAAACATTCAAAAAACTTCATCAAGTGATAGCAAAAGCTGAAGGAAGTAGTCCCATCTAGTCCATACTCAACATCTCCCCAGGTCATTTGATGATCATAGTCTAGTTGTCTGGTGGGTTTACCTGGTGGGTCTTATATTGTTCTACACATGATTCCACACATCCTTGTGAATGGAAGGCCACCAACTGACATCTAAAATCATGAAGAGTGTCTTCATGCACAATAGGTGCCCACCAGAAGGACTGTCATGATAGCTTTCTTCTAAGGGACATTGAGCTACTGTTTTGTCCCTCCAAGGCTATTTGGAATAGACTGATATAACACAACTTGGAGGTCTACAAAATGAACCTGATTTGACCAAACTTTGCTCATCTCCTTCCTGATCCCCTGTTATACTGGACAGATAGACTAGACTTTTTCACCTGTGATTCTTTATGCTTGATCTTTATTTAACTAATCAATTACCAGCTCATGGTAACTATCATTGGGTATTTGGTTCTCTAGAAGAGGAACTTCAGGCAGTTGAAATATTCTTCATTTCTGGCTCATTCACCATTTGATTCTTGGCTGGTCTGGTGTATAGGTATACTACAAGAGTCTCCTAAACAACATTTAATCATACTGCACATGTGAGTAAGGTATACATTGTCCATCCATCCATCCATCCTCTTCCACTTATCCGAGGTCGGGTCGCGGGGGCAGAAGCTTGAGCAGAGATGCCCAGACTTCCCTCTCCCCAGCCACTTCTTCTAGCTCTTCCGGGAGAATCCCGATGCGTTCCTAGGCCAGCCGGGAGACATAGTCCCTCCAGTGTGTCCTGGGTCTTCCCCGGGGCCTCCTCCCAGTTGGACGTGCCCGGAACACCTCACCAGGGAGGCGTCCAGGAGGCATCCTGATCAGATGCCCGAGCCACCTCATCTGACTCCTCTCGATGCGGAGGAGCAGCGGCTCTACTCTGAGCCCCTCCCGGATGACTGAGCTTCTCACCCTATCTTTAAGGGAAAGCCCAGACACCCTGCAGAGGAAACTCATTTCAGCCACTTGTATTTGCGATCTCGTTCTTTCGGTCGCTACCCATAGCTCATAACCATAGGTGAGGGTAGGAACATAGATCGACTGGTAAATTGAGAGCTTTGCCTTACGGCTCAGCTCCTTTTTCACCACGACAGACTGAAGCAGAGCCCGCATCACTGCAGACGCCGCACCAATCCGCCTGTCGATCTCACGCGCCATTCTTTCCTCACTCATGAACAAGAACCCGAGATACTTGAACACCTCCACTTGAGGCAGGATCTCGCTCCCAACCCTGAGAGGGCACTCCACCCTTTTCCGGCTGAGGACCATGGTCTCGGATTTGGAGGTGCTGATTCCCATCCCAGCCGCTTCACACTCAGCTGCGAACCGATCCAGAGAAAGCTGAAGATCATGGCCTGATGAAGCAAACAGGACAACATAATCTGCAAAAAGCAGTGACCCAATCCTGAGTCCACCAAACCGGACCCCCTCAACACCCTGGCTGCGCCTAGAAATTCTGTCCATAAAAGTTATGAACAGAATCGGTGACAAAGGGAAGCCCTGGCAGAGTCCAACTCTCACTGGAAACGGGTTCGACTTACTGCCGGCAATGCGGACCAAGCTCTGACAACGGTCGTACAGGGACTGAACAGCCCTTTTCAGGGGGTCCGGTACCCCATACTCCCGGAGCACTCCCCACAGGATTCCCCGAGGGACACGGTTGAACGCCTTTTCCAAGTCCACAAAACACATGTAGACTGGTTGGGCGAACTCCCATGCACCCTCCAGGACTCTGCTAAGGGTGTAGAGCTGGTCCACTGTTCCGCGACCAGGACAAAAACCACACTGTTCCTCCTGAATCCAAGGTTCGACTATCTGATGGACCCTCCTCTTCAGAACCCCCAAATAGACTTTTCCAGGGAGGCTGAGGAGTGTGATCCTTCTGTAGTTGGAACACACCCTCCGGTCCCCCTTCTTAAAGAGGGGGACCACCACCCCGGTCTGCCAATTCAGAGGCACTATCCCTGATGTCCATGAGATGTTGCAGAGACGTGTCAACCAAGACAGCCCTATGACATCTAGAGCCTTGGGGAACTCCGGGCGTATCTCATCCACCCCCGGGGCCCTGCCACCAAGGAGTATTTTGACCACCTCGGTGACCTCAGTCCCAGAGATGGAGGAGCCCACCTCCGAGTCCCCAGGCTCTGCTTCCTCATTGGAAGGCATGTTAGTGGGATTGAGGAGGTCTTCAAAGTACTCCCCCCACCGACCCACGGAGTACTTTGAGGCACGGAACCTAGCCCATTCGGACTCAATGTCCCCCACCTCCCTCGGGACGTGATCGAAGTTCTGCCGGAGGTGGGAGTCGAGGTCAGCAGCGCACCATCCCCAACATATACAGTGTTGACACTGCACTGCTTCCCCCTCCTGAGACGCCGGATGGTGGACCAGAATCTCCTCGAAGCCGTCCGAAAGTCATTCTCCATGGCCTCCCCAAACTCATCCCATGCCCGAGTTTTTGCCTCAGCAACCACTGAAGCCGCATTCCGCTTGGCCTGCCAGTACCTATTAGCTGCCTCCAGAGTCCCACAGGACAAAAGGGACTGGTAGGACTCCTTCTTCAGCTTGACAGCATCCTTCACCGCCGGTGTGCACCAATGGGTTCGGGGATTGCCGCCATGACAGGCACCGACCACCTTACGGCCACAGCTTCGGTCAGCCGCCTCAACAATAGTGGCACGGAACATGGCCCATTCGGACTCAATGTCCCCCACCTCCCTCGGGACGTGGTCGAAGTTGTGCCGGAGGTGGGAGTTGAAGCTACTTCTGACAGGGGGCTCTGCCAGACGTTCCCAGCAGACCCTCACAACACGTTTGGGCCTACCAGGCCTGACCGGCATCCTCCCCCACCATCGAAGCCAACTCACCACCAGGTGGTGATCAGTTGACAGCTCCGCCCCTCTCTTCACCCGAGTGTCCAAGACATGTGGCCGCAAGTCCGACGACACGACCACAAAGTCGATCATCGAACTGAGGCCTAGGGTGTCCTGGTGCCAAGTACACATATGAACACCCCTATGCTTGAACATGGTGTTTGTTATGGACAATCCAAGTCCAATAACAAAACACCACTCGGGTTCAGATCCCAATCACGCCCTTCCAGGTCTCACTGTCATTGCCCACGTGAGCATTGAAGTCTTCCAGCAGTACGAGGGAGTCCCCAGAAGGTATGCCCTCTAGCACCCCCTCCAGGGACTCCAAAAATGGTGGGTACTCCGAACTGCTGTTCGGTGCATACGCACAAACAACAGTTAGGACCCGTCCCCCAACCCGAAGGCGGAGGGAGGCTACCCTCTCATCCACCGGGGTAAACCCCAATGTACAGGCTCCAAGTTGGGGGGCAATAAGTATGCCCACACCCGCTCGGCGCCTCTCACCGGGGGCAACTCCAGAGTGGTACAGAGTTCAGCCCCTCTCAAGGAGATTGGTTCCAGAGTCCAAGCTGTGCGTCGAGGTGAGTCCGACTATATCTAACCTCTCAACCTCGCGCACAAGCTCAGGCTCCTTCCCCTTCAGAGAGGTGACATTCCATGTCCCAAGAGAGAGCTTCTGTAGCCGAGGATCGGACCACCAAGGTCCCCGCCTTCGGCCACCACCCAACTCACACTGCACCGACCTCCTTGGCCCCTCCCATAGGTGTTGAGCCCATGGGAAGGGGGACCCACGTTGCCTCTTTGGGCTGTGCCTGGCCGAGCCCCATGGGTGCAAGCCCGCCACCAGGTGCTCGCCATCGAGCCCCACCTCCAGGCCTGGCTCCAGAGGGGGGCCCCAGTGACCCGCGTCCGGGCGAGGGAAAACGCCGTCCAAATTTTTTATTCATCATAGGAGGTTGTGTTGAATACATTGTCAATATTTAAAACATTCCATTTGCTCATTGTAAATCTAATAAGAGATTTACTATACATACTTACTTGTGCTTAGGTTAATGGCTTGGGGTGGACAGAGATTTGGTTGAAGTGCTTTGCCTTCCATCACTCTCACAATGCCAGGTGCTAATGTTAATTCTTTAACCCAGAGATTGTCAATTTTGTGCACATTTTTGCAATGGTACTTAAAGTTTTGTTTGTTTTTGTACATGATTGCTCCTCTGCGGGACAGGGTGGGGGGAAGTGGTTGGATTGCTTCATGAGTGCTATGGCAGGGTTGTATGGGGTGGGTTTTGGGAATTTAGCCCTAGAATTGTTGACTGCTGGGGTCTCTGGTGAGATTTTTTCACTTTGTCATTGTCCTTCATGTTTCATTTGTCTTTAGTTTCTTTTTTTTTAACTCTATGCTTTCTATTTCTCTTGCTTGGTCTTAGTGGTTAATCTATCAGTACCATTGTAGAATGTCCACAGCCATAGATTAAATATTAAAAGGATGGCTGTCCTCAACTACATATGGCACAAAAGAGTGGATGTTGCCTTTTTTCCAGAATCCAGATTATTGGGAGGAGATGTTACCAGATTATGCAATATATAATATATATATTGTGACACACGAGCGCTTAGGAGACTGTCAACAAGCCCAGAGGTGAGTGAAGGTATAAAGGATGAAGGGTTGTTTGATGGTATTGATATCTCTTTCTCTAACTTTCCAGAACCAAATAAGACAAATAAGCATTTACCACTTCACATTCCAGAAAATGGCTGTCCATCCACTATTCCATCTTCCCCGTCACTTCCGGCTTCCATTGATGACATCATTTCCGGTCCTCCCTTGATGACGTCACTTCCGGCTTCCGATGATGATGCCACTTCTGTCCTCCAGTGATGACGTCACTTCCTCCTTAATTATTCAGCAGCCATTTTTGTATAAAAGCACCTGTCGCTACCCGATCTGCGTGCCTACCCGATTTGCGCGCGCAGGCGTATTGAAAGCCTAGCATGCCGTAAAGTGTTCACGCATGCGTTAAACAGATTGGGCAGCACCGTAAAGTGAGCGATGACGTTTTCGTTCAATACGTATGCAATAACACACTCTGCATGCGCTTAATAATAAAAAAAATATACAGTATACTAAACCTTTCGCTTTACGGCACGGATCGCTCTCAACTGCGCATGTCGATACACAACGGGCAGTACAGTATTTTCGTTTAAATGCCGTAGTAGTTGACCATAACGATAATATTATTAAATATTCATTGTACGTTCTGTTTTCAGGGCTGAATTAAGCTTGTCGTACTCCTCCTTATAAACGTTAATTCTTTATTACTGAGATCGCTTCGTTTAGTTTATATAGCACTTCATTTTTCAGTTCCCATTGTACAAAGAAGTATTTAACCATTGCATATGTTATTATAGTCTACATATAAAAAATAAATGACAGTTTTAAAAATAGATGTATTCAAGTACTTTATTGTCATTGAGTAACGCAACGAAATTACTCGTGTCAACTAAATGTTGCATTTAAATTCCAATGTGAAATAGTTCAGATATACAACTATGCAATAAATAAAGTATGAACTAAAAACTGAGTAATCATACAAAATATGTTCAAAATATTGGCAAGATGCCATATAAAATGTTAAAAGTAACCAGGATGGATTATTATTGCATAAATGCACAGCAGTATAGATTACCTACACTACATTAATTGTACATGATCAATGAAAACGATTTCAGATTGAGGAGATATACGAGTTCAATAAGTTTATAGCAGTTGGAAAAAAGTTTTTTTTTTGTGTGTTTGTAGCATACAGATTGATAATAATATAAATTCTTTGCATTTATATATCTGACATGCCTGCCAGATGGGAGAAGCTCAGACAAGTTCTATCCAAGATGAGTGTTCTCCTTGATGATGTTTTTAGCCCTTCTTACACAGGGAATCTTGTATCAATGATCAAGTGATGGCAGTTCAGTTCCATTGAACGTCTTGTGATGTTTTTATGATCCACTACTGGGCTTTTTTGGCAGGTTTGGTGCAGCTGTTGTACCAGGCTTTCATGCAGTTAGTCAAAATAAGTGTGTATATATGTAAACATTAACTGTTGATGCACTTTTCATCCCTGGAAAAACTCTTTAAAAATAACTTTACATATTATTATTAATGAAATACACATCATAGGGCATCAAAACTTTATTGTGGTGATACTAGTGGATTGCATAAACAGTCTTTTTCAAGAAAAAGAAATCTTCATTTCATGTCTAACCCACATAAAGCACAACCCCAGCACCATCTTCTGTGATACTATTGCTCGTCTTGTACTCAAATTTAAATGGCTTTTATTCACCCATATAGTGTCTTAAATGTGAGTTAATAACTGAATAATGAAAAAGGAAATACACTTTTCATGCAAATTTTATTGAATACATGTTATGAGAACAACAAAAGTGAACAATGTGACAACAATGCACCTAAAAAAACCATTTGTCAAATGTACAAAAAAAAAAAAAAAGTAAAAAATCACCACATAGCTTTAACATATTTTACCCAGAGCACAGAAAATTTAAAGTTACATTGTTTTGCTATTTTGATCATTAAAATTATTCCACAAATAACTTCTCTAACATTTTAATACTAATAAAGCCCAAACTGCTAAACTGATTAACAAATATAACTTTATGAAAGCGAAAAAATATATATACAATTAAAAAGTACATCTCCTTAAATATATCAGATGGCATTGTTGAAGAACAAAAAAAGGTCCAGTTGGTCAGGATGATTGACAAAACAACGTCTCAGGGTCACAAGGTCACAGCCTCCCCAGGCCCCTGTGGACATTCTCACCAAGCATACTGTTGTGGTGTTAATCCAATTGCAGCTCCATTTCAAGAGGGTCTTCAGAAATCTTCTCTCTTCAGCACCACAGTCAGTTGCATGAGACTTGACCAGGGTGCATGGCAAAGGGCATCACTGGACAAAAAAAAGAAAACAGCAAAAAAAACAAATGGTTATTATCTGGTATAAAGCTTTCAAAGTGTATGCAGTTCCATTCATAAACCAGAAGTAAACCATAAACTGATAGAAGTGGGAATTAAGCAGAGGTGAAGTTTAAAAATGGAGTTTTAAAAGTATTTTGAAAGGTTTTTCATTTATAGCCGGCATTCTATATTTTTGGTATACATGTGCAAGCTTCTTCACCAGTTCTTTCATAAGCAAATTAGTGGTTGTGGATTAAAGATTACACTGAGGAGTGCTGGGGGAGAGACAGTACCAAATACTGGAAGGGACTAAATTGTTCAGAGCTTTTTATGTAATGAATAGTATAGAACTTTAAAATCAATTGTGAAGGAGACAGCCATCCAGTTTATTCAAGCTAAGGTCAAGTAAATGAGCTTGGAATATGGAGAAAAACAAAATGTAAACAAAACAAGATACATTACCCCAGAATACTTGGCAATGACGCCGTAGATTCAGACCCAAGACTCAAATGAAGGATTCTGGAAGCACTGGGCAGTAGCATCATCTTCTATTCCAACAGATATCACAGCATTCCCTTAATTCTTTAATTGCTGCCCTATCTTTCGGTTAAATTCTTCCACTTCACTAAGGCAAGTAAAATATAAAAATAATAAACAAGAAATATTTAAACACTTACTTCAAACATTCCTAGACTTGACTTTTACCTGATACTGTATTCTGGGCCACCAAGAAATAAGTCTTCTGCCTCCTGTCCTGATACACCCTGTAGAGCAGCCAGGGCACGGATGATGGACTATCCAAAATTAAGAAAGAAACAGAATACAAAAGTTGCTTGCATGTAACTGAAATATGACCACATCACATTATAAGTGAAGGCATACACCAATTACCCAGTAACAAAGCATAATACCCTTTAGAATGTGTGCTTTATTTTGCAAATGAAATAGCCTGGTTTTGTTTCTATTGAAACTCATACAATGAGAAAAACACAACAGTTACTGGGATTGCGAGGATTCACACACACACTAAGATATTGTGGTCTAATGTTGGGGAGTTGCATAAGAAAAAACACATTTTAACATTCGTTAGTGGATACCAATTTACTTC
Organism: Erpetoichthys calabaricus; assembly: GCF_900747795.2. NCBI lineage: Eukaryota > Metazoa > Chordata > Cladistia > Polypteriformes > Polypteridae > Erpetoichthys > Erpetoichthys calabaricus. The sequence continues at coordinate 146,448,921 of NC_041396.2, forward strand.
TCTCTTTAAAAGAATTGTAAAATTTAGACACCTGATCTGAGATACATCTAGGCAGTTCAGTTTTTCATATTCCCAAAAACAGAAAACCTACTAATCGATTAATCAAGTATAAATCAGTAAATAACAGGAAAGTCCACCTGAGCAGTTTTTTTAATAACACAATTTATTAAAAGTTTTGCATATTGAAAAATATTCATGCGCGTTCATTGAAATCAACAGCCTATTTAAAACGGTAAATTTTGTAACATTCCAATTATTAAACAAAACGTCAGATAATCCTAAATATATCTAGATTATATTACAGTATATACTGTATTCTCAAAAATTGAAAAGCATTCAATAAACATTACATACAGTACCTTTAATCCTAAAATTCACGGACACACGTCGTATTTCACTTCGCTCTCTAACCGTTAAATTGTTGCTAAATTCTTCCCGTAAAAGATATTCTTTCTAGTCGTTGTAAAATTGAAAAGTCTTCATTTTTTCAAGAAGTGAAAAATATTCTTCTGCCAGGAGAAAAATTCAATATGCTCCTATTCTTTACAGCGTTCTTCTTTCTCCTTCTCACTCGAATGGCGGAAGTTCTATTTATTAATGCAGACCGAGAAATTAAAATCCCGTGGTAACTTTTTTTCTCGTGTGTTGTAAAACATTCGACATGCGCAGAACAAATCGGGCAGCGTCGTGAAATGAATTTTAATTAAGCAGAGAGCGCGTGCGCGAGACAAATCGGATGGGGACTCATGTCACAAAGTAAAAAAAACGCAGATCGTGCAGGGTCGTACTAGTTAAGCTCTGCGCATGCGTGCATGTGCACGCGCAAATCGGGTAGGCACCGCAGATCGGATAGCGACACTACCCACTATCCTCTGTACTTTTTCGAATATCTGAATTTAAAACAGTTTTGACCAATTTGCTATACTTACCCTAGCAATATACGGGGCCAATCCCCAACTCTTTATACTGGTTTTTGTGACTTCTTATCACAATTGGCGTAGTCGGCAAAGATCGAACGTTGTTCCAGGATGTCAGAGGGACAAGATATCAACATGGTTCTAAACACCCTAGTAGCCGAGATTCAAACTTTGAAGCTGGAACTTGGAGACACCAGGACCAGATTGGCAAAATCGGAAGCTCGGGAAGCAGCAGCAGTAAGAGCGTAAACATCGCGGTCGGTACCTCCTTTACTTACTCATTTAACAGAAGGGGATGATGTGGAAACATATTTTCTAGTTTTTGAACGTACCGCTAAACGCAATGTATGGCCGAAGACGGAATGGGCATACATTCTGAAGAGCAGGCCGCCAATTACGATGTTCTAAAAAATGAGGTTTTTAAACGCTACGGTGTATCAGCGGCACAGCAGGCGAGAGAGTGGAAATTCAACCCCGAAAGAGCGATATGTACACAAGTGTACGAAGTATGGGGTAAAGTGGGCAGATGGCTATGGCCTGAAGTAAACAGTGCCCAGCGTATGGCTGAACTACTGAAGGTAGAAACGTTTATTAATGCTCTCCCCAAAAATGTCGCCCAGCAAGTCCGTAAAAAAGAAATAACCTCTATGGATAACCTCGTAGAAGTAGTAGAGCGTCATTGGGTGGTATGTAAAACAGAAGGGTCAGAACGGTTCTCGCGTCCAACCCGACAGGTTCGTGTACCTTATTCTGAGCCCACCTGCCCTAACCCCGATGTTTCCGTTCGGAAGAAAGAAAAACAGGCTTACCTTCCTCCCTGTTTCAAGTGTGGGGGGGTAGGCCATGTATTTACTGCTTGTCCTAACCCGGAGCTGATGGATTGTACACTCGTCAAGGGAGAGAGGTATTGTGCCGTCATCAACCCTTTGTCTTGTCCTTATACGGGAGTCATTCTCCTTAATGGATTTAAAGTTACTGCCATGTTTGATTCCGGGAGTAACATCTCCATTGTTGCTCGCCGTTATGTTTTACCGCGACAGTGGACCAATACTCAGATCAGTCTTCGCTGCATACATGGGGATACCCGATATTACAGTGCCGCCCATTGTACCATCACGGTAGGAAATGTTATGAGGTCCACATTAGTGGCCGTAATGACAAATCCACCTTTTCCGGTGATCTTAGGGCGTGACTGGTCTAACAATAATGTCGGTAAACATACTCCTACTCCTGTATTAAAAGAGGGCTTGGTCATGGATGATGGAAACAATTATCCGACAGTCTCCACGCCATGTTTAAATTCTCTAGTTACTGATAGTATAGTTAACGGAGACGAAGGCCCTTCAGGCACTACGGGGGTCAGCCAGTCTTCCGTAGGACCTGAGGTGCCTGTAGCTCCGCCCGTTGAGGTTAGCACAGATCCCATTACTGAATTGGCTTCTCAGTTTAAATTTACCCCTTCATTATTTAAAAGAGAACAGTGGAACAATGATTCCCTGAGATTTGCTAGAAATGCTGTGGTTTCAGTTAACGGACATATGTCTTGCGATTCCTTACCACGAATGCCTTACTTTGTCATGCAAAATGATTTATTATATCGTGTAGCAGAACACAATGGGGAAATTCGTACTTTGTTATTAATACCACGCACTTTTCGTCGTCAAGTGTGTGAATTAGCCCACTCCCATTTACTCGGAGCCCATTTGGGGACCGAAAAAACATTGGAACGTATTAAGTTCAGATTTTATTGGCCTGGGATACATGAGGAGGTCCGACGTTTCTGTGCTTCCTGTCCGGAGTGTCAGATTCGTCAGATTCCTAGACGGGACCGTGCTACTCTTATTCCTTTACCCCTGATTGATATCCCTTTTGAATGAGTCGGTATCGACCTCGTAGGTCCCCTTGAACCCTCGTTAAGAGGACATAAATATCTTTTGGTATTGGTTGATTATGCTACACGTTTTCCTGAAGCTGTTCCCTTGCGCTCAGCCACTTCTAAACTAATCGCGCAGGAACTCGTAGGGATTTTCGCTCGTGTAGGGATTCCCAAAGAAGTCTTAACTGACCAAGGAACTCCCTTCACTTCGGAGACGTTCAGGGAGGTGGCTAAGTTACTGCATATTAAACATCTTAAGACGTCCGTGTATCACCCTCAGACTGATGGGTTGGTGGAACGTTTTAATCAAACACTTAAACAGATGTTACGCAAGGTAGTTAGCGAGAATGGAAGAAACTGGGATCAGTTGCTGCCCCTCGTTCTATTTGTCTATCGGGAAGTCCCTCAAACCTCCACAGGGTTTTCTCCTTTTGAGCTCCTTTATGGCAGACAGCCCTGTGGTCTTTTGGACATGCTAAAGGAAGGTTGGGAGGAGGAGGTCCTCCCTTCCTCTAATATTTTGGAATATATCGCGCAATTACGCGATAGATTGGATAAAATTCGACCTGTTCTAAAGGATCATATTATAATCGCAACACCACCCTCCGGGAGTTTCGCCCGGGTGATCGTGTTATGGTGCTTATCCCTACTTCCCATTCTAAATTGTTGGCACATTGGCAAGGGCCTTATGAAATTAAGGAACGAAAAGGGCTCGTCGACTATTTAGTTAAACAACCTAATCGTCGACCAAGCGAGCGGGTTTATCATATTAACTTGCTGAAACCGTGGAAGGATAGAGAGGCTTCTCCTACCTCCGGTCAGCCTCGCTCCCTTTTTGTTGAACATCAACCCCTTAATTTCGGTTCTAATTTGTCCTGGACACAGAGACAGGAGCTGGAATCAGCTATCCTGTCTGTAATGGAAGTTGTGAGCGAACAGCCTGGTCGCACTTCGCTGATTGAACATGACATTATTACTGACCCGGGAGTGATTGTCAGAGAACGCCCTTATCGACTTCCCTTGGCAAAGAAAACTGAAGTTGAGTTGGAGATCAGACGAATGCTAGACCTGAACATTATTGAAGAAAGCTTTAGTCCATGGTCTAGTCCAATCGTTCTGGTCTCCAAACCTGATGGATCGTGGAGGTTTTGTAACGACTTCCGTCATCTCAATCAGGTTTCTAAATTCGATGCTTACCCAATGCCTCGGGTGGATGACCTCCTCAAGAGATTGGGCAATGCGCAGTTTCTAACTACTCTTGATTTGACAAAAGGGTACTGGCAAATTCCCTTAACGTCCTCCGCTAGAGAAAAAAACGCCTTTAGTACCACTAGTGGACACTGGCAGTACAAGGTCCTTCCGTTTGGATTGCACGGGGCTCCTGCGACATTTCAACGTCTGGTGGATACACTGTTACGTCCCCACAATTCCTATAGTGCCGCCTACTTGGATGACATTATCATCTATTCCGACATGTGGAAGGATCATGTACTGCAGGTTCTTGCCGTTCTTCATACGCTGGTTCAAGCCGGGCTTCGAATCAACCCTAAGAAATGCTTCTTTGGTTTGCAAGAAGCCAAGTATTTGGGCTATCTGGTGGGTGGTGGAACGGTTCGGCCACAGTGTTCTAAAATTGATGCCATTGTTAGATGGCCCCGTCCGATTTCAAAGAGGCAAGTGCAAGCTTTCTTGGGCTTAGCGAATTACTACCGTCGCTTTGTTCCTTGTTTTTCTGAGAGAGCTTCGCCTCTTACGGATTTGACAAAGAAAAGAGCTCCTCTTAAAGTAGTATGGTCTGAAGTTGCTGAAGCAGCATTTTGTGACTTGAAATTGGCCCTTACTTCGACACCTGTTTTGAAATCTCCTAACTTTAATTTTCCTTTTATCCTCCAGACCGATGAATCGGACACAGGTTTGGGTGCCGTGTTGAGCCACTGCATCGATGGTGACGAACACCCCGTTATGTACCTCAGTCGGAAACTATTGGACCGGGAGACCAGGTATGCGGCGGTGGAAAGGGAGGCTTTGGCTATTAAGTGGGCTGTGACTCAGCTTGGTTACTATCTCTTGGGTCGGGAATTTACTCTTGTGACGGACCATGCTGCCTTACACTGGATGGCCCTGAATTGGGAGTCTATTCCTCGTGTCACTAGGTGGTTTCTGGAGTTACAACCTTACAGATTCACAGTCACCTATCGTCAAGGCTCTCTCCAGGCCAACACCGGTGCTCTCTCCCGTTCCTTTGACCTCTCGGTGCAGGCCGCCCGACCCGATGGGTCTGGGCTGAGGGGGGGGTCATGTCACACACGAGCGCTTAGGAGACTGTCAACAAGCCCAGAGGTGAGTGAAGGTATAAAGGATGAAGGGTTGTTTGATGGTATTGATATCTCTTTCTCTAACTTTCCAGAACCAAAGAAGACAAATAAGCATTTACCACTTCACATTCCAGAAAATGGCTGTCCATCCACTATTCCATCTTCCCCGTCACTTCCGGCTTCCATTGATGACATCATTTCCGGTCCTCCCTTGATGACGTCACTTCCGGCTTCCGATGATGATGCCACTTCTGTCCTCCAGTGATGACGTCACTTCCTCCTTAATTATTCAGCAGCCATTTTTGTATAAAAGCACCCTCAATCCTCTGTACTTTGTCGAATATCTGAATTTAAAACAGTTTTGACCAATTTGCTATACTTACCCTAACAATATACGGGGCCAATCCCCAACTCTTTATACTGGTTTTTGTGACTTCTTATCACAATATATATAATATATATATAATACAGTATATAGATCCTTATATATTAATTATTAAATATTAATATATAGATCCTTATATATATCCTTATATTATATAGATAATATAATATATAGATCCTTCATTGCTGCCTCGGCCTGTATCACTTCTTGGAAGATGAGGGTGGTAATCCTTATGCGTTGCCAGTTAGAAGCCAAAATATTGGAAGTGTTGCAGATTCTATGGTTTAGGAGAAGGACAGATCCTGTTAGATTTTAACCTTGTTTATTTATTGTTTATTTATTTATGGACTTTTGACCTCCTCTTTAGCACCTGTTTTTATTCAGATTATTTATTGACATATTCATTTATTTATAGAAGAACATAGCACTATTTTGCACTTTGTTGTTAAATAAATGCACTACTCATGCTCTGACATTTGTCTTAATAGCACTGGCTCATCTCGGTTATAACTACCGATTCCCTTTTCAAGGATGTTTTTTGCAGATGGAGCCAACCGCGCCTGTCATAAATGTATCACCGGTTATAAAAGTATGTTATGGGAGAGGCCCATAAGCTCAAACAAAGAATACAGGAACTATAGTCACATCTCACATATTTGGAAGAAGCATGTCCTTGTATAGTGGATCTGGAATATGAACTAATAATATCTAATATAAGGTCTTAATTAAATTCAATGCTGAATTTGAAATTCACTGTAACACGACCCAATATTATATTTCTAGTGCTAAGCCTAGTAAATTATTATCTTTAAAGCTGCAGAAGTGTGAAGCATTCGTTCCTGTCTCTGCCATTACAAATAAACTGGATGGGCACATTCACTAATAATCTTAATTTAATTAAGATTTTTTTTTTAACAGTTCCAACTCAATCTTTTTCTAGATCCTCAAACACTCCACTTACTGAGATTAATTATTTTCTAGGTAAACTGTCTCTCCCCTGCTTAACAGCAGATTATGCTTCCCTTGCTGGATTCTCCGATAACACTATCAGAGCTAAAGGACACTCTTGACCCAATGCGTCCAAAGAAAGCACTAGGTGTGGACGGTTTGCCCCCAGAGCTACTCTCTACTCTTTGGAATCAGCTGGCTCCCCTCTACCTGCAACTGATGAACTGTTTTATTTTGTCTTTCAAACTGAACCTTGCAATAAACTCTGCTATGATCAGTCTCCTATTAAAGCTGAGAAAAGATTCCATAGACTGCTCTATCACCCAATCTCATTGATAAATTTCAAAGCTGAAAGGTTTATTTTAAGTTAATTCATGTTGATCCATTAAGTTTTATTCACCTCTGTCATGTAGTGGACAATATGAGATGTCCACTGCATGTATTGGACATAACACTACTTTATTCTCTCACTTGTTAGTTTTTGAACAAATGAACAAGAATTTCCTCTGGCAGGTTATAATTGTGATATATTCTGGTAATCAAATTATTTATGGTTTAAACTTTATACTCTTTTGCCACAGCAATACTCCTCAATAACTTGAATGCATTTCATTCTTTTTCAGATATTCAAGGGTGGTTGGCAGAGGTGTGACCAGAACATCCCGTGTGGGTGGGCATTTGGCTTGCCTGGGGGGGGCAAAAAATATCTATCCATCCATCCATCCCCATTTTTGTAGGGGGGTCAAATAATAATAACAACATAGTTTTATATAACATATAAAAGCAAAAATTGTGTCATAAATCATATCCTATTGTTCAATAAAATTAACAGAGGCTATGGAACTTGTATTATTATTTTTTGTGAACAAACATAGAACTACATCTACAAGGTAAATATCAATAAAGTCAAATGTATACAACATATGAGAGCAAATACAGAAACGTGGCTTATTGTAGTCATGGGAGGCTATAGGACATCAGTTTCCAGTGTTTAACCTGGATATTATATACAGGACTAGTCTGCGGTTACTCTTGGCAAATTCTGAAATAAATTCATTCATGTCTAGATTTTCTGTGATGTTTTTCTCATGTGCCAGAATGACTAAATTTCTGTTCCTTGAATGCAGCATTGTTCGGTGGAGTGGAGTGAGAATGCGGTTCAAAGTAGAGAAAGAGCTTTCGCATGCAGCTGAAGACACACCAATGATGAGTGCTGTGATGCAGACATGGCTCTGACGTGCGGGATACTAGACGCGTGTTTGTGGAAGCCGCCACCGTCTTTTTCTAGAGCTTTTTTCCAATTAGTGTAGCCATGTTTGGTGAATATGTCCTCGCAGTCTGAATTGGAAACACTAAATTTATGGCAGGCAAAGCAAAAGCTGCCATCACGGACAACAGAATATTCAAGCCATGGTCGAGACTGATACCAGCTTACACTAAAACATCTGAGTGTCTTTCCAAATGCATGCTTGGGATAATTAATTAAAACGGGCTGGGATGGGCTATCCATATTTAAGTCAGGCAGACCGGACTGTATATTTTGTTGAAGGCAGAGGTTTGGAGTACCCAACACGGGCGCAGAGCTGGAGGATTGTGTAGGCTTATCTACATCTTTTGGAGTTTCAGTTCCCGACGAGGGTGTGATGTGCTCCGTGTTGGTAGCAGCGGTACTGGGCTCAACCATGGAGCCAGCAGCTTGCAGAGGGACAGAGGTTGAAGATGTCTGCTTTTTAATAAGCCACCTATGCATAGCCTTTGGTGTTACCAACCAGAAAATAAAAGAAGAATGGAACGTATACGCTGTTTTAATTAAAGAATGCGGTCAACAGGTTCAAAACGTGCTGCAAAATGTGCAGCGAAGTGAACTGTGAGCAGCACTGTGCCTGTCTAGTGGAGGAGACACTGACGGATACGCCCCAAATTCAAATGGGCAGATTGGAAAGCAACTCAGTTTTGAAAATCAAATGTTATTCTTCCCCAGAGTTTTCATTGGACAGACAGAGCATTTCGCAGTGGGGGCACGGCTTATCTCTGGGGGGGCAGTGCCCACCCTAGCCTCTCTGTGGTCACGCCTCTGGTGGCTGGTAGCTAGGTAGGGCTGCCCACTTTCTCTGTTACCTTTTAATCTTGCTCTTGAACCCGGAGGCATCACCCTTCATTCTCTAAAAAAGGTTTCTTCTATTGCACTGTATGGCTCTCAGCATAAAATTTATCTTTATGCTGATGATATTTTGCTCCTTCTCTTCAATGCCCCCTCCAATCTCCCACATGTGCTCAGTTTATTCTGTTCAGTTAAAAATCTATCAGGTTATAAAAGAAACTGGTCTAAATCTGCTCTTCTTCCCTTAAACCTTTGTGCTAACCAAGAGAGACCAGAGGAACTGAAAGGTTAGTTCCTTTAAATATCTTGGTATTGATATCTGTCCTCTACTACAGAGCAACACAGAATCAAATTACTATCGAATCTTCACAAGTGTCAACAAGTCTCTTGCATACTGGTCATGTTTCCCTTTGTCATTCTAAACCAGACTAACAATCATTAAAATGAATATGGTTCCTCATTTTTATTTTATTACCACTATGTTACCATTTTTCCAAAATACTAAATACTGGAACGAAGTTAGATGCTTAGAGAATTTAGAGTAAATGTCTCCACGATGATACTGTACATATGAGAATATGAGAACAGCAATAATGTCTGCAGTATTCTAGTTATAGTACATCACACTCATGTGCCTAATGATGGTACTGCTTCATGACTCAATAAGCCCCTAGACACACACAGACACTAATTACAACAAAATGACAAAGTCTTCATAAAAATGTACTTGAAACAACCAAAATCCTGCTGGAAAAAATATAACAATAGTTAATCTCTAAATAAATGTTAATTTTAAAAGCATATTATTAAGAGATATTACGAAGTATTCTCAAGTGCTGTCATGTGCTGTACATGCATATAAAAACTTGTACATAGTTACTGGTTTACAATATCACAATTGTCAAAAGGCAAATATATAAAAGGAGAAGATAAAATGCAACTATGTACCAAAAAAATTGGTTGAGTGTCTCAGTATCCTAATGTCAACAGATTTATTTTTCAAAATTGTCAATCTGGCAAACACCATATTCAAATGTCAGTGTTCTGCTATACATGTTTGATGTGATCATCATTGTAGACAAATGTGGGAAAAATAAAAACATGAAAAAGAATATAACTGAGCACTTACATTGATCCCCCAAACTCTATGAGGCTGCAGGATCAAGAATTAGAATACCTTAAATGTTTCATAACATGGCCTTATACTTGTTAATCAAGAAAGTTTTGGCTTTGTGACATTACAAATAAACATTGTTACAATATACCGTATGTGTCATTCATGTGACTGCCTGCTCATAGGGTAATTTGAAAAGTGTGTAATGGGCTTGAACTCTTTTTCATGTTTTTCAATATAATCTAGGCAGTTAACTGACTTGACTGATCTTTCAAAAAGGCCCTTAATAAACTACACACTGTTGCGAAAAAATGCAATATTTAGTAAAGAATGAATCCTGATCCATCATTATAAATGAACTCCAAAATGGACATCCTTTATCTACACAGCTTGTAGATATTAGTGAGCAGGAGAATGAGTATAGGAACCTAATCAAGGACTTTGTTAAATGGTGCGACTCATACCACCTACAACTGAACACCAGCAAAACCAAAGAGCTGGTGGTGGATTTTAGGAGGACCAGGCCCCTCATGGACCCCATGATCATCAGAGGTGACTGTGTGCAGAGGGTACAGACCTATAAATACCTGGGAGTGCGGCTGGATGATAAATTGGACTGGACTGCCAATACTGATGCTCTGTGCAAGAGAGGACAGAGCCAAGCCAATTATACTTCCTTAGAAGGCTGGCGTCCTTCAACATCTGCAATAAGATGCTGCAGATGTTCTATCAGACGGTTGTGGATAGCGCCCTCTTCTACGCGGTGGTGTGCTGGGGAGGCAGCATAAAGAAGAGGGACGCCTCACGCCTGGACAAACTGGTGATGAAGGCAGGCTCTATTGTAGGCAAGGAGCTGGACAGTTTGACATCCGTGGCAGAGCGACAGGCGCTGAGCAGGCTCCTGTCAATCATGGAGAATCCTCTTCATCCACTGAACAGTATCATCTCCAGACAGAGGAGCAGCTTCAGCGGCAGACTGTTGTCAATGTCCTGCTCCACTGACAGACTGAGGAGATCGTTCTTCCCCCACACTATGCGACTCTTCAATTCTACCCGGGGGTCTGTTATACCTGCATTTTTATCACTCTTTAATTTAATATTGCTTTTATCAGTATGTTGCTGCTTGAGTATGTGAATTTCCCCTTGGGATTAATAAAGTATCTATCTATCTATCTATCTATCTATCTATCTATCTATCTATCTATCTATCTATCTATCTATCTATCTATCTATCTATCTATCTATCTATCTATCTGTAGTGGCCTATGTGCTTTTGTTTAATGCAACATGGCAGACTGAAGAAATACTACCAGAATAACTTCAGTCAATCATCTATGTTCATTTACATAAAATACCTGGAAACCATTTCAATTACACCAATCAGCATATAGTTAAATAGTATATTCTTAGAAACATCCTTCTAGCATTAAGTGTTATGTAAAGTCCCAAAGTAGTTAATTATTAAGAGTCATGTTTAAATACCTGGTTCATAAAAATAAGACTTCTTATATGTAAATTGTTATCAAAGAACAAAATATGAAGTTAAAATGTTATACTACATTATCTCTTTTTCTAATTTAAAATGTGCTGGTAAATATGGAGTCAGTATATACTAGTTTAACAGGCAGGCTGGTTAAAGCACTTTTTTTGATTCCCTTACATGCACCCTCTGAAGATTTCAAAGAACAGCTTGGGAAAAGATGAACTTGTGTTTGTGAGCATATGCGTGTGCCCAATAATGGCATCCAGGAATGGCTATTGCCTTGTACTAGACGCTACAAAGATCTTGTATCCAGCAAAAAAGTGGATTAATTGGTTTTGATAATGGACATAAATTTAATGTTAGTTTGTATGATGGCTTGTTAAAGTATATATTAAATGTGTGTTTATGGCTGTCACTTTACTACAGTTTCATTCAAACAATTTTATGCTCTAAAGGGTTTGTTTAATTAGAAAGAATAATTTGTGGAAATGAAGAACCATATGTGGTTATTTTTTCCATCTGAGTAAGCACACCATTGAGCAATGCTGACTTAAGTGGATCCCATACATTGATGAATAATTTAAACTGGTAGATGGAAATATTACTGAATTAATTTTCTGAATTAGTGCATATATATTTTTAGGGTAATAAAATAAAGGTCTAATGCAAGCACAAGCAGTAAATGGAAACCAAGATATATTAGTCTTTGTAAAATGTCTGCATAAGCAATGTATGAGTGTTTGCAATCTGCAGTGATTCCTTTGCTTTATTTTATTGAAGATGCAACCTGTTGCATACAATATATCAAATTCTCATTTGGTTCACCTCGGCTGCACAGTGTGCTTACAGAAGGGATGTGTGTTTCAAAGGGAATCATACAAATGTTGAAATACAAGAAATAATAAAAGGTAATGTTTGAAGTATTATTCAGTTTTCAGCATTTTAACTGTTTTTTCATATTGCTGTTTGCTTGTCCAATTTTTCTTTCATAATGCAGAAGCATTTTTTTTAGTACTAAATTAAAAACAATATTCCAGTTTTTTACCTTATGTTGCTTGAATGAGTGCCAGCCCCTCCATCATCCCAAATTTGAGGTTCTGATAAAGTTATATTATATAGTTTCTATGGCAGGTTAGATTAGAAGTAAAAGATGATTAAAAGTGGTTTACTACATTCGAGACAAAAAAAAATACCAAAGAGTAAAAATGTTCTGTTATTGGGTGGATAAGCGCTTTGCTAACATAGATGCAATTTGTGGCCTCATCACAGATCACTGGCTGTGAAATACAGTAAATGTCCCTGGAGTCATGTTTGCAGCATGCAGTCTAGATACAGTAGTTAATTTTATCAAAACACAGCCTTTGACTGTATGCTTATTTTTCTTACAATATCAGTATATGGGATATGAACACAAGAAGCTGCATGTCATTTTTTTATTTAACAGATGCCTTTATCGAAGGTCACTTACAAATATTAAACTACATATTACATTTGTGCATTTGACTAGAAATTGCAAAGCTAACTGGCATTTGAGAACACTGTAGTAGGAAGAGTATGAGAAGTTTAGTATTGTGGATAAGCCAGGACAACAAGACCAAGTAACAACAAAAAAGTAGTAAAATCAGAGCAGATGGGGACATAAAACGCTGTTGATATTGCAGATCCGAACATGAGAAAGCTTAAACAGCTTCACTGTAGGAAGCATAAAAGTTCAATCAATATTCAACACATCACAGTGATCTGTGTATTCAATACACTTTGCACAAATATACAGTATAGAATCTACTCATGAAATACTATTTTTCCAGCCATAAACTGCTTATGAAATATTTTTCTTTAATACACTATATACGATCACCAGCCACTTTATTAGGTATACCTGTTCAACTGCTTGTTAACTCAAATATTTAATCAGCCAAGCACATGGCAGCAACTCCATGCATTTAGGCATGTAGACATTGTCAAGATGACCTGCTGAAGTTAAAACCAGGCATCAGAATGGAGAAGAAAGGTGCTTTAAGTGACTTTGAATGTGGCATAGTAGCTGGTGCCAGATGGGCTGGTCTGAGTATTTCAGAAACTGCTGATCTACTGGGATTTTCACACACAACCATCACTAGAGTTTACAGAGAATGGTCAGAAAAAGGGAAAATATCCAGAGAGCGGTAGTTTTCTGGGCAAAAATGCCTTGTTGATGTCAGAGGTCAGAGGAGAATGGCCAAACTGGTTTGAGCTGATAGAAAGGCAACAGTAACCCAAATAAAAACTCGTTACAACTAAGGTATGCAGAAGAGCATCTCTGAATGCACAACATGTTGAACCTTGAAGCTGATGGGCTACAGCAGCAGGAGACCACACCGGGTGTCACTCCTGTCAGCTAAGAACAGACAACTGAGACAACAATTCACACAGGATCATCAACGCTAGACAATAGAAGACTGGAAAAATTTTACCTGGTCTAATGAGTCTTGATTTCTATTATGACATTCGGATGGTAGGGTCAGAATTTGGTGTCAACAACCTGACAGCATGGATCCATCCTGCCATATATCAACGGTTCAGGCTGAAAGTGGTGTAATGGTGTGGGGGATATTTTCTTGGCACACTTTAGGCTCCTTAGTACCAACTGAGCATCATTTAAATGCCACAGCCTACCTGAGTATTGTTGCTGACCATGTTCATCCCTTTATGACCGCAGTGTACCGATCTTCTGATGATTACTTCCAGCAGGATAAGGCGCCACGTCGTAAAGCTCAAATCATCTCAAACTAATTTCTTGATCATGACAATAAGTTCATCGTACTCAAATGGCGTCCACAGTCACCAGATCTCAATTCAATCAAGCACCTTTGGGATGTGGTGGAACAGGAGATTTGCATCATGAATGTCCATCCATTCATTATCCAACCCGCTATATCCTAACTACAGGGTCACAGGGGTCTGCTGGAGCCAATCCCAGCCAACACAGGGCACAAGGCAGGAAACAAACCCTGGGCAGGGCGCCAGCCCACCACAGGGCACGCATCATGAATGTGCAGCTGAAAAATCTGCAGAAACCGTGCGATGCTATCATGTCAATATGGACCAGAATTCCTGAGGAATGTTTCCAGCACCTTGCTAAATCTATGCCATGCAAAATGATGGCAGTTCTGAAGGAGAAAGGGGGTCCAACCAGGTGCACCTAATAAAGTGGCAAGTGAGTGTATATTTATAATTGCTTGTTATTATCGTGTTACAGTACTTATTTTTTCAAACGTTACATATTATACATTCTTTTGCTTTTACTGCAATGCTGTGCCAGACTGTGAGAAAAATACTTCTGTGGCTCTACCAAGAGAAATCCTAAGACAAGTCTTTGCATCCTAGAGATTTCTAGCAAAAGAAGGCACAAGCTACCAGTTAAACATTTATTGTATTTGATAAAAAAGAAAAAAATCCCTTTGCTAGATATTCTCTGCAGGCCTTATTTGAATTAGCCCTGCAGGTTCATAATGATAAAAACAAAAGCATTAAGATAAAAGCGTTTTTCTTTGTTTTTTCAAACAGCGCCTTTATCCCTTGCTTTTATAGGATGCTATTTGTGACATCAAATAGGAGTGAATATGCGGAAGCATTTACACATGCCACACTGATGTCACTGACATGTGCAAATGCTTAAATAGCAATAAAAGTAAACAGACAAAAATAACAAAATGCCACCACAAAAATACTGGAAACAGCACCAAACACCCATGATCTTAACACAGAGCATACTGAATATAGTAATATGGCAAAATTACCCACTTAAAAAGAATAGACTTGGATAGATAGAGGATTTCAAAATAGCAGTTCAAGTTCAATTGCATTACTCAAAACCAGAAAATGTGCAAAAAGGGAAAGGGAAAAAAAATACAAAGAAGTAAACCAAGACAGTGCTAAATTCACAGAGTCCAACCAATACTTGTAAAATAGTAAAATGTAAAATAGTCAATTAAATACTATGGCTAAAAATAAACAATTAAGTATATATAAACTGGCTTGTTATGTGCACATTAGAGTGTTTCGTAGTCTTATTGCTGGTGGAAAGAAGCTATTGCACATTCTGGCTTTTCTTGATTTTATGGAACAATATCACCTACCAGAGCTTGGACAGTTCATGAGAGGGGTGTGATGAGTTTCTCACAATGCAGAAGGCTTTCTTCTTGCATCTGTCCTTAAAAATGTCCTCACTGGAGGGGAGAGAGACCTTGATAACCTTCTCAGCTATCCTCACCACACGTTGCATAGTCTTCCTGTCAGACACCCTATGATGCAGCACATCAGGACACTCTCAGTAGTGTCCCGGTAGAAGTTGGTGATGATGGGATGAGGGTGTGCAACCTCTGCTGAGCTTTCTTGACCTGCTTTGTGGTATTCAGAGTCCAGTAGAGATCCTCAGTGATGTAGAAGTCTATGCATGCCTCGATGATGGATTGAATTTTTCTCATATTTTGCAGTTTTTACAAAGTTTCTGCCCTTTTAACATTTTTTCCTCTTTTTCATTTACAGTATTTTTTTTCACGTATTAAATACATTTTTGAGCCGGCCACACATTTTTATGCTATTATCACAATTGCACATGCATTCAGATGCTACTGGGGCCCACTCTTGGTATAAATACATATATCTCTTCTCATCTCATTCTCACACCCACTTAATCCAATTCAATGTCACATGATCTGGAGCCCATCTTGCCATCACACACATACCCACAATCACTCTTGCACAAAAGCCAATTTAGAATCACTAATAAAGCTAACCTTCATATCTTTGGGGGTGTGGGAGAAAAGCTAGAGGATCCAGAGAAAACCCTAAGCAGACACTGAAAGAATGTACAGACTCCACACAGACAACCTCCAGAAAAGAAATTTGAACAAAGGGTGCTGTACTGTTCTCAGGATGTCTCTGCCTATTCTGATAGCATCTCTCTCACAGATCGTGTGGCAGTGCTGCCTCTGAACAAAGATACCACAGCAAATAATAGAAAAGGTTATTGAAGTGAGCAATGCTGCTTTAGCAAAATCTCAGACTTTCATATAATAAAAGAAATATATTTGTAAGAGGTTATATTTTGGAAAAAATGTACAAATATTTTCAGAACACAAGGCTTTGAAGCTCTTGAGTTTGTTTGTCATATACTGTATACACTGCATTTTACTTAGACTTAGTATATAAAGTGATTGACAAGATTCCCAAAAATCTCTATACCAAAGGATTTATGCTATGTTTATGGGAGTTTAGGGATAATCACAAACAGAATGCCTATAAGCTAGAAGAAATGCAGGCTATGTTTTACTGTAGCCAGTGCTTTTAAGTGTTATGTGTTTCCTACCAGACTCTAAAACTGCAGTCGATCCCTTCAAAGAAACAAGATTGAAAATCGGGTAAAGCCAGGTCTCCCGCTGCTTTCAATTACTGAGAATTTTTTTTTTCAACTAGGGTTTCTTACTCCTATTTCAAATAAGTGATGTAATAACTGCTTCTCGTTTGTTAATCAAAGAGGAACAAATCGTTAGGTGTACAGAATATAAAACAGAGACACCTGGGTATACGAATTTGGTTGTCATATTCATCATAATTAAGTTCATACTCCTATCTAATGTTAGATGATATGGAACTAAGTAGTAAAATTCTGTTTAAAATGCCCCCAAACACTGTCAAAATTAAATTTGAATAAATCATTAAACCATTGTGTGTTTGTAACTTATAAATATGTAAACTCAGGGCCAGCACATGGGGTGAGGCAACAAGATGATTGCCTCAGGCAACACTTTGGTCAGGGTTGCATTTTCATACAAGAATATTTTTTTAACATTAAGAAATAATAAAAATAAAAAATGAAAGTTAAGTATGAACATTATGAGTGTTATATATATCAAGTGCCTAATTTATATAGTGCCTTTTTATTTTATTAATTTTAATTAAAAGCAAATAACAATCCATACAATCCAATCAAACTTAGCAAAACTAAAATTCAACCCCATCCAAAAGAAAGAATGAGAGGAGAATCAGCCAACATAGTAATTATTTGAAGCAGCAGGGAATGAAAAGAATCATTTTCCCCAATATAGAAGCTTATTCTAAAGTGTTATTGTTTAGATCCTGCCATATTTTTAAAAAGTTTTGAACAGATCCTCTGAGTGAGAAATTGATTTTTTCCAATGTCAAATAGTATAGGAAATCATTTACCAACTGACTTAAAAGTGGTGGGGTGGGTTTCTTCCAGTTGAGCAAGACAAGTGTATGTGCTAGTGTTGAGGTAAAGGCAATTACAGTTTGTTCATCCTTCTCCACTTTGAGCCCATCTGGGAGTACACTAAACACAGCTGTTAATGGGTTAGGAGTGATTGTGACACGAAGGATATTTGATAGACATTCAGAGACTTTTGTCCAAAACAATGTTAATTTGGTGGACACCCAAAACATGTGGCCAAGAGAGACTGGAGATAGATTGCAATGTTCCCAAGCTGAATCTTGCCCTGGAAACATTTTGTATAGTTTTAATCGAGATAAATGTGCTTGATAGAAGATTTTAAGTTGAATAATTGCATTTGTGCATATGGAACTAGAGTGTATTCTTTGCATGGCTGCCCTCCACTCCTTTTCAAAAATGTTAAGTGAAAGATCATTTTCCCCATTGTTCCCTGGGACCTTTGAAAGGAAGGGAATTTAACATGTTTTTATAAATTGTTGAGATGCTATCTGATTCTTCAAGACTGATCAATATTTGTTCAGGAATGGAAATAGGTGGAAGGTGAGAAAATTTGGACAGATTTTGCTTAGCAACGTTTCTAGCTTGCTAGCAGTGGAAAAATTGTGTTGATGAGAAGTTAAATTTGAAGCTTAATTGCTCGAATGATGCAAAAAAGTTATGATGTACAAGTCTCTAAATGTTTTAGTTCCAGACATTTTAGACTGTGTATGTTTGAGAGGGTAGAAAAGAGTGGTCGTTATGTAGAAGTGCAACAGATAAAACCTTCTCTGTCTTAAAGTGTTTCCTAAATTGGTTCCATATTCTGAGAGAATGAAGGGCAAGTGGGTTATTAGAATATTGACAACAGTTTGTATTTACTGGAGCACAGAGCAGGGAATATAGAGAAGTACTTAAAGATTTTAATTCTGTTGTAAACCAAGTTTGTATATGGTCATCAATTTCTGCTTATGTCCAGGGCCCTCATGTATAAACGGTGCGTATGCACAAAAGTGTTGCGTATGCCCATTTCCACGCTCAAATCGCAATGTATAAAACCTAAACTTGGCGTAAAGCCACACACATTTTCACGCTAGCTCAAGCCCTGGCATACGCAAGTTCTCCGCTCAATTTTGCAAACTGGCAGCACCCAGCATCAAAGCAGTGCTTTTGGTCGAGTGTGGTTTCCTTATATTTTTTAGATCCACATCCCTGATGCAGCGTTATCATATATACTGAAATTAACCGCATATTGTTTATTAGTTTAAAGCATCTGATTGTAATTAACCCGTAACAATATAATGGTCCACGGAATGGCTAAACTATTCCAAATACCGTAGCCGCTTTAGCATTGTTACTCTCACTGCACCTTCTTCTTCTTTGAGCTGCTCTCATTAGGGGTTGCCACAGCGGATCATCTGTTTCCTTATTACTCTCACTGCACCACTCAAAGTATTTATATCACTGTATCTGAGTGTGGAATCACAGCTCTACAGCAGATGATCAGTATGCATCATCTAGCACACGCTGTCTCGGCCATGCTGCCTATTTGAACTGCTTCCATACGGCAAACGCTTCAGTGCCTTTCCTGTACTGACCTCGCGGCTCAGAAACAGTTTCATCCCAAGAACTATAAACGCACTCAATCAGTCCATCAAGTGCTTCTTGTAGAACTGTTTGTACTTATAAGTACATTTACTGTAAACATGCGAAACAGTTATAATATTGCACAACCTGAGCCACTTTAGCACTTATTTACATATGATGACAATATAATTTTTAAGATGAAATACAGCAAAATATGTTTATTACATTATACAGATAAAATGTTAACATCATTTAAATAATCTATATTGTTAATAATTAAACATGTGAGGACACGGTGTCGCAGCACTAACAAGGAGCTAGCGCCACATTCAGGGATTGTTCCTGCCTCTCGCTGTATTCTTGCTGGGGCTGGTGTGACATTGGAAGAATAGATGGATAGAATAATTAAAATGTACTACGAAGACATTTCAATGTTCCTTAAAAGTTTTGAAGAATCGGAGTTCTAAGCTTACAGATGGCTTAATGTCTATTACTGAGCTGATTGTGTGGTGATTAAGTACTTGGAGAAAGAAAAGAAAGGACAGGAATTGGGGGTTAGTACGTTTGAAAGAGACAGTACTGCTGCAATAAATTATTTCATCGAAGGCTGCGCACAGCGCAGCAAGCTTCTTGCGTGAGGCAGGAACAATCTCTGCATAGTAATGTGCCACTGTGTTCCCATGTTTAATACATGCTTTAACTCCTATCATCATGAAAATGATATCAAGTATACATCTCAGTATTTTAATTATTCAGAGAGCAGTAATATCACGAATGTAATGGATTCTGTGTCCTGTCAGAGGAACAAAAAGCCTGTTTAAGAAGCACGTAGTGATTCACACACATAGAGTACATAGAAGAACACATCCAAAACAAAGCATTTAACGTGCTATTTTAGTTACGATGGTATTTGAGAAACTAATAAATCAAACGATTTAAAGATGAAGTTTATGATTTTCTACTTTAATGACAAAATAAACTACATGAGTAAAGTGGAAATTTTGAGATTAAAGTTAACATTTCAAGCTTTTTTTCCCACTGTGACCCTATTTTTTTTAATTTTATCTGTACCCTAATAAACTTTCATATGACACTCAGAAGGTTGGGCTACGACTTGCCTTTTCAGGGTGACTTTGATATCTGAAAACTTCTATTTTATTTCGGGCACTGTGCAACTTTGTGAAACTGAGCTTTCGAGTTTCTCCGACACTCTATGTCACTTGATCAACTTCCTTTTGTTGTTTATGCCACTTTTTAAACCAACAAATAGTATGTTTTTCCTTGCCTCCACTTGGTATTTGCTGAAATTCTTCTACTTTCCCCTGTGCTTTTGCCATTGCCTTTTCACAGAACGCTGAGCTTAAGGGCTATTTATATTGATTTGCATATTCAAAGAGGCGTAATTCTGGGGGGAGTTGGAGAGTGGCAGGAGGCGCGTGCACGTGCGTTACTTTTTGGGATGACTGGGATTTATTTAGTGGAAGAACGTGGAAGTTGGCGAACTCACAGATTAATGCCTCTGGATTTTTTTGTGCGTATCCACATGTTTTAGTTTGAATTCTATGCATGGCATTATGCATGAGGCCCCAGGTCTTTAAGGACTGTATATTTGCCACCAGTAATAAAACTGAAAGTTAGGTAGTGCCATGCCCCCTTCTGGTCTAGGTTGTTGTAGAATCACCCTTTGAAGCGTGGATGTTTAGAATCTATACATATTAATAAAAGGCAAAGCCCTCACTGACTCACTGACTGACTGACTGACTGACTGACTGACTCATCACTAATTCTCGAACTTCCCGTGTAGGTGGAAGGCTGAAATTTGGCAGGCTCATTCCTTACAGCTTACTTACAAAAGTTAGGCAGGTTTCATTTCGAAATTCTACGTGTAATGGTCATAACTGGAACATATTTTTTGTCCATATACTCTAATGGAGGAGGCGGAGTCACGTATCGCGTCATCACGCCTCCTACGTGATCACGTGAACTAAAAACAAGGAAGAGATTTACAGCACGAGTCAAACGCGGGAACGAAGGTAAATGACGTTAATTTTTGACTGTCTTTTAATACTGTGTAAGCATACATATTTACACATGTGCAATTAAACGTGTGCATTTACGGGGTGATTTCTCAGGCTTAAAAGCTCGCCTTTTATCAAACGCGGGAACAAAGGTAAATCACGTTCTTCATTGTCTTTTAATACTGTGTAACCATACATATTAACACATGTGCAATTAAACGTGTGCATTTACGGGGTGATTTCTCAGGCTTAAAAGCTCGCCTTTTACTAAAAAGGTAAATGCAAAACTATTTTCAATCATTCTATGATCTGCTTCTAACAACTGAAGGCACCGTGGCTGATGTTACGTCACTTGCTGTCCAACCATAAGCGTTACCTGGTAGGTAACCAGCCACTCACTTCACTCCCTTACGGAAATCGAACCTCTGAGGTTTTCTTTTGTTCTTAATTAAAATTTAAAAACAATACTTCACCGCTGCTAAGCCCCTCTAGCGCTGACGTCCGAGGTTCGATTACCGTAAGCAAGTGCAGTGAGTGTGTAATTACATTCACGGCATTCGTAGTCTGATTCACAATCTGATTGTATGGGTGGTTACCTACCAGGTAACGCTTATAGTTGGCCACCAAGTCAGGTCGAAGTGATCACTCGAGTAAAGGCAGCTTCACAAAAAAACAGATCCTTAACAAACTGTTATTAGTATACTTTCCCTCAATTTAAAAAGGTTTTATTTTCTTCTTAATAAAAATTTAAAAGCGGTACTTCGCTGGTGCGAAGCGCGTGGATTTGACCGACTGACACATACAGACATATTCATGAGTGCAGGTACTTCGGAAAGAAAGCACTGTGTAAACCTAAAGTTTAAATTAAGTTCATAGACCTACAAAAGGTTACCATTCATGTGAGGCAAGATTGCTTTTCTTCTGTACAACTATACGTTGCATTCTCAAGAGTGTGCTTGCACGGCTTCGGATATAGATATATATATATATGTATGTATGTCTATATATAAATATGTAAGCTTATAAGTACTGCCTTACTTCTCTTTAAGAAAGGAAGATGTAATGATACTTGATTTAAATGATTCCATGTCTTCCTGGGTTTGCTTAGCTTATTGTCAATATCTTTACACGTTTTTTTAAGACTTATTGACTGTAACGGGCTTTCACGAAAAAAGTTAGGGCTTTGCTACAGGATACTCCCTCCACAAGTTAAGCAAGTAAAAATAAAATATATATTTCTGTTTTATTTAAACCTTTTAAGTTCGTATGCATAGCCCCATTTGGCTGTTTAATTTTTTTTTTTCTTTCTTCAGTAATATTTAATCTCCTTAAAGAAAAAGAACATATCCATTTTACTTTTTTTGTATCTCTTTAGTAATATTTTAGTGTAAAAGGATAACCAGTATTTAAACCTTTTATGTTACTTTATACATTTATTTTACACAATGTTGAAAAATTAATAAGAAAGCTACATATTTTGGCAGCTGCTGCTTTAATTTTCAATGAAATGAAAAAAGCTCTCCAAGAGAAAACGTCAATGAAGAAGAAACAGTTTGCACTATCTAAAAAGGAGAAACCCTCATTTATAAAAGTTTGCTGCAGATGACTTAACTGAAAATAAATCAATAGTTCCTATGTGTATAATACATATTTATCTGTTTTACTTATGCCTTTATTCCAGCAACTTACAACATCTGAGGTACAATTTGTTACATTACTTTTGTTTTTTGCAGCACAGGCAGGTGAAGTGACTTCCTCAGGGTCACACAGTGGTGTCAGTACCAGGATTTGAACTGACAAGCTCCGGGTTTACTGAAATATTACTGAAGAAAGAAAAAATACGAAAACGGGCAAATAGGGCTATGCATACAGATGTCCATCCATCCATTATCCAACCCGCTATATCCTAAATATAGGAGCCAATAAGTAGATATGTATATATACAGTATGTATATATATATATATATATATATATATATATATATATATATATATATATATATATATATATATATGTGAATGTATATATGTATATATGTATGTTTATATTTATATATATATGTAGATATGTAAATTTGTATATGTATATATATATGTATATGTGGATGTGTATATGTATATATACCTATGTATATGTAGATATGTGTATATGTAGATATGTATATATATGTATATATGTTTATGTATATATATATAGTTACATAACCTCTTTAACACACTACTTCTCCGCTGCGAAGCGCGGGTATTTTGCTATATGTAGATATCTGTATATGTAGATATGTATATATATGTATATATATATGTTTACATAACCTCTTTAACACAGTACTTCTCCGCTGCGAAGCGCGGGTATTTTGCTATATATATATATATATATATATATATATATATATATATATATATATATATATATATATATGACAGCAACACTCATAACAATGACAACACAATTACATATATATATATATGTACATATGTATATATATATGTGTCAATCTGTATGTATGTCTATATATATATATATATATATATATATATATATATATATATATATATATATATATATATATATATATACATATGTATATATATGTGTATATATATCTAGATGTGTATATATGTAGATATGTAAATATTTATATATATATATGTGTCTGTGTGTGTGTATATATATATATATAAATATGTATATATGTATATATATATATGTGTGTGTGTGTATGTTTATGTGTGTGTTTATGTATGTGTGTATATATATGTTGATGTGTATATGTATATATATATATATATATATGTAGATGTGTGTATATGTAGATATGTATATATATATGTATATGTATATATATGTTTATGTGTGTGTGTGTGTATATTATATATATAAAAGACAGCAACACTCATAACAATGACAACACAATTACATTGACAATCATGTTACGTTATTTTTAAAATGTTTCCTTTTCTTTTTCATAACCTCTTTAACACAATACTTCTCCGCTGCGAAGCGCGGGTATTTTGCTAGTATACATATATATACATATACACATATCTACATATACATACAGTATATATACATGTACATATCCACATATATATACATATATATATATATACATATCAATATATATATACACATACATATACACACATACATAAACACACACATATACATTTATACATATACACATACATACATAGTGCGTTGTAACACGGGCTGTGATTGTTACATGGGAGGGAGACGACAAATCACAGCTTCCCACTTTCTAATCGGGCCTGTGATTGGTGCTTTGACTGATGCCTAGATCCCACAGTACGTCCCCTTAGGAGAGGCGTTACGCAAGTGTAATTGAATAGTGGTGCTGCAAGTTTAGCTTTACACCTGTTTTTAAGGCTTATTGACTGAAAGGGGCTTTCATGAAAAAACTTAGGGCTTTGCTACAGGATACACCCTCCACAAGTTAAGGAAGTAAAAATAAAGGTATATATTTCTGTTTTATTTAAACCTTTTAAGTTTGTATGCGGACGGCATGGTGGCGCAGTTAAAGGTGCCTGTTAGGAGACCCGGGTTCGCTTGAATGTTCTCCCCGTGTCTGTCTGGGTTTCCTCCAGGTACTCCGGTTTCCTCCCACAGTCCAAAGACATGCAGGTTAGGTGCATTGGCGATTCTAAATTGTCCCTGGTGTGTGGGTGTGTGTGCGCCCTTTGGTGGGCTGGCACCTTGCCCGGGGTTTGTTTCCTGCCTTGTGCCCTGTGTTGGCAGGGATTGGCTCCTGTATTTAGGATATAGCAGGTTGGATAATGGATGGATGGACATTTGTATGCATAGCCCCATTTGCCCGTTTTCGTTTTTTTTCTTTCTTCAGTAATATTTCAGTAAACCCGGAGCTTGTCAGCTCAAATCCTGGTACTGACATCACTGTGTGACCCCGAGGAAGTCACTTCACCTGCCTGTGCTGCAAAAAACAAAAGTAATGTAACAAATTGTACCTCAGATATTGCAAGTTGCTGGAATAAAGGCATAAGTAAAAGAGGTAAATATGTATTATACACATAGGAACTATTCATTTATTTTCAGTTAAGTCATCTGCAGCAAACCTTTATAAATGAGGGTTTCTCCTTTTTAGATAGTGCAAACTGTTTCTTCTTCATTGAGGTTTTCTCTTGGAGAGCTTTTTTCATTTCATTGAAAATTAAAGCAGCAGCCAAAATATGTAGCTTTCTTATTAATTTTTCAACATTGTGTAAAATAACTTTATAAAGTAACATAAAAGGTTTAAATACAGTAATCCCTCGCTATATCGCGCTTCGCCTTTGGCGGCTTCACTCCATCGCGGATTTTATATGTAAGCATATTTAAGTATTTATCGCGGATTTTTCGCTGCTTCGCGGGTTTCTGCGGACAATGGGTCTTTTAATTTCTGGTACATGCTTCCTCAGTTGGTTTGCCCAGTTGATTTCATACAAGGGACGCTATTGGCAGATGGCTGAGAAGCTACCCAGCTTACTTTTCTCTTTCTCTTGCGCTGACTTTCTCTGATCCAGACGTAGGGGGATTGAGCAGGGGGGCTGTTCGCACACCTAGACGATACGGACGCTCGTCTAAAAATGCTGAAAGATTATCTTCACGTTGCTATCTTTTGTTGCACGGTGCTTCGCATACTTAAAAGCTCGAAGGGCACGTATTGATTTTTGACTGAAAAACAAACTGTCTCTCTCTCTCTATCTCTCTATCTCTCTCTCTCTCTCTCTTTGTCTGCTCCTGACGGAGGGGGTGTGAGCTGCCGCCTTCAACAGCTTTGTGCCGCGGTGCTTCGCATACTTAAGCCAAACAGCCCTATTGATTTGTTTGCTTTTCTCTATCTCTGTGACAGTCACTGCTCCTGACACCACTCCTTTGAAGAGGAAGATATGTTTGCATTCTTTTAATTGTGAGACGGAACTGTCATCTCTGTCTTGTCATGGAGCACAGTTTAAACTTTTGAAAAAGAGACAAATGTTTGTTTGCAGTGTTTGAATAACGTTCCTGTCTCTCTACAACCTCCTGTGTTTCTGCTCAAATCTGTGACACAAGCATGACAATATTAAAATAACCATATAAACATATGGTTTCTACTTCGTGGATTTTCTTATTTCGCAGGTGGCTCTGGAACGCAACCCCCGCGATGGAGGAGGGATTACTGTACTGGTTATTCTTTTACACTAAAATATTACTAAAGAGATACAAAAAAAGTAAAATGCATATGTTGTTTTTCTTTAAGGAGATTAAATATTACTGAAGAAAGAAAAAAAAAACTAAAACAGCCAAATGGGGCTATGCATACGAACTTAAAAGGTTTAAATAAAACAGAAATATATACCTTTATTTTTACTTCATTAACTTGTGGAGGGTGTATCCTGTAGCAAAGCCCTAACTTTTTTCGTGAAAGCCCGTTTCAGTCAATAAGTCTTAAAAACAGGTGTAAAGATATTGACAATAAGCTACGCAAACCCACCTAGACATGGAATCGTTTAAATCAAGTATCATTACATTCTCCTTTCTTAAAGAGAAGTAAGGCAGTACTTATAAGCTTAGTAATGTTATACATTTCAAATGCTACTTTGATAAACTTTATCACTTCAAACAACTGAACTATCCAGAACATTTCAGGCATACATCCAGCATTCAAACTATGTATAAAAAGCACAACTGTTAAAGGAATTCAGCATTTCTTAATTGAAAAGGTTCCTTTAATCCTCAACATGTCTCAATGAGTCGTTCTGGTGGTTTTACTTGACGTTTTGATCTTCTGGTTAATTGTGTTTGCAGTTGAGATGTTCTTTCCTGATTTATACTTGTTTTCTCGTTAATATTGGTTTCGCTGGTGTTAGTGTTCTGATTAGAGGTTATTGGTCCTTTGATGTCTCGACGGTTTCTTCTTAGAACAGCTCCTATTACGCAATTCCGTCACATACTGGTCTATTGTTTCGCCGCTTTTCTGGAAACATGTAAAAAACTTGTGCCGCTCAAACGTCACATTGCGCTTTGGGTTGCAATTAGCTTCAAATTTTTCAACTATTTTGTTCAATTTCATATTGTCTCCATCTTCTTCAAACTGAAAATTGTTATACACCTCTAGCGCCTCTTCGCCAATTACATGTAGAAGCATAGATGCTTTCATTTTTTCACTTTTCCTATCTGCTTCAATCGCAGCAAGATACAACTCGAATCTCTGTTTAAATCTTTTCCAATTTTCAGCTACATTTCCCTTTAACTGGAGATTTGGTGGGGGCTGTAATTCTTTCATATTTTTTTTTCTCTTTTACTAGAACGTCTTAGCGCTTTCTGACCACGTTTTCGGGTTACTCACAGACACGAGACTCGTTCAAAAGCTGAACCTCTTCTTCACATTCCTCTTCCAACTTCTGACACCATGTAGTGATCTTGTTAGGTTCGTAGTTTAATCAATACACAGGATTGAAAGATATAATAACTTTTTAATAGACAGACTTTAGAGACATTTACTGTACAAGTTACTACTCGTTCTTTAGTTCATGCCCATTCTCCTACTTGCATCGGCATTCACAGGCATTACTAATCATTCTGTAAGTATCCCTTAATAGACCTTACTAATCAACTATCATTACAAAATCCAACGTGGTTTGTGCCCTTCAGAATGAAAACAGTTTGCATTTACTTTTTTAATAAAAGGCGAGCTTTTAAGCCTGAGAAATCACCCCGTAAATGCACACGTTTAATTGCACATGTGTTAATATGTATGCTTACACAGTATTAAACCCACCAAGACATGGAATCGTTTAAATCAAGGCGCTGCGCTACATTTACTGTACATGTTACTACTCGTTCTTTAGTTCACGCCCATTCTCCTACTTGCATCGGCATTCACAGGCATTACTAATCATTCTGTAAGTATCCCTTAATAGACCTTACTAATCAACTATCATTACAAAATCCAATGTGGTTTGTGCCCTTCAGAATGAAAACAGTTTGCATTTACTTTTTTAATAAAAGGCGAGCTTTTAAGCCTGAGAAATCACCCCGTAAATGCACACGTTTAATTGCACATGTGTTAATATGTATGCTTACACAGTATTAAACCCACCAAGACATGGAATCGTTTAAATCAAGGCACTGCGCTACCTTCTTCCAGATTGGCCCCAAGGCGTTTCATGTGATTACGTAGGAGGCGTGATAGCGCGATATGCGACTCCGCCCCCGTCCATTACAGTATATGGACAAAAAAGAGGTTCCAGTTATGACCGTTACACTTTGAATTTCGAAATGAAACCTGCCTAACTTTTGTAAGTAAGCTGTAAGGAATGAGCCTGCCAAATTTCAGCCTTCCACCTACACGGGAAGTTCGAGAATTAGTGATGAGTGAGTGAGTGAGTGAGTCAGTCAGTCAGTCAGTCAGTCAGTCAGTCAGTCAGTCAGTCAGTGAGGGCTTTGCCTTTTATTAGTATAGATAACATTTAATATACATTGTTGCAGGGCAAATGAAAGGCAAGGCAAAGCCAAATGCTTTGTATTCCAACCAGGGAACAACAAAAAAAGTACTTTGGAGTGCTGTTTGAAAGGTATTGTTTTTCACCTAGAATGATGTCGTAAAAGGCTCTGACTTAGAACTGCACAGTAGCAAGATCAGCACTGAAATGAGATGTCACCTTCCAGGAATGTTCTGCTTTTATACCAGGTGGGCTGGAAGAAGTGGGGCTTCCTTTGCTTCAGTGCCCACAAGCTGCCGTTACTTGAGGCTGTGAGGGGAAAAAAGAAGACACGTCCATTAGCAACAGCAGACCCTCTCATCCCAGAGTGGTTCTATGTATTTTAGATGAACCTTGAAGGTGACCTTTTGGTGCTCATGCATGACAACATCTTAAATTAACACATACCTCTGGTTTGGTTACATAAAATGATGGATCTTTCAAGTAAGTTCACTTCAGCGTTCTTATGAAAATATCAGAAAAATGTAAACATAAATACAATCATTATGTCTATCCTGCTCCTTTGAAATACACACAAAGTGAAAGTTTGTAGGCATCTGAGAGTAAAATAGGCAGGCTTTATCTGATTTCCAAGCAGTAACTCGGGTGAAATCAACAGAAGCCCCCACATCTCATAAAATTAGACATGCATCTCAGTTTTTTCTTTTTCTTTGATTGCTCAAATATTTTGAATCACTAGCTAAGATCAGGGGGGTAATTTTTCGTACGTGGATTAGTCGTTTAGCCGGATGTAATTGTTGACGATTTGGCCTGATCCTGGATCTGTCAGTTTTTC
This sequence comes from Erpetoichthys calabaricus, assembly GCF_900747795.2. Lineage (NCBI taxonomy): Eukaryota > Metazoa > Chordata > Cladistia > Polypteriformes > Polypteridae > Erpetoichthys > Erpetoichthys calabaricus. The sequence continues at coordinate 146,478,148 of NC_041396.2, forward strand.
GAAACTCTTGCTGGAAGTGTTGTCATAGCAACACATCCTAATCAGGTTTGTTCTACGTAAACAAGGATTAGCTCACACACGTAATCAGTGTCCATGCGTGGAATTCATTCAGTCATAGCTTCGCTGTTCATGAATGAGCGACCAATTGATATTGGTGTGCAAATTATAAGACGAGAATTTCATATTGAGAGGGGTTTGCGCGATCGGCGAGATCCTTTATTACTCCTGGAGGAAATTATTTTTGAAAGAAACCGCTTTAGCTGAGGGGGAATATTGTACCTCAAAGATTTATTAGCACCTTATATTCGAAGTCAAACTAGGCAAAGTCGGGCTCTCACAGTCACACAAACAGTATGCATTGCTTTGAGGTTTTTTACAAGCGGCACTTTTTTATATACTGTAGGCGATGCGGAAAATCTAACTAAAAGTGCAGTTTGCCAGGCAATTCATAAAGTCTGTTTGGCTCTGAAATATTTCCTTCGGGTTTTCATAGTGTTTCCTGGACACCTGGGTGTGCAGACAATAAAAGAGGCGTTTCATGCCATTGCAGGTAGGTAATACACAGGTAAAAACACCCACAGTTCCATGAAGAATCTCAACCAGCCTAACATTCTCATTACCAGGATTTCCAAATGTGATTGGGGCACATGGGACTGATCAGAGTGGAGTTTGATCAAACATTATTTGGAAAATGTACCTCTCCTCCTGATGAATAATCAGACACAGTGTCTTCATCAAATATTTGACCTTTGTCAATATCTTGTTGGTCAGACACAGGTTCAAGGGATATGACATTCCCTGCAACTGACCCAACAAAAAAGAGGGCTATATGGAACATACCTATGGCACATATGGAGGACAAATGTATGCAATGATCATCCTTTACCTGAAAAGAAGTGACCACTGCATCCTGCCACTGGTTCTGAGGAGGAGCTTCCCCCTGGAATGCTCTCAGAAACAGGCCGATGGGCATTTTGCTGGAGAGCCAACTCTTCTGCAGGGGTTAGGTCTGGAAAGCGTGGACCTCCAGCTGTTTTTTGCTTGTCTGCCTTCTTATTAGCTTTGAAATTAATGTTTTTTATATTATATATGATTATTTATGTCAACAATTCTTTAAATAGTTATATACCAATATTTACCAGTTTGAAGTATGTTCTTGTACTTCACATTAACCTGTTCCCATGTTCTCCTTGTGCTCACATTTGATCTGTAATTATGACATATTAAATAATAATTAATCTGACACATAGGAAATGAAACGCTGCATTCAGTAATTACAATGCACACTACTTAGCGTTTAATTTGTCGGCCACTTTTTGCCAGCCGTCTTTTCTGGTCTGGGCTGCTTTTGCAGTGTTACCCCTTGTGCATATTAAATCTTGAAATTCTTCATGTCCTTCAAATAAAAGGTCTTGCACCGTGTGTGTGAAAAAAAAATGCGCCGTTCTTTCGTCATTTTGTTACAGCCTATTAAAGACTTGCTGATTATGTTTTCTAGACTCAATATATATAGGCTTTTCACTCAGCGCGGGCGCGCGCATTCATCTTGGATGATTAGATCCAGCTAGACTAATCTAATACATGGCTGTGTTTGAAAAACCGACCTATCCCGGATGAGTGTCACCGGCATTAACTTATCCAAGATGAGGCACCTGATCTCGGATGATTTAAGCGACGTATGAAAAATACCCCCCTGCTCTAGCTCCAAAACTTTAGCTCTGTGCTCACAACTACTACCTCCAAATCTGGAAAATGCAGAAGGCATATACCAAGAATCAAAACTATGTTTCTAAGCTGTTGTGAAAAACAGCTATAGTACATGTTAGATCAGTGCTAGGAAGAGTTATTTCTCTCCCAAGGAAGATCCAGTGAGCAAACAAATCAGCCTACTTGTTCAAAGCAAGCTAAGGAAGACAGCACAGCAGATACTGACAAAGAACAACATTCAGTAGCAAAGATAAATGAGTGCACTGTAATTCAAGAATGATTCTTCACTTTAACATAAACCAAAGCCAGAGTCAGTCCACTCAGCATCATACATCTCCTTGGAGGCTTTATGTTATCAAACTTTTATTTGTGTCAAGATGGGTAAGAATTTTGCTTGCTTGTTTGGTAGCTGTTTAAAGTATTGATTTCTCGTGTTAAATTGATAGTGTGTACCAAGGCCAGTATGTATAAACATACACATTGCATGAGAACTATTTCTAAATGAATAATAATACAATCCCCACTCTTGATTGCAACATTATAAATGCTTTGCACCTCCTTCAGGGCCTTTGCTTTTTCATTATGTACAGACAACACCAATTGCACAGGTAAAAGAGTTTTTTATTGACCCACAGGAGAATCATAATAAATCACAATGTGGTTTCACCTTTCACCATTTTTTCTTTAGTGTGGTACAGTATGGCTCCCAAACTTTTTTAACATTGTGTCTGAAATAGTATCTCCGACACACTGTCAATCAATCCTCATGCCACTGATTTAGAAACCTGTAAACAGTGCCTATTAGTATAGACACATCAGCAAGTAACCTATGTGCTCGCTGGGTATTGTTCCTCATCTTTTTCCCCTCTAGCTGTAATGATATTTTAAAATTATGCACTGGCCTGCAAGGTACAATCCATTTGCAATACTGTTTGAACATGTCAGAGAACATTATTTTTGAGTATGTTAGAATCCAATTAACCTCCAGGCTTTTTTTTTTATAGTACAAAACATGGAATAAGCTACAGTGCGAGGTGATAAATGAAATCAGCCCACCAACCATCTCTGTTAAAAAAAAAAAGAGAGAGAGAGAGAGAGAAATATTAAGTTGTACAAAGAAGATATTACTTTTAGGAACTCATATTTTTCATAGTGTGATTTAAATAATTTGCAATCAAGGAAAACTTGCAGTGTTACATTTAAACATGGCAATATATATAATAGGGTATAGAGGGACAGACTGATGTGTGGAAAGATTCAATTTGACTGTTACATGAAGATATTAGCTTGCTAAACATCGCTCCTTTAAATAGCGTTCATTTTTTTTTTTGTTCAGTTCCTTAGATTTTCATTAGTAACTTTCCAGCAAATAATGTGAATAGCCAACTATAGACAGATATCATATTTTAAGTTTTCTTAAATATTGCAATGTACAGTTCATTTTGTTCATTTAGCTTTGAGAAGTTAAATTGTTAAACCTATATACACATTGTAGCTCATGCATTTTGTGGCTAATTCATTAGAGAGTTCAGCAAGAGACCTTGGCTCACAGTTTTGAAGTGTGATGTGCATTAGAGGCTTATGATCAGATGCAAGGGGCAGCTCCCATAAGCAGTATGTCTGTAAAGGTCAGTGAGCTTGCCCTAAATCTCATCTTGGTTTGTATGGAAAGAATTGATTTCTTTTGCTTTATGTTGTATAAGCCAGTCTCTTACATGTTACTTGTGTATCCTATCCTAACAATGCACACATAGTAGTTATTATAATAAATGAGTACAGTACACTCAATTAAGACTGTATCTTTGTTTTTGTGTGAAAATACATATTTTTTGATGTATCTTAAACATTATGTTGTTTACCTTTGTCAGTAACAAAAATAACATTATCCATCTATTTTTGCCTTGTGTTTTAAGGTTGTAGGGAGCTGTAGGGCATACTAACAGCTTATGGGACAATATAGAGTAAAAACCATAGAGGGAGATGTCAATTCATCAGAGGACACTTTCATCCAGATAAGACTTTTTGCAGGCCATTGTCAATAAACCTAACATTCACGAGATGTAACAGAAATTTACTTTGCCATGGACTCCCAACACAAACATCCCAGTTCACACATTTTGCATTGTGGTAACTGTAGGTGGTCAGCTGTGATCCTGCGGCATCTGTCTCAGAAGCAGCCCTTTACAGTATGAGCTAATAGAACTTACAGTTAGGTCCATAAATATTTGGACAGAAACAAGTTTTTTCTAATTTTGGTTCTGTACATTACCACAATGAATTTTAAATGAAACAACTCAGATTCAGTTGAAGTGCAGACTTTCAGCTTTAATTCAGTGGGGTGAACAAAACGATTGCATAAAAATGTGAGGCAACTAAAGCATTTTTTTAACACAATCCCTTCATTTCAGGGGCTCAAAAGTAATTGGACAATTGACTCAAAGGCTATTTCGTGGAGAGGTGTGGGCAAGTCCGTCATTATGTCATTATCAATTAAGCAGATAAAAGGCCTGGAGTTGATTTGAGGTGTGGTGCTTGCATGTGGAAGATTTTGCTGTGAACAGACAACATGCGGTCAAGGGAACTCTCCATGCAGGTGAAAGAAGCCATCCTTAAGCTGTGAAAACAGAAAAAACCCATCTGAGAAATTGCTTCAATATTATGAGTGGCAAAATCTACAGTTTGGTACATCCTGAGAAAGAAAGCAAGCACTGGTGAACTCAGCAACGCAAAAAGACCTGGACGTCCACGGAAGACAACAGTGGTGGATGATGGCAGAATCATTTCCATGGTGAAGAGAAACCCCTTCACAACAGCCAACCAAGTGAACAACACTCTCCAGGGGGTAGGCGTATCGATATCCAAGTCTACCATAAAGAGAAGACTGCATGAAAGTAAATACAGGGGGTGTACTGCAAGGTTCAAGCCACTCATAAGCCTCAAGAATAGAAAGGCTAGATTGGACTTTGCTAAAGAACATCTAAAAAAGCCAGCACAGTTCTGGAAAAAACATTCTTTGGACAGATGAAACCAAGGTCAACCTCTACCAGAATGATGGCAAGAAAAAAGTATGGAGAAGGAGTGGAACAGCTCATTATCCAAAGCATACCACATCATCTGTAAAACACGGTGGAGGCAGTGTGATGGCTTGGGCGTGCCAGTGGCACTGGGACACTAGTGTTTATTGATGATGTAACACAGGACAGAAGCAGCCGAATGAATTCTGAGGTGTTCAGAGACATACTCTCTGCTCAAATCCAGCTAAATGCAGTCAAATTGATTGGGCGGTGTTTCATGATACAGATGGACAATGACCCAAAACATACAGCCAAAGCAGGAGTTTATTAAAGCAAAGAAGTGGAAAATTCTTGAATGGCCAAGTCAGTCACCTGATCTTAACGCAACTGAGCATGCATTTCACTTTTTGAAGACTAAACTTAGGACAGAAAGGCCCACAAACAAACAGCAACTGAAAGCCGCTGCAGTAAAGGCCTGGCAGAGCATTAAAAAGGAGGAAACCCAGCATCTGGTGATGTCCATGAGTTCAAGACTTCAGGCTGTCATTGCCAGCAAAGGGTTTTCAACCAAGTATTAGAAATGAACATTTTATTTCCAGTTATTTAATTTGTCCAATTACTTTTGAGCCCCTGAAATATAGGGGTTGTGTTAAAAAATACTTTAGTTCCCTCACATTTTTATGCAATCTTTGTGTTCAACCCACTGTATTAAAGCTGAAAGTCTGCACTTCAACTGCATCTGAGTTGTTTCATTTAAAATTCATTGTGGTAATGTACAGAACCAAAATTAGAAAAAAGTGGTCTCTGTCCAAATATTTATGGACCTAACTGTACACTATTTTGTTACCAGAAACCGCTTTTAAGTGCTACAAAGCAGAGTACTTCCTGGTGATGTCTGTTGAGCTCTCTTTAACTAAACCCCAAACTTCTGCTTAACCTCGCAGCTTTCTTCACCTCTGTACAGTGCAAATGTTTTAACCTGGGTGGCTTGTGGTGAGAACCCACACCAAAACATTATGTCAACATATAAACTCAATTCAAAGAGTGATTGGGTTAAGAATCAAAATAAGGTATTTGGAGCAGTCGGGCATTGCTCGTATTCACTGCATTCCCATTTTACCATATATGAACACTTCGAAGATGAGGTACAAGTTTAGTTGTATCTCACTAAGCCTGTCAAAAGGTGACATACGAGAGAACTTGTATCTCAGTATAGAGCCACTATAGATGCAGCCAGCTTGCTGGCAGCTTTGCTACCGCATTTCACTTACCTACTACAGTGCTGCCATCTAGTGCCATGTAGTTTTGGGAAAATATTGCTGTAAATATAAACAATCTGTAGTTATGTTGTCATGGAAAGGTTAAATAGCTACTGATGTTTTGATAGCAGTATATAGACATTCTGCTGCCCACTCAGTGCAAACAGACACCAACTACCAAATGTGTTGTGTGCAACAATTATGGACAAGTGTTCTTCTAAGCCTACACTTTGTAAGGTGCCATGCTTCTAGGACTCTCATTTAAAAGGAGACTTTTAGTCATATTACTGGAGACAATAAAGTAACTGTTTTCTCATTTTTGACATTTACTGTTGATAATAAAACCTTTCCTTTCTAATAAATAAATTTCTTTACATTTTTATGAGTTATGATAGAGTTCAATATTTATCATATATGCATCGACCTATACTGCCACGTTCTGGTAATAAATGCTCCAGCAATCAATGTGTTAAAATATAATATATTAGGGGGACCCAATTATTCCTGGAATTTGTCAATAACATGGGAATAGGGTGCACTTATCAAACATGCTGCTAGGTATCATATGCCTACAGTCTCATCAATCAGACCACTGAGCAGCATCGTGCTGTATTGATTGAGTACATCTTTCTAGTGTTCACTATCATGCAGATGACTTTGGCAATTTTTTTGTCTCCAAGCCACCTTGGGGGATTTTAAAGAGACAATGATGATCACATTTTTTCCACATTGACAGACTTGCTTGTAAAGAATTTGTACCCATGGTCAGAATGTTAATTGGTGACATTATAGAATAGAATAGAATAGAATAGAATGCCTTTTATTGTCACTCTATACATGTACAATGAGATTAAAAGCAGCTCCTTCAGTGCAGACATATATGTAGAACACAACAAGTATATAAACAAATAAACAAATGATGCAAATAGTTGCAAAAAAAGTTCTGCGACGCTATATACAAATGGAAAGAATAATAACTAAATCGAGTTATTGCACATTATTTAAATACTGGAAAGAATAAATAAACTATTGCACTATTGGGTTATTGCTCATAATTTAAATATTGCACAATAATGATGATCATGTGCAGTGAGTAGTGGATGTTGGACCCTGAGAGTAATGATATTGTACAGTATACAGATATTACACAGTTATTATTCAGTACCATTTAGATATTGGTTATTGCACAGTTGATGGATAGAAGGAAGTCCAGGTGTGAGTGTGAGTTTAGAATGGTTATGGCTTTTGGGAAAAAACTGTTCTTGAGTCTGTTTGTCCTTGTTGTGATGCACCTGTAGCACCTCCCTGAGGGCAGCAGGTCAAACAGATCAGAGCCAGGGTGGGAGCTGTCCTTGATGATGTTTTTTGCTCTGCTGAAGCAGCAGGAGGTGTAAATGTCCATCAAGGAGGGGAGAGGGTAGCCGATGATCTTCTGTGCTGCCTTTGCTACTCGCTGAACCTCTCCCTGTCTTCCATGGTGCAGCTGCCGTACCATACTGTGATACAATACGTCAGCAGGCTCTCGATGGACAAGCAATAGAAGGTCAGCAGCAGGTTGGAGTCCAGGTTGTGCTTTCTGAGGACCCTCAGGAAGTGTAACTGCTGCTGAGCCTTCTTGATGACTGCTGTGATGATGTCAGTCCAGGAGATGTCAGCGGAGATAAGGACGCCAAGAAACCGGAAGGTATGGACCCGCTCCACACACTCGCCGTTGATGTAAAAGGGAGCTAAGTCGGTGCTGTGCCTCCTGAAGTCGACAATGATCTCCTTGGTTTTCCTGGTGTTCAGAGCCAGATTGTTCTTTGAACACCAGGCTGCCAACTTCAGAACCTCCTCTCTGTAAGCTGCCTCGTCTCCCTTTGAGATGAGTCCGACCACTGTGGTGTCATCAGCAAACTTGACGATGAGGTTGTTGTTGTGGGCCGGACTGCAGTCGTGGGTGTAGAGACAGTACAGAAGGGGGCTCAGCACACAGCCTTGCGGGGTACCAGTGTTCAGTGTGTGAATAGAGGAGTGGTGGGGTCCGAGTCTCACAGTCTGGAGCCGGTTGATAAGAAAGTCTTTTATCCAGACACATGTGAGAGGGGGGAGGCCAAGAGTGACCAGTTTGGTGATGAGAATGTCGGGAATGATTGTATTAAAAGCTGAGCTGTAAATCACAAACAGCATCTGGATGTAGCTCTGCTGCTGCTCCAGATGGCTCAGCACAGAATGGAGAGCTACAGCAATGGCGTCTTCTGTGGATCTGTTCATGTGATATGCGAATTGGTAGGGATCAAAGTCTTGGGGGAGATAGTCCTTGATGTGCTGGAGAACCAGTCTCTCGAAGCACTTCATGATTACTGGAGTGAGGGCCACAGGGCGATAATCATTTAGGCTGGTGATGGGAGACTTCTTCGGCACTGGAATGATTGTGGCTGATTTTAGGCAGGATGGAATGACTGCCTGGGCTGGGGAGAGGTTGAAGATTTTGGTAAAGATAAAGGTCAGCTGGTGGGCACACGCTCTGAGCACCCTACCAGGTACTCCATCTGGGCCGGCAGCCTTCTTGGGGTTCACTGCCAGGAGCACCCATCTGACATTGTGCCCCTTTACAGTGAGTGGAGTAGTGCAGGAACCCAGCGAGGGTGGGAGCAGGGCTGGAGCAGGTGAGTGCTGCTGTTGTGATGATTCAAAGCGAGCAAATAAGCAGTTTAGCTCATCTGCTAGCGGCGCACTCAGATCTCCTGTTGTTGCATCACAGCCTCTGTAGTTTGTGATGTTTTGTATTCCCTGCCACACCTCCCGTGTATTGTGGCTGGACAGGTGGGACTCTATGCTCCTTTTATGGTCCGTCTTGGCTTTTTTAATTCCACTTTTCAGAGCGACTCGGGCAGCCCTGTACAGAGCTCTGTCACCTGACCTGAAGGCAGCGTTGCGGTCTCTGAGGAGTGTACGGACCTGGCTGGTCATCCAGGGTTTCTGGTTTGGGAAAACCCGAATGTTTTTGTCCACAGTCACAATCCCGATGCAGAACCTGATATAGTCCAGTACCGTTCCTGTGAATGTTTCCAGTTCTTGGTGTTCAAATATGTCCCAGTCCGTCTGTTCGAAGCAGTCCTGTAGTTTGGAGAGTGCATTTTCAGGCCAGGTTGTAACAGTCTTTATGGTGGGCCTGGCACCATGTACTTGAGGTCAGGGAAACAGTGTTTGTCTATAATTGTCCCATTGTTGCACCAGTTCTCATGCACGTAAATACAGAGCCCCCCTCCCCTGCTCTTACTGGATTTCTTTGTCCTGTCCCAACGGAGCAGAGTGCGACCTGCTAGCTGCATACTAGCATCGGGTATCCCCGGGTGAAGCCAGGTTTCAGTGATAATCAAAACACAGCAGTCACGAACATAGCGGTTTCCAGCGAGTTGTAATTCCAAGTCATCCGTTTTATGCACTAGGGATCTGGCATTGGTGAGATACAGGCTCGGTAGAGGTGGTTTGTGCGGTTGTTTCTTTAGCCTTAGCATAACGCGAGATCTGTGGCCCCGCTTCTGCTTCCTTTCCCTCCTCCGTCTGCGCTGTCTCCTAGACCCGACAACAATCCACGGAGAGCCCACTGGTCTCGCTATGTTGTCTGGGATGTTGTGTGTGTGATGAAAAACACTCGAAACAGATGTTTGGCACTGGACGCCGATGTGTATAAGGTTCTGATGGGTGTAGCAGATGTTCGCCGAACCGATCGTGCACAAACAAGCAAGAAAAAAGTACAAAAACAACAAAAAAGAGCACTGAAAAGGAGAGCCATGAGCCGCTGTGACCATGCGCGCCGCCATTGCTAAATTAGCACTGAACTGCGGCGTCTACAGGAAAGCTTCATAAAAAATGTCCGTAACAGTGGCATATCCAGAACTGCATTTTGCACCATTCACGATGACAATGCACTTGCACACACTGTGTTGTCAGCCAAAGAGTTTTTGGCCAAAAACAATGTGGTTTTTGCTTCACACCTGTTTTATTTGCCAGATCGTACTGCCTGTGACTTCTTTATGACCTCAACATTAAAATTGAGACTGAAGGAAAGAAAATTTGCTACCATGGAGGATATCCAGGAAAAAAAACAGAGGAGGTTGTAAACACGGTAACAGGAAATAAATGAATACAGAAAATATTTCAAGGAATAGAAGAATCACTGGGAAAAGTGTGTTGCATCTCAAGGTGAGAATTTTGAAAGTGACTAAAAAGGAATTGCTGTAAGTTTTGTAATAATATATTTTTTAAACAATTCCAGGAATTTTTATATCCTCTCTTGTTTAACCAACCATGGACAAGGAACCATTCCACCAATGAGCCCACTTATGCAAACACCCACCCTCAGTTTAGAATCTCTAATCAACTTAAATAAAACACGTCTTTGTTGAATGCCATATGAAAATCTGCCACAGTATAAGTATCAGGAGAAAAAAACACACAGACACAGGATGAACATGAAAACATTACACAGACCACACCTAAGTGTGACTGATACTGCACTAAACACTAAGGAACCATACCACCATATCTTGAAATGCCATTTAAATATTTCCTTTCCGCTTATTCTAATAAAGACTAAATCAAACATTTGATAGTAAAAATTGATTGTGGTTTTTTAAGAAATTCCCAAGTTCATAAAAATATCATTTTTCTCTAGATAGTTAATGCAAAAGGAGTAAAATCAATTTTCCAGTTAAGTTCAAATTTAGAAATTTTTCCTTTGGCAGTTATAGTGGCACTGCATGCCGAGAAGCAAACATTTAGTCTTCTGCTTCTCAAGCTAAATGATCAATATCAGGTTTAATTATCTGTATGTAAAAAAACTGTATTTGGTTATCAATATATACACTGCGATGGACTGGCGTGGTACTCTGTCCAGGGTTTGTTACTGCCTTGTGCCCTATGCTAGGCTCTAGCCATGCCCCACCCTCCTGCGACCTTAGTTTGCATTAGGCGGGTTAAAAAGTCACATGACAGTAGATACACAGAAAGTGAGCACCAAATACATTAGTACTGGGTATCCAGAAAAATTTTTGTAAGAGGGGGACAGGCAAATGAGGAAAAAGATGTCCAATGGCAGGAAAGGGAGTACCCCATCTATGCTTGTGAATTGGAAATATAAAGCTGTAGAGCAAGCAAAAGATGCAATGGGCAGCATTGGAAGTTAAGTGCTAGAGGTCTTGTTCTTCTCATAATATTAGCCATTTCATTAAGAATATTCTGACATAGTAATTTCAGTACCTAGGGACTGCGCTGCTTTAAAGTGAGCACTGAAATGCAAATTGCTTTTAAGTTTAAAAGTTCAAACATAATTTTTGAGGTGGAGGGAAATAATGCAGGTTTTTCATTTTAGAAGAATGTAGCCTGCAGTAATCTACATACTTTAAAGCATTGTTTTGTTTGAATCAAAGACCTGCTTTCCAAAGACAAACACAAATGGCACTTCGTGTTGCAGCTGTAAACCTGGTAATCATTATGAGGTTGTTTGCATAATTAAATGCATATATTTTGCAGTTATAACTCCCACTCATACTAATTTATATGTACCAAAACATAATATAATGTTGCATTTAAGGTCTCTTGTATCCCAAGATCTCGCTTATTACAAGTTATCTTTTTAAGATTGTGTAATGTTGTATAATTATCAAAGTACAATATTGCACAGATCACAAAAATGCATTGGAAATATAACTTTTTTTTTTATTCACCATAGCTGGAAAGAGAAGCATTGTTCTTATAATAAGTACAATAGTAGAAGCCTGATAGGAAGTTTATTTTATAGCACTAAACCAATTTGTCCTAGCACACATTCTGAATCTTAAAATATAAAATTGTCTGAACAGTATTCCTCAGAAGATGTCTTTGAAAAGTCATTTAGAGAAAATGAAAACAACTGATCTGAATATTCGCTATGTCACATTTGCTTTTGAATAAAATGAATGCCAAACTATAAAAAAAACCTCCTGGGTTTTCCTTTTTTATTTATTCTTCAAGTAGGCTTCTATAAGTAGAAAGATTCTTTTCTTCTGGACTTGTAAGCTAAATGCAGACTCAACTCTTTTACCATATGCTCTAAGAATGACTCCATTGACAGTAACAGCATGTATTCTTCAAGTATTCCTCATTTGTGACACTTTCTAATAACGAGACTTCATGAGCTCTGGGGGTTTATTTTATAATTAGTTTTCTGGTAGAAGAATATCAAAATAATAATGCCTTTGCCTTTAGAAAATTGCTTTGAAAAATCTGGTGACTGTTACTTCAAGTAAAGTTTGATAACTTAACAACAACAAGGTTATGCATAGAAAGGTTTATCTGACTTGACTTTCCCTATTCAAATCATCTTTACAACTACAAAAAATATGCCTTCAGGCATTTTAAGCAAATATTTTACATATACACATATAAAATGTTATTTTATTTAACTAAAAATTAAATTAAATGAAAATACATGAGACGGTCTGCTTATGATTCCAAGGATTAATAAAATAACAGTGGGAGGTCGAGCTTTTAGTTACAGAGCCCCTAAACTGTGGAATGGTCTGCCTACTATTACAGTATAAGAGATGCCCCATCGGTCTCAGCTTTTAAATCCTGGCTGAAGACTCACTACTTCAGTTTAGCATATCCTGACTAGAGCTGCTGATTTACTGTACAGACTGCATCTCTGTTGTTAGTCATTAGCACTAAAACATAAGTAACATGATAGTTAGAATTTGTTATTAACCCCTGACCTATTCTGTTTCTCTTCTCGGTACTCAAATGTGGCACTTGCTGCCATTGCCCACCTGCCAAGTTGTTTTGCCTGCCTAAGGTAAAGTCATCCCTGATGGAGAATCGCATGAATCGTGGGGTAGAGGGGTCCTTTCATCAGATCGGCTGTCCAAGCAATGTTTCAGCTGTGGAATGGCCAAATGGGGGAGGCAGCTTGATGGCCGAGTTCTCCAGGACTCTAAACAAATCCAAATCATATTATGTGATATCATCTACTGTTAAATTTTTATACTGTATTGAGGATTTGTTCTGTTCTGTGTATTGTATTGTACTGACCTTCTTTTTGACACCCACTGCACGCCCAACCTACCTGGAAAGGGGTCTCTTTTTGAACTGCCTTTCCCAAGGTTTCTTCCATTTTTTCCCTACAAGGGTTTTTTTTAGAGAGTCAAGGCTGGGGGGCTGACAAGAGGCAGGGCCTGTTAAAGCCCGTTGCGGCACTTCTTGTGTGATTTTGGTCTATTCAAAAATAAATTGTATTGTATTGTATTGTACTTACCGCTTAACACCCAACTGACTCAAAGAGCTATGTGATAAGAGAGGTCCATCTAAAGTGGGTCTTTGTACAGAATAAAACAGCAAGGAAAATGAAAAGGTTAAGCACAGGCCCAGCATGCCTACTTAACAATTACATGAAAATTCTCTAATATTTCAGAACCGATCCTTGTAAGGGAAGTTTGATTTTATCCAGTTTGAGTTAGCATCCAGCATCACTAAGCTATAGAAAGTAGATTCTGATTCTTCCAGCAAAATGGGTCTTCATTCAAAATCCTCTGCCATACATGTGGGTAAATAAAGACAGAATTTGAAAAAGCTGTTCACATATTTACAGTTAGATCCATTATTATTTTGGACAGAGATACAATTTTCATAATTTTGGCTCTGTGGGCCACCATAATTGATTTGAAATGAAGCAATCGTGATGTGACTGAAGTTTAGACTTGCTGTTTTAATTTAAGGCATTTAACAAAAGCATTGAATGAGCCATTTAGAAAAGAAAGCCATTTTTATACATGGTTCCCCCATTTTCAGGGGTTCAAAAGTATTTTGACAAACTAACAAAATCATGAATATAATGATCATTTTCAATGCTTGGTTGAAAATCCTTTGCAGTCAATTACTGCCTGAAGTCTGGAATCAATGGCTTTGTCCAAGTGCTGGGTTTAAACTCTAGTGATGCTTTGCTAGGCCTTTACTGTAGCTGTCTTCGGATGCTGCTTGTTTGCTGAACTTGCTGCCTTCAGTTTTGTCTTCAGCAAGTGAAATGCATGTCCAATTGGGTTGAGGGCAGTTGATTGTCTTGGTCTTTGAAGAATATTCCACTACTTTGCATTGAAAAGGACTTGGTTTCCTTTTGCAGTACGTTTTGGCTCATTGTCCATCTGTAGCATCGTCCTGTCAGTTGTGCAGCATTTGTCTGAATCTCAACAAACAGTATAGCCTTGAACACTCCAGAAATCATTCTGCAACTTATGTCAGCAGTCATATCATCAATAAACACCAGTGACCCATTTTTATTGGCAGTCATGCATGCCCATGCCATAACATTGCCTCCATCATGTTTGGCAGATGATGTGGTATACTACAGTTCATGAGCCATTCCTTCTCTTCTCCATACTCTTCTCTACCCATCATTCTGGTACATATTGATCTTAATTTAATTTGACTAAAGAAAACTGTTCAAAAACTGGGCTGTTTTTCTTTTTTTTAATATTTCCTGGCAAAGTCTAATCTGTCCTTCTTATGTTTGAGAATTACAAATGGTTGGAACCTTCTGGTAAACCCTCTGAATTTACTTTCATGAAGTCTTCTCTTGATTGTAGATTTTGGCAAAGATATGCCTACCTCCCAGAGAGTGTTCTTGGTTTGGCTAAATGTCGTGAATTGTTTTTTCTTCACCAAGGAAAGAATTCTGCGATCTTCCCACAACAGTTGTCTTCCATGGTTGTTGAACATTCTTGTGTTGCTGAGCACTCCAGTGTGTTCCTTCTCTTTAAGAATGTACCATATGGGTTTGTTTTGTTTTCACTGCCTAATGATGGCTTGTTTTTACTTCCATGGACATCTCTTTGGACTAATATTGAGAGATAACTGCGGCAGCTTCCAAATGCATATTCCACACTTGGTCCAGTAATTCTACCTGCTTAATAGTTAATGAAATAATGAGGGAGTTGCTCACACCTGGCTATGCAACAGCTTGTCAGTCAATTGTCCAAATACTTTTCAGCCCCCGAAAGTGGAGGGACCTTGTACAAAAAAGGCTGAGTCATTTCTAATATTTCTGTTAAACTCTTTGAATTGATGCTGAAAACCTACAATTCAATCATGTAATTATTGCTTCATTTCAAATCCACTGTGGTGGAGTATAGGGACAAAATTATGAAGATTGTGTCACTGTCCAAGTATGCATGGACCTAATTGTATGTATGATTCACTGATACAATGTCTCACTTGTGTCTCTGAATGGATGAGCAGTAATTTTCTCAAACTATATAAAGAGAAAACAGAAATTTTAGTGATTGGCAATAATGCATATAATGAGGTTATTAGAAATAAACTAGATGCATTAGGATTAAAAGTCAAGACGGAGGTAAAGAATTTAGGGGTAACTATTGACTCTGACCTGAATTTTAAATCACATATTAATCAGATTACTAGGACAGCATTTTTCCACTTAAAAAATATAGCAAAAGTTAGACCCCTTATAACATTGCAAGATGCTGAGAAATTAATCCATGCTTTTGTTTTCAGTCGACTAGATTACTGCAACGCTCTTCTCTCAGGACTACCCAAAAAAGACATAAATCGATTGCAACTAGTGCAGAATGCAGCTGCTAGAATCTTAACTAGGAAAAGAAAATCTGAGCACATCTCTCCAGTTTTCATGTCACTACATTGGTTACCTGTATCATTTAGAATTGACATTAAAATCCATCTTATAGTTTACAAAGCCTTAAATAATCTCGCTCCATCTTATATTTCAGAATGTCTTACACCTTACACTCCAAATCGTAACCTTAGATCTTCAAATGAGTGTCTACTTAGAATTCCAAGAGCTAAACTTAAAAGAAGTGGTGAGGCGGCCTTCTGCTGTTATGCACCTAAAATCTAGAATAGTTTGCCAATAGGAATTCGCTAGGTTAATACATTGGAGCACTTTAAAAAACTGCTGAAAACACGTTACTTTAACATGGCTTTCTCTTCATCTTAGTTTAACCCTGTTGCTCTGTATATTCAATGAATTATCATTATTATTCATGGTATTCATATTCAAAATCCATACTAACCCCTACTTTCTCTTCTGTTCTGCGCCACCACCACCTGATCAAAGCACCATGATGTCCCTACATTGATGGATTAAAGGCCAGAAGTCCACATGACCGTCATCATCAAGTTCTTCTATGAAAACCTTGAATGTAATGAGGACTGATCATTTATGTTAGGTAGAATGCCTAGAGGGGGCTGGGTGGTCTCGTGGCCTGGAACCCCTGCAGATTTTGTTGTTTTCTCCAGCCGTCTGGAGTTTTTTTGTTTTTTCTGTCCTCCCTGGCCATCGGACCTTACTTTTATTCAATGTTAATTAGTGTTCACTTATTTTAATTCTTATTTATTTTGTCTTTTTTCTCTTTCTTCATCATGTAAAGCACTTTGAGCTGCATTATTTGTATGAAAATGTGCTATATAAATAAATGTTGTTGTTGTTGAATATTTAACACAGTCATCCCCCAGAAGCAGACATGGATGTTTAGTCTGGTGGGCTTTAACAATTTTTTTCTGACATCCTGAGCTACCTGACTAAGAGACAGGAGATAGTGGGATTGAGAATACCTCCAGCATCACCACCACCACACTGATTACTACTATCATTCAGGAATGTGTTCTCAAGCAACTGCTGTTCACATTTATGACTTTCTGGCAAGTATGATTAAAATGACATCATCAAGTTTACTTGAGCCTCACAAACAACAACACTCTTAAAAATAAAGGTGCCTATATGGTCCTTCAGAGTGATGCCATAGGGGGACCGTTGTTGGTTCCAAAAGACTTATCCAAATGAAGGTTCCAGAAAGAACTTTTATTTATTTACTTCTATAACAGGCTCCATACAATACAGTAGATGGTAACAGATTTGTGAAATACCAATGAGTCATGATTTTAAAAGGACATGTTCTGCATACATCATGTAACATAGGAAACTCGACTTGATGTTTTTTTGGAAGAAAGAAGTGTATAGGACTGGCGAGCTTTGTTGGGCTGAATGGTCTGTACTCGTCTGGATTGTTCTAATGTTCTAATATTCTGACTTAGCTTAACAAGGGTTTAAACCAACATTCCCCTGCACCAGCTACTGTACTTCACTGCATTAGATGCTTCATGATATTAGTTTATTTGACACTCGGGGACTGTTATTAAATATTATAACAATTGTGACAAGAACAGGCCATTCAGTTTAATAAACTCATCCATCCTATTTACCTAGATTATCCAAAATAAAATCAAGTTCAGATATGAAGTTTCCTAAGGTCCTACTCTTCACCACACTAAATTTATTCCATGTGTCTGTGATTCTTTGTATGAAGAAAAACCTACTAACATTTGTGCAAAATCTGTCTTTAACAAGTTTCCCACATGTTCCTGTGTTCTTGTAGCAGAATTTATTTTAAAGTGAGAGCCGGGATCTAATGTCCTAATTAATTTAATAATTTTACGATTATACATACAGGTTTACATATATCTATAGCACCTATTTGAAGTTATTTATGATGTTTACTTAACTTATACAAAGGCAACTGTTAGCTGTGCTCATTTTCTAAGATGGGTGGAAATCGAAGTAGTCAACACAGACTTCATGTTTTTTTATTTGATTCCATTTGGACTGGTATAATAATATGCGCCTGATCCCTTATCCTAACAGCAACCTTTTCCTCTTTGGATAGAGCAACCCATTTTCATTGTTTCTTCTACAGTGTTGCTTGTCAAATTGATAGTTCTTATAATCAAAGTATTTTGCTTGGAAAAGGCAGCGGTGATTGCAACCACATTGACCTGGTTTAGCAACTCTAGCCTAGTCATGTCCAAGCTTTAGTTTCCAGATGTGTGTGTTCATTTTTCATTATTTTTACTTATCCATTGATTTCAGTCTTTAGCATTCCAGCTATAAACCATAGCCTGACTGATTACAAGAAAGCCGCTACCCCACTGCTGTTACTGGTGTATAACATCGGACAACAGAATAGGCTGATAAGACCAATTTTCTTATTTTTAGACCCTTAATTAATCTTTATATAAATTTTAATAACAACTCTCCCTAATTCATGAATGAAACAGTCTGTAGTCAAAGTCATGTATTCAAGAGAATGCAGCCCAGTTGAATTGAAAATAAACGGAGCTGAATTCATTGGCTCACAATTTACTTAGCAGGGTTCTCTCCCCCATTTGCTATTGCAGCTTTTCATAGTGTTCAGTGAGTCCAGCTCTTGAGTGGGGAGGATTTATGATCAATATCAATTTGGTCCTCAGAATGATTTGTCTAAAAGCTTAACCTTAAAGCTGGTATTGCTGCTAATAGCAATTTGTGGAGCATTTGAGAAATAGATATTTAAAATAGTATATGAATGAGTCTAAAAATACAAAACGCAATTTTTGCAAGCTCTCCTTACTGAATCACAAAGTAGGGTCTTGTGTGGACTATGAGCACAGACATATGACTCTCATGAGACAAAGAAGGGATGTTTTCCTCCAGTGATTATTGAGTTATTGAATATGAGATAATTACATATGAGATGCAAACTGGATTTTTGAATATGTGTACTGATCTTCAAATATGTTTAAAGGATGACTAGACATTTTACTGTAACATTTGATAGCAAGATGTAGCTGATATTTTGAAATGCTATTATTAATAAAAACTGTCGTTGATCTACAACAGTTGTAAGCAAATGTGATCTATAGCTGTATTTCAGCCTTGGATTTTGGAATATGATTCATGAGCTGTCTTTTGAAAGGCTATGTAGCTGGTATAATTTGTTCCAAAATAATTATAGGAGTGACTTGCAAAAGGATTTGAACAACTGAATTTTTAAATTTAAGTATTACGTGAAAAATGGAGAAAACGTTGAAGGGGTTGCTTTAGTAAAAGAAAGGTTTCATCCTCGTTCACTTATCCATTCAAGGTGCCTATCCTGGCAGCACTGGGCCAATTTGCATGCATTATCACAATTACTTATGAAAGGGACATCTTAGATATCCTAATACAACACATTATTGCACAGTTACATAACTGTGCCAATGGCCAGTGCCTCTAAAGAATGATATTTCTCTACATTATTTTTAATCAAGAGCTTCCGGCAGTTGGCTACACAACAAGACAGAATAATGCCTTTATCATACTAAATACCAGCCACCGGCTTGAACCACTCTTACTCTGATTCATATTTTGCTACAAATTGGTTATTTTGAAATGTTACTGGACCTGACTATACAATTTAGAGGCTATTTTGTTTTTTGTCTCCGTCTTTAACTTGTTGCAGTTCTTTTTTAGTTATAAAAGTAAGTTTTGTTTTCAGGAATACTCAATCTTTGTACAGAATTAACTAAAGCCCTAATTGACAGTGTTCAACACAAACTTGAAGAAACATACATACTGCAAAGTGCAGTAGAATAACAGGAGTAAATGATTTTTAAAACAATTATTTTCTCTTTCTTGGAATTATTATTAGCACAATTAATACCTCTCTTTTGTGGTTGCACTGGAAAAACTCCCACTTCATTCCAGTTTCCAGTTTAAACTCTAAGGCGCTTAGACTGCAATTTATTTTAATCAAAAATCCCACAAAATCAGCAGGCATATTATGTATAATATAAAGCATGATTGACATATTTCTGAAAAATAAGCTACTGTTCAGCTGGCCATCTGACAATGTAAATATTTAACTGTTGAGTCCTGTATGTTGCTATGCATACATTTCTGACTATTATTAACAATGTTTAAAAGTTAATTATATTAACTTCTTACTTACTAAAGTTTATGTTTTGGCATAAAAAAATTATATTGTGACAGCTGTGGTCAATCGAAGGGTTGAGACAAGTCCAAAGAATAAATATTGGGGACTCCAACCATATCATCCCTTTTAATAATTGTGCACTTAAACAACAAAATAAACAGGCGCATGATGGCACTAGAGAAACACAAAGTCGTCGGCTGTATGTAGAGACTCTGTCAGAGATTCAAGTAAGCTTGGCTAAGGGGTCTGTCTTTGGGGCAGAGCTTTGTCCTGTGGCTGGCCCAATTCCAAAATGAGACGCCACCTTCTGGGGGTTTCTTTTTTATAGCCTCATGGAAGGAAGGGGCGGCGTCAGTTGCCCTCATTGGATGGATTCTCTGAGCTGTGGATGGAGAAACAATATTGTTTGCAAGAGCACCCTCTCAAGTCCCAGAGTAGTATTGTTTAGTATTACAAATAGATATTATCAAACTACACATACACTTTCACATCATAAATATATCTGTTTACATACAATGAATGTACGGTGTATATAATTATCTGTTGTGCTTATATTTGTGCATTTACTGTATATACACATGCACTCTGTGACACTATGTGAACATCTTTAACCAGATCTTATAACATAATTAGACCCATGACTATGGGTGGGCCTCAGGGGGTTGTGTCTACGAAATCATACTCCATGCTCTTCCATGATTTTTTTTTAAAGAGAAAAAAATACTCTTTTGTATGAAAATATACATACTTGTCAATTTACAAAGATTAAGAAAGGTATTTTTTTATTTGAAAAGGATCTTTCTAGCAGGTATGTTTATATTTTATACCCCGATTGGTTAGATGGTACACTCAGTAATTCAGCTTTGGGAGCTTGTGTGTACATCCCGCCATCAGTCTATTTGTTTGATAATTACACATCAGACTGCGTCATTTTGTAAAAATTACAGTATGAATATTAGAAAATGGTTGAAGTCAACACACTGCTACATTAATTGCAGATGAGATTGGAATAGACTCAGTCTGACTTTATAGTGAAAGATCCTCAAATGGAAACAGAGTTAAGCTGACAAGTAGTAAGAGAAAGGATCATGTTACCATTAGCCATGAAAAAGGCACAGAGCAGAGTCTGACTGAATCATATGTGCCGAATTGGTTCACTGAGAATCACATGTACATAGACAATTCTAAATAAATTATGCTAAACTAACACAGAGAGAGTTCTATACACAGTGGATCCATCTCCCCTCTTTGGTGTGTGAGTGCATGTCCTGAACCTGCTGCAGTGTTTATAGTGCTTATAATGTATTGTACATAAGTTTTGCATCTGCCGTGGTGATGGTGTGTTCTGGTGATGAATGTGTAATTATTATAATCCCTAGCATTTTATTCATATAATATTTTAATATTATAGTCTTTTATTATGCCTGGACTTAATGCTGTTCTTTAGTTAACTCTTGTGTGGCTTTTGAGCAAAAGGTCATCTGCTGATATTAGTTCATCTACTGGAGAATAAGTTGTTTGCTCATAGTGGCACTGACCTCTTGTTATGAACCAGCTCTTCAATTTAGTGCTTAACAGGCTAATGGGTCAGCAACGCTGCTGTTTGTTTAATTTAAATTCTTTTGGCATTTGTGCTTTATTAAAATAGTTCTTGGAACCAAACCTGGGATTAACTCAAATAAATATCAACTAGTGTCCACCCACAGAAATGAAAATGCCTGCCTTAAGATTTGGTTTGGACAAGAGGTCTGTAATTCATAATTAATGCAGTTGTTTTTGGCACCTCAGCCTATAAAGAATACTCTGTACTCTGCACAGCATTAATTTTGCAAATGCTATGAAGTAAACAATTATAGTATAATTGTGCATTAAATAATCCGCAAGACATTTTTTTTTGTCTTTCAACCTTTATGTGAATGACTTGCTCAAAAACAGAAACATTTGTAAATGGATATGCTTGTGGGTAAACACTGGCAGCACCAAAGGAACAATAAAAACAAAAACAGCACATTTTATGCAACATGTGTTCTGTATAACCTCACTAGAAATAACTAAGATCCAAACACTTTTAACACATATTCCACTGGGAATTAGTTATGAATGCCAAACTTCAAAGCATCATTGTATTAAAGGGGTTTTCTTCTTGATATGGTAAATGAGTAGATTTTTTTGCTGTTACATTGACTTTGACTTCCATAGCACTTTTTTTTTAAATTTAAAATGGAAACAAGGTCTAATTCAAATTGAATTTTGCAATTGTAACAATTTGTATCATTAAAACAATAGGTAACTTTAAGAATGTGCCTTAGTGTTTAAAATTTAGAAACTTAAATGTGATAGATTTAATTTAATACATAAGCATTAAGAATATAGAAAAAGGGCTGATATAAATTAATAACAAATGCACAATTTCTTACATGTAATTAGGAATTAGAATTGCAGCTTACTTTATATGTTGCACCATGCATAATGAAATAGCCAAGGGGCTCAGTACAAAGGCCTGAATTGAAATAGAGTCAGGTCCATAAGTATTTGGGCAGTGACACAATTTTAATAATTTTGGCTCTGTCATTGAAGCATAGACTTTAGCTTTACAGTATTTCAAGGGGTTTAACAAAAATATTGTATGAGATGTATAGAAAAGAGCCATTTTTATACATGGTCCACATATTTCAGGGGCTCAAAAGTATTTGGACAAGCTAACATAATCATGAATATAATGATCATTTTCAATATATGATTGAAAATCCTTTACAGTCAATTGACTGCCTGAAGTTTGAAACCCATAGCCATCTCCAAGTGCTGGGTTTCCACCCTAGTGAATTTCCCCTTGGGATTAATAAAGTATCTATCTATCTATCTATCTATCTATCTATCTATCTATCTATCTATCTATCTATCTATCTATCTATCTATCTATCTATCTATCTATCTATCTATCTATCTATCTAGTGATGCTTTATCAGGGCGTTACTGCAGCTGTCTTAAGTTGCTACTTGTTCATTGGACTTTCTGTCTTCTGTTTTGTCTTCAGCAAGTGAAATGCATGTCCAGTTGATTGGATTTGGGCTTTGAAGAATATTCACCTACTTTGCATGAAAAGTACTTGGTTTGCTTTTGTAGTATGTTTTGGCTCATTGTTCATCTGTATTGTGAAGCATCATCCTATCGGTTTTGCAGCATTTGGCGGAATCTGAGCAGATAGTATGGCCACTTAAGAATTCATCCTGCTACTTCTGCCAGCAGTCATATCATCAATATCCACTAGTGACTGATTTTGATTCATGGCCATGCATGATCATGCCAACAAGCTGCCTCCACAGATCCACAGATGACATGGTATGCATCGGATCATGAGCCATTCCTTTTCTTCTCCATACTGTTCCCTGTCCAGCATTCAAATTGTTCCAGAATTGGGCAGGCTTTTAAAAGTGTTTTCTGGCAAAGTCTAATCTTCCCTTCCTTTGCCTGATGTTTACTAGTGGTTTACACTTTATGGTAAATCCTCAAAATTTACTTTAATTAAGTTTTCTCTTAATTGTAGTCTTTGGCAATGATAGGTCTACCTCCCAGAGAATGTTCTTGGTTAGGCTACATGTTGTGAAGGGGTTTTTCATGACCAAATAAAGAATTCTGCTATCATCCAGAACAGTTGTCCTCCATCATTGCCCAAACCTTCTGGAGTTGCTGAGCTCACTAGTGGAGTCCTTCTTTTTAAGAACGTATCAAATGGTTGATTTGAACACTCCTTGTGTTTCTGCTATCTCTCTAAAGGGTTTGTTTTGTTTTCTCAGCCTAATGATGGACTGCTTTTACTTACATGGACAGCTCTTTGGATCTCATATTGAGAGTTAACAGCAACAGCTTCCATTGCAAATTCCACACCTTTTACCTGCTAAATCAGGGGTGGGCAATGTCGGTCCTGGAGAGCCGCAGTATGTGCAGGTTTTTGTTCCAACCCAGTTCCTTAACGAGAACTCAATTATTGCTGATGAAGCACATATTGCTTAAGTGACATTTTGATGCTTCATTTTAGTGGTCTCGCTTGTTAAGGTTCTCCAACCTTAACTGCTTATTTCAATCTTAAACTGCTGCATTCAGTGTTTTAATTGCTCCTTATTAGCAATAAGATGTAAAAGACAAAGCAGCCAGCAGTTCTACAGCTTGCTTTTTTCCAATTACATCTGTGTGTGTTCATCATGCACTGTTTGATTTAATAAAACACTTAATAGAAAAATGTGACAGACTGAAAATTATCTGTTTTAGGCTTCAAATCATTTGGATGATATCCTTGGAAAGGAAAAAAATCTACGATATAAGAGCCTTACATTGCACAGACTAACAAGCCATAAAATTAAATAAGGTCTGAGATTGGCAATGATTGGTTTCTAATTAAGCAATTGGGTTGGAATGAAAACCTGTAGCCACTGCGGCTCACCAGGACCGACATTGCCTACTCCTGTACTAAATAGTTCATGAAATAATGGGGGAACTGCTCACAATTGGCAATGGGACAGCTTCTCAGTCAATTGTCCATAAACTTTTGATCCCCTGAAAATGGGGGGACTATGCAGAAAAATGGCAGTCATTCCTAAATGGCTCATATGATATTTTTGTTAAATTGAATGAATTAAAGAATCCCTGAAAGTCTATACACTTCAATCACATAATGATTGCTTAATTTCAAATCAATTGTGGTGGTGTACAGAACTAATATTATGAAAATTGTGTCACTGTCTAATGAACCTGACTGTACTTTACACTCTTGAGACGTAGGAATCTAGTAAAAAGATTATGACCAATACACCAGTACACTGTCCTGACAATTTACTGTTAATGTTCACTCATTTAAAAAGCTTTCTTACAATAATTTTTTAAATCATCTTTTTGTGTGTGTCTCTCTGACACTATAGCAGTCTACATTCACCCTAAGGCAGAGTGCCAATTACTTATATTTTATTTTCAAAGATATTGTAGAAAAGTGAACATTAAAGCACAAGGTTTATTGGTTGAGTTCCTCCTTGCCTTTAAAGTTGAGTCCTGAGCAAGTCACTTGACCTATCTCCACTCCTGTAAAAAATAAATGAAACGATTGATAATGTACTTGTAAATGACACTGGGATTGTGTTCAATATATAAAAACATTTTTAAGAGGATGGGCTATACTGTATCAACTGACAAAAACTTTATATTCTTTTCACAGTTTGAACTTACTGACAGTGGACACAAAAATGGATACATTCATCCATTTGTGCGCTCTATTTTGTGTTACAGAATCTGCCTCCATCAAAATGGTTAGAAGGGGATGCCATTTAATTTCAGAACACACTCATGCATGCAAACCACATCCAGTTTAAACTTGGTGGGTAGACTATACACTGGGAAAAGCAGCAGACTCCATTGTTGTTGGCTGAACTAATTTATCCCGCATTTATGGAGCTGTAAGTTAGTAGTTCTAATCATATAACCATACTGTTCTGTTTTACATTTTTGTAGTGTTGATTTGTCATGATGAAATACAGTACTTTTTAACACAGAAACCTAATAGTTACAAATTAAAAGTGCTGCACTGTGTGCTGGTACTATTGGTTATCCTTTTTAGAGGATGCTTTAACTCCACATCCCATTCTATTCATGAAGGCATCTTATTTTTGAGTCAGGGAATTGGCTTAATCCATATTCTATTTCTATACAAGTAAGGCACTGAAAAAAAAATTCGTAAGCAACAATTCAGCAGTCTAAAATGTTAGCTGATCAGTTCAAATGTACTACATATTAACACTGTTTTGTGTTATGGGGAAATTTACAAAATATATGTGGCATGTCAGTGCATTGATCTTGAGTGAGTTTACATGTTATTGTATTGTGTTGAAAATTGATGGTGGAGTAAATTTAGTTTCTCTATCTACCAATATGTATTTACTGTTTGTGTAAGTGCTACACAAGCGAAAATAATAGTCATGAAGCACAACTTCTACAATTCATTTTCATACCATGGAAGGTGGGATTAACCCCACCTTATTAACTCCACCTTACAACCTCTCTCCACGCATATATATATATATATATATATATATATATATATATATATATATATATATATATATATATAGTAGAAGACCAGGCCCCTGGCACAGACAGACAGACACCATATGTCTTAAACACAGACGTTTATTTTCTCTTCACCCGTGGACGCACGTCTTCCCTGTGACCCACAGGCAAAACACAGTCCCACAAAAGCACAATTCCCACACCAACACAATCTTCTCTCCTTTACCACCACTCCTCCTCAAGCTTAGTCCTCCTCCTCCCGACCCTGGCTCCTCGAGTGGTGGTGGCTGGCCTTTTTTATAGCCCACCCGGAAGCGTTCCAGGTGCTTGATCACCTTGTCCTAATTGCATTTCCGGGTGGGGCTGAAGATTCGTCCAGCCGGGCTGTTGCATCCAGACATCCCCCCTAGCAGCCACCCCAGGCCCCAACCAGGCTGTGGAGGACTCCATCTCCCATGGTTGGGGGAGGTTGGGGAATCACCGTCAGCCAGGGAGGCTGCCACCAAGTGTCCCGGGGGAGGTATTGGACTGCCCATGGTTGCTCCCCCGGAACATAAGTAGCAGGGGCTTATGTATATAGTGGCAGGCAGCTGACATCCATGCCCAGCTGGGATGCCCCTGCACACTATATTCAGGGGGAGCAGCCCTGGACACTGCAATACACAGCTAGATGGGTTGGAGCAGTGCATCGGTTTCCCACAGGGCTCCCTGGAAATTTGGAGTTGGGTGCAGCCCTGTTGGGTCCTGCAGGCACCACCGGGGGTGCTGTGTTTGGGACTCCTGAGCCCGTGTGGGCAGCATATTCATCACACCTGGAAGTGCAGCTGGAACTCGGTGATCAAGCACCTGGAGCACTTCCGGGTGAACTATAGAGTCGGGTGGGAGGAGGACAAAGCTTGCTGAGGAGGAGTGGTGGTGCCGAGTGGAGTGCTTTTGTGTTTCATTGTGTGCTGTGGTTGGGACTGTGTATTGCCTGTGGGACACGGGGAAGAAGTGCGCCCATCAGGGGAAGAAAAATAAAGTTTATTTATTTTACACGTGCCTCCCGTGTTCAGTCTGTGTGTCGGGCGCTATATAGCGTCATCTTACTATATATATATATATATATATATATATATATATATATATATATATACAGTGATCCCTCGCTATATCGCGCTTCGCCTTTCGCGGCTTCACTCCATCGCGGATTTTATATGTAAGCATATTTAAATATATATCGCGGATTTTTCGCTGCTTCGCGGGTTTCTGCGGACAATGGGTCTTTTAATTTCTGGCACATGCTTCCTCAGTTGGTTTGCCCAGTTGATTTCATACAAGGGACGCTATTGGCAGATGGCTGAGAAGCTATCCAGCTTACTTTCTCTCTCTCTCTCTCTCTCTCTCTCTCTTGCGCTGACGTAGGGGGGTGTGAGCAGGGGGGCTGTGTGCAGCTGCTTCCTGAAGGACATGCTGCACGGAGCTTCGCATACTTAAAAGCTCAAAGGGCACGTATTGATTTTTTTTATCTGTCTCTCTCTATCTCTCTCTATCTCTCTCTCTCTCTCTCTTCCTCTCTCTTCCTGCTCCTGACAGAGGGGGTGTGAGCTGCCGCCTTCAACAGCTTTGTACCGGCGGTGCTTCGCATACTTAAAAGCCAAAAAGCCCTATTGATTTTTTTTTTGACTGCTTGCTTTGCACTCCTTTGAAAAGGAAGATATGTTTGCATTCTTTTAATTGTGAGACAGAACTGTCATCTCTGTCTTGTCATGGAGCACAGTTTAAACTTTTGAAAAAGAGACAAATGTTTGTTTGCAGTGTTTGAATAATGTTCCTGTCTCTCTACAACCTCCTATGTTTCTGCGCAAATCTGTGACCCAAGCATGACATTCTAAAAATAACCATATAAACATATGGTTTCTACTTCGCGGATTTTCCTATTTCGCGGGTGGCTCTGGAACGCAACCCCCACGATGGAGGAGGGATTACTGTATACATACATATATATATATATATATATATATATATATATATATATATATATATTGTAAGTGCCAGGAGGGATTATCTGGCATTCCAGCCGGGATGAGTATGTGACCGTTATCTGGAGGGGAAGACAAGATAAAGGAGCAGTGGTTGAAAGCACCTGATTTGGTATAATTGAATTGTCTATGCGCTAGGTGACAGCATCCCAGGACCGTGGTAACCACGTGGAAGCCTGTGGGGCATGATGCAAACTGTAGTTCCGTTTTTGGGACTTCTGCCTTACCTGGAAATGCTTCCATTGGGCTATGAAGTACTCCTGAGACTGACATAAAAGGAAGCCATCCAGTCACCTCCACGGAGTCAGAATCATGAAGAAGGAAGGCGACACTAACCAAAGGGAGGTGGACAGATGAAAGGAAGGATGGATTGAGGGATGGAGAGAGATGGAAAAAAGAAGGAAGGAAGAAAGAAGAATGTTGTTCATATTTGCACCTTGGAGAGACCTTTATGAGGTCTCTATGACTGTATTGCTGTCAGTTGTGTCCATGGTTTGTGTCTTGGTGGCGCAAACATCTGTCACAATATATTATATATACAGAGTATAAAAAATAAAATATGAAATATAATGTTTCTTTGTTTATTTTGCAACGTTATGTTTTAAGCAGTTCTCTTTTCATGTAATGTATGTAACTAGGGTATACCATGCTGGGCTCATAAGTGTGTTTAATTAGAATAAACTGAAAAGTGAAATTGAAAAATTGAAAGATAAGAGACTAACTATTGCCACACGTTAGGCATTTCAATGAGACTGTGGTTTTAAATGAAATCTCTGATAACCAAACAAAACACCATTCAGGCAATAAAACTGTAACTTTAGCTCATATGACTGGCAGAAGAAAATCAAATTAATTAGTAAATTCTTACAGGAAAGAGCTAACAAATATACCATCTGGTGTCTGGCATGTAGAGTGTTATATGATACTATTTTCTCTAAACATGAGGTACAAGATTTTTCTGCTGTTTACATTGTAGCATTTGTAAGTTTTGCTGATACACCTGAAAGAAAAAAAAAAGAGTTAAAACCTGAGTTTTAATTCCAGACAGCATGAATGATATGTATTGTTTTGGAGCTCAGTTGCCCACATTATGGAATAGTGCACTTTTGGGTAATCCCTTTTTTTCTGCAGACATTCATTAGTGTAGACTTATTGTAATGCACTTTATTGTTTTAAAGCTTAATGCTTTCTTATTTTCTAAGTAATTATAGCAAAAGTATTTATTTATTTTTAATTTCTATTTTTTTATTTATTTGTACCAAAATATTGCAAAATGTAACAGTGGTTTAATTTCCCCCTAAAACTCTCATTTGTTTAGTTATTTTGAATTTAGTTTATGATAAAATTATTTAAAATTATTTTTATTCTATTTATTTTTTATTTATTGTTAACCTTTGCCCCTGCTCTTACATTGCTTACAAGCTTTGCATGCTCTCTCCTTGGCATGTTTTGCTGAGGAGAGGTATGTAAAGCATATGCTCCTGTTCAGATTATTTTACTTGTATTACGAATACAATGAATAAGATAATATTTACTGTATTTTCTTCATGGTGTTTATTTAGCCTTTCCATTGTAATTCGTTCCCTTTTTTTCTAGGTCCTACATATGCAGCAGAGATAAATGATTAGAGGCTGCTTGTGTAATTATATATTTTTTATAATTTTATTCAGGTAGGTTTTTGTTTCTTAATGTTTATACTATGTTTAATGTAAAAAGTGTTTTTTTATATCAAACATAATATAAATATTTGTTGGTTGTTTTTGTAAAGTGTAATTTTTAATATGAATGTGTTAGCCAGTTGCAGCACGTTTGGCTGAGGAGGACCGGAATAAATTACAGAAGGCTAGATTTGAAATTATATATTTTTTTGTACCATCTTATTCAGACCTTTGCGAATAGAAACCCAAACAGAGATATGATAGCAGTGTGTTCCTTTTGGTTTTCCACAAAGCAAATTAGTAGCTGTGCAGTAGTAATAGTTAAATGTGTAACACAATTCTTTGTTTTGGGATGGAAAGGAACAGATTTGTAGGATTTTCTTTTGAAAGAGATGTACTCTCTTCAGGACATGTAGAATTTGTCAAGACATGTTGAATTTGAACCAAAATTGTACTTGAAGTAAAGAGAACATATATCATAGCAACAGGTGCCTACTGATAATAAAAGTGCTTTTTTACCAGAAAAACCTAACATGATGCTCACCTTGGAAGAATTAAGCTTACAGTACATTTCTCCTGTTCTGTATGATATTTATGTATTACTTTTGGATGGTATTTGATATATACAGGACGGAAAAAGAAGTTTAGAGTCAAGGTCAAGCAGAGGTCAGCAACCTTAATAACTGTACAATAAACTTGTTCTTGGCCAAATCGAAAAATGAGACCACAGTATATAGATAAGTATTCAGGAGTATCCAAAAATAAAAAAGAACGTCACAAAATGACTTTGAAGATAAAGTTTAAGACAAACAAATTCAATACAGTAGCTCACAGGGCATGACTGATCAAACAACTAGGCATGTGTGTTGTGCATATTAAACAAATCAAAACTAATAGTACTGGACCCATGTGGTAAAAGCACACTTTTTGTATCAAAATGCACAAGTGGCTAATTCTAAATATGTTGAGATATATCAATCAGAAAATTACAGACCAGTGTCTCTCCTCTCTTTTCTGTTCAAAACACTGGAACATGCTCTCTCTAACCAAGTCTCTTTGTTTCTTCTACAGAACAAACTGCTTGATCCAAACCCGTCAGAATTCAAGAAGGGCCATTCCACAAAGAGGGCTCTAATCACTGTTGTCAATATTACAGTAGACCAGAGCTACCTACATGTTATCTGTTCTCAGCCTCTATGCTACATCTCTATTCTGCCTTTGACACAGTCAAACAACCATGTCTTCCTTGCCACCCTATTCACCTTGCCATTACTGGGACTGCCCTCAGGTGGTTTGAGTCCTATCTTGTGGGTGTGCAGAGATGTCAAGGGTGCACCAGGTTAGCACTGGGGTGCCCTGAGGATCGGTCCTGGGCACCCTCCTCTTCTCTCTTATGCACCTCCTCAAAAGATCTCATCCAATCCCATGTTTTATTCCGTCAGTGCTAGACTGATGATACACAGCCATACCTGTCTTTCCCTCCAGAGGATACCACAGTATTATCTAGAATCTCTGCATGTCTCACTGGTATTGCAAGCTGGATGAAGGACAAAGACGAACCATCTTGTTATCCCAACTCTTCCATCAGTTCAGCATCTATTCTGCTAACACAATGTTGGTAAAAAGTTTGTACACGATGGTCTCCTGGTCTTGCAGATTTAGTATGTACAATATCCGTAAGGTCACACCTAATCTGAGACAATATGCACCACAGGTTATAGTCCAGGTTTTGGTCTTGTTACATCTGGAAAACTACAACTCTTTGCTGGCAGGAGCACTGGCATGTTTCACCAAGCTTATGCAGATGATTGAAAATGCAGAAGCAAATATGGTATTCAGTAACCAGCCAAGTAAGGCAAATGTCACTCCTCTCCTCAGATCACTAAAGTGTCTTCCTGTAGTGGCACGTATTAAGTTCAAGTCCTTGATGCTTGTCTATGGAAAAGTCATTTGATCTGCACCTACATGTATGGAGACACATCTGATGTCCTATGCTCCTTCACGACCACTTGTGATGCCATCTCTGCATGGTATCCATTTCATTTGAGAATCTTTTCATGTGTATCCCCTTGCTGATGGAACAAGCTTCCCACTTCCGTCAGAACTGCTGACTTCCTTAACGTGTTTGAGAAGCATTTGAAGACTCTCATTTGGTGAATTTCTTTCTAAATGATATTTTTTGATAGGTTTTGAAATCTTGGAATTGTAACTAGCTTATATTTTGTTTCTGAACGCTTCACTTGTGATGATCAATTTTGTGCCCTTGTCCTGTAACACCTGTTTCCCAAACAGTCTCCAAAATGATGTTTACTCAGATATGCTCCTGGCTATCGGACCTTATTTTATTCTTTGTTAATTAGTATTGCCTAATTTTATTTTTATATTTTTTGTAAAGCACTTTGAGCTACATCATTTTTATGAAAATGTGCTATATAAATTAATGTTGTTGTTGTTATGATGACCTCCTTTGTAAGCAAGTTTGGAAAAAAATATCTACTAAGCAAATAAATGTAAACGTAATTTGCAAAACTGTGCATCCTTATCAGAAAATTACTGAGGCTAGAAAGCCTGCTAACTGTAATAAGAATGAAAGTTTAATGTCACTGTGCTCTGTACAAGAAATTATTTTATAAATCCGTTCACATGTACAGGCCAGGCCAAAAGGGGCTCTCAGCATTTAGAAGTGCTTAGCCAAGCATAGGACAAGATGAATGGAGACAGCTAGCGGAATGTGTGGTCAGCCAAAAGACAGGTGTATGCTATTTTGTCCTCTGTTCGAAGTGAGCTCAGGATCTTTTTTCCTTGTTTGGACATTGACTATTTGCCAACGTGAGGGCCTGCACATGGATGAACCAGTATAAAAGGCTTGAACAGCAGCCAAACACTTTGACGCCGATGGACGGATGGGTCATCCGTCCTGAAAAGCCTTCCGGCACAGTGACGAAAGATGGCAGACTGTATAAATAAAGATCCTACCTTGGTATTGTCTTTGCCATAGGCTTCCCGTCTGTAATGCTGCGTAAATCATCAGTAAAGAAAGCTATTTTCTCTTATGTGATTTTTACCGCCGTATCACTATGGGAGGGATATCGCCTTTTAATATCATATCTATATAGTTTTCGGTTAATTAAAACGCCATAATTACAAAAGAACTTATTCCAACTAGGGAGGTATATCGCCCCCTGAAGGAACACTAACCTAAACACATTTGTTACAAATTTTTTGGTGGAAGGAAGTCTTTTTAGTTGAACAATGTGTACTGCATTAGATATCCTCTCTACTACAAGAATTCCTGCAGAATTCATTAAATCATTCACAATGTCAGCAGATGCAGTATGTGTCTGAAGCCTTCTAGGTATAGGCAAAGGATGAAGATTAACTGACAACTAGCACTGTGAAACTTGGACTTATTATGTATAAACATTACAGTATTTTATATAATATTCAATGTCAGGTCAAATAATAAGATCAGTATTAACAATTACAGTATATCCTTAGGGGGTGTTTTCTGTCGGTGTCACCGACTCTTGTGCTTCCACAACAATTTTAACATGATTCATTAAAACATAAACAGTGAGAACCATAGTGTCCTGTTCAGACCTATTAAACTATGTTGTTCAGACAATGCATTCTTTTTTTTTAACTTTTTTTTTTCCAGAACGGTAAGGTAACAATATCAAACTGACTAAAGGACAGTGCCTAGCATAACTGTCTGGAATTTATCAATTTTCAACAGACAATTTTTACTAACCAAGTAAAAAGAATGACATTGTTAAGCACTTTCCAGCTGACACCATCATTTCAAAACTAATTTTTTAGGCAATAATTATTATAAATATTATTGTTTTTCAGTGTGTGGTATATTGTGCTCGTGGCTCAAAAATAGTGGCAGTGGGGAGTGGGAGCAGGTGCAAGCGATCTGCTGGAAAGACGCCCCATCTCTGGATTGGTGCAAGGCAGTCAGTCGTCTGTGTGTTGCCTTGCCGGCATGTGTGGGCAGTCTGATTTGCCTTATTATCAGCCCAGGAAGGCAATCAGGTGATCGTACCTGCAACCGCTCCCCAGCCTAAAAAGGGGAGCGCATGATGAATAAGAAGGTAAAAGAGACAAGAAAAGAGAAGGGAGATTAAAGGATGGGAGAAGCAGGCAGGAGAAAAGAGAGAGAAAACAAGCTGGTGAACAGAATAGAAGCAGGTAGATGGGAATAGAGCCCTGAGGAGGAGCAAGTGGCCATTTCTCAGGATGGGGCTGTGGTCTTGTTGAGCATTTTGGGAGCAGGAGCAACCATCATGCTCAGGGGTACTTTCTCCAGGTGGAGCCATTGGCAGCAGTGGAAGTGCAGAGCGTCCACACTAGATGGAACCTGGATTGGCAGCGGTTCAGGCAGTGCAGGGTTCGGTGGTTGCTCACAGACACCGTGGGATTGGTGGCAGGGGATATGGGCCGGAAGAGATGGGTGTCTTCACCTGCTGGTTGACATCTTTCCGGGCTGCAAGATCTGGATAGGATAAACAAGGGAGGCGTCAGTTTTAAAGGAAGGCACTAGTGTTTATGGATTTTAAAACGAGTTTCCTGTGCTGTTTTAACCTCATTTTTAACAAATTTCTCTATTTATTGATTTTTAAACATCACATGAACACATTTTTTATGGATTATTTATTTATTTATTGCATTTTTTTGAGCACTGCACCTGGGACACTTGTTTTGTGGATTTCTATAATAAAAGCACTAGAACTTTTCACCATCCCCTTTTTTTGATGTATTTTGTCCTCATCTGCCACGCTCATCCTGGTCATGACTATTGATTGTGTCCAGTTCAAGAGGCGCTCAAAAATGAAGAGGGAGCAAGGAATCGACCCACCCCATCACACAGAGGTATTATGTTTTTGTTGAGGGTACCACTAGGTTACAATTTTTGAGTGTTTAGATGTTTTTTTGTAAAAATATTGCACTTACCCCAACATCTAACGTAACAGCATCCAATTCAAAAGAAAAGGATGGATCACTGACACAAGAAATCAAGCAAATATTAACAAATTTTTTCAAGTAGCAAAGGCTCTATTTGCTTTAGGAGTCCATATATACAGTATATATTAGCTAAGGTAGTATTTTCAAGCTACACTGGCACTAAGTTCTTCTATAAGCTGACAGTAGTACTTAACAAAAGCAATAAACTTTGTAGCTATTTAATTGAAGTGAGTGATGGCCCAATAATTACCACTTGAACCTTAGAAGGATCTATTTATAATTCTTTATTAGTGATTATATCTCTATGAAATTAATATTTCTTTAAATTTGCAAAACAAATGATTGTTTTCATGTTGTAAAACTTGCTTAATGTATTTAATATGTTTATGTTTCAAAGAGAGCAAACAAATTGGACATTGGCTATACAAATAGTCATATATTAAGCCAGACGTTTTCTAAGGATGTCATTAAATTACTGAAGCACAGCTGGTATACTGACCAATCCATAGGGCATTTCTACATACTCTTAATGCCCTGTGTTGCATTATAAGCTGTTTTTGAATCATCTCCTTCTCTAATGCAGATTAAATTACATATTCTCATTAGGTCCAGTTTAGTGAAAATGTTGAATTCCCTCACATGAATGAAAAGGGCATAATTATTTTTTTATGGTTACTTTAGTCAAAGGGATAAAATCAATGCTTGGTCAAGGAGAAAAAGAGATTATTTTATCTTTACACTAATGATAGATCTAATCCATTAGCCACATTTTCCTGAATTTAGTGCTCCATAGCCTTATTGTCTAGGCCATGTAAAGTATATAAACGCCCCTTTCAGTAATGGAATACCAAGCAATAACAGTGGAATGAGTGCATGGCCTGGTAAGGTAATTATGACGTATTTTTCCTGAAGACATATTTAACGTCAGCACATACAGGAATCAAACTATTAACTGTTACAAAATGCAGTTTTCCTAGCAATAAATAGGGCATAAAAATAATCCTGAGACCATGATTCTAGTTTGTTGGTGAATAACTTAATCTTGAGATTGTGTTGTTTTTTATCACAGATATCAAAGCAAAATAAAACAAAAAATTGAATTAATAACCAAAAAAAGGTTGTTTATTCCTTAAGTAATGTAAATGAATGTATAATCTTGGTTCTAATATGCTTACCATGCATAGCTAATAACTTTATTTTCCCCAACTGGTTGAATTAACTCAAGGTTCAGCTGAGATCCTATAACTTAACTGATAAATCACTCATGTGGCACCAAGTCTAAAAACACATTCAAAAAAAGTTTTCACTATTAATATGATGAGGAATATAAAATGAGTGTATTTAAATAATGTCTGAAATTTCTAATCAATTTTACTCCTGAATGGAAATTGCCCTGCACTTTTGGACAGCTAGTACATCTATGCATCAGGCTGCTA
The DNA here is from genome assembly GCF_900747795.2 of Erpetoichthys calabaricus. Taxonomy (NCBI): domain Eukaryota; kingdom Metazoa; phylum Chordata; class Cladistia; order Polypteriformes; family Polypteridae; genus Erpetoichthys; species Erpetoichthys calabaricus. Next base: position 146,514,043 of record NC_041396.2, read on the forward strand.
CAGTTAGCACTAGCATTTAACATACTGTAGCTCTTCACTTGAATTTCCCTTGTATTTTGGTGTAACCCAGTGGAGATTTGTAATGTGGGGCACTGGGGAGAACCCCCCTGATATGTTAAAAAACTCTACTTAAATTAATTGGGTAATGTGAAATTATCATGAAATAAATTTATTTGCACAACATGCCTGGTGGCATACCTGAGGTTGCCCTTTAATTGGTTGCTTTCATATTTTTCTGGGGACGCAGCTCTCTGCACCCGGACACTCCCATATTTATTGATAGCAAAAGAGTATTGTTTTAGGTTTTTTTTTATCTAATATGATTGGACAATTGTTGACACCAAATGTCATGTTGACATCAGTGGTACACAGTTCTCACCCATCTTTAACATTATGTAACTATAGATGAGTGAGCACAACTTAGGAGATGGCAACTTCAAGTGGAAGTTCAGGAATCAAAGATAATTTGATTATTTCTTTAATGAAACACCCCTTCATAAATTGCTCACTTGAAAAAAAAAGAATATAAGGGAGCTTGGACTGGAGCAACTTGACTTAAGAATTCAGCAGCGAGCAAGTGATCGAGGACAAGGTTACCTAAGGACTTTTTCCATCTCTTGCTATGACAAGCAGATTTGGCCAAATGGGTGTGGTGTAAGTAAAACCTTTTTTTTGTTCGTCCTGTTTACTGTTTGAAAGTATTGCTCTCGAATAGTTGTGGACAATGAAGGGAGTACAATATCTAAAACATCTTTCTGAAAAATGCAAGTGGCATGAAAGTAACCGCAGTCATCTAAACAATAGCATGAGGATACATTTTTTTGGCAGGCTTAGCATTGTTGAACAAAGAGATAAAGGTTACAGGATTGGCATTACAAGGCACAACGAAGAGGTGAACAACAAACACATCCTGCCTAGAATAACAGATGAGATATAGATGTGTCTGTAGTTTGTAGAATAGTGGTGTGTTTAATGATTTTGGTTACAAAATATTTGCCCCTACAGAAAAAGAGTTAGGGAAACACTGATCTAGACAGTAGTATGAGGTTAATTTTTGGCAGGCTTAGTGAAATTTAATTAGAAAGTAATTGACAAATTTTCAGGCCGAAAGAAAGGAGGGCAAAATTTATGTTCAAGGAAACATAAGGATCCTGATCATAAAGGCAGAATAAAATTTAGTGGACTTGTCCTGTGGGTGTAGTACAACACAGGTTGGGGGATGTGTTATGTTTTAAGATGGAGTTTGTGGATCTTACAATGTGAATCTGTGCCTAGGCGAGGTATGCCTAACAAATCTGCATATAACTGGGCAGACTGGCAGCAAGTATAGATTAAAATTAGAGGAGAGAGTGACTCTGAGTGTGTGCTAAATGATAAAGTGGGGTGCAAGACTTCAGAAAAATCTGAGGAATAGTGATTGTATGATGTGGATTTATGGAATTCAGTGGAAATAGACAAGGACTTGCAGGCTACTAGTAGAGGCAGAATAAGATTTGGATTGTACTTATGCTATGGATGTATAATAGGGCAGACAGAAGTGTACATTATTAGAAGATTACAGGGGTTGGGGTGCAGACATTATGGTGTGGGTTCTAAGCAGAATGTGGTGCTAGGCAAGTTGGCAGTGGATTTGGCAATTTAGAGACAGGTGTAATATAACATTTGGGTAGCCGGTGCACCTGTTCCTTTCCAGATATATACAGTAGGGAAAGTTATGGGAAGAATAAGGGGACTGTGGATGTCAAGGACTTAAGTTTTGGAGCACAGTAAAAATGCGAAAGCTGGCATCAGATTGGGCAGCATGGTGAAAAGGGTATAATACATTTTAGTCTGGATTTGTCCAATGGGTCTGGTACTGGATTGGCCAAGATGTGCATTGACAATATAATGAAGACCATGAGAGCATGTGGAATGAGCAGATAGACAGATGGATTTGAAAGGCACTATATAATAAATAGATGTGAAAGGCACAATGTAATAGGTAAATAGACAGATACCCTGTATATAGATGTGAAATGCACTATATAATAGATAAATGCTGCTTCACCTTGTGCCCCCAAATTTTTTTCACCAGCTGCCACTGCTGTAACCTTTACTGAAACTTTGAAACTTAGTGTCAATATCTAATGCATTGTTTCTTCTATTGATTCACCCACATCATGAGTAAGTATTGAATTTGTAATGGTCAATGGGAAGTTTTCCACAGAGTGCAAGCAAGAATCACATACCAATGTGATATGGGAGGATGTTTCTTCAACGTTTCCGGGTAATCCTCAATATAATAGCATTACAGTTAAAGACAATGATAGTGGACAGTCTTGCACTCCCTGTAAGCATTTATTTTTGTTAAATATGAATAATAATGTAATGTTTTATTTGACAGTTGAATGAAGGTGTGGCATATTTATTGGTCATGTACTGTGGTGTGCAAATTTCAGCACTAGGTATGTTTATTATTTTATGAGCATTTTAAGCCAAATTCTGAAAAGCTGGAATTAACAGTATTTCCGCTACTCTGCTGATACTCTCTTATATTATATCCGTGCAGGTGCCTTTGGAGATCTGTATTGTATATTGACTGCACTTGCTGTTCTGCATCATAACTATTATTAAGATGACCATCGAAATTGCCTATTTCTTGCCATCCATCTGTGTGCTGTTAAAAGAACTAATGGTGGGATTTCATGTGTGTTCACCACTACCCACTACCATAGGTCATTACTATATTTCATGTATTTTTTTTACTTATTTAATGATTCTGACAATGGTCACTGTTCACTCATTGACATCTGCAATCAGAGTAAACACCCCACAGATAACTGCTTGTGTCCTGAGTGGATTGTAATAGAACAGGTTTCATACAAATACTTAATCATTTTCTTTGGCAGCCATTTTACTTTTCTGGAGGCCATCATCTGCCACAAGCATGCCACAGTAGACTGAAGAGATGTTCAAAAATTTTTTGTTCAGTTATCAAAACAGAAAATTCGACTTAGTGTCGGGTTCCTTAGTTTGGCTTCTCTTTTTTTGTGCTTTAACTTCAGATTTTGTTTAGAATTTTAACAATCCGTTTTTCTTTTAATGCCTTTTCTTAGTTTTAACTCTTGCATGTCCCTAACAGTGACTTTATTTTTCTTAGATGCAGTATTATTCCTTTATTTCCTTGTTAAATTTTTCTCACAATAATTCCTGGGTTTTCAACCTTCCCATTACATAAGACCGGAGAATGAACACACTCAAAAAAAAAAAAAAAACAGTCTGAAAAAGAGTATAAAGCTATTAAAGATACTGATAGTGATTTTTTGGTCCACCCTCCAGCATGGTTTTGAAGAGATTATAGCTATACAACTGCATTTAGTCACTATTAGTAACATCTCTGCTGCCTCTCCCAATATTGCTACTATATAAATACACCATATTGCATATCCTTAACAGTTAAATAGATACCTGGATATCTAATCTGGATGTTTCCTCATCTGAAAAAAGGAGGGTATCTTCAAGGCCTTATATAAATTTCAAGGATTTAAACAAGAAAATAACCACCAATTTCCACTCATCTCATTGCTTCTGGATCAAATCACTGGGTCTGCACTTCTCACTAAACTTAAAAATGCTATTCAACATCTAAGTAAGGTGTTGTTTCATTAAAGTGTCAATACATTATACCCAAAGTTAGAGAAGTGTGAGTTCCATAAATCCTCAGTCATATTTCGTTACTACCAAATTAACTGAATAGTAAGTACGGTATGAACAAAACAGCAATTTTAGGTTGGAAATTGCAGGAAAACATTAAACATGTTTAAGGATTTGTGGAAGTTGATAGCTATTATTAAGACTTCTCAACTCATTTCCTTAACTAAGAGGAGAAAAACAGACATTTTGATCATGCTTCGTGATCTCATATAGTATTCCAAAATGGCAGCAAATATCATGTGACCACACCTCCAGACTTAACACACATGGCAAAATGTTATGTTAGTCATACAATGTGGCCACGATCCATTGAAACAATTACAGTACATTACCAGCAAGCAAAAAGGAAAAATCATGAATGTAAAAAAGAGAAAGGAAATGCTATCCAATATCTGTAGATCCAGACAGTCAAATATAAACAATGATCAAAACTAGTAGTTCAAAGCTGAGGGTGTCTTTATAATTGAAAAAGCTAGAATCATAATCAACAATGTTACAGGGTCAGAACCAAAATATTCTAAATGGAATTAGCTAAACACACATGCACAAAAACATATACATTACTGGAAATTACTGCAAAGTTATCCTGAGGGCGCAGACTGCAAGTGACACAAAAGTTCCTGAGTGATTAGACAGGTGACGCTCACCAAGAAAGAATCCCCTGATAAAAGACACTGGCTGATGATGGGACAGACCACCCATAACCCAAAAAACAAAGCAAAGCTAAAATAAATAAATAAACGGAGCTGTTTCCAGAGAACTCCTACTCAGTCCACAGCTTCTTGTTCACTATATTTTTCAGTGTTCTGGCTAGGGAATTTTTTATTCTAAATTTTTAAGAAAAAGAATTTATACTGGACATTTTTGCAAAAAATACAACTTTTTTTCTCGGTATTGGGGTTTATTAACTATTTTGATATTGGTGTGTATCTGATATTGAGTTCGGTGTTGCCTTTTAAACATCTTGGTTGGATTATTTTATATGGTATTTAGTTACTGGAATGGTATATTACCTTTACTTTTTAAGCTAGTTTTTACATTCAATAGCTATCAAAATCTATAATCCCTTATTAAAACTACATTTTTTCAGTGATAGCACAGACCTTTTAGTGGACAATCGCTTAAAAATGGAAAAAGGGACACTTTATGGGACAGGATTAGTTACATTTTAATCCTAATTACTTTCCATCTTTATTTCTGTGTTTGTAAATTCACTGGAAATGTCAGTGTAACTTTAGGGCCATTATAACATTCACAAACTTGACAAAAAAGTTTGCCCAAAAATAATAATTATGTTTAATTGTCCAAAAAATATTTTTTGAACTAAACAATACATTATATTGTATTGTCATACATCATATTTGTGAACAAAAATACATCATATTGCCTTGTTTTCCCGGTACACCTTTTTTAGACTTGACCATCTACCTACTATTTTAAAAACAGTGCAATAGTTGATTCCTGGCTTCCCACAAAAAAAAAAAAAATTCTGACTGCTGTTTTTTCAGATGTTTCCATACACACATTATGATTAGGTTCACACACAGAAGTCCCCACTACTATTGTGGACAGTCTAGTAAGTCATTGGTGATCAGATGGCTCCTTATCTTCAGCAAAACTAATGTGTGCTTTCATGTACAGTCTCACTAGCTTGTGCAACTTGCTGTCCTTCTAAACTGAGATACAGATTTCAAACACAATAATAAGTCATGACTGTTAAAAATTTTAGCTATGTTCAGTTCATTGTAAATGAAAAAAATGTTTTCAATTCTGGACTGGTACAGTATGAGTAAGGGTGTGAGTATGTGAGTGGGTGTGGGTATGTGTGCACATTTCTATCCTACAATAGACTAACATGCTGTCCACTTTCAGATTCTGCTGATCAGACGATTCTTGCTGTATGAAAGGGTTCTAGCATTCTGCAACCCTGTAATGCAATAAGCAAATTTAGAAGATTGATTAGTGGATGATAAAAATTAATAAAATATGAATGAAGACACTGTGTTTTTATTAGAAATCATTCAGCTTATTCAGGCTGGTACACTTTGCAATTACACAGTAATTTTAAATTTGTTTTTAATTTGTTTCAAGACCTTGGACTCAGACGTGAATAATTGCAAGTGAGACTCAGACAATGAGGTCTTACACTTCAGGTCTGAGGAATTAACAGTAAGTCTTGGGAACTCTTGTAAAATTAAATTTTTATCCAGTTCTTCATACATTATTTTCAGTATAGGTAAAATGCATAAAAACAAGAAAAAGCATACATACTAGTATTAAACATAAGAGTATTAAATGGAATTTCACTATAGACATTCTCTAAAATTGTTACTAATGCAAACATTATGTAGAATTATTTCCTTCAGTGGAGATTTTCTTTGTTATGTAATATATTGCTGCCTTAGGAAAACTGAAATCCTGCATGGCAAACATCCACTATATTATTTTTATATTGTGTGTTCACAAGGAAATGAAGCGATTAATATCAAGAACAAAAATAACAAAGATGTGAGAATACTGCATAGGAACTGAAGCAAAGCAGGGGAAATTAAAAGCAAAAAATACAGTATATATTAGCAAGAAAACACAGAAAATATAAATTACTAAAAACACTCAACATTGTAAGCTTAATCGTGCACCATGTACCTAATTTTCACACCTGAAATGGAGAAAAGAAGAATCCCCCATTTCATCAGGATATACAGAAATTCTAAACATAAAGAAATATACAATAAAATTCAATAAAATATAGCATTCTAACAATAATCTGTTAAACAAGCTGATGAACTATACAAGTACTTACTAGGCAACAGTTCATCTAACATAACAGTTATGTTCAGTAGTTTAGCTTACATACAGGTATAAACTTTACCTTAGGACATAATGAGGGCATAGGCAGTAATCTGGCAACTGTCGATTGACCATTGTAAATGGAGGGTTAAAAGGCAGGTGATCAGCAACACATGAAGTCTAAAGATCAATTGCACTTAATGGAGGATCAAACTGATGACTAAAACAGAGAACTATTGGCTTTTCGGTAATATAAAAGCAAGTAGGCAATACAGTTATGACAAAAGCTAATACTAATTCCTAACTGGTCAGCAATGGACTGTGATTAGTTAATAACAGGCAATGTATAAGAATAATATAGAGTATGTAAGAATGGTCAAAGTAGACTGTATTTCCTATGCCAACTCAGATCCTATAGGGTCTGTAATACTATACTGCCGATGTTCTATGAGTGTGTGGTTGCAAGTGACATTTTTCTTTGCTGTGGCATGCTGAGGAGGCAGCATAAACGTGACAGACATTAAAAGGCTTAACAAACTGATTCAGAAGACTTGCTATGTAGTAGCAGAGAAACTGGACAGTTTGGAAACTTTGTTGTCAACCTTAGTCTATTATTGAAAATGCTAATCACCCACTTCATTGTGTTGTGGTTGGACAGAGGAGCGCTTTTAGCTGTAGGCTGACTAGCATAAAGTGTTCTACTGATTGTCACAGAAAATCCTTACTACCCACAGCCATCAGACTCTATAACTCCTCTTCCTGTCACTCATCCATGCAATAGGCTGTTCCTTCTATCCTTAATGGATCTCCCGGAACATTTTTCAGCAACTTAGATGTGCAATAACTTGTCTGTTCTTCTCATGTGAAAAACTTCTTTTGGTTCTGAGAATGTGCAATATTTCCCTTATATATGCAATACTATTATGTGAAATACTGTTTAGTTAACTAAGGATTTTGTAAGAGACTCGGATGTATAGTGTCTATAGTATTTAATTCACCAAGTATAATAAATGAGGATTTATTGTAGTTTATTTTGATATATATATCGATTTTACTTTATATGCTTATTTTTTATATTTGCTCTTTGTGTTACTTGTGCCTTAGTCTATCTGTACAGTTTTAACATTATTAATTTACATAAGTAATTTCCCTCAGCATTATGTTTTTATTAAATGATTTTATTTAACTTGACTCCTCTGTTTGTCTGTCTGGGTCAAATCTTGCAACTGATTTTAAACCCAAAATTTCTTCAAATTTTGCCTATGTGTTCAGTATCAATGACAATACAATACTCCATCAAAACCGATGCAATTACATAACAAATTTTGCCGTAATTAATGGTTATGTGATTCCAATTAACACACACACAACAATGAAGGAGACAGAATATAGTGACATATAGGACCAAGTGAGAGATTGGCCCCATTTGCTTCTTCCAGTAAGTGGAGTGGGTAAATATGCATGCTGTCTTTACTTGTTTAATCTTGTGAAGGGGTAGCCTTGATGATCACATGATCACGGTGAGGAAGTATTGCCGTAAGCTTGCCGTTCTGTTGTCGCAGCGAACAAGCGCTAATCCAATAAGAGCCTGAACAGAAAAATAGAGCCCAAAATATCATTTTTGTAGTATTCAAATAATTCTGCAATGAAGCTTCCCGTTCATGAAAAATGATTAAAGAAAAATCATTTGCAAAATACTCAAAAAGTAAAAAATAAAATATCTAAAATATTTTTTAAGTAAAACAGTTTTATTTACTTTAGTTATAAATGCACAAAAAAGTAAAACAAATTTTTCTTTAACCACAATTTTTGTGGTTATATGTGACGTGGGGCGCATATAAATTACTTCATTTAATCAATTAATAGAATAGCTACTGTCACACACGTGTGCATGGGAGGCAGCTAAAGGGTTTGAGTGAGGGCAATTCCGAATCTGACCAGGATGGGGCAGAGTGCACTGACTCTTTTTCTCGCTTTCCTGTAGACCATTCACGGGAAGTTCCACCTGGCCCTGTTGATGTCACTTCCAGGTCCAGACCTATAGAGGAAGGCCTTGAAGGCTCTGGCCCCCATGATGTCACGTCCAGGCTCGAGCCTATGGCTGAAGACCTTTCCGATCCCGGCCCCTTTGACGTCACTTCCTACCCTGACCTTTAAAAGCCTCCACCTTTTCTCTATTCCCTCAGTCCTGTTTTGGACTGCAGTTTGTGCACATCAGTGCTATCATTTATTTACAATTTGCAGCCAGGAAAATAATATATGGGTGGCTGCCCCAAACCTTGCTATGGCTCTTTGTAGAGTCTGTGACACTACTTTCATCATAAAACATAAAAAAACAGTAACAACACTGTAATTCCCAACCTTGCTAAATAAGTTTCAAAAATTGTTTGAATCAGTTAATTTATGTGTGCCCCACAATATATAAAAACATCTGAAAGACTCTTCCTTTTAAAGAAGGTACAGTGGTAAAAGGATCTTTCAATTATCTCAGAAAAGGAGTGGAAGACAGCCATGAATAAAATACACTGTAGCTCCATATGCAAAAAGCATTCAATAATTCAACTTAAAATCTTTCATTGATCACATTTATTGCATTTAAAATTGTCCAAAATGTATCCAGGACAAGGTGCAACCTTGTTTTGGAAATGCAGCAAATAAACATCATTTTGAAAAAAATATTTTTGAATGCCTATCAGAACTAATAAACACATAGTTTACATAATACAATAAAATATTACAAAACAATACTCACCTAAAAATATAAAAGGAAATATCAACATCATTTACAAAATATTTTTTAAGCAACAAAAAGATTAAATAAAAAGTAAAAAAAAAAACTTAAGCATCCCCAGCTTCAACATAACTAAGTGGTGGCTGTTTGAAATAGGGTTTTATACCTGCAGTTTTGGCCTCCTTTCTTCTTTAAGTGGAAATGTCTGTAGTCGGTGCCTGTCAAATTCCATATAGAGCCTTCGGAGCTGGGAAATGGGGTCTGTAGCGCATATCCCTTCAGTTACCAAAAATGTGCTCCTTGGTGTCCATAGCATAAGGGGTGGGTGTAAAGGTGCAGAGCAAGCGTGTTGTGTCCATAGCTCACAATCACTGTTATTAAACTTCAAGATCTAGGGGTGGTGGGGATGCCCCACACTGTGTTTGAAGCACGCAGCCCTTGAATTACCAAAACAACAGGCTTTGGTATACATTGCATGGTAGGGGGAGATTCCGGTGGGGTTCTGGCACCTTAACTTTAAAAAACAGTTACCTGTGTTGCCTAATGGATTGACCAGCTCCATCTGTAGAGGTTATTTATTCTCTCCCATTGCTGAATCTTGGTGGGACACACAAACAATCTGTGCTGTACTCACCCAGCTTCCTGCGTCCTACTTCCAGTGTTAGTATGCGATAAGAATCAAGCTATAAGGCCTTTTTTTATCACTCAAAGGCTTATCTAAACCTCTAGATTAATATAATACTTAAGATTTTTTTCCTGTATCCACTTACAGGAGCATTGCTCAAAGTTTGATAGTTTTGCACAGGTCCCAGTACTGAAAACAGAGCAACAGCTAGTTACAACATCAACACAGAGCAGAGTACTACAGAAGCAGCATCAGCCAATTCCTCCATAGAGCCCAGTACTAGGAAGAGATCATCAGCTAATACCAGCAGAAAGCCAGATGAAACAGCCAACACCAGCTGCAAGAGTCGATTTAGAGACCATAAGTATTGTTCTGCCATATTGTCCTACAGACTGGCCTTACGTAGACTCTGATAGGTCTGGCGTAGTGCACACAGAAACATTCAAATCAGAATTTAATTTAAAACACACAGGTTTAAAAAAAACAATATGGCACTCTGTTCAACTTCTGTGGGGTCTCTGAAATGACTAAAGAAGCTTTAATGAGTAAATGCATTGAATTTGAGAAGACTCTGACCTTCAAGCAACACAGTGATATTAACAGGGCAGAAATGGTACAGGACTTTCAAAATCTGCCTCACCTGCCTTCCAGAACAATGACTGCATTTGAGCAACACAGTCTCCGTCACAAGGGGAGCTTGCCCTGTCTCATGTGGGTAACTGTTCAGATTGCAGACTCCCTCCCTATTACCTTTGCAGAAGTGGAGAGAAGTTCTTCCAAGTTAAAACTCATCAACAAGAGGTAAGAGACTGCTGGATTAACGTGATAATTAACCCCTTTTATTAAGTTTTTATCGGGGCAACTCACTGTTCACCGAAACCAAGGTAGTGTCAGTCTACCAAGACAAGTCAGCACTGATGGGAGCACTGTTACAGTTCAAGATGCTGCTAAATTATTATTTTTTTTATTTATCTGTTCCTTTAATTTCCATATGATTGATAGCTTTTAATTGTTGATAGTTAAAAATGTTCATATTTATTGTGTGTAATTGTAAATGCTCTTAATGTTTACATTTAATCTGCATTTCTGTCAATGTTCTACTTGAAAGTACAAAAAATAGTTTTAATTACAGCTCAGTCTTTGTGCTCACTTATAGTCAAATGGCTACACAGCACCACAGATTTTGATAGTTTATGGATGTGGAAAAGACTTACAGAAAGTGGGGCAAGATGGACTGTTAGGGGCTCACACTGGATTTTGCTTAGGGCCTGAGGAAGGCTAGAAGAACAACACATTTTACAAAAAACTGCAACAGTCATGACAAATCCACTGAATTTAAAAAAAAATTGTGAAACAGGCAGATTATGAAGGAAGGATCTAGGAAAACAACTTGCAAGTATGTATTGCAGTCAGTGTGTTGCTTGTATAAAGTACGCTACAATGTTTATTGTAACAGTTAATTGTTTTTTCTTTATATAATCTTGTATATGTAGTGCATGACCGTGGAATTTCAAAACTGGACTAGTTGTTGGAAGTCTCGCCTAGTGACTAAGAAGCTAAATCAACCATTTACTCAGCACAACTCACTGAGTGACCATGAGCAAATGCTGCAGCTGTAGAAATAGTGCATGGGAACAACTGCTCTACAATATATAGTGTATGGATGGTCTTCATTTTACACAGTCCCTGTAAAATGTAGTAATCAAAGAGGTTCAAAATAATGTTATATATTCACCAGCAAAATCAAACACCCCAGAGATATTACTATCATTAGACGCAGAAAAGGCATTTGACATGATCGAATGGAATTACCTTTTCACTGCATTGGAGAAATTTGGGTTTGGCCCGAATATTTGTGCTTGGATCAAACTACTGTATACCAGTCCAGAAGCTTCAGTTTGTATTAATAAAATTTGCTCAGACTACTTTAAACTAGAACGTGGTACCAGACAAGGATGTCCCTTGTCGCCACTGTTGTTTGCAATCGCTATTGAACCACTGGCGGTTCACTGCCGAAATTCTTATCAGATAAAGGGGATTGTCAGAGAAGGACTGGAACAGAAAATTTCTCTATATGCAGATGATATGGTCTTATATATATCGGACCCAGAAAACACTGTCCCTGCTGTTTTAACAGCACTAACAGAATTTCAAAAGATATCTGGTCTTAGAATTAATCGGAATAAAAGTATACTCTTTCCAGTGAACTCACAAGCATATAATATTAAATTAGACACCCTACCTTTTACCATAGCAGATCAGTTTAAATACCTAGGGGTAAATATCACAAGTAAACATAAAGCTCTTTATCAACAAAATTTTGGCGTCTGTATGGAAAAAATTAAGCAAGACTTGCATAGATGGTCAACCCTTCATCTCACTCTAGCCGGAAGAATTAACATTGTTAAGATGAATATCCTTCCTAAACTTCTCTTTTTATTTCAAAACATTTCAATATATATCAATAAATCGTTTTTTAAACAGTTAGATTCAATAATAACCTCATTCATTTGGAACTCAAAACACCCACGTATCCGAAGAGCGACCCTACAAAGACCTCAGGCAGAAGGTGGCATGGCTTTACCTAATTTTCAGTTTTATTACTGGGCAGCAAACATACAAGCCATAAAAACCTGGACACAAATAAATGCACATACACAGGCTTGGTCTGCAATAGAAGTAAAATCCTGTAGTACTTCTTTATATTCCCTGCTCTGCGCTCCAATAAATGAAAGTTATTGCAAATATACTAATAACCCAATTGTGCTTTACTCACTCAGAATATGGAACCAAATTAGGAAGCATTTTAAGATGGAAAATCTTTTATCAGTGGCACCTCTGCAAGGGAACCACCTCTTTCAACCTTCGCAAGTATATCCAGTTTTTAATACCTGGAAAAGTTTTGGGATTAAAATGCTCAGAGATCTCTATATAGACAACATATTTACATCTTTTGAACAATTACGTTCAAAATTTAACCTCCCAGCTACACATTTCTTTTACTATCTTCAAGTGTGTGCTTGGTGTGTGGGTGTGTTTGTGTGTGTCCTGCGGTGGGTTGGCACCCTGCCCAGGATTGGTTCCCTGCCTTGTGCCCTGTGTTGGCTGGGATTGGCTCCAGCAGACCCCCGTGACCCTGTGTTCGGATTCAGCGGGTTGGAAAATGGATGGATGGATGGAAATTAGAAATTTTGTTAAACAGAAATTGCCCGATTTCCCCCACCTTGCACCCTCCACAATGCTGGAAAAAATACTGCTCAATTCCGAGGAAACAAACACTATTTCCGCAATATATAAAATCTTATTAGAGTCCCTACCTTTCAAAGATCCAAGAGGACATTGGGAAGAAGATCTCTTAATCAATATATCAGAAAAGGAGTGGAAGGTAGCAAAGCAGAGAATTCACTCGAGTTCCATATGCGCAAAGCATAGAATTATTCAACTAAAAATTATATATCAAGCTCATCTGTCTCGCTTAAAACTGTCCAAAATGTTTCCAGGCCAGGATCCAACCTGCGAGCGCTGCAACTAAGCTCCTGCCTCACTGGGTCACATGTTCTGGGCCTGCACCAAACTAACATCATTTTGGACAAAAATTTTTAAGTGCCTCTCAGACAGCCTTAGTATCACAATCCCTCCTAACCCACTAACAGCTGTGTTTGGTGTCCTTCCAGATGGACTGGAATTGGAGAAGGACAAGCAAACGGTGATTGCATTCACTACACTCTTGGCACGCAGACTTATTTTGTTAAATTGGAAGAATCCTAATTCTCCTCTTATAAGTCAGTGGGAAACCGATGTTTTATATTATTTGAAATTGGAAAAAATCAAATTTTCAGTTAGAGGATCTGTACAAAATTTTTTCAAAACTTGGCAGGATTTAATCAATATTATTTTAGAATAAGAGAAATAACTATTATTGCATTTAACTCCCTTCTCCATCTCTTATTTATATAGATATTTACTTCTCCCCTTCTTTTGTCTAATGTTGCCTTATTAAAAAGCTTAAAGAAATTTTCCTTTAGCTAAGCTCTCCTTCTCAGGGGTGGGGTCTGATTTGTTTTCAAATTTGTTGGGTTATAAATTGATCTGTTTGTATGGAATGATTACAATGAAAATTAATAAAATAAAAATATTAAAGAGGTTTAAAATATGTTAGTTCCTACTTACCAAATAAGTCATTGATTTGGCTTATCTGATAAAGTCTGTGAAAAAGACAGGTCATTGCTTACAATACTAATAAATTATAGCATGTAGTTATCCACACACATGATTCAGTTATATTTTTCATTTTGAGTTTACTTATATGAAGTAACATCCTGTTACTACTAGGCACATTTATGCAGTATATTTTGTTCTCAATATGTTGATTTTTGCTGAAGGTCTTACTTATTTACAGTATTTCAACCCGTTTCTATAATGTGTTACTCACAAATGGCAGTATTCATCTAGAGAACACAATTTAGTTTTGGAACCTCTATTCAGATTCTTTCTCAACTACATGTTTCACCTTCTTGTTATTATCATTAGTGGGGCATTTAAAATGTATATAACTTGTTATATTAGAAGGCAGGAATGCAAAATAGCAGCTGTTAATACAGTGCTTCCTTTATCAGCTTATCTTCTTCTCCTTCTTCTTTTGGCTGCTCCCATTAGGGGTTGCCACAGCGGATCATCTTCTTCCATATCTTTCTGTCCTCTGCATCTTGTTCTGTTACACCCATCACCTGCATGTCCTCTCTCACCACATCCATAAACCTTCGCTTAGGCCTTCCTCTTTTTCGCTTGCCTAGCAGCTTTATCCTTAGCATCCTTCTTCCAATATACTCAGCATCTCTCCTCTGCACATATCCAAACCAATGAAATCTTGCCTCTCTGACTTTGTCTCCCAACCGTCCAACTTGAGCTGACCCTCTAATGTACTCATTTCTAATCCTGTCTATCCTCATCACACCCAGTGCAAATCTTAGCATCTTTAACTCTGCCACCTCCAGCTCTGTTTCCTGCTTTATGATCAGTGCCACCGTCTCCAACCCATATAACATAGCTGGTCTCACTACCGTCCTGTAGACCTTCCCTTTCACTCGTGCTGATATCCGTCTGTCACAAATCACTCTTGACACTCTTCTCCGCCCACTCCATCCTGCCTGCACTCTCTTTTTCACCTCTCTTCCACAATCCCCATTACTCTGTATCGTTGATCCCAAGTATTTAAACTCATCCACCTTTGCCAACTCTACCCCTTGCATCCTCACTATTCCACTGACCTTCCTCTCATTTACACACATGTATTCTCTCTTGTTCCTACTGACCTTCATTCCTCTCCTCTCTAGAGCATATCTCCACCTCTCCAGGGTCTTCTCAACCTGCTCCCTACTATCGCTACAGATCACAATGTCATCAGCAAACATCATAGTCCATGGGGACTCCTGTCTAATCTCGTCTGTCAACCTGTACATCACCATTGCAAATAAGAAAGGACTCAGAGCCGATCCCTGATGTAATCTCACCTCCACCTTGAATGCATCCGTAACTCCTACTGCAGACCTCACCACAGTCACAGTTCCCTCGTACATATCCTGTACAACTCTTACATACTTCTCTGCCACTCCCGACTTCCTCATACAATACCACAACTCCTCTCGAGGCACCCTGTCATATGCTTTCTCCAGGTCCACAAAGACACAATGCAACTCCTTCTGGCCTTCTCTATACTTCTCCATCAACACCCTCATAGCAAACATCGCATCTGTGGTGCTCTTTCTTGGTATGAAACCATAGTGCTGCTCACTAATCATCACCTCACTTCTTAACCTGGCTTCCACTACTCTTTCCCATAACTTCATGCTGTGGCTCATCAATTTTATCCCCCTGTAATTACTATAGTCCTGCACATCCCCCTTATTTTTAAATATCAGCACCAGTACACTTCTTCTCCATTCCTCAGGCATCCTCTCACTTTCCAAGATTCTATTAAACAGTCAGGTTAAAAACTCCACTGCCATCTCTCCTAAACACCTCCATGCTTCCACAGGTATGTCATCTGGACCAATGGCTTTTCCATTCTTCATTCTCTTCATAGCTGTCCTTACTTCCTCCTTGCTAATCCATTGCACTTCCTGATTCACTATCTCCACATCATCCGACCTCTTTTTTCTCTCGTTCTCTTCATTCGTAAGCCTCTCAAAGTACTCTTTCCATCTGCTTAACATACGCTCCTCGCTTGTGAATACGTTTCCATCTTTATCCTTTATCTTTTATTATCCTTTATGCATCTCTCTGACTATCCCACTTGTTCTTTGCCATCCTCTTCTGTATTTCCTTATTCCACCACCAGGTTTCCTTTTCCTCCTTCCTCTGTCCAGATGTCATGCCAAGCACCATTCTTGCTGTCACCCTTACTAAATTTGCTGTAGTTTCCCAACTGTCTGGTAATTCTTCACTACCACCCAGTGCCTGTCTCACCTTCTCCCTAAACTCAACCTTGCAATCTTCCTTTTTCAACTTCCACCATTTGATCCTTGGCTCTGCCCTTACTCTCTTCCTCTTCTTAATCTCCAACATCATCCTTACAGACCACCATCCTATGCTGCTTAACTACACTTTCCCCTGCCACTACTTTGCAGTCTTCAATCTCCTTCAGATTGAATCTTCTGCATAGGATGTAATCTACCTGTGTGTATCTTCCTCCACTCTTGTATGTCACCCTATGTTCCTCCCTCTTCTTAAAATATGTATTGACCGCACCCATGTCCATCCTTTTGGCAAAATCCACTATCCTCTGACCTTCTTCATTCTTCTCCTTGACACCATACCTACCCATCACCTCCTCGTCTCCTCTGTTCCCTTCACCAACATGTCCATTGAAATCCGCTCAAATCACCACTTTCTGTCCCTTGGGTACACTGTTCATCACTTCATTCAACTCACTCCAAAAATCTTCTTTTTCATCCATTGCACACCCAACTTGCGGGGCATATGCACTAACAACATTCATCATCACACCTCCAATTTCCAGCTTCATAATCATTACTCTTTCTGACACTCTTTTCACCTCCAAAACACTCTTGACATACTGTTCCTTCAGAACAACCCCTACTCCATTTCTTCTCCTATCCACACCATGATAGAACAATTTGAATCCACCTCCAATCCACCTGGCCTTACTCCCCTTCCATTTAGTGTCTTGCATGCACAATATATCAACCTTCCTTCTCGCCATCATATCAGCTAACTCTTTCCCCTTACCAGTCATACTGCCAACATTCAAAGTTCCTACCCTCAGTTCTACTCTCTTTGCCTTCCTCCTCTCCTCCTGCCTCCGGACACGTCTCCCCCCTCTTCTTCTCCTTCTTCTTTGGCCAACAGTAGCCCAATTTCCGCCAGCACCCTATTGACTAACAGTACTGGTGGCAGTCTTTGTTAACCCAGGGCTCGACCGATCCGATATGGGAATTTGTATTGTTGTCCGCATATTGATTTGGCAAAATTTTACTCCGGATGCCCTTCCTGACGTAACCCTCCCCATTTATCCGGGCTTGGGACTGGCACAAAGAAACAAACTGGTTTGTGCATCCCCTGTGGCTATACTATCTTCCTTTATCAGCTTGTACATGAAGGGAACCCTCTGCATTTCTCTACTTACTGTTTAAAAAGTAGCTTTTGTCTCACCTAGGCAGCATGTGATGTCTATTGCCAAGGTTTAAACAACAACAATATGTAAAAAGTAAGTAGAGCTGCCCAAAACTAAATCACAGAGGATGCAGGCAGCACGTAATGTTAAACAGCAGAAATACATAAGACATCTTAAATAATAAAGAAATACATAATCAGTAACTCAATTATTAACTGTATTATTTACAAAACTGAAAAATCAAACACAGCTAACGTAAGTGCAGCTAATGTTTATAATGTGTTCAGCCATTTTCTAAGCCACTTATTTAGTTCAGAGTTTTTGAGTCCATTCTGTGATGATTGAAAGCCAAGAACTAACTCTGAATAGACAGAGCAAAAAGCAGTCTATAAAGGTTATTAGAATTACAATCTGGAATAGTAAGTGCATTCAGTGCTATACATGTAAATGAATAAATTATGCCTTTTGAAGGTCTTCAAAACCAAAATCATACATTTGTAGAGATGTATGAGGTAAGTAAGTTAACGTAATGGCATCCCACTGCTTAACCTGTAGACATGCTGACTAATCGTCAATATATTTATAATGTTCAAAAAGAAATTGTATAAAAGTACAAAATAATGTGTAGACCACATAGTAATTAAATACACTAACATATCTTTTGTTGTTATTTAACTCTTTTTCATTTTCTGCTGTGTTGGGCTGACCGTCTTGGCTGTTTCACACTCCTTAGATGGCAACCATACCACTACTCCATAGTAGAGGATAAGTGTAACATTTGATTGTAGCAGTTAGTCTGGCTGACTATAAAACAGACATAAAGGCATTGTTTTTTTTTGTTTTGCAAAATGCCAGACTACCAGTTTGATGTTATTTTTTTCCTAAAGGGAAGTATACTGTACATTTTACCTGTGTTTTTGCATTTTTTTAAATATTGCAAGTTAATTAATACATAAATGGATCAAAATTAATTACTTATACTGGACTACAAGAGAGTAGTAGTCACAGGGCATATTAACATCATTGAGACTGGTATCAATAAATTAACCATAGTGCTGATTTGTGCTATTAATTGGGTGAGAGGAATACATTACAACTCAGGAGGTGAGATCCAGTCACTCTAGTACTTTGGATGTGTGTGCCATCGATATATGTCTTCAACAATAGCTGCATATTTATTTTCCCAAATCTTAAGTCAGAGGCCATCAAATAGATTTGACCTAGAGCCAAATTCTTGAAGATGAAATACTCTTTAGGCAAGACCCTGTCATAACAAATTTATGTAATTTTTGTTAATGCTATACTGTTTTATTATTTAGATTTTTTGTATGGTATATTTATGATATTTAAATGCATCCCTTGTATTCTGTGGCTGGAACCCCAAAATGTGGATCCACCTTGACATCACTACTGCTGGAAACTTCCTCCTGTATTATATTGTGGTGAAACAGATGGTTCCAGCAGAGGATATACAATCAAGTGGAGATGGTTCTGAATTACTGGTTTGTGGATGCTTTTATTTTGTTTTGGACTCTTTGGTTTGTGAATTAGTCTTGTTTGCCTATTTTTATGTTTTTGTGCCATTTTCTGTGCTCCTATGTGTATAAATATAATCTCTTCAGTAATAAAGATTCTTAATGTGTCATGCTTTTCAAGACAGAGGTTTAACAGTTAATCATCTCCTTTGAAGGGCAGTTTTGAGTATTTTAAATATTTAAAGTGTTTTTGTACTTTAAAACCACAGTGCCCCATTTTGATTTTTAAAGTCTGGATGCTTAGAATGAGGGTTACTTTTTTCAGAAGCACAGAATTTCCAATTAAACTTGTCCACCTTATTGAAGCCTTGCACATGGAAATTGGGGCCATGAAAGTAAGCTATGATCACAGCAGAAAAATAATATGTTCAGTCAGTTCTGTAAAACAACCTTTGGTGTGTTGTTTTTTGGTGGTGCACATATGGGATAAGATGTTGTTACTGCTTAGTCCGTGTATTAAATCAGAATTAGCCACTGAACTGGACTGAGCATACCTGCACTAATTACTCATAAGTAGAGACAACATTGCTTCCTGTCCCAGAATAATCATTTCAAATGTGGTCTCACTACATTCATTATATTTTAGTTGTTATGCTAATCAATATTAGTTTCACTCAAAAATCCAATAAATATGCATCCTTCTAAAGATGTCTTTCAGGTCCTTGATATCATCTATATAGACAAAATAGATTTTCCCAAGCAATCGCTTCGGGAACTGTTCCATGAAATGTTGAAAGCTTGCATCACCTTAAAATGATATAGCTTTTCCAGAGTTATTACGGCAGTCTTCATCTTTTTCCCCTATCCCACAGGCACCTGTCAATACCCACTGCTCAAGTCCAGTATGCTAAAAATAGCAGCCCCATGAAATGACTCCAGTATCTCATGCACAAGGGGCATGGGGTATGCATCTAAGTGGGTTTTAGAATTCAGCCCTCAAAAATCCACATAAAAGTGGTAGATACCGCCTGGATTCTTCATGAGCACAACACAGCAGCCTATGGTGAGGTTGAAGGTTTTGTGATCCCCTAAGCTAGCATCTTGTCCAGAAGTATTTAATGATAGCTCTCTTCTATGGGGAAACCCTGAATGCACAATGCTGGATACAGACCACGTCGATGGCAAGAATGTCATGGGTGACCAAACTGGTTACTCCTAACCTTTCTGTCCACACCATTATATTCATAAATATAAACAAAAACACTCGATGCAGACTTTATCACCACAAGACTCTAGACACAACAGTCCAATGGTGTATTGTGGAGAGGGGAAGAGATCAGAAGATGAAAGGCAAATTTCATAAAAGAAGTAAGATATGAAGATAGTACTATCCCAAAAGCAAAAACGTTTCAGCTCTCATCCTCTAAAGATTAGCTAGCCAAGGCTTAAGGACATTCTTAAAAAGGCTTGCAGGTGGCCACCTCACTAACCTTGTCCATGCTGGCGACGAGTCATTTCTATCTTTATTGATCAGTGTTGATAGAATTTGTCATTTTTCTCCTTTCCTTTACTGCAGCGTAAATGCAAATTGCCCATTCCTCTTTTAGATTACTTTCTTCTCCCCTTTTTAGTTTTGGCAGTCAGACCCGTCATTGGTTAATTACCAAAACAGTTTCAGATGGATGCTTCAAGATTCCACCAACGAAGGGCGATGCCGGTCAATCATCGCCTTACAGCACACAGTCCTGTTCTAAAATAAAGCAGACAATGTACAGTACAATATAAAGCACACAGGTTTAATATACTGCAACAAATTTTATGGGGCAGTGCTACAAGGTGTTAGAGACTGCACAATTTCTGCTAAACATGATTTAGAAATATAATACAGCCTTATGAATGCTAATACCTAATAAATAATTTTAGCTATACCTGATGAGAAATAATTTGATATATGTGTTGCATTGTTTTAAACAACAATATCCATGATTCTACAATTAGATCAAGGATGTTATTAGCATACAGATTAAAGAGACTGTGATTATTATGGATGACAGCTTCTAACATAAAGAAAAACACAGAATTGTAAACAGCACTGAACTTTGCTTAACAGCAAATCTGAATACAGGAAGCAGTGAGGGACTTCTGTGATCATATGTCTGCATATATTGATATATATATATATATATATAAGTAAGAATTGAATCACATATGAGTGGTGTCTGGCAGCCCACTTTGTTTCTTTAGTCAATACAATATAATGCTGTGGTCAACTGCTAAAAGTGCCAAAACCTGCCTATAAATCTCCATTTTTTATACATTTAAAAATTTAGGATGGCTCACTGAGGTTACAGCTCTTTACGATTGTACAGTAAACCTCAAACTTAATTACAATGTGTACCATTCATCAGGCAAAAAGGGACAATATATGACCAGTCTGTGAAAATCATTTGCTATTAAAGCTTTTTCATTTGTGACAAAAATTAAAAACATGAAACGTATAATATTTTTCCTCAGTATACTATAAATAGTGTTTGAAATATAAACTATTGCATACAAAAATTACTAAAACAGATATAGCTCTATATAGTAGGATCTTTATTCTCCTATCTTTATACATTATTACAAAAAATGTTTGAACTCTTCCTCCTACTCCACAACCTAATTATTGATTGACTTAGCGAAACTTAAATTAATTTCCCTCAACATACTACTGTCATGTTTAAATAATCAACAATATGATTTTCTGCAGTCTTGACATTCCCCTATGTAACTAGTATATGGAAACAGGTGAGGTCTAATATTAAAGTAAACTGTTTTTAGTATGGTGCAAATTACTGCTATGGCTACACTTTTAATTTCTCTTTCATGTTTCACTAACACTCAAATAAGCCATTGACATTTAACACATATCCTACACTATACTGCAGCTTTGACATTTCTTCTGCAAGTCATGCAGTGTCTCTGTCAACATAAATGTCAACTGAATAATGTGATTGTTTCTTTCCATGTCTCCATTTTCAGGTTTATAAAGCAAAAAAAGACTAACAAAAAAACACCATTCTTATTATAATTATAAACAGTATTTACATCAATAAATATATTTTTATTTGCAATTCAATTAGCTTCATTTTAGTCTTATTACACTGAGATTCTCCTCTAGCTGGAAATATTGGAAAGTTAAACAAAAATCCCAGCTTCTCGTTTGTGAAGAAATATGCAATAATTTCTTGCTAGACATTTTCCAAGAAAAGTGTGCTCTGTTTATCCAGATTTGCTTAATGGTCATAATTTAGATTATTTCAAAATACAGTATATTAATATTTGATTACTTTTTCATTTGATGTTACTTCTTGCATTCTCATTAAAAATTAATGTGCCACAATGCCTGTCCATGAAAATTAGGTCTTTTTTTGTACAAAAAACCATTCTACACATTATTTTGAACAGAACCTTACAATATTCTAGACAACTTTCACACTTTACACTGAACTTTTTTATTTATTTTTTGCCATGATTAATTTATTTGTTGTGTGTAATATTTCAGCAAATAAATTGCTTTAGACTTCCAACTTATAAGAAGCATCTGGCTGCTTTGTTAGCTCCTCATCAAAAAAATAAATGAAATCACAAAAAAAGATAAAGGATGTCTGATGCTTTTTAAATGTTTATAAGAAATCGGTAGGATGGAAAGCACAAATAGACTCTATGGTGAAGTGACACATTGGTGCCCTTGAGTGATTACATTTTGTAGAGAAGAAACTAGCTTACTCTTACCCCTCTCCATTATCTGCAAAAACAGTGAAGTAAACAAGCCACAAAAAAGAAAAAGAAAAAACAAAAACACACACACATCTGGCTCTCACCAGCGGTGAATCAGCACTCATGCAGCACTCCCCTGATTGCATGAGGCAGGTATGACAAATTGGCTCCCTTCTAAGATAATGAACTGACACTTATTTCATCCAAAAGACAATAGATAGGAGACTGAGAGCACAGATCAAGAAGACTCTGGCAGTAACAAAAGTTTATTTACTCATGAGACCCGGGTTATATTCCCTTGCTAAGTGAAAATCCATTTTCATCTGGAGTCACAGGCATCAAGCACCATAACGCAGTTCATTCCCATTATTTTCATTTCGCTGCAGCTGCTAAAGCACCTTTTGTCAGTTTATCACTTTACATTGCTGACATTTGCATGTAATTAAATAAGCAACAGTTTATTTAAGGAAGCAGCCACAAAGCAATAATTTGTAAACATAAGGACAAAAGGAGAAAATGCTTTTAATACTATGCACAGTTACTGTAGGCATGGTGGTGAATTTCATATTTTGCGCACATTTGTTTTCTTGCTAGGTGGCATTATTTGCAGGAGAGACTTAAAGTATATGTAATGTCTTTCTGTTTAAAATAAATAAACTTCAATGAACTTGAGCATAATGTTGATATACAATATAGGTGCTGGGGTACATTTTTTCTGGTATCTGGACTTTACAAGTTCTGCTTCTCCTTGCATTGCAAAGACATATGGTCAGGTTCAATGACAATGTAAAACTGATCTGGTGTGGATTGAGTCCCTTCCAATTCCAGTGCATGGTGAGAACTTTCAAGGTCAGTGATAAGTGCTTGTAGGTTTCAGGTCAGGATAGCAATGACAACAGAAACCAATTGTTTTATGGTTTTATCAGACATTCCTAACACAAAGTTTATGAACAACTTGAAACTGTGCAGAGAAGAACAGCCAAGTACATACCAGGACTTAAGGACATGTCCTACTCTCATAGACTCAGAGAATTAAATCTGTTTAGTCTTCAGCAGAGGAGACTGCATGGGGAATCCAGGTATTTAAAAGCCTCAAAGGCATTGATAAAGTAGATGCAGCAACATTCTTTCGTGTTAAGGGTAAATCATGTACTCGAGGACATCCGTGAAAATTAACTGGAATTGCATTTAAAACTGAAGCCAGGAAGCAATTATTTACATGATGAGTTGTGGGACTCTGGAACAAACTACCAAGACATTTAGTTGAATCAGAAACCTTGACAACCTTTAAGAAGAATCTGGACACGATATTGGGACGCTTAGCTATTAGCTAAACAAACGGGCTTAATGGACTGAATGGTCTCCTCTCATTTGTCAAATTTCTTATGGATGTTTGTTATGTAGGTTCTTTTTTTAATGTGGGATGGGAAGAAATATCAAACCAGTTATACAATCTGTAACATCTTACCATTCTATCTCATGTATTCAATCAACCCTAGGGTCCTCTAATGGCAGACCACTTTGCTGACTGGGGCTGTCCTTACTTTCCCTCCTTTACATCAACCCAGTTTGCCACTAATAGTGGGATTCTGAATGGTGCACCCTTTACCCCTTAAGGGACCACAATTAGACAAGGAATGATCTTACCTTCTCGGTTATGCTTGAAGTAATCTTATTAAATCACCTTTATTTTCATGAAAAGTAATAGCAGCAAATATAAGCAGTACAAAGATGTATACAACCCTGGTGTGTTCAGTAAGATGCTCCAGGTAGTCCAGTTCCCTAGTTACAGATCATATATCCTTAATTGAAAAATTGAAAAACAAAAGATTTATTGCTAGAGAAAAAAATGGATACTTCCTTTCCAAATTTAGTTAGCAGAAGAAAGGCTCCTTGCAAGTGTCTACTTTTGCACCTGAGCTGAGCTCTTTACATAAGTGTCAGAAAAGCAACTGAAGTGAAATCTCAATTTTTGCAACAAATGGCTACTGTACTGAAATGGACGCCTTTAAAAAAACAGTCAAATAAAAGGCGGGCACCTTCCTCCTATTTTGCTCAAAATGACTACCAGACTTTCATGTTTTTATTTCATCAGGAGAGCTTACAGTTTTCTAAAAAATATACAGAAAATAGTACTGTGTCATTATCATAGAAGCACAAGATCAGTTTCCATAAGATTAAAAAGCTGTTTGAAGCTGCAAACACACCAGCTTTACAATATATGTATCACAGAAAATAGACAGTTGAATGCAAACAATATAATTAACACAAAATTAATAAATATATAAAAAAATGTACTTGCTTAGCAAAATATTTTTTTACACAAAACATAGGCCAGTGGCAACTAGCAATTAAAACTCTTAACTGCAAGGTCAATTGAAGTAAGTCCATAATGAGCAAAATGCTGTTGAATATACGGTATTATAAATTGTGCACGTTAGGTGCCTGATTCTCTCTGGCTTAGCAGTGTTATCAAGAATTTTAATCACAACTGAGGTTGTGTGGTAATGTGCCATATCAGTCATTAAATAAAGTTAGTTTTGTGTCCTCTGCTGTTTTGATTGAGTGGCATTAGTATGGGAGAAAAAGGACAAATAAAGAAATAAAGCTTGCTTTTTTTTTTAATTTAATAAGTGCAGAGCAACGTCTTCACTGATAATATGAGCGGCTTCTGGGGAGCGTCGCGGCAGGTCTTATGTGAGTGTTGAAAAGGCAATATATTATTTATGTGTTGTATCCCTTTAATTAGTTGTCATCCACCTTGATTTATTAGTTATTGTGATTGGCCTGTGCTGAGTTGGAACTTGGCCAATCACAGGGCTTCACTTTGAACCTTATAGATTAGTTTGGTGGCATCTGTGCAGTAGAGTAGCAGCTTCATTTAAATGTGAAAGTTTGCGTAATTATTTCTAAAGTAAGTGGAATTTAATTGTTTGTCCTTAAAGTATATTGTTTATGTGTTTAAATTTGTAATTTGGATATATATATATTTTAGTACAGTTTCTAAATATAGACGTTTGAGGAAGCTAAAGTACAGTTGAGCAGACGCTATTTGGAGTTTTACACATATTGTTTGTTATAGAATTACAGTATTATGGTTTCCTCATGTATAATATGTATATATATGTTAAGAATAATTACTTATTTAATTTGGGTAAATGCTTTATGGTTTAACAGTTCTAGTAATTTCCTGATATTAATGTTATCTTGAGTGTAGTACGTCATTTACTGGATAAATAAAGTACCTGTTAATGACTAATGTTAAGATTGACAAACTTAAGAGAAAGAAACTGGGATAGCTAATTCATGTTTATAATTTTATTTAGACCATACCTTCACATTTGTATAAGTTTTGAAGAAATTAATAAATAGAATTTGAACATCTTCATCCATCCCTGACCGAATGTGTGTCTTCTTCTTCTTCATTCAGCTGATCCTGTTATGGGTTGCCACAGTGGATCATCTTCTTCCATATCTTTCTGTTCTCTTCATCTTGCTCTGTTACACCCATCACCTGCATGTCTTTTCTCACCACATCCATAAACCTTCGCTTAGGCCTTTCTCTTTCCTCTTCCCTGGCAGCTCTATCCTTAGCATCCTTCTCTCAATATACCCAGCATCTCTCCTCTGCACATGTCCAAACCAACGCAATCTCACCTCTCTGACTTTGTCTCCCAACTGTCCAACTTGAGCTGACCCTCTAATGTACTCATTTCTAATCCTATCCATCCTTGTCACACCCAGTGCAAATCTTAGCATCTTTAACTCTGCTACCTTCAGCTCTGTCTCCTGCTTTCTGGTCAGTGCCACCATTTCCAACCCATATAACAAAGCTGGTCTCACTACGTCCTGTAGACCTTCCCTTTCACTCTTGCTGTTACCTGTCTGTCACAAATTACTCCTGCCACTCTTCTCCACCCATTCCACCCTGCCTGCACTCTCTTTTTCACCTCTCTTCCACAATCCCCATTACTCTGTACTGTTGATCCCAAGTATTTAAACTCATCCTCCTTTGCCAACTCTACTCCTTGCATCCTCACCATTCCACTGACCTCCCTCTCATTTACACACATGTATTCTGTCTTGTTCCTACTGACCTTCATTCCTCTCCTCTCTAGAGCATATCTCCACCTCTCCAGGGTTTCCTCAACCTGCTCCCTACTATCACTACAGATCACAATGTCATCAGCAAACACCATAGTCCACAGGGACTCTTGTCTAATCTTGTCTGTCAACCTGTCCATCACCATTGCAAATAAGAAAGGGCTAAGAGCCGATCCCTGATGTAATCCCACCTCCAACTTGAATGCATCCGTCCCTCCTACTGCAGACCTCACCACTGTCACACTTCCCTCGTACATATCATGTACAACACTCACGTACTTCTATGCCACTCCTGACTTCCTCATACAATACTACAGCTCCTCTCGAGGCACCCTGTCATATGCTTTCTTCTGCTCCACAAAGACGCAGTGCAACTCCTTCTGGCCTTCTCTAAACTTCTCCATCAACATCCTCAGAGCAAACATTGCATCCTTGGTGCTCTTTCTTGGCATGAAACCATACTGCTGCTCACTAATCATCACCTCACTTCTTAACCTAGCTTCCACTACTCCTTCCCATAACTTCATGCTGTGGCTCATCAATTATATTCCCCTGTAGTTACTGCAGTCCTGCACATCCCCCTTATTCTTAAATATCGGCACCAGTACACTTCTTCTCCACTCCTCAGGCATCCTCTCACTTTCCAAGATTCCATTAAACAATCTGGTTAAAAACTCCACTGCCATCTCTCCTAAAGTCCTCCATGCTTCCACAGGTATGTCATCTGGACCAACAGCCTTTCCATTTTTCATCCTCTTCATAGCTGTCCTTACTTCCTCCTTGCTAATCCGTTGCAGTTCCTGATTTACTATCTCCACATCATCCAACCTCTTCTCTCTCTCGTTCTCTTCATTCATCAGCCTCTCAAAGTACTCTTTCCATTTGCTTAACACACTCTCCTCGCTTGTGAGTAAGTTTCCATCTTTATCCTTTATCACCCTAACCTGCTGCACATCTTTCCCAGCTCGGTCCCTCTGTCTAGCCAATCGGTACAGGTCCTTTTCTCCCTCCTTAGTGTCCAACCTCTCATACAACTCATCATACTCCTTTTCTTTAGCCTTCACCACCTTTCTCTTCACCTTGTGCCTTATCTCCTTGTACTCTTGTCTACTTTCTGCATCTCTATCCCACTGTATACTCTCCTTTATTTCCTCATTCTACCACCAGGTTTCCTTTTCCTCCTTCCTCTTTCCAGATGTCACGCCAAGCACCCTTCTTGCTGTCACCCTTACTACATCTGCTGTAGTTTCCCAGCTGTCTGGTAACTCTTCACTGCCACCCAGTGCCTGTCTCACCTCCTCCTTAAACTCAACCTTGCAGTCTTCCTTTTTCAACTTCCACCATTTGATCCTTGGCTCTGCCCTCACTCTCTTCCTCATCTTGATCTCCAACATTATCCTACAGACCACCATCATATGCTGCTTAACTACACTTTCCTCTGCCACCACTTTGCAGTCTTCAATCTCTTTCAGATCAACTCTTCTGCATAGGATGTAATCTACCTGTATGCATCATCCTCCAGTTTGGTACATAACCCTATGTTCCTCCCTCTTCTTAAAATACGTATTCACCATAGCCATTTCCATCCTTTTGGCAAAATCCACTATCCTCTGACCTTCTTCATTCCTCTCCTTGACACCATACCTACCCTTCACCTCCTCATCGCCAATGTTCCCTTCACCAACATGCCCATTGAAATCTGCTCCAGTCACCACTCTCTGTCCCTTGGGTACACTGTCCATCACTTCATCCAACTCACTCCAAAAATCTTCTTTCTCACCCATTGCACACCCAACTTGCGTTGCATATGCACTAACAACATTCATCATCACACCTCCAATTTCCAGCTTCATAATCATTACTCTGCCTGACACTCTTTTCACCTCCAAAACACTCTTGACATACTGTTCCTTCAGAATAACTCCTACCCCATTTCTCCTCCCATCTACACCATGATAGAACAATTTGAATCCACCTCCAATCCACCTGGCCTTACTGCCCTTCCATTTAGTCTCTTGCACACACAATATATCAACCTTCCTTCTCTCCATCATATCTGCTAACTCTCTCCCCTTACCAGTCATACTGCCAACATTCAAAGTTCCTACCCTCAGTTCCACTCTCTTTACTTTCCTCCTCTCCTCCTGCCACCGGACACATCTCTCCCCTCTTCTTCTCCTTTTTCTTCTTTGGCCAACAGTCGCCCAATTTCCGCCAGCACCCTGTTGGCTAACAGTACTGGTGGCGCTTGTTGTTAACCCGGGGCTCAACCGAGCCGGTATGGAAATTTGTATTGTTGTCCGCATATTGATTTGGTAAAATTTTACACTGGAGGCCCTTCCTGACGCAACCCTCCCCATTTATCCGGGCTTGGGACCGGAACGAAGAAACACGCTGGTTTGTGCATCCCCTGTGGCTGGGTTCCTGACCAGATGTGTGTAGTGGTTGTAATTTAATCCTGAACCAACTTAAGAACTGATGTTCTTAAGTTGCTTAAGTTAAGTTGCTGTTGAAGAAGCAAAGGAGACCTGGTAAATTCTACACCATATGGTAGAACACAATGGGAAAAACAGAATTGTGTTTAAATGTTCCTTTAAATACCAAGGTCAGAATTTGAATGATTTCCTGCTACCAGGACCCACTCTGGGCCCTACCTTACTGGGAGTGTTACTGCGATTCAGAGAACACACTGTAGCAATTAGCAGTGATATTAAAAGTAAGTTCCATCAAGTTCGTCTGCTCCCTGAAGACAGACCACTTCTTAAATATTTATGGTGAGATTTAAAGGTAGACGAGCAACCCACTGTCTTAGAGTGGCAAGTTTGTCATTTGGAGCGACATGTAGCCCTTGCTGTGCAATGTATGCTTTACAGCGGTATATCAGAGATCACAGTTCTCCCAAAGAAGACCAAAGGAAATGTGTAGAAAATAATTTTTTATGTAGACAACTTCCTGTATAGTTCAGCATCATTTAGAGAACTCAAAGGAATTGGTTGACAAATTAAGAAGTGTGCTATCACTGGGAGGTTTTGAACTAAGGCAGTGGGCAAGTAATATGCCTGAAGTTATAGCCCATTTACCAGATGAAGCTACAACTTGTAACAATGATCTTTGGCGTAATCAAAAGCAGTTTGATCAGCAAGAATCAACACTTGGATTAGTATGGGATTGTAAAAGGGATGAAATTAGTTACAGGTGTAGAACAATAGAAAGTACAGTACCTACAATGAGTCCTGGCAAAGCAGTATGACCCAACTGGATATATTATGCCATTTACAACTCAGGCCAAATTAATTGTACAGCGCCTGTGGGATAAACAACGAGATTGGGATGATCCTAATTTACCAGAAGGCCTCCTTCAAGCTTGGTGTATGTGGGAAAGAGAGTTACAGTTTCTCCCAAACATATAAGCTTTCCATGGTGTTATGTGAGCCCAGAAATGGACACTCCTGTTACTACTAGAGATATTCACATTTTCTGTGATGCCTCTAGTCAAGCATATGGGTCAGTTGCATACCTTAGGACAGAAAATAATGAAGGTAATGTGGAGATAGCTTTTCTGACAGCAAGGTCAAGGGTAGCTCCTAAAAAGCAGCAGTCCATTCCCAGGCTTGAGCTCTGCATTGCACTCACTAGTGCTCAACTTGCAAAACTGCTGACCAGGCAGCTATCGTGCACAATACATCAAGTTGTAATGTGGGCCGACTCAACAACAGTATTGAATTGGATTCAGTCTGAGTCATACAGATACAAAGTATTTGTTGGAACAAGGGTAGCTGAAATCCAGGAACTCACAGACGTGCAAAAATGTCAATATGTGGAGTCTGAAAATAACCCAGCAGATGACATTATAACACGTGGGACATCACTTCAGGCACTTCCTAGCTCATCCACCTGACAGATGACCCATTCTGCCTGATACAACAAGTGTTGCAGATGACACTGAAATAAAGAAAACTGATTTCTGTGGATTCACTTCAAAAACTGTTAATTCCATTCCTAAGGCTGAGGAGTGTCATACATTCCAAGAATTAATTGAAGACAACACTATCCCATCATGGGGCGGCGGGCCTTCCCAATGCCCCATCAGCTGACAATTACAGAGATGCAGAGCTGGCAATACTACAACAGAGTCAGAGGGACAGCTTTCCAGAGGAATTCAGCCTACTACAGTCGGGTAAGTCTAGACCACCAAGTAGCTGCCTCATAAAATTAGCTCTTGAGTATGATTCTGATATGAAACTTATTGAGTGGGTGGGCGCCTGTGCCAGAGTGAGCAATTGAATATTGAAGCTATACACCCTATAATATTAGATTCTAAACATCCAGTTACCAAATTAATAATAGCTGAATTTGATGAAAAATTAAAACACCCTGGTCAAGAAAGAGTATTCAGAGTTGCGTAGGCACTAATGAATTTATAAGGGAAAGACAGGCTGTAAAACAACACCAGCACAAATGTATAGAATGTCAGAAATGGAGAGCAAAACTACAACCCCCTCAGCTGGCAGATCTCCCTCCTTGTAGATTATGACTATTCAAACCATTTTTCTTTACAGGTGTTGACTGTTTTGGACGATTTTTAGTTAAAATAGGTCGCAGAAATGAGAAAAGGTGGGGTATTTTATTCAAATGTTTAACAACAAGAGCAGTTCACATCAAAGTTCTATCTACTATGGACAAAGATTCATTTTCATGGCATTAAGGAGATTTATATCACGTAAAGGGAAACGTTCTGAGCTGATTTCAGACTGTGGAACCAATTTCCGTTGAGGAGAGTCAGAGATAAGTGATACATTTAAAGAAATGTGCCCTGATCTCCAAGTTCTTTTGGCAAAACAAAGAATTCAATTCAATTTCAACCCTCCTGGAGCTCCACACTTCGGAGGTGTGTGGGAGCGAAAAATAAGATCCATTAAAGCAGCATTACAAGTAACACTTGGGACTCAAACAGTGAAAAAGTATTCAGGACTATACTAATTGAAATTGAAGGAATTCTAAACTCAAAACCACTTGGTTATACCTCATCAGATATTGCTGATTTGGATCCCGTAACACCAAATTATCTCCAAATGGGGCAGCCAGACTAAGCACTACCTCAGGTTGTTTACCCAGAATCTGAACTTTTAATTCATAAGCGATGGAGACACAGCCAAATCCTGGTGGATCAGTTTTGGACTCACTTCATTAAAAATTACTTGCCCAGCTTACAATCATGACAGAAATGGTAAAGTAAAGCGGAGGATTTACTGTTGGGATCGGTTGTTATGATTTGGGATAAACAATTTTCCAGGGCCTTTTGGCCTGTTGGCAAAGTGGTCCGTATAATACCAGGAACTGATGGGACAGTCAGGACTGCTGAAGTGCAAGTGAACAATAAATTATATATCAGACCAGTCACTCATCTTATTCAACTTCCAGTCATTCCAAAGGAGTAATTAGTAAATGGATGGATGGTGTTTCACTATAGCCTTTTCCTATGTAACAAACTTGAATAACAAATTTGGGGGCGGCTGTTGAAAAGGCAATATATTATTTATGTGTTGTATCCCTTTAATTAGTTGTCGTCCACCTTGATTTATTAGTTATTGTGACTGGCCTGTGCTGAGTTGGAACTTGGCCAATCACAGGTCTTCACTTTGAACCTTATAGATTAGTTTGGTGGCGTCTGAGCAGTAGAGTAGGAGCTTCATTTAAATGTGAAAGTTTGCGTAATTATTTATAAAGTAAGTGGAATTTAATTGTTTGTCCTTAAAGTATATTGTTTGTGTTTAAATTTGTAATTTGGATATATATATTTTAGTACAGTTTCTAAATATAGACGTTTGAGGAAGCTAAAGTATAGTTGAACAGACGCTATTTGGAGCTTTACACATATTGTTTGTTATAGAATTACAGTATTATAGTTTCCTCATGTATAATATGTATATATGTTAAGAATAATTACTTATTTAATTTGGGTAAATGCTTTATGGTTTAATGTTGTAGTAATTTCCTGATATTGTTGTTATCTTGAGTGTAGTACGCCATTTACTGGATAAATAAAGTACCTGTTAATGACTAATGTTAACATTGACAAACTTAAGAAAAAGAAACTGGGATAGCTAATTCATGCTTATTATTTTATTTAGACCATACCTTCACATTTGTGTAAGTTTTGAAGAAATTAATAAATAGACATCTTCATCCATCCCTGACCGGATGTGTGTAGAGGTTGTAATTTAATCCTGAACCAACTTAATTCTTCACTACAGTGACAGTGGAAAGATGGCTCTGCCATTGTCTGGCCTGGATGGCATTGTCCGTCTCCCACTTGTGCGCGTGCCTCCCATGACCTTGTAGCACTGGAAGAGCAAAAGACAGCATGAAGTGTCCTAATTTTGGCTTCCACGGCTTACAAAGGGATCCCATATCAGCAATTGTCTGACCAGTAGCTCAGGGGGCAAAAAAAATGGGCTTACTTTCATTTGTGAGAGAAGAGCTGTTCGTGTTTCAAATGCTGGCATAATTATACGTGTGCCTGCATTTTCATGGAGATTTTTTTGGGGTGGGAGACACCAGTCTTCGGAGACACGTACACGTCATCGCGTGCTTGTTGAAGGATAACGTTCGACAGTTTAATTGGTCGGCACAATGGCACCGAAATACAAAAAGCAATTTCCAGGCTCTAGAGATGGGGTCTTCTGGCTAGACCGTGTTGAGAGAGGTAGAGCATTGTCATGAATTTATCAAGCACTTCAGCTTGTGTCCTGATTTTTGTAAATATCTTTCTTCTTCTTGTATATATTTTGGTAAATATCTCTGGATTAGCTTTGGTGGAGGTATTTATAGGGTTGTGGTTAATGATGCACTGTTTATTTTTGTATATACACATTTTTCTTTTTCTGTATTTTGAATATTTTTGTTGGTAAACCCTGACTATACACTGTTTGGGGGAGCTGCTTCCTGATTTGGATTACTATGGAGGAGGACAGCTTTATTTTTGTCTTTGTGTATATGGGTTTCAGTTTGTGTGCATTTTTCATTTTCATTTGGGATTTTCAGGCAGCACTATAAATAGTGTATATAATCATCATTTATGGGCTCTCTTTCATAACTGTTTTTGTGTGTCCTTTGCAGTATTGGATTGTGCATTTAGATATATTTTCCGCAGGACATTATTTATTTTATTTTTCTTTATGTGCACCTGTGAATAAAGTCTCACTTTGTTTTTGCAAAACCCAACTCTTGTGTGTCTGTGTCAGTCTTACACCACCATTATGGTCACACTCAGTCCCGTATACTAGACACCAAGAGTGTAGACTGGTGTCCCCCATTTCCAACTACACTGGGTGTCACAGGTTGTAGTTTTAAAAACTGAAAAAATCTAAATGTATTTATCTTCTTTTAAATAATTGTTCTTCATAGGCAACAAAACAAAAAAAAATGCAATGCTATATTCTTAAGTAAGTTCATCCATATAGTTTAATATCCATCCATCCATTTTCCAACCCGCTGAATCCGAACACAGGGTCACGGTGGTCTGCTGGAGCCAATCCCAGCCAACACAGGGCACAAGGCAGGAACCAATCCTGGGCAGGGTGCCAACCCACCGCAGGACACACACAAACACACCAAGCACACACTAGGGCCAATTTAGAATCGCCAATCCACCTAACCTGCATGTCTTTGGACTGTGGGAGGAAACCCACGCAGACACGGGGAGAACATGCAAACTCCACGCAGGGAGGACCCGGGAAGCGAACCCAGGTCCCCAGGTCTCCCAACTGCGAGGCAGCAGCGCTACCCACTGCGCCACCGTGCCGCCCTAGTTTAATATTATTCTAAGAAATTTTCTTAGTCACTTTTGAATTTGGGTTGACACGAATGCCATTGCTGACTACACAATATTTAACAGAACATCCTCACAGCTCTGATTTCTGGCTATACTTCTGTCTGTACTGTATGTACCTTACATGTTTTCCCTCCCCGAGTTTTCTGAAGTTATGGTTGGTAACTCCAACATCACAAAAATTTGTAGTGCATATTATAGTTACTGGGGACTGTTAATTGGCCTGTTAAGTGTGGGTGTACAGATGAACTTGTAATATGATGGACTAGGGTCCTACCAAGGTTTTGTTCCTTCCTCATGTCCACACTGCTGTAATAGGCTCTGGCTCTGCATTGAACTAAGATGATTAGAAAAATTGGGAGAATATTTCTAAGAAGCATTCTGTGTTTTTTCACTGGACACCATTTACAACGTCATCTGCTATTGCAATTTTGTTTTTAATCTCACAAAAAAACTAAATTGTATCAATCTGCAATTTTTAGAAGTACAATATTATATGCTGAATTTGAAATGTTCAATGAATTTATGTATTTGGGATCATTTTTGGAGGGATCTGAAAATAGCTCTCCACCGACAGTCTCCATTCAACCTGACAGAGCTTGACAGGATCTGCAGAAACGATTGGCTTGTCACATAATACCTAAGAAGAATCCAAGCCTGATTCTCTGTCTTAATGCTTTAGTTAGGTACTGAATAAAAGGTTGGAATATTTTGTCAATGTGGTATTTCAATTTTTTATTTATATAAAATTTTCAAAACTTTCCAAAATGTTATTTTTGCTTTGTCATTCTGGGGTATTGAGTTTTACTTGATGAGGGAGAAAATGGATTTATACAATTTTAGCATAAGACTAGAACATAATATAATGCGAAAGAAATCAAAGAGGTCTGAATACTTATTGAATGCACTAAACAGAGTACATACATATACACGTAAAAACAAACACACATTATCTAAAGACCTACGTACACAGTGTCATTCATGGTTGTCTAAAGGTCACCATCTGGGCTCAACCCAGGTATGCAATACCCTGCCAGGTCAAGGGAGCATGCAGTTACTAACCGTGTTGTCTCTTTTCTCCCCTGCAGTACTGAGAAACACCTACTGACGGCAGCTAAACCTTCCCACCATCTCGAAGGCCCTGTCTCCTATGGACGGGATCATATAAAGCAAATTGCTCCTGAAAAGATGGCATCTCACTTTGGGAAAGCAACACCCACATGTAGGAGCTCCCTGAACTTGACCCACTTGGGAAAGATGATTTATTTGACAAGCCCTACAGGCTTCAAAGGCTTTTGTTACACTTCTTTTGTGTTGCACCTCTTTTCTTTTCTGTTTTTTGGACTCTTGCTATAAACAGGGTGGCCCGGTTATTGCCCCAAATTTTCATTGGATCTCCTTTGCCTCTTTCCTCACTTACAACACATATATATAGTGCCAGTACACTTCTAGTGGCGGCCCTGCTTCTGAGGGCAATAGACAGAAAGAGAGGAGATAGTGAGGAGTTTCAGGAAATTTTAGTTTCTTTCTGCTTAGAGATATTGAAATGACAGAAACATTAAAAACTCATCATCTCCTTAAAATTAAGCACGATTTTGTAATATGTAACTGACAGAAACAAGGGTGGAATATGCCTACAGGTTATTAGTAAAATTATCATTATGGTATACCATGAAATAAAATAAAAAATTATCAAAAAATCAACAATTATGTGATAGTCAGTTTTATGTATTGTTAGGCATTATAAAAATGATTTCAAATTGCTGCAGTGTTCTTTAAATATTCCTTAGGCACTTAACTACAGTAATCAGAAAAACAAATCTGCCTTAACATTTTATCTCATTATCAATTTAAGTTAATGCTCTGCAATGATCTAACAGCATTAGGATAAAGCAAAAAAAAAAAAAAAAAAAACAACCCACAAAGTTAAAATACAAGTCTGCATCCTTAAAATAGTAGTACTGTGAAATTGCACTTTCTTTGACTAGCAAGGCTGAACATCAGATTGGAAATGGATGCTTCTATCAATCATGGCAGAATTTGTGTGCTCATTAAGCAAGGTTGCAATTAAAGATAGTTAAAATGTGAGGAAAAGGAACATTCATTTCTGCATCTGTTCTCCTTACAGAAGAAGCACATGGCACATCAATCAAACAGTAGGAAACCAAACACATTATGTTTGGAATTAAGGCTGTTACATACAAGATGAATATAAATTACAATTGAAATGTAAATCACTGTCAATTATGTGTAGTAATTGTCAAGCATTCTCAATTTTAAATTGTATTCTCAAATTGTACAGTATCTTAAATATTTATTGTTATAAATGGTCTCAATGCAGATTCTACAGTGTATGTATTTTTGGTAAATACATGTGAAATATGCATTGCATACAGAATAACATTCATATTCACAAAGAAAATAACTTCTGAAAATAGGTGAAATTCAACTCAAAAAATGAGTTTTTTTTAACAGAAAATATAAGGAAATTAATTTGAATTGGATGTGTCGCTGAAAATAAGTGAGCATGAATATCATACAAATTCCACATTATTAATGTCAGCTTGTGCCCTTTCTTTACATTTCAGTCTGGGCCAGGATGCCTTCTGTTTGAAGAACTGCAATCTACACACTTGGCTTTGCGATAATCTGTCTGTAAGATAACATGTATTGTACTGTGCAATTGAAATTTCTAGTAAAATACCCTACTGTGAATATTGGAGTTAAAATCAGCTAGAGTTTCATTTTGAACACTAGTGAAACAAGCATGTTTGATAAAAAGCTGAACACCATGACAGCATTTTTCTAACTTCTGATGCTGTACAATGAGGAATTTTATGGCAGAGTAAATTAGTCTGCAGTAATGTTGTACCTCTGAAATCAAAATTAACGGGAAACACAATAAATGTCAGCATCTCATAAAACATAAAAAACACAAAGAATTTGAAAAATGAGCACTATGTGTATACAGCTACACTACACTACTATAGAGCTACTCACTTCACTATATGTGTATAGAGCGGAGGGGAGGAAAAGGTGTTACATTCCATAGTTTAAATGTTTTTGAAAGGAAAAGAGTTACTGTATATTTGATCTGGCATGATAACAAAAACACATGTATAATAGCACAATAACTGCTTTAAACAACTGAGTGAGTTCACCAGTATTCTATTTGGAGTAAACTTATTGTTTGATAGATACAAGTACCATACCATACTGTTTCCTAAGTCCGCTTAAACCTAAGCAGGGTCACATGGGGCTAGAGCTTTTCATAGCAAGCATAACAATGCCCTTGATGAAGTGCCTGTCCATCACAGAGGAACAGACACAAGAATTAAAAATATTAACTGATGGACTTCAGTGCAGAAGTTTTAGGACCCATGTACATGGAATAGTATTGTAGTACACTTCCAATGGCACTAAGTGAAGAGGAGTTTGGGTTAGCACCTAACATGGTGAGCATCATTACTAGATGGACATGTCACATTGACATTTAGGTGAAACTACTTGTTTCACAACTCAACTTAGCATTTCACACAGGTTGTACAACCAAAAAGGTATTTCAAGCAACAGAAACAAAACCAAAATACAGCTACAGAAACAGTTTTACATTGACATTAGATATGTGCAAATATTTGCATGTATACATAATGTCAAATATATGATGTTTAAGACCAAAGATGTGATAGGCAATCAGTGGTCGACAGTTCAAAGCCAGCAAATGGAAACGGCAAAATGTTTTAAAATAAAAAGCACACAGGGGTGCTGCAAAATCAGAAAGATGTGCTGCTGAGTATTCTGACTTCATAGCTGTTGAGTCCAAGAATGTCTCCTTCCTGTGCTGGGTTACTTTTCAGTTGGTGGTTGTTGGAAGGGATAGGACTTAATCACAGAAAACCAGAAGTGAGGTCACTTGGCATATGTCCCCCTGAGCTGTGGAAAAATGAGATGCTGCATTAGAAATAGTGACCCCTCTCATCCCACTGGTGGTATTGCTTACTTGTCTGAGCCCTAAGGATCTCTTCTACTCACACATGCATGACAATACTTAAGAGCATTTATCATGACTCCATTGTATTGTTTTATATTAGGGGGTCCTTTCCCATAGACAACATTGTACACAATAACAACTACAGCAAAATGGATATAGTGTAAGTAAAATATACAGAAAAGGACACTGTCTCATATTGATACTTTTCAGATTTTCTGTCATCTCTCATGTGGTATCAGAACATAAGTGCACTGTCATTGATTGTATTAAATTATCCAAAAGATTGAAGATTGGATGCTCTATATTGCCATCTTAAGCAACGTGTGTGCAGTCATGTCATACGTATCAACAGATTGTTACTGTAGCAACAAAATTGCCACAATCACAAGAAAACAGTGCCAATTAGTGGTAAATGGAAAAATATTGGTAAACATAATTGTGTTGTAAACATATCAAATAAACAATGCTAAAAACAATGATATTTAAGTATATAAACAGTCACTGAAGTAGCAAATGAATACTCCACGGACAAATGATATTTTTAATAAGTATGTTACTTATCTTATTTAGTTTGTTTTGATTTCCGAGGAAAATTTTTAACCTCATGTTTTCAGGCAGAAAAAAAGAAAAACATTTATGATGTAAGACACACTTATGGCAACCTGTGCTCCACAATGGTGAATAATCTAAAAAAGTCTATGGAAAAAAGAAAAAATATGACATTACTCATTTGCATAAACCATATATCCATTATCCAGTCATATGCTCAAAATGTTCACTTCCTGGAAAAGCTGCATTCACAGTAAACAGGGAATATGAATTCCCATTATTCTGTGTTTGAAGACATGACTCATGACCAATAAATAAAGAGGAGAGGAGGGTATATAAAATATAAATAACTGGCTAATAATGCTCTAACATGTGGTGGTCAATTAGGCTACAGTTACTTAAGGGCCATATGTAATGCACCTGTTGCCTTAACCACGATGCAGTGACAGTAATCCAGTATTATGTTTTTCTGCCTCAATTTGTTCTCTTGAGAATTTAGATTTTTGTTAGCTTGTATTGGTTTTTTCTGGTTTAGACCTTTTGACTTTGTTACACAGAATTTTTGGGCTTAGATCTTGTTCTCCTACCATGGTTTTATCAATCAATACCTTATTTTATGCCTTTTATATTTGCGAAATTGCCTTTTGTTTTTCTTTTGGATTTTAAATCTTCACATTTAGTATTTTTGATGTGCTTCTTTAGTAATGCAATAGTTTTCTTCTGTTTATTAACTCTTTATTTAAATAGTAAATTAAACAATTAATAGTTTCATCATGGGCAAAGTTTTTAGGTGGTTTTTCTTTCTCTATGTGTGGCAAATCATAACACATGTCAATTTGGTTAGCCCGTAGCTAACCGTAGCAAGTGTTGTAATATTCCATCAAGGTAATTTTTAAAAGTCATCAAGGTTTTTACTTCAACTACATAATAATAATAATAACCTAACAGTTTATTTCAGTTTCTCCCAGCACTTTGTTTAAAGAAGTATTTGTCTTAAATGCACTTCCCATCTGTTTCCGTTATAAATAATTAATCTGCAATTATACAACTTTTTCAATGACTATGTGAATTTTGAAGAAAAGTAAATCCCCAAACAGCCTTCTCTGCTCAAGACTGAACAGAATTATTTTCTTAAGGCTAAGAGAATTGGGCATGCTGTTTAGTCCAGGAATGCAGTTGCTGTCTTCTGTATAGCTTATAGGGCATACCTGCACAGCCAGAGGGCTTATATATACCGTATTTACTCGTGTACCACGTGCCCTTGTGTAAGACGCGCACCCTAATTTTTACAAAGAAAATCACGAAAAAAATTTTCCCCATGTACAACGCGCATTGTGATTGTATAGAAAGAGTTTAGGGCATGTTTTCAGCGAAATGCCCTTCTGTTTTTGTTGCATAATGAAAGAGAGAGAGAGAGAGCGCAAGCGTGCGAGAACGAGCAAGAGAAAGACACAGCGTGCACGAACAAGCAAGACAGAGAGACAGAGCGCGCGAACAAGCAAGAGAGAAAGAGAGCGCGCACACGAACAAGCGAGAGAGAGAGAGAGAGCGAGCGCAAGAATGAGCAAGAGAGAGAGAGAGCACGCGAGTGCTTACGAGCAAGAGAGAGAGAGAGAGAGAGTACGTGCGCGAACGAGCAAGAGAGAGAAAGAGAGAGCGCGTGCGAACGAGCAAGAGAGAGAGAGAGAGCGCGTGCGAACGAGCAAGGGAGAGAGAGAGAGAGAGCGCATGCGAACGAGCTAGAGAGAGAGAGAGCGCGTGCACGAACGAGCAAGAGAGAGAGAGAGAGAGAGCGTGCGCGAACAAGCAAGAGAGAGAAAGAGCCCAAGCAAACATTACAGAAAAAAATTTCCTCGTGTATGACGCGCACCTGATTTTCTAATGCTAATTTTCAAGAAAAAATGTGTGCGCGTGGTACACGGATAAATACGGTAAAAAAAAAAAAAAAAAAAAAATATATACAGGTACTTGTCGACTTACAACCGCGATTGGTTCCGACTGACTGGTTGTAAGTTGATCTGGACGTAAGTCGGCCTATGTTAATTTAAGGTAAGAATATTAGACTGGGTAATAATATTGTAATCATCTTAAAGTAATATTTTATCAACATTTTCTTACTTTCTAAGACAAACACAGCATACTACAGTACAATTTGTTTAATATGTGGAAAACGTACAAAACAAGAAATACTGTACTGTACATTTAATTCCTGGCACCACTGGTGCTTGGCTGCGGGTTGTCGATATCGCCTTCATCAGATCAGGCGAGGCTGCGGACGGGGTGATGGGAGGAGTTGCTCTTTTCATAAACATAGTGAGCTTCGTCTGAATTGTTTGTTTTTTTTTCTCTTCATAAATTTCGCAATAAGGACGAAATGTGTTGCGTGCCATCCGTTCAATCCTCGCAAATCGTTCAATATTTGGGTCCATTTTTTCAAAATGAGCGAGGAGTTTATTCAGTAGAGATAAATCTTCTGACAATCCCTTTGTGGTGAACATTGTTTGTGGCACCTCCTCCTCTTCGTCTTACTCCAATTCTCTTGTTTCTTCTTCCGCCACTCTTTCTTCTTCCAATTCTATCAGCTCTTCATTCATAAGTTCACCTGATTCCCGGTCTAGCAACTCCTCGACATCTTCCATTTCACATTCCAATGAAAGGTCTTTTGACAGTTTCACTATTTCTTCACGAATCTCATCAAGTTCTTGTTCACTGTTAAATCCAGCAAAAGTATTTACATAACGCTTAACACACTTCTTCCATACGCCATTCATACACTGTGAGTCAACATTTCTTGCGGGGAGGGCTTCTGTTTTCTCTGATCTGAGTTCACCTCTGTTATAGCGCGTCTTTATTTGAAAAGAGCAGTGTCATATCGGGGCGAGTGTGAATGCTAACTTTGACAAGCACTATAAATTTACAGCGGTTGTTACAGACGTAAATCAAATGTATGTTTTTATTGTATAATATTAACAATAACAGCAGCTCTCTACTCAAAGCGGTAAACTCGAGAAGCTGCTAGCATCGAACCCAGAAGCTCTTGATTGGGAGTCAGCAGTTGTGTGTGGGAACTGTTAACATTTGAATGTGATGATTGTATATAAAACTTGTGCACGAACGAGACTGGGATAACTGTGGATGTGGATGTGAGTGGTGTGTGTGACTGAGAATGACTGGTGTGAAGCCTGAAGTCCAAATATCAAATAAACACTTTCACAAGTACAAGTATAACAGAACAAGTGCGCTTTTATTCAAGAAGAAAAAAGAAAGCAGGTTGCGGTAAGCAGTTGATGCCACTGCTTGCGTAGTGCAATCCTAAGAACTGCCCAATCAAGAGCTTCTGGGTTTGATGCTGGCAGCTTCTCAAGTTTGCCGTTTTGAGTAGAAAGCTGCTATTAGTGTTAATATTATAGGGTTATATGTTAGGGTTATATTATTATCGAAAATTGCCAAAACAACAAGACACAAACACACGTGGGGCAACACTGCTGCGTATATTTTTACTGCTGCGTAGCGAGACTTGAGAGTGCGGGAAACTGGCGCTGCCAACAGCTGGCAGGGGAAACAGTCAAACGCATCGTAAAGTCGAACAGTCATAACTTGCATAGGTCGTATGTCGACGAGTACCTGTATATATATATATATATATATATATATATATATATATAATATATATATAGTGACAG
Organism: Erpetoichthys calabaricus; assembly: GCF_900747795.2. NCBI lineage: Eukaryota > Metazoa > Chordata > Cladistia > Polypteriformes > Polypteridae > Erpetoichthys > Erpetoichthys calabaricus. The sequence goes on from NC_041396.2 coordinate 146,556,907, forward strand.
ATAGGGGGCGCTCTCGCTCCCTTGAACCCTCGGACTAAACGCCAGACACCAGATAAAAGTCCAAATATGATATTTATTTGAACTATACAGTGCACAAAGCACCCTCCTCTCCACAACACTCATATAAATACACAATAATAAACAATCCACCACTCCCAGACGCGTTGCCACCCTTCCACCCAGCTCAGCTCAATCTCTGGGATTTCTAGTCCTTTGGTACTCTCTGGTATTGGCCGGGATGAATGTCCAGCCATATATCACAAAATATATATATATATATATATATATATATATATATATATATATATATATATATATATATTCAGAGGGCCATGCCTATCAGTAACCAATCTGCACTGAATAGCATGGAGCATAGCATACTTAATTTTGTAATGAAGATACAACATACAATGAATCTATTCAGAACAACAAAGTATTTTCATAATATTCTCATTATGGTCAGCTAATGTATCCCTCAAATGAAAATACTGTGAGTTTTTTTTTTTTCTTTTTTTTTTGGTTTGCAAATTTGGCTAGAGTAGTGACATTATGTATGCTTGAAGCAGATTGGGCAGCAACTTAAATCTAAATCTGGAGAGTGCTTACAGTATGCATGCTTGAAAGTTCTGTGCAAGGTTCTTGAGATGAAACCTTTTCTAAACCGCGAAGTCCGTACTGGGAAGTCTCTAAAGCATTTTGCCGTGGCTCAGGCAGCGTCTGCTTCATGCTGTATACCGATATTTCTCTTTCCGATCAGCTGCTGCTGTGATTCCCCACTCAGATACAGTGATATAAATACTCCGAGTGGTGCAGTGAGAGTAATATGGAAAAAGATGATCTGCTGTGGCAGCACTTAACGGGAGCAGCTGAAAGAAGAAGAAGATGCAGTGAGAGTCACAACGCTAAAGCAGTTATGGTATTTGGAATACTATGGTTATTCCCTGGACCATTATATTGCTGCAGGTTAATTACAATCAGATGCATTACACTAATAAACAATATGCAGGTAGTTTCAGTGTATTTATAAAGCCGCATCAGGAATGTGGAGCTAAGAAAGTAAGGCTGACCACACAGGAACAGTAGCACTGCTTTGACGCTGGGTGCCGCCAGTCTGCAAAACCGATCGGAGAAATTGCGTACGCCAAGGTATGAGTTACCGTGGAAATCTGCGTGGCTTTACGCCAAGTTTAGGTTTTATACATCGCGATTTGAGCGTGGAAACGGGAGTACGCAACATTTCTGTGCGTACGCACCGTTTATACATGAGGCCCCAGGCCAATACCATCCCTACAGTGAAGCATAGTGGTGGCAGCATCATGCTGTGGGGATGTTTTTCAACGGCAGGGACTGGGAGACTAGTCAGGATAAAGGGAAAGATGACTGCAGCAATGTACAGAGACATCCTGGATGAAAACCTGCTCCAGAGTGCGCTTGACCTCAGACTAGGGCGACGGTTCATCTTTCAGCAGGTCAACGACCCTAAGCACACAGCCAAGATATCAAAGGAGTGGCTTCAGGACAACTCGGTGAATGTCCTTGAGTGGCCCAGCCAGAGCCCAGACTTGAATCTGATTGAACATCTCTGGAGAGATCTTAAAATGGCTGTGCACCAACGCTTCCCATCCAACCTGATGGAGCTTGAGAGGTGCTGCAAAGAAGAATGGGCGAAACTGGCCAAGGATAGGTGTGCCAAGCTTGTGGCATCATATTCAAAAAGATTTGAGGCTGTAATTGCTGCCAAAGGTGCATCGACAAAGTATTGAGCAAAGGCTGTGAATACTTATGTACATGGGATTTCTCAGTTTTTTTATTTTTAATAAATTTGCAAAAACCTCAAGTAAACTTTTTTCACGTTGCCATTATGGGGTGCTGTGTGTAGAATTCTGAGGAAAAAAATGAATTTAGTCCATTTTGGAATAAGGCTGTAACATAACAAAATGTGGAAAAAGTGATGCGCTGTGAATACTTTCTGGATGCACTGTTGATAGATAGATAGATAGATAGATAATTTATTATAATACTAATTTTACAATCCTGAAGGAAATAGCAGGGTTACAAGAATAAATGAATATACATTTAACATGAATTATAATAATCTTAGTTAGGCTAAGCAAGGTACAAATTCACATATAACAAGCATTATCAACAAATGTGTAGGTAACAGTAGACACTAAAAAAGTGTGAAGTGATCAGAAATTGCACATACGTATTAGTTACAATTTCACAGTACAGAACGTCAGGCATTGTCTGTTATGATGTCTGCTAGACCAGCTCAATACCATTCAGCACACGTTGAACAATACCTCCTTAGCTGAGGGGTGAGTCACTGTACAGCCTGATGGCTGAGGGTGGAAACAACCACACAAAGCAAATCTTGAAGCAACACAGTTGTCTCAGTCTGTTACTAAATGTGTTCCACAGTTTAGCCAAACCTCATACGGGGGTTGAGAATCATTGTCTGGGACCGTAAGCAGCTTTCTGACTCTCTTTTCTACCATTTCCTCCATTAAGTCAAGTCTGACACCCAGATTAATCAGTTTATTTAGTCTGTTGGCATCACCAGCACTAATGCCATTTACCCAGCACACTACCACGTAGACAATTACACTAGCCACTGCAGACTGGTAGACATGTAAACATGAGAGTGGCCTGCATACACCAAACAACATCAGCTTCTTCGGGAATTAGTGGCAAGTCTGACCTTTCTTGAATATGTTTGTACTTCACTTAAGGCTGTCATTCAAACGCCCACCGAGCTACTTATATATCCTCACCTCCTCCACCTCAACACCATCAATGAGAAATGGGGACAGAGTGGGCTTGACCATCCTGAAGTGTATGATTATTTCCCCTGTCTAACTGTTGTTGGGCTCAGTCTGCACCAGTCAAGTCTGTTACTAGTGCCCTGTATTCACTATCCTGCCCACCACAGATACACCCAACTATGGCTGTGTCATCAGGAAATTTCTACAAATGACATGATTCAATATTGTATCTAAACTCGGAGGTGTACATGGTAAACAGGAAGGGAAATAATACAGTTCCATGTGGAACCTCTATGCTACTCCTAACCATGATCTATCCACAGTTCTTAAGCTGCACAAGCTGTGGTCTGCCAGTTATGCAGTCCATTATTCAGGACACAAGACAATGGAGCATCAACCCACATTGACTGGAACTTCTCACTCCAGCAGTTTGTACTGTATGTTCTCTCTGTTGTATGCAGTTGACATGAGGCTCCGTGCCTGTACTTGTGCAAGAAAACAAATAGTTTGAACTATTGTACTGTATTTCTGAGGTGGTAATAATAGACTGCCACCATAGCTCTGTGAACAGGATTACTTGTGTTCTCTTTTGTATATTGTATTTACTCCATGTTTTGTTGCTCATTGGATTGCTTCTGTGAATCCATTTCTCCTATCAATACAGCTCTTTGTCAATTTATGTGTTCCTCTGTAAGAAGATAATTAACCATTTTAATTATTATACAGATTAAAATTAAATGCCTGTAGTGCTAAATTATTTCTAAATTCTCAGAGTTGATCTTAATTTATATTGTGATTTAAACATTTGCTGGCATTTAGTAAAATGATACATATTGTCCTTCCCTAAATCATCTTTCCTAAGTTATTTTTTTTACAGTGTTGCATATAATAATGTATAAAATAATTACTTATACTGTACATGTATTTGTAGACAGGCTAAGACTCAACATGGATGCTTTTGCCTTGAGCATAGGAAAAGCACTATATAAATAAAATGTATTATTTTCTAACAAAAATAAACAATTATACATAAGGCAAGAATTCACATTATTATACTGCAGCCATTGGGGGCCAAAGCCTAAGATGCAACTACACTAACAACCCTTTTATACTTTACAAGAGGTTTCTTTCCCACAGTTTAGCAGAAACCCAAATGGGACCTTGCCACTTGAGAAACACTTGAACCCCCAGTTTCCTTCCCCTATATAAGCCTCCCAACTGGGAGTCAGCCATCTTTGTTACAATGTCCATTCATCCCTGATGGCCTCCTGGCTGGAAATGGTAATGTTATGCAGTTTTATCAGGTTGCCCATCCATTCCTTCTGACTGTCCATTATTATAGCATCCCAGCCAGGTAGGTAGGTAAGATCCATCCCAGCTTCAATGCCAGTTCATCCATAACAATACCCTACAATCCACTATTAATAAGATATCAAAGACCTCTAGGACTGGTTTCTCTGCTTTTACTTTTAATACATAAATACACTAACTTAAATAGTTTGTAAACATCATAAAACATAAACATAATACTCTCAATTTCCATCTATTCAACTTCTCTGCTTTTACTGCACATCACTATATATATTCAGTAGACTGATATATCCTTGGTATTACTAGTAAACAAAACTATCAGCCATTGCATGTGTCTTCTTTGGTGATTGATAGCAACTATCATAATTTTCCTCTGTATTATCAAGGTGCCTACTTCAGCCTTTATCTTTATTCACTTTGTTTTTAGTGAATGATGGAAGATTCTAATGCAAGATTTGTGCGCTTTTTCCCCCATCACATTCCTCTTCAACTGCAATACTCATTACTATAGCATAAGGCCCTTGGTGCTAATGCCATATTTTAAACATTTTTGGACAAATGCTGTACCATGCTGTACTATATTTCCTTCTTCATACTTTCTTAATAATTTAAAATTTCATTTTAAGAGTTTCAGTAAAGGTATTTTTAAAATATTATAAGGATTACTATGTCAAGAATAAAAAGCTTTTTGCTTCTGATACTACCTAGAAGACTTTATCATCCTCTTTTTCATTCAATTTTGTATGCATCCCAAATTATTTAAAATGGGCTTTTCATGCATTAAGTATTAGTGTCAGGAATGTGTTGTTGATCCTTTTTTTTTTTGCATTCGTTTTTTTCAGTTTGTTACTAATTTATTTCCATTTTGTTATTTTTCATTATTATTAGTGACGCCATTGTCAGGAAAACATTAGTATTTGATATTTTTAGATTTCCATTTGCATCCATTGTTAACTATTATTTCTTGTTTTGATTTATTATCATTCTCTATGTTTTTCAGTGGGCTCTGCTATTTTGTGAATGCAGATAGCTAGACAGATCTTTATTTGTCCTTGGGGGGGAATTTGGCTTTTTACAGAAGCTCTTTAAATAAATAAATAAATACATAAATATATAGATCTTCTTATATAATATGCTACCGTGGCTGTTCGTTTGTCTGTCCAGGATTTTAAATCACCTGTAGCTTGCAAACCATTTGAACTATTGACCTGAAATTTGGAACACATACAGTATACTACGTGACCTCTACTGTCCACTTTTAGGGTGATGATTGACCTCCAAGGTTATTCCTCTTTTTATTTTTATTTTATGTTATTGTAGAATCAACTCTTGGCAGTGACCAGAAGGGCGGGCATGCAGCGCATGTATATCAGCACCGTTCTCATTCCCTACCGTCTTTGGCATCACTTCCCTTACCTCTTCATATCTTACAGTAAATCATTCTTGAAGCATATTGAAGACTTAAGTGCCAGCTTAAGTGAAAAATTAAGGAAAATGTAGTAAGTAATTGCAACACAAACACTGAATTGATTAGTTTTAACGCGAAAAGATGCCAACGAAAGAAGAGATGCTCAGGAAGCAGCAAGCGCATCAACCACTGAGCAAATGAATGGTAAAAGTACAAAGAGTATGAAAACTAGGAATGCTCAAGTCAAGTGTATTCACTGCACGTTATCGTGCAGTGTGCCATTACTGATATATAGATAAGTAGATACATATGTGATGTTGATGTGCAAAGCTGTACCAAAGCTTCTGATGTGTCCACACTTTAAACATAGCTGGAACACTGAAGTATCTAGACTTTGACCAACAAAGGAGAGGCCATTGTGAAATATAGTTGTCAAACACCAAACAAAGAAAAAATAGAAAGAGAAAACAATTACAGAAAAAATTAGTGGAATTAACTTGTGATTCATTTATGTTTGTAAATATAATTTTGGCCTGATAATATGTCCAAAGATTGGCAACACTTTCAGTGAACTTGCTAAACATACCATACTGCTTTGCCTACACCTGAAAGAAAGAATTAAATACTGTATATGTCTGCCATTCATTACAAAAACTTTTCCTCCAGTTTGTCCAACAGAATGTTTTGTTGACTTGACTTTGAAATACTACCATCTTCAACACTTTTCATAATTTTTATCATTCCATTTATTTATTTAATTTTGCTAATTTTATACAGTTAAATATGAAAAGTAATTTACAATTGAACAAGATGGAATCCACTCAACTTTATTCCATATTTTTGTCCTTATCAGTTCCTTGGAATATTCATAAACACCTCTAAATTGAGCTGTTAAGTGTTAAATTGCTGTTTCAGACATATATTTTAACTGATTTTTTCCATCCATCCATCCATTGTCCAACCCGCTGAATCCGAATACAGGGTCACGGGGGTCTGCTGGAGCCAATCCCAGCCAACACAGGGCACAAGGCAGGAACCAATCCCGGGCAGGGTGCCAACTGATTTTTTCCAGATTTTTCAAATATTTTTTGGTATAGTTTTTTTTCAAGTAATGAGTTAAAGTATGATACAATATACAGCCGTATCCCATTTAGAGAGACTAAAGTATTGTGTTCTGTGATAATAGCAGATGTGACGGAGTGTAAGAAGCATAAAAATATATATATATTCAGATTTAAAATTAATTATTAATATTAGAAATTAAGATTAACATTATGAACTTGCTTAGCTCAGTAGATGGCAAGTAAACATGGGAAGCCAAGTTGGTAGAAAATCATCAGTTATGTATATCAATGTACAACTTAATGAAGTAAAAAGGGCAATTTTAAACTGAAAAATAATGAAAGAAGACATTGGCTGATGGAATGGATATGTAGTGAATCTCACATAGACTCACCAGTGAATCTCCCGCTTATCACAGCTCCATTTTCTAGATGACTGCCCAAACATCTGTTATACAGAATTAAATCATTGTGAACTGTGGATGGGTGATTAGCCCACACTTAATGAAACTAGACAGTGCATTTAACCTGAGCATTAATGAGCTCTATACTTACTTAAACCAGTTATTTTTTAATGCTTAGATGTTAATATTAGGTTTTGAATACATTGTATGTCTTATTTTCAGATGGAAGTGATTTTGTATTGTTACTAAACTATTGCAGTTCCATTGAGGTAAACATAATAACATGACCACTCATTTTTGCTTTAAATAAACATGAACACTTGTTTTAAATAATTAGTTGTAATTTAATCAAATTACATTATTTAATTTTCTTATTTTTTGTGTATATTAAAGTGCTATCCATTAAACATCACCTCTCGTTAAAAAATTAAATTCTTTTTTATTTCTACAGTACCCATTACTCTTCAGTGTGGACATCTTTAGAACAATTACCTGTATGTGAAAGTACCAATCAAAACAAATTTAACATAACTTTGTCTCAAAACAAATATGCACATAAGAAAATCGTTAAGAAAATGTGGCAATGAGTCACAAAAGCTTTTAGCAGCAACCAGAAGACAAAAATTGTCCTAAATAGCTTATTTTCAAATGAAAATGAAATGTTAATATAAATTTGTTGCAGTTTAACTGGTGCAAAAAAAAATATTGATTATATTTGAAAAAGTAAATTAAAGGGAGCAGGTTAAATGGATTCTACTGAAACCCAAAACAATTTGCTTCCCCCATCTAACCTTGACAAGTCCCTGGGAGCACCTTCCTGCATGAACTATCCAGCAGTATGACTAAAGCTTTGGACTTCAAAATCTGAGGTTGTGGGTGACACTCAGATTCAGATACTGATACTACTGTGTTTGCATATGTGTCAATAACCCAATTATTCAAAGAAGTCTGATTTTTAAAATGTCATGTAAACCGTTATTCATATTAGACAAACTGGGTTATTGGCCTCTGGGAAAAGTTGGTTAACAGAGGTACATTTCTCAATGAAAAACAAGATTATGTAGCAATGTAAAACCGTAACTGGGTTACTATTAAGGATTTTGCAGTCTGTGTCTGTCTGTTGCACTCTGTCAGGCTGCGAATTTATTTGCTTTACACGTACTTTAAGCACCACCGGTTAGTATCGTCCTATAAATTTCCAGAGGCAAATTATTCCTTCTCCAGGCTAAAATTATCCGTCTCAATAGTTTAGAAATAGCTGTATTTATGTTGATTAGCTGAACGTACATTGCTAAACACAATCTAGAAAACAGTAGGGTAACATGTTAAAAGTAATGGGTGTTACACAGATTATTTTTTAAAGTAACGAGTAACCTAACAGAATACATATCTTATTAACGTGAGGTTACATGCATTATTATTATTCCAGCAGCACTGGGTATAATGCAAGAAGCACATGTACCGGGTCCTTTGCAGGGCTTCGTCGTACCACCAGGCAGAAAAGTTTGCTGTTTGCAATCTGATAACAGAATTCTATAAATACAGAAATAATTTGACTAAACATATTTATAAAGTGCAAGAAAATCATCACAGGTATCACACTTATTTTCAGATAAATGTTGGCTGATGGTGACATTTAATTCTTTTTTGCACAGTTTAATGATATTGGAGTGTTTTGACAAAGGAGAACTCCAGATGATTCCTTTCCCATGTTTTAAGAAACCAGGTTTCTACCTTAACCAGGTTATTCACTTTAATCTGATTATATGTGCATGTAAACACACTCACAGTGTGACTATGATCAAGTTACTTCACCTGTGTGTGTTCCCATTCGGAAAACAAAAATAAATGTAGTCAATTTAATCTCAAATGTTGTAAGTCACCTTAGATAAAGATGTCAGCCAAATAAGTAAATAATAGTAAATAATAATAATAACAAAAACTATACTCACTAGAAACTACCATAGTTCTAACAAACTGAAGAAGTAAGGCAAAAAATAATGTGCACAACACGGCAAAAAACAAAGCGCAAAATGCACTGGCTCAAAAGGACAAACTGTTTCAAAAATCCTGCAAATCAAAGACCACAATATGAAATTTGCCAGTTCTATGTTAAGAAGAGCAGACAATTTTACAACTTTACATATATTGTTTCATATTGGGGAGAAACAGCCACAACTTGCGTGCCATACCCATGCATAATTTACCCATATATTTCCCTAACATAATAATTTGCTAGCAAAATCCCTGGACCTATGTAACCAAGGTAAGATTAAAAATGTTTGAACTGGCTACAAAACTAACAATAAGCACAGACATCATCCTGTTAACATACAAATCTACAGTATAAACGTTAGTTAACATACAAATCAAAATATAATACCTAGATGCCAGATGACTGAGGAGAACAAAAGCATCAGTTAAGGGTATTCCTGGAAAATATAAACCTGTCACAATTTTAATGTTTTAAACACTTGGTTAATAACTGTGTGTGCTTTTTGTGGTGAAAGTCTTTGGCTTATGACATTACCTTGTCACCATTTTGCACTTTGTTTTGGGTAGAGGATGTCACCAGTATGTGTCTCTCTCCAGCAGCCACAGCAGTTTTGTTGTGGCAATGATGTGGCATTGTGAACATGTGTGACCACAGTTGACGTCATCCATCAGTGGCTATTTAAGAGCAGCAATGGGCATCATTCCTCATCCAAGTTTCCAGATATTCTTAAACCAAACAATTTTCTGTGCTTCAGTTAACTTTATGTTATTACTTAACTTACTGTGTTTTGACATGATGACTCCCCATGATGAAATGCTGACTGATATAATTAACCTTATCTGGTGGGTTTGGTCCCTGAGGTAACAAGTGCAAAACAAAATGAAACATGTGACTAGTAATGTTGGCAAGGAGCCAGAAGCAATTTCAGATTACTTTTTTTTTTTTTTTTTTGCTTTTGTGCAAATGGAAGTAAAATGGCATCTTTCATTTTGTATTACAAAAACATTATGATTCTATTCACACAACACATTACATTTTTATCAAATTCACTGTAAGGTGTGATTTACTTAGAGTAATGTCCACTGAAATTATTGCATAATGGGAAGCTTCCTAAAGAATGGGAAACGCCAAACATCTTCCAGTTATATAAGAAGGTTTTTGGAATGATCCTGCTAACTGTAGGCTGGTTTACTTAACGTGTACTGGAGGATAATTGGGGAAGACATTAATTAAATTCAGCAGAATATATTAAGTACAGTACATGTGTTCATGAACAATTATTTTGGGGTTACTTGGAGGAGGTTGTGTTTCACTTGGATATAAGAATTTGTTGCAGCAACATAGCATTTGGTGCATACAAAAATGTTTTATTTCAAAAAAAGACGTTTGCTATTGTAACTACAATCAGGCTAATCATAATACAAGAAGTGAAATTTCAAGGAGCACAGGGCAGATCAGTGCAAAATCTCCTTTAACACAGAAACCAAGGAGTTATGATGAAAATAACAGTTATTGTAATGGGGATGTTAAAATTAAGGTCTTTCAGGGATGACTGTTGTGACTGCTGCCCTTTTTCATTTATATAATTATATGTAGGTGCTCTTTTCCTTGAAAATCTTATTGGTGTTTGAGCTTATGTATTACTTACTACAACCAGCACAAATCATGATTACAAAATAAAACTCCTTGTCATTTTTTGAAAATATGGCATTACAATATTTGTGAGTAGAGTCTTTACATACCTCAGTGGTTAATTTTATACAGCCTCTTTATTATTTTTATAGTGGTCCATATCGTTCTCTTGCACTAGTGAGACAATAAAAATGTTTTCTAACTGAGTATCTGTCAGTGAAATTAAAACACTCTTTATAAAAATTGGAAATTATGGTGTGTTACTTGTGTGCTTTTGATTAGATTCGATGCACAAAAAGTCTGATTTCTTTCAATGACCCTTTAGAATCAGCCAAGCAAATAGCCATTGCCTTAGTGTACAGGTAAGTCCTCGTTTAATGACGTTGGAAGTGTATGTCCAGTTGTATTGTGTGATAAGAAGAAGTGGAAGAAGTACTTCAAAAAGCTATACAAGTATAAGTATTAATTCACAGACAAAAATGTAAAAGTGCCTTATATTGAAACTACTTATGTAAAGTAACAAAGTAGGCTTGGAAAAATTTTCTCAAGTAAAAGTACAATTTAGATAGATAGATAGATAGATAGATAGATAGATTGGACTTTATTTGTACCCAAGGGGGAGAGTTTGCTTTTTACAGAAGCTTTTCAAATACATACATAAATAGGTGGATAAGTAAGTAACAAAAATAAATATACACACTCACTTTGGTCCGAACACACACCAGAATGACTATAAAGCAAGAAAATTAAAAAGAAATAAAAATTCTTACTTGACAGTCCCAAGCTGTAGTTAATATGGTATTTCTAAATACCAAAGTAGAATACCAATTGGGAAGCTCCAGTAAAATTCTTGTGAATGTGCTGCACACTGTTAAAGTACATAAAAAGGAAAAAAATATAAATAAAAGCATGAAGGCAAGTGTTATTGGAAGAAAAGCAGAACTACTTATATTTTGTCCACTTTTGCTCACTTGAAATGTAAGTAAAGAATACAGCATGAGTCATCAATATATTGTCAAAGGAGTTTTTTGCTGAGCCCTTTGTGTGTCAAGTTCTTAGGTGTTGCACGCAATATGAATGGCATGTGTAAAAAGATTAGACAGGAGCCATAAAAAGTTTTTGGGCAGCCACCCATATAATGTTTCTTGGCTGCAAAATTGGTTAAAGGGAGTACAGCTGTGTACAGGTTTGAGTCCAAAACAGAATTGCTTGGTTGAGGCAAAGATGGCGGATTTAAGGGGAGGCAGAGGAAATTATGTCATCGGGGCCGGAAACCGGAAGTGAAGTCTTCGGAACTGGAAGTGGGTCGTTACAGGAAGTAAAGTCATCAAGGCCAGGTGGAATTTTCCATAACTGGTCTGTGAATGGAAAGAGAGAAAAGGATTAGTATGCCTCGCCACCCTCTGGTCTGGTGTGGAATTATCCTCATTTGAGTCCTTTAGCTGCCTTCCATGCGCACGTGTATGACACAGGCATTAGAGAGTTATGATTACAATTCTTATCATGGAGCTTTTTGAACCCCAAAATTTTGCAAGCTCTCTGATTCTTATACAAAATTTCACATGGGTTTTTGTATATTTCAGGAGCAGTTCTTGTATGTAAGAAAGTTCACAGTTTTGGGGATATAGTCTATACTACATAATGCAGCAGTTTTGTCTTATGTCCTTGAGACTAAACAGTTTTTCTAACACCTCCAGTGATATACAGTACCATTCCTTTTTATTATAAAGATAGTCGTTTTCTGCTGCTTCTTCCTTTGAACAGCACGTGTGGCAGAAACATAAAGTCAATAGAGATGAGATTTGAGGTGAAAACATATATGACAAATACTCAGTAGTCGGCCAATAAACTGGACTGTCATACCATAATATGCTGAGATGAATCCACTTACTGAGTCAGAGATCTCAAGAACTGCATGACCATTATGTCATATTAATTTTTTTTTGCTTCCAGATCTTGACATACAACCCAAACATTTTTGCATATAGTTTTATTTTAATTGGCCACAGTGAACTCTGCATTTTGAACATAGCCACTTTGGAAATGTAACAGACTAGTATTGTTACTTAATTAATATACTTTTTAAAGAGTAAAAGTATTTGTACTTAAAAATACTTTATAAAGTACAATTCCCAATACAATCTACTCAAGTATAGTAACAAAAGTAAAAGTAATTTTCATGGTAAGCAAATTAGAATGGAAAGTACTGTGCTACTTTCCACCACTGCCAATTAGTAATTCTGATCCAGGAATTTATGCTAGAATATTAATAAAATCCTTATTTATCATCAATTTCTAAACAGAACACAAATGTTACTGAAGTTAAAACAAGTCTGTAATATTTCTCTACCATGTTAACTCTAAATGTCTGAAAAAGTAAGTATATATATATTAGTATTTGATTTACTACATACCTTTATAGAGGGATTTTTTTAATGTTTAAAGTGAAAGAGTTCAGTATAACATATTCGATTGCCTGTTGCCCAGACAGATTCTCTGTCAGGATGATTCTCTCAGAGGGAGACAGAAACGGCACTAACAGACTGGAGAAACTCAACAAAAAAACTTCAATAACTGTCAGAGTTGCCAGGTTGCTAAACATTTATAGCCCAATGACACCTTAAAAATAGTGATTTTTCTCAAAAAAATACCCCAATTACTGACATAAACAAAATGACAATCCGGAAAGTGGGGTGGCAGTGTCAGAGCAAGAGAGTTAAGTATATATCATCAAACTCCAAGTTAGGGGGTCCCTTCTGAGATATTTCAGAGTGATAGAATAGGTATATACCATCACACAATGGGGCAGTGTGCTGGGAGTGAGGGAGATTTTACAATGGTAAAGAAGATATACAGGTGCAGGGGAAGAGGTGCCAGACGAATGAAAAACATGCTAAAAATCTATTGGAGCGGGGTTGAAAAATAGTCCAAAATAATGTTGTTTTTAAAAAAAGTAGCCCAAAAAATCCAACCCGCAAAAGCCCATTTTTTGCTGTGGACAGCGATTAAAAAGAGCTCAATTGTAAGAGAAAAGGTGGACCTTGCAATGTTGATAACTGATATCAAGGAGAGAAATTAAGACCGATCAAAGAAAATGTTTTCCCCTAGATGGGAGCACCCTCTCCCTCCTATTGAAGCTCATACATTTAAAAGTTTAGATAGTTTCAGTCACATACAGATGTGTCCTCTTTTTAATTCATGGATGCTAGAAACAGGACATTGAGTTTTGTAAGATGAGAAAGAGTGCATTGAGTTAAGACGACACACAAGGCTACTTTTACTTTAACTTACATTTATGGATGATTCCTGGACATTTCTCTTATTATGTGAATATTCATTATTAGAGTCTTCTTTCAGCCAAACAGTGGGGTTGGTTAATCCCACTAAGAACTTCATGGTAATATATATTGTTCACATTATAGCTTTTATGCTTCAGGGTAAGGTTGCTGTCCTGAAGTTTTTTTTTTTAATATAATATTGAATTTTGTTGTTAAGTATGTTTTTATGTCTTTTCTGCATTTCATTTATTAAGTGTTATGTTGTTTATTAATTATTTTTGTATTATGTTTAGTCTGCGGTGGGTTGGCACCCTGCCCAGGATTAGTTCCTGCCTTGTGCCCTGTGTTGGCTGGGATTGGCTCCAGCAGACTCCCGTGACCCTGTGTCCGGATTCAGTAGGTTGGAAAATGGATGGATGGATTATGTTTAGTTTCATTTTATTAGTTTTGTGCATCTGCTTGTCTCATTTATGTAGAGCCAAAGAAGGTAGGGCCACCTGATTATGCAGCTAGGGTACTGCTCTTGCTAGCTTTAGAGGAAAAGCTTCAGCACTGCATTTGTGTTCAGGATTCCTGTTTGGTATTTTATTTTTTTGCATTCTTTGGATTTCCTGATCTCTGACCACTGCATTTGTCTGAAGGTAGTGTTTTTAGCTTGCTGTTTTATTGGACTTGTTTGCTTAATGTTTTGCCTTTTAGGTATCTTATTTTTTACCTTTTTCCTGGCTTACCTTTTGTTCTACTTTATGAATAAATAAATCTTTAATTTTAAAGAAACATTTTTTGTTATTGTTGTGGAACCAGAGACTTCATGGTTTACCTCTTATCCTTTGTTGAGCTTTTGATATTTAAAAGCTTTAGCCTTCCTATTCAGCCAGGAAGGTTGCCATTTGAGTTTGAGAATAAGCTGTCTAGGCTGAGGTCTATCCAGTGGGCCCAGACCTGTAAAGAGGCCTGGCCTTCTGTGTGTATTTTTTTTCAAGTTTGCTGCCCTTTTGTGTTTCATTGTGGCTGGAATCATAACAAATACAAGCAATATAAACATTATTGAGAATTCTTTCTTTTCTCTCTGTGTTTCTTCTCAGCTTGCCTTTTTAACCTTTCAGTTTTTCTCAATATGTATACAGCAAGCACTATAATATTGACAACTCTTTCTTTTCACTCTTTGTTTCTTCTCAGCTTGCCTTCAGTGTAGGCTCACAGAAAGCTTAAAGGCCGCCTAAAACAATACAGAAAGCATCAGGCAGAGAAGTTTTGCCATCTTCCCTTAGACTGCTAAAAGAATAGAAAATCTTTAAGGGCTGAATAAATTTACTTTATTTACTTTTTGAACAAGGAAATTCTATTTTCCTTCTGAATCAGATGAGAACAGGCATGATACCCATAATCGCTCTCTAGACCAATTTTATGAACTAATCCATTTCACCTTATAGCTGAATACAAGGACAAAAAAATGTATGCTCAAAACTTATCTTTCAGTTTTCTGTTTATGTAGCAAGTAAACCCATTTTACAAAATCTTGAATCTTATCTGTATATTTAAAATCAAAAAGTATTTAAAAGTTTCCCACCAAATTTTAAACAACACCTTCCTTAAACCTCTTTGAATTGCCAGTGAGATGAGAATTCAATGAGTATCTTCGCCCTCCAAGTCGCAACTACTTTGTAAATACAATGTATCCATACAGGTAAGAAAACTTTTTAAGCTGGCTCTGGAATAAATGTATTTCTACCCAGTTTTCCACTTCTTTTTCATTCATTCATTTTCCACCATTTATCTGAAACCAGGTCGCGGGGTAGTAGTCCTAACAGTGAGGCCCATGCGTCCCTTTCCCCAGCCACACTTGCCAACTCATACTATCAGATCCCAAGGCATTCTGAGGACATTTAGGAGATATAATCCTCCCAATGAGTACTGGGTCTTCCCTAGAGACTCCTTCCAGCTGGTGGAGCCTGTAAAACCCCAACTGGGAGGCATCCGTATCAGATGCCCGAACCAACTCTTCTCAATGTGGTGCTGTACTTGAGCCTCTCCTGGATGTGTATGCTTCTTATTCTATCACTAAGAGAGAGCACAGCCACGCTGCAGAGAAAGCTAATTTCTGACACTTGTACACACAATCTCATTCTTTCGGTCATTGCCCAAAGCTCATGACCATAGATGAGGGTAGGGACTTAAAGCTTCGCTTTGCACTTCTGTTATCTACTGTTTAAAAGGAAGGAAAAACAAAAAGGACAATGTTACCTTGTTTAAACCGTGTGCTGTTTAATATGTGGCTACATATGTATGTTGTTAAAACTTGCCAATGTACAGCATGTGCCTACTGTTTAATATCTATGTCAGCAACATGCCAGAAACAGGAGAAACTAGGTTGGCATAGTATACAGATGGTACAGCAATCCTGTGCCAATCTAAACAATCTTGAGTAATCATCAAATGATTTTAAGAGACTGGAATACAGATTCTACATCTGGTGCATAGTAATTAACCCAGAAAAACAGTTCAGAAATCCTAATGAGGAAAATGCAACTGTTCCTATCTGGAATAGAATAAAACACCACAGTTACACTATGGGCAAATAACTGACATGGAGACAACACACTCAAGCAAGCACAGAGAAAGATAACAAACCTGCAATCAGCTCTGTCTCACTGTAAACAGAAGGAATGATCTATGCATTAAACATAAACTCCTGTACATAAGTACAATCTATGTCCAAATGATCTGCTCTGCACCACTATGACGAGATGTAGCTGACAGCACAGTTCTTATACTTTCTCTTGATATCCCCAATTTGTGACTAACGTAAAGATTCACCTTGATACTTCCTTGCACATTTTGATGCAACAAGAATGAAGAACAGTATCAACAATATCATTCTATTGAACAATTACCAACAGGGGGATATTAAAAACCTGATTTTGCATTTTCAGTTCTAACAGTTTTTTCATACATACTGGAAGTATTTGCAGTCAGCCGGTACTCACAATATGCAGTGCTGGCACCTCTCAGTACCTTTCAGTGCTATTAAGCTTATTAATTGGCTAGTATCTCCTGGAAATTGTAGCTAGGTGGATGTCATCCCCCAGTTACTCTCACATAAACTCCATGCTACCATTTTATATTGTTAGATTTATTAATTCTAGAAATTCCTAAACTAATAGCCTAAATTTGCATGTACATCAGTCAAAGGATGGACAGCTTTAAATTTCCCTTGGTTTTGCTACTTGTCAATTAAATTTTTTAAGCTAATTGTGAGATAAAAGTTAAAAAAAATTAAGTTCCTAAGCCCCTATTTTATATCTTCTTACAAGCATATACACATTGGTTAATTTATCTGAGCTTTTACATATCAATTATAATAAAGAATAACAGTTGTTTTTAAAATTTTCTTTACATTTGCATATTTTTCTCAAAATGTGTTGCTTAGCTGCATACTCTATCCCAGAATGCTACACATTTTCAAAAACACAATGTTATTTCCATCAATTTGTTTAGCTACAGGATCAAAAGAATAACAGATCTAATGGTCTCCTTCCCTCAAGTGGTCTCAAGCTTGGCCCACAATGTCCTCTAAAACCTAACCTCTCTCATTGGCCCTTGCACCTTATCTTCTTTCACAACAACTTCTCAAATCTGTTTCTGCAGCTTGTCACTCATTGACTCGGTCATCTCTTGATATTATAATGTCGTATGAGTTATTAGTCCCATGTCTAAATTTCCTTCTCCTAACCTTCTACTAAACTTGTATTAATACACACATTTAAAAGTAATGTCAGTTTTTCCCTTAAGAGCTAGGTATAGTCTTAGTACCACAGTTCATTCACTTAAACCCTACATTTTTCTAAATAATCCTAAAAGAAAACACACAAATTAAATACAGTATTACGAGTCTTATTTAAAAAAATGAAAAGCTTAGATTTGTATCCTTATTACAAGCTAGTTCGGAAAGCATAAACACATTTAGTAGTCCCTGTTTATTTTTCCACTTCAACTTCTGACTACGATAAACTCATTACAGAATTACAAATTTTCTCCTGAATATTTTAACTTTAGCTCCAATCAGTGCATCACCATGCAACCTACTCAGTCTTGACCAGTACCGCCGCTCCCTATACGCAGAGTACGCAGTCTGCGTAGGGCACCAACTCCCAGGGGGGGCACCATCCCAGCTGCTCAAAAAAATCATTTTTTATATATTATAATAATAAATTAATATTAATAATATACATATACAAATAAACAAAAATATAAACGTATATATTGCATTTTACGGTGAACGCAGAGTAGGCTAAGCACACGTGACGACGCGCGCACCCTCACCTCTGTTACGGCTGCCTATTTGGCCAAAAATGATAATAATTGAACAATATGCCTGGTCCTGTAGAGACATCAACAGTCCGGCACCGAGAAACGAAAGAAAAAAAAAGCCCAAGATGAAGCCCGTGCATCACTTTCAGGTACGTTCATAATCCTGTGAAACTTTATTTTATTCTGTCGACCTCATTTACAACTTTGCCTCAAGAAAAAGCAGAAGTGTGCCTTTGTAAATTTTGAACTTTGGAAAGCTCCAGCAGATGACAGTGTTGATTTTATTTCAGTTTATTATTGTTTATTTTATTTATTATAAATGCTTTATTTAAAGCAGGGGTGTGCAAAGCCATTCCTGGAGGGCCGCAGTGGCCGCGGGTTTTTATTCCAACCCAGTTGTTTAATTAGAAAACAATCCTTGCCAATAATTACATTTCATGGCTTTTTAGTGCTTTAACTCTGCTATGTCAAGTCATTCTCAAATCCTAGATTTTTTTTTCCATTCTAAAGATATCCAAATATTTTGAAGTGTAAAACGGATGGGTAATTCTCAATCCTTGACTTTTTTGTCTTCTCTTTCCTTCCAAGTATTTAATTAAACCAAATAGTGCACGATAAATACACACAGGTGTAAAGGGTAACAAGCAAAATGGATAACTGCTGGTTTCTTTTGTCATTTGCATCTTATTGCTAATAAGGAGCAATTAAAAACCAAGAATGCAGCTGTTTAAGACTTAAATAAGCAATAAGGGTTCAAAATCTTAACGAGGGAGATAACTAAATGAAGCAGAAGTGTTTCTAGAGCAATTAGTGCTTCTTATTAAGCAATTGGGTTGGAACAAAAAGCCTGCAGCCACTGCGGCCCCTCCAGGAATGACTTTGCACATCCCTGATTTAAAGTGTAATTTTAGTTTGTATTTTTTGCTGTAGGGCTACAATTGTAATTTATAAATGATACAATTTATTTATGTATTTACTTTTATTTGAATAAAGTTCTATTTTGGCCCCTATAGTAGGTGTTTTTTTTTAATATTTTATTTTTACTTCTGTAATATTTGGGGAAGGTGCACAAAAGTAAATTTCTGCTTAGGGCACCCATTTGGCCAGCAGCGGCCCTGGTCTTGACTTCCATTTTCTAAAACAATCATAAACACAAGAAATTCACCCAGATTAAGGACAGAGAGAGAGGAAAACCCTCAGGTCTCCATAAGAGCAGAAGATAGTAGCTAGCTGAAAGACCAAGCTCCCAGACATCACACTATGTTATA
Source organism: Erpetoichthys calabaricus (assembly GCF_900747795.2). Classification (NCBI taxonomy): domain Eukaryota; kingdom Metazoa; phylum Chordata; class Cladistia; order Polypteriformes; family Polypteridae; genus Erpetoichthys; species Erpetoichthys calabaricus. Next base: position 146,576,341 of record NC_041396.2, read on the forward strand.
TATCAAAATACCCCCCAGAACCCTTTTTTTACAAAAAATGTATATTTGTTGAATCAATTGAGTTGCATCGTGAAATTTGAACACAATACAAGGTGAGACACAAAAAGAACCGGATTGGTAAAAACAAAATATTTATTGATGAATTACAGAATTCTAAACATTGTCACCTTGTATATACTACCCCCTCCCGATCTCTACTCTGCTCCATACGTATCTTCTATTGATTGACACAGTGCTGGAAGTTTTCTTGCTTGAGGTTCTTCAACAGGTTTGCCGTTTCTGTTTTCACTTCATCCATTGAAGAAAAATGTGTTCCCTTTAGGTCAAGTAAAAATAAAGTAAAAATCAGAGGGAGCTAAATCGTGCAAATTGGGAGGATAGTCAAGGACAGGAATGTTTTTGTCAGTCAAAAACTGCTTTATGGAGAAAGCATTGTCTTGGTGAAACACCCACCCCCCTCTTGACCTTCCTTGAAGCGTTTGTGACACTCAAAAACTTGTGTGCGAGACATACTGTTATCACTGTTCACTGTATCCGTTTGTTCAATTTCGCGAGAAATTTGATGTTGATTCACTGTTCAATTTTTTCACCCAACATTATAGCGGCAACTTGTGTAGTGATTGTTGTGCAAATACTGACTGGGCTGTTCACAGGATATACCTAGCCGGTTGGCTGTTTGAGAGAGCGTGTAGGAGGGGATATAGTTCTATGATTCACATTCGGCCGACATCCAGACGGTTTTCCAGGAAAGCCCCAAGCCCAGTCTGGTCATTTTTGTGTCTCACCTTGTATATACTGTATGCCAATATTTTAAATGGTTTCAGCCTTTAATGCCATTTTTAATTACTAGTCAGTTAGACTGAAATAAGCCTCCGAAGAAAGGAAATGGAAAAAACAAGGACCATCTGAAAAATATGGTTATCATATATCATCAAACTTTATGTAATGCTTGTTAGTAAACAAAATAAAGCTGACTTCATTAAAGAAGAAATGTGGTTTTAAGTCTGTTTCTGTTAAATATTAAATAAACAGTGAAAGTACTTTTCAAAGTTCTTTTTTGCATAGTACGTCTCTAATGGAAATCCTGAACACAGTTAATTCAAAAACTGGTTTCGTTCCAAACTGGTTTATGCAGATTTGCTGGAGTAATTTTTATTTTTAAAATTAAGTTGTGCTTTTAAACACCAGAGACCATTGTATTAATGTGTAGTAATCATACTTGTAAATCAGTGTACAGAAACTGTCTGCTGACTAATGACACCACAAGCAGGGGTTTATTTCATGAAGCACTCTAATGAAACTGAGACTTAGCTGAGTAAGCCTCATTTTCCAGTCGAGGCTAAGTCTGTTTCTAATTTCTGTCTGTTTCTGTTTCTAATTCAAGTTGGGTGTAGGCAATTCATGATTATGCAAACACTTACTGTATTTAAACAACACCTATCATGTTTCAAAAAGCATAAAATAGGGTGTAATATCTGCAGATTGAGTCCGTGTGAGTTTAACTCTGAAACCACGGGGATATAAGGTGTATATGTGGTGTATTTTGGGACATTTTGGAAAGTATGGAGTTTATTTCATTTTCATAAATTATTAAAGACAGTTGTGATCTTTTCAGCATTTGACCAAGAAATAATACTTGATCTATAATAATGCAAAAGGGGAATGTGCTAAAAAAGTGTGAGGCTGCATAGCAGACTGATGCCTAAATGAAAATTTTAAAACTTTCCTTTCAATTGCCCAGTTTGATTGTAAACACACTAATTTGTGAATGTCATACCTCAGACTCTTAAAATAATGATTTAGTAGTAGTATGAAGCACATTTGTCGGTAATTGAAAACTATATACAAAAACATGCTTCAGAATTATTATAAAATAAAGTACATTTATATACAAACATATACTGTGCATTTAGCAACCAAAAAAAAAGTTGCAGCTTTTGCCACTGGTGTGATGCCCCATGTCACTTCTGCTGAAGACGTTTGCCTTCATCAGAATGTCCCACTATACAGTGTGACAGGACATGCACATCAATGTCATTTAAAATGACTGACCTCTCCATTGACGCTATAAATGATTTGAAATTTTAATATTGAATATTGGCAGTGCCGACATTCGTGCATGAGTGCAGTCTATTGTGCCTATGATGTTTGGGTAGCCTAAATTACATATTCTACTGCAGTGTTACTAATGCAACTTCATATAAACACATAGAAACATTTACCAAAAATAAATTAAATTATTGTACAACGGTTAGGCATTTGCTGTGGCAAGATGACCTTTCAACACAACACTTCAACTGATTGCATATAAAGTTGTTTTTTTTTTTTGCATAACTATAGCCATCAGGAAATGTCAAGGGGTCTATGCTGTCCTTTACATATTTCTTACAAACAACCTGAGCTCCCTTATTCATCAGGTTTTCAAAGAATGGATACACCATCAATGATCCCATAGGTTTGTTCAAAGCAAACTGACTTTTTATGTATTGAAAGTAACCACAAACATCTTTGTGAAAATCAACAGGGCAAGTGCTTGGCCAGACTTGCCAATTTTTATAGTGAGTGTTTCTATTTCATTGGAATATTCTCAATTACAAAAAAATTGGATTTTTAATATCATACTAGTGAAAAAAACATTATTGACTATTATAAAAATACTAGCTGTGTAAGCTTGTGCTGTAAAAAGCCCGGGCTCCTAGAAACTATTTAAATCATCAGAAGAAAAATTGCAATGCAGAGTCGGCGATTTCATTATGTGCATGTGCCCCCCTTGTCTATCAGCAGCTAAGAGAGTTTCTCACTCCTCGAAGGTTTCCTTTTGCTGATGTATTCACCTCGCTTGTGTATTTGCAACTAGGCGGGTTTGTCTTTCGTCGGTGGTTTCACTTTGGCGACGGAGTCGCTTTCTTTCAGCTTCATGCTGTAGCCTTGCACTTCTTTCTTCTTCTGACTTGTCAACTTGGGGCTGCCTTTTCAGCTTTTTGAGCTTCATGCTGTGGCCTCGCACTTCCGAGCCGGACAGACAGACACACACACACACTTCTACGCATCTGCATTTATATATAAGAATAGAGGTTGAATGCAATTCATGATTGAGTTGTGCTATTGAATTTTTTAATATGTTACTCTTTACTATTATACAATATACATACACATATTGTCATGAGGATATCCTTAATGGCTCAGCTAAGGCATGTGATGCTACTCTGGGATGAGAAGGGGCATTGTAGCTGTTTCATCACTTCTAGCTACAGCTCCATGAAAAGACACCCAATGAGGGCACATGACCAGCCCATGGCATCCAGAGAAAGTCCCATCCTTTCTAGTTACAGCCTTATAAGAATGGACCTGAGCCTGCTATAGGACTGAGCTCCCAACCTGACATGCTCATAGAGCAAACTTTATGTTAGTCAACTGAGGCTTTTGAAATGGTCTTTCAGTGCCTATTTTTGCCTAGTTGGCACTCTAACAATTCCAATGGGCTCTTCCAACTTTCTCAGGCAATTACAATGTATATCAAAAATGTCAATGGCCATTCTTTCTAATCTTTATTTTTGCTGGTGGTGCAAAAGCTCCACATAATACGTGAGGAAAGAAGCACACCATGGTTGATCTTAGAAGGTCTTGAAGTGGGCTTTTTTTTTTTCTTGTGCATCTTCGTTGTCTTCAATGGATAGTTTAGGTTACCATTAAGAAACATGTAAGATAAATTTAAATGAGAATTCAACACCATCAGATATGCTAAAAAAAGCCTTTGAATCTTTCTCCAAGATTTTGTTTCTCATTGATAGTGAACATAATAAACTCTCAATACACAACTAAGCTTCACCTTTAGCCTGGAATGGAGCAGGAAAAGAGATGACACTAGCTGTCTCAGTTACAAAGTGTGACTTGCCCTAATCCTGTTTAGTGCAACCAAAACAGCCTAGCTGTCTGGTATCTCAGTTTAAGTAAGGCTTACTCACTAAGTGCAGTTCACTTCCACCCAGGTGACTGCATACAGCACCAACATATTTTGCTCAAGAGGTTAATGAAGTGTTACTTTTACTTTGTGAGGATCACAATTTGTGTAGAGTAATCAGACTGAGGGCCAGTTTATACTTCACGCTCAGAACGCATATGGGCATGCATCATGGCTGCTACATGTTCTCAGCGTTCATTTGATGTGTCATCTGAGCACATCCTCAGAAATGAATGCAACACATGCGCGAGTTGCTGTACCAGCAAAAAATCTGGGGGGACGCAGTGTGTTCAAGTTGGAACGTGATATCAGAGTCTCTACTATCAATATGTGACAGCAAGCCGCTTTGCAGATCTACAGGATCAATGTGCATGCTTCGACGTTCGATGAATGGTTTGATGTGGTGAAGCAAAATGCTGACATACAAATGTATTTGTGGTCCTTTTCTTTTCAAACGTCACATATTCCCCATCATAATGATGCAACACATTTTCAAGGTCTCACGTACAGTAACGTCTTCTGTGTTTTCTTTTTTTTTTGAACCTTCACAACAGCATCAGAATGTATGGAAGCGTGACACAGAGAAAAGGTCTTTTTTGTGATTGAAGTGGAAATTTCCACTTTAATCTTGTATTTTATTTTATCATTAAAGTAGAACGTTGTCAATGTCATCTTAAAACTGACCCAGTTGTTAATCACTACGTGCTTCTGGGTCAGTGATTGCCACACTGAGCACATTAAATGTATGATATTCCAACTCTTTGCACATTTAGAATCCTTAGATTTATACTTGATGTCACTTTTATGATGAAATGTGTTAAAGCATGCATGTTACATTTTACAGATAAATCGTTAACTTCATTTAAATAATTAATACAGTTAATAATTATATATGTGGGGATGGCACTGTGGTGGAATGGTAGCATTGCTGCCTCGCAGTAAGGAGTCACGTCCCTGGTGTTCCCTGCTTGGATTTTGCATGTTTTCCTGGTGAGTTTCAATATTGTGGTCCACTTTCCTTCCAAGGACAGCAGGTTTGGGGAATTGGTGATGCTAAAATGACGCTAGTGTATATTTGTGCTTTTATTCACCTTGCAATGAGCTGATGTCTCATTCAGGGATTATTTCTGCCTTGCACCCGATGCTTGCTGGAATGGGCACATCCCTGGATTGCTAGATGTAATCATTAAACATCCATCCTTTTCAGAGATATTGTGGCAAGATGTCAAGATGTTGGCAAGATGATGGCAAGATGTTGGGAATTTAAAAGATTTTTCAGGCAATTCACAACACAGCAAAGCCGAACGTTGTTTTCTCACCATGATGATATCTCGCATATAAATCCTCCAGATTTATATAAAGTACGTGTGCAAGTATAGACAGCAAACCAGTAGCAACACAACAAAATGGTTTAGAGATTTTTATTTTTTGGTTTCAAGCCTACTGGCTACCAGTCCCTAGCTGTTCTGCTTCTTTTTGACAGCCACACCAGCTAACTCCTGTTTGGGAGCCTCCTGAACTCACCACTGTCTATAATTTAAACAAGGATGAGCTGGGCAAATGAGAACACATACATACAGCAAGGGGTATGTGCAAAGAATTCTCAGCGGTTTTAATAAAAACAATTTCAAAAGCAAACAGTGTTCAAATAAATAGTGGAGTGCTCCAATTCCACTAATAAATAAATAATACTTAACCGCAAATGGTAGAGGTTAAAACAAGTCCAATAAATAATCCTTTAAAAATGAGGTTAAAATTCCCAGGCGAGAAGCTGTCTTTTAAAAATCCCGGTGTTGCCCTTTAAAATTGACACCTCCCCTGCTTGTCCCACACAGGGCCTCACAGTAGAGGAGATGCCCAGCTGACAGGTACAGCCAACCTTCTCTTCCATGGCTCCCAGCAGGGTGTCACACTGAACCTCATCTCTCCTTGGGTCCCAGCAGCCATCTGTGGCCCAAGCAGGGTGCAGCGCCAAGCCTCCCTAACTCCTGCTACCTCTTCCTGGATTTATGCAGCAGAGTCACTTAACCAACAGGTCACTCCAGCTCCCTGAACCACTCAGCTGGAGCAAACCTCTTCAACCGTTGAGTGTTAGCTGCACCCTGTCTCAAGGGGCTCTCTCCTGTGCCTGCCTTCTTCTCTTTCTTCCAGTCTTTCATCTGTCTCCCCTCTCTGCTGTGCAGGTTCCTTTTATATTTGCCTGCCTAACTGGGCACAAGTGCGAGGAGCTGCTTCATTTGCTGCATCATCGAAGCGCCTGACCGATCTATCCGCCTCTGCACGTGTATGTGGCATGATCAGCCAGCACCTCAATAAACCCCGAGTGAAATGCACTCGCACAAACCCACGCCAGATTGAAGCCTGCACTTTTTGGGTTGCAATTACTTATGTAAAATTTGCCTATGACAGGGAACAAAACCAGCAAATCTACAATACCACCCGTGTTTGATATTTGATCATTTAGCACATGTGCTTCTATTTCCATTTGTAATTTCTTGAAATGAACAACTATGATTAAACTAAATACAACATAAAGCTAAAAATTGCTCTTCACTTGCTAGGAAAACTTAATTCAGGATCACAAGAGCTACAGCTTATTCCTGAAAAACAAGCTGGCACAATATGTATATTAATTTATTTTGACTTTAACATAAATATTGTTATCCCTGTGAACTTGATTGGTCATATGGAAATGAGCAGTTCAAAGATATTCCTGATTTTCTTTTGAAATGAAACAATAAATAAGGAAATTAGGTGTCAACAATAATCCAATGATGCTCAATGAATTTGCAAAAAGTAAAATTATATATCTTGATCAATTTCATGGTTTTGTAGAAACCAGTCATTTCATATAGACCTAATAAAAATGTAGGTATAATAATATTATGGAAAACAGAGTAGTTCAACACACCAGTGCAAATTCAAATTGAAAGGTTATATAAATTATAATTTTTACATTTTGTGCATCTTGATTATATAAGTGTTTGTTGCAAGAAAAGACAATAACAGGAATGGACTCAAAATTGCAAAATATATTTAGAATAGAATGGTTTACATATTTCTTCTAAGGCTAAAACTTTTTTTTACTTTTAGAAATTACAAGTTTAGCTCTTGGTGTAAATATTAATACAAAAAAATGCAAAACTGAAGTTATGAAAGTATTTATAGAGATATATAGTATATATCACATAAACACACAGTGTTACAGTTTTGCAAGATACTTATAAGCTCTGTGTTAAGAAATATACTGTACATGTGAGTACACTAAGCCAAACATTATCAAGGACACTTCACTCCAATACATTATATTAAATGCTGACTTTGACTTTGCAAAGTGCCGTTATAAAAGAACTATTAATTTTTTGAAGAGTTAATTTTGAGATAAGAGAAAAAAGCATCCTGTAGCTGGTGATCTCTGCATTCTTTGTGGTCTTCAACTCTCTCCACTGGACAGAGTAAAGAGGAAAAAGTGTAGTCTCTGCTTTCATAGTGCCCACATTAATATGGATGATTACATGGCATTTTTATGGGTTTGTCTCCCTTCAACTGATTGCTTAGGAAAACACCCTAAAGTACTGATTAGGAAACATCTGTAAACTTAACAGGCTGTATTGTCATCTTAAGAAGTTGGGCACATCGTTTGCCGGTGTAAGTTTTAAGGTCTGGTGGCTAAAACAGGACACATCTGGGGGGATTGAAAAAATTTGACTGACAAGCTATGTATCTTTAAAGTGCATACAAAAAAAACAAAAACTTTTGAGCTTTGACAAGGACGGTGCTCTCAGCTAAGGGAGCTTTTAGCCGCTGATGTTTCATATGAATTAAAATACATTTTCCTGTCTCTGAGCATCTTTTCTGTCTGCCTCTGGGAGAGTCATCCAAAAAATTAATCTGATGGAGCACCAAATGTGCAGGCAAGGCATACTAAACCCTATCACTGCTCCGCTCATTAAAAAGAATTCTCTTTATGGTCAATTTGCATGTTTCCTTAATTTCTGAATAAATACTGACTCAAATATGACTGAAGTTTTAAAATTTCATCTCTAATCTGCCCATGTCCCCACTCAGGGTAAGTGGGTTTGGAAAATGAATGGATGGATCTCTAAGCTGTATCATAATAATATTTTTGACAGAGTTATGTACCACAGCAAGATAAACCCAGTAGAGAGAAATATTTTGGTGCCATTCTTTTCAAGATTTAATATATTTTATCATTCTTAGATTTATAATGTCACAATTAATATAGTGTGGACCACCAGGAGGCATACCAGCCACCTAACCTGACATAGACAGGCACGGACACAACTGCAGGTGCAACACACCTTTATTTTTTATTTTTTAATATGGGAACAGCTTTCCACTCTTACAGCACAGTTCACCAGTAGATAACCACAGGTTATCTTCTTTATTTCATCCTTTTCTCACCACCACTCCTCCTCTAGTAGGTTTCATCATCTTCCACCCAACTCTGGCCTCTGGAGTAGTTGTTGCTGACTCCTTTTATAAGGCACCCGGAAGTGCTCCAGATGCCGTATGACCTACTTCTGGCAGCACTTCAGGGTGTGCCAGTAGTGCTACATACAAGGGCTCAGCAGTTCTCCAGGCGCCCTCTGGCAGTGGCCATGGGCCCCAGCAGGGTGGAGCTTCCAAGCTCCAAACCCGTGGCCCTACAGCAATCCAGGGTGGCTGCCCTCTAGTGTCCCAGAGCACAGTCTCTTGTCCATCCCAGCCAGGCAAGGGTTCCGGCCACCCGTCACATTGGTTATCAGGTTTCTAAATACAAAAGTAGTCCCTGCCAAAACGTTGAAACACAACAGTTTCCTAGCCATTATTTAAAAATTGTTCAATTGTAGTTTTTACATAATTACACACAAAGTAATAGTACAGTGAAACAAGGGGAAGACTTAGGAAGAATGCGGTCCCCTTAGCTTGAATCAATGAGTATATTTACATGCTCTTTAATAACTTGATTATTCACAGAAACCTGATTTCAAAAATGTCACATACTGTATACCCTTATTTCTTTTAGAGAAAGCGCGATATTGGCTTCTGAGAAATTGGTTTAACACACATATTTTTCTACAAGTAACCCAGTTATGTGGCCATGTAAACCCTTAACCAGGCTGCAGTTAAGGATTTCATAGTCTGTGCAAGCCTACACATGTCTTTGGTTTGTGCATGCATCCAGCAGCCATGGGAAGAAAATGGTGGAAGCATCCTCAAACTTACATTTTCCGAGGCAAGTGTTCTGTAATCACAGTATTTCTTCTTCTGGCTAAAGTATTCTATCTCATTTCTTTAGAAATCGTAAATTTGTGTTGATGAGATTAACGTACTGAGCTAAGCTCAGCAGCACAATCACAGGAGACCCAGCTTCATGATGAACAGAAAGTAATTTGTGACAATGCTATAGGTATATGAATAGCCACAAAAACCACAGTAACAGCATCTGAGATAATGAGTATGATATATACAAGATAGATAGATAGATAGATAGATAGATAGATAGATAGATAGATAGATAGATAGATAGATAGATAGATAGATAGATAGATAGATAGATAGATAGATAGATAGATAGATAGATAGATAGATAGATAGATAGATAGATAGATAGATGCTTCCGGGGTGAAGAAAAAGGATTTTTATCTGACAGAGAGGGCGAAACACTTCCAGGTCAAGGACTATAAATGACTGTGGGAAATCCTCAGACAAGGAGCTGAGCTGGGTGGAAGGGTGGCAACGTGTCTGGGAGTGGAGGATTGATTGATTATTCTTTAATTATTAGTGATTGTTTATGAGTATAGTGGAGTGTAGGTGCACTTTATTATTGTCCAAATAAATAAGTATTGGACTTTTACCTGGTGTCTGGAGTCAAATCTGAGGGGTCAAGGGAGCGATAGTGCCCTCTATAGACCACACAGACAAACTTCAGTGCATGCAAACCCAGGCTTTGGCTTGTTATGACTGCACTTCCAACAGGCTGTGAATACCTGAAACAGTAAGACACTGAGAAAATTAAAGCGAGGCATATTAAATAAACACACAATCAGGTACTTGCATGATCGTGAGTGCCTAAGCAGCTCAGTTGCACTTTACTGCAAGACCTGTTTGTCCACAGATGGAGAGGGTGAGAGTAAAAGCAAAGCAAAAAGGTTTTAGAACTGGTTTACCATCAATTGTAATGGGAAATGTTTGATTGCTGTCAAATAAGATGGATGAACTGTTTGTGCTTATAGTGGGCCGTGCAGCATACAAGTACAGTAGCATTTTCTGCTTTAAGGAGAACTGGCTTAAATCTGACGTACTTGACACTGTTTTAATGCTTGATGGATTTCATCTTATTCGAGCATAGACCCAGTTTGGTGTGGAAAGAAAGACAGGAAGGGGGATTGGTCAAGTATGTGAATAAGAAATGCTGGCTCCGTTAAGCAAATCTGACTACAACCTGATTCATCTTATTCCCATCTACAAGCATGTTATTAGACAGCAACCTGTTACTACTAAAGTAGTAAGGAAGTGGAGCCAGGGGGTTGAAATGGCACTGAATGACTCCTTCCAAATGACAGACTGGGAAATGATCCGTGAGTCTCACGGGGACAATGTTGAGGAACTCTGTCACTGCATCACAGACTATATTAACTTCTTTATCGACACAGTGGTACCCTCAAAGACAGTGTGTTGCTTTCCAAACAAAAAGGTCTGGATTACTAAGTAGCTATAAGGTCTCCTGCATGAGAAAAAGAGACCATTCAAATTCATTGACAAAGAAGCTCTGAAGGACGTATAGCGTGTGCTAAAGAAAAAGCTGAGTGAAGGAAAGGAAGTTTGTAAAGCTAAAAATAGAAAGAAAACTAACTCAGAATAAATAAGGATGTCTGAAATGGACTGGGCATAATTATTGGAGTCAAGTAATCCAGATCTCAGGGTAGAAGGGAAAGTGGACAAAGCTAAATCCAGGGACAAGTTTTTAAATAGATCTTCCCTCTTGCTGCCACCTTCTTCCAATTCCCTACTACTTCTACAACTCCTACAGCATCAACTAGAATGGCCAGTGACAAGTGCACATCTGATCATCTGTGTGGACTGTCCTTAACTGAAGACCAAAAAAGCAGAACACTGAGGAAGATATACACAGGAAAAGTTGCTGGACCAGATGGAATACACAGGAAAAGCCCAAAAAAGAAGTTTGACTGCATTCTCGATGCCATTGCTCATGTACTGAAACGCCAGCATGGAACTGTAACATCTAAACACTGGTGTGGCGAGTCACTTGCATACTGAAGAGTCTGTGGCTGCAGCTGGAAGCTGCCGTCACTCTTTTCGTAACTGATCTTTTTCTGAATAAGGAGTGGCATTGCACATGTACTTTGCCAGCATGCCCATGTCGATCATACACAGGAAGCTCTGCAGTCTACTTGAGACTTTACACTGTAGGAAGAAAAGTAAATAAATCTAGGTAAACAACATTTGATGTGGCGTTTATACAAGTAACATATAAATGTTTTTTATATAAAGACCATCAAGAAGCACAATTGCAAATGGAACTTTGCATGATGCCTTGACAAGCTCTGTAGGCCCTGCTGAATCTGCGTGTGGCAGATTCACTTGCAGGGTGATGGTCAACCTGTTGTGGCATCCAAACGGTGCCATCTTTTGCCTTTACGTCTGGTGCAGCTGCATTTTTCTTATGTGTGAGTGGACGTTTCTTGCAGGGAGGGCTTCTATTATCTTTCTCCACTATAGAACCCTCATCCTCATCTGAGTTCACCTGTTATAGCACATCTTTATTTGAAAACAGCAGTGTCAGATCAGGGGGAGTGTGAATGTAACTGAGAAAATACAACTGAATTAAAAAAAATGCTAAACTTTACAAGTACCATAAATTTACACCAGCGGTTAAAGACTCAAATCAAATGTATGCTTTTATTCTATAATAGTAACAATAAGAGCAGCTCACTACTCAAAACAGGAAATCTAGGAAGGGCCTGGAATCAAACCCTCGACCTCTTGATTATGAGTCAGCAGTTCTTACCACTGCACCACCCAAGCAGTTGTGTCAGCATTGTACCCTAACCCAATTTCTTTTTCTTCGGTTATATTCTTGAATAAAGGTGCACTTGTTTTGTTATACTTGTACCTTTTGTGAAAGTGTTTATTTGATATTTGAACTTTAGTCTTCACACATTATACACTTCATGTCAAAATTTTATCATTAGTACTATAACATGAAAAAAGTTTTAGGTATGTGTTCAACATTTCCAATCATACTACATTTACCCAGATTGTTATAGACATAGAACAGACATTAAATGTATGTGTTCCAAATAACGATATATTGCTTACTCTATACAACTCCAGTCACCTCACACCCAGATTTTTGTCCAAGTTGATCTGCGGCGGTGGGAATATGTGATAGCAGTCTGCTTGCTGCTTGTACTGATCAACACATTTGCAAAACAAAAGGTGCTAAAGGAGAGGTGCGAAAGAATTTAAGGTGGCACAGGATTATGAGTTTCTTTGTAGACTTCAGGGATTCTAGTGTTAATCTCAGATCATGAAGATCTTTGATAGACCAGTCTTGATCTTATGCAAGTCCTCTTCTGGCAGACTACCTGGACAAAGCTGGCAGCACTGTGAAGATGATTTTCTTTGGATTTCTCCAGCCACTTCAATACCATCCGTTTTAAAGGGTAAACTCAGAGATATGCAGATGGATGAGCCTATGGTGTCTTGGATTATGGCCTATCTGTTGGGCAGACCTCAGTTTGTGAGGCTTCACGGACTTTCTTTCTAATATGGATGTGAGTAGCACTGAAGGAACAGTCCTGACTCCTTTTCTCTTCAGAGTTTACTCACTGAACTATGCATATAATAACAACTCATGTAATTGCAGAAATTCTCAGATGATTCTGCATTTATGGGGTGTATTTATAAAGGGGATGAGACAGAATATAGGAATCAGGTGGAAAAGTTTATTTCTTCATACAAAAAGAATTAACGTTCACTACACCAAAGAGCTTCTACATCCAGTTACTATTTAAGGAGTGGATGTAGAAGAGGTCCACTGTTACAAGTACTCTGGGGTTCCACATCAATGAAAAGCTGGATTGGTCTCGGAACAAGGAGGAACTATATAAGAAAGGGCAGAGCAGGCTTTTTTTCCCTAAGGAGACTGTGTTTCTTTAATGTGGTTAGAGACATCCTTCACATCTTCTATAACTCTGTGATGGCCAGTGTGATTTTCTATGCTGTGGTCTGCTGGGCTGGTAACATTACTTGAAGAGAGGCCACTGAATCAACAGGGTAATTAAAAGGGCAGACTCAGTTATAGGATGCACTCTGGACCCCCCTGGAGATCATAGCGAAGGTGAGAATTAGAACAAAACTGAGTGCCATTATGAACAATGCTGTACATCCTCTCTCTGACAGACTAACACTGAGTACATTCAGCCAATGAGTTATTCAATAAAAGTGTGTCAAGAATACGTCTGCATAATGCCTCCTTAAGAAGTTTTCTTTGTTTTTAATTCTCTTGCTTTATAGTCATTCTGGTGTGTGTTCAGACCAAAGTGTGTGCAAATATTCATTTATTTATGTACTTACTTATCTTCCTATTTATGTATGTATTTATTTAAAGAACTTCTGTAAAAAGCCAAATTTCCCCCTGGGGACAGATACAATTCTATCTATCTATCTATCTATCTATCTATCTATCTATCTATCTATCTATCTATCTATCTATCTATCTATCTATCTATCTATCTATCTATCTATCTATCTATCTATCTATCTATCTATCTATCTATCTATCTATCTTGCATAAGGCATATGATTAATCTGTATGTATTACATATTAACACAGCTCAATCAAAATCCTTTTTTGCAAAACTGGTTGATCATGAAGACTAGATTGAGAATTATTTAAATGTGTATATTAATATATATTCGTGGGCCCATGTAATGGGTACATAAAATAGACAATGCAATAATCAAATGTATTCTTTGGGTCTTTTTTTCTGAAATAACAATAGTACAAAAACATACCATGTTTAACTTTTAAGGTTAATACAAAATTCCCTTAATGACAAACGTGTATGAAATGATTCAATACCTTGCAGTACAGTAGAGCAGAGAGTAGTTTCTTCCCATTCTATCTGTTATTTTCATTGTAATGTTCCATACATCAATCTTGTTTTATAAGTAAGCATCAGAATGACAATGAAATTTATATTGCTCAACATCCAGTGTTTGTCAAGAGAATGTATTTTCAGTAATGGCTTTGAAGATTATGTTCATTAACTGTGTGTAAAATTATTATGTCACTGTAATTACTATTATATTGATTTAGTTGTTTGAAAAGCAAAATATCTGTTGTTTCAGGTGGTTAAATATCAGTGTAAAGGTATTGAAGACATTTTCACTTTAATGCAACATTGACATCCAGTGTGTTAGTTTTTTTTTTTTTTGCTGTTCAAACGGAAATGTTCAATAAATAATAATATGTTAAAGGCTTCTGTGTGAAATTCCAGATGACTTCCCATGAAGTGGCTGTTTAACATTCAATAACACACTCAAAGTGCAATAAAAGTACCAAAGTTTTGTTTACAAGCTTTCATGCACAGAATAATATGTCATTTTCCAAGTAGCAGAACATTTTTCAGCCTTATGCAAATATATCTTTTGTGATTCATAGCTTTCATTGCCAAACTCTGCTGACTAAAGAAACACCATTTTTCATTTAGCAAGTCCATGTGTAATAAACGTGCTAAACAAAATTATGTTGGGCATTTGCAATAAACTAGGTACTGTTTAGTTGCTTCCAAACCCCAGACCTAATCATAAAATGCTAATCTTCCTTATGCTGCTTAATAAGAAGTGATACATGAAAGAAAAATAAAAGATATAATAATGTCCCAGAATTTTCTTCAATTGCCCTTAGGTAGCACTTCATTGTTATCGAAAATTGCTTTCTATGCACAAGAAAAGAAAAAAAATAACAAACATCTTTATATTTTTGATTTTAAAAAACAAATTAAAAAGCAGGGTTATAATAAATTTGTACTTACTCTCAAAACATCTATTTTATCTGCATTTGCATGTTGGCATTTTTAATAAACAGTACTTAGTAGATGTTTCATAGGGGACTTTTTTTTAAAATCAGTGCAGATAGTGCTTATTACAGTGTGTAAGAGCCAACCCTTTTAATGTTAATGTTAATGATAAATTTATCTAAATCTTTGCTTAATTTGAATGGAGTGTAGTTTTTAAATATTTGATGGAACATCCTAGCTAACAAGTTAATGGAATGTCCTTAATATTCAGTTATATCTTTACATGAGAATAAAATAATCTTAGACTGTAGGTAGACAGCTAGAAAGAAACATGGACTGTTAAATAGAAAGGCATAAAGGCACACAGTTTTCTGACCATTATGTTAATGTATGGTTCTAGTGTACTGTATGTGATATTAAGAAATGTAACTTATATGCTTAACACTAGAATTACCAGAGCCTACGAGAAAACTCGTAAATCCGGCCCACCTTAAATCCGTTCGCACCTCTCCGTCAGCGTCTTTTGTCATGTAAATGTGCCGATTAAGACAAGCAGTTACCTTTTTTTTGTTTTATTCTCTCACTCACAATCATGATACTTACTACCGCCCTAGGGATCTGACGCTGTTAGTTTTTATTTGAAACTGGGAATAACTGTAGATGTAAGTGGTGTTTTGAGGCAATGGAACTGGACACGAAACATCATAGACAAGAATTTGTCATTTTTTTCTATTTATTGTGTGTATTATCAACATTCTCCTATATTTTTTATTTTTACAAGTCATACTAATTGCTGGAAAACTTTCCTGGTAGCTGCATTTTGAACTATTTTCAGCTATTAGGAAACTCTTGGCAAACACAGCTGCACAGGGAATTGTTTTGAGAACTGTTAAGAAATGTATCTTTTTCTGGTACCGTATCTGTAGAAATGGTATTGGTCAATGTGTTTGAAATGCCACCAATTTTTGATGTACTGTAAGTATTACATTGTTCCCACTCTTTGAATTTTCTCACTAATGTACTGTTTTCGCTCTTGTCATTAAATCTTCTGTATCCTCTGGTCTAATTTCTTCCCTTAAGCAATCGTGTTCTTTTCAGATTTCTCACTTGGCCTCTTTATACAGTACTTAACAGGACAATAACCAGTCTGATATCATACATGAGCATTACACTGAAGCTTCTTTCATAGGTATCAGTTAGAAATTCCTTTTAGTTAGTACAGTATCCGTGCCATCCAGTCCTCAGCCTTTTTTGCTGTTCTGCTCTGTACTGTTAACATAATTAACCATCAGAGCACTTCAACTATACTTGCCATTGCAGGTTTATCCTCACCATATTCAATCCATAGTTCCCAGGAGGATCTTTTATTGAGGAGGCAGATTCTGTGCTGGATCATCTATTTTCACCTCATATGTCAACTCATTCTTCCTATTTATTGCTTCACATCATTTTATCCTGTCACTGCTGTACTGGAAACAATCAACTCCTACTCTCTTTTTTATCACATGCATATGTTCCCCATCAACTTTAAATATTCCTGCTCATCATCATCATCATTATTTGGACTACAATGGAGGAACCATCAGAGAACTTCTTTATAAGGCGTACTTTGGAGCTTTACTTAGAATCTGGTGGCTACAGAGTAGGAGACTCAAACTGAAATGAACACAGGGCTGCATTAGATAAATTGCATCAATTGATGTTGCTCATTCATTCATACATATCATCACCTCAGCCCCAATTCCATTCTACACCTCGTAGTTAGGGTTAGGGTTATTCACAATATAATGCCACAACCATCAGACAACCCTAATAAATGTCTCTGTTTCTTTCCTCCTCTGTAATCTTTGGGCCTGCTACTTTTGCTGCAACTCATTCACTCACCAGTTCCATATTTAATGGCCACATGGCAGGCAGTAAGCTTAAAACCCCACCCTTGGATTATCTTCAAGGACAATCCTTGGAATTACTATTATGCCTCAATTTCTAGATTCCAGGGCTAGGACTTTTAAGGCTTCCAAGGTCATGTTGTCTGTACTAAGCTCTAGGGTCTTTCCTGCTCCATGTGGGCCCCTTTTGTTGTCACCTACCAGCTTTGCAGGGGTTATCATTTTTATCATTTCCCATTTGCCTTCCTCTTGAGTGCTAACCAAATATTTACTTGTGCTGCCCCTGTTTAAGTAAATATAGGGTCTTTCCAATTACATACATGGAACCCACTTTTGATATATGAACGTGGTAGAGTGGCCCCATCATTTCTTATTTGAATTTTGCAATGGTTCTTACTGTAGTAAAAGTTATTAGTACTCAGATATTTAGTTTGTTTGCACACGTTTTAGTTGCTTTGTCTAAACTTGGAAACTTAATCACTTTCTGTACCTTAATCAATTAAAATTGAACTTCATGTAAAAAAGTATAGGTGACAAATTACATTTAATTTATTCACATTTTCTTCTTTATTTGTTCAGCATGTGTTCATCTCTATATACATAAAATATTTAGAAAGAGATAAAAGACTAATGTGAATTGAGAAGTTCTGGTCTACATCTACCTGACCAGATATTTTAATGATATTTTTCAGAGAAGTATAGTATGCACAGGTAAGAATTACTGATGCAGCAAAAAGACGTTAAGAAAATGTTAAATTATCTACTATTTAAGAAACTGATTTCAACCAAAATAACTTCAGAGTCACTGCATCGCTCAAGTAATGCAATTTGTGATTGCTGGTCTGTCAGTTTTACAATTCATCATACAATTAGAAGATTAATTAATTTATATAATGCACAGTCATTGATCTATCCCTCTGCATCTACTACTTTTTAGGTGGAACCCATAAACCTGTCTTTAAGGAAGTTAGCATTCAGTACCATTATTTTCTATTGCAGCTGCAACAGTACCTCAATATTAATTTTCACAGATTTCGTATTCATACATCATACAGTAAACAGATGTTACACTGTAATTTAGTTTTCACAGTGTTTGTGTGGATTTTTTCTAGGTAGTATCGTTTCCTGCTAAATCTCAGATGTGTCAGTTAGGATAAGTGGTGACTCTGAATTATATATTGTCAAGAAAATGAAAATGGTCAGGACAAAACAAAGAGTTGGACTACCAGGCGGGAACCCTGTGTGATATGTACGATGAATAAATAGGAAAGAAAAATGCACTTGCAGGTGCAAAACACAGCATGATACTGTTTAAACATAAAGATGCTTATAAGAAAAAGCTCCATCCTCCTCAGCTGCAGTTTCTCAGTGAACAGCAACTTCTGGTACCCTCTAGATTTTTGTGGCACCAACATGGGAAAGGGTGGAGCTTTATGAGCAAAATTGAAAACTGTGTCTCTCATCCTTTAGTTGACAAGCCTCTGAACTGTGAATGAAAAGAAATTTGAATTTAAAGACAGTGCCCCCTCTCTCTGTGGTATTGCCTGCCTTCTCAGAGCCTTGAAGATATCTTCTAAGTGCTTGTGCTTGATAATATATATGCATAAAATTGTAATCTGTTTGTTTGCTTGTTTATTTGTTCACCAATCACAAAAGCGGCTGAAACAATTTTCATGAAATATTGCATGTCTGTTGCAGTGGCGGCTGCTAGCTTTTGAAACAGGGGAAGCTCATATTAGGCCTTCATCATAAAATTCATTTTGTTATTTGTATGTAAATGCTGCCCTCCGTTCCTTTTGCAGAAAATGGTCTGTGACCCTGTCGTACCAATTGGCCGTCTTTTCCGGGGACTTAACCAGTTTCCTCTCAATGGCCAGGAGAGCAAGGTTGCTCAAACGATCTTGGCCCATCGTGTTGCGGGTGTATGACTTGACCCGTTTTAAACAGGAGAAGCTCCTCTCTACACCTGCTGATGTAGCGCCAATTGTTGCCACTAACGACAACAGCTTGTATAGCTGAGGCATTGCACTATCCAACTCCATGTCTTTAAAAAACACCAAGAAATCACACATCTTACCCCTGCTCCCCTGTAAGTCATGATCTGAATATAGTACTTGAAGTTCAGATCTCAGTCTCCCTGAGTCAAAGAAATGGCCATAACTTTTCAGCACACTTTCAAATGCCTCCTCTGGAAACACTTGTCTCATTTCATCAAATTTCCCTGGATTGACTAATTCTAAGAAGCACATGCTTTCCAAATTTAAAAAACGCTGAGAAATCTGCTCCATGAGATTGTCTAGGATGGCCATGTACAAATTTCTGTAGCAGTCCTGGGGATCCTGTAATTGTGACAGACGGCGCTTTCTAATAGGTTCATCTCGAGGATCTGATGTGAGATTTGCTGCTTTTGCATAAACTGCTTGATAAGCCTCCTCTGACCTCTTCTCCTTGACAAAAGCAAGGAGAGACCCAATTCTTTTTTTGCAGTAAAGGACATCCATAGCCCTTTGCTGGACAATATCAAAAACAACATCTGTCTCAGAGAATATTTGTTCATATGTGTACAACATGAACACAAACTCAAAATCCTCCAATTTCATTATGAAGCCTTTGGCAGCATCTAATGTGTCATCATCCACGCTCTCATCCTGGGTAATTTTGTCAAAAGTCTGCAGGAGGCCATCATAATTGTTTGCCACAGTGCTCACTATCCATGATGTGAAATTCCATCGACTAGGAGCGTTTCTGGGCAATCTTGAAGACCCTGCAGACTCAAGAAAAGACATCCTTTTTGTGGACTTTGAAAAAAATGTCAAAAAAATGTCAGAGATGCAAAAAATATTCTTGACTCAGGCAACCATTTAGCACCCTGGGACAACACCAGGTTCAGTCTGTGTGCATAGCAATGCACAAACACTGCACTAGGGGCTATTACTTTAACTTTCGCCTGTAGGCCATTGAGAGATGAAGCAAAGACAGCAGCCCCATCGTAGGTTTGTGCCACAAGTTTTTCTCTAAAACTGTAGCTCTGCATGTTCTCGTTTAAAACTTCAAACACAGACTGAGCATCTCGACCCCCTGACACATCCAAAAATCCAATGAAGCACTCTTGAATTTTACCTGCACTATCCACATATCTAACAATGACAGACAGTTGGGCATGGCAAGATATGTCAGTTGCTTCATCCACCTGCCATGCAAAAAAAGGAGCAGTCTGAATTTCACCTTTTATATGATCAGAAACAGTGGCTGTGAGAGCAGAGATCAAGTCATTTTGGATTGAGTGGGACATACCAGAAAATACAGCTGATGACTGAAATTGTGTGGCCAAGACAGAGTCATATTTAGCGTTTCTGTAAATTCCCTGTAATTCCCCTTATTTGCTGATTCACTACTCTCATCATGCCCCCTGAATGCCAGCTCCTGACGGCCAAGCAAGGAAGTCACATCAATTAGACGATTTAGGAAGGCCCTGCTTTTTTTTACTGTTTCATTATATTTTGCCACCTGCATGCGAAGACCTTCATTGATTGCATGTTCAACCCTGACCCTGCCCAGACAACTTAACCTTGCACATGAACTCACATGTTCTTTGCACTTTTCATGCTTTTTGTATGCCCTGTCAAAGTTACCCAGATCCCCAAAAACCACGTTTGACCAAACACATCCCATTCCCTGAGAAGGTTTCGTCAAGAGGCATGGCCAACAGTACATTTTCTTTGTCACAGCACTTCCAGTCAGCCAGTTCACCTTGTCATACCAGGAGAGCTGAAAAGACCTGTTATTTTTTCCTGATTTTTGCACCAGATCAATCTTGGGCGTTGGTCTGCCCTGCCGTTTAATTCTGAGTCTCTCCTCGTAAGGAAGACTACTAAATGGTTTTGCCAAAAGCAGGTCAACAATATTAGCACCGTCTGCGTCTGCCATTATGCACAGCTTGCTAGCTGGCTAGTTTCCCCTTCCACGAGCTACTTTAATTATATGAACGAACTAACTTTACAATGCTGAAACAAGGAGCAAAGTCAAGAACGCTATAATATGTTTTTTTTTTTATTATTTAAAGAATGATTTGTACAAACAAAAATGGTTTATATCACCAGCAAACAATACAGAGTGCAGCAGTTTGTCGTACGACTTCACCTGCAAATCCGCATGGGACTGAACTCGAATCTCTGTAGAGCTGATGTATACTTAAGACATGCTGTCAATCAAAAAAGGGGTTCCGCCCTTTAAACAGCTCCTCCAATCATCATGCAGCAGCCCAGCGTCCTGGCCCGCCCACTGCTCCATTCACTCCCAGAGAAGCTGAGCTTCCCTGGAAGTGACGATTTTGGTGCATTTATCCAATTACCGTCCAGCTTTTCTGCAGTGAAAAAAGCTCCTCTGTGCTTGCCCATAGAGCTCCAGTGAAGCTGGGCTTCAGGAGGGTTTAACGCGCTGTGCTGCACGGAAATGTATGACAAGAAAATCGCATCAAACAATCTACAATAAATACCTGATTCTGAATGAGCTAGTCATGAAGTTGAACACGTTCTAGCGCACTTTTATTAAAACCAATATAAATACGACAGTGCATATATGAGCATTTATTTTCTGACATAGTAGAGGAAGCGGAGCTTCCCTTGTAGTCTTAGAGCAGTTGCCACTGGTCTGTTGCTGATAGGCCAACTTACAATACAAGCTATATACTTTGCTTATATATAAATATATACTGTAAAGTTTCTAAACTCTTTTGGGACTCCACCCAATGAGATGACATGCTGAAGGGTGTCCCAAAGTGTGATCGTCGCGTCTATGGAAGATAGCCTATCAGTTGCCAGGGCAACCACAGGCTCCCAGTGCTGAAACAGTTTGCCGTGAAAACAAATCTGAAAAGATAGCATTCACACTATGAGCACTTGCTCTTGATCGGTGATGCAATGAGCATTGTAAATGAAGGAAACAGTATTACTTGGCCACTAACATGACCACGACCCTGCCTGATTGCTGTGTCTGTGTATAGGAGAGTGGTAGATTCTGTTACAATAAATAACCGTGCTGTTCCTGTTTCAAGGTGAATAAAGTTGGTTTTGCTAAAGTATTGAGACTTGGCCTCATGTTTTGGGGTGCAAGACAAGAACTTACATGTCACTATATGTATATGTATATATATATATATATATATATATATATATATATATATATATATATATATATATATATATATATATATATATATATATATATATATATATGTGTTTGTAATAGTGTATGAGTAATACAAAAACCAGTGCCAACACAGGGTAGTGCAATTTCTATCAGGCAATGGGAGTGTCCTAGGGCTAGTGGGAGAACAACTTCAGTGCACACAAAGTTTTGTACTGGCTGAAGCAGAATCTCATCTAAGAGCACAAGTACAATGTTTTCTTATGAGCTAATCTGAATAACAATGTCATTGCCTCACTAGATTACAGCTTTTGTTTAAGAGAATGCAGTATTTATTTTTATCTCATCGTGTGTTGTGTTTAGTATTGTTGAATTTTCAAAAGAAAGGCTTTCCATGTTTATTTTGCTCTAGACCTTTTCTGAGAAGTATACAAGTCCAAAAGAGGTGTACCTTGTTTGTTGCCAAACCCTTAAGGAGTAATGTTCCTTTCTTTCAACCATATTAAAAAACTTTTGAAACTCCAAAACACATGTTTTAGTGAGTTAAGTGTTGTAAAACTGCTTATGAAATGAAAAAAATGGTAAGTCGGCTATTTTACTCACCTTCTTTTTCTTCTTCTTTCAGCTGCTCCCGTTAGGGGTTGCCACAGTGGATCATCTTTTTTCCATATATTCCTGTTCTCTGCATCTTGCTCTGTTACACCCATCACCTCTTACCACATCCATAAACCTTCTCTTAGGCCTTCCTCTTTTCCTTTTGCCTGGCAGTTCCATCCTTAACATTCTGCTCCCAATATACCCAGCATCTCTCCTCTGCACATGTCTAAACCACCTCAACCTCATCTTTCTGACTTTGTCTCCCAACCTTCCAACCAGAGCTGAATGTCTAATGTATTCATTTCTAATTTTAACAACTTTAACTCTGCCATCTCCAGCTCTGTCTCCTGTTTTTTGATCAATGCCACAGTCTCCAGCTCATATAACATAGCTGGACTCACCCACCTTTGCCAACTCTACTTCTTGTATCCTCACCATTCCTCTGACCTCTCTCTCATTCACATGTATTCACATGTATTCTATCTTGTTGCTACTGACCTTCACCCCTTTCCCCTCTAGTACATATCTCCACCTCCCCAGGGTTTCCTTAACCAGCTCCCTACTCTCTCTACAGATCACAGCGTCTTCCGCAAACATCATAGTCCACGGGACTCCTGTCTAATCTCATCTATTAGCCTGCACATCACCATTTCAAATAAGAAAGAGCTTAGAGCTGATACCTTATGTAATTCCATCTCTACCTTTAATGCATCTGTCAGTCCTACCGCAAACCTCACCATTGTCACACTTTTCTTGTACATATCCTGTACCACTCTTACATGCTTCTCTGCCACCCTCGACTTCCTCATACAGTACCTAACTCCTCTCTAGGTATGCAGTCATATGCTTTCTCTAAGTGCACAAAGACACAATGCCACTCCTTCTGGCCTTCTCTATACTTCTCCATCAACACCCTCAGAGCAAACATTGCATATGTAGTGCTTTTTCCTGGCATGAACCCTTACTGCTGCTTAATAATCATCACCTCCCTTCTTAACCTAGCTTCCACTACTCATTTTTACTAACTTCTTACTAATTTACTTTCCTGCTAACTTCATGCTGTGGATCATCAATTTTATCCTTCTGTAGTTACTACAATTCTGCACATCATCCTTATTCTTAAAAATCAGTACCAGTACACTTCTTCTCCACGCCTCAGGCATTTTCTCACTTTCCAAGATTGCATTAAACAATCTGGATAAAACACCATTGCCATCTCTCCTAAACACCTTCATGCTTCCACAGGTATGTCATCTGGACCAACAGCCTTTCCATTCTTCACCCTCTTCAAAGCTATTCTTACTTCCTCCTTGCTAATCCATTGCACTTCCTGATTCACTGTCTCCCCATCATCCAACCTTCTCTTTCTCTCATTCTCTTCATTCATCAGCCTCTCAAAGTAGTCTTTTCATCTGCTCAACACACTCTCCTCGCTTGTGAATACGTTTCCATCTTTATCCTTTATTACCCTAACCCACTCCTTATCTTTACCAGCTCGGTCACCTCTGTCTAGCCAATCAGTACAGGTCCTTTTCTCCCTCCTTAGTGTCCAACCTCTCATACAACTCATTGTACACATTTTCTTTAGCCTTTGCCACCTCTCTCATGCCTTTCCTCCTTGTACTCCTGTCTACTTGATGCATCTCTCTGACTATCCAACTTCTTCTTCAACAACGTCCTCCTCTGTATAATGTACTGTACTTCCCCATTCCACCACCATGTTTCCTTATTTCCCTCCTCAATCTAGATGTCACACTAAGCACCCTTCTAGCTGTCACCCTTACAACTTCTGCTGTAGTTGCCCAGCTGTCTGGTAACTCTTCATTGTCACCCAATGCCTGTCTTACCTCCTCCCTTACAGTCTTCCTTTTTCAACTTCCACCATTTGATCCTTCCCTCTGTCCTCACTCTCCTCCTTTCCTTGATATACAACATTATCCTACAGACCACCATCCTATGCTGCCTAACTACACTTTCCCCTGCCATCGCTTTGAAGTCTTCAAAATCCTTCAGACTGACCCTCCTGCATAGGATATAATCTACCTTTGTGCATCTTCCTCCGCTCTTGTACGTCATCCTGTATTCCTCCCTCTCCTTAAAATGCGTGTTCACCACAGCCATGTCCATCCTTTTCACAAAATTCAATACCATCTAACCTTGTGCATTCCTCTCCTTGACATCATACTTATCAATCAATGACACTCTTTCACCTCCAAAACACTCTTGACATACTGTTCCTTCAGAATAACTCCTACCCCATTTCTCCTCCCATCCACACCATGATAGAACAATTTGAAAGCCACCTCCAATCCACCTGGCCTTACTCCCCTTCCATTTAGTCTCTTGCACGCACAATATATCAACCTTTCTTCTCTCTGTCACATCGGCTAACTCTCTCCCCTTACCAGTCATACTGCCAACATTCAAAGTTCCTACCCTCAGTTCCACTGTCTTTACATTCGTCCTCTCCCCCTGCCTCCAGACATGCCTTCCCTCTCTTCTTCGACTAACAGTAGCCCAATTTCCGCCTGCACCCTGCTGGCTAACCATCCTGGTGGCGACTGTTGTTAACCCGGGCCTTGACCAATCTGGTATGGAAATCTGTATTGTTGTGTGCATATTGATCTGGCAAAACTTTGCACTGGATGCCTTTTCTAACGTAACCCTCCCCATTTATCCGGGTTTGGAACTGGCATGAAGAAGCACACTGGTTTGTACATTCTCATTAATACCCAATTTTTTGTGAAGCTACATTATACATAACAAATGGAGTGAGATTAGGGCTGCCGGAAAAAGACTGTGGTGCATTGGTTAGTCAAAGGTGCAGATTAGAATTTCATTGCACTGTGTTCGTGTGACAATAACTGTGATGGCACTATATTTTTTATCAAATATAAACCTTACATGATGAAACATCATGCATGCATGCCATGCTGCTGTTCAGAATATGGTAGTAAGATAACAACTAAGGAAGGTGCTAGTAACATTTACTGGTTTTTCATGGTAGACATTTATTCAGGTTCATTTTATGATGAGGCACGTATAATTTTAGGCTTTTATGCTGATACAGTTTTGTGATTTGTAGCAATTTTAAATCAATCTTGAATAAATCAATTTTGAATCATCTTTATAATTATCAAATTCTCACAGTGGTGCTATATTCTGCAATAATACAAAGATGTGAAGCAGTCAGTGAACCCCAATCCCATGCAGCTTGCAGTACTGTAAATGCCATTTGTGGCTAACGGATTTGATTAGATAGATAGATACTGTAGATACTTTATTAATCCAAAGGGGAAATTCACATACTCTAGCAGCAGCATACTGATAAAGAACAATATTAAAGAGTGATAATAATGCAGGTATACAGACAGACAATAACTTTGTATAATTTTATCGTTTAACCCCCCGGGTGGAATTAAAGAGTCGCATAGTGTTGGGGAGGAACGATCTCCTCAATCTGTCAGTGGAGCAGGACATTGACAGCAGTCTGTTGCTGAAGCTGCTCCTCTGTCTGGAGATGATACTGTTTAGTGGATGCAGTGGATTCTCCATTACTGACAGGAGCCTGCTCAGTGCCCATCGCTCTGCCACGGATGTCAAACTGTCCAGCTCAGTGCCTACAATAGAGCCTGCCTTCCTCACCAGTTTGTCCAGGCGTGAGGCGTCCCTCTTCTTTACGCTGCTTCCCCAGCACACCACTGTGTAGAAGAGGGTGCGCGCCACAACCATCTGAAAGAACATCTGCAGCATCTTATTGCAGATGTTGAAGGACGCCAGCCTTCTAAGGAAGTATAGTCGGCTCTGTCCTTTCTTACACAGAGCATCAGTATTGGCAGTCCAGTCCAATTTATCATCCAGCTGCACTCCCAGGCATTTATAGGTTTGCACCCTCTGCACACAGTCACCTCTGATGATCACAGGGTCCATGAGGGGCCTGGTCCTCCTAAAATCCACCACCAGCTCCTTGGTTTTGCTGGTGTTCGGTTGTAGGTGGTTTGAGTCACACTATTTAACAAAGTCCTTCATTACGTTCCTATGCTCCTCTTCCTGCCCATTCCTGATGCAGCCCACGATAGCAGTGTCGTCAGCGAACTTTTGCACGTGGTAGGACTCCGAGTTGTATTGGAAGTCCGATGTATATATGCTGAACAGGAGGGGAGAAAGTACAGTCCCCTGCGGCGCTCCTGTGTTGCTGACCACAATGTCAGACCTGCAGTTCCCGAGACGCACATACTGAGGTCTGTCTGTAAGACAATCCACGATCCATGCCACCAGGTATGAATCTACTCCCATCTCTGTCAGCTTGTCCCTAAGGAGCATAGGTTGGATGGTGTTGAAGGCGCTAGAGAAGTCTAGAAACATAATTCTTACAGCACCACTGCCTCTGTCCAAGTCGGAGAGGGATCGGTGTAGCATGTAGATGATGGCATGCTCCGCTCCCACCTTCTCCTGGTATACGAACTGCAGAGGGTCGTGGAGGACCTGTGGCCTTAGGTGGTGAAGCAGCAGCCGCTCCATGGTCTTCATCACATGTGACGTCAGAGCGACAGGCCAGAAGTCGTTCAGCTTACTAGGACGCGATATCTTTGGGACAGGGGTGATGCAAGATGTTTTCCAAAGCCTTGGGACTCTCCCCTGTTCCAGGCTCAGGTTGAAGATGCGATGTAGAGGACTCCCCAGCTCCAAAGCACAGGCCTTCAGCAGTCGTGGCAATACTCCATCTGGACCCACTGCTTTGCTGGCACAAAGTCTCCTCAGCTCTCTGCTCACCTCCGCTGCTGTAATTGTGGGTTGGGGGAAACTCTCTCCTATGCTGTTATGAGCAGAAGAATGGTTGGAGGGTGCAGTACTCTTGAGGTGAGAGTGGGTTAGGGTGGTCAAACCTGTTAAAAAAGTTGTTCATCTGGTTTGCTCTCTCCACATCTCTCTCGATGGTGGCACCCCACTTCGAGCTGCAGCCAGTGATGATCTTCATTCCATCCCACACTTCCTTCATGCTGTTGTTCTGCAACTTCTGCTCCAGCTTTCTCCTGTACTGCTCCTTCGCTGCCCTGAGCTGGACTCGGAGTTCCTTCTGCACGTGCTTGAGCTCATGCTGATCACCGCCTTTAAAAGCCCTTTTCTTCTGGGTCAAAAGGCCCTTGATGTCACTTGTAATCCATGGCTTGTTGTTAGCATAGCAGCGTACTGTTCTTACTGGAACTACAATGTCCATACAGAAGTTGATGTAGTCAGTAGTACAGTCAACAACCTCCTCAATATTCTCACTATGTGACCCCTGCAGGATATCCCAGTCCGTAGTTCCAAAGCATTCTCTCAGAGCCTGCTCTGCCTCAGGGGACCACTTCCTAAATGAGCGTGTGGTTGTAGGTAGCTCCCTCACTCTTGATTTGTAGTGAGGCTGAAGCAGAACCAGGTTATGATCTGCTTTCCCAAGCGCAGGCAGCGGGGTGGCGCTGAATGCGTCTTTAACGTTTGCATACAGTAGGTCAATAGTCCTATTTCCCTGGGTGTTACAATCCACATACTGGGAGAAGGCAGGTAATGTTTTGTCCAGCGTCACATGGTTAAAGTCTCCAGCAATTAGCACAAGTGCCTCGGGGTGCTGTGTTTGCAGTTTAGCAACAGCTGAGTGGATGATGTCACTCGCTATCTCCACATCCGCCCGAGGAGGGATGTAAACAGTAACAACAATGACGTTTCCAAACTCTCTGGGTGAGTAATAGGGACGCAAACTTACGGCCAACAGTTCGATGTCCCTGCAGCAAGAGGAGATTTTAAAGTTTACATGTCCAGAGTTGGACCATCTTGTATTGACATAGAGTGCGAGTCCACCTCCTTTGTGCTTCCCGCAGGTACTTAAGTATTATTATTTAACAAGACATCAAATTTATTAATGTTAGGTTAAACATCGATTTCTGAAATCACAGTGATCAATTAAATACAAAGAATTACTATTCATGTTTCTAATCTAGTGGGAAGGAGTACACCTAGAGATGCTGCCCTGCAGCAAAGAGCGTGGGGCTTGTGTCCCAGGTTCTCCCTGTGAGTAGTTTGCATGTTCTTCCTATGTAAACGTGAGGTTCCTTTGATTGGTCCTCCCACAGTCTAAAGACATGCAAGTTAAGGGAACTAGTATGGCAAAATTGGCCTTAGTATGTTTATGTGTGAGTGTATTCACTCTGTGATGAACTAGCGCCCTGTCCAGGAATTGTTACTACTTTGCACCCTATGAATGCTGGGATATGCTCCATCTTCCCTGAAATATCTGAATGGTTCTAATCCAACAAATTGTTAATACAGTTCTGGCATTCAAATACATTCATAAAGAAAAAGAACCAGTAATAATCTAAAGATTCTGCTTAAATGAAGATTCAATCTTGATATTCTCATATATGTTAAAATATGTATATACAGTATATACTTGATGGCCACTATGGTTGTTGCCTTGATTTGCAAAAACAAAAGATAATGTTTCTTAAATATTAAAAAAATAGCAAAATACCCGCGCTTCGCAGCGGAGAAGTAGTGTGTTAAACAGGTTATGAAAAAAAAAAAAGGAAACATTTTAAAAATAACGTAACATGATTGTCAATGTAATTGTGTTGTCATTGTTATGAGTGTTGCTGTCTTTTATATATATAATATACACACACAGACACACATAAACATATATATACATATACATATCTACATATACAAACGTATATACACATATACACATCCACATAAACATATATATACATATACAAATTTACATATCTACATATATATAGACATACATATATACATACATACATTCACATATATATATATATATATATATATATATATATATATATCCATCCATCCATCCATTTTCCAACCCACTGAATCCGAACACAGGGTCACGGGGGTCTGCTGGAGCCAATCCCAGCCAACACAGGGCACAAGGCAGGGAACCAATCCTGGGCAGGGTGCCAACCCACCGCAGGACACACACAAACACACCAAGCACACACTAGGGCCAATTTAGAATCGCCAATCCACCTAACCTGCATGTCTTTGGACTGTGGGAGGAAACCGGAGCGCCCGGAGGAAACCCACGCAGACACGGGGAGAACATGCAAACTCCACACAGGGAGGACCCGGGAAGCGAACCCGGGTCCCCAGGTCTCCCAACTGCGAGGCAGCAGCGCTACCCACTGCGCCACCGTGCCGCCCTATATATATATATATATATATATATATATATATATATATATATATATATATATATATATATATATATATATATATATATATATATATATATATATATATATATATATATATATATATATATATATATATACTGTATATAAACATATGTACTTATTGGCTCCTGTATTTAGGATATAGCAGGTTGGATAATGGACAGATGGACATCTGTATGCATAGCCGTATTTGCCCGTTTTCGTTTTTTTTCTTTGTTCAGTAATATTTCAGTAAACCCGGAGCTTGTCAGCTCAAATCCTGGTACTGACACCACTGTGTGACCCTGAGGAAGTCACTTCACCTGCCTGTGCTGCAAAAAACAAAAGTAATGTAACAAATTGTACCTCAGATGTTGTAAGTTGGTGGAATAAAGGCATAAGTAAAATAGATAAATATGTATTATACACATAGGAACTATTCATTTATTTTCAGTTAAGTCATCTGCAGCAAACTTTTATAAATGAGGGTTTCTGATTTTTAGCAAACTGTTTCTTCTTCATTCACGTTTTCTCTTGGAGAGCTTTTTTCATTTCATTGAAAATGAAAGCAGCAGCTGCCAAAATATGTAGCTTTCTTATTAATTTTTCAACATTGTGTAAAATAAATGTATAAAGTAACATAAAAGGTTTAAATACTGGTTATCCTTTTACACTAAAATATTACTAAAGAGATACAAAAAAGTAAAATGGATATGTTCTTTTTCTTTAAGGAGATTAAATATTACTGAAGAAAGAAAAAAAAAAATTAAACAGCCAAATGGGGCTATGCATACGAACTTAAAAGGTTTAAATAAAACAGAAATATATAATTTATTTTTACTTGCTTAACTTGTGGAGGGTGTATCCTGTAGCAAAGCCCTAACTTTTTTCGTGAAAGCCCGTTTCAGTAAATAAGTGTTAAAAACAGGTGTAAAGATATTGACAATAAGCTACGCAAACCCAGGAAGACATGGAATCGTTTAAATCAAGTATCATTACATCTTCCTTTCTTAAAGAGAAGTAAGGCAGTACTTATAAGCTTACATATTTATATATAGACATACATATATATATACATATATATCTGAAGCCGTGCAAGCACACTTTTGAGAATGCAACATATAGTTGTACAGAAGAAAAGCAATCTTGCCTCAAATGAATGGCAACCTTTTGTAGGTCTATGAACTTAATTTAAACTTTAGGTTTACACGGTGCTTTCTTTCCGAAGTACCTGCACTCATGAATATGTCTGTATGTGTTAGTCGGTCAAATCCACGCGCTTCGCACCGGCGAAGTACCGCTTTTAATTTTTTATTAAGAAGAAAATAAAACGTTTTTAAATTGAGGGAAAATATACTAATAACAGTTTGTTAAGGATCTGTTTTTTTGTGAAGCTGCGTTTACTCGAGTGATCACTTCGACCTGACTTGGTGGCCAAGTATAAGCGTTACCTCGTAGGTAACCACCCATACAATCAGATTGTGAATCAGACTACGAATGCCGTGAATGTAATTACACACTCACTGCACTTGCTTACGGTAATCGAACCTCAGACGTCAGCGCTAGAGGGGCTTAGCAGCGGTGAAGTATTGCTTTTAAATTTTAATTAAGAACAAAAGAAAATCTCAGAGCTTCGATTCCCGAAAGGGAGTGAAGTGAGTGTCCGGTTAACCACCAGGTAAAGCTTATGGTTGGACAGCAAGTGACGTAACATCAGCCACGGTGCCTTCAGTTGTGAGAAGCAGATCATAGAATGATTGAAAATAGTTTTGCATTTACCTTTTTAATAAAAGGCGAGCTTTTAAGCCTGAGAAATCACCCCGTAAATGCACACGTTTAATTGCACATGTGTTAATATGTATGGTTACACAGTATTAAAAGACAATGAAGAACGTGATTTACCTTTGTTCCCGCGTTTGATAAAAGGCGAGCTTTTAAGCCTGAGAAATCACCCCGTAAATGCACACGTTTAATTGCACATGTGTAAATATGTATGCTTACACAGTATTAAAAGACAGTCAAAAATTAACGTCATTTACCTTCGTTCCCGCGTTTGACTCGTGCTGTAAATCTCTTCCTTGTTTTTAGTTCACGTGATCACGTAGGAGGCGTGATGATGCGATACATGACTCCGCCTCCTCCATTAGAGTATATGGACAAAAAATATGTTCCAGTTATGACCATTACGCGTAGAATTTCGAAATGAAACCTGCCTAACTTTTGTAAGTAAGCTGTAAGGAATGAGCCTGCCAAATTTCAGCCTTCCACCTACACGGGAAGTTCGAGAATTAGTGATGAGTCAGTCAGTCAGTCAGTCAGTCAGTCAGTCAGTGAGTCAGTGAGGGCTTTGCCTTTTATTAATATGTATAGATAATAATAAAAACAAAAACACAACTAATAAATTTTACACTGCTAAATACTTCTGAAAACTAGTGAATGGATCTTGTATTTTGCCTTACAAAATAAATAGGAGTGTTATTTAGTTCAAGACATGGCCTCTTGTTTTACCCTAGTTGTCCACTTTGTATTAAAACACTTGAGAAAAAACATTTTTATGTATTAATATCTGTTTTATTCTACACAGAGATTAATTTCTGTACTTCTGCTATTTAAAGAAAAAGGCTATTGTCTCTCCACCTTTGTGATGTTATAACCCACATTTTCTTGTGCTAGTTTTTTTGTGACCCACTTGGGTAAACCTTGGTGATTCAAGCAGTGGTTTCCCCTGAGAGATTTGAGTGAAACTGTCAAAAGCAACAACTTGCTACGACCCACTCATGACCCACTTCCATTATAAAGAACCAGTAACGGCGCACTGCACGATAACGTGCAGTGAATACACTTGACTTGAGCATTCATAGTTTTCATACTCTTTCTCTGTATGTTTAGCATTTGTTTGCTCAGAGGTTGATGCACTTGATACTTCCTGAGCAGCTCTTCTTTTTCCCACCCTAGCGGCCCACATCTTTTCTTCTTTTGACGGCATCTTTTCGCGTTAAAACTGATTGAGTCAGTGTTTGTGTTGCAATTACTTAGTACGTTTTCTTTAATTTTTCACTTAATCTGACACTTAAGTCTTCAATCTTCCTCAAGAATGATTTAAGATATGATAAGGTAGGAGAAGTGATGGCGAAGGTGGTAGGGATGAGAATGGAGCCCGTACACATGCGTTGTATGACCACACTGCTGGCTCCTGCCAAGAGTTGGTTCTACAATAAAATAAAATAAAAATAAAAACAGGAATAATCTTGGAGGTCAATCATCACACTGAAAGCAGATAGTAGACATCATGTAGTATATGACTACCAAATTTCAGGTCAATAGGTCAAACAGTTTGCGAGCTACAGGTGATTTTAAATCCTGGACAGACAAACAAACAGCCACGGTAGCGTATTATATATAAAGATAGCAACTCGCTACCCATCAGCAGCAAACATGCAACCACTAGTTGAGAAACACTGCACAAGGCTTTTAGGGGGGAAAATTCTTTAAATCCAAAAGAAGCACCTTGATTAATTGGATTAAGTTGAAAAATAAAGTACTATTTTCATGAAGTTGTCCAGTTAGTTAATTAACTTAAAAGTAGATTAAATGATTTTTTGTTTACTGTGCACGGAAGGAGAAGTTTACAGCTAAAAAGTGCAATGCTAGCCTTGGTCATATGTAAAATTATGTCTTCTAATTACCGCAATGGAAGATATGTATTTTTACTTTCTTCCATTTATTTTATGATTATGCGTTAATTAGAAATTTTTTTTACTGTGAACTTTTTGACATAGTTAGATTATGCTCAGAAAGAACAAACATTTTACAGCATTGACTAATTTTCATATTGTAGCGTATTTAGATGGCACTATAAAAGGCACATTCAGAAACTAGTGTCAGAACATACATTGTGCGATTTTGTTTTTTTCTCTAAATAATAAGAAAATAATGAGAATTCAATCTACAAGTAAATTACAATCCTCTGGAATAATCCACATACAATGCTCTCCATAATGTTTGAGACAAAGACAATTTTTTTCTTAATTTATCCTTCTCTCTCCACAGTTTAATATTGCAAATGTAACAATTCTGATGTGATTAAAGTGCACATTGCAAACTTTACTTTAAGGATATTTACATACATTTCAGTTACACCATATTGAAGGGATAACACTTTGTATACATAGTCCTCCCATTTCAGTGCATCATAATTTTTGGAACACAGAAATGGTAGTTATATTAAAGCAGTCATATTTAGTACATTGTTGTGTATCCGTTGCATGCAATGACTGCTTGAAGTCTGCGATTTACAGACATCACTAGGTGCTATCACCAGCCATCTTCAGCTCCTGATTCTTTTGAGGGATTGTTCTCCTCAGTATATGGAAGGCATGCTGACCTGGATTTAAATCAGGTGACTGGCTTAGCCATTCAAAAATATTCCATTTTTTAACTGTGAAAAACTCCTGTATTGCCTTAGCTGTATGTTTGGGATTATTATGTTGTTGTAGGATGAAGTGCTGCCTAATGAGTTTGGAAACATTTACTGCAACTAGAGCAGATAAGATGTTTCTATATACTTCAGAATTCATTTTGCCACATCATCAATTACGATGTGTGCCAGTATCTGTGGCAGCCATACATTCCCAAGCCATAACACCCCCGCCACCAGATTTAACAGTTGAGGTGGTATGCTTTGGATCTTGGGAAGTACTTATTCGTCTCCACACTATGCTCTTGCCATCACTCTGATACAGGTTAATATTTGTATCTTCTGTTCACGAAACCTTTTTCCAGAATTCTTCATGGTCTTTTAAGTTTTTTTTTTTTGCAGACTGTAATCTAGCTAAGTGGTTCATATCTCACAGTGTGACTTCTGTACTTCTGTTCATGAAGACTTCTTTGGATAGTCGTCTCTGTCACATAAACATCTGCCTCCCGAACACTGTTTTTGATCTGTCAGACAGGTGTTTGGGGTTTTTACTTCCTTTACCATAGACAAGATTCTTCTGTCATCAGCAGTGGAGGTATTTCTTGGCCTACCAGTCTCTTTGCGATGACTGAGCTCACCAGTGCATTCTTTCTTCTTAATGATAGTCCAGATAGTCAATTTAAGTAATCCTAAGGTTTTTATTTATGTCTCCATTAGTTTTTATTATTGTTTTTCAGCCTGATAGATAGATAGATAGATAGATAGATAGATAGATAGATAGATAGATAGATAGATAGATAGATAGATAGATAGATAGATAGATAGATCTTTATTTGTAATTGATTCTTGATTATCAATGGCAACTACAGACTCTAAAGGTAGTCTGTAGGAGAAGCACACCGAGGTATCTTATGCCCACACTAATTAAGCAATGAAACACACCTGAGTAATCATAAATGATTGTGACCCCAATAGCCCTAAACATTATGGTGCCCTAAAATGGGCAAACTGTGTTTAAAAAATGTTTAATTTGTACATGCTGTGACTGAAATATATGCAAATACCCTTCAATTAAATTCTGCAATATGCACTTTAATCACGTCTGAATGGTTTGATTTGTAATTTTAAAATGTGGAGCAGAGGGATAAATCAAGGAAAAATGTGTCTTTTTCCCAAATGGATGGTACTGCATAGTTCTGGGGGTTTTTTTTAAATTTTATTTGTTGAATTTATTAAAAGCAAATAACATTCCATAAAATCATGTCAAACTTAACAAAACTAAAATCAAATCATACCCCACCCATGAGAAAGAAAGGAAAGCCAACAACCAGAGCAAAACTGTTAAGAGTAGTAATGAGAGAGTCTTTTCCCCAAATATAAATGCTTATTCTAAAATGTTATTGATTAGGTCCTTCCAAGTTTTAAAAAAGTTTTGAACAGATCATTTAAGTAAGAATTAGATTTTTCCCAATTTCAAATAGTATATAACATCAGTTATCCACTTACTAAAAAGAGGTGGGTTAGGATTCTTCCAGTTGAGCAAGACAAGTCTACATGCTGATAGTGAAGTGAAGGCAATAGTAGTTTGTTTGTCCTTCTCCACTTTAAGCCCATCTGGAAGTACACCAAACACAACTGTTAAAGGATTAGGAGAGAATGTGACACCAAGGCTGTCTGAAAGGCATTTAAAAATTTTCATCCAGAATGATGTTAATTTGGTGCACGTCCAAAACATATGGCCCAGTGAAGCTGGTTCTTGATTGCAACGTTCACAGGTTGGATCTTGCCCTGGAAGAATCTTGGACAATTTCAAACAAGACAGATGTGCTTGATAAATTAAGTTGAATAATTAAATGTTTTGCACATATGGAGCTAGAGTGCATTCTGTGTGTGGCTGCCTTCCACTCCATTTCTGTACTCTGGGATATTTAAATGGGACTTTAAAATGGTTTTATATATTGCAGAAATGTTGTTTGAGTCCCCAAGACTGATCAATATCTCTTCTTGAATAGAAATGGGTGGGAGGTGAAGAAAACTGGGCAGATTGTCTTCAGCAAAGTTTCTAATTTGGATGCAAAGACATTATTTATATTGTGGAATAGGCGCTCTGTTGGTGCCGACCTGACATAGACTGACAACGGGAGCACAGGTGAAAATGAAGAAAAATATTTATTTTTGTATTCTTCAGCCGTGGAGCACGTCTTCCCTGTGTCCCACAGGCCCTACACAGTCCCCAAAACACACAGAAAAGAAAACACCCAAAAAATCACTCTTTCTTCCTCCAGTCCTCCTAGGCAGCTTTGTCATCCTCCTTCTCCTGACTCTGGCACCTCAAGTAGTGGCTGCAGGCTCTTCTTATATCCCACCCGGAAGTGCTTCAGGTGATAATTAACCTAATTTAGGCTCCACTTCCAGGTGTGTCTGCATTCCAGCCCACACGGGCTCCTTAAGCCATCCAGCTCCTCCCAGCGGTGGCCACGGAGCCCAGCCCTGAAGTCCCATGCCTGTGGCCCTGATGTAACCCAGGAGGGCTGCCACCACGAGTTTCAGGAGACACAGTGTGCATCCCATGGCTGCTCCCCCAGACCCAGTATCAAAGGGGCATCCTGGCCAGGCATGGGTCCTGGTCGTCTGCCACAATATACATATCTCTAAACGATTTAAGCCCATAAATTTTCCAAACATTAAAAACTGTGTAAGTTCAAGACGGCGGAAAAAGGTGGTTACCATGTAGCGGTGCCACAGATAAAATATTCTCTAACTTAAAGTGCTTCCTGCATTGACTCCATATTCTGAGTGAATGAAGGACAATTGGGTTGATAGTATATTGGCAATAACTCATATTTAATGGTGTAGAAAGCAAGAAATATAAAGAAGTGCTGTAGGATTTCATTTCTATTGCTGACCAAGCTAGTATGTGTTCATCTATTTGTGTCAATGTCCAGGTTTTTATAGCTTATATGTTTCCTGCCCAGTAATAAAATTGAAAATTAGGTAGAGTTATGCAGCCTTCTGATTTAGGTCATTATAGGGTCACCTTTTGAATGTGTGGATTTTTTGAATTCCATTTAAATGAGGATATGATTGAATCCAATTTCTTAAAAAAAGATTTGTTCATGTATTTGGGGATATTTTGAAATAGGAACAGAAGCTTAGGGAGGATATTCATCTTCACAATGTTAATTATTCCTGTTAAAGTAAGATAGAGGGTAGAACATCCATGCACGTCTTGTTTAATTTTATCTATGCAAACAGCAAAATTTTGTTGAAAAAGAGCTTTATATTTACTTGTGATGTTGACCCCTAGGTATTTAAACTGATCTGCAATGATAAAAGGGAAGGTGTTCCATCTAATGTTGTTTGCAAGAGAATTCACTGAAAGGAGCACACTTTTGTTCAAATTAATTTTAAGTTCAGATATCCTTTGAAATTCTGCTAGTGCAGTTAGGGCTGCAGGCACTGAATTTTGTGGATCTGATATATACAGGACCATATCATCTGTATATAGTGATTTTTTTCTGTTCAAGTCCTTCTCTGAAAATCCCCTTTATCTCTGATGCATTTTGAAAGCAAACAGCCAATGGCTCAATGGCGATTGCAAATAGCAGTGGTGACAAGGGGCATCCTTGTCTAGTACCGCATTCTAGTTTGAAGTAGTCTGAAATAATGTTGTTAATACAAACTAAAGCTTCTGGACTGGTAAACAGTAGTTTGATCCATGCACATATGTTTGGGCCAAACTCAGATTTATGCAAAGTGGTGAACAGGTAATCTCATTCAACCATATCGAATGTTTTTTCTGCATCCAAAGATAATATGATCTCTGGAGTGTTAGACTTTGTGGGTGAATATATTACATTAAATAGGCGTTGAAGATTGGAAGCCAAATGTCTACCGTTAATAAATCCGGTTTGGTCTTGTGATATTACTGAAGGGAGTACTTTCTCAATCCTTCTAGTTAGGGCTTTGGGGAGTATCTTAACATCATTATTCAGAAGTGAAATTGGTCTGTATGATGCACACTGTAATAAGTCCTTATTTTTCTTAAGAAAAAAAAAGTTTGGGTGAATATATTACAATAAATAGGCGTCGAAGATTGGAAGCCAAATGTCTACCGTTAATAAATCTGGTTTGGTCTTGTGATATTACTGAAGGGAGTACTTTCTCAATCCTTCTAGTCAGGGCTTTGGGGAGTATCTTAACATCATTATTCAGAAGTGAAATTGGTCTGTATGATGCACACTGTAATAAGTCCTTATTTTTCTTAAGAAAAATGGCAATTAATGCTTGGCGAAAAGTTTGAGGTAGAATTTTTTTGTCTCTGGCTTCTATAAATGTTGCTAATAAGAGGGGAGCTAACTTAACTGCAATTTTTTTACAAAATTCAGCAGGGTAGCCATCAGGACCTGCTGCTTTCCCACTCTGAAGTGAGTTTAGTAATTTTGATAACATCAGAGGTTTATCTAATTCCTCTGCACTGGAATTATTTAGTTGTGGTAACAGTAATGTATCAAAAAGTGCATTAGGTGTTTGTCTTGTGTTCTTTCACACTAGAATTACCAGAGTCTACGAAAAAACTCGTAGATCCGGCCCACCTTAAAACCGTTCTCACCTCTCTTTTGTCTTCTAAATGTGCTGATTAAGATGAGCAGCAAGTAGCCGGCTGTTCCATCCCCCACCGTCGCAGAACGTTCACTAAGTTTTCGCAGCTCATGCCTTGTTTGATTATAATTATCTGGGAGTGAGTAAACTGCTGGAGTTTTAGAATGGAAATAATAGATAGTTATTTGGAATACACGCATTTCATGTGTGTTCCGTTTCTACAGTAATCTGTGTAAACACATTGCTAAAACAGAAACATTTTCATATTTTAGTAATAAATGTTACAAAATGTAGGCATAAACTATAGAATATGTGAAGCCTGAAGTCCAAACATCAAATAAACACTTTCACAAAAGGTTCAAGGGTGATACAACAGTTTCCGTGGCTTAACGCTACGGTTTGCTGACTTGGAGCACAGCTGCCCTACCGTGCTACAGAGACGTGAGTTCGATTCCCAGCTTTGAAGAAAGTGTTTTTTTTTTTCCTCAAACGGACATTAAATTTATAAATTGGTATGCACTGTAAATCGTTAACTTTAAAATGTCAGTCGCGGTTATTTCTGTTGATTAATTCATGCTTTTTTACTTAGAGTCAGAACAGGAGCTTTTTCAGCTTATTCAGCTTCTGATCTGACTCAAACAGCGCCAGTATAACTTCACATCCGATCTGACGCTGTTCGTTTTCAAATAATATTGCATTACTTCGACGATGTTTTCTGATTGGTACTATTCGCGTCATAAAATGATTTCTTCAAAACGTCACATATATTTGTCTCTTTCTTTTTTTAAAATGTGCGTTGTAGCACTCAGCAACTGGCCACCTGCATGTTCTTGCGCACACTGAATAAGACAGCGCTATATGCAATCATCAGATTCAAATGTTAACAGTTATATAGCACGGAATGGAAATCAGCAGTTCTTAGCATTCCACCACACAAGCTGTCATATCAACCACCTACTGTAACTTGCTTTCTGTTTTCTTCGGTTATAGTCTTGAATAAATGTGCACTTGTTTTGTTATACTTTTACATCAACATATGTTCCTGTGTTTGAGCTACATGGGCATACTCAAAAAATACACGTGTAATGCCACGAAAAGTGCATGCAGACACTTCAGTTCGCAAGCATTGGTACGACAATGCAGCCACAAGTACACTGCAGAGCTTTAGCGCGTCTTTATGTGAAAACAGCAGTATCAGATGGGGAGTGTATGATGATTGCATATAGCGCTGAAGTTACTGCTCTTTACTATGCTTTCCTCTGCATGTCCTGGAGTACAAAAGAAACAGCATACAGCAACACGTGGGGACTGGCAATATTGGGGGAAAAAAACATGCGGTCGTATGTATCGTGATACACTGCAGAACTATAGCGCGTCTTTATGTGAAAACAGCAGTGTCAGATGGGGTAGGAAATGATCCTGAACGCGACTGAGACAATGAAAAGTGAATTTAAAAAAAAATAAAGCTAACCTTTACAAATATCGTAAATTACACTGGCTGTTACAGACTGAAATCAAATGTATCTTTTTATTGTAAAATAGTGAAAATAAGAACATTTCTCAAAAGGGAGTGGTGCAGGATCAAACTCATGACCTTCTGATTCCCAGTCAGCGACTGATACTGTTGCGCCACGGAAGCAGTGATAGTTAATGTGTGTCAATGTCACACACTAAGGCGGCTTTTTTGGCGGTGGCTTTTTTTTTTGTACCTTTTGTGAAAGTGTTTCTTTGATATTTGGACTTCAGGCTTCATACATTATATAGTTTATGCCTACATTTTGTCATTTGCTACTAGAATATATAAAACGTTTCTGTTTTAACAATGCGTTTACACAGATTGCTGTAGAAATGCAACACATATGAAATGCGTGTTTTCCAAATAACAATCTATTATTTCTACTCTAAAACTCCACTTCACTCCTAGATAATCAATCAAGGCATGAGCTGGGAAAAGCTCGTTTACGTTCTAAGTCATTGGGGGGATGGAATAGCCGGCTGCTGGCAGCATGTCTTTATCAGTACATTTAGATGACAAAAGACGCTGGCGGAGAGGTGAGAACGGTTTTAAGAAGCGATTTAAGGTGGGCCGGATCTACAAGTTTTTTCGTAGGCTCTGGTAATTCTAGTGTTAAACTGAGTAGAACATAAAGATTTATAGTAGTTTCTAAATGTCTACATTATATTTTCATGGCCAATGATTCTGTCACTGCCTGTTTTGGTGATTACTGATATTGCATTGCGAACTTCCTCCTTATGGATTTTTTGCACTAAGATCTTGTTAGCCTTCTCTCTGTGTTCGTAGTAATGATGAAAAATGAGTTGTTCCGTTTCTTTTGTTGTCAAGAGGTTGAGTTCTGATTTCAAAGCCTGACTTTTCCTAAAAAGTGTCTAATTTGGAGACCTGGAATGTTTTAATCTATTCTGGTAATTTCACTGATTAACTCCGATGCCTTCTTGGTTTCCAATTTATTTTTGTGGAATATATATGACATAATCTGTCCTCTTAAAAAAGGCCTTCAGAATTTCCCAGAATAGTCCTGCAGAAACCTCCAAGGATGCATTTGTCTCTAAAAAATCAATTTCCATGAATATAAATTCTTTACAGTTCTCGTCAGCTAATGACAGGGGGTTAAGATACCAGCTACGAGATGAGTATGTGGGGCATATTGATATGAGCTCCGTGATCAGAGGGGCATGGTCAGAGATAACCATAGCATCGTATCGTATTCGCAAGATTTGATCGTGGGTAAGAAATTGTTATCTATAAAGAAATAATCAACTCTTGAGTAACAATGATGTACTGATGAGAAGAAGAAATATGCTGTTAAGTATGGATTTAGAAATATCCATGGGTCTAATAAGTTATGATTAATTACAAGCTGTGTAATTGTTTTTGCAGTGTTAGATGTTGCCACCCCTGTAGCTGAAGATCTATCCAGGTCTGGATTTAAAACACAATTAAAGTCTCCGACCATTTTAATTTTATGAGTGTTCAAGTTAGGAATGGATGCAAATACATTTTGGTTGAAATCTCTGTTATTCACATTGGGTGCATAGATATTTATCAAACTCACATTACAATTAAATAAATTACTCATAACCATGATATATTGCCCTTCAGGATCTGATGCTACATCTGATACTACAAATGAAATTGTTCTATAAATTAAGATTTACACACCTTTGTATAGTTGGAGTGGGATATTTGGCCAGTCCAGTCTCTTTGCAATAGCAACTGATCCTTGCTTAATAAGTGGGTCTCTTGTAAAAACATTACCTTGGCATTTAAGACCTGTTACTTTCTTTCTCTTTAGTTCATGATTGAGAAAATTTGACATTCCAGCTCACAACGTTTACTGTTTGGTCATAGAC
The DNA here is from genome assembly GCF_900747795.2 of Erpetoichthys calabaricus. Taxonomy (NCBI): domain Eukaryota; kingdom Metazoa; phylum Chordata; class Cladistia; order Polypteriformes; family Polypteridae; genus Erpetoichthys; species Erpetoichthys calabaricus. Next base: position 146,618,595 of record NC_041396.2, read on the forward strand.
ACATTATTTCTGAATTTTTGTTGTCATTCTGTAATCTCAAATTAAGGTGGTACATTATTACATATGATAGCTTTAATCTTAATTTACAATATTGCATGGACTTATGGCTATGAAGCCTATTGTTGTTTTGGCACTTACAATTGTGGGGATGAAAAGAATAGATCAGAAATAGCTTGCTCTCTTTCTCTTCTCCCCCAAACCCCCTGCCTCCCCATTTTACCTACCCAAGTGAGGCTAGACCATACTTCACTAAGTCCCAGTACTCTGACATGACTAGACACAGATCATGTCCAGAACAAAATAGCGGTATCGATGAAATAAAGGAATAATAATAATAATACATTTTATGTATATAGCGCCTTTCCTATGCTCAAGGCACTTCACAGAGTTTAAGAGAGAACGGCAGGGTATACAGTATATAGTATTGTACTAAACCAACCAAATAAATAAATAAAGAAGAGTAAGAAAGTAAATTCAGAGAAAAGCCTAACAGACAACATAATTGATGGTCTAGCACACACATACAAAGTAGAGATATCTATTGCCAGTACAGTCCAAATACTAGAAGCCTAGAATATGATCTTAATCAGTCTTGAAAAAATAAACCCAGGGCATAATGTTAAACAGTAAGAGACTTTCTCCTGCCAGTCCTGCATGTACAGTATATGCTATAATGAAGCCCCTCAAGTGGAGTAAATACAGGATACCTCATTTAAAAAAAAAAAAAAAAAAAAAAAAGAGGAAGGAAAGTACCCATGGAATTGCAGATAACGTATAATAGTACACTCCTAATACAATAAACCAAGGGTGTGATGTTAAACAGTCCTGTTTGAAAAAAAAAAAAAAATAATGTATACGTATACATATACACACACTTATACTCACGTATATACAAATTATATATATATAGGTCCATAAATATTTGGACAGAGACCTAACTTCTTTCTAATTTTGGTTCTGTACATTACCACAATGAATTTTAAATGAAACAATTCAGATGCATTTGAAGTGCAGACTTTCAGCTTTAATTCAGTGGGGTGAACAAAACGATTGCATAAAAATGTGAGGCAACTAAAGCATTTTTTTAACACAATCCCTTCATTTCAGGGGCTCAAAAGTAATTGGACAATTGACTCAAAGGCTATTTCATGGGCAGGTGTGGGCAAGTCCGTCGTTATGTCATTATCATCTGAGTTGTTTCATTTAAAATTCATTGTGGTAATGTACAGAACCAAAATTAGAAAAAAGTTGTCTCTGTCCAAATATTTATGGACCTAACTGTGTGTATATATATATATATATATGCATACACACATCCATACATATACAACTATAATTATAATTGTAATTCAAATGTTAAAGTAGCAGGAAAAGAAAAATGTGTAGTAAAATGTATGAAAGGTGTAAATATGGCAAAAGTCTCACTGCAAATAGGCCAAATTGCAGGTAAAGTCTTTTTGCCTTGCCAGGACAAGATATGATTCACAATCGTATTTCAAAAAGTGTCGGGATCAGTTTTTTTTAACTCTTTTTCTGCTTCATCTGGAGAACTAAAAATGTTAAACTTGCCTTAAATTTCAGCTTTCAATTTAGCAGGATAGATGTGGCTGTATTTGATTTCAGCTTTGCGTAAACGCAGTTCAATGCTGTTAATTGAAAAATCAGGGAAAGTGCAAATACGGTTATTTTCAAATATAATCTCTTGTTTCAGTCTGAGAAGTGGAGAAGTATCGCGGTGATAGTTACCTTCATCTTGGACTGTTCATTTCGGTCTTCTCTGTGTTCCGTATCTTGAACTCGAGGCCTGTTTACACTTAGATGAAGCTTTAGTTGTCTTTTCTGTTTCTTTCTGTGACTTTCTCCTGCCAGTCATGCTTTTACAGTATATCCTTGCATATGCTGTAATGAAGCCCCTTGGGTGGAGTATATGCAGGATACCTCATTTATTTAAAAAAAAAAAAAATACACAGTCCACCTCAGTACAGTGGCACATATGAAGATATAAAATATAGATGTGTCCTTTTTTTGTCATAATCACAAGTTTGTGTTTCAGTGTGTTTATGTGTTTCAGTGTGTTTGGTCTGAATCTCACTTGAAGTCCAATTGAGGATTAAAAAAAGAAAGGATGGCATTTTTTGCATTTACAGTGTTCTCTCAGCAACGTAAAATGGGGAGTTTATATGTTTTCCTCATTTTTCTTTGTATACTTTATTTTTTCCACATCATAAAGACATGTATATTAGATTATTTAGTGACAAGAATAGACTGACATCCCATTCAGAGTTACTATTTTCTAGTTTTATTTTCTGCTGCTCTCAGTGCTGTCAAGACAGGCTTTGACTCTAAGAAACTGGAAAAAAGTGATTTAAGAAAACTGATGGATGCATCAATGTAAATAAAATGAAAACAGCAAAAGACACTTGTCACAAAAAATGGGTCCCTCTGGTGGCTGTTGGTAGATCTAATCTCATGAAAAATAATGAAAACAGAAACAGTGTGCTCAGAAGGTGACAGCCATTCACTCCAGCTGCATTTGTGTTCAAAGATGATAGTTTTGCAAAGCTGAAGGCCTATAATAGCTAAAAAGAGAATAAAGAAGTAACTATTCAAATACAAGATAGTAATTTTTCATCAAAAGATATAATTATTTATTGACTTATCAAAATAGCTTAAAACTGGAGAAAAGCTAATTGCAAAGTAAAAATCTTTGAGACTGAATCTTTTAAAAAAACTGTAAAAGTGTGTTTTCAATAACCTTGTATTACCAAGTGTATTCCGAAATACTGCATCTGTCTGAAAAAAGAGCACCCAAATGGAAAATAGCTAGCAAGTAGGAAGAGAACATAAAAGAGGACAGCAACAGTCAAGTGTGTGAATGACTGTAGGCAGTCCTACTGGTGATCAAGTGCTGAACTATATATATACTTTGTCAAAAGTGAGGAGTTGGCTTGAACTTCCTGAAGTTATTGTCTCTCTCAGAAGCCAAACTGATTTTTCAGAAGGAATAAAGCCCTTAGAGGGTACATGCTACATGTATTTTTTATATTACTGTTGTATATAGAGACCTTAAAATATTAATGGTTTGAATTTCAAGTCTTTTCATAGGCTTTCTTTATCTTTAGGGATATGACTGTCTTTCATAGTACATTACATATTGAGACACACAAATATTTAGTTAGCATGGATAGTTTTCAAGTTGTCCTTCTTTTAAAGAAAAACACTATTAAAAGATTTGGGAAAGGATGTCTAGGACTTATACTTTGCACATCTGACTACACCAGAATATAAAGTTCAGTAAATTCACTTCCAGGACTGTGAAAATAAATGTGCTTTATAACCTCCTTAGTGTTACATTTTTTCTTGAAAAAACATGTACAACAAAGCATTGCAATTTTTGGCTAGGAAAATTACATGTATTAAATCTCATCTTTGTACTGTAAAATGTGCAAATCAGTAAAAGTACAAAGTCAGAAATGTAGAAGGTATAATAATGAAACAAATAATAATGAATAATACTAATAAAAATAATGCTAATACCATATATACTATAAAAATGTGTCATTTGAGTTATATATCTTGAAGCACGGTGAAATACACAATCTAGCATCACAGTCAGGAAAATAGTAGGGGATTTTATTTCCGGGCTGATCAGCTTTTGAATAGCACACTGCAAGTGTGCGATTGACACAAGCATCAATTTCGGATTCATCAGAATCACTTTCAGTTTCGCTGTCTGTTTCACTTTCACTGCCTGAAGACAGATTCACTTTGTCATCACTGCTCCTATTTCTGTCAAAAGTTTACAACACCAGGGGCCTCATGTATAAACGGTGCGTACACACAAAAATGTTGCGTAAGCCCGTTTCCACACACATCACGATGTATAAAACCTAAACATGACGTAAAGCCACACACATTTTCACACCAGCTAAATGCTTGGTGTACGCAAGTTCTCTGCTCGGTTTTGCAAACTGGCGGCACCCAGCGTCAAAGCAGTGCTTTTGTTCCAGTGTGGTTTCCCTTTCTTTTTTAGATCCATATCCCTGATGCAGCTTTATCAAATACACTGAAATTAACCGCATCTCTTATATATATTTCTCTTCTGGTTCGTCCTGCTTCCACTTCAAAACCAGTCCCGCCCACACGCAGCCGACACGGCATTTCCTGATTCCTATTTGTCGTCTTCCATGTCATGCACTATACTGGCCTGCTGAACGTAATACATCCAACTCGAGGTGCTGCCACAATGGTAAAGTAGCTTTACCACCCTTGCGGGAGCCACCTGTGTCTTTACAACAGCTTTTTACACAGCAAACATCAGAAGCTAAAAATTATTGTGAACACATTCGAGAATATAACCCTTCTCTAGCGTTTGCTTCCAAGGGTGCACAGATAACTCAAGCTCCTGGCCACAGACCATACTGTTTTAAAATACACGGGCAAATTTATCACCAAATCTATGCACTATATGCTAACACTTCTACCTCTCCAGGATATGGACAGTTGTATGTTTTTGACACAGCGCAAGCTACTAAAGTATGCTTACAAAATAAAGCAAATTCTGCATGCAGCGAAAATGTACTTCTCCAGCTAGATTCCATGCTTAGAACTATCAACCCCTTCGCTAAATCATACAAACACACGCATTAAATCACTCACTCCAATCCAATAGCATCTGTACGAATGGCTTTCAAGGAAACCCCTAGGCAGGATTTATGACAATACAATGCCCTGTCATGTCACACCGATGTTGCAGCGATTTTCATTGGAGAAGATGGTGAAATGCCTGCCGAAAGGGACATTTGCATCTATCCCATAGGCAACTCCTGTAAACAGATTTCCACGCTCAATATGAATTGCGATCCTATGATTTACCCACTTTTATTCCTTTACGGAGACATTGGCTGGCACAAAGAGTTACAACATGTTCCCGATAAAAGAACCGCCAAGCAAATAAAGCTTACTCAATGCCAATTTTACGCGTACAGATTAGCAATGAGGAATACATTTAGTATTTTGCACTTCAGCTGCAAACTATTCCAACAGTACGTCGTAGATGCGTATGTTAAAAAAGAGGGCGTGCATCTCAACTATCTCAGATTACATCAACAAGATCTGCGCGTCGAACTATCAGACGCACTGCAAGCAAACGCTGAAAATAACAACGTTCGTGTAGGCAAAATGATCATGTTACCATCCACATTTCCAGGAAGTCTAAGATACATGCAGAAAAACTATCAGGATGCCATGGCCATACTACGTAAATTCGGAAAGCCTGATTTATTTATCACTTTCACATGTAATCCTGCTTGCCCGGAAATTCTATATGCACACTGCATCTTTCAAGAAGTATTTATTTCTTCTTGATTTCTGAATTCCTTTCTCACCATTTTCCGTTTCTATTCTTACACCGCCGTATGCTACAGCGGGCGTCAGCTAGTATTGTTTATTAGTTTAAGGCATCTGATTGTAATTAACCTGTAACAATATAATGGTCCATGGAATGGCCAAACTATTCCAAATAGCTGCTTTAGCGTTGTTACTCTCACTGCACCTTATACAATACAATACAATACAGTTTATTTTTGTATAGCCCAAAATCACACAGGAAGTGCCGCAATGGGCTTTAACAGGCCCTGCCTCTTGACAGCCACCCAGCCTTGACTCTCTAAGAAGACAAGGAAAAACTCCCAAACAAACCTAGTAGGGAAAAATGGAAGAAACCTTGGGAAAGGCATTTCAAAGAGAGACCACTTTCCAGGTAGGTTGGGTGTGCAGTAGGTGTCAAAAGAAGGGGGTCAATACAATACAATACACAGAACAAATCCTCAATAAAAAATAAAAAATAAAAATTTTTTAGAAGTACGGAGCAGAATTTAACAGTAGATGATATCACATAATAGGATTTGGATAATTTTAGACTCCTGGAGACCTCATCCATCAAGCTGCCTCCCTATTTGGCCATTCCACGGCTGAAACAGTGTTGGGCCAGCCAATCCGATGAAAGGACCCCTCTTTCTCATAATTTCCTTGCGATCTTCCATCAGGGATGACTTTACCTTAGGCAGGCAAAACAACTTGGCAGGTGGGCCGTGGCACCAAGTGCCACATTTGAGTACCGAGAAGAGAAACAGAATAGGTGAGGGTTAGTATCCAATTCTAACTATCATGTTACTTATGTTTTAGTGCTAATGACTAACAACAGAGATGCAGTATGTACAGCTAATCAGCAGCTCTAGTCAGGATATGCTAAACTGAAGTAGTGAGTCTTCAGCCGGGATTTAACACTAGAATTACCAGAGCCTACGAAAAAACTCGTATATCCGGCCCACCTTAAATCGCTTCTTAAAACCTTTCTCACCTCTCCGCCAGCGTCTTTTGTCATCTAAATGTACTGATAAAGACAAACTGCCAGCAGCCGGCTATTCCATCCCCCCAACGACTTAGAACGTAAACAGGCTTTTCCCAGCTCTTGCCTTGATTGATTACCTGGGAGTGAAGTGGAGTTTTAGAGTAGAAATCATAAGATTGTTATTTGAAACACACGCATTTCATATGTGTTGCATTTCTACAGTAATCTGTGTAAACACATTGTTAAAACAGAAACGTGTTATATATTCTAGTAGCAATTGACAAAATGTAGGCATAAACTATATAATGTATGAAGCCTGAAGTCCAAATATCAAAGAAACACTTTCACAAAAGGTACAAAAAAAAGCCACCGCCAAAAAAACCCGCCTTAGTGTGAGACATTGACATGACTTAACTATCACTGCTTCTGTGGCGCAACAGTATCAGTCACTGACTGGGAATCAGAAGGTCATGAGTTCGATCCTGCATAACTCCCTTTTGAGAAGTGTTCTTATTTTCACTATTTTAGAATAAAAAGATATATTTGATTTCAGTCTGTAACAGCTGGTGTAATTTATGATATTTGTAAAGGTTAGCTTTATTTTTTTAAAATTCACTTTTCATTGTCTCAGTCGCGTTCAGGATCCATCCCTACCGCCCCCCACCTGACACTGCTGTTTTTACATAAAGACGCGCTGATTTAGTGTGCACAAGAACATGCAGGTGGCCAGTTGCTGAGTGCTACAATGCACATTTTAAAAAAAGAAAGAGACAAATATATGTGACGTTTTGAAGAAATCATTTTATGATGCGAATAGTACCAATCAGAAAACATCGTCGAAGTAATGCAATATTATTTGAAAACGAACAGCGTCAGGTTGGGTGTGAAGTTATACTGGCGCTGTTTGAGTCAGATCAGAAGCTGAATAAGCTGAAAAAGCTCCTGTTCTGACTCTAAGTAAAAAAGCATGAATTAATCAACAGAAATAACCGCGATTGACATTTAGATCTCCTGCAGGCTGGGTAGAGAGCTGCCAATGATGCACTCAGCAGTCCGCACAATCCTCTGAAGGGCTTTGCGGTCGGAGGCATGGCAGTTTTCATACCAGACTGTAATACAGCTGGTCAGGACGCTCTCTATGGTGCCTCTGTAGAAGGTGGTAAGTATGGGTTTAGGGAGGTGCACCTTCTTCAGTCGTCGCAGGAAGTAAAGACGCTGCTGGGCTCTTTTTGTTAGATAGTTGGTGTTTTTGGTCCAGGACAGGTCCTCTGTGAAAGGAACACCTAGGAACTTGGTGCTCTTCACTCTCTCTACTGTGACGCCATCAATGTTGAGTGGGAGATGGACAGCCTTTGTCTTCCTGAAGTCAACAATCAACTCTTTTGTCTTTTCAACATTAAGAGACAGGTTATTGTCTTTACACCAAAGTGCCAACTGTTCCACCTCTTCTCTGTACGCCGCATCATCGTCGTTCTCAATGAGTCCCACTACTGTAGTGTCATCGGCGAACTTGATAATGTGGTTTGTGTCAGAGTTGGAGGTGCAATCATGGGTCAACAGCGTGAAGAGTAGCGGGCTCAACACACAACCCTGGGGGGCACCTGTGCTCAGTGTGATGGTGTTAGAGCTTTTATTCCCAATCTGTACTGTTTGAGGTCTTTCAGTGAGAAAGTCCAGAATCCAGTTGCAGGTGGAGGTGTTGAGTCCGAGCAGATCCAGCTTACTGATCAGCTGCCTGGGAATGATAGTATTGAATGCTGAGCTGAAATCAATGAACAGCATTCTTACATGTGCATTGCGGTGATCCAGATGTGACAGGATCAGGTGGAATACCATTGAAATTGCATCGTCAGTTGATCGATTTGATTGATATGCAAACTGTAGAGGGTCCAGTTTCGGGGGCAGCTGATTCTTTATGTGACTCAAAACTAACCGCTCAAAGCACTTCATAATGATTGGAGTGAGTGCCACTGGGCGGTAGTCATTGAGTTCTGAGGCTGTAGCTGTCTTTGGGACAGGTCTGATGGTGGTGTTTTTAAAACATTGTGGCACAACAGCTTGGCTCAGGGAGATGTTGAAGATGTCCACTAGGGCATCAGTCAGCTGGTCAGCACAAGCTCTGAGCACACGTCCAGGTATGTTATCTGGTCCAGCAGCTTTGTGTGGGTTGACCCTGATGAGAGTCCTTCTCACACTAGCTGCAGACAGGGACAAAACTTGATTGTCTGACGAGGGGATGGTCTTCCATGCTGGTTTATTGTTCTGTGTCTCAAACCTGGCATAGAAGGTGTTAAGAGCGTCTGGAAGAGAGGTGTCGTTAACACACATATGCGGTGGGGCCTTATAATCCGTGATGGTTTGGATGCCCTGCCACATTCGACGAGAATCTCTTGAGCAGGCGAAGTGATCACTAATTTTCTTTGAGTACTTCTGCTTTGCTAACTTAATGCCTCGGGACAGGTTGGTTCTAGCTGCTCTGAGTGCCACTTCGTCGTTAGCTTTGTAGGCAGCAAAGTGGCTTGCTGTCACATGTTGATCGTAAACAAAGACTCTGATGTCACATTCCAATTTGAACACACTGAGCCACCTAAATTTTTGCTGGTACTGCAACTCACGCAAGCATTGCATTAATTTCTGAGGATGTGCTCAGACGATGTGTCAAATGAACACTGAGAATGGCGAACATGGTATGGCAGCCATGATGTGTGCACGTATGTGTTATGAGCAAGAAGTATAAACCAGCCCTTATGAGATGCCATTATGAAGCTAGGATAAGACATATCTTCACCATTGCCCTGGTAACACTCAGGCCTGTCGCCTATGTAAGACAAGACTATATAGTTTCTCGAGCAACGCTTGGCTCTAACACTGTTGCCACTTTTACAGTCCGAGTAATCCTTCGTCTAACACATACATGAGATGTGTCAAGTCACTTGCCTGAGTGACGGGACTAGTGCTTGTAGCACTGTTTTAACTGTCCGAGTGACACTCGAGTCTAATGCTTGGGAGGATATTGAAAGGTCTTGAGCAAGAAATGTTGGTTAAAAACAGAAACAATAGCATCTCAGTAATGGATTGCTGGACCGATGGGGGTTCATCCTTTAAAACAGAAGATAGTTTAAAATGTATTGCTCCTTTTGAATTTCAGTGACTGAAAGTTTTAAATTAATCATTTGGTGGTAAGAAAGAAAGTATATTTGTATATAACAATGGTAGACATGCTTTTAGAATATCTTGGGGGGGAAAAGCAGTATACCTCTACAATAGCCAAATATACTAAAACATGTAAATGAAGAATAAAAGTACAATATAAATTTAACAATAGTGTTTGATTACATTCATCACTCCAATGAGTCAGCACCTTAATGAGGCAGAGTAAATAGCATGATCAATGATCCCCTGAGTGATAACGTCAAGAGTCGTGTATGCCTGGTAGGGCCACCCATAACATCAAGGTCAGAGGTGAAGTGAGAAAGTGAAAAACAGAGAGAGTGCAAGACTATCAAAGAAATAAAACAAACAAAACACATCCTTGTGTTTGTGCTGATTTGTGAAATAAAGCCTTCACTTACATTTGTTCTGTACATGCAGAATATTTAAATTTTATCTTGCACAGTGATCTCTATATGGTTTGCATTGTGATGGCACTAGCCCACTTAATGTGATGAATTTGAGTCATGTCATTTATATAACTTACAATTTTGCATTACGCATTTTTCAATTACAGTTGTGAATGAAGAATTACACATTTTGTAGTATTCTTAAAGTAGTAATATGCACATGGAAATAGAGAGGAAACCATTTTAATAACTGCATAAAACAAAAACCTAGGCGTCTGAGACCAAACTAAAATCATATTTAGATTATGAAATATAAATGGGACCCAGTCATGACCTAAGTTAATGTTTCAATATTTTGTTTGATAGACAGGGTCATTATCTATAGAGCAATATTGTTTTCTGCCATGCATGCAAATTATATTGGCATGTCTTCAAAAATGAACTCTGAAGGCACTGCTAAACATTATTAAAACTATAAATGTAATGAATTTTAAAAATTTATAAAGGAGAGCAGGATAAAATAAATGAACATTAAAAATAAACACAAATTTATCATCAAAAACAGAATAATGTTCTGAAGAAGGAAGAATCAATCGGAGAAAACATTTATTGTGTGACATACTTTTTAAAACTATTATAAAATTATTGTAAGTGACAGTGATTTAACAGAGGGTTTTAATATAAAATACTGCTATGAACAGCTTAGGAATATATGCAGTATGAAAGCCACGGGGTCATACAGCACCCCAAACCCGGACACAGACAGGCACAGAGACACACAAATGCCAAACACCACATAGCCTATTTCTTCTGGGGCAGCTCTATTTTCCACTCCCCACTTCAGAGCACAGTACACACTTGTCCAGCACAACACTGCTCAGTTTCTTCTCTTTTTCTTCTTTCTTTCTCTCTCTCTTTCTCTTCTCTGCCGCCTCCACTCCTCTCCCTTCAAGCTTTGTCCTCCACCTCCCGACTCTGGCTCCCTGAAAGGAGTGAGTTGGACTCTTTTATAGTGCACCCAGAAGTGCTCCAGGTGCTTTCAGATCCTCTTCCAGCAGCACTTCCGGTTGTGGTAGAAGTGCTGCAGTCCAGGGCTCTGGAACTGTCCAGGAGTCCCCTGATGGTGGCCATGGGTCCCAGCAGGGTTGAGCTTCTAAGCCCCAAACCTGTGGCCCCGATGTAATCCAAGGTTGTTGCCCTCTCATGTTCTGGGGGAGGTATCGCCGTGAATATGTCGTCTCCACCGGTCCTTCAATCAAAGGGGTTTTCCAGTCAGGCAAGGGCTCTGGTCGTCTGCCACAGAAGTTATATAATGGTAATCGAGTAGGGTAAGTACATATACACTATATTATTGCATTTACATGCAAACACATAACCAAGATAAGATGAGTAACCTGATTAAAGCTGAAACCTGGTTTCCTAAAAATCAACATTTACTTGGGCATGTGCAAATATTCTTCTGCAGTTCTCCTTTAGCAAAATGCTCTGATGTCATTAAAGTAAAAAAAAAAAAAGAGTTAAATGCCATCATTGGCCACCATGATTCCATAAACAAGCATGAAGCCTGTGATAATTTTCTTGTGTTTTATATAGATGTTTAGTCAAACAGAGACTTTGTTGTTATATTTCTGGGACCAGATTGCATGCAGCACACTCTTTTCTGCTTGGTTGTGTGATTGAGCCCTGCAAAGGATTGGTGCATCAGTACATGTGCTTCTTGCCCTACATTCAGTGCCACAGGGATAACAACAATGCAGGTACTGTAATATACAACAACATTTATTTCTATAGAACATTTTCATACAAACAATGAAGCTCAAAGTGCTTTACGAGATGTCAAAGAAGCTGTTACATGCAAAGTAAAACAAATTAAAAATGATAAGAAAAATAATACATTAATAATATACAAAAAATAAATAAAGCACACTTACATAATATAAATATATAATTAAGAGAAAAAGAGTCCTTAAATATGGAATTGTTTTTTAAGTCTCTAAATGACAGTCCAATGATATAGTTATTTGGCCAGGGTGGACAGAAAAATTAAAAAAAAAACCTCCAGTTAAGTAGGAGAAAAAAACAAAGACCATTCAGTCCCCGATTGGCAGTCTACCTAACATAAATGTTCTTAAGTTGTTATTTTTTGCACCTTCATTGAAGAGTATGATAATTCTATGCATACCTAATTTTTAAAGGGAAGAACTAAAATACAACTACAAAAAATCCAAATTAAAAAAGTGGATTTTTAGGAGTTTAATTGATCTACAGGGTTAGCCTGGAATACCTCTATTGGTAAAGTATTCCAAATTTGTGGTGCATAACAGAAAAATTGTGCATAACACAATTTTACAGGAAAATGTATTCTTTTGAATTGAAATGGTTAATCAGCTCCCTTTTGAACTGCTGCACAGCTGTTATCGGGCTGCTGCACAGCAGTTAGGAAGTACCAGTCTGCCCTCATCATTCATGTGAGAGTGCTTCACAGCATTTGATGTTTCTCAGAAGTCTAGCACCCACTCATCCTCATTCCCCCAGCTCACCATTCATGTAAAAGTGCTTAGCGGTGCTCTTACTCAAGAGTAAGAAGGTCAACATCTAAGATTGCTGGCAGACTACAGTGAAAATATAATGCTTGCTAACCAATAAGCTTTGCATCTTCTTTGAGCTTCACTGAATTTTCTCTTTCCATTTAAAAACATGATTACGTCTATTTTTTCCTGCTCAGGACACCACCCCACCTTCAGTCATCTGTCCCCTCTATTGGTTAGGGGTACTTATTTTAAAACCTATATATATATATATGTGTTTGGTATCATTCTTTTCAGAATTTATCGAACTTTAATGTGATGTTGTTAGATTTTCAGATTCTTATTTCATTTTTAAATTATAAACTAAAAAATATCAAAAACTCATATCCCGTGAGATGAGAATTTGTGCCAAGAGATTTAACCACGCCAGGGGCCGGAAATAAAAGACAAAGAGTAGGACAGCTGCTGTACAGGCTTTTAAATGTTTGAAGCGCCGCACAAGATGCAGATCATGTGGCACGGTAGCAGCGGCAAACCAGCCTGATCAAGCAAAGTGGAGGTAAAAAAAACTATATTTGTTTCCCATTGTATCACCATTTAAGAAGGGGTTTAGAGGGGTCTTCTTGGGGTATGTTCAGCCCCCCTCTTCACAACGTGAGCTGCAGAGGCACAACGTGGCTGGCGTATAACGCAGGCCATGGGGGTTAGCGAGCGAAGCGAGCAGGGGGTAACCCCCTAGTTAACAAATAAAAAAACATGTTGGCTAATTTTTTTCCTATATTATCACCTAATTTCAATCAGATCCGGCAAGGCACTTTTAAGATTTTGGGGTATTTAGTTTTTCTATTGTGTTAGGGTTTTACCCTTAGACATTAAATTAATATATCAAAATGATCTTGCTTAATGGATACCTACTGCCCTACCATCCAGCCAAATTTTAGGTTTTTAACTAAATGGGAAATAGTAAGTGAGTGAGTGAATGAGTCTGTCAGCTTTGCATTATAAATAAATTAAGAAGAAACTTGTATTATGTCTTAAATGTAAGAAACGTTTTGTCTTGAAAAGTCTACTTGCTGTACTCAAAATATTTACAGAATACTTTCAAGACAAGATCTGATGGTTACCGAAGTTGTATTGTCTACTACACTGTGTTGAAACCTATTCCTATGGCTTTCTGTGCGAAGAAATGTTTTCTAATGTTTGAGGAAAATATGTTATTAGAGAGCTTTCATCTGTGAATCTCTGTACTTCTTGAAGGATTCATTTTAAATGAACAGTTTTCATTCACTGTAGGTAGATAGACAAACAAATAGAGACACAGGCTGCAGACAAATACTTTATTGATTCCAAAGAGAAATTACAGTTTACCAGCAGACTGAACATGTTGCCAAAAGTCAGATATTCATAAAGACTAAACAGAATACACTGACGTCTAAACAATCATGTTTTCATGCTGATATAGCAAAAAAGAAACCCACTGTGCAAAAGATCATACTTGAAAAACAAATTGATAAAGCATAAGCAGAAAAGTTCCACTCATGAAAAAACCTGAATCTTTTCAGAAAATATGATCAACTCTAGCCCTTTGATATATTAGTTCAGAGTGTGCAGCCCAATCAAGACTTTTGTCCAGGGGCGTAAAATTCACTCTTCCTGGAAAAGCCACTCATTTATTACTTCCTGATAAAGTACAGTACATCCTTTTGTATTAAATTCATTCCTGTTGCTAAGATTTAGCCAGGTTCCTAAAGCAGCTACATCATTCTGCTTGTGGGCGATCACATTTGACTCCAGAGCTGCCTCATAGATCTTGCACATGGTTGTTGTTTTTGTAGAGTCTTCACATTCTCCTACTATGTCCGCCTAGGTTTTTTCCTCTTGCCATCAAAGATGTGCTGTTTAGGTTTTAAGGAGAATCTAAATTGTCCCTATTGAGAGTGTAGATTGTCACAATGTCCAGTGTTGTTTCCTGTCTTAATAATTTCAAAGATAGATTTTAAGCTTTTCTCAATCAATTTTCTCTATTATTTGTGCTCTAAATGGCTTTGCAGGCATACTTAGCTCTACACAGAACTATATTTACCTTACATTTATATACACGCCTATGAAAGAGCATAGATCATACTATATAAAAACATTTTACCCAGTCAGATGCTTTGTTGAAGCCGGCATGATTATTGTTTCTTAAAAGTACTCAACAGATATGGAACAAGGACATTTCAAATAGAAAAAGCTAAACAGAGGGAAATTACAAGAAACTGAAGGGCACAGGAAAAAAAATTATGTAAACCATTTATGTAATGGTTTCAGCCAGAAATCGACAGATTGTTGTAAAGAAGAAGAGGGGTGGATAAGAGTAGGAGAGATTTGTTAGTTAGTTCTTTGTAACCACTAAAACTATATATTAAGTAAATTAATTGGTCCAATTTTTACAACAGAGTTTGAAAGAATTCATAAACCAGTCTCTACACCATGGCTTGCCCCTCCTCAGTACCATCCCTACACTATACTGTCAGCCAGCCATAGACACCTATAGTGTTTGTGGCACCCTGTGCAGGTACAGTACACAGGTTGGCACCACTTAAGTAAAGTGTCAATTTTATAATCTGCAAAAAAAAAAAAAAAAGTGGATATGATATGTGATAAGTAGAGTTAACTACTTGTACTACTATATAACTATTGTTTTACAAATGACCTAAAAAATAATTTAACATGCTGTGAGGGACCAACTGAATCCCGCTCCCTTGCCCGGCTTAGGAAGAAATGAGAAAGGAAGATCAGCTGCAGAGTGTTGATATTTCCCTTTCATGCCAGGACATGGACATAGAGAAATGCTATCACCAGGGCTGGCACCCCAGCAACCACAGAGGGACACTCTGTTTGGGCTTGGTTGCCTGAAATGTCAGGACAGTAGGGCAGAGCCTGTTACGGGCAGAGCATCCTCCCATACAATGTGTAGCACCACCACATAGAAAATGTCATGTGTTTTCAGTTTGTCTGTCTGATCTGCTTGTGAGGGCACGAAGATAACCCATACGTCCTGTTTTAGGTATAAACAGGTGATTGACAGCATCACCCCTGAAGACTGGATATCCAGTTGTAGAAGTTACCTGTATAAATCACAGCATTTTTCAAAAGGGGAACAAATACAGCACTCGGAGTAAAAGGAAGGGAAAACTACCATAGCTAAACTGATCAGCAGCTGCATTAGCCATTGAAAAAGGATCTATGACTTCTAAGACCTGTCTAGATAGGCGAAGGTCAGCAATCGTCTCCATGAATGGGAATCTTGCATTCAGCTACAACTAGATAGATAGATAGATAGATAGATAGATAGATAGATAGATAGATAGATAGATAGATAGATAGATAGATAGATAGATAGATAGATACTTTATTAATCCCAAGGGGAAATTCACAAATTCACTAGCGGACCCAGGTGTGCTTCTTTAAGTCTTTTTTTATAATGGCAGAGAACTGACTGTGAAAACATTTTGTACATTTAAATTTTCAGAAATTTTGGTTGGCCAGCTTCTACAATTCATTCACCCATTAAAATCAGACAACTTGAACTCTGGACTATTGTGTGAACTTTGGGAGAGGCTGGAGTGTGTATTTCATTGTATGTATTTTTATACACATGTATAGTAGGTTATAGTGCATTGGAGAGGCAAATGGGTCATTGTTGCTGTCATCTTTGTGTCTTTTTTTTAAATGTACATTTTCTTCCTGCTTTGCTGCAGTTGCCTTATAGCAGTTTTTCTAAATATACTTTACATATTCACTTAACCATTTAGAGGTTAATTATTTCAAAAAAGGGGATTTACGGCAGGGCCCTTCAGGGGGTGATATTGGCCTATCCTTTAATTAGCTGCTTTACAGTTTAGGAAGGTGAACGGTAGCAATCGGCCCTTTTAAGCATATCAGGTCTGATTCGTTACAACTGGATTCTAGCAAACCATCTGTCTAGCCCCAGTAAGGACTGCTGCAGGGCAGTATGGTAGTTGTGGTCCCAGGGGCCTGCTCTGCCACGTTCTGTGGGGTCTGCCATTGGGAGCTATCGGATACTGACAGCACAAGGACCGCTGTGGTCCTGCCTGGCCAGGAAATGTTTCCTGGAGTCAAAAGATTAAGCTCCAGAAGTCCTTCACTTGGCCAAGGTGTTGAAGTTGGGAGGAAACAGACAAGACTTGTTGAGTGTCTTCTCACTAAAGCCTGGCTTTGTAAATCTGATACTGCTTCCCTAGCTGAGGCGTCACCAGATGGATACTCATTACTTCATAAGTCTAGAGATTCTGGTTGAGGAGGAGGCCTTGGAATAATTCATTGTAACATAATGCAAATCACTTCTAAAAATTTAGGTGACTTCACATCCTTTGAAGCATTCATTTTAAATATTAAAACAGATTCCAACACAATTGTAGTGCTAGTCTACAGATCACCTGGAGCCTCATGTATAAACAGTGCGTACGCACAGAAATGTTGGGTATGAACGTTTCCACGCTCAAATCGCGATGTATAAAACCTAAACTTGGCGTAAAGCCACGCACATTTCCACGGTACCTCATACACTGGCATACGCAATTTCTCCACTCGGTTTTGCAGACTGGCGGCATCTAGCATCAAAGCAGTGCTACTGTTCCTGTGTGGTTACCCTTTTTTTTCTTTGACCCACATTCTTGACACGGCTTTATAAATACACTGAAACTAACTGCATACTGTTTATTAGTGTAATGCATCTGATTGTAATTAACCTGTAGCAATATAATGATCCAGGGAATAGCCATAGTATTCCAAATACCATAACTGCTTTAGCGTTGTTACTCTCACTGCATCTTCTTCTTCTTTCAGCTGCTCCTGTTAAGGGTTGCCACAGCGGATCATCTTTTTCCATATTACTCTCACTGCACCACTCGGAGTATTTATATCTGAGTGGGGAATCACAGCAGCAGCTGATCGGAAAGAGAATTATCGGTATACAGCATCAAGCAAATGCTTCAAAGCCTTTCCTGTACGGACCTCGCGGTTCACAAACTGTTTCATCCCAAGAACTATAAACACACTCAATCAAGTGCTCCTTGTAGAACTGTTTGTACTTATAAGTACAATTACCTCACTGTAAACTTGCACTACAGTTATAATATTGCACAACCTGCACCACTTTATAAAGTGTGTATGATGACGATATCATTTTTAAGATGAAATGCAGAAAAATATGTTGATTATATTCTACAGATAAAATTTTAACTTCATTTAAATAATCTGTATTGTTAATAATTAAACATGTGAGGACACGGTGCTGCAGCACTAGCTAGTTAACGCTGTATTCTTGCTGGTGCTGACGCGACACTGGAAGGATAGACGGATAGAATAATTAAACATGTACTACTTAGATATTTCAATGTTCCTTAAAAGTTTTGAAGAATTGGCGTTCTAAGCTTACAGATGGCTTAACGTCTATTACAGAGCTGATTGTGTGGCAATTAAGTATTTGGATAAAGAAAAGTAAGGACAGGAATTGGAGGTTAGTACGTTTGAAAGAGACAGTACTTCTGTAATAAATTATTTCATCAAAGGTCGTGCATGGCGCAGCAAGCCTCTTGCGTGAGATATGAACAATCACTGCGCCACCATGTTCCCATGTTTAATAACATGCTTTCATTCCTATCATCATGAAAAAGATATCACGTATACATCTCAGTATTTTAATTATTCAGAGAGCTGTAATATCACGAATGTAATGGATTCTGTGTCCTGTCAGAGAAAGAGAAACAACGGAAGCACGTAGTGATTCACACACACAGAGCATATAGAAGATCAAATACAGAACAAAGCATTTAACGTGCTACTTTAGTTACGATGGGATTTGAGAAACTAGCAAAATAAACGATTTTAAGATGAAGTTTATGATGTTCTACTTTAATGACAAAATAAACTATGTGATTAAGGTAGAAATTTCGAGATTAAAGTTGACATTTCGTGCTTTTTTCCCCACTGTGTGCCTATTTTTTTCTCTGTTCCCTAATAAGCTTTCATATGACACTCAGACGGTGGGCTACGACTCGCCTTTTCACGGCGACTTTGATATGTGACAACTTCTTTTTTATTTCGGGCACTGTGCGACTTTGTGAACTTGAGCTTTCAAGTTTCTCCGACACTATGTCACTCGATCAACTTCCTTTTGTTGATTATACCACTGTTTAAACCAACAAATAGTACGTTTTTCTTTTGCCTCCACTTGGTATTCACTGAAATTGTTATATTTTTCCCTGTGCTTTTCCCATTGTCTTTTCATAGAAGGCTATTTATATTGATTTGCATATTCAAAGAGGCGTAATTCTGGGAGGAGTTGGGGCAGGACAGAAGGCGCGTGCACGTGCGTTACTTTTCACGCTGATCGGGATTTATGAAGTGGAAGAACATGGAAGTTTGCGTACGCACAGATTCCTGCATCTGGATTTTTCTGTGCGTACGCACATTCCTGCTTTTGTGCTTACGCCATGTTATAGTGTGAGTTCTACACACGACGTTATACATGAGGCCCCAGGGCCATATTCATTGTTCATGACTGAATTTAGCAACCTTTTACCTGATTTGGCTATAAATTATGATCACATAGTATTGAATGGGGATTTGAATGTACACATTGATGTAGAAACTGACACTTTTAGCAAATGTTTTACTTATTTGCTAAACTCAGTAGGATTTTGTCAGATTGTCAAAGGTCCAACTCATAATCATAACCACACATTAGATTTAATTATCACTTACAAAGTTGAAATTCAAAATTTTAATATTACTCCATTAAATTAAGTTATTTCCGATCACTACTTAATTACGTTTGATTTGGTTCTGCCTTTAACGATGCACTCATAGATTAAAACAAAGATGGTACGATATCTAGATTGTAATTCTGCTTCAAAATGTATAGATACTTTGAGTAAGTCAAGCGTAATTGTGGAAAACCATTTAGATCAGCTAACATCACATTATAACGTGACCTTGAGAGATGCTCTGGACATAGTGGCTCCCCTTAAAACAAAAGTGATCAAAGCACATAAAAACTCTACCTGGTTTAATGAAACACTTGAACTCTTAAATTAGAGTGTCAAAAACTGGAGTGCTGATGGAGAACAACAAAGCTGCAGATCTTTCAAATTGCATGGACAGAGAGTGTTAAAAAATATAAAAAAGCTCTCTTTAAAGCTTGCTCAGACTACTATTCTACAATAATAGATAGCAATAATAAAAATGTTCAGAAAAGTGGATAAATTAACAAATGGGAATTCAGCTCTACAGTGAAAAATACCAACAGACATTAGCAGTACAGACTTTATGAACTTCTTTAATGAGAAAAGTAAAAATATAAGATCCCAGATCTCAGCATCACAGTGCAAACCACATACTAGCCTGGCAGACCCTGTCTCATGTTGCATTCAACACTTTACAAATTTTAATTCTGTAACTGAGCAGGAAGTCGTGACTTTGATTTCTAAAATGAAACCTACTACTTGTTCCCTAGATCCGGTGCCAACAAAACTAGTAAAAAGTGCAATGGATGTTCTTGCAGCACCTATTCTTAACATTATTAATAGTTCATTAAGGCATGGCACAGTACCTGATGCACTAAAAGTGTCAGCCATTAAACCATTACTTAAAAAATCGACATAGACTCACAAATACCTAACAATTATAGACCCATTTCAAATTTACACATTCTCTCTAAAATACATGAAAAAGTAGTTGCCAATCAGCTTCAGTCACACCTTATGCATCATAATTTATTTGAGAAATTCCAGTCTGGTTTCCGCATGGGTCATAGTACAGAAACTGCACTAACGCGTGTTGTAATGATATTCTGATATCCTCTGACAAAGGAAAATCCACTGTAATTATGTTGTTAGACTTAAGCACAGCGTTTGACACCATTGACCATTTTATTTTACTGCACTGGCTAGAAAATGATGTTGAGCTCATAGTCACTGTGCTCGCCTGGTTTAGTTCTTATTTATCAAATCGATTCTAATACATACAGAAATGTGCTGACAGTACTCCATCATTATACACAGAAGTGAGATATGGTGTCCCGCAGGGCTCAGTACTGGGACCTTTACTGTTTTCACTTTACATGCTTCCACTGGGATCTATCATTAGAAAACATCATGTTAATTTTCACTCATACGCAAATGACACCCTGTTATACCTTTCTTTTAGATCAAATGTAGTTTTTCCAATGTTGTCCTTAATTAGTTGTGTTAGTGAATTAAAGGAGTGGATGGATGAGAACTACTTATCTTTAAACATGGATAAAACAGAGATGTTAATTATTGGAAGGAATGACGCTGATCACAACAATATTTTGTCACCATTTAACTCAGTTGGAATCATCATTAATTTTACTGAATCAGCCCGCAATCTAGGAGTGATGTTTGACTCTAGCATGTCATTTAAAGCACACATTACAAAGGTTATCCACATCATGTTTCTTCCATCTTAAAAATGTTGTGAAATTAAGGCGCTTTCTAAATAAGCTGGATTCTGAGAAATTAATTCATGCATTTATTTCTACTGACTACAGTAATCCCTCGCTATATCGCGCTTCGCCTTTCGCAGCTTCACGCCATTGCGGATTTTATATGTAAGCATATTTAAATATATATCGCGGATTTTTCGCTGCTTCGCGGGTTTCTGCGGACAATGGGTCTTTTAATTTCTGGTACATGCTTCCTCAGTTGGTTTGCCCAGTTGATTTCATACAAGGGACGCTATTGGCAGATGGCTGAGAAGCTACCCAGCTTACTTTTCTCTTTCTCTTGCGCTGACTTTCTCTGATCCTGACGTAGGGGGATTGAGCAGAGGGGCTGTTCGCACACCTAGACGATACGGACGCTCGTCTAAAAATGCTGAAAGATTATCTTCACGTTGCTATCTTTTGTGCAGCTGCTTCCTGAAACGACATGCTGCACGGTGCTTTGCATACTTAAAAGCTCGAAGGGCACGTATTGATTTGTGCTTGAAAAACAAACTCTGTCTCTCTCTAGCTCTCTCTCTCTCTCTTTGTCTGCTCCTGACGGAGGGGGTGTGAGCTGCCGCCTTCAACAGCTTTGTGCCGCGGTGCTTCGCATACTTAAGCCAAACAGCCCTATTGATTTGTTTGCTTTTCTCTCTATCTCTGTGACAGTCACTGCTCCTGACACGCACTGCTTTGAAGAGGAAGATATGTTTGCATTCTTTTAATTGTGAGACGGAACTGTCATCTCTGTCTTGTCATGGAGCACAGTTTAAACTTTTGAAAAAGAGACAAATGTTTGTTTGCAGTGTTTGAATAACGTTCCTGTCTCTCTACAACCTCCTGTGTTTCTGCGCAAATCTGTGACCCTAGCATGACAATATAAAAATAACCATATAAACATATGGTTTCTACTTCGCGGATTTTCTTATTTCGCGGGTGGCTCTGGAACGCAACCCCCGCGATGGAGGAGGGATTACTGTACTGCAATGCAGTGTTCACTGGATGCTCAAACTGTTCTCTAAACAGCTTCTAGTTAATCCAAAATACTGCTGCAAGAATTATTACAAGAACAAGAAAATATGAATATGTAGCAAAGTGTAAAATGTTATTTATAATTTTATTTTTTTTTAGTTATGAACTTCCCCAAAAAGAGTTGATCCCTGTAAACAGTTAATAGTATACCAACAATATAATCTGTTGTAGTATGGGCGTTAATTAGCGTCACACCTCACAACCTGCATGCACCACGTTTTTGGCTCTAATGCCAGAAGCGCAGTGGATGCTGTAGGGGTAGGTTGTGGTTTCAGTTTTTTTCCAGATTTTTATTTCATTTACTTTATGTTAATAATTTATAACCGATTTAAGTTATTATTTAATAGGCAGAGGGGAGAAGACGTTTATGTGACGCCCTGTCTATTTTTTTCCTTTTGTTTTGAAAAGATTTTCTGGAAGAGGAAAATAAAAGCTTGTGTTTTAACCCTATGTGACGATCATTTACGCAGGGAAAGGCGGATTGCAGTCAGTTACAAATACATAACTCCAGTTCTTAAATCCTTACACTGGCTCCCGGTTAAGTTTAGGGCAGATTTCAAAAACGTCCTTTTAACATATAAAGCAGCGAAAGGCAACCTTTTTTGAGTTGCGGCGCACTAAGTCCAAAAATTTTCTTTCGCGGCACACCTGAGGGACTGCCCATAAATAAAGTCGTGACGACACAATCTATGGACAATCGCCAATAAAAGCAGTTAATTTTACAAGTTTGAAAGACATTTTATTAATAAAGGAATCAAAGGATAAATCTTAAATTTAATTAATGTGAACGTTGAGATTGTTTTTCAGCACATATGAGATTGATGCGAGGATCAATTTTCGAAAGACAGACGCGCATTTCCTTGTTGATCATTTGAAGTCTTTCGCGTTTCTTAGACTTCATTTCCATAAGTGTTGAATAACCTTGCTCACAGAGATAAGAGCTTCCAAAAGTTCAAAAACACTAGCAATTTTAAATATTTTCCAAAAGTTTTCGCGGTGCCCCTAGAAAATTCCACGGCGCCACACCGGTTGCCCGACAGTGATATAAAGCCTTAAATGGCCAAGGTCCAGCTTACTTATCTGAGCTTATCATGACTTACAAACCAGAGCGGCACATTAAGATCTCAAGATGCCAGTCTGCTTATGATTCCAAGGATTAGTAAAATAACAGTAGGAGGTTGAGCTTTTAGTTATAGGGCCCCTAAACTGTGGAATGGTCTGCCTGCTACTATAAGAGATGCCCCTTCAGTCTCAGCTTTCAAATCCCGGCTGAAGACTCACTACTTCAGTTTAGCATATCCTGACTAGAGCTGCTGATTATCTGTACAGAATGCATCTATGTTGTTATTCATTAGCACTAAAACATGAGTAATATGATAGTTATAATTTGTTTCTAACCCTCAACTATTCTGTTTCTATTCTCTGTACTCAAATGTGGCACATGGTGCCACTGTCCACCTGCCAAGTTGTTTTACCTGCCTAAGGTAAAGTCAGGAATTGTTGGGTAGAGGGATCCTTTCATCGGATTGGCTGGCCAGGGATGTCTCGGCTGTGGCATGGCCAATAGGGGGAGGCGGCTTGATGGCTGAGGTCTCCAGGACTCCAAACAAATTCAAATCCTATTATATATCATCTACTCTGTATTTGTAATATTTTTATTTTACTATTATATTGTGTTGAGGATTACTTGTGTTCTGTTCTGTGTATTGTATTTTATTTACCCCCTTCTTTTGACACCCACTGCACGCCCAACCTATCTGGAAAGGGGTGTCTCTTTGAACTGCCTTTCTCAAGGTTTCTTCCATTTCCCTGCACAGTTTTTTTTGGGAGTTTTTCCTTGTCTTCTTAGAGAGTCAAGGCTGTCAAGAGACCTTTTAAAGCTCATTATGGCACTTCCTGTGTGATTTTGGGCTATACAAAAATACATTTTATTGTATTATAAGAGTGGAAGGAGGAGGAAAATACACAGGGAAGAGATATTTGTTTTCTGTATATTGTGAAGAGAAGCCTTTCCTTAATAATAAAGCATTATTTGCACCCAGGACTTGATGCCCTGCAATTGTTTCTGAGGTTTGGGGCACTGCTACACTCCCTACTGGCCACAAAGCTAAAATTGAACTAATATTTAAATACATATTTCAAAATATGTTGGTTTTTAAACACTTTTTTGTTCTCTATTAAGTAATTTTATCTATCTGTACTCTAGGAGCTGCCAGAAGATAGCATTAGGCCGTTATACCAGGAAAGTCTGAATGTTTTGGAAACACTGAATAACACTGAACTCATAGGAAGTTATTCATTTGACAAAGATGGAATAATATTTGCAATAAATCTTCTGTGCTATTTCATCAATCCATCTTCGTGCAGAAGCAATGCACTGTCATTCAAAATGAAAGTGTTGGTACCATTACGGCTTTTCAAAAGTGATCACAACCAACCATTTCCTGAATTTTGAATTACTTGAATTTCTTGAATTTTGCACCAAACTTTGAATGCCTCTACAATGCATGAGACAAAATGAAGATTTATACATTTCACCATCACTCCATGTGAGTTAATGTTAAAGCAAGCTGAATTCATGCAAATTGGCAGGCACATATACAGTACAGTGGGTCATTGCCCCAAATGTGGATGAGCACACATATGTGAATTGCAAGCACCTTCACAGTATCAACACACAGATGCTCATGGCTGCAAACTGTATTCTAGCAGCCAGCATTTTTCCTTGATAATAAGCGGAGATGGATGGATGATTGACAGTGAAATGTCATACAGGTACACTGAGCTCTGCATTCCATGAATTCCTTCAAGAAGGCAGGTGGAGACTACCAGGGCATTGAATAAATAGAACCTCATAGAATATAAGAGGGGACTGTTGTAGAAGAAACTTTCCTCTATTTTTAAAGAAGTCATTCTCAGAGACCTGATGAAAATGCAGAACAATTCTTTATTTGCATATAGATAGATAGATAGATAGATAGATAGATAGATAGATAGATAGATAGATAGATAGATAGATAGATAGATAGATAGATACTTTATTAATCCCAAGGGGAAATTCACAATATAGATATACACAAATGTTTCAGTCCATGGAGTGAGCTATCAAGAAAACAACTAATTCCTTTTATACTTTCTAATACATCACGTAATTTTACTCTTAATATGCAGAATTATATCATCTTATCCAACTGACTACAGCCACCAGTAACTTCATATACATGTCGATTCTTCCATTATTCTAAACATCACTTTGCTAATAGGGGTGTCCTATAGGTTTTGCCATTGATCTTATTACGGCTTAATAATAGGGGTGTTTGGGTTTTCTCACTAGTTTATTTTCACTTTTTAAGGGATTGTTTATTACTTGTTTACTTCATTTTAACCTTCTTAATTATCTTGCTAGTTCCTCTTAAGATGAGGTCACCCTTATATGTTCAAGCTGTAAGCTGTGCTTAGTTAACTGTTTAGTTACCTTCAGTCCTTTTCCTTGTGCTTTTGATAATCCATGGTTACAACTAAGTTTAAGTATAGCCAATGCTTGTATTAAATTGTAAAAAATATCATATAATGATTAAAAATATTTTATTAAAATTCTAAAGGATCTCACAGAAAAAATAAAGGCATATTAGTTTGAAAGATGCTTGGGAAAAGTGTAAGAGTGAATGCCATTTCAGAAAAGCACTCTGGCTAGTTTCAGTGTAACTGTTACTTTATAAGATGATTACCATGACCATTACAGTGGGAAGATGATTGTTATGAAAGTATGGCTGTGGATCATTCATTGTTAAATAAACTTAACTCATTCATTCTGTGTGTATCTCAGTCTTTCCATCTCAGTGTTCATTACTGTATTATTTTTGATGATTTTGAGAAGTGACAACAATTACATACAGCTTACTGCAATATCCTACCATTTTATGTTTTTCTTCTTCTTTTCTCCTAAAACCTTCATTATTTTTATTATTATTTTATTTTGTTTGTGGTAAAGTCTTAGCATTAGTATACTGGTACCTGCATTCATCTGGTTTCCAAAAGTTCTGCAGCTTCAGCTTTCTCATGGGGTTCAGGCTCGTTGTGTGACTCATTGACACATTGCTTGCAAATAATTTCACTGTTCAAGTGTCTTCTGTTTAAAAGTTTTAATAAAAATTCAAAGCAAAACAGTCTATGCAAAAAAGGGAAACATTGACAAAACAAAAAAAAAAGTTATTATATAAGGTGTTTCTATTCAAGGCTTATACCTGTATATCTTGTGTTTCTTTGAGTTTCTTTATACATTATGAAAAAAACATACTTGTAAGAGCCAATCTTAGAAAGTTAAAGTTTTGAGTTAAACTCATATCGATGTTTGCTTAATTTGAATAGAATATAAATTTCTTCCATAGTAATAGACAATGGTATAGTCTTTTCCCCCTATACTGTAAGTCAGTAAGAGATAGAACATTCTTGCTATAAAAATCAATTTTGTATTATTTGTAATTTTAATCCCATTAATTCTTAAAATAAGTGAAAAAATACTTGATATCGTTGGAACTTACATTTAGGGTGTGCTAAGTAATGATATTCTAAAAACATGAGGATTAAATAAAAGCCATGTTTTCTTTTCAAATTGACAAGTTCCTATTTTCTTGTTAGTTCATTAATCTGTTGACAGTTTCATATAACTGTTACAAAAATCACAGATACATCACAGCATAATAGAGACATAAGTAACATTAAAATTTTTACAAAAACATAATGCTTAGAGTAGATGTTAAATGAGCTGTGGTAGCAGGAATAAAAAGTAATCTATACAATTTAACATTTTATAGAGAAAGTAAAAAATTCATTTACAATTTTTGTAATTTAATTAAACTTCTCGTTTCCTTCCCTTATTTTACAGAATACTTGCAAAGTAAGTAAACTTTAGTAGCCATGTCTTTGCCAAAAACAAAAGAGTAATCACTTAGATATTATTAGAGAAATGACTAATATTTGCATAC
Organism: Erpetoichthys calabaricus; assembly: GCF_900747795.2. Taxonomy (NCBI): domain Eukaryota; kingdom Metazoa; phylum Chordata; class Cladistia; order Polypteriformes; family Polypteridae; genus Erpetoichthys; species Erpetoichthys calabaricus. The sequence goes on from NC_041396.2 coordinate 146,645,564, forward strand.
AAAATACCAGGTTGAAAATTATATTAGCAGTCTTAAGGTTGGCACTCAGGTATGGAATAACTTTTGTGCTAAACTCAAGTAAATTAAATAGCAATTATGAAATACATTATTTCATGAAAAAGGACAGAAATATATACAAAGGAAGCATTAAATTGTGATGACTGCATAATTAAATAAAAGTCTCTAATTATTATGAAATACAATTTCATAATTTTATTTTAGTTCAATAATGTAGTTACCTTACATTTTATTATTTCAGGTTTTATATAAAAAATGCCTTATGTTTAAAGAGTAGCAATGGGACTTTTCTGAACAGTACATTTCTGATATGGCTCTTTAAATGCTAGTTCTATTTTTTTCAGAATGCCTCTTTTTATCATGGTTTTGCCACTTGTCAATCCAAAGCAATGGACTGAACTTATTCTTATTGGTTAATCATTTCCTGTCAATTACTAGGTAACAGCCTACCAACAGTCTTTAATCAAACTGAGAAATCATAAAGACAGTAAGAGTTATTAAAGGTAGTTTTGTTGACAAAATATATAGATACTAGGGGGTTCCCCTCTGCTCGCTTCACTCGCCAACCCCCCGGCCAGCGCTATGCACCAGCCACTTCGCGTCTCTGCCGCTCGCATTGTGAAGAGGGGGGCTGAATGCACCCTAAGGAGACGCGGTCGCTTCTCCGAAACCCCCTCTTAAACAGTGATACAATGGGAAACAAATAGTTATTTTTTACCTCATCTTTGCTTGATCAGCTGCTGGCTTGCTGCTGCTGCCGTGCCACGTGATCTGCATCTTGCACAGCACTTCGAACATTTAAAATCCTGTACAGCAGCTGTCCTACTCTTTGTCTTTTATTTCCAGCCCCGGCGTGGTTAAATCTTTTGGCACAAAGTCTTGTCTTGCGGGACATGAGTTCTTGATATTTTTTAGTTTATAATTTAAAAATAGAGTAGGAATATGAAAATCTAACAACATCACAAATTCTAAAAAGAATGATACCAAACATATATGTGTAGGTTTTAAAACAAGCCCGATTTAAAGTGTGACATAAAAACGTCACATGAAATCGTAGCACAAAATCGTTGCACTATTAGGCTTGAGATTTTATATATACTGTATAGAGTAGATTTTAACTTATTCTCACATGTACCACACAATGGACACATTCATTAATAACCAATTTATTTATTTCATTTTGGCACAAAGGCATTCGATACCCCAGTGCGGGGTACTCCAATCTTATAGCCAACCATTTGGACCTTTCCATAAACAAGCCACCTTCAAGCAGTTGAATAATAGCAAATGTAATTCTGCATGCAGGTCAAAAAAACCGTGACTTATAATTCCTGTCTTCGTTTAAGTGGATAGGAGCTACTTGTGCTTAATAATGTGCTTTCAATATCTACTGAAGAATGTAACCTACCACTAAAACTATAGCTGCAACAAATGATGATTTTTTTATTAATCAACTTATCTAGCAACTACTGTCCTATATTAATTACATAAGAAAGGAACAATCCAAAAACAGTGTTTGCATCCAGTACAGGACTGAAGCCATTGTCATGGACAACTGCTCAATTTCTGCTTGTTGGGATCTCAAATCTTTTCAAAGTTTCTTTAGTTCATGCAGGAATGTTTGGTGCAATGCGTCTGTCTCTTTGTGGCATGTTTCCTAATATTTCCTTTCCTTTATAAAGTGAAAAATGATGCTAAGGTATACTTCAGAGGCTAGATTAGCCCAGGTGTCAGAAGTGAGTGCTTGCTCTTTTTTACTTCCTCAGCATTGTGGTAATGTGCCTTATTGGCATTACCTGTAATTAAATAAAATTTGTCAAATGTCCTCTGCAGTGTTGAGAGGCATTTGTTTGGGGTAAAAAGTCAACGTATAAAGAAAGGAAATTTGCCTTTTTCCTTTTTATAGAATGCAGATAGACATCTTCACTGACCTTATTAGCGCCTTTTGGAGAGTGTTGGGGTAGGTCTTGGGTAGAGTGGAGAGACAGCCTTGCCATTAACCGGCCGGGATCGTAGTATTAGTTTACCGCTGTTTAGAAAAGGGATCCCATGTGTGTAGTTGTCTGGGCAGTAGCTCAGGGGAAGGGCGTGACAATTTAAAAGTGCTTATGGTAACTTAAGGCAGAAGCGCAGTTTGCGTCTCAAAAGCCGCCACAGCTATGCGCGCGCGCACCGGGTGCTTGAACTATTATAGTATTTTTGCAGGGCAGGAGACGGCACTTTCTCGCAGACGTGTTCTCGTCATCGCGTGGTTGTAGAGAGATGACATAGGACAGCTTAATTGATCGGCACAAGGGCACAGAATATAAAAAGGACTCGTGGCCACTAGAGGTTGGTTCTTTTCTGACTAGATCTTCTTGGAGAAAGGTACTCGGTAGAACAGCTTTTGAATTTACCAAGCATTACGGCTTGTGCCTTGTTTTTGTAAATATTTGTTCTTGTATAAATATCCCTGGAGTAATTTTGGTGGAGGTATTTATTAGGGTTATGGTTATTGGTGCACTGTTTTTTTTTTTAAATAAAACCTCACTTTATTTTTCAAAAACCCAATCTTTTTGTGTCCGTGTCTCCCTCTCTTACACTATCATCCTGGTCACGCTCGGTCCCACATACTAGACACCTAGAGTGTAGGCTGGTGTTCCTAATTCCCACTACACGGGGTGTCCCAAGCATGTTCGACATAAATTACTGCTCTTTCCTATATATAACTCCACAAGTTCTGCATTTCAGGTAGGCCACAGCCAACCCCGGATGAAACCCTGCTCCCCTCAACCACTCTGATGATCAAACTCATATCACAACGGCAGCATCACAGGTGAATCGCAGCTGATTCTGGAGAAAATCCCCCAAATCTGACTGACAATCGTACATGATTCATCAAGAAGATGAAGCATTAACGATTGTGCTTGATTCATCTAACACTCTGATTCTCCGGTGATTGAGTGGGGACCACTCCAATACCTCTGCACAGATGATCTCACTAAATTCACAGAGACCCCCTACCCATAGGTCATGCTAAATTCATGGATGGGACTTCCCTGTGGCATGTGAAAAACTAGGTTGTGCCACCACAAAGGGTGGGAAATACATTGATCTAGAAGACAAAGTGTCAAAACTCTTGCCATCTGAGACGTTCATTCTTTTTTTTCAATTCTTTTTTTTAAACTCATCCCTAGACCTTTTTTTTTAACTTTTTGACAAATTGTACTGTATACTTCAGCTTGTTTCTACATGATATGCAATATATATTTACCATAATGTTATCATAATGTTACTATAATGTTTCATTTTTCACTTCTTTTTGCTGATGGGTATTTCAGTTATTTTTAGGTTGATGTGTAAAAAATGCTCATTTGGGAGAAAGAAATGCACATAAATTTATCGGTTTACTTTTTTTACAAAAGGGTCAATCTGTATGGATAATTATTAACAAGTTGTTACTTTAATATATCACTATATATACAAAGAGGAGGTTTCAGGTTGCTCTCAAAGCCTGCTTTTAAATATTTTTGCACTAAATCATATATTAACTGGTCAGTAGAAGTAAAGATTCAGAGTGCTAGATGAGCTTTGCAATAGGCAGGTAATTTCCGTCTACCAGTTTCCAGTCAATATTTATCCAAGGTGCTAAACACCCACCAACTTGAAGAAGTAGATGCGGCGGCACCCCAGATTCTTATACTTTCAGTTTTCTTGCATCAGTGTTATGCTGCTGTGGGAAATAAGTTCAATTTTAAAAATATTACATTAGATTATTTAGCTTGTATTTTTGGCTTGAGAAATACTCCCAGACTTTGGAATTTCAGGGTCTAGCCATCTTCATTGCCTCCATTACTACTTCCGCAATTATTTAAGTTTCTCCTACCTGTGCAGAAAAATGTTTCTCTCAAAGCACTATTACCTTTCACCAATTCCTTCTGTATTGCGATGCTGGCCCCTAGAAGCAATTGTAGAGGCAACAGGACAACAGCAACAATCTACATTGATGATATTTCATGATAACTATGTCAGTGTCAATTATGTAAACTATTAATTTCAAAAGTCAAGCCAAGTGCAGTTTTCCCCCATTGTTTGAGTGTCTGTCCACCATCTTTTCCAATGTATCTTTTGTCTTGCACCCTGTGCTTGTCAGACTGTAGGCCTCGATTACACGGAATTGGATTAAAGAAGTTTGAAAATATATGTATGTTGTATTTAAGGCACTGTAAAGCAAATTGTTATGTTGTATTTGTTTAACTACATTTGTGTGTATCTGTTGTTTTTCATTTTAATAATTTTTTTACTCAATAAAACAAATATAAGTAATCCTAGACAATACTGAATCATACAAATATCATAAGATATTCAGCCCCATACAACCAGGTGTTGCACAGTGTAACAAGAACGAAATAAGATTCAGATGACCTAGAGCAGTGGTTCTTAAACTCTATTTTCTCACAAACCAATTCTGCCTTTTGTGTTTCTTTGCAACAAACAATCGTTGAGGAGTGTCATCCAGGGAACCAATACCCCTTGGTAAATCGGTGGTGATCATCGTCCCGGTGGTTTTGGTTTCCCCTTTCTCACAGTGACTCATTGCAAGGTATTCCGCCCACCATTCACAACCTTTTCCCATTCAGTACTATTGTGATTCATGAATCACTGCAACCCAAGTTCAGAGATCAAACGACGCAAAATGGGCCATGACCCATAGTTTAATAAAAACTAGATGATCCATAGTCAGAGTGAATGTGTCATTAACAATCCTTGGTTTTGCCCAGTGTTGTTCAAGTACTTTGCTAGTAGTGAAGTAATTTTCAGTTGTCTTTTGGTCTTCACTTACTGTAGAAGAAATAACGCATCCAAGAAGTGTCATAAATAAAAAAAGAAATTTCAATATAATTTTATTTTTTTTTGTTAAAGGCTGGTATCTTTGAGGCTACAACATTACCATATAAACATAATGTACTTTTTTCCCTCTTGGAGGAATGATTTCTAAACATATACATATAGTGACCAAAAAAACAGAAAAGGAAAACATTTATTATATATATATAAAGACACATGGATTTTTGTAGTTTCTTCTCATCTATTTCTTCTTATTTTGGCCTTTAGAAAATTCTTTGCTAACCTTTTCTCATCACTGGAGCATTTTTGCAGTGCTTGTATATAAGGCAATATGTCACTCTAATCACAGATATGTCAGTTGGTGTTTAAATGTAATTTAAAAGGAGAGAAAAAAGGGATAAAATTAGATTTGACAAATGAGAAAACACAGTCATGTTAACGACTGCATTTGTCCTATTTGACAGCTTTAGAACAAAAACACTCCTAGCTGATCTACAGCAAGAGGCTGTCAGTGAGAGCCATAAAAGATCTATCAGTTAATGAAAAGAGTTATTAACATGGACCTGGTACTGTTCTCATCAATTTTTAACATGCTATAATGAAATGATGTAGTAATTTTTTTGTTTGCCATTTTCAAAATTTTGTAAAATATAACACATTTTAAAAAACATGCTGAAATGTACAGACCTTTCTTGTTAAATATTCAAATTATATAAAAAAAAATAATATTGGGCTTCGCAGTGACACAATCATTAGCACTGTTGCTTCACAGCACCAGTGGCTAGGTGCTACCATTGAACAACTCAGGTTGCTTATGTAAATACTAGTAAAAATCTTACTCAAAAGCACAAATCACATGAAGTAACCATTAAGTCTTTTTATGATCACATAATCATTAATTAGTGAAGCAAATAAAATTCAAATGAAGGACAAGCAGGATGTCATAACAGAGATTTCAATTACAAATTTCAATACAAAGCATTACTATGATTAGACCAAGCAAACATTAGAATCTGCCTTGCAGAAAGGCTGGTAGAACAAATAAAACACCTAACACTTCTTGCTAGATGCTTAACTAAGCATAACAGAATACAAAAAGCAGTCATCTACTGCATACTTGTGACATCTGGCTATGCAAACAAAGCAGGCATAAAGTAGCCTCTGCTTAGTGCAGGGGTCCTCAATTAAGGTCCTGCAGGGCTGGGCTCTAATTAGGAAACTGGCTGGAATGAAAACTGTATCCACTGCGACACTCCCAGTACTTGGTTGCCTGGCTTAAAGTAAAGAATGACTTCCTACAGAGGCAAGACACTACTCAAATTTGACTTAAGTTGAAGATAAGACAGTGGCATAAACATAGGAGAACTGCAGTCGTTTGGGTGAGGAACCAAACTGAACTTATACTGCTCCTGACTTGCTGTATGGCTGACTTAAACAGAGCAAACAAGTGTTATTCAGTAAGACACTATCAGCTTAAAAGGACAGTTGAGCCACTGCTCAGTAACACATGCTGTAGTCAACTAACAGGGTGTTAGCAGCTTTGCTTGAGATGAAATCATCAGTTACACTCAAGTCTGAAAGGACAGATTTCAAGTCTCGCCTTACGTAAGCATATTTCTCACTGATTCCCTGATACAATGAATGAAGGAATATTCTTTGAGCAAGCTTTTCATCATATTGAAACCCTGAACTGCTCTGTTGGGAAGCGAACAATACACACTGTTTCAATCCCATTAAATGGTACATGAACTGTTGTGGGTTTTCCTTGTCCTGTTGTTTTGCATTACTAAGCTCCTGAAATAGTTCGGCGCTACTCTTGTCTCTTAAGTGTGCTCTGAGAAAACGCTTGAGCTCAGCTACAGTTAACCCATGTTTGATCATCAACATGTCTTTAAAGGTACCAGGTTTGATTATTTTTAAAACAGTTTGGATGACCTCTGCCTCTGTAAACCCCTCAGCAAGCCCTTCATCCATCTACCTGCACAGGGTGCTATAGTTAACATCAGAGTCAGAGTCAGAAATCTGCCTACTGTGTATTTTAAATTCTCTACGCGGCAATAAGGCAGCAACATCTGACAACTTAATCACATTAGTTACCTGGTTGGTTACAACAGATGATCTGTCTGTCCTAGCATTCACTATTGAAGGAGTTGCTGCTGCTTCAGCCTCTGCCACTAACTCACATTCCACATCTACAGCCTCTGGAGGTTGTTGCAATTCTGTGATGAGGTCATTGAAGACTAACAGACGACTCATGCCTTGGTCCTCTTCACTTGCCAGCTTGTCACTTTTCAAAAAGTCCACAATGAAGTCGTAGAGTTCCACCTCTGTTGCATCATCCCCTGGCAAGTCTTCCTGTACCTCATGTTTGATAGACGCTGCAAGTTTGTGGAGCACATCTGTGTAGGCAGAGTTGATCAGCTGATGGAGCTGCCTCTGGATTCCACGTCGTAGTCCTAATAGAGCAGACATCTCCTCACCACTGGAATCTGTGGTGCAGCACGTTAGCCCAGGAACTTGAAGTCAGGTTCAGTTATTCAAGATTAGCTCCCCTTAGGAAATGGAGCTTATCCCGGACGAGCCCCCAAAATTGTTACCCTCCCAGGCCTGGTGAGTGCCAGGGAGAGTGTACTCCTAAACCCTGTAGTTAGAAACAATGAGGCACAAACTTTAGCTTGCATTCTGCTTGGCTGCAGGATTTAATCTGCCACACTTGCCTCTGTGGTGTTTTAGGGTTCCTCCCTAACGATAGCACCATCTAGTGACCGCTTCCGGTATTTCCCTTGACACAGTGTTCACAGCAGAGCACCAGGCACCATGAATTTGACATTCAATGAACTGTGATGCAATTATCTTAATACTTTTTTTTTTTTTTTACTGCATGTTGTTTATTTTTAACCTTTTATACTTTGTTGTTAAATCTTTGATATTTCAATGTCTATGAAGGACTACTGCATACTGGGATCTCAATCACATCTTTCTGAGCTGTGTAGGTAATGGGTGTTGAGATTGATTTGACAGGACACATGAATTTGAGAATTGTTGTACTAATTGAATTCTTAATTGATTTGTGTCTCATTTGTGGTAATGCAATTTACAAAATCAATCGAAAATGCATTATTGATCTTCTTTTTAAAAAACTCAGTTAAGAGATCGTTATTAGATCATAATTATAAATTACTAAACAAAATAATTAAGAAAGTATGGTTTTTATTTTTGAATACACTGATTTTCCTTGGTTAATAATTAAATTTAAAAAAGTATCCTGTGCTTTGCAATATGAATATGACACCAAAGTTTCAGACTCAAGCTTGAAGGAAAACCTATTTGGGTTCGTAACCCCTTATAACATACCAGCAGGGGTACCAGGTGCTGTCCAATGTGGAATATAGTGCATGATTCATCATTAAATAAATTCCGCAGGGGGAAAATGTTTGGCCTTAAATTAAAATTTAACTCATTAAACTGACTGTGGGGAGCAGCTTTCAAAACAAGTCCCAAAAATACCTTCTAGGGATACTTCCTTAATAAAGAACATATGCTGTCAAATTTCAAAGCAAAACATAGCCTATGTTCTTCCCCTGTACAGATGGAGAATCTATGAAAGGTTTTGAGGAGATAGATATAATAGCATAGATCTGCAAGCCTGAAAAACACACATTCATCTTTATACTTTAGAGATGGGAAAGGTTTAAATATTTTGGTGTCTTTTTGAAAATGGAACACTCAAAAGTAGGTAATATTGTAAATTTGAATAAATTATGTCCTTATCAAAATTGCATGATTTCAGCTGAAACTTTTGGTTTCAACATAATTCAAAATTTAAATGAATTACCAATGCATCTAAGATGGTTAGGTGCACTTAGCTAATAATGAATTACTCCCATTCCGCAAAATGCTAAATTTGCAGAGCAATTGACTCTAAGAGATGTTATATTTTACACAAGGTTTCCTGGCTTGTTCAAATGGTCCTTCATGCCAAAATACATGTGTAAATTCAGTAGTTCACCTAGCCTAAACAGATTTGATTAAATATGGCATTGAATACAGAATTTAGCAGAAACATATCTCCTGAAAAGGATGTCAGGAACCCCTTACTCTATTCCATGGACAATGTTCTAGCAGAGACAATGAAACATATAGAGGAGGAAACGTTCAAAAAGATATACAAAGAACATGTATATCAAGTTTTGACTTTAGTATATTTGTTTGATTTAGATGGAATTATTGATTGGTTGTGCATAGCCATATTGCTTTTGAACTATCCAAGAACATTAACTTCAATAAATAGAAGTGCCCTTTTACAGAAATCTTATATTGTTGTTTGTGGGGTAGTCAATTGTTTTTGTATTTTTTAGCCAGGTTTCCCCAAGGAATGAAAAATCAAATTAGAGATCTAAATATATTTTTGGATTCTCCTAGACAACAATGAGATCAGAAAGAAAAATGGAGACATGACTTTTGGTCTCATGCTTCTCAGATTTTTCTCCTGAGGAAAAAATACCCCAGTGTTCTCATAAGTGTCTCCTCTTGAGTTTCAGCAGAGATTTCAACTCCTCTTGAGTTTCAAAAATCACACAGTGGGCTCAGATTCTCGAAGTAGTGTCTTGACATTTTTTTTGTAATTTGAAAGAATTTTCATTGTGTGCTCAGTAATATATGGTTAAATGTGGTAATAAAACAATTTACTACAATTATAAAAGTGTAGCCTCTGCTTCTGAGAATAACTATTAGTTCAGCTAATTTATATTGCTGTGCTCCAATTAGATCATAATCATTCTAGAAGAAAAGGAAGGCAGTATGTCATAGTGGTTAAGACTTTGGACTTCAAATCCTGAGGCTATGGGTTCAAAGCCCACAACTGATACTGTGAACTGGAGAAAGTCACTTCATCTACCTGTGCTCCAACTGGAAAACCACTACAAATGTAACACATCATGTCTCAAATGTTGTAAGTCATTGTGGATAAGGCATTAGTCCAATAATAACCAAATATGAAGTCTTGAAAGAGTTTAAAACAAGACCAGAAAGAGAGCTCACAAACTATAACATGATTTTCATTCCAAAATTGAGGCTCTTTTTACCTCAGTTGTATCTCCTGTCTCGTTTTTGGAATTTTAGGAGAAACATCTGTGACAAAGTTGATTCTTTAATGAAACATAAACCAGAATCTCTTTTATGTCTCAGGAGCCATCAAAGATCAACCTTTGAGCAGTACAATTTTTCTAGGGCTATTAAAAAAAAGAAAGCTGAAGATGAGTTAAATAGATGTGAAATGCAAAAAAAGAAAATAAAAATAATATTGCTTCTGCTTAAGCTTTTTTGTTTAGTCAGATATATACTGTATCTTACTTCTGTGACTTGAGTTACATTAAGGTCACAGTCCATCCTTTGTGTCACAAAAGACAATAAAAGAAAAAGCAGTCGACCAACCTGGGTGACACTAAAGTGGCTAGTAAACTGGCTGAGAGAAACAGAAAGAGAGAAATGAATATATTGAACATGAAATCAATGTTTTAGTAGAGCAGCATCTTAATTTTTCTGAACATTCATTTTGCAGTAAACTTACCCAGAAGAAAGAAGAAAAACTTCATGAAAAGTACAGATCTTCTGCCAGTGATTGTGAAAAATAATCACTGGAGTTTAAACCAATAGAGTACTCAATGGCAATTATCAGTCTGATTAACACTGAGCATGCGAAATGAGTGTTGATGAGCATATGTTTTTAGCAAGGTGTCTTTTTCTACTGGCCATATCTCCATCAAGCAACAAAAGGTGATTTTAACCATTTAGACACATCATAAATTTTATAAAAAAAATTAGGCCTGCCAGGTTTTGCCTATAATTTCAAGATGTTCTGTTGCAGTAATTCTAGCCTGAGTTTCCATGTATTTTCTTTGATTAGCCTTAGGAATGCATTACCTTTAAAGGTTTACTCTTTAAAGGTTATATTAATCATTCTAATTTCTACCACTGGCATTCTTTATTTAGAAGTTTGTTAGAGTGCTGATGAGCTACCTGTGTGAGCTCTGATTGTGTTAAAGAAAAAAAGGGCAGTGGGATGTGTAAACTGACAAGAAATACATTTAACTGAAAATCTCTTTAACCTCTGTCTATCTTATTTGGGATTTTAACATTCATTAAGCTGTCTTTTGAACTTAATTTTTATATTAAATATGTGAACCATGCTTCTGTTGTGCATAGAGGTGCAGACCAACTGCTGTTTTAATACAGATTAATTTATTTGTGATATGTACTGTGTGCTAAGAATAAACATGGAAAATACACATCAAGAGGATTTCCTAAATACAGTATAAGCAATTAAAAAGTGATGAAACCTAGCAGCAATTTCTTAACATAGTTACTCTGTTTTTTCATTGGTGCTCTTATTCTTTCTTTTATATATATTTATATAATGGTAATGAATTTCTAAATATCTTATCATTAAGAAAGCCGGGCTTCAGTTAATGCAATGATCAAAGTAATGTCTGAATTTCAGCAAAATAACTAAGTAACCAGCATATCTTTTGGGTTATAAATTACTTAAACACTAGATTCATGTCTTAGTGCTTCTATTTGTTCTTTTTATTGTTAGAAAAAGCATGGATGTTTTAAAAATAATTTATTATTATCTTTTCTAAATGTGGTCAAGTAAAGGACTGCAAGATCCATGAATAAATATGGGCACGCCAACCTGGTTGTCCCTTTTTAATCCAACTATGAAAAAATTTACAAAACAAGAATAGCTACTATGGGGCACAAATGTAATTGAAAAGTTCAAATTGAAAAGTGAAACTGTCATTCTTGACATTTATGCTGCTTTTGGTCACCAGACAGGCGATCCATCCTGTGGTGTGTTCTATTCAAAAGGGAAAGTCTGTTTGCTGCAGGATTTATAGGTGGGTGGCCGAAAGGGTTGGGATCAGTTGCCCTCATTGGGTTTCTTTTTTGTACTGTGGAGGAAAGAGAAGAGGAGAATAGTGCTAATGCCCACTCTTGACCCAGGGTGGTAGTAGATACCTCAGATGAGCCCAGAGAGTGATCCACAGATGCACATGTGTGACATAATGAAACAAACAATTCACTCTCAGGCATTTGCTGCTACGTAGATGCTGGTATTGCAAACATTCATGTGTCAAATTTAGGGATAATTTGATCTCATTTTATAGGTTCATTTCTTTCAATGGATTTTGTATCACAATGCTTCATAACATGCTGGACTGAGAACACAAACCAAGCATTAGAGAAATATATCTCAAAAGCTAAATTCTAAAAAAATTTCATACTGTCTTACAACATTCTTCCAACAGAGTAGCAGTTCCAAAATCTCTGCTTGAGTTTGGCCCAAGTCTGTTGCAACTGTTTATGGTGTATTACATTAACCTTGATGTGGAAAGTTCCAATGATGTTTAATTCCTTCAAACAGTATAGCACTCTTACATTGGCTAACATGATACATATGATCAAGGAGAGCATCGCTCCATTAAATAAGAGATGTGCCATTAGTTGTCATATTTCACAGGTGGTAGAAGTTTGAACACAACACACTGTAATCTTTGTCAGGTAAGACATAGCTCTGCATCAGATTGGGTACCCACAGGATATCTATTGGTTATCTGCAAAATATGTGTATTAAGGGAAATTTTAGGACATCTTATATTTTGCAGGTTTAGGTTTTACGAATGTGGACTAAGTACAGGCAAAGCCATTATACTATTACAATAACAATGTTTGACCTCTTTTATTGTATTTTTTTTCCTCTCTGGTTTTGGTTGATATTGACAGCTATACATGGTTTCTAACAGTGCTTAAAAGCTGGAGAGAAAAAGAATGCCCTTTGTTCTGTTTTCCAATAAACAAGCCACTTACATGTTTGGCCAGGAACTCCCAATATCAATATAAACAAATACTACCTCATGTTGTGAAGGCAAAATTAGCTACTGGGAAATGTCAAATAACCAATAATCTATCTCAGCTTAAGACATGTGTTAGAAAACTTCACTGTCATTATTGATTAAAAAATAACACTTATGGTAAAAAAGATTCTTGTTTCTAACAGCAGTAAATTAGATACTCAGCTAACAAAATTTTGCTCAGAATCGGAAACATTCTTTTTAACTTTATTTTAATTGTAATTTATTTTCACATATTTTACTGTATTGAACATCTTTCACTGGATCTTGGACCTAGCAATATCTTGTTTTTCAAAGCAGAATGATATTAAAAAATACTGAGATGGTACCACAGAGAGGATCTTTTTGAAAACAGAGGTTAGCAGATAATGGCGAGAGGACGCAGGTGCACACACAGAGGAAAACAAGGAGAGCTTAAAGTTGTAGGATGTAAAACTAGTCAAGTATTGGAAGAGTGAAAAAGTAATCTCATGATTGATATTTTGTATCATTTTTCCTAAATTCTCTGTGTGTTTGGAAATTATGTTATTCTGGCTTTTGGCGATTTTCATACACAGAGAATGCATTCCTATCATTAGTTTCTTAATTGAAAGCTCTATTGAAAAGTTTACCAGCTTCGGCACTGTTTTGTTGTCCCAATCAGAGCCAATCATTTTGTTTTGCCAATCAGCATTCTTGTCACCAATTAGTATGAAAACAACACCATCATGCATTGGGAGGGTGTCAAGATGACTTCACTGCCGGGCCATTATAAAGGTCACCCACCTCAGTATTCGAAACTGCTAATCTCTGTGTTTCTTTTGGTACTTGACTTCTTGTATATTCCTTTTCGACTTTGATTTCTGGTTACCGTTTTGGGCTGTGTCGATTATATTCTCACTTCCAATTTTGACTTACGCATTGTTTCTTGTACTATGCCTTTATTATATCCTTCCCCCTGGTCTTTTCACATTAAAAATTTGAACTGACTATCTCCAGCCAGTACTCAACAATCTCTAACGTCAACTGAAATTTCTAAGGATTTAAAAAAACTCCCCAGCTGGAAAAGAAAAGCATGTAACATGTTTTTCCAGACATACCCAGCAACCAGTCATAATTACAACTTGTTCCAATTATGGAAGGATCACACTTATCTTCCCGTGGAAAGCCTATGCTGTGGTACTGGAAATGGAAATACTGACAGTTGAATGTTAGGTCCATAAAAAGCAATATGGATTTCATCCTTTCCATGCAACAGTGAACCAGCTCTTACATCTCATTGGAGTCTTACAATCCTGTCCAACATAGTGGACAGAATCTTCAAACGTGGTGTCAAGCAATCATTCTTAGATCAAAAGAATTAATCACCCGTTTTCAGTGTGATGCATTAATACTTATCCCTTATAACAAAAACATGCACTGCTGTTTCTTTTAGGTTTACAAAATGTAAAAGAAAATAAATCCGATATCCAAAATAGAATTATGATTGCCCTGGAGCAGCAGGACAAAACTGCAGAGATTAGGGTGGCCTGTGCTGTCCAGTTCAACATGTTGCCACCATGGCCTTCACCACAAAAAAAAAAACAAATCAAAAGTGAAGTGAAATGAATAACTAAGCATGGCCTTTGTACCACATGGTCTTCCCTGAATATATGAGTTATATGTTCCTAAAAGAAAGCCTAACCTTAGGACTTTGAATTGACAGTATAAAATGACAAAACCTGAAGAAGGCTGAATGAGCATATAGCTCAACAATCAATAAACAATGAATATGGCTTGTCTTCTCACCAACACAGATAACCAAACTTAATCAAAGGACTTCCCACTAGCTTTATATGATTAGGTTTCCTACTACTAAAACTGGCCATGGCTCTTTGCCATGGATGGGGATACTTCCCTTACCTTACCTTCTGGCGCTACAGCCCTTGTAGAGTCTTGGCCTCCGTTATGATATGCCATTCCAATCTATTGGCCACCCTCCTTCCCCATGTCCTCTGCATATAACTTCCTAATGTCTTCTAATTCATTGTCCATACATCTTTTCCCAGGTCTTCCTACTGGTTCCCCCTGGCTTTCTTTTGTACAATCTTTTTTGATATGGTCAGTTAGAATTCATTCTAAATGCCCCAGCCATCTTAATCTTGCTATTTAATTTCAGTGACCAGGGCTGGCTGCTGATGGAAGTAATATATCTCATGATTTGTACTTATCCGCCAATCTCCTTGATCTTGTATTGCTCCATAAATCTTTCAGAGCATCTTTCCCAGGTGTTCAAGCTATTTCTATTTACTGTAGCTAAGGCCCAGGTTTCACTTCCATAAATCACATTTTGTTAGATGATACTTCTATGTACTTATAGTTTGATCCTCTGGGAAATTAATGAGACCCTTAAAAGTTTTTGAAAGGCAAAATAGCACTTATTGGCAGCAGAAAGCCTTTCCTTAATCTCTATATGAATATCTTTCTTTTCTTATGCTTGCTCCCAGGTATCTAAACTCACCTACCATTTGAAGCTCATACTTATTTATCCTGAGATTCCAAACAGCACCAATCTCTGCTAATCTCTTTTGTTGATTATATATTCAGTTTTACTATCATTAATGATGAGACTCCATATGATTTTCTTCTTCTAATTCAGGGAAATCCTCTTCCAACTTGTCTAACAAATCCACATCATCAGCATACCTGTAGAGACCCATTGTATGTGGTGCCTCCTAGGTTTTTTCATATGTTTCTGACTGCTTTCTCCAAACACAAATTGAAAAGCTGGATAGATATTACATCCCTCTGTCTTACACTTGTATTTATTTGAAAACTCTGAGATATTTCATTTTGCATTTAACTCTACCTCTAGTGCTTGTAAGGGTCATTTCTACCAACCGTATCAACTTCCTCAGTATTCTAAATTCTCCCCTTACTGAAAATAATTTACACATACACACACCTTCATATGCTTGCCTAAAATCTATAAAGAGCTGGTGCAAAGTAATGTTGTGCTCATAAAACTTTTCTAAAATGTTTCTAACAAATAATATATCATCAGTGGTGGACATTCCACATCAAAACCCACATTGATTATACATTGATCAGCACCAAGTATATTTTTTGTATATTGTGTGATCCTAAAGATATAGTATTTTGTATGTTACATTAAGTAGGAATATGCAATAATAAGTATGGCAATCAGTTTTGTTGACTTTTTTATGGGTGGACTGCATAATGGCTAGTTCTCAGTCCTTGGGTATCTCCTCCTTATTCCATACTTCTATATGAGTCCTCTTTTGGTAGACTACCTGGACCCACTGCAGTTTTCCTATTGGACAAAGATTGGAGTAGAGGATGCAATTATTTATCTGCTCCACAAGGCTTATTCTCACCAGGACAAAGCTTGTATTACTGTGAAGATTATGTTTTTTGATTTCTCCAGCGCCTTCAGTACCATCTAGCCATCCCTGTTAAAGGGTAAACTCAGAGATATACAGGTGGATGAGCCTATGGTGTCCTGGATAATGGACTATCTATCAGGCAGAACACAGTTTGTGAGACTCAATGCCCACGCGGGAACAAAGGATCAGTGTTATAGGGTTGGGTCATCCCCAATTGTTCAGGAGTGGGAACAATCAAGGTACTACCCAAGGGATTCGAGTTATAACAGGGGAGCAACAAGAAAGAACGGAGGACAACCGACCCCGAGCAGTCTGGCAGGCGCAGCTTGGAGGCAACTAAGATGGGGGTTGGGTTATGAGGACCATGGCTGCGAGTGTCTCCACTGGCTGAGCGAGAAATGGGTGAGCAGACAGAAGTGGAGAGGCGCTGAGTTCAACAGGCAGTATATGAAGGACACAATGTCTGTTGGTTTTAATCTCATTATAATCTGGATTTTAAACTCATGGACCGTCACTGTTTTTATTGATTATTTATTTAACAAAGAGATCACTGCACTTCTGAAAACTGTTTTTTTTAGATTGGCTTTATTTTAATAATAGCACTTATTACTTTGCGCCTACCCCTTGCTATGTGTGAGTATTCTCATTTACTAGTCTCATCCTTTGGGTATGTTATCAGTGGTAGTGTGGAGCTGACCTGCACCATCGCATGGTCCACTCCTACAAGTACTTGTGCTACAACACAAAGGAACTATATAAGAAAGGGCAGAGCAGTCTCCTTTTCCTTAGGAGACTGTGTTCCTTTAATGTTGTAAGTGTATCCTACACACCTTTTACAACTATGTGATGGGCAGTGTGATTTTCCTACACTGTAGTGTGCTGGGCTGGTAACAGCAATTCAAGAAAGGCCCACCGAATCAACACATTAATTAAAATGGCAAGCTCTGTTATGGGACATACTGTGGACCTCCTAGAGGTAGTAGTAAAGGAAAGAATTAAAACAAAACTGAGTGCCATTATTTACAATGATGCATATCCTCTCTCTGACACACTAACATAGAGAACTTTCAGCCAATACATTATTTGGCTGAGGTGTATCAAGAAGCACCTATTTCTTTATTTTTTATTTATTTAAAGAGCTTCTGTAAAAGCCCAAATTTCCTGCTAGGGGACACATATCTATCTATCTATCTATCTATCTATCTATCTATCTATCTATCTATCTATCTATCTATCTATCTATCTATCTATCTATCTATCTATCTATCTATCTATCTATCTATCTATCTATCTATCTATCTATAATCAATGTATATTATTATTCTTATTATACTTAAGTTCCCTTATGGCCTTAACTGTTTCTTCATAACTTGGTTACTCTATCTGTGTTTCTAGACCGTCCACCACTTCATCACTCGGATCTAATTCATCCTCTTCAGATGGGTTCAACAAGTTCTCAAAATATTCAACACAGATATTCATTATCTGTTCTTTATTTATACCGACTGTAACAGAGGCGCTATATACTGTAGGCGCCTGACCCGACACAGATGGACATGGAGGCACGTATAAAACAAACAAAGACTTTAATTTTCTTCACCCGTGGGCACACGTCTTCCCCGTGACCCACAGGCACTACACAGTCCCAAACACCACAAAAGGTCCACAACACAGTTTTCTTCTTTACCACCACTCCTCCTCAAGCTTAGTCCTCCTCCTCCCGACTCTGGCTCTTGAGTGTTGGTGGCTGGCCCCTTTTATAGCCCACCCGGAAGTGTTCCAGGTGTTTGACCACCTGGTCCCAATTGCACTTCCGGGTGGGGCTAAAGACTCATCCAGCCCAGCTGTTGAATCCAGACAGCCCCCCCCCCTAGTGGCCACCCCGGGTCCCAACCAGGCTGTGGAGGACTCCATCTCCCATGGAGCCTGGTGGGAGGATGAGGAATCACCGACTGCCAGGGAGGCTGCCACCAAGCGTCCTGGGGTAGGTATTGAGCTGCCCATGGTTGCTGCCCCGGAACATAAGCAGCAGGGGCGTCCCGGGCATGGAACCAGGCCGTTTGTCACACTCCATTATTCCTTCTGTAGAAAGCCAACCTTGGATGATAATCTTTATCCATCTGCCCTGTCTTTATTTATATCTACTCTGTTTCCTTTCTTTCTACAAGCTGTTCTATCTCTTGCATATCTTTCTTTACTTTCTCTATGTTCTTTTTTCTAAACTGGCTCTGGTAAATGTATTAAGCATTGTCATCCTTGTTTTTCCACATCTCAAGCACATTTCTCCACTTATCATACCAATTATTTCTCTGCCTCTTTTTTTTTTTAAAGTCAAATATTTGTTCTGCAGTAGTTGCTATTGCCTATTTTATCCTCTTCCGTTTGTCATCTATTGCTAGACTTTTGCCCATAGACGTTTGCTCTAATACTTGCCTCAGTTTTTCTTGGTATCTCCGTTTTACATCTTCTTTAACTTATCTACATCATACTTCTTTTTTTGTAATCCTTTTTCATTTTCATCAGAGAGATACGCTGCCTGTACTGCACACACACCTGGAACTGATCTGTATCACAATTGGCGCTGGGATATCTCACCCAATATGAATAATAGAGTTTCTGTAGAAATACTTGAATATTTGCTATGTATATGTCAATGTGCCAGTTTTCATTTAATTCGCTAAAAAAAGATCTTAACACTAATGCATTTTAAAATTGTTTTCCATTCATTATAGGGAATGTTCAAAGACTCTCCAGTTTTAAATTTCCTGTATGTTTTAGACTGTTATCCCACTGTGCATGCTGTTTGCCTAATCTCACACACTCAAAAGATGATGAGTTTCCCTAGACTGCTATCAATTGTCCATTGTTTAAACTAATCATTAGCCTAGCATTTTGTCACAGCAAAATACATAATCAGACTGACATTCTTGTGTACACTCATGCAGGTAGTAATATTTCTTCAGTTAATGTACTGAACCAATGACTAATTATTATTTCATTTATTAGTTAAAAAATAACTTCAAGTAATGACATCTTTTACTGCAGCCAAGATCAAAGGTTTAAGTTTTTATGTCGTTTTAACCAGAGAATCATTTAGTAACTTTCAATTACAAAGTGAAGCCTACAAAAAAAAAATAGGACATTATTAGTGGTGGTGAAGGAGATGGAGTTTGTGAGAGAATAGTGGCGATGCACCAGTTAGATATTTCCACTGTTCACAGCATTGACTCTATAGCCAGGTGTCTTGATTGGTGGTCTCCTTCATACTTTAAAGTTGTTCCACAGTAGAGACCGCAACTTTCAAGCTCCTAGCTGGGTGCTTTACAGTTGGACAATTTAGGAATATATAAGAAAATCACCTCAAAGTGACAGTGAGAAATAAAGTGTTTTTCTTGGTGTATGTGTGTATGGAGTACATTCTTTTAAATAATACTACTTCCTTAACCTGGAGCATGATTTAACATCGTTTTGGATTTTTTTTTTTTAGATTTCTACAACCAACATATTATATCACTTTTACCTATACCAGACCATAGCAACAAACTGTAAACTTTAAATACATTGAGCCTGAATATTAGTCAAACTGAATCAGCACTAAACCTTCTCTTAACATTAGCCTAGTATTTGTTTCTAAGACCTGCTGTTTCCATTTATTACATATAATGCAATTACAATGTTTTTTCACCATGCAAAATATAAACTGCTCACATGTTACATGCATTTTGGGTAGAACTGTCTACTGAAGTGCTGTAATGTTTGATTCTAATTCAAATTGCTGTCACAAGGATCAGTATTACAACCAGAATTTACAAACAAGCATTAAGTCTGTACAAAGGCTTCCAGTTAAATCTGACCTGATTTCAAAATTCTCCCTCCTAGCCATAAGATGTATAATGATTTTCACCCTCTTAACAGAAGTGATTTAACCGTGTATTCAAAGTGTATATTACTGTTGCAGGATAGCAGTCTTCCAAAATTCCAAGAGTAACGAAGGCTACTGTAGAAAATAGCATCTTTAGCTACAGGGCCTCCAGACTCACAAAATGTCTGCCTACTTGTATCAGAGATTCTCCATCTCTCAGCAGAGAGTGACTTATTCCCTGTGGGGAAAGAAGATTTGGTTGACTGAATTAGTCTGTTACCTTCACCGCCCTCAGTAGAGTAGTGATTTGGACTAAGTGAGCAGTTATTTTATGAAGATGCTATTTTTTGTACTAATGGCCCTGATGATAATAAATTGCAATAATTACTGGGATTTCAGCATATTTATTTTACAGAAAACTAATTAAAACATTTATATATGTCGGTATACTTTTAGTAGTACAATAAGAGCCTAATTTTAGAGTGGTAATAGCAGGTTTTGAATTTTCATCTTTACACTTTAGAGTAAACTGTATTAATATTTATAAATAACATCATATTTGTTTTACTAGGCTATCATCTAAAAATTGTTTTGTCTGAAAATTGTATTTTTCACAAAAGTGTACCCATCTTTAGCTTATGTATGTTTATTTTAATCAAAACTTCTTTCTGTCTGGCTGGGAGACTTTATAACTTGTCTACATATGATACTATTTCTTAATAGAAGCCTGTTTTTTAGTTAACCCTTACTGAGCTTCATTTATCACGCTTGTAGAGATTTACATATGTTTACTCATGATTCACCTAATAAGAACAATTGATGTCAAATTCACTAACGTTGCACTGAAATTAAATTTGATCCTGTTTATGTGCATATTTTAAGGGATCCCAAATCATTCTAACCATAAATAATGTGCACTTATGTGGTGGTAGGTTTTGCATGCATGAAGCAATAGCAAGAATGGGAGCAAATCTCTGCTTTCTACAAAACCTAAGGAGTCCATCAGAATGATTACCGACATCAGGGAGGAAAAGGCATTCTGTTCTTGTAACATGTAGAGTAAAATCACCAGTCTGCGTTGTCTTATCTGAAACCTACAGGTATGTCCATTGCTCTGATTGACAGATATGAAGGCAGATGCCAGATGTTTCCAGCAACGGAAAGATAGTGTTAAGGGAGTAGATATGCAAGTTAATACAGTAAACACTTGTAATTAAACTGACGTGATTACCTCTTTCAATGGAAATGTCAAGAAAATTGATGCATCCATTCATTTCCTTTTCCATTGTGAATTGGATTACAGGGAATACTGAGTTGATGTGGCTGTAGAATTCATTCAGCTGGTTATTTTTTAATGTGATGAATGTGTCATTGATGTCACATATCTAGAGCTACGCTTTCAAATCGCTGCACACCTAATTCAACTAAGAGTCCTGATAACGGATATCCCATCGGCATGCCTCCTTTCTGTTTATAGCATTTTCCATTAAAATGGAAGTGGGTTTTTTTGGCAAAGTGATATTAGATGTACTATGTCCTTAGTGGTCAGCTTTGTTTGTGACATTAGGGTGGGGTCGTTGTTTACTTTTGTCAGTAAAGTCTCTGTGGCCAGATGAATTGGGATTGTAGTATATATACAAAGAGAGATAGACAGAGAGAGAGAGAGTACAGAAATATATAGTGTATACAAAGAGGCTGAAACCCCTGTTTCAAAATCCACAAAAATGAATTTCTAACAGTATTCTGAAGTGCATAATTCACTAATTGACATAGGGGTCTGTAGGATCCACTTTTTAGATAACTTTAAGAATTTTGACAACCTGGATACACCCCCATGGAAATATTTTCTAATCAAAACTAAAGAGGCTTAATTCTTCTTAGCTTGCCAGAGTAGGAAACATGCTTTAGTTCAGCGATGCACTTGGTTGGTACTCTCTGGACAATATTCAATATGTGTTCACACTTGATTTATATTCAACAGTCTTCACAATATAACCTAACATTTTATTAGGATTTTAATTGTTTCTGTTGAATCACTCTAGTTAACCCACTGATAATTCCATATAAATCTTAACTTTAAAAGATTGTAGCATGTGGTTTTCCTTCAAGAATATAAAAATATTAACTGACAAAATGAATTCCGCCATGAATGATTGCCTTCTCTTATTAGTAAATAATCACCTCCAAAGATACAAGTTATCTGTGGTAATGCAGTTAAACATAAAACAAACATTTTAACTAAATGGACCAGTACTCAAGTTGTCATAATACACCTTCAGTTCATGCCATAATGTGCTTTGTGAGGTTAACCTAATAATATTCTATGCTATGTAGTTTACTGTGTTTTATTTTTTCAGTTACAACTTTATAAAATACTTAGTAAATTTTGAATCTCTTTATTACATTAAGTCACATATAAATTGAAAAGCTTTGAAGGAAGGTGATTGCTTATAAATAATTATTTGATACACTATATATACTGTATTTTGGTCAAAACAGATACTTTTGTAATTGGGAAGATTTATCACCTGTCTGTTTTTTGAGATATATCCCTTTCTATACATGAAGAGTGAAAGCAACAGATCAATTTCAAATAACAGTCAAAACATCTAATCAACTACATGTAGAAGTATTCAATGTAAAGTAGACTGATCATGTTAGTTAAGAATGTTTTGCTTTTGGTATTTTTATATAAAGCTGATTCTCTAATCTCCCTCTCTATATTGTATGTATGTTATCATTTAGCCTTCTTTGTGGCAATCCCAGAAAATAACTAAATGAAATCCAGAAAATGCTTTGAAAAAAATCATTTTTCATTGCAATAACTTTGAATACTATGTATAAAGAAACAAGCAATGAAACAGAATGATCATCAGATTTGTAACTAAAGAGTAAAGTCACCGTAATATATGAAACAGTTTCATTTCAGGTTGATTTTTGAGTGTTTTACATATCTGAATTAACCTCCTTGAAGTGTGGGATTGAATTTATAGGTCATATTATTCTATGTGTTATATGTTACAGATGGGTTTTTTCCCCTGGCTTGTATTTATTTTTTGGTTTATCATTGTGTTATTATTTTACATATTTTCATGTTATTTTTGTTAGTGTTGAGTATAATGTGTTAACTGTGTACTGTTTCTGTATATTTGCCTATGTATCTTGTTCTTTCTGGGTGATTCCTCAAGAGGTGGGGCCACGCTGACATCACTCCTTCTGAGCCCACATCTTTCACTATTTAAGCCCAGAGGAAAGGAGCTCAGGTAGCTATTCATTGTAGTTCATTTGGAGGAGTTAAGGTATTGCATTTTGTCTTGGTGTTATGTATTAATGTGGGTTTATGTTGTTATTTTTGAATAATTGTTTTCATATTTTTATGTATTTCCTGTAATGTTTGTGATTGTATAACATTCCTTTAAATGCCATGATTTTCTTTGTACCTTGTGGGTGAAGCCCCAGACGAGGTGACCATGGTGTCACCACTCCTGAGCTCTCCTTCAGGCTGTTTAGCCAGAGCAGAGCAGGCTAAGGGGCAGGAGAATATTGTTTGTGAGATTTGCTATTTTCTGGTTTTCTTTATTTATTTTGCTTCTATCCCCGGTTTTCTCCTCGGGACTGTGGATTTGGACTTATTTGCTGCAGAACTACCTTTCAGGCAAATCCATTTTGACTATTTTTGCTTGTTTTTTTTTCTATTTTCTTTTTACAATAAATATTTTATTTTTAAAGATTTTTTTTGTTTGTCCTTTTTGTACACAAGGTCACGGTTTTTGGTCACTCCTTCTTTTGTGGTGATTTTTTGCTATATTTGTTAGACATTTCTTGTTATTTTGCCAGCTCACCTTGTTTGGAGTCTGTTAAGCCAGAAAACTGCATTCAGCAATTTTAAGGCTTGTTGAATAAGGGCGAGTCTCTTTGGGCAGGCTGGTTAGGTTTTGGCTCTGCCTTTATGGTCCTTTTAGCATGCCTCACACTGTTTTTATTATGTTTGGGACTCCTGGTCATAACACTTGGATTTTGCTGTTTATTTAAGTTATTTGCTTCTGTTTTTGGGATTTAATTTTTGCCATTGTATTTGGGATTTGTTTGCCCTGTGATTGCCTTCAGGCAACACCTTTTTATTCCTTTTCAGTACATTTTTGTCATTTTTTTGTTTATAACTAAATATATATATTTTTTTTTACAAAAATACATTGTCTTGGACTGTCAACTGAAGTGGTGACCTCTTAGTGACTTTGAGATTTTTTAAGAACTTTAAAGCCAGTCTTCCACTTTTGGTGCCTAGTGTGTGTTCTACTCCTGCTGTCCACAGTTGGATACTGATTAAAATAGGATGAGGATTTTCTTGAAAGGCCAGTGGGAATTTTGGACTGCATTTGTGGCCCATTTGGAGGCCTCATACCCCTTTTTGTCATGTTCCTGTCTTCTTCTCACAACACTTTGATAAAGTAATCTATCTACAGGCACAATAACTCAGATTTGATTCTTAGGTTTATGATCTTTTCAACAGGAAACCCTCAGCTATTATCAGTGTGGATATGCTTGTTGAGTATTAAACAGAGAAAAGCAGGAACTAGTCTAACAGAAGCCATCTGATGCTTTCTGCCAAAAAACTCCCTTTATATAGATATTCACATATGGTCTAATATACCTAATAGTCTGTTACACCTGAGGGCATCTTTCAGCAATCTCCACCTGAGGGAGGGGTACTCCAAAATAAAGCCATATTATTCAAAAAATGTTCACTATTCAAACTTTTTTCACAATTTTTCACTAAAACCTGACAGATAACTTTTAAGATGTGATAAAATCTGTGTTTGTGTCAAATTTAAACACTCCTTTACTTAGAAACTGATGCTAACAGTAATATTTTCAACTTTTTGTTTTCCAATACAGTTTATCTCATGTACTATTAATGCCAGGGCAGTTTTTTCACCTCTGTGATGTTCTCAGACACATCAACTATATCTGTCTAAAGTTTCATGTTGATAACACAAAGAAATAAATAGTTACAGCATTTGGCACCATCGGCCTCCCTCCCCTTTCCAACGCCTTTTCAAACGGGGATCCAGGTTCAGAACAATTTCAGTGCACATAAAACAGTGAATCATATAAAAGTTCTGAAATATAAATGCCTTTGTGTAGACAATTTCATGCAACACTAATAAACGGAGATGAAGAGATATGCATTGTAATATACATACACATTATACTGTATATAATACAGTGGAACCTCTGTTTGCGAGCATAATTTGTTCCGGAAACGTGCTCGTAGTCCAAAGCACTCGTATATCAAAGTGAATTTCCCCATAAGAAATAATGGAAATTCAGATGATTTGTTCCACAACCCAAAACTATTCATATAAAAATGATTAATACAAAATATAAAGTAAAAATACATAAAACAAATTAACTTGCACTTTACCTTTGAAAAGAATCATGGCTGGTGTGAGTGAGTTTCTAAACTCTTGTGGGATTGCACCCAACGGGACGACACGTGGAAGAGCGTCCCAAAGCAATCGCAGTCTCCCAGCACTGTACTCCGTAAAAGCGAATCCGAAAAGATCGCGGACATGCTATAAGCGCCTGCCGTCAATGCGTGATACAAGGAACATTATAAATGTGCAGGGCCTTGCCTGACTGCTGTGTCTGTGTATAAATAACCGCGCTGTTGCTGTTTCAAGCTGAATAAAGCTTGTGTTGCTAAAGTACTGAGACTCAGCTTCGTGTTTTAGGGTGCAAGACGGGGACTCGCATGTCACAGCACACGCATACGCTCGCGTGAGCACACATACACACACACACACACACACACACACAAGAGCGCACACACAGTCACAATGCTAATGCTGTAGTAAACACTATACGCTCGTACGGATGTTGACTATATGAGTGAGGCACGCCGACTCACACGGAGAATAGGAGACGATTGCCCACAATCCCGCAGTGAGAGAGAGAGAAGAACCATCAGCTCAGTTGTGATCACATGATGCTCAGCAGACAAAGCGTATACAGTACATAATACTCGTACTGCAAGACCTGGCTCGTTTATCAAGTGAAAATTTATTAAAAATTTTTGCTCGTCTTGCAAAACACTTGTAAACCAAGTTACTCGCAAACTGAGGTTCCACTGTATATACATATTATGGCTTCTTGATTGTGTGATTGTCAATTTAACATTACATATAATATTTTTGAGTAACAGCGATTTATCTTGAACAAAATTAAACTAAATACGAATTTCACAGCGTAATTGTTTAGCAAGTTTACTTTTTCTGAATTCCTGTCTGTGTTGGACTCAAAATCAGTCTTTGGAGATAGCCTCCTGTATCCAGCAGAGAGCGTTAGCTCCCTGGGAATGAGTTTTTTTGTAATTGTGGTGTGTTACATAACCCTAATGTATTTAGATATAATATAAAAAAGCAATATCCTAATGATACGGCGGTAAGAAATCACATAAGAGAAATAAATCAGCTTTGTTAATGACGGCTTACACTGCATAACAGACAAAGGAAGCCAATGGCAAGAATCCAGTTCAGGAGTGGGGGCCCGATGTGTAGAGTCTGCCATTTTCGCCTGGAAGGATTTTTAGGATTGGATGATGTTATCTCCCATTCATCCATCGGCTTCAAACTTGCTTGGCTGCTTTCCAAGGCTTTACACTATTTCTTCCACATGCAGGCCCCCACTTAGGTGAATAATACAATTCCAAACAAGGATAAAGAGTATACAGTTTCATGCTGACTCTGATAGACAAAAAATAGTATACAACTGTTCTCAGTCTGACTGCCACATTTTTCCAGTTGTCTTTATCTGTCTTGTCTTATATTATGCTTTGCCTAGCAGTTCTAAATGATAAGCCCCTGTGCTAAATCTGGCTTTGTGTCAACTGTGCATGTGAGTAGAAAGAAAAGTAGATTTATAAGGTATATTTGCACTGACATATTAAACTTATGCTTTTTATACCTCCAAAACCTCGTTCAAAAGGTGTTTTGGTCGACTTGAATCCATTTTTTCTGGACAATAAGCAAAAATGATGCTCAATGATGGTCTTTGATGTTCTACCCCTGTTTTCTGTTGATGTGCCATACATTTCTGAGAGACATATAGTTGATCATGCACACCTCCAGCTGTGTCTCATTATGTTCATATATCCATCCATCCATCCTCTTCCGCTTATCTGAGGTCGGGTCGCGGGGGCAGCAGCTTGAGCAGAGATGCCCAGACTTCCCTCTCTCCGGCCACTTCTTCTAGCTCTTCCGGGGAATCCCAAGGTGTTCCCAGGCCAGCCGGGAGACATAGTCTCTCCAGTGTGTCCTGGGTCTTCCCCGGGGCCTCCTCCCGGTTGGACGTGCCCGGAACACCTCACCAGGGAGGCGTCCAGGAGGCATCCTGATCAGATGCCCGAGCCACCTCATCTGACTCCTCTCGATGCGGAGGAGCAGCGGCTCTACTCTGAGCCCCTCCTGGATGATTGAGCTTCTCACCCTATCTTTAAGGGAGAGCCCAGACACCCTGCGGAGAAAACTCATTTCAGCCGCTTGTATTTGCGATCTCGTTCTTTCGGTCACTACCCATAGCTCATGACCATAGGTGAGGGTAGGAACATAGATTGACTGGTAAATTGAGAGCTTTGCCTTATGGCTCAGCTCCTTTTTCACCACGACAGAGCCCGCATCACTGTGGACGCCGCACTGTCGATCTCACGCTCCATTGTTCCCTCACTCGTGAACAAGACCCCGAGATACTTGAACTCCTCCACTTGGGGCAGGATCTCGCTCCCAACCCTGAGAGGGCACTCCACCCTTTTCCGGCTGAGGACCATGGTCTCGGATTTGGAGGTGCCGATTTCCCATTCCAGCCGCTTCACACTCAGCTGCGAACCGATCCAGAGAGAGCTGAAGATCACGGCCTGATGAAGCAAACAGGACAACATCATCTGCAAAAAGCAGTGACCCAATCCTGAGTCCACCAAGCCGGACCCCCTCAACACCGTGGCCACGCCTACAAATTCTGTCCATAAAAGTTATGAACAGAATCGGTGACAAAGGGCAGCCCTGGCGGAGTCCAACTCTCACTGGAAACGGGTTCGACTTACTGCCGGCAATGCGGACCAAGCTCTGACACCGATCGTACAGGGACCGAACAGCTCTTATCAGGGGGTCCGGTACCCCATACTCTCGGAGCACCCCCCACAGGATTCCCTGAGGGACACGGTCGAACGCCTTTTCCAAGTCCACAAAACACATGTAGACTGGTTGGGCGAACTCCCATGCACCCTCCAGGACCCTGCTAAGGGTGTAGAGCTGGTCCACTGTTCCGTGACCAGGACGAAAACCACACTGTTCCTCCTGAATCCGAGGTTCGACTATCCGACGGACCCTCCTCTCCAGAACCCCCGAATAGACTTTTCCAGGGAGGCTGAGGAGTGTGATCCCTCTGTAGTTGGAACACACCCTCCGGTCCATGTTCATATATGTACATCTAAGTATCATTGGAGATGTCACAGTTGATACCATCCAGTGATATAAGGTTTGTAAGTGTGTGATCTATTGAGTCTGAGCTAATGACCTGGAAATATGAGGTGGAATCTGCCAAAGTTTGCCCGCACCTCCTCTTATTTGGAGAATATCTCATGAGTGATGCATCATTCAACATATGTGCTTGGACCTGTTTTGATCAGGAGAATCTACTGTAAGTGCTGATGTGTCACTTGTAGATATTTGCTGTTGTTTTGTAAAGTAATACACAAGACAGCATGAAAAATCAGTGGAATGGAGTAATGCTGTTTCTGCTTTTCAGCCTGTAGTTCAAGTTTGCTCGGTTAGGTATTCTTTATACAGAATAATTAATATGATTTTTTTAAAATATTCTTTGTGACAGTTTATGAAGCACTACATATATGATTTTATACCAGATTTAAGCTCAACCGTACATGCTGTAACAATTTGATTATTAGGAGGATGAAATGTACACCCCACACTTACAAATCAGGTATTATGTGTGGTAAAGTTCAACTGTGTCATGTAGCGAAAGATTTTTTAACAATCACTCATTCCTGTACCATGCTGCTCAGGGTGTAAGAGGTTCCACGACTGCTTATAAAGCTACGCTGACAGCCGTGCCCAGACTATATGTATTAATTCATTATTACTCATCTGGTTGATCTTCATTGGGTTCTTGTATGATATTGCATTATCAATAAATGTCTGACACTGGCTTAAAATGTATTAGTTTTAATAACCTCAGTTTCCCATCTATTGACACATCACCTGAGATCCTCTAACAGAAATTTTGAATGTTTTTGTTTTGTGGAATTAATGTTTTCTGTTGTGCTATATAAAATGTAAATTTATTGATTGTTCTGATGGTTTCCAAATGATTAGAGGGACTACTGGGGTTCTTAGATCTTCAGCCTTAAAGATTTTCATGACCTTAATAAAGAGTAATAAAGAGTCTATCTTGTTCTTTCAATTGTAGGTACATAAAATACATAGCCATGCAACTATCCAAACCTTTTTTGTGCAGGATTGCGTTTCTTTTACAAATTGATTAATAATATAAGAAACTAGGGGGCTTTGCCCCCTGCTCGCTTCGCTCGCCAACCCCCGTGTTTGGTTTTCCAGATACGCACTTTTAAGATTTTTTTTTCTTTGAATTGTTGCTATTTCATTAGTTTCACTTTTATTTCAGAACTGCTGTAAAAACAATATTTGTAATCTTGCGAGTCCCAATATGCTGAATCTTTTTAATGAGGTCAGGATAGGTTTCTCTGTTTGGAATTTCAGCACAGACAAAACGATCTACATCATCAGCAGTTAATAATTTTTTTTTACAAAGTAAAAAAGTAAGTCGAGTTCTGCATTGGACTCCTGTCTGTAAAGTCTTGCTATTTTCCTCTCACAGTTCCAAAAGTACATGGGGTTACCAAGGTGATACCCCAGCTTTTGTCTAGGTTTTTGTACAAGGGCTAGACAGAACGTTTTTGACTCCTGGGGTAAATTTAGGTTTTTAAATAAGCAGACAGATAAATATATATTGTAACAAAGGCGAGATATAGGTGCCCGACCCGACACAGATAGACACAGAGACACGTATAAAACTAATACAGACTTTTATTTTTTTTCACCCATGGCTGCACGTCTTCCCCGTGACCCACAGGCAATACACAGTCCAAAAGCACTTGTCACACACACCAACAGTTCTTTCTCCCTTTTACTACCACTCCTCCTCAAGCTTCATTTCCTTCCTCCCAACTCTGGCTCCTTGAGTGGTGGTGGCTGGCCCTTTTTATATCCCACTCGGAAGCGTTCCAGGTGCTTGACCACCTGGTCCTAATTGCACTTCCGGGTGGGGCTGAAAATTCGTCCAGCTGGGCTGCTGACTCCATGCAGCTCCCCCTAGCGGCCACCTGAGCCCCCAACCAGGCTGTCGAGGACTCCATCTCCCATGGAGCCATGCGACAGGCTGGGGAATCGCCGTCCGCCAGGGAGGCTGCCACCAAGTGTCCCAGGGGAGGTATTGAGCTGCCCATGGTTGCTCCCCCGGAACAGATGCAGAAGGGGCATCCCTGCCAGGCATGGGACCCGGCTGTCCGCCACAATATACATTAACAAAGTAACCAATAAATGCATGTGTGGTAAACTCCATTTTTGAAATTCTCAAGATTCTTTATTTGTCACATGCATAGTTATACAGGACAACACGCAGTGAAATGCATCCTGATCCGCTTATCAAAAACTGTGAAGTTAGAAGAATATCAGTTAGATTAACAAAAAATCATACATTGAAAGATAACAGTATAGTAGAACATAATAAAAAAGTAAAATTATGTGAATAAAGTAGAATTAAGTGTTAAGGTGCAATAGTGTAGTAATTATTGTGCAAAACCAAAGTTAGACTGGTGCATAGTTAAATGAGGCAGTTTGTTTGTTTGCGCTACTGCGATCTTTACGTTTTTATATTTTCTAATTTTCCTACTTTCATATCCTTTAACTTTCTCCACATGTGTATAGCGCCAACATTTTTTTTTTTTTGAGCCTTTCTATTTCTAGTCTCTAACCTGCTCTGCATGTGTTTAGCGCCAACGTTTGTAAATGTCTTTATGAAGTTCTACTTTGTCTTTTACTCACTGTCATTTAATTCTTAGCCGGAATGGACGTGCTTTTTTTTCAATTCCACTTGTTCCGGGCTGATAATTACTTTCCTTATTTTCTGAATTTGCACCTCGATTATTCTTTTTTGCTCTTTTTTCTGTCCAGCGCATTTGAGTCTCTTTTCTCCGTGCTGCTTTCTTCTTCGCTTATATGTTAACATTTAATTTATAACGTACTGTCCTTATACGCTTTATATGCGCTGAGAGCCCTGGATCTGTGTGTGCTCAAATCCTTCACAAGACTGATTGTTTTGCTGCCTATTGTCCTATTTGATAGATTGTAAGTAGGGTATGTCTTTGGTCTCGTGGGTAGATTGTAAGTAGGGCGTGTCTTTGGTCTCGTGGGTGTTTAAAATGTCTCCCAAGAAGATCACGTATCGTAGACTTGCTTTTTGCTTTCCAGGACAGAATTTCTTTTTATAATAGATAGATTAATGTACAAATATGTTACAAAAAGGTTTCTCAAATTGCTCATGATACTGGGCATGCAATTATTTACTGTGCTGAGAAAGCTCAGTCAACAAGTATTTGTTATTAAAAGTGGGTAAATGTACAATCTGTAGATTAAAATGTATAATTCAAATATTTTTTTATAGAAGAAATGTTAAAATAATAAATACATTAAAAAAACTCTTCTTAAATTAATTCAAAATGTATGTTCTGTTGAGGATAGAACAAGAGCTGCTGAATGCTAAGGAGGACTAGTAAATTAGAAACATGTAGATTAAAATAAAAAGGTGGAAAATGGGAAAATAACAGCAAGATTTATCAAAGAAAAACAAAAGTTAGTTGGAACTGATGTGTACAGCTTCATTGGACTGAATGTAAGAAGCAGACTACTTAATACAAATGGTAATTTAGTATCACTGAATAAAAATACCAATTCTTTTTCAATACATTTTAATTATTTTATGTAAAGAGACATCATTACAGTGATTGACCCAGGAGTAGACATTTATGTTTTAAAGGAATACTCCACCCAAAAATGATACTTTTTCACGTTATTTACCAATTGTATTTTGTAGTGATCCATCCATCCATCCATTATCCAACCCGCTGAATCCGAACACAGGGTCACGGGGGTCTGCTGGAGCCAATCCCAGCCAACACAGGGCACAAGGCAGGAACCAATCCCAGGCAGGGTGCCAACCCACCGCAGATTTTGTAATGATGACTGAGAAAAATATGTAATCTCATGTTTTTTAGAGAATGTAGATAAAAAATGTAATTACATAATAAAAGGCAATGGAGACCAATGCTGTACAACATCAAATGATATGAAAAACATCCATGGGAAAAAGGAAATCATATATTAGTTGTGTTGTGTAATCCACATATCAATAATCCAGCTATTTGCTCACAATTTGCTCATTCGCATGTTTTGCTAAATTATTACTAAATGGAAACTTCCAAAAAAATCAACGCACGTCATGAACAGGAAACACAATTTACATGAGATTGAGTTTTTGAATTGAAGACAGGACATTTGACTAATGAATGGTGGGGATTGTGGGGGTAGATGAGGTGAATCACGTTATTCATCGTTATTGTCCATCTAAACACATGGGGTAACTACCATGTAAAAAATACATGTTCGGTTGTAGTATTCCTTTAAAGCATTTTATCACATCTCTGAAGTAAATCTCATTGAGCTTTAGTTGATCAAATGATGTTCAGGCACAGGCACAGGTATTTGCTATCACAAAACTGGGGAAAATTCCACTGCCCATTTCTGCAAAAAACTGTGTAAGATTTTGTATTAAGAAATGTGATGGGAACCCATCTACCAGCAAATGGATTATGACACAAAGTGTTAATTTTGAACTGTAACTCTGTTTAATTCCCTCACACAGGCCTAAAATTACTTTTAAAATATTGTGCTGACTCTTGAGTTGACAAGTGCTGTATCCAATAGTGACCATCCTAACATACATGCTACTATGCAACTATTAATGCTGTTAATGCTTTAAATAGGTACTCACACTGTAGGGATGTTATAATTGATTTCAAGGGCATAACAGGAAAAGCAGATTGTAATGAGATAGTTTAATTTAAATTTTCTACAGAAATCTTCATGAAGGACCACTGTGAATTGAGCGTGATCTTGGAGGGGGTGAGTTTTCACTTGCAATGACAGTGACCTACAGGTTTGGAAACACAGGTCTAGAGTCCTAGGGAAGCAGGTCTCAAACTACCTTTACCTCTTAATGGATTATTAGTTTTTGAGGTTATTAAAAAGTAGTTATTGTCAATTCTGAAACTCAGTTTCATGGAGAATCTTGTGCATGGAGTACTGCATTGGTTTGTTACTTTAAACATGAGAGATCTTCATACAGATAAATATCATTTCAGGTTTTGGATTTCTCTAATGTATCAAATTGTTGTAGGACATCCTAGGATGAATCATTATAATTCTAGGACTGGTATTGTGACCTGGAGTAAGAGCGGATCAAAGCCCTTATTTTGTGTTAGTTATCACTTTACTTTCCTGGTTTTTACAATAAATTTGAGGAATATATTAGGCCAAAGGTTCTGACTTTATAACTGTGTAAAGAAGTGTATAAGGAGGATAACATTCCAGCCATGTTTTAGCTATCTCCTCCTGTCCTGATCCTTATATTCATCTCTCTTATTTACTGCAATGATTTGGTCCATTCATATTTACAAATAAATACAACAAATGCAATGTGCAAAGTTTTAAGAGCATCCATCCATTCATTTTCCAACCCGCTGAATCCGAACACAGGGTCACGGGGGTCTGCAATCCCAGCCAACACAGGGCACAAGGCAGGAACCAATCCCGGGCAGGGTGCCAACCCACCGCAAGACACACACAAACACACCCACACACCAAGCACACACTAGGGCCAATTTAGAATCGCCAATCCACCTAACCTGCATGTCTTTGGACTGTGGGAGGAAACCAGAGCGCCCGGAGGAAACCCACGCAGACACGGGGAGAACATGCAAACTCCACGCAGGGAGGACCTGGGAAGCGAACCCAGGTCCCCAGGTCTCCCAACTGCGAGGCAGCAGCGCTACCCACTGCGCCACCATGCCGCCCAAGTTTTAAGAGCATAGGCTGATATTCTAAGCATGTTAGATGTTAATGCTATGGTTCAAGCAGGGATTTAACCTTAGCTTAATTGTGTTTAATTTTTTGTTGGTATTTTTGTTGTCTTTTACTTATCACTTAGCATAGTGTTACAGATTACTTTTTGGTCTGTCTGTATTTTATATATTCAATATTGTTTTGTTTGATGATTATTTTTGTAGGTATTATGTGAATTTATTTTGCTATATGTTTTGTGGGTGGAACCTCAGGAGGTTAGTCCCCTCTGTCATCACTACTGATGGACCACCCACAGCCTATATATTCTCCTTGAAAGTTAAGGTCCTTTAGAGTAGCACTTGTGCACTTCCTAAGTGCAATTTGGAATCTTCTAGTATTTGCTTATTTTTGCTCTCTTTTGTAGATTTTGAATTATGAAATTGTGGAACTGGTGTAGTTTAGGATAGCATTGCATTCATCTTAAAGAAATAGCATAAAGAATTTAGAAACCTGTTCAGGCATATCAGGAAACCACATAAAGGTCAAGTGAACAACAGAGACAAAAATGTAATACACAAAATGTACTGAAAGATGGCTAAAAGGCCGAATGACCTGTATTCAGCAAGACGGGACTGTTATTATATACACAGAAATTTCAAGGGTGGTGGCTCAACACAAAGGATATAAGAATAATAAGCATATAGTAAAACACTTTTATTTTACATAGATCATTTAGGTGAAAACCAACTAACCAACTGAAGTAAATAAATACATTGATTGACACTATATGTAAATTCAATAGTTTATAAAATGAACCTGTATTCTTTGTTTCTCTAACCATTCTGATCATGCTGTATACAAGAATGTTCCCTCTTCAGTATGATGGTGTAGGAGAATAAATGATGTAATAAACAAACTTTTCTCCCACCTAATTACTGACTTAAAAGTTGTTTTTTTATTTATTTTTTTATTCACACTTGTTTTGTTAGAGGATAGGTTTCTTTCTTTAATTAAGATGTTGCTTTCTACCACAGTTTTCTAGTTAGGTGTACCCATTTGTATTCATTCCTTGCAATAAATCTTACAAATTTCAAGAGCCTGAGATTTATGTTTTTCTCCCTATTTTGAAACTTTATATATTTTGTGAAGATTATTAAAAATAGTTTTGGTTCAATAATGGGCTTTTCACTTTTTGTGCTGTTGTAGACTGAAACCTACAAATAGTAGGTGGTGGCTTGAAGGAGCAAGGCCTCATTTGGTACTGGAATTTGAAGTCAGAGAAGATCCCAACATTTAAACAGTTGTAGTATGTTGACATTAACAACAACATATCATGCTAATAGCAAATATATTATATCAATAATTGTGGCCCAGTATAACTGTCATATTTGTAGGGTTTTGCTGAAATAAAAATGGATATTGTTAATGTTGATATGTCCCATATAAAACAATAAAGATAAAAATACAATATAGTGCTGTACAGATGAATCACATGTCCCGAAATGAAATTTCTGTAAAATCTTATTTGATGAAAACTCTTATGTGCTTAGGTGTCTTTGTATGTATGTTTGCATTAATGTGAACGTAAAAAACAAAAACAGTGATGCATGACTGTATTCCACTGTGGCTCATTGATCAGAGTGAAGGCAGATATATTATTGAGTTTTGTATCTAGATGTTTTCAACATTCTGAATTGTAGTGTTAGGTTTTTCATGGCTCATTTCATTAAGGCAATCAATCTTATAAGAATCAGTCAGCCATTATATAAACCTTTATTTCAGCCCCAATTCCTAAACATGATTAGTGTGATTAGTCTTTGGAGAGCACTTCAGTGGACTTATTGAACTTACAGACTGCCAAGTTGAAGACTTAAATTACACTGCCAGAAATCAAAATCAAATGTAATTCTGAGTTTTAAACAAAAGCCAAATGTATATTTTTCATTTTAGGAGAAGATTGTTCAATTTGTTTTATTCCTGCATGCATGCAGACTTACAGGTAAACTAAAGCAGTCCTCAAGGGTAACAATCTAGCTATTTCAAACACATTTCATACTGTTTCCCTGTCAGTAACACTTTTACATTTGCATCAACTATCATTAAAACTTAATTTTACTGTATATTACTGTAATATAAGCTTTCCAATGACATATATTGTATTTACAGTGTGCGATATAAGATAAAAAGCAATGACCTTTAAATAATAGACTATTACTAATTAGCTATACATTGTATACATATTATATATATGTATTTTAGCTAAATATAACAAAAACCTTTAATACATTTTTTGTCATTATTCACTTTATTTTTAATTATGGATGATCGTACCATGGACACTGGTTGCCTCCACTTTCTCTACACTTGTTGGTTTTCTTTGTGAAATCTGGTTTCCTCCTACTTTACAAATATAATCACATTAATTGGTGTCTATACATTGGTCCAAAATGAGTGTATGTAAGTGTGTTATGTGCAGTGGACTGGATTTCTGTCAAAATGGTCTTCCTGTATTTCTCTTAGTTCTGTCAAATACAGTAACGCAGTAACAGTATAAGCAGATCCATAAAATCGATAGATGGTCAATTGAATGACAACTTGCTTGGCATTGGTGTAGCATTTAATAATCGTGAGGGATAACCTACAACACATTGTCACATTAGGTCTCCGTATATGTATATACACATGTATACAACTATGTTAATTCACTTTATTCAATTCAACAAATATAGTCCAACAAAGATGCATGGATTATGTCTGAAATTGTAAATTGTATTTATGTGTTGCAAGAAAGAGATAAAACAAAGAAAAAGGTTTGAGGAAGTCATCCCTTATACTTAAATGCGTGGGCAAGTAAATAAACAATAATGTGAGTAATTGAGATTGAGTCAATAGACTGAGTCAACCATCGAACTGAATTTGTAGCTGGAGTACGTTGGTGTGCTTTTGGGGTAGGAAACGGAAGTGAGGTCATCTCCAGGCACCAGAAGTGAGGTCAGTAATTGAGGCTGGAGTGAGGGTATCAGGAGGACTTTTCTGCTGAGGGTCTGTAGAAGAAGAAGAAGACACATTAGTGCTTCTCATCGGTTCTATTCAATAAGGGTGCGCACAAAAAGGCGAGCTTCAAAAGGGCGACCTCAATTGGGCGCAGCGAATAAAGGCAAACGCAACAACATTATTACAGAAAATTTATTAGATAAAGGCAATGTTTGAACGTATAAAAAGGCGAAAACAAGAATATTAAAACATCCAATTAATTAATGCATGAAATTCTAATGAACTATTTCTAAATCTCTCTATATTTCGTTGTTTTCTGCTCTTACTCATTGTTGTGTTACACTTGAAGCTGTAGATTATGTGCCATGCCACGTAAATATTTTATTATTATCTACTATTATTATCTATCTATTATTATCTAAATTATCTACGAACGCCTTTATTCGCCGCGCCCAATTGAGGTCGCCCTTTTGAAGCTCGCCTGTTTGTGCGCGCCCTTATTGAAGGATACCCTGCTCATCAACCCCCATTCCGGCTTATAATTTCTTTTAGATCAGCCCATCGACTGCCTACCAATCACACATGTGTGACAGTGTGTAATATGTATATGAAGCTCAGAATATTTTACCTGCCATATTAATAACAAAATAAAAAAAGTAATAGTAGTAAAAGTAATAGTAGAAGTATTAGTACATGTGAAAAGTTATTAGCAATGCCCACTGGACATAAGGTTGAATGTTATATTACAAAAAGTGAAACAAATGCAATGTACTGCCTTTTATTATATAGAAAAGTAACATTTTAAACCCTATTTGGATGTGATTAGTTTTACAACAGGAAGTGAAGTAAAGTCTGTGCTTAAAGTGGACTGGCACGCACCGGTATCTGCACTAGCATTTACATGTTCCTGCCTTAGGAAGACCAGTGGTTAATTATGTGTACTGTTGCATACTATCAGACCATATTAGTAACCCTAATTTTTAC
Source organism: Erpetoichthys calabaricus (assembly GCF_900747795.2). Taxonomy (NCBI): domain Eukaryota; kingdom Metazoa; phylum Chordata; class Cladistia; order Polypteriformes; family Polypteridae; genus Erpetoichthys; species Erpetoichthys calabaricus. The sequence continues at coordinate 146,683,734 of NC_041396.2, forward strand.
TATATATGACAGCAGTATATCCTTTCGCACCTACCAGGGGGACCCCACTAACTCCCTTCTTCCACTATTAGATATAAATTGCCTACAGATCATCATCAAGTATACTTGAAAAATAATATTAATAATAAAAAAAAATTAAGATAAACAGTTTCTGGCTGAACAAATTTATAATTCATTTTCACTAATTTGATGTATGTCTTACGCATGTTTTTGTTAAATGGGTCATTTGCTTTTAATCCACAATAACTTTTCCAAACTTTTTGATTGATATACAAAGTCTGTATATTGCGTCGTGCTTATTTATGCTAAAAATTAGACGAAAATAAACCATTTACTGTGATTTTCTGACAAAATAAAGAAAAGTGTATTACTGTATACTTTTTTGTAGTGGATTATTATCTCATCATCAAAATCAATATAAAGGAGGATTAAATACTTCATTTTGCCATTAAGCTTCAGAAAATAAACAGTTGTTTTTAATTGGAAAAAAACAAATTTTCCATTTAAATTATTTTTTCTTTTATTGAAGACACATTTTTAAATAAATCATTACACATAACTAGGCACTGAAATCTATTAACTCAATATGGTTATGTAAAATAAAAGCATCATACAGTATGTAACACAAGTTAACCTGTTAATCTTAAGTCTATAATTGTTTCAGTGATATCCATGATGTTTGTGGGTTTTATTTGATTTATAAGTAATAGGGAATAAAGATCATAAGTATACATAAATGGGTTTATAGTGCTTATTCTTTTTAGTGGAGGAAGCTGATTTCTGCATATCTGAGAGATTTAACCACTAACAGTAAATGCTCTGTGAGTGCCTTTTCCAAGCTGGCTGCATCTGTAATGTACTGTTTAGTCAGTAACTTTTGTTATTGATTTTTAGCACCACTACTTTTATCTATCCTATTTGCTGATCAAATTTGATATGTATATATGAAAACAGGCACTTATGCTACTTTAAATACTTTAAATGTAATGATGTTTTTACATTTTTAACATTTATGTTCAATTATTCGCTCTTGATGCTTGTTAACATTGAAATGAAATTGATTAATATATGTATCCTTTTCCTGTCCTTTTAGTGCAGTACAGACTTAATCATCAAAGCATCACTAGTTTTTAGGAGACATCTTCATTGATTCAGGTCTCAAGTTTTTCTAGTCCCTGAATTTCAAATTTACCATTACTGCCTCCTCCTTCTTCTTTTATCTCCATTTCTTCTTCCCTCTGTCACCATGTTTACTCTTCTACAGTTTCATTATTCCCCTAAATCTTTATTTATTTGGATTGTTTATTTATCTATTTCAACTGCAAGATACCATATTAGTTAGTTAAACCTGGAGCCCATCTATATTCCTTGCTGTGCAAAACTTTCTATAAATCCCTATTAATTTTCATTATCAAGTATTGCGACATCCCTTTCTATACTACAGTGTGCTGGAATTTTGTATTCCGAAATGTTACAAACTCATCTAAAAACACTAATTACCAGAACAGCATGGTTTAAAATCATAAACAAATTGAATCCATCCCCCTGCAGCCATGACACCTTCCTTTATCTGGGGCATTGATAGTCTTGAACCAAGAACAGACCAGGGCAAGTGAGGCAGTCAAGCAAGACCTTAAAATCAGATTCATGGCAGTTTACTAAAGCAGAGAGAACAAAAAAATTGCATAAAAGAGACATCAAATAAATAAGCCAATAAATAAGCCTAATTTAAATCTGTGCTATTACAATAAATGGTGTCTTGGGGTGAAAAAATAGATAAATAAACAATCCAAATAAAAAAGGCTAAAATTCCTCGAAAGTACCAGAGAGGTAAAACCTTATTTCTGTCCTTATCAGGACAACGGAAGAATTTAAAGGTCGTAGCCTGTCACATCCTCGCTCAGAACTGCACTCTTAAAGGCCTCTTGGGTTCCACAGCGTCTTGCCCATTTCTGGATACCACTTCATCTAGTTCCTTAGAGCTTGACACCCCCTAGCTAGCGGCTTCCTCACAGCCCCCATAGTTTTTTGCCCATCTAACAATGCTGCCGCACTGTAAACCTCCTTCCTCCATCCAGTTTCTGGCTCTGTTTATACATCCCATCAGCTCCTCTTTCTATCTCAGCCATTCCATGGATCCTTCAACACTTGGTCTAGCTTTTTCCAAAGGTGGTCAGCCTGACTGACCATCCATTTCTTTATTTCTTTCTGAATCCAAATACACCCCTTTAGCATTCACCCATTCCCCTTTTATTCCAGCTGAACTGCAGCTGGTGCCTTCGGATTACCATGATGCGTGACATTCATTTCATTAAGCTGGCACATGCTTTCAATAGTTGCCCTTCCACTGGAAATCCAATGACACTATGATTGTGGCCCACTGGAAGTCATCATTCTTTTATCTGGCACTCTTGGAACATTCTGTGTTGCAGATCATCTCTTCCAGTTCTGCAAGTCAGAGTTGGCTTAATGTAGTTCAATAGGTCAGGGGCTGTGTGGGGTTTGCCTCATAATATGAATTTAATTTTTTAACTGTTCTTCAATCTCTTTCACTTTCTGGGTGACTGTCAAACTGCTGTCTATTTGTGTTTATATTTCCTTCAATTAATATTAACCACATCTTAAGGGTGTTTAGGTGATTTTTTTTTCTGTTATTAAGAAGATTAAAAAAGCTTTTATGTCATCCTTACCTAATGTTCTAATGAACATGTTTAATAAAAAATGCCAAAAAAGAGAATCACTAGTTTAATACAACTCTGCAATTATTTTTCAATTACTTAATAACTAAATTAACAGAAAGTATTTCTATATTGTGCAACATATATTTATTAATATATAACAAAACCATATTTTAACAAAGATAATGTTAAAAAGAGAGTAGGTTTTATATTATTACCACTTAACCCTATGTGCAGACCATTTGTCCTTCACTTGGCTTCTAAATTGCAAAAAGCTGAAGGGGCAGGAGGCAAGATGGTTGGAAACACTGCAGAGGTATAACTTTACCATCCAGCATGGAGCCATCAGTCTCTATGCCAATGCTAATGCCATTTCCCATAGGCCCTTCCTTCGTGACAACTGCAGTTATTACTTCAAGGCCGAACATCACCTAATCAACATAACTGAATGCCATGAGGCACAAAATCTACTTGAAGAGCTAACCACTAGCTGGCATCTGCATGGCCAAGATCCAGCAGACACAAGAGAATGACCCTGAACTGGCTTTTGTCAGAAGATGGCTGTTTGCAATGTGGTGCTCATGGACAGAAGTAGCACTCATGGGCACATGGTGAAGATATTTGTCTGTGTTGTGGAACCTAGAGCCATGAGTTAGGCCACCATAGTAATGCTGGGAATCTAACTGGCCAATTCCTTAAGCAGCTGCTGGTGCCATGGAACTTCCAAAATCAAGTTTTCTAGGGAGTGCAGGTTCCACCTGGGGTGGGGCACTTCAGGGTGGCTAAGATGCTGCTGTGGCTGAGGCAGCAGTCCCATTGGACTGGCATAAAGAAGAAGGCGGAATTGTTTGTCCAATATAGCATTGGCCCAGCCTAATGAATGCAGCTGTTTGTACAAAGAGGCTCGTGGAGATGCACTGCTGCTTTGGTTTAATCAAAGACCTTCACAGTGACCTGGGATGGAATTTTGAATCTGAGTTCATAACAGATGTCTGTCAGCTTCTTCATATCCATAAGACACACACTACCACACTTTACCTTCAAAGCAATGGCCTTGTTCTGAGATTTAACCAGACATTGAACACCCAGCCTTTCATCCTGATTGCTGAACATCAGTATGATTTGGAACAACTTCACAGTGTTGTGCTATGGGCTAATCACTCCACAGTCTAGGAATCAACTAGATTCACCTATTACAAAGTGATATTTGGGACATACTGCATACACATAAGACATTTGACACATGACAGGAGGGCATTTACTCCATCAATGATATATTTTTAGCTAATAGCTAAGTCATCAAAATGTATAATAAAGATGCTTATTAGGTCAAGGTTTCTACTTCAATGACATGACTCGGTAGTTTGTTCCCACAACATTTTGACTAAAGAAGTGGTTTCTGGCTCCAGTCTTAAATGCACATTCACTTAATTTCCAAGCCCTTTACCCTGGCCTTTGGAATATCTCATGAATTGGACATCAGCATAACAACAGAAGCTCAATCTGTACAGTCTGGCTGGGAGCCTGGAAGTTACCAATTCATTTGCTTGGAACCAAGAAAGGGACACCAGTGATCAACATAAGAGGACATATGGTAGTCACTGCAAGGGGATCTCATTCCAACTTGGTAACTGGGAATGATTATACAGGCTGAAGTTTAGGAGGTCACTGTAAACTAAATTAGACCTAAAATGGACAATAGCTGGTGAGGGCCCTGCAAAATCACAGGCCAGGTGTCTCAGGTTGTATACAGGATAGAAGTAGGGTCCTGGGCAATGGTAAAACATCAGAATTGGCTTGCCATGTGCCATTACTATGGTAGCAACAGCTGTGTCATCCAAAGACACAGCAACAATGTCCACCCCACAGGCTGCAGCTGCCCCTACCCCAACAGCACCCTAGCCACAATGGGAAAAATTGATAAGAAATAATCTAAGCAGTACTTCCATATACATTTCACTTTAGTGATAGCAGGGAATCACTCAATGGAAGACTGTAAAATATAATCCAATCAACTGCACTGTACCAAAACATACAGTTACATACATTAACCTATAGGTTATTTATTATGTACACTGTAAAAACATAAAATGATGTAATTGAACAAAATGTATGTGTGTACAGAAAATAGGACAGAATGATCAAACTTGTTTGTGTTTTGCGTACGTGACAAAAAGCATGTATACTTTCTGGAAGTTTTCTTTTGATGATGTGTGTGACAAGAAAATATACCTTTAGGGTAATGACTTTACAAAATTGGAAAAATACAATGAGTCAGGACGCTATTTTTATTGCTTACGTGGTCAACGATCAGGAGATTGGAAAGGTATAAAAGAGCAAGGACATCTGCGCTCGAGGCAGATGAAGTGCGGTGTCCTAGGACTGTGTTTCTCTGTCATTTTACCCTTGTCTGGTATGTATCAATAAAAGGTTTTGACTAATTTTAATTTTCTTCTCTGTCTTCAGTCACAAAAAGTGTCCACAACACAAATAAATGTAGAGAAATGAAATTGAATGAAGTGAACATTAAAATATTTAATTTGAAACATTGGGTCAAATTAAGAAAACAATCTGCATAGATAGATAGATAGATAGATAGATAGATAGATAGATAGATAGATAGATAGATAGATAGATAGATAGATAGAGCAGTGGTTTAATACCTCTGTGCATGTCAGCCTATTGTGTTTGTGTGTTCATTTCTTTCTCTTCATCGTGCAACATGTGCTCAAGTAGGACAAACAAGCTTTCAGTTATCTTTGCTTATAGATTTCTTTGAGTGAGAGTGCATGTGTGCACATTTGCATGCATCCGTGTGTGTGTGCATGTATATTTAAGTCAATTATGTAATTCAAAATCTACTTGTGCAAAAATTTTGCAAATAAACGGGCCTAGTTCTATAGCTAAATGTAGTAGCCTGCAAAAATCCCCGTTAAATTATACAATTTCTATGGCAGTTATCGTTTAGTACTGGTCAAACCATTTTTGAAGGATATGGACACAAGTACTAGACCAAACTGGACAAAAAACAGTTATCGTTGTACATGGGATTACACTTAGACACACACACATACAGACTCCATGCCCAAATCAACTTTTTTTCGATGCTTTGAACATCATAGAATCAGAATCAGAACTTAACTCGATTGTACATTTTTCACCCCATCACCATACTTCAACGATCACGACAATGCTTTGAGTTTATGCACCATTGCAAAGAGCTGGAAATTGATGTCTGAATGACTGACCACTCAGAGAGAGAGCTGTGTAATGACTCTGTTAGTGACAACAGTGGTAAGTGGTGATTGCTTCTTAGAAGCTGGAAGTCCATAATGATTTGGACCGGGTGAAAAGATATGCACATTAGCCACCTGCTTCCAGGGCTGCCAGAAGACAGCTATACAAAGCAGACTGTCTTCCCACAGTCACATCAACATTTAATGAATTAAATGCTCACAGAATCTCCTTACTTTACATATGACAGTTTATACACAATATACTAATCAATCTTCATTTTATTTGGCACCATCTCATGCTGCCTTACAGCAGAAGAAAAAACAAAACAAAAGATTACAATAATGTATGAAACATATAAAGTGTAAATTGACATGTAAATTAAAGAAGACAGGGCATAAATAAATATGCAACACTGAACTTTAGGTTGCAAGCATCAAGATTTCAAATAACAAATATACAGTATAATGATAATTATATAATCAGATAGTATAAAGATCTTAACTAACCAGCAATAGTAATAATAGTGATATGATTTAATAATATGGAATACGACAAATGTTCTGGGATGTTGGAGCAACAGTAGCTGAGTTTGGAAGGTGATTTAATATACTGTAGAACAAAAAGACACTGTAGAAATGGAAACTTAGAGACAAATATGATAAAAGGATTTAGTTCAGCTCAGGACTTTCAGCCTATTGTAACTTGTTGATAGGTTTGTGCAGAAAGACCGTAAGTAGTCAAAACAAGGGTAACACTTTAGCTTAGGTACTGCAAACATGCATCTATTACTCATTTACTATGATGTAAAATAACCTTAGCAAACACTTCTTTGACTCTTCATAACACTTAAAAAGCATCAGTAAAATGTTTATTCATGTGTACAATGTGACCTAGTCACAAAACTTCACTTTGGAGTGGTCTGAGGTGGCTTAACTGAGACACATTTCTCTTTATATTGCATATTTGTATAAGACCGGTGAAAAATTCATATTAGCAAGTACTTTTACCATAATATCAATATGCCACACAGCACAGAAATTAATAACCTATCTAATAATGTTTTATAAGTGTTATGAAAATGAAAAGAAGCCTTTGTTAAGGCCTTCTTACGTAAGAGTAAATGAGCAATAGATGCATTTTTGCAATCTGTACAGATAAAATTAGTCTCTGTTGTTTTCTCTGTGGATGTTTCATTAATAATAAAGTGAAGTTTTGACTTCAGCAGAAATGTGGGAATCAAATCTCAGAGGACAAAGGTCTAATAATTCATTTCCAGTTTCTATTGTGAGCAATAGGAAGATTAAGACAGTGGATAAATAGTAAAAGCACATGTACTGTCTTGTGTGTGTGTTTTTTAAGAGATAAAATTAAAGCTTTTAAAAATGTTTTAGGAATATACTTTTTGTTTAAATTATTAACTAAAATATTTTAAGTTCATGTATATACTTAAAAAGTTTGATGATTTTTTGTTTTTGGAATGGTGTCTTAAGGTCAAGTGTCTTGAGAATAAGAAACAAACTACGTGTAGTTAAAGTGGAAACTTTTGAAAAGTATCTGAATTAAATAGGAAAAATGTATAAATAGCTAAACAAACAAGTATGATGGATTAAAAGTTCTCCTTTCATTTGTTAATCTTCTTATGTTCTTGTGTCTTTTTTCCATTTTAATGAGAATAGCAGCAGAAGTAAACATAAGGAACAAAAGGAGACAATAAAGGCTATAACAACAAAACTTCTATTGTGATTGAACTGTCAAAGCAAATCATTAGGAAATAGACAGAAATAAAGTAAAGAAAATGTATGTATAACAGTAAATATGTAAATATTTTTCAGTGTATATAGAGATATACAGAATGTAAAAATACACTACCAAAGAGGAAATTTAATTCAATCATAAACAAAATAATTTTTTTCTCATAATTTAAATGCTGGTTTTCCACATTAGGACAAAATGTTTAGAGTGAAGTGGCAAAGAATCAGTATCTCCAGTTGAGAACTGAACACAATAATAAATCATGTGCAGCCAAAGTGTAATTTGCTCACCGTCTATCTGAAGTTACTGTCCGAGGAACACTTTGTAAGGAGGAAAAATATAAAAAATAGCCAACTAATTTCAAGATTTAGATTCCGGAGATTATAAAGATTATGGAGATGCTTAAATATCTTGATTTGTTAAAACAAATGTAATTGTTCTTTATTGGGTACTTTTGCAGCCATAAAGCTGCAAGGTTCAAATCCCATCTTTATTGCTATCTTTATGGTATTTTGCACATTCTCTCGATATCTATACGGATTTTTCTCTGTGTACTCTAGTTTTCCTCTCACATTTTCCAAATGTGAGACTTCTGATTAGCCCAATATGATCAAGTGTGGATGGGTATTCGAGTGCCCTTGTGACAAACTGGTGCCTCAAGCAGAACTGACTTATGCATGGTGGCCAATACTGGCTGAACAGGCTCTGCCTTTCTGCCACCATAAATGTGGAGTAAAATTCAGTCAGAATGGATGAAAAGAAACAAAGCACTGGTTCTTTATAAGTCAAGAACATTAACAAAAAATCCAACATATAATCCAATAATGGCTAGTCTATGCAGCTTCTTTAAAACACAATAATGTAAATAAGTGAGTATAGGAACTTACTGAAACAAGTTAATTCTGAAGAAATGGAGTTTTTATTTACAGAAAACAGGTAAGGTCATTTGGCCAGTTGTCTCACTTACTGTCACAAAAGAGGTCTCCAAGACACCAATATTCACACGTCCAGATACTGTCTTTCACATATAGTATAATGCTATGAAGAAATCTTTTTATGCTGGAGAAAACATACCACAGTGAAAAACAGTTCCTGAATTAATATACAATTGAGCTCTTCCCCAACTTACCTACCACTGCCACCTTTACTTTTAGTAATTTGCCTGTGAATTTAGTGCTCCTGGTTTATGAGGAAGTTGTACTAATGAAAAATATTATAGTGTTCACTAAATCTGCTACTTACAGACCTTTCTGCTTCATTTTGATTTTGAACTATCCACCCAGCAAAGAAGTCTATCTTTGAAGCAGTTGTCATAAAACAACACAGGATAGAATGCCATTCCATTGCAGCGTACACTCATTCATATGATCAACTTGTTGGTAGTCTTAACATGTGCATCTTCTGTCAGGATCCCAAAAACTGAGTTAACACAAAATTACAAACCTCATACAGACATCAATATACATATATGTACAGTAAGAGTATCAAATACAGTATTTCAAATTTTAATTTCCCTGAGATTTGATGTGTTAGCCCTACAGTAGTTCCAGCTTAAAAATGATGTATTCACTATTATAAACAAAACATGTAGTATCAAATATTGACTAATTTAGTAAGACAAATAAGGATTAGATCATGTGCACTTGCAGTTGGTCCACGAGAGTAACAATACTATAGTCATAATTTTCTAATCTATCTCCTCCTCTGGATTTGGCCACAAGTTTTCATCAAACATTGCATTTGATGTCGTCTCTAGCAATACATCATGGGTAGTATCTCTGGCAGGCCTGATCCATCCTTGACATTGCTCTAGTGAATTATTTTGTCATTCAGTAGTGACATGTGATCATGTGGCTGGTGATCATAAACCTTCCACCTCCATACAAAAAAGAATTCTTCAATGGGTTTAGGAAGGGCAGGTATGGTGGTAGAAGCAATGAGGCAATGTGACTGCAGTGGAGTGGTGGAATGCCACATTATCCCACACCATAACAAATACCGAAGCATTTGTGCTTACTTGCGCTCTCTCATCCTCTGGTACCAGTATTGTGTAGAATTCATCAAGGAACAAGATGAGGCGCTCTGTGTTGTGTGGGCCAATGACTGGTTTGTGTGATAACACAATATCATTGCCTACTGCTGCATACATTGTGATGTTGGCCACCCCTCTGTCCTGGAATTTGCACCGTTGCTCTTTGCCCTACAATATTCCATCCGCGGTGCTGTTGTTTCACCAGTTTTGATAGTTTCCTGGTCAGCTGTAAAAATTCTGCCTCTGCCCCCCTGTGCAAGGTAATCTTTGGATCCTAAAGAAGAAAGACAATACTCAAAGGATGTCACTGTACCATATATAGTAAATATCATTCAGTAATATGCAGTTCTGTCTGACACCACTGAAGAATGTGCGTCTTACCTGTAAAGTTTGTTGAAATGTTGTTATGCTTGATGCAACTGTTGTGTTCTGGCGATTTGGCTGCACTCATAACCCTGCTTCTCATAAAGAAAGTCCATGGTTGATAACATGGTCAATGACTGTGGACCTTACTTCATCTGTGACCACTGCCTTTGTTCTTCCTCTCCTTTGACATTGTCTCCTTCTTCTTGCAACACATTTTTCTTTTTGTTGCTGCTGCTCTGCTTGGTCTATTTTTACAAAAGAAATTATTCTAAAGATGACCTTGTTATATATGAAAGATAATGAGATTGGTCTAATTTTTCTTATAAACACCAAATACCTCAGATATCTATAGTATTTCAGCTGATCACTTAACCAGGTACTTTGCTGTCCGGTGTTTATTTACTTTATATAATGTCATTTTACAATCTATTTTACAAGGGTCTTGATAGCAATGTCGCAATTTGTAGTAATGTACCTTTGAATGAGAAAACTATCCATTAATTCTGAGGCATTTAGTCATTGAATGCATTTTGTCTGAAAGCACATTTTAGCCCACATACACTAATGTGTTGGCGGCTGTGTGTAGAGTTTTGAGAGTTTAGCAATTGAAAAAACTTTGTGTCTTCCGCTGCCTATTCCCCAATCTGACCTTTCACATTCCTTTTTTAAATTTCTCTGAGCCATAGTTTATTTACCAGAGACCATAAAGAGAACTCAGTAATTTTGGTCATTTGTGTTTACACAGATCAGGCGTCTTTTTATGCGTTAGTTCTTTGACCATTGATTGGTGACAAACATGTTTTTAGAAACAGGACAAGAGCATTCATAATTACAACTGGGCTAGTATGGTAAAGGTTGTGTATAAAGTTATGAAGAAGGATCATACTGGAGTTGCAAATTGTGCTGAAGCAATAAGAATGTGTTTGCAATTTTGAATAAAATTGGTATATGAATCTGGGGTATAATTACTTGGTGTATTAATTCGGTTACAGGGTAACAACCATGCTCACGCTTGGAGGACAGCAAATAGCAAACTGAAAAAAGCTGGAGTGATGTCCAGACTTGGCCATGTGAAGCAATAATTACCTTCAGTCGATAGGAAAAAAAAACAGCTAAGCAAGTCAAAATTAAGGTTTTATAAAAATGAAGTATATATAGAGATTCTTATGTGATCAGGTGCTTCATTGGCTCTTTACTGGAATGTAAGAAATGAAAGATTGGGGTGTGACACAGTTGTTAATTGGTTTTCCCTCTTTAAACTTGGGATGAACGGGAATCCATCCGAGGACTCTGATGTCAGTTCCAGCTCAGGGAAGAAAGTCCTGCCTCCTTTGACACAATGACAATTTAAGTTAGTGCCAAACAGAAAGTCACCATTCAGAACAAGGCCAGTCTTGGATAAAGATAGTGATGCTTACTCAAGAGCCAATTTGCAGCCCACTCCTGATGGGTGAAAGCCATTACACTCTGGATGGACTTTGTTTTTGTTAATCTTTTCTCATTGGTCCACTATCTTCAAAGAAGGTAGTTACAGAGTCCAGATCAGGAATGCAGAATTCTTTATTTGCACAAATGTCTCAGTCCATGTAGTAAGCCATGAACTAAACAATTCATCTCCTTGCATACTTTTTTCTAATTACCATCACCTTATCTAATACATCATGTCATCTGACTTTTAATATACAGAACTTTACCATCTCCTCCAATCAACTAAATCCACCAGTACTTTCTGACTTTATGATTCTCAATTCTACCATAATTCTGGAAACCACATTGTTAAGAGGATTGTTCAGTGATTTTCCCACTTATCTTAGCATCACTTCATATTAGGGATGTATGGGCTTTCCCATCAATTTATCCTCTCTTTTGGGAGGAATGTTCATTACTGTTCAGCAGCAGGTTGAAGACTGCAGGTTGAGACAAATTTAATTGCTAGTGATGATTTTATCAATAGTTGATAATAATTTAAATGTATTTTTGGTATAAATTAGCAAAAAGATATTTAAACTGCTGCATGCAGCAAAAATAGGGATATTTCACTAGTATACATTTAAATTCTTGCAATGCACTTCAGAAACAACTGTGCTTAAATAACATGTCTGACATTTTAAGCCTAGAAAATGGCTTTCTGCTTTAACTTCACCTTTTGACTTATTGGTATTTGTTGATTATGTTACAGTCATTGGTATTGCACAATAAATACAAAAGCCTAACATCTCAGATGGGCTATACTATAATGAAAATCAAATTTTTTATTAACATTTTAAAAGACTAGATGACTAGTCTCGACAGTTGCTGATATAAATACATTTTTAAGGAAAAGATATCAGGACTACAATAAATCAGAAGTTTTATTCTAGTTGTTAGTATCTTTTGTATTCACTTTTAAATAAATTATTTGTGTTGTCTAATAAAACTCATGAATATTTTTTTTAATTAAATTAGAAACAACATAGATCCAGCCACCTGGTTTGAATCCAATGCCCAGGCAGTGGCTCATTCTACTTGTTTCATCTAGTGGTACTGGTGACTGTCAGTCATGTAGTGTGACAATACCAATGACTCAGTCATAGCAGTGTGCAACTTGCTATGACAAATTAAACTAATTGCCACTCAAAGGGGCGAGCTCTTTAGTGTGCAAGAGGTAACACATTCATTAAGGCTAAAACTAAATTCAGAAGCTAAATTCAATAAGGATGTTCAGAGCACCGTTTCACACACACACACATACAGATGAGTTGTATGTGAAGTGGGGGATCAACCAGTGCAATGACCCCATCACAGCACAGGAACTTCATACTTATTCATCCAACTGGCAGAAAGACCCAAACTGTGACAAGAACTTTTAATAGCTCTTGTCCTCTTGTTAAACATTAGCAACTACAGACTCCAAAGATAGTCTGCAGGTAGAAGCAAGCCTTGGTATCTTGTGCCTGCACTAATGACTCAATGAAACACACCTGAGTAATCGCAATCATGTGTGATACCAATTATCCCAAACATTACGTGCCCGGAAATAAGGAGAACATGTAAGAAATGTGTTGTCATTTCCACATTCTGTGACTGAAAATGCAAATACCCTTAAAGTCTACAATGTGCAATTTAATCATGTCTGAATTTCTTATTTTTAATTTTAAACTGTGCAGATGAGAGATAAATGTGTTGTCCTAAGCATTATAAAAACTTAAAACTATAAGAAAGGTGAAAATTAATTTTAACTTGCCCACCCAAGGACAGTCATATTAATGTTAGAGATTTAACTCGGTTAATCAATTATCAGTCTTGCTTTTGGCAATGCTGGCAATTGATTAAATAATTCAGTAAGGCTGCTAAAGTAGGAGGTGGTCTTTGGCAGTTAGACTTATATCAAGATAATTCCAGGACATTTATTTTAAGAAATGGAATAATAGAATTTATTGACAAACAAAAGGACTATAGAAAGGATTATAGAAATATGGTAACTGCTGTGATAAAAACACAGACCAGACATCATAAAAAGGTTTGGGGTAGCCACTCGTATAATATCCCTGGCTGCAAAAGGTTTTTAAATTAACAGAGATGTTCGCAATACTGAGTCCAAAACAGAATAGGCAGCACTTCATCCAGATAGGCAGCACTATATGCATTATGGGGATGGAGCACTTTGTCCACCAGATGCTGGAAAGTCACAGGAGCCCCGTGTAACCCGAATGGAAGGACACAATACTTCCAGTGTCCGCTAGGGGTGCTAAACGCCGTACTCACCTTTGCGGAATCCGCCAGTACCCCTTTGTCATGTCAAGAGTGGTCAAGAACCTTGCTTGGCCCAGTCTTTCGAGGAGGTCGTTCACGTGAGGCATGGGATAAGCATCAAATTGGGAGACTTGGTTAAGCTGACAGAAGTCATTGCAAAACCTCCAACTGTCGTCAGGCTTACTAACCAAGTCGACTGGACTAGACCAGGGACTAAAACTTTCTTCTATCACTCCTAGTTCCAGCATTCGCTTGATTTCCAGCTCCACTTCTACTATCTTTGCCTCCGGGAGTCTATAGGGGCACTCTTGGACGATAACCCCAGGCTCAGTCAATATGTCATGCGCAATCAGAGAGGTCCTTCCGGGTTTCTCACTCACCACCTCTGGAACAGACAAGATAGCTGACTCCAGCTCCCGTCTTTGTCTGAAAGTTAATTCTTCGCTGAAATTAAGGATGTCTATTAGAGCAAAGAATGAGTGTGGCTGAGCGGAGGAGGGATCAGGATCCCTGTCCTTCCACGGCTTCAGCAAGTTCACATGAAAAATCCGCTTGCTTGATTGACGATTGGGTTGTTTCACCAAATAGTTGACAAGTCCTTTCCTCTCCTTAATTTCATAAGAGCCTTGCCAATGGGCGAGTAATTTGGAATGGGAGGTGGGAACCAACACCACGACACGATCCCCCAGATGGAATTCTTGGAGCGTCATGCCACAGTCATAATAATGGGGCTGTGCTGCTTGCGCCTCTTCCATATGACTTTTTAGAGTAGGCCTTATTTTTCCAAATCTATCGTGTAATTGCACGATATATTTCAATATATTTGAAGAGGGAAGAGCCTCTCCTTCCCAGCCTTCTTTCAAAATATCTAATAATACCATATAGTAATTCAAAAGGTGAGAACCCCGTAGTGGCTTGTGGGACTTCCTGGTATGCAAATAGAACGAGAGGGAGGAGTTGATCCCAATTCCTCCCATCCCTGCTGACCACCTTGCAACACATCAACTTGAGAATCTGGTTAACCTCTTTACTAGACTGTCGGTTTGAGGATGACACACCGCAGTCTTTAAGTGCTTTAGTCTCAGTAATTGGCCGTTTCCCTGAACGTTTCCAAGTTAAAAGGCGTTCCTTGGTCCATTAAGACATCTTTAGGGATGCCTACTCGCGCAATGACCCATACTAGTTCCCAGGCAATTGCTTTAGATGTAGCTGAGTGCAAAAGAACAGATTCTGGGTATCGGGTCGCATAATCCACGAGGACTAATATATATTTGTTTCCTCGGGCTCTAAGGCTCCCACTATATCGACTCCTATTCTGTCAAAGGGAACGTCAATTAGGGGAAGGGGAACAAGAGAAGCAGGGTCCCTCCTAGGAATTTGCTGTAATTGACACTCCGGACAAGAAGTACAAAAACGGCGAACCTCCTCGTTAATTCCCGGCCAATAAAATCTGAGCTTGATCCGCTCTAAGGTTTTTTCGGTACCTAAATGGCCTCCAAGGAGGTGAGAATGTGCCAGTTCACAAACCTGCCACCGGAAGGTTCGTGGGATTAACAACAATTTCCGGACCTCCCCCTCATGCTCGGCGACCCGATATAATAAGTCATTCTCTATTACGAAGTGAGGTCCTTGTGGCGTGGACTGATGCGTGCGTTGGCCATTAGCGAGAACAACTGCATTTTTTGCAAATTTAAGGGAGTCATCATTCCATTGCTCCCTTTTAAAAGAAGCCGGCGTTTCTCTAAATTAAAAATTAATTTGGGAGAGAGGATCCGGGTTGATCTCAAGGGGCAGAGATTCGTCCCGAATCGTTGAGGCATGTGTGGATGACGTTACCACCTGCAACGGTCCCAGAGTCTCTCCGTTCTCCTCATGGGCTTCCCTACCTCTCTCTGCCAGCTGAATACATGGCGTGGAGACAGCTTGAGATGACTCATCCTCATCTATAACTAGGCCCAAGTGTGGATCGAGAGTAGTCTGTAGCTTACCGCATTTATTATTAGACCAGTCCCACCCCAGAATTAATGGAAAAGGTGGATCGGGGAGGACTGCTACGGGGAATTTTTTTAGCAATCCTCCTTCACAAATGAAAACTAGGGCGGATTTATAGGTACAAACTTCTCCGTGAATACATTTAATACTGGTCTTTACTTTCATCCATTGTCGCGGTAAGACATATCGGCAATCAACAATGGAAATGTTGCTGCTGGAGTTGAACAATGCGTTGAGTTTGTAACCATTTACAACTACTTGTCCCATATGGGGAACTATCAGTGGATTAGCAAGTGCACACAGACTGCTCTCCGTCCTCCGCCTGCATTCAGCCTTGCTCCCGGATAGGTTATCTGCCATGCAGAACAGGCTCCGGTTTATGTGGAAGAGACTTATGGTGTAGGATGTAATCTCTAGGGAACCCACTAGAGGACCGTTATGCTTTCCCCAATTTTGAGGCTGACTTTTTTTATGAGCTGTTTCAGCTCTTCCATTGAATGGAATTCTCCCCATACCGGCTGGGCAAAGTGCTGGGGAAGCTCTTGTAAAACAATAAAGCAGGCTATTTGCTGCACTATTTGGAAGGGGGTTAATTCAAACGGTCTTAGTCATAATGACACCTGTTCCCAGAGGGCCATAGCTTGCCCCTGAACTGATCCCTTAGGATTGAATTTCCAAGTTTTTATTTTTCCTGCCTGCTGGTCTGAGGCTAACCCATTTTTAGATGGGTCCTTGGTCCCAATGGGCGGCTCAGCTCTCTCGTCCGAGAGAACATAATAAGCCCTTTTTGCTTCATCCCCAGAAACCAGTCTATGTCTGTATGTCTCATCTACACTCTCCTTCTGGTAAGATACTAGCCCGGGGTTGCACTTACGGAGCAGAGCTTGTACCGAGCCTTTCCTGACCACCGGACGAACTCCCCACCCAGAAACTCGGCTCCGATACTTTCCTACCTGGCTGAAGTTTAGGTCCTGTCCCAGTTTCTTCTGGGAAAAAATCATGCCGGCTACGCCACTGTGATAAAAACACAGACCAGAAATCATAAAAAGAATTGGGGCAGCCACCCATATAATATCTCTGGCTGCAAAAGGTTTTTTAAATTGACAGAGATGTTCGCAATACTGAGTCCAAACAGAACTGATTTCTTGGTGGTAAGATGGCGGCTTTAAAGGCCCATATAGGAAGTGACGTCATCGAAGGGGACAGACCCGGAAGTGACGTCATCGAAGGGCCCAGGATCTGGAAGTGACATCATCTGGACTGGAAGTGATATCTTCTGAGGTAATGGAACCTGGCAGGATTTCCCGGGAACGGTCTGCAGGGAACTGAAAAAGACAGTTAGTGCACCCCACCGCCCCCCTGGTCGGATGTGGTATTACCATTACTTAAGCCCTTCAGCCGCCTCCTACTCGCACGTGTGTGATACTGCGTATACATCCTGACATATAAGACAGGACACAGACAGACTAGACAGATAAATATATATTACAGAAGGGGCAGGCTCTTTACTTGTTCCCTTGAAATAACACCTGCCTCTCAGGCCTTTTCAGCCTGGGCTCAGTGCTTGAGATTGGATATCAATTTTCAGCTCCTCGAAAAGGCAACAGCTCACCTGATTTCTGGTTGCAGAGAGAGAGTTTGTTTCAAATATTTTCAGTCATTTTTGGAAAGTGTGCTCAGAAATTGCCCTGGACAGAGTATCCCAAGGAATCCTCTAAGAGTTTCCCCAGAGTTTCTTTGAGAGACCCACCTGAGAGAGCCAGGGAGCATCTCCAGGATGGTACATTGAGTTATAAGGGGAAATGTATAAGTTCTCCTGATTAAAGTCACTTCAAATTACAAAATTAGTATCTCTTCATAGGCAAGTTCTTGTGTCTATCAGACTTGTCATTCCTTGAATTATAGGTCTGGCTTGAGTTCATTTTGCATCTTCTTTCTCAAAAAGTTTGCAGAGGGAGCATCTGCAAATACTGTATATCTGCTCAACTCTGATTTACACCTTTCTTATCAGATGAAGTGCAGGTAGAGTACAGTAAGCTGGAGTACAATCATTTAGTTTGGAATGTAAGTGGGTGAAGGAACATCTGGATATCTGCTAAATCTGATGCCTCACTGGCCTGGTGTGCCACTAAAGCCTAGCAGAATATTCAATGCTCACTTTGTCCTTCAATATTAAAATACTATGGATTAAGCACTTGATTAAAGGAAACATTCAAAAGTTAAAACAAATATTATGAAAGGTATGTGAAGGTGATTAGGACCTCATTATCTCCTTTGCTTTATTTGTTGATAACTGCAAACATCCGCTGGCTTCTTTCCAGGTACTGATTTGAGTTGTAGAGTAATGAGGAGTACTCAGTCTCGTGTTGGAGGCCTGAAGAAAACAAACAAATATTTCAAAACATTAGCTTGATTACATCACTGTTAAAGAGGCAATCTTTCAAATGTAATTTTCAGTGGCAATTTTACTGGTTCAGGACTGTACAGAAAGTGGACAGTGAGGATGTCACCCCTATATGTAAACTTCAGTTATTTATTTGTGAACTTAAGTTACTTTTTTTTTGGAGAACATTTAGTTAATTTTAATTACACCAATGAATGCAAATGAGTAGATGTAGCCATCTAGATGCTTGTGAAATTTGAATCTGGTATTTCATGTTTAGATATTTTGATGTGGGTACCCGTGGACACTCCCCCAATTGCCCATATGGTTAATCCGGTTAATAATGGTTAATTACATGAGTAATTACAGAATATGTCAAATTGGACAACTTTTCTGCACAGTTTCACATTTCCAAAGTATCAAGAGTTTGCCCACTTTCTAACAGTCATTTTCTACTCTACTTACAGGGTTCAGGGGGTTGTTGGAGCCTATCCCAGCCAGCATATGTTGCAAAGAAGGAACAAACCCTGAACGGGGTGCCAGTCTGTCGCAGGGCAAACACACACACAGGCCAATTAAGTATCACCAATCCACCTAATCTGCATATCTTTGAACTGTGGGAAGAAACCAAAACACTTGGTGGAAACCCTCACATGGGGAGAACATGTGTTGAGGACCCAGGACACAAACCCTGGTCTCCTTACTGTGAGGCAGTAGCGCTACCACTGTGCCACCATGCCACTAGAAGTGTAAAGTGAGCAAAAATTTAACACAAATAAACACAAGTGCTGCCAAAAGTAAAACTACACTACTTATTGGCATGAGACATACTTTAATTTTAGCTTCCATAGCTTGAAATGTGCTATATAGTTAATAATACATTATTATAACATGAAAATAAGCTCAATCTTTGTTACAAATCATTTTCTACATCACTTAGCAGAAAGTTTATAATTTCCAAGTGCTATTAGCATTTGTACATCTGATCTATAACCACACATTGATTTTTCGTCTAGTACTGTAATTTAAACCATACCGGAGGGACTTTGTGATTTAAAAATTTGACACAGTGAAGTGAAAAAGAATTCAGAGCAAATTACTTATTATATATATATATGTATTACTAAATTCTGAAATTAAACTGTGAAATACAGTAGGTTGCAAATAGCACATCTTGTGTTTTATTTTTTTCTTAAAATCATGGATGTTCTTTCAAACGATTTGCATAGGAAATAAAAAACAAAACACTTTGGTGTTACAAACATCAGGTTACAATATATTATTCCATAAATCCTGTAAATCACCTGTAAATAACCTTTTTTAAATTGTATATACAATTCATCAAAAGAAGAATACAATTCTGTGGCAATTTCTTGCTGATTTTGTCTGCAACCATTTTAGGCAAGCAGTTTTTTCACTGCCTCTTTGCTTCACAGCTTTCATTCTTGTCACTCTACTGATCCACTTTAAGACTTTTTTTTTGCCTCCAATTCTAAATGGTGAACTAAGCCTAAAGCTTGGGTTTCAGCCAAACATTTGGCAAGGCTAGAAGTTTCCCCAGTGACTGATGCCAAGGCAACCCAATACCATACAATAGGAAAATGCAGGAGACATTCGGTTAGTTTAAAATAACTTTTTGTGCCTGACGTAAAGTTTTATGTAAATACACTGTCACGGTATTGACATTTTTACTTTATCCAAATTACAACACAAGGCATTTGTTTCCTTGCTTGATTTTTTTTCCATATAACACTTAAAGCTTAATTCCTGATTACTGCTTTATAAGAAAACAGGATTCTTTTTAGTTAAGATGTAGTATTTTAGAGTTACGCTTTATATTTATATCTACAAAAAAAGAAAAGATCTCTGTGGGATAAAGATACTTAATTTCTATCAGTTATGATGTGTTTTAAGCTACTGTCTCAATCAAGACTTCTAGTTTCAAATACCTGCCTGGATATGACCTACGTGATGATGGCTTATTGTTATATTTGTAAATGGGTTTTCCTCAGGTTATTCTGGTTTTCCTCTTTCATATCATAGGTTAACAGGTATTTATAAACTGTTCAAGAATGACTGAGTGAGGATTTGTATGTGAGAAGTGTGCCATGTAATTCATTAGCATACCATCCAACACTGATTCCCAACTTACAACAAGTTCTGGGCTGTGAAAGTTGGAGAAATAAGCACAGTTTGGTGTACTGAGATGAGAATGCTGAGATGGATGGCTGGTGTGACTTTACGAGAATGTAGCTAAAACTGTGGAAGAAGGATATCGAGGAAGACAGGAGTGCAATCAATCAATGTTAGTTTATTAAAAAAAAGTAATAAACATGTGAGTAGTGTGGAGCTTTCTGCTTGCAAGTCAGAAAAACTCTAACTTCCCCATCTTCAGGCTGCTTATATAGTTTTTTACCTCTCTGTGCCCTTTTCCAAAATATTTTTACACTTGCTTTGGTGTTTCATCTTTTTGCAAGTTTTTTTTGTATGTCATCACATTTTTATTCAAAGACATAGAACATTGTTTTGCTAACGGTTGCTTTTAGGAAATTACAAGACATTCTTTTTTTAACAGTTGTCACCCTGCTTTAAATATTCTTGCTTACACACACATTTATATTAGTCAATTGCTTATATCAGTATATCAATATCAGTACATTAGTAATACAACAACAACAACATTTATTTATATAGCACATTTTCATATAAAAAAGTAGCTCAAAGTGCTTTACATAATGAAGAAAAGAAAAATAAAAGACAAAATAAGAAATTAAAATAAGACAACATTAGTTAACAAAGAAAAACAGTAAGGTCCGATGGCCAGGGAGGACAGAAAAAACAAAAAAAAAAAAAACTCCAGACAGCTGGAGAAAAAAATAAAATCTGCAGGGGTTCCAGGCCACGAGACCCCCCAGTCCCCTCTGGGCATTCTACCTAACATAAATGAAATAGTCCTCTTTGTATTTAGGGTTCTCACGGAAGGACTTGATGATGATGGTCATGCAGACTTCAGGCTTTTAATCCATCACTGTTGGAACATCACGGTGCTTTGAGTAGATGCACCACCACCAAAAGGACACCGGAAAAAGAAACAGAAGAGAGAGTAGGGGTTAGTACAGTTTTTAGAGCCACCATGAATAGTTATTATAATGAATTGGATATACAGAGTATCAGGATTAAATTACAGTGAAGGTATGAGAAGGCCATGTTAAAATAATGTGTTTTCAGCAGTTTTTTGAAGTGCTCCACTGTATTAGCCTGGCGAATTCCTATTACATATATCGTAGCATTGTATTGTATATTGTAGCTTCCACAAAGGATATTTGTAATGTTAGGTATTGAAGATGTAGCAGAAGTTATGTGATGGGAGCAGAGTCAGATGGTTTGGGCATATGCAGATAAGAGTGGATGATTCATGGATTAAGAAAATTCAAAGTTTCAGTGTAGATGAAAAGTGTCCAAATGAAAGACTTAAGAAAACATGGCATAAAGTTCTGCACGCCGATGTGAAGCTGAAAGGCATGGAAATCAGAGATGCTCAAGACCGAGCTAAGTGGAGGCCACTGATCCATAGTTAAAGCTTACCCCAGGTGACAGGGAAAACAGCCTTTTCACCTGATGATGATAATGATAGATAGTGTCACACATGAGTGATTAAGGTGCAGCTAAAGGACCCGACAAGCCGCACGAAACCACAAAATGGGGGACTAAGACAACATGATAATGCCTCTCTCTTTATTTTAACAGGAAAGACGAACAACAAAAAAAACCACAACACCTTGAATTCGTCTCAAAAACCTCGTCCAGACGTCCGAGCCACTTCCGTGTTGTGAATTCACCTCCGGTCCCTTACAGATGACGTCACCACCGTCCCAAGATCCTCTGCATCATCCTCCCAGCATTCCTACTTCTGTTCCCACCTCATAAATACATCTGTGTTACCACCATTCTCTGTCGATTGTACTTTACAAACCTGACCATTATTCAGAATACTCTTTTGCTGTGATTTACAGTATACGGGGACGGAATCCCCAACCCTTAATCTGTTTGTCTGTGTTTTTCTTCACACATTGGTATAGTCGGCAGGATTTATTGCCCCGATAATGTCAGAAGGACAAGACCTGAATAATGTGCTGAGCACCTTTATGACGGAGCTCCAAAATGTGAAGCTCGAGCTGACGACTACATGGACCGAGCTCACAGAGACAAAGGCGTGGCCCCACCACCTCCCTTAGTACCTTTGGTGGAGTCTGATGATATTGAGTCCTACTTGTCGATATTCGAGAGGGCAGCCAATTGAAATCAATGGCCAAGGGCGGACTGGGCTCACATACTGGCGTTGTACCTAAAGGGGGATGCGCAGTGGGCCTATTATGACCTCCCTGAGGAGGAGGCCACCATCTACGACCTCTTGAGGGCCGAGATATTCTAGTGCTACAGTGTGACTTCGGGGCAGCAGGCGAGGGAGTGGCGGCATTGGAAATTTGACCAGCCTAGACTTCCTATTCCAGTCTATACCGGCCTCTTTGAAACGAGAACAGTGGAATGACGATTCTCTGAAGTTTGCCATCCGTTGATGGACAACCCCCACACCACAGGGCCCCTACTTTGTATTAAAAAATGACCTGTTATATCGGGTAGCAGAGCATGAGAGTGAGGTTCAGCCCACCTCCTGGGTGCCGGAAAAACATTGGAGAGAGTAAAGCTCCGATTCTTCTGGCCTGGAATAAACAAGGAGGTCAGACAATTTTGTCAATCTTATCTGGAATGCCAACTTCGTCAGATGCCCCGGAGGGACTGTGCTCCTCTTGTTCCTCTTTCCCTCATTGACGTTCCCTTTGAGAGAATCAGTGTCAATCTTGTTGGCCCCTTAGATCCCTCAGCAAGAGGCCACAAATATATATTGGTAATGGTCAATTACGCTACCCGATTTCCAGAGGCTGTCCTTTAGCATACAGCCAATACAAAAAATATTGCACGGGAATTAGTAGAACTCACGAGTAGGTATACCTAAAGAAGTCCTTACAGTCCAAGGTACACCTTTTACATTGGATAAGTTCAGGAAGGTTGCCAAGTTACTCCGCATTACGCATCTTAAGACGTCTGTGTACTACCCGTAGATGGACGGGCTGGTCGAAAGATTCAACCAGACCCTTAAACAGATGCTCCACAAGGTAGTCAACAAGGACGGTAGGAACTGGGGCCAACTACTCCCCCTCATACTTTTTGCTCATTGGGAGGTTCCACAAGCCTCGACGGAGTTTTCCCCCTTTGAATTACTCTATGGACGACAACCCCGGGGTATTTTGGACATGCTAAAAGAGGGCTGGGAAGGAGAAGCCCTTCCCTACACTAACATCTTACAATACCTTGCACAGTTATGCGGTAGATTGGCAAAAATTCGGCCCCTGCTAAAAGAACACATGGCAAAGGCTCAATCAGTGCAGGCATGGAACTATAATAGAAACAGCTCCTTGTGGGAATTTCAGCCAGGAGATTGTGTTATGGTACTCGTGCCCACTTCCCATTCTAAACTTTTGGCCTATTAGCAGGCCCATTAGACTATACGAGGTTAAAGAAAGAAAGGGGCTTGTCGACTACTTGGTCAAACAGCTCAATCGTTGGCTGAGCGAGCGGATTTACCATATCAATTTTGTTAAAGCCGTGGAAGCACAGGGAAGATGACCCTCACTCCAGCCAAATCAGCTCCCTTTTCTCACTAACATCCGATCTTAAAATCAGTCCTAATTTGACCATACACCAAAGACAGGCACTACAGTCTGCAATCCTGTCCATGCCGGAAGTGGTCAGTGAGTTACCTGGCTGTACTTCACTGATTCAGCACGACATAGTGATCGATCCGGGGTGGTTGTCAGCAAATGCCCCTACTGCCTCCTGGAGGCAAAACATGTGGAAGTGGAGTTGGAAATCCATCGTATTTTAGATATGGACATTACTGAGGAGAGTCTCAGCCCATGGTCCAGTCCTATCGTTCCTGTCTCCAAACCTGATGGGACGTGGAGGTTTTGTAATGACTTCCGAAAATCTCAATCAGGCCTCCAAATTTGACACGTACCCCATACCCCGAGTAGATGAATTCCTCAAGTGACGGTTAAACCACAGTGTTGTTTGTACCTCAGTTTTCAGAGAGAGCTGCACCCTTGACAAACCTGACAAAGAAAAGGGCCCCTTTCAATGTGGTGTGGGATGAAAAAACAACGGCACCTACATTGAAAACTCCTAATTTCTCTTTTCCTTTTATTCTCCAGGCCGATGCTTTGGACACAGGTTTTGGAGCCGTGTTGAGCCAAAGCATCAATGATGCTGAACACCCCATAATGTACCTGAGCTGGAAACTGCTTCACTGGGAGATGAGGTATGCGGTGGTGGAACGAGAGTCACTGGTGATAAATGGGCAGTGACCCAACTGCGATACTATCTGTTGGGTTGGGAGTTCACCCTCATTACGGACCATGCTGCTGTCTAGTGGATGGCTGTTCATAAGGAATCAAACCTGCATGTTACCAGAGTGCTCTCCAGGAATAATGCCGATGCTCTCTCCTGTATATACAACCTCTTGGCTGAGGGGGGGAGGTTGAGTCACACACGAGCAATTATGGGGCAGCTAAAGGATCTGATGAGCAGTGCGAAACCCACAAGACAGGGGACTAAGACAACGTGATAATGCAACTCTCTTTATTTTAACAGGAAAGACGATCAACAAAAACCCATGACATCTTGAAATCGTCACAAAAACCTGTGTCCAGATGTCCCGAGGCCGTTTCCTTGTTGTGAATTCACCTCTGGTCCCTTACAGATGACAATCACCACCTGCCCAAGATCCTCCACGTCATCCTCCCCAGCATTCCTACTTTCCGTTCCCACCTCATAAATACGTCCGTGTTACCATCGATTCTCTGTCGATTGTACTCTACAAACCTGACCTTTATCAGAATAACTCTATACTTCTGCTGTGATTTAATCTGTTTGTCTGTGTTTTTCTTCACAATAGATAGATAGAATTTTATTTGTCCCCAGGGGGAAATTTGGGCATAGGTAGTCAGCAATAGTGTAATGGTCAAATTGGTGGACTATAAACCACAAGGTTTCCTGCATGACTATTAGGTCACTTCAATCAACCAATATTTCAACTGGCAAAGATACAAAGACTGTGGCTATATGAAAATTACTTTGGAAGAAAAAAGTCACTTAAATGAACATGTGTATGAACAAATCTGTAATACAAATTAATCCTCTTATTTTTACTTTATTTTTTTACTTTCATGTAATGACTAAAAGTACATCTTAATAAGGAATTTGCTATGCTTTTCTTCCTGTGGTTTAGGTGGCAATTTATGCATTTTCTCATTGAATTTTTACACAGAAAAAGGTTGGAAGGCAGTTAAGATTTAAAATCTGAAAATTTACTCAAGTGGTTTAAATTACAAATTGTTACAGTGCATTAAATACTAGTCCCAAACTGAATATTTTTTAAATGATACCTTAATGTGTCTTGTTCACCACATACTGTATGCCTAATCTTTTCTTGCTCTAATTTTATGACACTGAAGCAGGCATCAGTGTATTAATTTTCTTTCTCGACAGATAGTAAAACTTGCAGAAAATTGCAATAGATACATATTACAATAAAGTATTTAATCAAGTATATGCAGTATATGCAAGGAATGATCAAAAAACTTTTGAGCCTAGACTAGAAGATATTCTACAGAGCTTATTTTTAAGTAACCCTAGATCATCATCTTTGTACCAATATATATGTAAGTTCCTAGCATTTCTCATTCGTACTGTATGTTTCTTGTTTCAGAATGAAGTTAGCATAGATGCAAACTCAAATGCTCTCAGGAATTATGTGATACCTTGTCTATGATTGCAGCTTAGTGCGGGTGTTAACTCACTCAAAAAATCATTGAGGCCTCTATAAGATGTTGAATTTTTGTACTGGGATTAGATGAAAAATGTGCTGTTGAAACAAAGAAATTCTGCAAACGATACCATACAGGCCCATTTTTGTGACCTGAGGGCAGATATAACTCATATTAAGTTAGACATGAGCAAGCTTCAGAAAGGAGATAACTAGTATATAGTTTAGTGTTTTCTCCATGAGAAGGAGTTAAGGGCCTTACATAAAGGTAACCAATAATTACCCAATATGGCCAATTTGCCGAAACACAGTGGGTTCTTATATTCTTCCCAGACATTAGAGATATCATCCTGAATAAATAAGGTAATGAACTTGGTCAGTAAGAAGACGAGAAGATATGGTGTTTCTACTAGTTTCTGCTACTGTAGTGTAACACTCAAATGGATTGTGAATGTCTGTTATTGGACTTGTCCCTCCTCTCTAGCATTGTTAGTATGTTTAGGATTACACATTGTGATATGATACTCTATATTACTAGGCTGACACTTAACATATGCTCATGTCTGTGAAAAAATTGTGAGGGAATCCTCTTCCAGCACTGTGCCATCTCATGTGTTCAGAAAGTCGGCAGACTTAATGCAGAATTACATCACCTGTGATTAGTAAAGGCAGAACATATCCATTAATGAACAGTAATTTCTGCTAAAATGTTGATGCCCTTCCACTCAGTGCAAGCCAAGCTAATCCAGCAGGTCTGGCATCAAGTTTTGGAAAGCGGCTGACATAAATAGCAAAAGTATAGTAAATGCTATTTCCTGTTGTGAGAAAGATCCCACTCGATTACCAAGGAAACAAAGTATGTGACTGTGCTAATGCGACTCATTGAGCCTTTTACAGTCAATGAAAGAAATGTTACTGCTAACTTTATTTTCACATAAATCTAAATGGCAAATAAAAAGCTTGCCAAAACGACAAGCCTGCTCTGTACCAAACTGTAACAAAATGACACAGGAACTGCAAATCCTCCCATGAAAGGCCAGAGACAAGATGGACAATCTCGTCCACTGATGTAGACAATTTTATCAATTTTATAACCGGTTGATCATGCCGCTTGTCATTTACATATTTATTTTGTAAAATATGTAAGTATGTCTGTAATTCTTGTAAACAATGTATATGAAAAAAATACTAGTTTTTACTTCATGTCTTATTTCATTTCATTTCAGCTAATTCAAAAATGTATGTTTTGCTTTTTATGATTAAATACTGAAGCAATTTTATACTGAGCAGCATTGCGACTTTGGAGAGCCTCTTGTGTCACAGCACCCCTTCTGGTAATCTCAATTCCAGTAGAACACTCAATGTAATAAAAAAAAAATTGTGTAATGAAACACCATAAAAATTCTAAAAATCGCTGCTGAGTGATGATGCAGACTGTTTTGTAATATTCCTACATGCCCGTTGCTGTTTAACAATTTTTGAATATCTATAGGAATGCTTGAGTATAGTTATAAATGTTAAACTATTTATGCTACAAAATCATTTTTGCTTTATTATTTACGTGCCCAGCCAATTGAAATGTGTTGTTTTGCTTTTACTAAAAAATATAAATAAATAATAAAGCAGTTTTCTGCTGAGCAGTAGTGCAACCCTGAATTTGTTTTAATGAAAATGTTTAATAATACTAAAAATGAAAATCTATGTGCAATTTGTTATGTTCCAAGTAATTATTTATTTTTACTTTCACTCAAGCTGTATTAGGCTAGCTATGTTTTTTGGGGTAGGTCAGTAGAGATGCACTATCAGGATACCGAGCTGGAAGGTCATTAATGAAAACAAAAGGATTCAGATTATACATGGTTTAGCCTTGGCAGTTAAAGTACTGAAAACATGTATACCAGTTCTCGTAAAAACAACTGTAGTGGACAATGTATTGTTTTGTGAATAACTTTCAGGAAAAGGTTAAGAAATTCATGTCATTTAATTTCCACAGTGTAGATGATCCTATATTCATGTGTCAAGTCATTAAGGGTTCCATTGAAGACTTTACAATAACATTTGCATCTCACTTACTTCATCGCAGAAATAAAGAAACTACAGAGCTGGAGCTAAAACTAAAAACCTCAAATGATCAACTGCATTTTATGCATTATGATCTATTGAACTTGCATCACTTATTCCTTAGGGACAGCTCTAAGCATATTTTCAGCACTGAGACTCTGCAGAAATGTATCTTTCTTCTTCCATTTCTAGGTAAAGTCTGAAGAGTAGAAATGTAACTGATTGCCACAAAACAATAATAAATTCCATAATTTTTACTTTAATTTATTTTCCAAAGTCCAAAATCTTGCTCCCAACCATACAGGTGATTTTCTGTATGGTTAAACCTCCTGAAATTATCTGCTGAAAAGACTGCTCCACTGGATGCCCCATTAGCTCCATCTGAAGTAAAACAATCTTTAGTGGTTATAAACTACAGAAAATCACCATGTAAGGATGAATTTCTCAGCAACTGTGCTTGCGCCCTGTGTTGGCTGGAATTAGCTTCAGCAGACCCCCGTGACCCTGTGTTCGGATTCAGCGGGTTGGAAAATGGATGGATGGATGGATGTGCTTGTCTTTCTAACATCTGTTGCCCAACAAACTACAGATATTTATTTCTACTATATCTAGATCCCTATATAAATATGGCAGTTATCTCAGTTTTACTGAACAGCTTGTTTCTGTTATTGAAAATTCTCATTAATTGAAAGCTGTCATTACTAAATTAGTTCAACCAGACCTGACCAGCTTTATTACATTTTGTTTGGCTTCTGCTAATAATGGCAACCTACGCCATGTTATTAATACTGCAATGTCATTTTCCAGTATATCTGAAAACTTACAAACTTTAACAAAATGGGGTCAAATGGGATTTGGTCCACAATCCCTTAAAATTTTGATATATATATATATATATATATATATATATATATATAGAGAGAGAGAGAGAGAGAGAGAGAGAGAGAGATTTTAGAGACCCCAGCATCAACCCCTCCAACCCCCCCCCCCCCAGCTGTGCTGTGTTTGACAAACTTGCTGAAACAGATAGGAATTGGTTTTCTACTGCCGGTTCAACTATAAATTCAATGTAATTTTCTAGGGAGTTCTGAAACCACAGCTACCAAAAACACTTTCTAAATTTGCCCACCATCAAAAACTCTGACTAGAAACCCAAAGGGCCAAGAGAAATCTTTATAAAATAAAAAGGTTTATTTTCACAGAAGTCTGTGCAGGCACAAAGCTCCAAAGAGTACAAAGAAATGTCTGAAAGGCAAGGAAAAACATATTAAACAATGTCCCAAAACAGTGGTGCCAGTCGCTCATTGGTTGATGCGGGGAACATTTAAAACCAGCCAGTGACTTTGCCGTGTAATCACATTCTGTCTCCATTCTCGGGCAGGAAGGCTATCTATTATTTTGATCTGAGAAGGAAATGAATGCAGAACAATTTCATTGTCATCGTTTGTATGCTGTGTGTGTTAAAGTGACAGCTCCTGTTTGAATAAATGTGTTAAGAATGTTCCTATCTTCACAACAATAAAAGCTGATTTTTGCAGAAACCTGGGGGGAATTTTTCGTACGTGGATTACTCGTTTAGCCGGATGTAATTGTTGATGATTTGGCCTGATCCTGGATCTGTCGGTTTTTCGAAACTCTTGCTGGATGTGTTGTCATAGCAGCACATCCAAATCCTCAAACCTGCTCGAAGCAGGTTTGTTCTATGTAAACAAGGATTAGCCCACACACTTAATCAGTGTCCGTGCATGGAATTCATTCAGTCATGGCTTCACCGTTCATGAATGAGCGACCAATTGATATCGGTACGCAAATTATAAGAAGAGAATTTCATATAGAGAGGGTTTTGCGCGATCGGCAAGATCCTTTATTGCTCACGGAGGAAATTATTTTCGAAAGATACCGCTTTAGCTGAGGGGGAATATTATACCTCAAAAATTTATTATGACCTTATATTTGAAGTCAAACTCGGCGAAGTCGGGCTCTCACAACCACACAGACAGTATGTATTGCTTTGAGGTTTTTTGCAAGCGGCACTTTTTTTATATACTGTAGACGATGCGAAAAATCCATCTAAAAGTGCAGTTTGCCAGGAAATTTGTAAAGTCTGTTTGGCTGTGAAATATTTCCTTCGGGTTTTCATAGTGTTTCCTGGACACCTGCGTGTGCAGACAATAAAAGAGGTGTTTCATGCCATTGCAGGTAGGTAATACACAGGCAAAAACACCCACAGTTCCATAAAGAATCTCACAATCAGCCTAACATTCTCATAACCCAGGATTTCCAAACGTGATTGGGGCACATGGGACTGATCAGAGTGGAGTTTGATTTGGAAAATGTACCTCTCCTCCTTATGAATAATCAGATACAGTGTCTTCATCAAATTTTTGACCTTTGTCAATATCTCGTTGGTCAGACACTGGTTCTAGGGATATGACATTCCCTGCAACTGACCCAACAAAAAAAGAGGGCTATATGGAACATACATATGGCACACATTGAGGCCAAATATATGCAATGACCATTCTTTACCTGAAATGAAGTGACCACTGCATCCTACTGTTTTTTGCTTGTCTGCCTTCTTATTAGCTTTAAAATTAATGTTCTTTACATTATATATGATTCTTTATGTCAACAATTCTTTAAATAGTTGTATACCAATATTTACCAGTTTGAAGTATATTCTTGTACTTCACTTTAACCTGTTCCCGTGTTCTCCTTGTTTGATCTGGAATTATGACATATTAAATAATTAATCTGACACATAGGAAATGAAACGCTGCTTTCAGTAAGTACAATGCGCATGCGTTTAATTTGTCGGCCACTTTTTGCCAGCCGTCTTTTCTGGTTTGGGCTGCTTTTGCAGTGTTACCCCTTGTGCATATTAAATCTAAATCTAACTAACTAACTAACTAACACCCACACACACACACACACACACGCACACACACACACACAGCTTGTGTGAAAAAAAATGCGCCCGTTCTTTCGTCATTTTGTTACAGCCTATCAAAGACTTGCTGATCATGTTTTCTAGACTCAATATACAGTATATGGGCTTTTCACTCAGCGCGGGTGCGCGCATTCATCTCGGATGATTAGATCCAGCTCGACTAACCTACTACGCAGCTGCGTTTGAAAAACCGACTTATCCCGGATGAGTTTCACCGGCATTAACTCATCCAAGATCAGGCGTCTGATCTCGGATGATTTAAGCGACGTATGGAAAATACCCCCCTGGACTCACCTCCTTCTCTGTTGTGTTGTATTATGTAAGTCTGTGACCCACACATCACAAGTGCTACCAGGAGTGGTTGGCAGTGACAAAGCATGTCATAAATGCATTATTTGTGGTGTTCTATGGGGAACGGCTTGATAGATTTTATACGAACAAGGTAGGTGAGGTGCTTGCTTTTCCACGTCCAGAAATACAAAAGCAGGTTTGTGCTTTCCTTGGACTCCCTGGTTATTACAGGTGGTTCATTCCAAAGTTTGTACATAGAGCTGTCCCTCTCACTGACTTGACTAAGGGCAGAAAGAACCACAGCATTGTCTGGTATGATGATTGTGAAAGGTCCTTCTCTGACTTGAAAACCACTTTCTCTTTGTACCTGGTTTTACGGAATCCAGACTTTTCTAAGGAATTCATTCCTCAGATGAATGTGAGTATGTTTGGTTTGGGGGCTGTACTCTTTCAGATTTTCACTGTGGATGAACACCCCATCACATTTTTGAGCACGAAATTGCTTCCCAGGGAGCACCATTACTCAACCATCGAGAATGAATGTTTGACAATTAAGAGGGTGGTAGAAGGCACTTCTCTGTTACTTCTGGGGTAGATGGTTTAACATGGTGAGAAACCACACACCGCCTGCACTGACTCTGCTGGTAGAAAGATACAAATTCTCAGCTCATCAAGTGGTTCATTAGCTTGCAACCGTTTGATTTTGATGTTTAACATTGTCTGAGTTCTGCGCAGGTCAACACTGATGTCCTCTCATGTCTGGCTGAGTCCAGCTTAGACTACCACTTTGTTCGAACCAGTTTGAACAAAGCTTTGCAAATCTTTTGATACCCTGGACCACTCCCAACTGTGCTGCACTCACCACCCCTCCAATTGCACTGTGTGCTGAAACAGGCAGGAATTGGCTGTCCACTGCTGGTTCAACTACTAGTTACAGGCTCACTGCATAATGTGTCTGTCTCCTGTTGGTTAATGCAGTGAACAAAAAAATCTTGTAATTTCAAAAGCTATATCACTCACTTGCTGATGCTCAAGCAAATATAGGTATGTTGTTGAGCTGAAGCTTAAATCTTTACTGTTTGTCATATTCCTAATGAGATCTTACCTTACTATATAACTGAATAGGCTGTTTGAAGCAACTGGTAAAACAGAATTGCACAGTGTTTTTTTTATACTTTTACATTTCCTTAAGAACTTCTAAACTATTTAATTTTCACTTCTCGTTTAAAATTTGTAAAATCAAAGGAAAAAGTAAAAATTTTATTTCCAAGAAGATGCTTGCAATGAAAAGTTAGAGGATGAATTCTGTAATATCTGAAAATGTTTCTCATATTTTCATAAAAATGAAAGTCCTTGAATTGAAGAAGATTTCCTTTCATATGTTAATTAAATCACTGCACTTGTGTATTTTGGATGAGTCTTCAATTACTGGTGGTTTAGAGTAAATCACGTGGGTGGAAAGCAGAAAAGAACAGATCCATGCCTCATTTATCAAGGCAAAGAACACATAGTTGTCATATAATGCTATTCTGCTTTAAACAGGCAGTAAAATATGTAGATTGAGAGAAGTTAACAGCTTGGCAAATGGTGCAGAAAACTAAATGTGTACTTTATGCAAGGTAATAGTAAGTCAAGTTCATTTCACATTAAAAAAAATTTTTAAAAACTATACATACACACACACACACATATATATATTATATATATAGATATATATATTGGCTGTTATATACGTTGACACTCATTGAGGCTTAGCAACTCATTAAATAAACTAAAGTTAAAGGTTTTTATTTAGTCATGTTTACTCAAGAAAATAAATATTTTTTAATAAACATGCCTGAATAAATACAATAAAAGACTAAATGATAAACTTTCCCTTTTGCAGACCCTAATCAGAGGTCTTGGTCACCATTTCAGACTTAATTTGCCATATATTCATCTATAGTATATAAGGAATTTGGTTGGTGTGTTTGATCTACAAAAAGTGGCAATTACATTGCATAACAACTTGAATTCCACTTAAATAAGTTGAATTACAAGTTTAGTGAGTTGTTTAGATTTACTGCAAAACCTTTAACACAGTTGTTATTTACTAAGGTTATGCACTTAAGGAATCCTCATTTGTGTGGACTGGTTCAATAATGTAGCAGCATTTAGGCGTCAGGCAGTTTATAAAACAGATAATGTTTAGAGTGGGTGCTCTGCAGATATGAACATTTTGGCAGTTGATGAGCTACAATGGAGGAAAGCAAGGCAAATTTGCAGTAAGACACTCTGAAGAGAGCATCTAAAACATTACATTTATGGAAAACACTCACACAGATTATATATATATATATATATATATATCTATACTAATAAAAGGCAAAGCCCTCACTGACTGACTGACTGACTGACTGACTCATCACTAATTCTCCAACTTCCCATGTAGGTAGAAGGCTGAAATTTGGCAGGCTCATTCCTTACAGCTTACTTACAAAAGTTAGGCAGGTTTCATTTCAAAATTATACACGTAATGGTCATAACTGGAACCTCTTTTTTGTCCATATACTGTAATGGAAGGCAGCAAGATGGCCGTAGGAGACGGAGTTGCGTGTCGCATCATCACGCCTCCCACGTAATCACGTGAACGGACTGTGAACTCAGTACGTAGAAAAGAAGGAGGAGCCCCAAAGAGCGCTGAAGAAAACACCCCAAAGAGCGCTAAAGAAAACATTCATTACACAATTGACAAGGCAGCGAAACAATAAGAAGCGAGTGAGTGACGCATACAAGCATCTTCATAAGACACGAGGTATAAAAAAGCACGGTGTAAACTGTAAGTTTAAATTAAGTTTATAGAAACGCTCCCGCTGCCGTTTGCAATACCATATTCGCGAGATACAAGTTTAATGAGAAGACACGAGGTATAAAAAAGCACGGTGTAAACCATAAGTTTAAATTAACTTTATAGAAATGCTCCCGCTGCTGTATGCAATACCATATTCGCGAGATACAAGTTTAATGAGAAGACACGAGGTATAAAAAAGCACGGTGTAAACCGTAACCTTAAATTAACTTTATAGAAACGCTCCCGCTGCCATTTGCAATGCCATATTCGCGAGATACAAGTTTAATGAGAAGACACAAGGTATAAACGAGAGTTTGCATCACTTTGTAGCAGAGTTAAAATTGCTGAAGCGAGAAACTTTTAACTGCCGGCTCTTAGCTAACATTAAATAAACCCATGGACATCGCAACATCACACAAGAGAGCGGCTCACGTGAAGTGACTGAACGCAGCAGGAGTGATCACTTCGATGAATCAAACCTGTTCAAAAAACACATTACACAATTGATAAGGTAGGAAAAGAATATGAAACAAAGCACGGTATAAACCGTAACTTTAAATTAAATTTATAGAAACGCTGCCGTTTGCAGTACCATATTCGCCCCTGCGAAGCGCGGGGATTTTGCTATATATATTAAACTTGTAGCGGATGCCACATGTGCTTTATTCCAGGGGCAGTTTGCTGCCTCTTTGGGTGCATTTCAGGAAAGAAGAATACTGTAAATACACCTTTAAGGGGGAGGTCATAACTCGGTCAGGGCGGTTAAAAACCGGAAAAGAAGGGGAGAAAGAGAGACATCTTGTGGTGGAGCAAAGAGAAGAGACGAGGTAGCGCCAAGAAAAAATATCTGCTGGAACAAGTTCTTTTTCTTGAAGACTCAGCGACACAAGGGAGATGCGTCTCTGAAGACGGACCTTTTTTTTTCTTCCTTTGATTTCGCTGGAATACTTGGACTGGTAGGATTGAACTTTTTTGTTACCGGCTCAACGGCCGGCGTATTCCCGTATGGTTTCTCTTTGCCCTGCACAATAAGGACAGTAATTCCGTTTGGTTGAACTGGTTTCTATGATTTATAAACATTGTGCGTTTAAACCAGAAAGGAGGGGGGTTTGATTGTTATGTATTTGTTTGTTTTTTTTCATGTAAGATAATATATGTGTTATTCTTTTGCTTCTTCTTTGTGTTGTAATATGATTTGTTGTTAATGCTAAGCTGGGACTGGTGGTGGGGAAATCAATAAAAGGACGAGCGTTGGTCACGTTGCCCGATAGATTTTATATATTGAACTGCTTTACATTAGCAGTTTTCTAATCGTGCTTATCCCGGGGTTTAGTTGTTTCTCCTAGGGCAGCGGTACAGATTAGTGGTGGCCCGTACGGGGAACTGACTAGGATACATCCGCTATCTCCTTTCACGCATTTTTTCACCACCATAGTTCAGATGTCTTCTGTAGGTTTGGCGCAGGAGGCTACCGACCCGAGCGAGGGGACGGAGATAGGGGTTGAGCTGGGCGAACATGTTACAATCAGGGCGCACGAAGGGGTTGATGAAGCAACCAGCCTATTGGATTCGTTATACATCTCTACTCCTAAGGTGCAAAGAGATGAAAACCTCCTGCCGTCGTTGTGGGGCGAGATGCAAGAACGGATAGAAGAGATGCACGATCAGATCAAGGAATTGGCGGAAGGGGCCGCTGCGCGCGAAGAGGCTCTGCATGAATCATTGGAAGGCGCTATAGAAGCGATGCGCGAATATGTGCAAGGTCAAGTGCGGCAGTTAGAACAACGATTGATTGCTTGTCTCCAGAGAAGGGATCAGCAATGGGAAGTCGAGCTGCAGGACGTGGTAAGGAGGAGCATGGACGCTTATTGTAAGAAATCACGGCAGTCTAACTCAATGGGAGGTACAACTTCCAGGGTCTCCCTTACTGCTGCACCTGCCGCGGCGCTACGCTTAGAATTTCCTAAATTAGAGACCTCTTGTACATCAGCAGAGGTTCTCAGATTTTTGGAGCAGGCGGATTCGTTTCTAGAACTCCATCCTTTAACTGATGTGGAGCTGATGGGCTTTTTAAACGCCTCACTGAGTGGTCCAGCGCGGTCATGGTGGCAGGCAGAAAAGACAAGCATAGCCGACTGGTCTTCCTTCCGTTCCGCATTTTTAGAAGCATTCTTGCCGGCGGATTATCAGGCTGAGGTGGAAGAGCAGCTAATGAACACCCGACAGGAGCCTATGCAGCCCATCAGAGACTTTGCCTACGAATATCGTGCGCTGTGTTTGAGATGGAATCCCAGTATGTCTGAAGAGGACATCGTAAGGCGGGTTCTCGGTGCTTGTAACCCGCGGCTAGCTGTTGCTTTACGGGGTATTGTGGGCTCAATACAATCTCTGGTGAAAATCGGTACCTTAATAGAAAAGACTGGGCTGCCATGAGGGGACATAAACAAAAGAATAAGGACCCCTCAGGCAGTAATTTGCCCAGTGGACGGGGTCAACGACAAAAAGATCGATCCGCTGGAGCTGAGCTCACCACTGTGCGGACCCAGTTACCTTTGTTGGTTGTACCCGTGACTGTGAGGGACATCACTGGGGATGCGGTAGTAGACACTGGAAGCACGCTTACCTTAATGAAGCGCAGTTTATGGGAAAAGATTAAAAAACCCCACGAGCTGCCCAAGGCGAGTGGTACAATGAAGTTCTTCTTGGCGGACGGGAGGGGCGTATGGTGATAGTGGAAAAATCCTGATGCGGTTTGCATTGCACAGTGTTTCCTGGGAGGTGGACGTGTATGTCTTAGAGGATGATTACTTGACCATGCCACTGCTGCTGGGTTTGGACTCTATCATTGCAGCAGGTATGAATTTACGGCCGAGGTCCGGAGATTACACGCTACCCGGAGGAAAGGCGTTCAGGTACGAAGATAGATCTCGGGAAGAGCTGCGGTGGCCAAATCTTTTTTATTATCTGGCGCAATCCGTTGCAGAGCTGAGTCCAATAGAAACTAGCATAAGCACTCAGCCCTGGGAGGTGCGGCCTTTATTGAGAAGATGGCCTACGGTTTGGACTGATAAACTGGGGCGCACGGCAGTAGTTACTCATCATGTATATACTGTGGATGAGGTCCCTGTCCGACTTAGGGCTTACAGGGTGTCACCAATGAAGAGGAGGCTCATTAAAGAATGGGTTGACCACATGTTGGAGGACGGTATTCTTGAACCTTCATCTTCAGCTTGGGCAGCTCCTGTAGTATTGGTCCGGAAAGCGAATGGCACCTTTCGATTCTGTGTTGATTACAGGGGACTGAATGCTAAAACTCATCATGACGCCTATCCCATTCCTTTGGTGCATGAAATATTGGAATCATTGGGGGGTGCAGGTGTTTTTAGCACTCTGGATCTTCAGTCTGGATATTGGCAAGTGTGTATGGGGGAAGACAGCATAGAAAAGACCGCTGTGATCACTCCCGAAGGATTGTTTCATTTTCGGGTAATGCCCTTTGGGCTTAAAAATGCTGGAGCTTCCTTTCAGAGATTGATGGAGCAAGTGCTGAGAGGGTTGATTGGGAAGACCTGTTATGTGTATATCGACGATATCATTGTCTTCTCTCCTTCATTGGAACAACATCTTTTGGACCTTGATGACATCTTTTACCGACTCAAACGGGCTCAGCTGACCCTGAACATGAAGAAGTGCCTCTTCTTACAGTCCCACCTCACTTTCCTGGGGCATGTGATATTAGCCGAAGGCTTCAAAGTGGACCCGGACAAGATCAATGCCATTGTGGATTACCCTCCTCCTGTCAACATCAAGGCAGTGCAGCGATTTCTGGGGATGGTAGGCTGGTTCCATAAATTCATTCCTAAATTAGCTGACATCGCCGTCCCTTTACATCAGTTGACCAGAAAGGGAGTACCGTGGGAATGGACACCGGAATGCGAAGGTGCTTTTAAAAACCTCAAACAGGCACTTTTGGTACCACCCGTCCTGTCACAGCCTGATCCATGCCTTACCTTTCAGGTGCAAACAGATGCCAGTGACTTAGGGCTTGGTGCTGTCCTCACTCAGACTAAGGATGGAGAAGAACGGGTGATTGCATATGCTTCCCGCTCCCTACGTGGCCCAGAGCTAAATTATTCAGCCTCCGAAAAAGAATGTCTGGCAGTAGTTTGGGCTGTGGAGAAGTGGCGACATTTTCTTGAAGGGGTTCTGTTTGAAGTATATACTGACCACCGTGCCCTGGTATGGGCTTTTAATTGCCCCAAGACCTCATCCAGATTGACCCGGTGGGTTTTGCGGCTTCAGCAATTTACTTTTAGAGTATTTTACCGCAAGGGATGTGGAAATGTGGTACCAGATGCACTTTCCCGGGTTCTGGAACCACCAATAACTTCAGCTGTGGCTCTCGTATCGACGCAATGGATGGACCTACCTCTGGACCTTCAGGACATAGTTCGAGCTCAGTCCATCAGTCCTGTTTGTCAGGAGGCACGGAATAATTCCATAAAGCGAAAGGGTCACATTACCTTTCAGGAGCTTCAGGGGGTGTTATATCGCTGTGTGCCATCCAGATTGGGAGGAAACAAATACCAAATTGTTGTCCCGGAATCGCATGTGCCTGAGTTCCTTGCCTATTTCCACGATAGTCCTTTTGGGGGCCATCTTGGCCGGCTGAAAACGCTGAAAAGGATATTAGAGGTAGCCTGGTGGCCAACGGTGAGGAAGGAGGTTTGGAAACATGTAAAGACTTGTATTATTTGTCAGCAGTACAAGAACCCACCTGGTTTTCCAGCAGGACCTCTTCAGTCCACAACTGTAAAAGACCCTGGAGAAGCTTGGGGGGTCGATCTAATGGGACCTCTCCCAGTCAGTAAAATGAAAAAAACTTATTTAATGGTGGCGGTAGACTATTTTACTAAATGGGTAGAGCTGTTTGCCTTGCATGACACCAAAACATCTCTCATTTGCTCAATCCTTAGAAGTGAACTTTTCACCCGCTGGGGAGTTCCCAGATGTATCATCACAGATAGGGGGCCACAATTCACAAGCTCAGAGATGGACCGCTTTTTGGTGGATTGGGGTGTACAGCACAAGAAGACCACAGCATACCATCCTCAGGCTAACCTCTCAGAACGAGTGAACTGAAATTTGAAGACTATGCTGGCTTCCTATGTTGGGACTGGGATCAAAATCTTCCTGAACTACGCTTGGCCCTGAACTCTGCCTTTCATGAGGGTACCGGTGAGTCTCCTGCGCAATTAGCTCTTGGAAGACAAATTTTTGGGCCGTTAGAACGATATATCACTCCCCCCTGTCCTGATACTACGTCATACCAGCAAGTACATCTGTTAGAACTTTTAAAGGAACAAGTTAGGGAACGGGTGGTGAAATCCCAGGCCAAACAGGCAAGGTATTACAATAAACGGAGAAGAGTAGTTCTCTATTCTGTAGGCGACCGGGTATGGTTGAAGGCGCATCCCCTTTCTAAGGCTTCAACTAAATTTGCTGCGAAGCTAGCTCCGAAGTGGTTCGGCCCAGCTACAGTACTTAGCAAATTAGGTCCTGTTAATTACCACGTTCAATGGGCAACTGACTCTGGGGTAAAAACAGATATCGTGCTTATCCCGGGGTTTAGTTGTTTCTCCCAGGGCAGCGGTACAAACTATTTCAACCATTCTATGATCTGCTTCTCGCAACTGAAAGAGGGCACCGTGGCAGAAGTTAGCCGACTTACTCACCAACCACAAGCGTTACCTGTTAGGTAACCACCCATACAATCAGATTGTGAATCAGACTACGAATGCCTGCAATGTAATTACCCCGATCTACATGCTGTCAAATGAACGAACCACACGCCGTGGCACAACATTAGGGGCTTCGCCTCTAGCGCTGACTTCCGAGGATCGATTCCCGTAAGGGAGTGCAGTGAGTGTGTACGCCTGATGAGCCCACAATTACGGCGAAACACGTGTCGCGTACTATGCATCTTCAAAGCACGGTGTAAACCGTAAGTTTAAATTGAGTTTATAGAAATGCTCCCGCTGCCGTTTGCAATACCATATTAGATGACTTTGTAACAGAGTTAAAATTGCTGGAGCGATAAATTTTTAACTGCCGGGTCATGTGACGTGTTCTCGGGTAGGTACACCAAAAAATGTATACATTTATGCATGTAATGGGCAAACAAAAAATGTACTATACCCGAAAGCACTACAGTAGTACTCAATGTATCTTTACTTCTTAAATGTTAATGTTTTACTGTTTAATAATTTATACGCTTCTTATATGTTGTTCAAATTCTTTTATCAAAATACCAGTAACAGCGCACTGCACGATAACGTGGAGTGAATACACTTGACATGAGCATTCATGTTATTTATCCTCTTTCTCTGTACGTTTACCATTCGTTTGCTCAGAGGTTGATGCGCTTGCTGCTTAATGAGCAGCTCTTCACCCTAGCGTCCCGCTGCTTCTCTTCTTTCGTCGGCATCTTTTCCCGTTAAAACTGATTTTTTTTAAAACTTAGTATGTTTTCTTTAATTTTTCAGTTAAGCTGGCACTTAAGTCTTCAATCTGCCTCAAGAATGATTAGCGAAGGTGGTAGGGAATGAAAACAGCAGCCGTACGCATCTGCCACGGACGCACTGGTGCGCGCAGCTGTAAGTTGATTCTACAAAAAATAAAATAAAGATAAAAAGAGTAATATCTTGCAGCACCGCTATTCAATTACACTTGCCTAACGCCTCTCCTAAGGGGAAATACTGTGGGATCTGGGCATCCGTCAAAGCACCAATCACAGGCCCGATTAGAAAGCGGGAAGCTGTGATTTGTCGTCTCCCTCCCATGTAACAATCACAGCCCGTGTTGCAACGCACTATGTATGTATGTGTATATATGTGTATGTGTGTGTATATGTATGTGTATATATATATGTTGATATGTGTGGGAAAGCGAATAGTAGACGTGACGTAGTATATGTGTACCAAATTTAAAGTCAATAGGTGAAACGGTTTGCGAGCTACAGCTGATTTAAAATCCTGGACAGACAAACGAATAGCCACGGTAGCGTATTATAGAAG
This sequence comes from Erpetoichthys calabaricus, assembly GCF_900747795.2. Taxonomy (NCBI): domain Eukaryota; kingdom Metazoa; phylum Chordata; class Cladistia; order Polypteriformes; family Polypteridae; genus Erpetoichthys; species Erpetoichthys calabaricus. The sequence goes on from NC_041396.2 coordinate 146,724,996, forward strand.
AACATTTTACTGTTTAATAATTTATATTTATATGCAATGTGCTTCTTATATATTACTTCATATTCTCATATGATAATGATGTTAATGTTGTTTATATAGATTTCTATGTTATTGTAAGTGCTCTTTATTTGTGGAAAAATAAATTTGGCAATTAACAAACTTATTTTATACATACTACATTTTATTTTTTTCTCTTGCACTCAGTGAGCGAATCCACTGGGTAAAGAGATATATATATATATATATATATATATATATATATATATATATATATATGTAGATATGTATATATATATATGTGTATATATATGTAGATATGTATATATATATATGTGTATATATATGTAGATATGTATATATATATGTGTATATATATGTGTGTATGTATGTATATGTATGTGTATATGTATATATGTATGTGTGTGTGTGTATGTATGTGTGTATATGTATGTGTATATATATGTTGATATGTGTATATATATATATGTATATATATGTGGATGTGTATATGTATATATATATACAGTATGTATATATGTAGATATGTGTATATGTAGATATGTATATATATGTATATATGTATATATGTATATATATGTTTGTGTGTGTGTGTGTGTATGTATATATATATATATATATATATATATGACAGCAACACTCATAACAATAACAACACAATTACATTGACAATCAGGTTACGTTATTTTTAAAGTGTTTCCTTTTCTTTTTCATAACCTCTTTAACACACTACTTCTCCGCTGCGAAGCGCGGGTATTTTTCTAGTATATATATATATTGTGGCAGGAGGCTGGGGGCCAGACCCAGCCGGGACACTTGGGAGGCAGACTATACGTCCCGTGTGGTGGCCACGGGGATGGAGTGTGGAGGCTCAAGACCATTGGGACCTGTATCCACCACCAGGGGGCACCCCAAGCCTCATAGAGCCTGAAATATCTGCACTTCCGCCACACCTGGGAGGGTTGATGGAGGACCTTCCAGGGACGCCCGGAGTGCTTCCCGGTGCTCATACGGCACTTCCACCACACCAGGAAGTGCCGCCGGAAGAACATCAGCGAGCACCTGGAGCACGTCCGGGTGACTATAAAGGGGGCCGCCTTCCTACAGTCGAGGAGCTAGAGTCAGGAGCTGGAGGTGGACGAAACTCCAGTGACAAGAGGAAGAGTGATCGGCTCACGGACATTGAAGGCCTATAGAAAGGTGTTGTGGTGCTGGAAGCACTGTGTGTGTGCAGGACTTGGGTTTTGGGACCTTTGTTATAATAAACGTGTGTGTTTTTTAGAACTGCCGGTGTCAGTCTGTTTGTGTCTGGGCTGGTTATCTCACTATATATATATATATATATATATACAGTAATCCCTCCTCCATCGCGGGGGTTGCGTTCCAGAGCCACCCGCGAAATAAGAATATCCGCGAAGTAGAAACCATATGTTTATATGGTTAGTTTTATATTGTCATGCTTGGGTCACAGATTTGCGCAGAAACACAGGAGGTTGTAGAGAGACAGGAACGTTATTCAAACACTGCAAACAAACATTTGTCTCTTTTTCAAAAGTTTAAACTGTGCTCCATGACAAGACAGAGATGACAGTTCTGTCTCACAATTAAAAGAATGCAAACATATCTTCCTCTTCAAAGGAGTGCGTGTCAGGAGCACAGAATGTCACATAGATAGAGAAAACAATCTCTAGCAAACAAATCAATAGGGCTGTTTGGCTTTTAAGTATGCGAAGCACCGCGGCACAAAGCTGTTGAAGACGGCAGCTCACACCCCCTCCGCGGCACAAAGCTGTTGAAGGCGGCAGCTCACATCCCCTCCGTCAGGAGCAGGGAGAGAGAGAGAGAGAGAGATAGAGAGAGACAGAGTTTGTTTTTCAGTCAAAAATCAATACGTGCCCTTCGAGCTTTTAAGTATGCGAAGCACCGTGCAGCATGTCGTTTCAGGAAGCAGCTGCACAAAAGATAGCAACGTGAAGATAATCTTTCAGCATTTTTAGACGAGCGTCCGTATCGTCTAGGTGTGCGAACAGACCCCCTGCTCAATCCCCCTACGTCAGGATCACAGAAAGTCAGCGCAAGAGAGAGAGAAAAGTAAGCAATCTAGCTTCTCAGCCATCTGCCAATAGCGTCCCTTGTATGAAATCAACTGGGCAAACCAACTGAGGAAGCATGTACCAGAAATTAAAAGACCCATTGTCCGCAGAAATCCGCGAACCAGCAAAAAAATCCGCGATATATATTTAAATATGCTTACATATAAAATCCGCGATGGAGTGAAGCCGCGAAAGGCGAAGCGCAATATAGCGAGGGATCACTGTATATATATATATATATATATATATATATATATATATATATATATATATATATATATATATATATATATATATATATATATAGTGAGATAACCAGCCCAGATATATATATATTTATATATCTGGGCTGGTTATCTCACTATATATATATATATATATATATATATATATATATTCACGGCATTCGAAGTCTGTGTCACAATCTGATTGAGTGGGTGGTTACCTACCAGGTAACGCTTTGTGGTTGGCCAGCGATCTGTTAACATCCGCCACGGTGCCCTCAGTTTGTGAAGAGCAGATCATAGAATGGTTGAAATAGTTTACTGTCAAATAAATGCAAAGAGTACACGACACGTGTTTCGCCCTCATTCTGGGCTCATCAGGTGTACACATTCCACTGCACTCCCTCTCGGGAATCGAACCTCGGACGTCAGCGTCAGAGGCGATGCCCCTAACGTTGCGCCACGGCGTGTGGTTCGTTTATTTGACAGCATGTAGATTGGGGTAATTACATTCACGGCATTCGAAGTCTGTGTCACAATCTGATTGAGTGGGTGGTTACCTACCAGGTAACGCTTTGTGGTTGGCCAATTTGACAGTAAACTATTTCAACCATTCTATGATCTGCTCTTCACAAACTGAGGGCACCGTGGCGGATGTTAGCAGATCGCTGGCCAACCACAAAGCGTTACCTGGTAGGTAACCACCCACTCAATCAGATTGTGACACAGACTTCGAATGCCGTGAATGTAATTACCCCGATCTACATGCTGTCAAATATGCGAACCACACGCCGTGGCGCAACGTTAGGGGCATCGCCTCTGACGCTGACGTCCGAGGTTCGATTCCCGAGAGGGAGTGCAGTGGAGTGTGTACACCTGATGAGCCCAGAATGAGGGCGAAACACGTGTCGTGTACTCTTTGCATTTATTTGACAGTAAACTATTTCAACCATATATATATATATATATAAATATATATATATATATATATATATATATATATATATATATATATATATATATATATATATATATATATATATAATATGTTACGGCCAAAACCCGAAGTTCTGCCTTTTCCCGAATTGGCCGGCCATTTCAAATTTTGGCTGAGAGGTGTGGCCAAAATTCAAATTACTAGAAATGACCAGTGTATATGCTACTTTGGCCGTCTATTTCGCGAAGTGGTGCAGACTCCCTGGCCAAAATTCGATGTGCTGATGTAAGACTGTCCGCTCAAGGTGTGAAGATGCTTAAAAATTTCAGATGCTGATTCAGAAGCGTTGTGTCTTCCCAATCACTGACCGGCGGCCAAGGCGGGTCTTGTTCAGAAAACGGAGGCCACTTGAGACAGCCTTCCCCTCGCCCAAACACTTAACCTTAAGGTCAATAAAATAGGTCCCTGATGTTAAGTCACTATTTTAAGGCTAAAATGATAACAGAAATGTGAAACCTACTTGTATACCTAATCTTAATTATTGTGAAACAACAAAGTGGCGTCCGCTTTCTGAACAAGAGCTGCCAAGGCTACACTCAATGCAATTACACTACTAAGTGTGCAACAAATCGCTGCTCATGCCTTTTTTTCCTTTGACTTTGGCCGATCACCCTATGCTATTTCCCAAACTGGCTGGCCAAATCCTGAAATCAAGGAAAAGATCGGACATTGGCTGGTCAATTTACAGCGACATTGGCCATTTCCCAATTTGGCCGAACACTTCCTGCTTTGGCCGATTTTGAGTTTTGGTATATATATATATATATATATATATATATATATATATATATATATATATATCTGGTTAAGTATGCTTTTCAATGCTCTAATTTTACTACAGAAAGATTATTAAATAATAATAATAATAATATAATTACAACAAAAGTAAAACTCTGCATTGAGCTTACAGTTTTTCTGCTGCAGCTTGTACTGTCATAGTTGCAAGGATGTTAGAGAGGTGACATAAACATTTTAATATTTCTTTTTAGAATCACATAATACATTGCATGGCATAAATCTAGATGTGCCATTATACATTATAAACATTGTATCTTCTTTTAATAAAAAGTTACATATATATTATAGTTGACTTTCTGTAGAATTTTGTATGTAGAATTCCTAGAGAGAAGAATATATACCTTCAAATGTGATATTATAACAGGCCAGTTTTAAGGAAAAGAAATTATAATTTGTGTGGATGTTGTTATGCAGAAATGGACACAGGAGGTAGAAGAACTTCACACTAGACATATTATGTTTCCTCCATAGCAAAATCATTACAAAACCAAAAGATAGACCCACAATTAACAATTTTTTCTAGTTGTTTTTGCTTAGAGACATTCTTTCTAATTACTTCTGTTCATAAACCAGATTGAAAATTGGCAGTAAGGGACACATCAAAATACAGAGACAGTTGCTATCTATATTTTTGTCTCATCAGCAAGGCCCTATGTTATTCCAAAATTATTCATTGTCAGATTAATTAATCATTTTTGAAATGTGCATAGTGACTTAATTTAAACTGCAAATAATGTTTAATGTGTTCAGTCATGAATAGTTACAGTAGTTGCACTTCACACTATGTTTTAAATTATTTCTTTGTTCCCTAAAAATATCTTTAAAAAAACTAATGCACCAAAATACTGTGGTATATCTGTAATCATTAGAAGTGTGGTGATGAAGTTACTGCATCTCTTACCCAGGTAAAAGACACAAGCACCCGGCCATCTGTATGATCTTGAAGAAAATGTGATTCATCAGAACAGGCCACCTTCTTCCTTTACTCCATCGTCCAGTTCTGATGCTCACATGCCCATTGTAGGCACTTTCAGCTTTGCGCAGGGGTCAGCATGGGTACTCTTACTGGTCTGCAGCTATGCAGCCCCTTACAAGCTGACATGTACTATGTGTTCTGACACCTTTCACTCATGTGAAAAACAGCTTTGTTCTTTAGCAATTTATACTACAGCAGCTCTCCTGTGGGATCTGAACAGACGGGTTAGCACTCCCCACAATCATCAATGAATCTTCGGTGCCCATGACCCTGTCACTGGTTGTCCTTCTTTAGACCGCTTTTGGTTATTATTAACCATTACATACTGGGTATACCCCACAATACCTGTCATTTTGGTGATGCTCTGACCCAGTCATCTAGCCATCATAATTTGTCCCTTGTCAAAGTCACTCAGATCCTTACACTTGTCCATTATCCCTGCATTATTCCTACACATCACCTTCAAGAACTGACTGTTCACTTGCTGCCTAATGTACCCCACCCCTTGACTGGTGTCACAGTAACAAGTGCCTTTATTTAATTGCGGCGCTGCTTCGCTCGCCTCCCCCTTCCCTTTCAGGGAGCTCGGATTCATGAGGGAACGAATGACCTCACCTAAGGACCCGAACTGACCTTCTTCCCGGCATCCATTGCGCGAGGTCACGTGGCTGCTCTCCTCGAATGGGCTGACCGCTTCCCGACTCAGCCTGTATTGCCTTCTGGTTATCGCGGCCATCTTGGCGAGGTATGAGGCAGGCATCCGACGCACCGTCTGGTCTCTGGAGGTATGTTTCTGCAAAACAGGAATAAAATATGCCCGAAACTTCGGCCGTTTTCCCGGCACATACCTCCAGACACGGTAGCGGTGTCCCCAATCTGTTTAGGGATTTTGGCGCGGCCGATGACTGACAGCGTTCCTGCTGTTGCTTCCGTCGGGTTTCTTCAACTATTATCAGCTCTCGGTCCTCCTCAGTCAGGCGAGTCCAGGCCAACTCGGCAGCTGTCATATTCTTCACCCAGTCGGGACTGCCCTTCTTCTTTCCCGATTTCTTTCCCATCACGGTTCGAAGGAGCACAAGGCTTACTAACGCAGCGCTCTCTGCAGTGTGGTTTGGTTGCATCTCCGTGTGTTCCAGAGGGACCTTCTCAGGGTTGTCTGCCCACACAAAATTTGTTTCAAATGCAGGTTCCGGTCCAATTGGACGGACCGGGATCCTGCCGACTATGCCAATGTAGCAGTAGAGGCTTTTGTCCACCTCTTGAACCCTCAGGTACCACTCCAAACACCAGGTAAAAGTACAATTCTTCTTTATTTTGTACTCACGTGCACAAAGCACCCTCCACTCCACACTACTCATGCAATAAACTCTACAATAACACAATACTCTCTCCTCCTCGCCCAGACACTTCACCACCCTACTTCCCAGCTCAGCTCAATGTCTGGGCTTTCCCACAGTCCTTTTATACACCCTGACCCGGAAGTGTTCCTGCCCAACAGTCCACAGTTCCTTATTCCTTCCGGGTCAGGGTAAACAGTCCTTTTCTTCACCCCAGGAGCACGTCGTTTCTTCCTGTCACGTGACCATGACATACTCCCGGGTTATAGGGCACATAAGAGCCCACGAGCCCCCCTACAGCAACTCCTGGTGGCCCCCAAGGTATCCAGCAGTGCTGTGTGTAGAAACTACAAAGTCCATGAGGCCCTGCTGGAACTCGGGGCACGTTTATGCTGTCTGGAGAGCTCCTCCTGGCGGCCTGGGGGGTGAGGGCCGGAGTAAGAAGCCGGCAATCCACCACAAAAGGAAAACAAAAAGGATAAATGCTTTTGTATTTTAGATAATAAAGAAAGGCAATTGGGTAATCTGAAATGAAGGTGATTCATATTGTAGGTGGTTATCCAAGGATTATTGTGAGATAGCAATTGACTAAAAGATGGTTAACATTGAACCATCTTGAACATTGAATTTGCTTGAACATTCTGGTTGATGTTGTGACTTCTCTCATTTCGCTATGCATCATAGTTCACTTACAGTACCGATTTATTTGCGCGAATCTGAGAAACACGCAGCGGGCCGAGGGGAGGGGTCTTCCTCACTCACTCACCAGCTTCGGGGCATGTTCCTTAACTCTGCTTAGCTAGTGAATGAGAGAACAATTGAATTCAACTTTTTTGATATTTAAAATAACTTAGGTCTTGATGAGTTTGAGTCCGGATATTCTCTTAAGTGTATGCCACATTGAAAAGATAGATTGCAATTCAGATTGTAGATCGTGATTTTGTGTTAAAAGGATCGTGATATGATTTTTTGGAAAGATCGCCCACCCTTAATTTGACTAATCAAGTTTTCAAATTTATGTAGGATTCATTAACCCTTTGGTGAGCTACTTGGAAAGGGGTTGTGAGCTACCGGTAGCTCGTGAGCGATGTGTTGGAGACCCCTACACTACAGTAATGAAAAAATTGTCAATAAATATCCATTGAGATTTAGTGCATGAAGTGGCTGTTGCATTTATATTGTTTGGCTTATATAGTTTGTCTGTGATGTCTCCATTTACAAATACATTCATATGATGCCTCCAAACAGTGTTGCATAAGCAAAGAAAACAAGATGCAAGCCAAAGATAAACTGTTAAATTGAGTTAAAATTAAAAATAAACCACAGAAACAGAATTCTCTTGTCAAGAAACACAAAATGCACAAAACTACACACATAACAATGTGGTAATATATATTACATATAAGAGTATCTGTAACCCATAATTCAGAATCATTGTAAAGCTCTGGTTTCCTTTCAGCCCTCAATGAATTTAATTCCTGTGTTATTGTTATCCAGCACAATATTGTGGAAAGATAGACTTCATTCTGGAAATTTCAAATGAAAACCAGAAATGAGCTCTGAATGGTTAGCAGTCCATCTCTTGGCACAAACTGCATGTCAGACTCTTAGTCATACCAGGATACTTTTTCCTTGTGAGTCAACCTGAGAATAATTTTTTTAACTGAAAGTGTGGGTCTCACTATTGTAAATTCATAATTCTTCTTAAAAGCAATTGAACTTTATTTAATACAACCCTTTAAAAAATAAAAACGTCTTGGACCACGTACAAATTGGCTTACGACCAAAAAGTTTGCCAAACTTTTGCATCTGTTCACAACCACACACTCGGGTGATGAACAAGCCAGTTTCCCTTCCGGTTCGTACACACCGATGACTTCCGCACGTGTTCAGTCTCTTCCTGTGCATTCCCTGTGCAGCGAGCGAGCGAGCGAGAGAGAGAGAGTGAGCGAGAGAGAGAGAGTGAGCGAGCGATAGAGAGAGAGAGCGCGAAAGAAAGAGTGAGTGAGAGAGAGAGGGCTGGCCACTTAAGGCCGAAAAGGCAGTTAAAGAATGCACCAGGCTTGTTTTTAAAGAGACTGATTCGAGCATTGTTTTAACCTTGTATTTAATGAAGACTTTTTTCTATTGGATTTTAAACTCCACATCACTTCTGTTTACAGCGATCGGTTCGTAGCGTGCATTGTTGCAATGTTACTTTTCTTGGTTGTTTATTAAATTATGGATTTTTCAAATTTTCATGTTTTTCCTGTGCTTAAAACTCATTAAAAAAAGTGTTTACAGTGAGCGGTTTGTAAGGCTATAGCGTGAATTCTTGCATTGTTACTTTTCTCTGTTCAAGGTTTTCTCAGTGTTATTCAATGTTTTTACATTTAGTTTACTATTACGCTGTGTATTCCATCCATCCATCCATCCATTTTCCAACCCGCTGAATCCGAACACAGGGTCACGGGGGTCTGCTGGAGCCAATCCCAGCCAACAAAGGGCACAAGGCAGGAACCAATCCCGGGCAGAGTGCCAACCCACCGCAGGCTGTGTATTCCATGGTATAATTAACTATTTTTGTGCTTAAAAATCTTTAAAAAAATATATTTACATACAGTTTGTACAGTCTGGAATGGATTAATTGTATTTACATACAATCCTATGGGGAAATTACTTTGTGTCACAACCAAATCAGGTTACGACCAGAGTTTTGGAACGAATTACGGTCGTGACCCGAGGTTCCACTGTACATATAAAATAAATTTCATACCTTCAACCCTTGGAGGAGCTCTGCATCTTATATATGTAAATTTTCCTTCACTTAGATGCTTATGAAAAACAAAGAGGTGTGCACATGCCTGAAAAGGCTGTCTCCTGCCACATGATGACATTTATACAAATGCTATATACAAGTACTATATAAAAAAAAAAAAAACATGTTTTTGTAGGTAATGTTGCTTTTTCAAATGTGGCTAGTAAAGATTGCATCAGTGAATCAATTAATCTTGATTTTGAGGCAGTTTGTTCAAGAACATTAGCACATCTAGGTTAATGAAATACCTGCTTTACAATGGTGCATCATTTTCTGTTTCTCTGCTTGTGTTTATAAAGCTAAAATAAAGTGTCAGTTGCCAAAAAAAAACAAATCTCAGTTGACTGCTTTTTGTCTTTTATTAATCAAACAGTTTGATTTACCAGAATTAAAGTACATATTCCCAAAACACTTGAAACGATTGTTTATTAAAACCACTGACAGATGATGACAGTGTTCATTTGCTCTTTTCAAAACTTAAGGAAAAGCAATAACCACCTGAGATTGGCACCATTCAGATCAACTGCAGATAAACAAGTAGGCACTGAACATCCTTCAGTAAAATGTGTTTTACTTTGAACGGTGAATTTAAAGCATGCAGTCAGTTCCAAAATACAGTAATTTCATCAAACTCTTGTAGTCATAAGTTCTTTCAGTAACATAATACTGCAGTTTAACCCTCAGCAACTGCACAAAAAAACAATTGTCAACCAAATGCACAGTACTTAGTTTTGAAAATAAAACTAGAGATGCACTTGGAGACTATTACCTAACTATGCTACTTCTTCTTTCAGCTGCTCCTGTTAGGGGTTGCCACAGCGGATCATCTTCTTCCATATCTTTCTGTCCTCTACATCTTGCTCTGTTATACCCATCATCTGCATGTCCTCTTTCACCACATCCATAAACCTTCTGTTAGGCCTTCCTCTTTTCCTCTTGCCCCCTTATTCTTAAAAATCGGCACCAGTTCAATTTTTCTCCACTTCTCAGGCATCCTCTCACTTTCCAAGGTTCCATTAAATAATCTGGTTAAAAACTCCACTGCCATCTCTCCTAAAACACCTCCATGCTTCCACAAATATGTCATTTGGACCAAGTGCCTTTCCATTCTTCATCCTCTTCATAGCTGTCCTTACTTCCTCCTTGCAAATCTTTTGCACTGCCTGGTTCACTATCTCCACATCATCCAACCTTCTCTGTCTCTCATTCTCTTCATTCATCAGTTTCTTAAAGTACAGTGGAACCTCGGGTCACGACTGTAATTCGTTCCAAAACTCTGGTCGTAACCCGATTTGGTTGTGAACCGAAGTAATTTCCCCCATAGGATTGTATGTAAATACAATTAATCCATTCCAGACCGTACAAACTGTATGTAAATATATTTTTTTAAAGATTTTTAAGCACAAAAATAGTTAATTATACCATAGAATGCAAGTGTAATAGTAAACTAAATGTAAAAAAATTGAATAACACTGAGAAAACCGTGAACAGAGAAAAGGAACTTTACAAGAATTCACGCTATAGCCTTACGAACCACTCGCTGTAAACACTTTTTTTTAATGAGTTTTAAGCACAGGGAAAAAAATGAACATTTGAAAAATCCGTAATTTAATAAACAACCAAGAAAAGTAATATTGCAACAATGCACACTACGAACCGAAAAATGAACATTTGAAAAATCCATACAGTAATTTAATAAACAACCAAGAAAAGTAACATTGCAACAATGCACGTTACGAACCGCTCGCTGTAAACACTTTTCTTTAATGAGTTATAAGCACAGCGAAAAATTAACATTTGAAAAATCCGTAATACAAAAACTAACCATAAACCACCATGAAAACTAACCTTGCATGAATCAAGTTCTGGCATGAAGGAAGTGAGGAGGAACTGGGTGGACAGGAGGTTACAGTTTTGAGGGAGAGTCCGGCTCCGCGATGGAGGGATGTTCTCCTTCAGGTGTTTTCTCTCTTGTGATTTCTTGGGTTTCTGGTGTTTTTAGCTGTTTAGCTGGTGGATCAGACTTCGTGAAATAGCGGTCTAATATGACCTGTCTTTTCCTATGCATTAAAATTTTTCGGAAATGCGAGACAACATTATCATTCATCATGTTTATCACTCGGGCGGCACGGTGGCGCAGTGGTAGCGCTGCTGCCTCGCAGTTAGGAGACCTGGGTTCGATTCCCGGGTCCTCCCTGCGTGGAGTTTGCATGTTCTCCCCGTGTCTGCGTGGGTTTCCTCCGGGCGCTCCGGTTTCCTCCCACAGTCCAAAGACATGCAGGTTAGGTGGATTGGCGATTCTAAATTGGCCCTAGTGTGTGCTTGGTGTGTGGGTGTGTTTGTGTGTGTCCTGCGGTGGGTTGGCACCCTGCCCGGGATTGGTTCCTGCCTTGTGCCCTGTGTTGGCTGGGATTGGCTCCAGCAGACCCCCGTGACCCTGTGTTCGGATTCAGCAGGTTGGTAAATGGATGGATGGATGGATGTTTATCACTCTGTTCATAACCGCTTTTTCAGGGTGGTTCTTCTCAAAAGAATCCTGGCCCTCGTTCCATTTTTCCATGATGGCTTTTATCGCATCACTTTTTATAACCGCCCTTTCCTCTTCTTCCCCTGAGGACTGCTCCTCGGTAAGCAACCTATGCTGCTCCTGCTGGAGTTCAGCGAGTTCCTCCGTCGTCAGCTCCTCCTTGTGATCCAGGACCAGCTCCTCGATGCCCTTATTGTCCACTTCAAGACCCATGCTTTTGCCCATGGACACAATCTCATCCACAACAGGAGGCTCAAAGCTTTCTAAATCCTGTTCAGGAGCGCATTCAGGCCAAAGTTTCTTCCAGGCCAAGTTCAAGGTCCAGTATGTGACGTCTTCCCAGGCTTTATCAATGAGGTTGATGCAATGAACAATATTAAAATGGTTCTTCCAGAAGTCTTTCAGGGTCAAAGACGTTGAAACACCTGGCGAATAGTCCTTTGGTGTACAGCTTCTTAAAATTTGAAATAACCTGCTGGTCCATGGGCTGCAGAATAGGAGTCATGTTGGTGTGGAGGAACACGACCTTAATAAAGTCGTACTCCTCGACCATATCGTCATCCAAATTTGGAGGGTGTGCCGGTGCATTGTCCATCAGAAGAAGGCATTTTTTAGGCAGATTATTCTCTTCAAGATATCACTTCATGGCGGGAGCGAAAGCCTCGTGCAGCTATTCCAAAAACAAGGTGCTTGTGACCCAACCCTTCGTGTTTGCCCTCCACATCACGGGCAGTCTGGCTTTGTTTACATTGTGCTGCTTGAAAGCACAAGGGTTCTCAAATTGGTAAACGAGTAGCGGCTTGATTTTTACGTCACCACGTTAGCACATAGCAAAACGGTTAACCTGTCCTTCATTGGTTTATGGCTGGGCATAGCCTTCTCTTCCTGGGTAATGTAGGTCCTCTTCGGCATCCTCTTCCAGAACAATCCGGTCTTGTCGCAGTTGAACACTTGTTGCAGGGTGTAGCCTTCGTCCTTCACTAATTTTGTGAAATTTTTCACAAATTATTTTGCAGATTCAGTGTTGGAACTAGCAGCCTCTCCATGCCTTACCACACTATGAATGCCACTTCTCTTGCGAAACTTTTCAAACCATCCTCTACTGGCTTTAAATTCCTCACTTTCGCCACTTGTAGAAGGATAGTTTTGCAGCAAATTGCCATGAATCTTTCTGGCTTTCTCGCATAACATTGCATCGCTTACACTGTCCCCTGCAAGTTGCTTCTCGTTCAGCCACACTAGCAACAGTTTTCCCACCTCTTCCAGCACTTGAGTCCTCTGCCTGGTTAACACTGTAACTCCTTTCGCAACATCAGCTGCTTTAATGACCTCTTTCTGCTTTAGAATAGTCGAAATCGTAGATTTTGACTTCTTATACTCGGCGGCAAAATCAGTAACACGAACGCCACGCTCATACTTTTCAATAATTTCTTTCTTTAATTCGATTTCAATTTTCTTCAAACCTTTCTTCTCACCACTCTTCACTTGCTTAGAAGCCATGGTTAACTGCAAAATTAATGCAAAAGCACACAAAATATTGTAGAGCGTAAAGAATTCACAGAGAAAGCGTGCACGTCTGACTGAGAACAATGCACACGTGAGGAACTTATCGGCGCTTATGAACTGGAAGGGAAATGAAATAGAGCACAAAGAGTTCACAGCGAAAGCACACACGCACGTGCAAGCACGCACGTCTGACCGAGAACAATGCAACACGTGCGGAAATCATCAGCGCATACAAACCAGAAGGGAAACTGGCTTGTTCGTCAACCGAGTGTGTGGTCGTGAACAGATGCAAAAGTTTGGCGAACTTTTTGGTCGTAACCTGATTTGTACGTGTTCAGAGACGTTCGTGAACCGAGGTTCCACTGTACTCTGTCCATCTTCTCAACACACCCTCCTTGCTTATGTGTATGTTTCCATCCTTATCCTTTATGACCGTAACCTGCTTCACCTGCTGCTCATCATTTCCAATTCGGCCCCTCTGTCTAGCCAATTGGTAAAGGTCCATTTCTCCCTCCTGAGTGTCCAGCCTCTCATACAACTCATCATACGTCTTTTCTTTAGCCTTCACTACCTCTCTCTTCACCTTGCGCCTTATCCCCTTGTACTCGTGTCTACTTTCTGTATCTTTCTGACTATCCCACTTCTTCTTTGCCATCGTCTTCTTCTGTATACTCTCCTGTAATTCCCCATTCCTACAATTGGTTTCCTTTTCCTCCTACCTCAGTCCAGATGTCATGCCAAGCACCCTTCTTGCTGTCATCCTTACTACTTCTGCTGTAGTTGCCCAGCTGTCTGGTAATTCTTCACTGCCACCCAGTGTTTGTCTTACCTCCTTCCTAAACTCAACCTTTCAGTCTTCATTTTTCAACTTCCACCATTTGATCCTTGGCTCTGCCCTCACTCTCCTCCTCTTCTTGATCTCCAAACGTCATCCTACAGACCACCATCCTATGCTGTCTAACTATGCTTTCACCTGCCACCACTTTGCAGTCTCTAATCTCCTTCAGACTGACCCTCCTGCATAGGATATAACATCATTCTGTGTTCCTCTGACTTCTTAAAATATGTATTCACCACAGCCATGTCCATCCTTTTCGCAAAATCCGCTACCATCTGACATTCTTGACACCATACTTGCCCATTACCTCCTCATTCCCTTTGTTCCCTTCACTGACATGTGCATTAAAATACTTTCCTATCACCACTGTCTCTCCCATGATAACACTCTCCACCAATTCATCCATCTCACTTCAGAAGTCTACTTTCTCATCCATCACACACCCAACTTGCGTCACCCTATATTCACCACAGCCATGCCCATCCTTTTCATAAAATCCACTATCATCTGACCTTCTTCATCCCTCTCCTTGACATCATACCTACTTATCACCTCATTGTCTCCTCTGTTCCCTTCACTAACATGTCCATTGAAATCTGCTCCAATCACCACTTTCTGCCCCTTGGGTACACTGTCCATCACTTCATCCAACTCACTCCAGAAATCTTCTTTCTCATCCATTGCACACCCAACTTGCAGGGCATATGCACTAATAACATTTATCATCACACCTTTAATGCTAAGCTTCATAATCAACACTATGTCTGACACTCTTTTCACCTCCAAAACACTCTTGACATACTGTTCCTGGAGGATAATCCCTTCCCCATTTCTCTTCCCATCCACACAATGGTAGAACAATTTAAACCCACCTCCGATATACCTGACCTTACTCCCCTTCCATCTGGTGTTTTACACACACAATATTTCAAACTTCCTTATCTCCATCATATCAGCTAACTGTCTCCTTTTACCAGTCAAACTGTCAACATTCAAAGTTTCTACCCTCACTTCCACTCTATTAACCTTGCTCTTTTCCTCCAGTCTCCAGACATGCTTTCCCCCTCTTGTTCTCCTGTTGGATAACAGTACTGATGGAGACCCTTGTTAATCTGGGTCTCGACCTATGTAGTATGGAAATCTGTATTGTTGTCTGGCAAAATTTTAAACATGTTGCCCTTCCTGACGTAACCTTCCCCATTGATTGGTGTGCTGCGCCCACAGGTTTTTAAGGAGAGAGCCTGAGAATAATGGGGGAAATAGGAAAAAAATATGAAAGGAAAGGTGAGAAGAATGAAGGTAGAATATGGGGTGTTTGAGCCAGCACAGTGATAGAAAGCAACCGGTCTGGACTCCCCATGGAGGAGCAAGTAATCAACACTCTAGGGATGGATCGTTGCCTGCTGAACACTAGAAGGAGCATGGGAGGAAAGAAGACCCGCCTTGCTATCTAGTAGGTGCCAGAAGGGTGTGAGGAAGATAGAGGGTCTTGCTCTGAGCTTCACAAAAGACACAGGCAGAGGCAGTTGTGGCCAGAGCCAAAGGTTGTCACCACAGCTTCTGGCATCTCCAGCAGCTGAAAGACCCAAGCAGGGTGAGCAGGGGAGACAGATTGGAAAATGAGCTCAGCTGGGTGAGACAGAAAAGCCCAATGTTTGCACAGGTTTTAATGGAAAAGTGATTTTATGACTGATTTTAACTTTCACTAAAGTGCACCCGTTTTTATGGATTATCTATTAACTATTTATTTAATGGACGGAGCACTATAGTCTTTGCACTTTGTGTGGATTGTTTTAAACAAAAGCACAGAGGCACTTTGCACCACCTTCTGCTTGTCCATGTGTACTCATTTGCTTATCCTTGGTTATGACTATCGATAGCTCCAGGTTCAAGTGGATAAGGGGCGTAGAGCCAAATTGGACCATTATACATTTGCTCAGTTCATTCTCACAATGCACTATGGAGGGTAATAAATTTGGCACAGAATATTAGTGATATAAAGCTCCCTTATGTCCATGACATACTGCATATAAAGCATGCTGCCTTAGAAAATCAAACAACATTATTAAAAATCCTTAGCCATTCTGCACAGTCACTTTTATTTACAGTCCCATTATATAAAAAGTATGATCAGCAAGATTCAAGCAGTTATAGGCAAGTAAGGTTAACATGCATCACAAGTAAATTAATGGAAGGAATTATTAAGGGAAAGATTTAGGAACAAAATTGGCTTAGACACAGTAAGCAGAGGATTATGGTGTGAGGAACCCTATCAGAATAGGCTGACGTTAAGAGTGGTGTTTCACAGGGGTGAGTGCTTGGGCCGCTGCTATTTTTAATATATAAATGATTTGAATAGGAATATAAATAACAAGTTGGTTAAGTTTGCAGATGATATCAACCTAGGTGGATTGGCTAGAATCCATTGAATTATTACAGAGGGATTTGGACAGCATACAAGCATGGAAGGATTTGAGACAGATGAAATTTAATGTAAGCTAATGTAAAGTATTACATGTAGAAAGTAAAAATGTTAGATTTCAGTACACAAAGGGAGGTCTGAAAATTGACATTACACATTATGAGAAGGATTTAGTAGTTGTAGTGAACTCAACACTATCAACTGCCAGATAGTGTTCAGCAGCCATTACGAAGGCTAATAGAATATCTATATATATAATTCACTAAGCCGGGAGACAAGTAGCCACCCATGGAAAGCACGCCGGAAGGGGCGTGGATTCACTAAACCGCCGACAAGTAAGACGCCAATGGCGCACGCAGGAAGTAACCACGCCCACCAACTCTTAGACCATTGGATACGACGAAAAAATCACAGAGCCATGCCCACCAACTCAGACATGACGCCTCGGAAAACATGCCGTCATTTCTGTTTGTCTGTGCCACAGTCCACTTGCAGCTCTGAGCCACGTTGACTTTTCATTAGTCAACCTCAGTGGAACCTTGGTTCACACAGAGGCAGTGCCAGAGAGAGACAGAGGCACACACAGGCAGCGCGAGAGAGAGAGCCACGCACACACAGGCAGCGCCAGAGAGACAGAGGCACACGCAGAGGCAGCGCCAGAGAGAGCCGCGCAATCCTTTAAAACTGAAGTTAAAACACAATGAAGGAAGCAGTCTTTAAAAACCAATAAGCCCTGTGCCTCTTTTTCATTAGCGTCTCACCTGCTTCAGGCCCTGCAACAGTCGAGACGCTCTCTCTGCAGCTGACCTTCTCTGCGCCTGACTCCGCTGCTGTCAGTCGCCTGATTAAAAATGGCCTTTTGAAGGGGAGCTATGGACCCGCTATACCACAGGAACACATTGCCTTCGAACCTGCTCTCGCTCACTCTAACGTACCGGCTTTCTCTCTCTCTCTCTCTCTCTCTCCTTACTCACTCACACACTGCACAGGGGAGAAATGCCCGAAGCACGAGTCTACCCGGAAACCGTTTCAGCCACACTTCCACGCCCCTCGCTACACTGTGAGTGCAATGATTATTTATTTAAAAATGGGCTTTTGAAGGGGAGCTGTGGACCCGCTATACCACAGGATCACCTGTGACATTGCCTTCACATTGTTTTCCTTTTATTTATGATCCTGTTGAGCAGATCAGACACCCAGGCAAACAACACTGAATAATCAATAGCTGCAACCACTTTGCCCGCCCCAACTCCTCACCTGAGTCGGTTTCGTCTGTGTTCAGCAGTGTTTCCCAAACTCGGTCCTGGTGAACCCCTGTGGATGCAGGGTTTTGTTCCAACCAGATTCCTAATCATTAATGCTGGTGAAACTCATCCGGGATAAGTCGGTTTTTCAAACGCAGCCGTGTAGCAGATTAGTCTAGCAGGATGTAATAATCCGAGATGAATGCGCGCCTCCGCGCTGAGTGGAAACACAATGTATATTGCTGCAACAAAATGATGAAAGAATGGGCGCATTTTTTTCACACAAGCTGAGTGGGTGGGTGTTAGTTAGTTAATTAGCAACTCGAAGGATTTCAAGATATAATATACACAAGAGGTAACACTGCAAAAGCGGCCCAAACCAGAAAAGACGGCTGGCAAATTAAACGCGTGTGCATTATACTTACTGAAAGCAGCGTTACGGATTTTGCAAATGTTCATTTTTTTCCCTCTGCTTAAAAAACATTGAAAAAGCGGCGCGGATTGGTTTGCAGTGTGTAAAACAGTTTGTTTGTCGTGGATAATTTGCTATCCACACAGGGAGGAACCGGGAAGCGAACCCACAATCTTCAACAGTCTCCTAACTGCAAAGCAGCCGTACTACTACAGCGCCACAAGGCAGTTAAAGAATGTACCGGGCCACATGTTCATTTTTTCCCCTGTGCTTAAAAGACATTTCTCAACTGTGACTCCGGAACAACTCAGTACGCGAAAAGCGGCCAGAACCGCAAACAACAATGAAAACTCTACGTGACTCACAGGTAGTGATGGGCCGCTTGATACTCAGGTTTCAACACTGTGTCGAGCTTTTGAAGCACTGCAGATTTTAATACTTGATCGAATAATGACATCTGTGATTTAAGGATTTCACATTTTCTTTCTCAAATGTGCTTACCTATATCATGGCAAAGTACAGGGATAAACCTTTATTTTCTGTCTACTCCGTTTTAATTAAGACAGACCAAAGAAAACATTTAAGGCTATTAAATGTGATCTCAAGAAAAGATCAGGGTTAATTATAATACTAATAACAGGAGCGATTATAATGATACAGTGCAAAAGTAAATACTAATTGAAAGAGCCGGGAATGCATGAGGTGAGGCGTCTTATTTTATTTAACTCTTGCTATTGTATAGTGCATTCTGCCTGTCGGCGTTAGTTATATTTATATTTTTTAGACATCACACACTACAAGCTGCTGACGAACCCTTCTCTTCGTTGTCAGTCTGTAGCTACGAAAAAATAAAAGCAATACGACTTTGAAGTGTATCATAAGTTTCTGTAATGTTAATGAAAATGGCCAGGAGGTGTCACGAGAGAGGTGAGTGTCAAATGCTTCGAAGCTTCGATACGATTTCCGACACAATTGCTTCAAACGTGTTGATGCTTCGCGAGGCTTCACCCCGCCCATCACTACTCACAGGTTACTGAACGAGAAATAAACAGACTAGCATGACGGATGGGGCGTAATGGGCGTCCTTCCCCTCTCCTCCGGATTTTTCAAATGTTAATTTTTTCCCTGTGCTTAAATATCATTAAAAAAGCGGCCTGATTATGCGGCGTATGGTACGCCGCGGGTTGGCTAGTTAGGTTATATTGCACAGTGTGTAGAGTACAAGTCCAAGGAGGTTATGCTCAAGCTTTATAACACACTGGTGAGGCCTTATTTGGGGTACTGTGTACAATTTGGGTATCCAGGCTACAAAAAGGACATAGCAGGGCTAGAAAAAGTCCAGAGAAGAGCAACTAGGCTGACTCCAGGGCTACATGGAATGAATTATGATGGAAGATTAAAAGAGCTGAGCCTTTTCAGTTTAAGCAAAAGAAGATCAAGAGGAGACTTGATAGTGTTTCAAATTCTGAAGGAAGTTAGCACAGTGGATCGAAACTGTTATTTTGAAATTAGTTCATTAAGAACATGGAGACACAGATGGATACTTGTTAAGGGTAAATTTTGCACAAATATTAAGAGGTTTAGCTTTACACAGAGGGCCATAGACACATGGAATAAACTACCAAGTAGTGTGTCAGACAGTAGGACTTCAGGGACTGTCAAAACTAGAGTTGATTTTATTTATGAAGAATTAAGTAGTTAGGACTGGCAAGCTATGTTGGGCCGAATAGCCTGTAATCGTCCAGATTATTCTAATGTTCTAATGTTTTCTCACTTCTTAATTCTTACAAAAGGTACATAGTAATTAGCACTCGCATCACTTGATTAAGGGACAGTTTTTATCCTCGTGTCATAAGGCTACCTTAAGAGTCACTCATACTAACAACTGCATGATTTCTGACTATAGCCTCAAATTTCCTTTGACTGTCCAAGAGTCAGGACATTCTAAAATGATGGTCAGGATCCCCTGGCAACATTGCTGTCTTATGTTCATAGTGTAGTGTGTCCTTTTCCAGGTTGCATTTCACTTTCAGTTTTCCAAGTGACTATAGACCACATCCTGTTAATTTACAGGGGGTATCACCCTGGCAGTGCTCTTTTATTTTGCATTGACATATTTATTTGTATTGTCACTGCCTGTGTATGCTCTATCTCTTCTTCTGTCTCTTTCTGGGCCCTGTCATTGGGCCTATACCACTAATTTGATCATCAAGCCCCAACCACGATAACTCAAATATGTATGTTATTTTGATTATACAGTATATGTGCATGTAATTTGAACCAATTTGTAGATCTGTGTAACACTTTGAGCCTGTCCAATATGACTGATTCTTTATATAAAAACATTCATTTAACTTCAGCTAAAACAGCTGTCTATAATTTTATAGCAATTCATTGAGTCTCAGGTAAAAATGAATAACAGACAATTAAGGACAACTTTCCATTTAGTTTTCTGTAACAGCACTTTACTTGAAATCATGATTTGTCCATTTTCCTTTTTACATCCAAACAGAGCTACAAAATGATTTAGATATGCAAGGCCATTAATCTACAAAAGCTACTCTAAAGTGCACCATTCATCTACGAACATTACATTTATTAGATGAAAATATGGCAAGTAGGCTGAAAACAAATCTACGAACTTTACATTTATTAGATGAAAATAGGGCAAGTAGGCTGAAAACATTTCTTCAAAGTAATCAAAATAGTAGTATTCAACAGAAGCTTTAAGAATTACATTTAATTTAAAAATTAAAAACTGATAGCTTTATATTTTAAATAAAAATCCTGTATCATTCATTAACTGTTTTGAATTATGTCAAATACAGTTGTTAGTTTTAACTGATTATTACTTTAGTTATGCAAACACTTAGAGATAGAGATTATAGGGATTAAATGTTGCTGTCATTTTTTGCATGACTACTGATTTATTTCTAAAAAATTTAAAAAAAAGAAAAAATACTTGTAATTAGTATATCGTCCAGCTATTAAGTATTTAGGTCTTAACTTCCTCATCACTAGCTATATGGTTATAAAAAATACTTCAATGAATGTTCTAACTTACAATAATAAACTATAAATTAAACAATATCAAAAATAGGAACCTGGACTGCAGATGTTTAATTCAAATCAAAATCTGAACTGCAAATTTTACCTCTTGGATGGAATGCTATGAAAGTTAAGACAATGATAAACAGCCTGCAGTCTGAACACATGGACAATTACTTTTTTAAACAGAACATATTGAGCTGTTTGCATTTTTAAACTGATGGTAGTGCAAACTACTGCGTATTTAAACTCTGTATCATTACTGATTTAAACTGCATTTTTTACCTCATTCTTTTAGAGATGGCTTAAAAACAGATTGCTAGACATATTCTTAGACTATAAAACATTATTTATCAGCCTAGGCAATGAACATTAAAAAAGCAATGTTAAAATTATCAATTATTTATCTATCTATCTATCTATTGTGTAATCTTTGTAAATTCCATATACAATAAAGTCCTTAAATTTGGGATATGTGCTGCACAGGAGAGAAGAGAAACGGTGAGAGAGAAGATTGCCACCATCACCTAAACAAGATGTCTGTATTCCCATTGAAGTAGCAGATATGAGACCTCTGCAGACTGAAGAAGCTTTCTAAGCAGCTTGTGCACCCAGGCAAGAAGGGTCTGATCCTCATCATCACATATATTCCTGTAACAGTATCTTTCAGTTAGACGCTTTTCAAATACATTTCCTAATCTTCGTTTTTCTGTGTTTTATTAATTTTGGCTGTATTACATTAGCATGTTTATATTTGTTGGTTGAGCTCAGGTGTAATGTTCAGAGCATGCAGTGTGGGTGACTGCTATATTCCCACAGGGATTAGCAGCTGAGAAGAGCTGCACGATGAACAGGAATCTGTTTTGGTTGGTGGCACAGGCACTGAGTAACACTGAGGTCTGAAAACAAATCCTTTGGTCTGCTTATGCCGAACTACTCTTTCTGCTTCAGGTTCACCTGTGGAAAAGCTGTACACATGGGACAATATGAAGCATTTATACTAAAGTACACTTCCATGATAATAGACTAATGAAAACAATATAGAATATATATAACCAAATTGTATAATAAATAAGACTGTTTCCTCCTTCAATGACAGATATATTAAAACAATCTTTTAACCTTGAAAGAAAAAAAAATGTTGTTGCCTTGTCCTGTTTTTATCTGACATATGACACTTGCAGTAAAGTATTCAGATATATAAGATTCAGCTTGGAATTTACTAATTAACTTACAGTGAGTAAGTGGTCATACTAATATTGAAAACGAAGACTTAATATGATATGGCTGCATAAGTCTGAATCCTCAAGATTATTTAAAAGTGCTTAGAATTTTCAAAGTCACCGAATAACAAGTGAAGACAAGACAATGAATTTTATGCTAATGAAGGAAGATTTTATCAATATTGGTGTCAAGTGAGTCATTAAAATAGGAAAAAAATGCCTGATAAGAATAAAAATCTGAAAAATGCAAAGCCTGTAATATATTTTGAGAAATTGTATTTTTCAAGGTCAAAAGGGATTTACTGGTGCATGGTGATAGCTTTGCATTTGAACAAGTATTAACAAATTCGAAATTCCAGATCACCTGTATTAAAGTTTGGAATTAACAAGATCCATTCAGTTTCCACATAAGGAATACTTAGGTTTCGAATTATCAAGGAAAATAAAAAATAGATTTATATGCATGAATAAGATTATTTTCTTTAATTAGATGGGATCCTTATGGGAGAAATGCATTGTGTTATTGAATGAAATGACCTAAATACATCCAGTTTTGAATTATTATAATTTTATTGTGTTAATGCACAGTATGTTATTCTCACACTGAAACTGTAGCTTCTTGTTTCTGAGTAGCTGAAGGCATCTTCATTTAATTATATTTTAATATAATGATTTTTGGTAACAATGTCTTAAGAATTAAATATCATTGTCAACTTGCATATTTTTGTAAGCATTCTTTTAAATGATTTGGAGATTATAAATGATGAGAAATGTAATTACATGTTGAAATTAAGTTAATACACTCTAAATGTAAATCGTAAATATGTTGTGGCTAATATATAGTACTGGCTGACTTATCTATACTAATAAAAGGCAAAGCCCTCACTGACTGACTCACTCACTCACTGACTCACTCATCACTAATTCTCCAACTTCCCGTGTAGGTAGAAGGCTGAAATTTGGCAGGCTCATTCCTTACAGCTTACTTACAAAAGTTAGGCAGGTTTCATTTCGAAATTCAAAGCGTAATGGTCATAACTGGAACATATTTTTTGTCCATACACTGTAATGGAGGAGGCGGAGTCACGTATTGCGTCATCACGCCTCCTACGTAATCACGTGAACTAAAAACAAGGAAGAGATTTACAGCACGAGTCGCACGCGGGAACGAAGGTAAATGACGTTAATTTTTGACTGTCTTTTAATACTGTGTAAGCATACATATTAACACATGTGCAATTAAACGTGTGCATTTACGGGGTGATTTCTCAGGCTTAAAAGCTCACCTTTTACTAAAAAGGTAAATGCAAAACTATTTTCAATCAGTTTATTGAAACGCTCCCGTTAAGGATTGCAATAACATATTCGCGAGATAAAAGAACGAAGTAGGGGGAAATGGAGGAACAGCCGCAAACAGCGAAGAGCAAAAAATTAATTAAACAATTGAGAACGGAGCGAGTTAAGCATACAAGCATGTTCATAAGGGAAACAAACCACGGTGTAAAACGTAAGTTTAAATAAAGTTTATAGAAACGCTCCCGCTGTGGATTGCAATAACATATTCGCGAGATAAAAGTTTAATGAGAAGACACGAGGTATAAACGAACCACACACCGTGGCGCAACGTTAGGGGCAACAGTTTCAACCATTCTATGATCTGCTTCTCGCAACTGAAAGACGGCACATGGCGGATGTTAGCCGACTTGCTGACCGCAACGTTAGGGGCTTCAAGTATGGCGCTGACGCCACATCTCAGTGCCAACACTTTGCAGACTGTACTTAAAAGACACGCCCTCCTCACTGGACAGTTAAAAACACCAATCAAACTAACGATGACATCAAGTATTACCCAATCAAAAGTAGGAAAGGAGGCATCTTCATAAAATGCGTGTGGGATGATTTGCATGAGACGCTGCTTTAAAAAAAAAAATGATTAAAAAAAGACGGGATAAATCCCGTCCAGTATTGATTCAAAACGGGACGCGCAATTTCATTGTCAAACACGGCACGATTCCGTATTTTAAAGGACGGGTGGCAACCCTACAGTGCCAGGTAACCACCCATACAATCAGATTGTGATTCAGACTAGGAATGCAATGAATGTAATTACCCCGATCTACATACAAGGCGAAAGTCTTGCAACATTCAAAGATGATGGTTTGGGATAATTAGTACTTATTAAGTACACCATGGAACATAAAAGAGCTTATGAAGCCTTGAACCGAAAAAAGCAACATCTCAGAGATCGTACAAAAAAAAAAAGGAGGTAATGTCGTTTTACTCGCTGTACATTTTAGTGAAACATTACCAGTTATTCCACGAGGGAGACCAGCAGATGAACTCAACGCTTCTTTAAAATCCATGCTTCTCCCACGGTCGGTTATATGTCGCGTGTTCTCGGGTAGGTACACCAAAAAATGTATACATTTAAGCATGTAATGGGCAAAGAAAAAATGAGGTATACCCGAAGGCACTGCAGTAGTACTCAATGTAACTTTACTTCTTAAATGTTAATGTTTTACTGTTTAATAATTTATACGCTTCTTATATATTGTTCAAATTCTTTTATCAAAATACCAGTGACAGCGCAATGCACGATAACATGGAGTGAATACACCATACGCATCTGCCCACGGCCGCCCTGGTGTGCGCAGATAGGAGTTGATTCTAAAATAAAATAAACATAAAAAGAGTAATACAATCATCACCCATAAAGCGGATAGCAGACGTGACGTATTATATGTGTACCAGATTTCAAGTCAATAGGTGAAACAGTTTGCAAGCTACAGGTGATTTAAAATCCTGGACAGACCAACGAAAAGCCACGGTAGCAAATTATACAAGAAGATTTTACTGTTTAATTATTTATATTTATATGAAATGTGCTTCTTATATATTACTTCATATTCTCATATGATAATGATGTTAATGTTGTTTATATTGATTTCTATGTTATTGTAAGTGCATCTATGTGTGTATATGTATGTATGTATGTGTATATATGTATATATATATATATATATATATATATATATATATATATATATATATATATATATATATATATATATATATATATATATAAAAATATATATATAAAAAATATATGTGTATATGTATATATAATATATCTGTATATGTGTGTATATGTGTGTGTATATGTGTCCATCCATCCATCCATTGTCTCCCGCTTATCCGAGGTCGGGTCGCGGGGGCAGCAGCTTGAGCAGAGATGCCCAGACTTCCCTCTCCCCGGCCACTTCTTCTAGCTCTTCCGGGAGAATCCCAAGGCGTTCCCAGGCCAGTCGAGAGATATAGTCCCTCCAGCGTGTCCTGGGTCTTCCCCGGGGCCTCCTCCCGGTTGGACGTGCCCAGAACACCTCACCAGGGAGGCGTCCAGGAGGCATCCTGATCAGATGCCCGAGCCACCTCATCTGACTCCTCTCGATGCGGAGGAGCAGCGGCTCTACTCTGAGCCCCTCCCGGATGACTGAGCTTCTCACCCTATCTTTAAGGGAAAGCCCAGACACCCTGCGGAGGAAACTCATTTCAGCCGCTTGTATTCGCGATCTCGTTCTTTCGGTCACTACCCATAGCTCATGACCATAGGTGAGGGTAGGAACATAGATCGACTGGTAAATTGAGAGCTTCGCCTTGCGGCTCAGCTCCTTTTTCACCACGACAGACCGATGCAACGCCCGCATTACTGCGGATGCCGCACCGATTCGCCTGTCGATCTCACGCTCCATTCTTCCCTCACTCGTGAACAAGACCCCGAGATACTTAAACTCCTCCACTTGGGGCAGGATCTCGCTACCAACCCTGAGAGGGCACTCCACCCTTTTCCGGTTGAGGACCATGGTCTCGGATTTGGAGGTGCTGATTCTCATCCCAGCCGCTTCACACTCGGCTGCGAACCGATCCAGAGAGAGCTGAAGATCACGGCCTGATGAAGCAAACAGGACAACATCATCTGCAAAAAGCAGTGACCCAATCCTGAGCCCACCAAACCGGACCCCCTCAACACCCTGGCTGCGCCTAGAAATTCTGTCCATAAAAGTTATGAACAGAATCGGTGACAAAGGGCAGCCCTGGCGGAGTCCAACTCTCACTGGAAACGGGTTCGACTTACTGCCGGCAATGCGGACCAAGCTCTGGCACTGATCGTACAGGGACTGAACAGCCCTTATCAGGGGGGCCGGTACCCCATACTCTCGGAGTACCCCCCACAGGATTCCCCGAGGGACACGGTCGAATGCCTTTTCTAAGTCCACAAAACACATGTAGACTGGTTGGGCAAACTCCCATGCACCCTCCAGGACCCTGCTAAGGGTATAGAGCTGGTCCACTGTTCCGCGACCAGGACGAAAACCACACTGTTCCTCCTGAATCCGAGGCTCGACTATCCGACGGACCCTCCTCTCCAGGACCCCTGAATAGACTTTTCCAGGGAGGCTGAGGAGTGTGATCCCTCTGTAGTTGGAACACACCCTCCGATCCCCCTTCTTAAAGAGGGGGACCACCACCCCGGTCTGCCAATCCAGAGGCACTGTCCCTGATGTCCATGCGATGTTGCAGAGGCGTGTCAGCCAAGACAGTCCTACAACATCCAGAGCCTTGAGGAACTCCGGGCGTATCTCATCCACCCCCGGGGCCCTACCACCAAGGAGTTTTTTGACCACCTCGGTGACCTCAGTCCCAGAGATGGGGGAGCCCACCTCTGAGTCCCCAGGCTCTGCTTCCTCATTGGAAGGCATGTTAATGGGATTGAGGAGGTCTTCGAAGTATTCCCCCCACCGACCCACAACGTCCCGAGTCGAGGTCAGCAGCGCACCATCCCCACCATATACAGTGTTGACACTGCACTGCTTCCCCTTCCTGAGACGCCGGATGGTGGACCAGAATCTCCTCGAAGCCGTCCGAAAGTCATTCTCCATGGCCTCCCCAAACTCCTCCCACGCCCGAGTTTTTGCCTCAGCAACCACCAAAGCCGCATTCCGCTTGGCCTGCCGGTACCTATCAGCTGCCTCCGGGGTCCCACAGGACAAAAGGGTCCCGTAGGACTCCTTCTTCAGCTTGACGGCATCCTTTACCGCCGGTGTCCACCAGCGGGTTCGGGGATTGCCGCCACGACAGGCACCGACCACCTTACGGCCACAGCTCCGGTCAGCTGCCTCAACAATAGAGGCACGGAACATGGCCCGTGTATATGTATATATATATGACAGCAACACTCATAACAATGACAACACAATTACATTGACAATCATGTTACGTTATTTTATAAATGTTTCCTTTACTTTTTCATAACCTCTTTAACACACTACTTCTCCGCTGCGAAGCGCGGGTATTTTGCTAGTAAACTATAAGACCATAAAAGTGTGCTTCTGTTGGTACAAAACAAACACAACTTTAAGAGAAGGACAGAATAAGCAGAAGAAAAAGAAAACAAGGAAGTTTGGCAGGAGATGAGAGGTGAAGAGAGGAGTGCCAGCTCCTCTTTTAGTGTCCACCATGGTCTACTCTCTCACGTGGTATGCAATAAATTACAAAACACAATTATTGAATCAGATTGCAGAAGATACAGATAGAAAAACTCATAACGGGTGTAAGAAATAAAGACAAAGGTGAGATAATTAAGGGTTGGAGCACCATGCGGAAATCTCCATATATTTGATTGACAAAAAAAATAAATGAGTTTACGTGTTGTTGATACGTCTTTACAGAAGTCTCAGTGTAGACTTAGTCCTTGATGGTGGAAGGCCCAGTTATAAAGTAAGCGAGGCAGAAAAGAAAAATCTCAAATACAATCAAAACCCAATAAATGTTTCATTTTTATGCCAAAGTTTAGACCTCTGTGTCATTTTGTGTTTATGTATATATATATATATATATATATATATATATATATATATATATATATATAATTCCTTAATGAAGTATTCAGCCTCCAACCCTTTTGTATTGATAAATCAAACTCTCTTTTTAGTGGTGAAAATTATAAACCATTAAAAAATGTAATTCCAAAAAGTGAAATGTCAACAACTTGTTTGTTTTTATCACCCATTACATACTTGGATGTATCACCTATTACTACTATTAGAACAAATAGTCTGTTTGAATAAGTCTCAATTAAATTTGCACAACCCAAAGGACCAAAATTTGCCATATCCCTGGTGCAAAATTGCTCAAGCTGGCTAGTCGGTTAGCTGAGAACAGTGGTGGACATCACTTTTCTAGGTCTCACCGCAGCTATTTAATGGGGATAATGTCAGGACTGTGAGTGGCCTCTAAAGGACTACAGTTTTCTTCATTAAGCCACTCCATTGGCAATGTGTTTTGGGTCATTGCCCCATTGAAAGACAACTTTGCTCTCCACTTTCACCTTTATGGCAGTGGTGAGCAGGTTCTCCTTCAGGATCTTTCAGTGATTTTTTTTGCTGTTCATCTCCCCGTCAGTCCTGACCAGATTGACAGTACCTGCTGTTAGAAAGCATCACCCCAACATGATGCTACCACCGCCACATTTTACAGTGGAGATGGTATTACCTGGTTGAGTGTAGTGTTAAATTTGCTCCACACATACTAATTAATGGTCAAGCCAAAAAATATTTTTTCACTCATCAGACCACGAAGACTTTCTGCCACATCTATGTAGTATTTTCTAAGTGGCTGTAGTTTTATATTTTTCCACTTTTGTGTGATGGCCTGAATTGAGCTCTGAGATTGTTCTGCCATGGGTGAAAACTAGCAGGCAACAAGAATATGACCAGCAGTTAAAGGACAAAATGTTTACAAGAAGATTAGCAGAGTTCAAATCTGTAAATCCTTTTCAAGTATCAAAATGCCAATGCAATATGTAAACCACAGTTTGTTGTTAATTAAACAAAACAAGCCCTTACTACTCAAAGATCAAACAAACTGGAAAGAAAGAGATGCATTTAGAGTGGTTGTCAACAAACTTGGGCAAGGAGGGAGATGTGATGCTGACATTGCAGCAATGACGTCACGTGACTCAAATTCCAACACAGGTCTTCCTAGCAATGAGTACCTACATCATCAGTACCTACTTCTAAAGCTCAAAATGGTAGTGTGAACTGAAAAACAAGACAGCAGGTTTTCTAAAACATAATAAATATATAAAATAACTAATACCAGACCAAAATTAATGTAAATAAAGAAATTAAAACTGGATGCTACACTTTTCCAAACCTAAAGAAATAATAAATAAATCATAAAAAAATTATGATGCAAAATTCATAACAGATACTGTATGTATGTTCATTGGTTTTGTATCCTTCTCCAGATTTGTTCTTCTGTATAATTATATTTCTGACTTGTTTTAAGTGCTTTTTTTTGCTTTCAGTTTCCTTTGGTGTAAATCTCTACCATGCTGTTATATCATAGTGAGAAAAGAAGCATTTATTCTCATAAATTAATTGAAAACATATGATATCCCATTTTTTACACAGATGAAAGTCATCCACAAATTGAGTGAGTTGGTAAGGTAATACATTACACCCAAGCAACGTTAACCTTATATTTACAAAGGGACTAAATTTGTTTGTTTAATTTCACAGTTTTAATTTATTCTTTTTAGCAAAATGTTTTAATAATTACATTTCACAATTTTTCAAGGCACTGTATGTATGTTTTTTTTCTTAGAAAAAGGAATACAATGGAAGACTGAACACAGCAACTGTAATCAGAACTGGCAATTTTAACTTCATGGTCCATATTTAAGTAAAACAGGATAATAAATCAATGAAACGTAGATGTGTGAATATGTTGATCTTGTTATACTCTTCCAGCTTTTACAGGACTAGTCTTTGTTTTGAGTCACATATTACTGGGATAGATTAGCACAAGGCAGCAAGAAGTTTTGCAAAAAAATGAAGACAACTACAGCTGAATGCAGTGAATCATATTTGCACCATATCAAGATCAGACTGTACTAGCAGGGGATTATCTTCAGTTCAAAGTATTTTTGCAGTGAAGGAGATCAGGAAAAGATCAGCTAGTACTGGTGTGATCTGGTTTTATTGTCTGCTCAGTCCCTCGCAGCTCCACCCGCATAGTAGTGAAACTGGACAAACTTTAACAATCAATAAACAAACAGGTAATGCTAGCTAAGCGGAGGCAAGGTACACTCCAAAACAGAGAGGTACACCGACTTGAATGGAGGCTGGCGCGTGAGTGAGGAGGGCCCTTCCCGGTTACCCACTCCTGATGTCACGCTTCCTCCTCCCCTCGGCCCGAAGCTTATGTCTAGAATTAGCATGAATATATCGCTCCTGCAAGCGAAATATGATACTTAGCACAATGAGAGAAGTTGCAAAATCAACTGGAATGTTCAAGCAAATTAGAGAAAAAACACTATTTAAATCCGTTAAGTAGTTCTCTCGTTGACTAGCTAAACGGAGGTGAGGTACACACCCCAAGGCAGACGCGTGAGTGAGGAGGGCCCCACTCCCCTCCCCTCAGCCTGCTGTGTCTCTCTCGGATTCGCGTAAATAAATCAGTAAAGCAAGCGAACTATGATACGTACCGTGATGAGAGAAGTCGCAAAATCAACTGGAATGTTCAAACAAATTATAGAAAAAAACTCAACTTAAATCTGTTAAGTAGTTCTCTCTGGAAAAGCATCAAGACGTACAGACAGACAGACAGATGTTGGATACCTTTACAAAGCTTCTTTTCTCAGTTGCATAACCACAATCCAGTTCTGTGTTCTCTTTCTATCATCCTCCATTCTAAGCTTTGTTCATCCTCCACTCCCAACTCCAACTCTCTTGGGTGAGGCAGAGCTACTGCCTTTGTGCAGGACCCAGGAATACTTTCAGTTCCACAGCAAAATCTGTAGGAAGCACTTCCGGGTCAAATGAAAGTCCCTGAATGTAGTGACCAAAATCCCCGGCAGCTCCCCCTAGTGGCACTCCTGGACCCCAACAGGGCGACTACAATTTCTAGCATGCCCAGCAGGTATCCAAATGCATGCTGAAACCCCAAAATGCTGCCATCTAGCATATTGGGGAAGAATGTACTCTTGATGTATCATCTCTCCCTCCCAGCCAGGTAAGGATCCTTTCTTTATCACTGCCGGGACACCAGCATATCCACATTGGCATCTGTTGGTCCAGCTCGTGGTTAAGACAGGGAATATCCTGCCTTTTTTCTGGCCCACTCATTACCATGGCTTCCTGGCTGGGTAAGGGAATGGAACCCATCTTGACAGGGATGCTATCCTATGCATGCCTTCCATCACAATACATATGTTGTATGAGGGTGTGTACTTTATTATTTACATCTTTTATAATAGTTCCACTTTAAGTACTGTATTTGCAAGTATCTATAACAGTGTGTGTGATATGGGCAAAAATTTATAACACACATCTATATACTAAAGATTTTAGACTTGCTGACATGATGGTTTAAGTTAGTATATAGCTTTTTTCCCCATCACTGTGTCCAAGATGCACATCTGAAGTTCACACAGACCTAAACCTAACAGATAGTTCTTGTACTGTAAGAATGTACTAAGACAAGAGGATCTTGGTTTGATTACTGAGCTGAATGCACAGTGCAACTGACCCTACACTTGAACACTTATGTCACTATCCATTCAGGCAAATATAATAGAAAAGGCAGCCTTTTTGTAAATATAAAAAAATGCTTTCTCTGCTTTAAGCATCCTGAATCCCTAGTGTTATTTTTCAAGTGGTTAAGAATTTAAGCAGTAGACAGAAATGTTGTCAGAAAACAAGAAGGGATTTGTTAACCAGAAAATCCCTCACACACAAATATGTTTTGGAGTGAACCAGAACTCTATCAGGAAAACCAAAGGTCAAAGCCAGAAGCACAGAGAAAAGGAATGTAGAATCTTAAACATGGAACTTGCCTTGTACTGAGCAAGAATACAAAATATTTCAATGAAATCACTATTATAATAATAATAATAATGATAAATTTTATTTAATAGGCACCTTTCTTAACACTTAAAGTCTCCTTACAATGAAAATAAACTACTGCAATAAAATATTAAAAAAAAGAGGATGATAAAATCAAGTAGCAATAAGGTAGAGAGGTGGTAGCAAACATCAAAGATAACAGGCAGTAACACTGTTAAATTCATAATCGGTATACCAGTTTGAAGAGA
This sequence comes from Erpetoichthys calabaricus, assembly GCF_900747795.2. Taxonomy (NCBI): domain Eukaryota; kingdom Metazoa; phylum Chordata; class Cladistia; order Polypteriformes; family Polypteridae; genus Erpetoichthys; species Erpetoichthys calabaricus. Next base: position 146,757,612 of record NC_041396.2, read on the forward strand.
TAAGTTTTGGAGGCAGTTTTAAAATGTGTTATTGAGTCTAGTTGATGGATATGAGGGGGAAGAGAATTTCAGAGTTGAGGAGCACTGTGAGAGAATGCTCGAGCTCCCATAGAACAGAGTTTGATGTGTGCTACAGAAAGTAGAGCAGCAGATGAGGATCTGAAGGAGCGAGAGGGAGTGTAAGTCTGTAGGAGATCAGTGAGGTAGGGAGGAGCAAGGTTGTGGAGAGCTTTAAATGTTAAGAGCAGTATTTTGTATTATATTTGGTAGTAAACAGGGTATTGTCAAAAAAGATGCATTAGGGAGCTGAAGTCTAAGTAGTAAACAAGAACAAGGCTGTGGATGATCAGCTGAGAACTGGCCTGCTGGGCAGATTACACAACAACAACAACATTAATTACATTTTCATGCAAGAGATGTAACTCAAAGTGCTTTACAAGAAGTCAAAGAAATATTTACATGTAAAGAAAAAAATCAAGCTAGATATAATTAATAATGCTGAAATAGTACATAAAATAAATAATGCACATTTACATAATCTAGATATACAATTAGGAAAAATGTTCTTCTTTCAGCTGCTCCCATTAGGAGTTGCCACAGTGGATCATCTGTTTCCATATCTTCCTGTCCTCTGTTTCTTGCTCTGTCACACCCATCACCTGAATGTCCTCTCTCACCACATCCATACACCTTCTCTTAGGCCTTCCTTTTTTCCTCAAGCCTGGCAGCCCCTTCTCTTGCATCCTTCTTCCAATATACCCAGCATCTCTCATTTGCACATGTCCAAATCAACACAATCTAGCCTCTCTGGCTTTGTCTCCAAACCATCCAACCTGATCTGACCCTGTAATGTATTTGTTCCTAATCCTGTCCATCCTCTTCACACCCAATGCAAATCTTACATCTTTAACTCCGATACCTCCTCCTCTGTCTCCTATCTTTTTGTCAGTGCTATTGTCTGCAACCCATATAACACAGCTGATCTCATTACGTTCTTGTAGACCTTCCTTTCTCTTCTCTTTCTTTCCCTTTCACTTTTGCTGGTACCCGTGTATCACAAATCACTCCTGACATTCCATCCACTCCATCCTGCCTGCACTCTCCTCTTCACCTCTCTTGTACACTCCCCATTAGTCTGTACTATTGATCCCAGGTATTTACACTTTTCCACCTTCACAACTGTACTCCCAGCATCCTCATCATTCCTCTGAACCACCTCTCATTTACAAACATTTATTCTATCTTGGTCCTACTTACCTTCATTCCTGTACTCTCTAGGGCATATCTCCACCTCTCCAGGGTATCCTCAATCTGCTCCCTAATCTTGTTACATTTCACAATGTCATCTCCTGTCTAATCTCCTCTGTTAACCTGTCCATCACCACTGAATAAAATAATGAACTCAGAGTCGATTCCTGATGTAATCCCACCTCCACCTTAAATGCATCCATCACTCCTACCGCAGACCTCAACACTGTCTCACTTCCCTCGTACATTTCCTGTACAACTCTTACATACTTCTCTGCCACTCCTGACTTCCTCATACAATACCACAACTCCTATCTTGGCACCATGTCATAATCTTTCTCTAGGTGCACAAAGACACATGGCAACTCTTTTTGGCATTCTCTATACTTCTCTATATTTCTCCATCAACACCCTCAGAGCAAATATCACATCTTTAGCACTCATTCCTGGCACAAAACCATACTGCTGCCCACTAATCATCATTTCCCTTTTTAACCTAGCTTCCACTACTCTGTGCCACTAATTTCATGCAGTGACTGATCAATTGTATCCCTTTGTAGTTACTATAGTTCTGCACATCACCCTTATTGTTAAAACTCAATACCAGTACAATTCTCCACACCTCAGGCATCCTCTCACTTGCCAAGATTCCATTAAACAATCTGGTTAAAAACTGAACTGCCATCTCTCCTAAATACATCCATGCTTCCACAAGTATGTCATCTGGACCAACAGCCTTTCCATTCTTCATCCTCTTTATAGCTGTCCTTACTTCCTCCTTGCTAATCTGCTGCACTTCCTAGTTCACTATCTCCACATCATCCAACTAAAAGTACTCTTTCTATTTGCTCAGCACACTCTCCTTGCTTGTGGGTACATTTCCATCATTATCCTTTGTTAACCTAACCTGCTGCACATCTTTCCCAGCTCAGTCCTTCTGTCTAGCCAATTGGTACAGGTAATTTTCTCCCTCTTTAGTGTCCAACCTTTCATACAACTCACCATATTCCTTATCTTTAGCCTTCACCACCTCTCGCTTCACTTATGCCTTACCTCATTGTACTCCTGTCTACTTTCTTCATCTCTCTGACTATCCTACTTCTTTGCCAAGCTCTTCCTCTGTATACTCTCCTGTAATTCCTAATTTCATCATCATGTTTCCTCTGTCTTATCACTTCTGCTGCAGTTGCCCACCTATCTGGTAAATCTTTAATACCACCTAGTGCCTGTCTTACCTTATCCCTTAACTCAACCATACGGTTTTCCTTTTTCAATTTCCACCATTTGATCCTTGGTGCTGCCCTCACTCTCATCCTCTTCTTGATCTCCAATGTTATCCTACAGACCACCATCCTATGCTGCCTAATTACGTTTTCCCCTGCCACCACTTTGCAGTCTCCAGTCTCCTTCAGATTGACCCTTCTGCATAAGATATAATCCCACCTGTGTGCATCTTCCTCCACTCTTGTGCATCACCCTGTGTTCCTTCCTTTTCTTATCATATTTATTCACCTCAGCCATGGCCATCCTTTTTGCAAAATCCACTACCACCTGTCATTCTTCATTCCTCTCCTTGACACCATACCTACCCATAATAATAATAATAATAATAATAATAATAACATTTATTTGTATAGCACATTTTCATACAAAAAAGTAGCTCAAAGTGCTTTACATAATGAAGAACAGTAAATAAAATATATATATATATATAACAACATAAGAAATTAAAATAAGACAACATTAGTTAACATAAAAAAAATAGTAAGGTCCGATGGCCAGGGTGGACAGAAAAAACACAAAAAAAAACTCCAGACGGCTGGAGAAAAAAATAAAATCTGCAGGGGTTCCAGGCCACAAGACCACCCAGTCCCCTCTGGGCATTCTATCTAACATAAATGAAATAGTCCTCTTGTGTCTAGGGTTCTCACAGAAGGACTTGATGATGATGGATATGCAGACTTCTGGCTTTTAATTCTTCACTGTTGGAACATCATGGTGCTTTGAGTAGATGGTGGTGGCCACCACCAAAAGGACACCGGAAAAAGAAACAGAAGAGAGAATAGGGGTTAGTACAGATTTTAGAGCTACCATGGATAGTTATTATAATGAATTGGATATACAGAGTATCAGGATTAAATTACAGTGAAATTATGAGAAGGCCATGTTAAAGTAATGCGTTTTCAGCAGTTTTTTGAAGTGTTCCACTGTATTAGCCTGGTGAATTCCTATTGGTAGGCTATTCCAGATTTTAGGTGCATAACAGCAGAAGGCCGCCTCACCACTTCTTTTAAGTTTTGCTCTCGGAATTCTAAGGAGACACTCATTTGAGGATCTGAGATTATGATTTGGAATATAAGATGTCAGACATTCCGATATATAAGATGGGGCGAGATTATTTAAGGCTTTATACACCATAAGATGAATTTTAAAGTCAATCCTGAATGGCACAGGTAACCAGTGTAGTGACATTAAAACTGGAGAAATGTGCTCGGATTTTCTTTTCCTTGTTAGGATTCTAGCAGCTGCATTCTGTCCTAGTTGCAAACGATTTACTGTATGTCTTTTTTGGGTATTCCTGAGAGGACTGCGTTACAGTAATCTAGTCGACTGAAAACAAACGCGTGAACTAATTTCTCAGCATCTTTTTAATGATATAAGTGGTCTAACTTTTGCTATGTTTCTTAAGTGAAAAAATGCTGTCCTAGTGATCTGATTAATATGCGATTTAAAATTCAGATTACAGTCAACAGGTACCCCTAAGCTTTTTACCTCTGTCTTGACTTTTAATCCTAATATATCCAGTTTATTTCTAATAGCCTCATTGTATCCATTATTGCCAATCACTAAGATTTCAGTTTTCTCTTTATTTAGCTTGAGAAAGTTACTATTCATCCATTCTGAAATACAAGTCAGACATTGTGTTAGTGAATCAATAGAATCGGGGTCATCAGGTGCTATTGATAAATACAGCTGTGTGTCATCAGCATAGCTGTGGTAGCTCACGTTGTGCCCTGAGATAATCTGACCTAACGCAAGCATGTAGATTGAGAAGAGCAGCGGACCCAGGATAGAGCCTTGTGGAACACTATATTGGATATCATGTGTCCTTGAGTTGTAATTACCACAACTAACAAAGAATTTTCTCCCTGCCAAGTAGGATTCAAACCAATTTAAGACACTGCCAGAGAGGCCCACCCATTGACTAAGGCGATTTCTAAGAATATTATGATCAATGGTGTCAAATGCGGCACTCAGATCTAACACTCAAACCAGCTCACCTGGCACCAACAATCATGCCAGAGTCAATATCACAGAGATCACATTTCTTCCACATTCTTCTGTTCAATGTGAACATTAACTGAAACTTCTGAAGTTTATCTGCATACATTTTGCGGCTGCCACATGATTGGCTGATTGGATGCATTGGCATAAGCAGATGTACAGGTGTTCCTGACAATTTGCCCAGTGAGTGCAGAAGAAATATTAACTCATGTTGTCATTGGCATTGTAAAGTCTTTTGATGAGGGAAATGTTGACGTTTTTATGTTGTTAGATACAAATTCAGTGTTGATTCTGCTATTCTAATAATGAGTAATAATGACTCAGGCGCCGCCGCGAGTGGCAGACTTTCCAGCAGCTCTGTGTATGACTTTATCTTTCTACCTTTATCTTTCTACCTTTTTCTCTATTTCACTAATCACTCCAACCACTTTCTTTTATGTGGACTCGTTCCCTGGACACTTTTTATTACTTTTTACTACTTGGACATGGATTTTTACACGCCAAGACTTGTTTATTCAGGTAGTCAACTTCAAGCGCTGAGAACAAATGCCTGCAGCCAGTGTGGTTCCCTTATTTACCTGACGAGGTAAGAAGGCGGTATCGTGGCAGCAGAGCCGGAGTTAAGCTAAAGGCAAAGCATCTTGCGAGAAAGTGGCAACACAAGCCTTCGGTGCTTTCTGTGATCCTGGGAAATGTGAACTCACTACCAAATAAGATCAACGATCTGGCTGCTCTGGTGAAAAATGTCAGGACCTACAGAGAATGCAGTTTGTTGTGTTTTTGCGAAACATGGCTAACAACTAGCATCTCAGATGCTAAAGTGGAGCTACCCAGGTTTAGCACAGTTAGAGCGGACTGAGACGCAAATACCTGCGGGAAGCGGAAAGGAGGAGGACTTGCTCTCTATGTGAATACAAAGTGGTGCAACTCTGGACATGTTAACGTCAAAATCTCCACTTGCTGCAGGGACATAGAACTGTTGGCCATAAGTCTATGCCCAGAGAGTTTGGACACGTCATTGTATGGAAGAGAAAAAATGTATATATTAGCATAAATAGCATATTAGCATAAGTAACCATAAAAGTAATTAACAGCTTCTGAAGCATTAGATTTAGCATAAATTAGAAATAAGATATGTCAAGCAAATAGTTTAATAAAATATTGCATTATTTTTAAGCTTGGAGCAGGAATTACCACTTTGGGAAGGGGGAATAAAAAAAAAACACCTGTTGAGTGTTACCAAAAACAAAATGTGGAATAAATGGTCTTGGTAGGCATGTGAGAAACCAGCTGGAATAGTGAGTCAGCAGAAACAGCAAAGGCATTGATACAAGGTCAAAATGATGTAATGTATGGAAAATAAAAATTAGTATATTCATGTACTAGTATAAATAAATATAGAGAAATATATACGCATTAACCTTAGTGTAGATATTACTGCAAGTCAGGCCTACCAAGCAAATGATTAAATAAAAGCACATGCCATATTTCTTTTTAATTAAAGCTTAGCGTTGAGCCACCAAGTATAAACTAGCATGCCAGCCAAGAAAGGGGAAGTGAAAAGAAAAAGCCCAAATATGGAAGAAGGAACTTCTGCCCAGCCAAGGTCAATAGAAATGAGCAAAACAGAAAGTAAAAATGAACAATAGACAGTAAAAAAATACCGGGGGGCCAGCTGCAGTGAAAGTCAGGAGATAATAATGGTTCCCATGGGAACTCGACTACAGGCTGGGGAGGAGCAGAAGGGAGTCAGAGAAAAGCAGCAAATGAGTTAATTTGAGCGAGGTCGGAATGATAAGAAATTACTATAGAAGTTTTGAGTCTGGAACTTTTCAGGGCTCAGCTCAATTTGGCCGTATTGGGTTGAGTCCATGTTATTTTTATTGTTACTTTATTGCAATAAAACTATAGACTCTGTTTGCCTATCCTGAGTCCCAATAGCCTTCATTTCAGATGAAAAGCCTTGTGGTGACAATTTTTCGCCATGACAATTGTTGTTATTGTTTACATCCCTCCTTGGGCGAACATGGAGATAGCGGGTTACATCATTCATTCCACTGTTGCTAAATTACAAACACAGCACCCTGAGGTGCTTGTGCTAATCGCTGGAGATTTCAACCATGTGACGCTGGACAAAACATTACCTGCCTTCTAACAGTATGTGGATTGTAACACCCAGGGAAATAAGACTATTGACCTACTGTATGCAAACGTTAAAGACACATACAGCGCCACCCTGCTGCCTGCGCTTGGGAAAGCAGATCATAACCTAGTTCTGCTTCAGCCTCACTACAAACCAAGAGTGAGGGAGCTACCTACAACCACACGCTCATTCAGGAAGTGGTCCCCTGAGGCAGAGCAGGTTCTGAGAGACTGCCTTGGAACTACGGACTGGGATATCCTGCAGGGATCATATAGTGAGAACATTGAGGAGGTTGTTGACTGCACTACTGACTACATCAACTTATGTATGGACTAGGGAATCCATTCCCGGACATTTTTCATTCCCGCATTCCCGGGAATGAAACTGCTGTAATTCCCAGAAAAATGGGAACGGCCAAGCTCGCATATATAGCATGTAAAAGTGTAAAAATCGATCAAGAAATAACAGAGTTATAGTTGAAAATAATTAAGGTGGTGCCACTGCTGCAGCTTGCACTTCATCAGACAACAGCTTTGAACAGCAACTTGAAATTGTAATGCATCAGCCTGTTGCATCCACATTATCTGTGCCAAGAAACTTGCCATCACAGAATGATGACAAGAAACTGGATGCATCAGTAAAAGCTGAAATGGCGGTATTTCAGTGGAACAGCAAGCGCGGGCATTGTTTAGAACAAGTGTATCAGTATCAGATGATTGTGCCGCCTACTTCAGTGGAGGCAGAGCGTGCTTTCTCAGCGGCTGGCGTACGTCTGCACGAAGGTGCACTCTGGCATGGACGACCGCATGCTGGACATGTTAATAATAATAATAATAATATTTCATTACATTTATATAGCGCTTTTCTCAGTACTCAAAGCACTATACACACAGGGAGGAACCGGGAAGCGAACCCACAATCTTCCACAGTCTCCTTACTGCAAAGCAGCAGCACTACCACTGCACCACCTGTGAGGACGTTGTGATTTCTACGCTCTTATTACCACAACTAAAGATACATGTACTTCTATGACAGCATGAACTGCTTGTAGATAAAGGTTAATCTTTTATTTGTGTCAACATATTGCAGAAGTTTTATGAAAAACAAGTGTCGGTCGTTCTAAAACCGTTCACATGTGAGATGCCCGTGTACTGTGTCATCCCTGGGAGCCGGGATTCCCGGGAATGAAATGCGGGTTTCCCGAATTCCCGGGAATGGATAAACCCTTCTGGGAATGGATTCCCTAGTATGGACATTGTAGTTCCAGTAAGAACAGTACGCTGCTATGCTAACAACAAGCCATGGATTACAAGTGACATCAAGGGCCTTTTGAACCAGAAGAAAAGGGTTTTTAAAGGCAGTGATCAGCATGAGCTCAAGCACGTGCAGAAGGAACTCCGAGTCCAGCTCAGGGTGGCGAAAGAGCAGTACAGGAGAAAGCTGGAGCAGAAGTTGCAGAACAACAGCATGAGGGAAGTGTGGGACAGGATGAAGATCATCACTGGCTGTAGCTCAAAGTGGGGTGCCACCATCGAGTGAGACGGGGGGAGAGCAAACCAGATGAGCAACTTCTTTAACAGGTTTGACTACCCTAACCCACTCTCACCTCGGAGTACTGCACCCTCCACCCATCCTTCTGCTGATACCAGCATAGGATAGAGTTTTCCCCCCCACCCACAATTACAGCAGCCCAGGTAAGCAGAGAGCTGAAACTTCGTGCCAGCAAAGCAGCGGGTCCAAATGGAGTATCGCCCCGACTGCTGAAGGCCTGTGCGTTGGAGCTGGGGAGTCCTCTACAGCGCATCTTCAACCTGAGCCTGGAACAGGTGAGAGTCCCCAGGCTTTGGAAAACATCTTGCATCATCCCAGTCCCAAAGGTATCACTTCCTAGTGAGCTGAATGACTCCCGGCCTGTCGCTCTGACGTCGCATGTGATGAAGACCATGGAGTGGGTGCTGCTTCACCCCCTGAGGCCACAGGTCCGCTACGCCCTCGACCCTCTGCAGTTCGCATACCAGGAGAAGGTGGGAGCAGAGGATGCCATCATCTATATGCTACACCGATCCCTCTCTCACTTGGACAGAGGCAGTGGTGCAGTAAGAATTATGTTTCTGGACTTCTCTAGCGCCTTCAACACCATCCAACCTCTGCTCCTTAGGGACAAGCTGACAGAGATGGGAGTAGATTCATACCTGGTGGCATGGATTGTGGACTATCTTACAGACAGACCTCAGTATGTGCATCTCGGGAACTGCAGGTCTGACATTGTGGTCAGCAACACAGGAGCGCTGCAGGGGACTGTAATAATAATAATAATAATTCTTTGCATTTATATAGCGCTTTCCTCACTACTACTTTCTCCGGTCCTGTTCAGCCTATATACATCGGACTTCCAATACAACTTGGAGTCCTGCCATGTGCAAAAGTTCGCTGACGACACTGCTATTGTGGGCTGCATCAGGAGTGGGCAGGAGGAGAAGTATAGGAACCTAATCAAGGACTTTGTTAAATGGTGCGACTCAAACCACTTACACCTGAACACCAGCAAAACCAAGGAGCTGGTGGTGGATTTTAGGAGGCCCAGGCCCCTCCTGGACCCGGTGATTATTAGTGGTGACTGTGTGCAGAGTGTGCAAACCTATAAATACCTGGGAGTGCAGGTGGATAATAAACTGGACTGGACTGCCAATACTGATGCTCTGTGTAAGGGAGGACAGAGCTGACTATACTTCCTTAGAAGGCTGGTGTCCTTCAACATCTGCAATAAGATGCTGCAGATGTTTAATCAGACGGTTGTGGCGAGTGCCCTCTTCTACGCAGTGGTGTGCTGGGGAAGCAGCATAAAGAAGAAGGACGCCTCATGGTGAGGAATGCAGGCTCTATTGTAGGCAAGGAGCTGGACAGTTTGACATCCGTGGCAGAGCGACAGGCGCTGAGCAGACTCCTGTCAATCATGGAGAATCCACTGAATCCACTAAACAGTGTCATCTCCAGACAGAGGAGCAGCTTCAGCGACAGACTGCTGTCACTGCCCTGCTCCACTGACAGACTGAGGAGATCATTCCTCCCCCACACTATGCGACTCTTCAATTCCACCCACGGGGGTAAACGTTAACATTATACAAAGTTATTGTCTGTTATACCTGCATTTTTATCACTCCTTAATTTATTGTTTTTTTTTATCAGTATGCTGCTGCTAGAGTATGTGTATTTCCCCTTGGGATTAAAAAAGTATCTATCTATCTATCTATCTATCTATCTATCTATCTATCTATCTATCTATCTATCTATCTATCTATCTATCTATCTATCTATCTATCTATCTATCTATCTATCTATCTATCTATCTATCTATCTATCTATCTATCTATCTATCTATCTATCTATTCTAATAAAGAGGCTTGAAAATTATGTCAAGTTTTTAGACATTCATCCTGGTAAGGTGTTGCTTACATTTATCAAATTGATTTCAGAATTTCTGCGGTGGGTTGGCACCCTGCCCGGGATTGGTTCCTGCCTTGTGCCCTGTGTTGGCTGGGATTGGCTCCAGCAGACCCCCGTGACCCTGTGTTCGGATTCAGTGGGTTGGATAATGGATGGATGGATGGATTTCAGAATTTGCAGATATGGGATATTGGGACCCGGTCATTATGTATTTGTTAAAGTGGATAGCAGGTCATTAAATGCCATACGCAAATAAAAAAAACAAGAACAAGAAAAAAGGGATACAGACTGTTAGAAAAAGGCTAAATCATGTTCTGGGGTGGAGAGAAGGTTGGAATACCAGGAAAGTAGAAAATAACCTTAAGCAAAGTTCAATATACAAAACAGAAGTCAAATTGATAGGAAGTCAAATCAAAGTTCCTCAAAATAAATAGAATTCTTCTCCATAACTACTATAGGCTGTAGTTTGTTTTTTAGGAGTGAATCCCAAAATTAAGATGTTTTCCCTAGCTCACCACCATCTGAAGTAGACAAGAGCCATGATGTCACATGTCACACCTAATAATGTCACACGTGATACCCATGGGATGTCACATTTTCCACCCATTTGACCAGCAATTGGTGTTGTTGTTGTCATAAACAATATGGCCATGTCACAAAATGCCAACAGCTGCTAGAAAGCAGAAACTGAAATATAAAAATAATAATAAAAATAATTCAAAAATACAAACATGGCATCCTAAGTACACCTCACAGCTATTTGGCCACAGGGAGTACAGCTACTTGGAGGGGTAGGTGACACTTTTAGCACGTCTCTGCTGAGGGATCAATCTTCCTCTAGTGTTGTTTTTTTGTGCCACCATTATTCCTTTTCCAAGTCTGTGATGTTCTGTGTCATTCTTAAAAAGTAAGATGTTTAAGCATAAGGTCAACATACTGTACGGCATATACCCATACATTAAATTATTTGTGTTTTGTGATTAAGAGTACACTAATATTGCTCCACTGTCAAGTCAAGTTGGGGAGCATGCACTGGTACAGTGTGTTGCCGCACCCACTACACAACGAAACAACTCGGGATCCCGGTTTACAACCCCCCAGGCAGACATGCCGTCCAGTCCCACCCTCTGGAAATGACTCTCTATCTGCCGCAGCCAGGTGTTACGTGGGTGATCCCTAGGCCTGGTCCAGCCACTCAGGTCCCCAGCAATGAGGATCTTATGAGCTGGATCACCCTCGGGGAAACAAGCTACATGGCACCCCGATCAGAGCATCCATTGACTCTGTGAAGATCACAGCATTGTCAGCAAAGTCAAGATCCATGAATCTTTCTTCACCAACAGATGCCCCACAGCTGCTGGACCCCATGACCTTGCCCTACACCCAGTCCATACAAGCATTGAACAGAGTAGGAGCAAGAACACACCCCTGATGAACCCCAGAATCAACTGGGGAAAACACAAAGGTTCTACCTCCATCTGCACAACACTCACAGTACCAGTGTACAGGCCAGCCATGATATCAGGCAACCTTGAGGGGATCCCGCAAACCCTCAGGATGCCCCACAGGGCAGCTCGATCAACTGAGTGGAACCCTTTGTGAAAATCAACAAAGGCTGCAAAGAAACTCTGCCAATATTTGCATTTGTGCTCCATGAGAACTTTCAGTGCCAGGATGTGGTCGATGGTAGACTTCTTAGGCGTAAAACCAAACTGTTCCGTTCGCTGGTAGGTGAGCAAGTGATCACAGATCCTGTTGAGGACAACCCTAGCAGGGACCTTACCCAGCACAGAGAGCAGTGTTATCCCCCTGTAGTGGCTGCAATCCAGGTGATCACCCTTCCCTTTCCCAATAGGGACGACAAGTCCCGTTTTCCAGTCAGTTAGGATGATGCCAGTCTCCCAAATAGAAGCAAAGATTGCTTGCAATGTCAGGAGGACAACCTTACCACCAGCCTGGAGAAGTTCACCCCGGATACCACAGATCCCTGCAGCCTTTCCTCCCCTCAGCTGGTTCACCACCTGTGCAATCTCAGTGAGATTGGGTGGTTCACAGCTAATTGGAGGATCATCCTCAAGAACCATGAACACAGAGATATCCAACCTCCTAGCCGGAGGATCAGCTTTGAACATCTACTCAAAGTAGCCAGCCCAGCAGGTCAAAACTGTAGTGTCATCTGTAAGGACCGTTCCATCAGCTGTCCTGACTACGACTCTCCGAGGAACAGATTTAGATGTGCGTAATGCTTCAATTCTTCTGTAAGCAGGCATGGGTAATACTATATAATATTCAAGCTCCACTGTCATTTTTTGTAATATGTTTGAAACTTTTTTCAGTAAAATAAGTAATAAAGCATCATGCATTTATGTCAATATTTTCATTTACAGACATTTTAAGTCCACGTTCTGACAAATACAAAATTGGGTTGCCAATCAGTTCCGTTTATGCCTGTACCGTATATGTTAGTAAATTAAAGACAATCAGAATTTAGACAAAAGAACTAGGAGAGACTTAATGTTTATTGAGCAAAGTCAATTATACCAAGTAACTGAGACAAATTTTGGCTTTTTTATCAGTAGGTTTTTCCTCAGGCATTCATATATCTATCTAAATTTTGTTCACAAATCTGCCCTACCAGCCTCTGTAAATACTTAAATTCATCTGTTCAACTATTAATTTTTCCTTCTGTTTAATTCAGTCTATACAGGGGTAGAGGGCTATGAACAAACCTTTTGTTATATTACTCTACAGATTGAAACTTTTTTGGTAATTTCCCTGGTTGGGCTTCCACATATCCATCCATCCATCCATTTTCCAACCCGCTGAATCCGAACACAGGGTCACGGGGGTCTGCTGGAGCCAATCCCAGCCAACACAGGGCACAAGGCAGGAACCAATCCCGGGCAGGGTGCCAACCCACCGCAGTTCCACATATCGTAAGTGTTAAATATAAAAACTTGGTACACTTCAGCAGCCCATATAAAGTAAGGAGACCTGGGTATTCTGAAAGGGGGTATTCTGAAAGTTACACAATTTTGTCAGAGGACGTTCATGTCATCTGAATTCCCTGGTACATTCTGGTCTATTAATTTGATTAGTTATGCTACTCTTTTTGTCACCAGAACATGATTTTAATCCTGGAAAACAACTGAAAATGGCAATTATTTGCTTCTTGAAGGGAGACTGAACAATTATTTATTGCATAAGGATAAAAATATAATTTTGAATTAGTGGGAATTAACTAGTTTTGATTATCTCCAGAATATAATGCTACTTTCTTCATTCTAATCAATGACTTCACTCTGGTGTTAGAAAATAGAAATAAGAAGCTACACTAATGAACAGAGTCAGGGATCAAACACTTCAGGAAGATTTTGTATAATTACAATTTGCAGAGTTTCTTTGAAGGTTGTGAATGACAGTTGTTATTAAAGCATCTTTTGCAAACCCTATTAATGTGAAAAGCTTAAGGCCAGATTTCTTCTGCAATATGAGATACATTTAATATGCTCATTTTTACCACCTTTACCACTGAAGACTTAGTGTCATAAAGCACAGATGCAGTGATTAATGAAAGCCTTGGAGACATTTTCATGATGCCATTGATTTTAAGTTATCCATGATGGGTGTTTTGCATAACAGATGTCAGAATTGGCTGAATCAGATTTTTTTCCCCTTTGTTTCAAGCTACAGCAAAAGAGGTTGTATTTGGTGCAATCACAACAGGTATAATTTAGAATAAATGTGGTAATAAAATTCTTACCTTGGGAATATCTTTGCTATGATTATTCATATGTCACTTAGCACATTGAATGGTTTTCACTGCACTTATTGTTTTAATAATCTAGTATAATTAAAATCACATGTGTGTGAAAATAACAGAGGAGATTAAATAAAAAAAGATGTAGTACTTTTTGGCTGATCAAGCTTTTTTTTTACATACAAAACTGATTATATTTTTTCATTTTTATGACTGAAAAACAAAATAACAGTAAAGATGGTAAATTGATACATGAACTGTGAATAATATAAAACCATTCCTCCAGAACTTTCACCCACTTTGCAACCTCCTCGGTGCAGATCTCCTTATAAACATATATTATGGAAAATAAGAAAAAAACATAATGGTAAAGGAGATGGCTGATCTAAAAGAGTGCAATTAAAGTTACCAGGTTTTCCTAAGGACACAAAGAGTCTTTTTCAATTACATTTATCAGTCCAAATAATTGTTTTGGTGGCTGCTGCTGCAGAAACCATAAGTAGAAATGATGCAGATGCACCATATATAGTTTCTGGAGATGTATGCTCTGCCATGACCTCACACTTTCATCTCCTACCTAGATCTGAACACACAATGGGAGGTCTGAAAATCAAAAAGTACACCTTATGCGAAGGATTTAGGAGTTGTAGTGGACTCTACGCTATCAACTACCTGACAGTGTTCAGAAGTCTAAGTTCAGAGGCTAACAGAATGTTATATAGCACAATGTGTTGAGTACAAGCCCAAGGACGTTATGCTGAAGCTTTATAATACACTGGTTAGACCTCATCTGGAGTACTGTGTATACTTTTGGTCTCTAGGCTACAAAAAGGACATAGCAGTGCTGGAAAAAAGTCCAGAGAAAAGAGACTAGGGTTGATTCCAGGGTTACAGGGGATCAATTAGGAGGAAAGATTAACCCTTAAACCGCCGCAACCGGCTATATTCGGTTCCCAATACAATTTGCCAGCACGCCGGAGCCGTGTATATTTGATGATGTACATTCTTTGAACGCCGCAACCAGCTATAGTTGGTTCCCAGTGCAATTTGCCAGCACGTCAGAGTGGAGTATATTCGGTGACGTACATTCGTTGAACGCCGCAACCCGCTATATCCAGTTCCCAAAGCAATTTGCCAGTGCACCGGAGCCAAGTATTTTCATCGACATACATTCGCTGAATGCTGCAGCTGGCTATAGTTGATTCCCAGTGCAATTTGCCAGCACGCCAGAGCTGAGTATAGTCAGTGTCATACATTCGTTCAGCAGCCAGCTCATGACCACTGTTGCCCCCTAGTGAATCAGCATTACTGTCCCTGGGATTCAGCTGCTGTACTAGACTAGCCTGCCAACATCAGCGTTTACCTCTGTGTGCCTGCATGCAGCCAGTTCAAGCACCTTGTACATATAATAATAGATTGTCACAGTAGTTTTTTATAGTTCATTGGCAGTGTGGAAAATGATCAGTAATCAGTAATTATGATGCTCTTTGCATGAAAAAAATATGTGATCCATTAAAATTTCACTTTTTCTTGGTGAATTGTGACGTTTCCTTAAAAAGCCAAGCAAAAAAGTTTTTGCCGTCTAGGGGTGCATTAACCCTCCAAGTATGTGTCAGTTTAAGGATTAAAAGAGCTGCACCTTTCCAGTTTAAGCAAAAGAAGATTAAAAAAAAACATGATTGAAGTGTTTAAAATTATGAAGGGAAATTAGTATAGTACTGTTACTTTAAAATAAGTTTATCAAGAGCACAGGGACACATTTGGAAACAAAAGGTAAAGGTAAATTTCACACAAATATTAGGATGTTGTTCTTTACACAATACCAATACATGGAATAAGCTACCAAGTATTGTGGTAGACAGTAGGACTTTAAAACCTTTCCAAACTAGACTTGATGTTATTTTAGAAGAATTAAGATGGTGAGCTTTGCTGGGCTGAATGGCCTGTTCTCATTTAGATTATTCTAATGTTCTGCAGTTAGAAGTAACAGAAAGCAGGATTTAGGGAACCCTATAAATTTGGAAGGTTAAGTTAAGATTCCCCAAACTGCTTAAACTAATTCAGGGTTGCAGTGGGTGGACCACTGTGTGTAATTCAATCAGCAGCCCTTGTTCGAAGTCTACAGTCATATGTGCATGCATCTATCCTATAGGGTAACATTATATAAGAAACTAAGTTATAACTAAGTAAAATTTCATTTATCAATATATCCATCAAGTACATTTCTTTCATTTTATTGCTCCACTCTTTGAGTCTGCTTTGTTTTATATATAGATACTGTCATATTCTACAACTGATTGATTCATTTTCACAGTTTTTGTGTATTTGCTGTTTGGTTGTTGATTTCCCAATAATTCTCAGGATTCAGGATGAGCAGGTCCTCATGATGTTATACAGTGGACACAATCATGTAACTCAGCACATAATGTGACAGTGGCTGTCCCTGCACACACTGGGTTGAATCATGCAATTGGCATATGCCTGTTGTTGTCTCTATTATGCCACCAATATAATGTTTGCAGACACGTTTATTATACACCCTGACTTTCCACAGTCTGGCTAATATCATTAATGAATGTGTGTGACATATTTAGTCTTGCTGATCGGACATAAAACCGCAGTGAAAAGGCACAAGGTGAGGCAGACAGTACTGTGCCACAATGAATGGGGCGGATGTGAGTCCAATAGGTGTTCTTCTACGCAGAGGCTCTAGGCGCCAATAAGTTAGCAATGTCAGAAAGTCAAGTGCACTGCAGCGGTCCGTTTATTTTTATTTTTTGTTCCGACTGACTGCCAAAATAAAAGATTAAGACTTTTAAAACTAAAGGTAAATAAGGAGGACTTTTACAAGAAAGTGACAGAGATTTTCGTGGAGAAGGATAGGCACATGGACTTCATTTACAAATAAAGGTAAGACCAAAATCGTTTTTCAATTTTATAAAAAATGGGATCAGAATAAGAAAAAAACTATCCAATATTTAAAAACTAAATTTTGACCTTAAATAAAATATTATTTTGTTTTTCTTGTCATCCTTTTGTTGAACAGTGTATATTAAAATTGATTAATGCATCAGAATTAAAATCTTTTAAAAACAACTAAATACTTCAATTAAAGTCAAAATTGAAATCCGTTTTTTTTTTTTTTGTACACCACTCTATACTTTTATTTGTGGTGAATCAGTATGAATTACGGAATTGCACGGAGGGAGCAGAGCAAATGCTCTCTCTCCGCCCACTCTCGCCACTATAAATGTAATGTTCTTTCTTAGCCAAATATGTACCTTACCGATGTGTGTGTAAAGAATGCTGATGAGATATGCAACATAACCAGTAGTCAATGTGCATGCTGCCAAATGAAGAGTGAATAAGCTACTCTTTAGGGTTCGTATATTTGTAACTCTGACTCTGAAGGAGTCAGTGCCTCATCAGCCATGAACCTCACCGCATGTCACTGATTGTAAGCATTTTCTCCGTCTGTGTTTCTAATTGCCTTTGTTGTTTGGTAGAGATCCATGACGTTTTTCTTCCTGTGTTTGATAGGAGCTTGTGGATATTTTGGAACTTGTACTAACCATGAAGGAGCAGGTGAGTAGAGAAAGACCTTGCAACAGGCTTACAAAAAAGCTAAAACTTCTAGCTTTTTTAGGCAGCTGCTGGGGTCTGACAAGGTGTTTTATCATGTGCTGCTACTTCGCTTTGTGTTACTAGTTCAGTAGTGTACTTTGTGCTTTTAGGAATTGTATCTAGTTTTTGTACATTATTAATCTGCATGAAATGACTGTAAATTGTGCTACTGTGTAGTCTCATGGGGCCAGATGTGATTTTCTGAGAATACACATCAGGAACAACTCACTAAAAATGTTGTTTGTGAACTGTAGCAAAAGCCACTGCTGAAAACCCACAGATTTTCTTCCTAAAAACCTGCTGAAAGTTTCCTACAGTCCAAGCATTTTAAATGGCCAAGGTTGCAGTGTCAATGTTTTTCTCCTGTATTAGACATATATGTAAAATAACTATGGAAACATGGGAATAGTGAAATTGAACAAAATACTTGACACTTGAAAATAGAGAAATGAAATTGCTGTTAACAATTTAAGAACTCACTAACAAGTAAAACTTGATGATTAATTTATATATTGTAATGAGTGTGGAGACAAGTACATAAAGACAAAGAGGCCACACAGCATGTGCAAGTTTAAGCCCCCACACATTCAAGCATACTTATAGTGTAATATCAGAACACAGAACAGGCAGATTGCTAAATTCAAGTGTGCCTTTGCAAACCTCCATACTATTAGGGCCATGGGGAACACCCCAAAAAACAACAAATACACTGATAAACAATGGGACAAATTGTGCCTCACCTCTCCTTGTCTCCTTTGCAAACACTTAGGATGATCCCAAGGCTGTTCTTTATTCGCACACCTACCAACCTGCAGCTGCCTCCTTGTGTAATGTCTTTCTGTATGTGAATCATCAATGCAACAGAGTCCTACATCCTCATCTGGTCTGCGGCATGCTGCACTTTGGCTACTGCATCTAGCTCCTGACACCTGCATGGAGGCTGCACTATCACTATCAACAACCAAAACCTTCTAACTTCTTGACACTTGTGGTACTTTTGTTTAAATAGCTTTTACCACTGGATGTAAAGACCCATGACAGCCCTTCCTAGAAAAGTGAAAAATAGACAGGATGCTTTTAGAGAGTTCACTGTCAATCAGATGGCACCTTATCATCTTCAGGTACTTGTCTGAGAAGTGCTTTTGTCTGCTGGCTGCTAAAATATCTGGCTATCATTTTAATTGCTGCATAACTAAATGTTATTACAGCAAAAGTAATTTAAGAAACATTGTGGTCTGCATATATACTATGTGTTGAAACACTTTGACTGTATTCTGGTATGGCATGTACATCATTTACAATTAGACAGTATTTTAAATTGTGTTAGTTATTCATTTAGACATTTAGCCAAAACTTGGATGGTGTACGGTTCTGCTGGAGTGGTGTCAGTGTCATTAGTCACATTTACTGTTTTGGGTGTATTGAGTGCTGGAATCTGCATATTCTGTGGCTCTTCATTCTTTTCACCTCCTTTTCACTGGATGAGAAAGCACACCATTTACAGCAGTTTGAATGTATACAGTATATTACAATTCAACTTTTCAAGAACATTGGTTCCAATTCATTCAGTCTCACATTGGCTCTGACTGGTCAAAACCAAAAGGAACAGAGAGCACTTGCAGCTGGTTGTAGTGCATCCCTCACTTTTGCCACTATACCAATGATGTTTATAATCTGGTTTTACAGGATGCTTTTCCTTTGCAGCAGATTCTAAAGCCTAAACACTGACTTTAGAAAAAATAGCTGAAAATGAGTGCCCTGTATTAAGCTGACAAGAACCTGCTTCACTGATTTGGGCATGGACAGTGTGAGTGATTTAAAAATATATGTATGTGTAATAGAGGTTTACACTACAGTGTACTGAGAAAGAAACACATTATGCATATCTTAACTGGAATATTTATTGTGCATATACTGATAATAAACAGGTACAAGAACTGGATTCATTAGTCCAGGTAATACAGTATGTTTCAGTATATTAACATCTCTGATTTATGTTCTTTAGTCTAGGAGAGATTAACTCAATAAACAGTATGTTCAAGTATAGTGAGGAGGGTAAGAATTGGAAAGTAAAGCTGCGAGAAGATGAGGAAGCTAAGACTTTTTGATACTTAGGATCAGTAATTCGAAGGGGTTAGAAGTGGACTTTTGACTCGGAGGGGAAAGGAAAAACTGATGAAAGTGCAGTGGAGTACTCTGTGAAAAAAGGATAGCAGTTCTTTGGCAAGTTAAAAAAACACAGTGCAGCTACTCTTTCAAGTAGGCTCTATTAGCACATTCTACATTAGAGATAAGTCCAGGCATACAGCTAAAAAAGACCTGTTGTTGCACCTCTAAGTGTTAGAAAGGAAGGACAGGCATCCTGGCTGGGATAAAGGAAGGATTCATGCTAGGAGGCCATAATGGAAGGAGCTCACCGGGAGCAGATCATTCCCTGACGCAACAGGTGGCAGTGTTCCTCTTAGCTAAACCTGCTCAGGATACCCTCAGAGTAGCATGGGAGTTGGAGTCTGGAAATTCAGCCCTGTCGGGGTCTTTGGGGAGCACAAGAGGGAGTTGTAGGGGAAGGACTGCCTTGGTTTCAACACAATGCTCTAGATAACCTGAACAGGAGACTGGAAGCAGTTCCAGGGTTTGGTTTAAAAGGAAGCCTGCTCCCTCACTTGAACTGAGTCAGAGTCAGGGGGAAGAAGGTAACACTCAGCCGTATATAGAGAGGAGGAAGAATACCGTAAATACCCGCGTATAGGATGCACTTTTTTTCTTAAGAAGTAGGCCTAAAAACCCAGGTGCGTCTTATACATGGATACTTTTATTACAAAAATTATAAATCTATATATATATATAATTCACCAAGCCCCGCCCACCAACAATTCACTACGCACGACACGACAGAGCCTCGCCTGCCAAATCTAACCCAAACGCGATTACCCTTCTCCTGCCACACACGCAAACTATTTTACATGCTGCACACAGCGATTCCCAAACGTGATTACGATACCCTTCTGCTGCCACACACGCAAACTATTTTACATGCTGCACACAGCGATTCCCAAACGTGATTACGATACCCTTCTCCTGCCACACACGCAAACTATTTTACATGCTGTACACAGCGATTCCCAAACGTGATTATGGTACCCTTCTGCTGCCACACACGCAAACTATTTTACATGCTGCACACATAGCGATTCCCAAACGTGATTACGGTAAATTTCTGCTGCCACACACGCAAACTATTTTACACGCTGCACACAGCGATTCCCAAACGTGATTACGGTACCTTTCTGCTGCCACACATGCAAACTATTTTACACGCTGCACACAGCGATTCCCAAACGTGATTACGGTACCTTTCTGCTGCCACACATGCAAACTATTTTACACGCTGCACACAGCGATTCCCAAACGTGATTACGGTACCTTTCTGCTGCCACACATGCAAACTATTTTACACCCTGCACACAGCGATTCCCAAACGAGCCTCTGTTCGCCCTCTTTACTTTTCGCATTTCTTTGATGGTACTTTTGGCTTTTCTCCATTTTCTGATTACGCATTCTGTCGGACCAAACTGCCGCTCAGCTGCCCGGTTCCTGTGTTCTTTCGCGTACGTGATCACTTCCAGTTTAAACTTTGCAGTATAGCTCTGTCGTGTTGTCTTCGCCATGTAGACTGGGTAATAATGAACAGCTACCTCTTTAAAACTATGTAATGGGATATTGGACTTTATGATCGTGTGCGCATGTGTCAGTGCCTCTCCTTCACCTTCGATGGCTGTGTGACGGGGACAGAGAGGAGTGGTTTGAATCCAATTTGAATTTCAAGGTTTTTTTTCAAGCGACAGTCGGTTAGCAGTGCTGCAATTGTAGCTACCGGGGTATGCCTCAGACCATGCTCAATTAGCCGTTGCCCCCGCACTGGCATTTCACACCATTTCAAATTAAAGTATTTTTCAGATGTAGCGTCGCTAATACTGTATCGATTTTGGAGAATGACACGGCGTTTGAAAGCTCATTTTACTATACATCCACCTGTATGCCTTATTGTAACATTTGGAAATTGTTTTATTTTGAATACAGTAGCCTCCCGCTTAAGTACGCACCCGTTTAAGTATGCATCCCGGTTAAGTATGCATTTTTTTCCCTAAAATTCTGGGTTCAAGATTTATTACCGGTAGTTAAACGTCATGAATCGTCATTTGGCGAAGGTTTTAAAGTTTCTTGCATTTGGCTTTGAGGGAGACAGCCCGGATCTTGCTCTGAAAGGATTCAAACGATTTCTTAAGATCATTGAATGTATCATCAGCTTCAATTTGAACTTCAGAGCAGAGCAGCTAATCCTCGATGTCGAGAGCACGCTATGGCCCTCTTACTGGGTGCAGACGTTTTGCTTAGCTTCGAGATGATTTTGCAGCGTTGAGACTCATTGAGACGCTTGCTGTTTGGTTTCTTTGACATCATAGCGAAATGCAAGCTATTTGGGAGTGGCGGCTAAGTACGCGCAAACTTCGCAGG
Source organism: Erpetoichthys calabaricus (assembly GCF_900747795.2). NCBI lineage: Eukaryota > Metazoa > Chordata > Cladistia > Polypteriformes > Polypteridae > Erpetoichthys > Erpetoichthys calabaricus. Next base: position 146,779,631 of record NC_041396.2, read on the forward strand.
TTCAAGTTGCGTTTGGGAGTGGCCAACCTAAAGTACACACCTACCAGCTAAGTACTCACAAACTTCGCAGGTTCAAGTTGCGTACTTAAGCGGGAGACTACTGTATTCACGTCACCGATACGTCATTTTTGCCGTCTAGTACCGGTATGTTTCTCGCTCTTTGTTGTTGTTCAGAGATACTCCAGCCTAACACAAACACATGGATACAATCACTGGCGCTGGCGGCAACAGCTTTTAATCAGAATCCCGGTAACACAAAATCAGGATGCGTCCTATAAACAGGTACACAGGTTTTTCCATGGTTTTTAGGGTCAAAAATCCACTGCGTCCTACACATGGTATCGTCCTATATGCGGGTATTTACGGTAATTGCAGAAATGTATTTATATTGTGTATATGACTGATTACTGGAATATTATGAAAAAGTCCTCGGTATGAATAAACACCTTTTATTTTATTCATATAATGCCTTGTGTTATACTGTGTCTTCTGGTGCACACAAGTGGCCACGCACATTAAAAGCAACATTGTAGAGAAGCAAAAAAAGTAACCTTTTAAATGTCTATCAATGCATTTTCTCAGTGGTTTTTCTTTTTTTACTTTATTAATTTTATGTCAAGAAAGTAACATACTATACTATCAAGCAGATACAATTTGCAGAACCTTTACAAGAAATTACTTCAAAATCAATCCAGATAGAATAACAGAGAAATTAAAAAGAAAGAGAGAAAAAACAAGAATTCAACCCCCTCCTGAAAAAAAGAGAAAGAGAGAAGAGTCAAAAATCAGAGGAAACCATCCTTTCTACCTGTAAGTAAATTCTTAATCTATTTTTTTAATTAAATCATGCCATGTTTTTAAAAACTTTTGGACAGATAATCTAAGCAAGAATTTGATTTTTTTTCTGATTTCAGTTAATAGAGAATGTCAATTACCCAATAACTTGTAAATGGTGGGTTGGGATAAGATAAGTCTGCATGCAAGTAGTGTGGTATAGGCACTCAATTACAATTAATTTGTCCTTATCTACTTTAAGACCATCAGGGAGTACACCAAATATCACTGATAATGGGTTAGGAATGATTGTCACATCAATGCTGTTAGATACGTTTTTAAAGATATATGTCCAAAATGATATTAATTAGATGCATCTCCAGAACATATGGCCTAAATATACTGGTGCTAGATAGAAACACTTGCAAGCTGGATCTTGCACTGGGCATATTCTGGGCAATTTTAAATGAGATAAGTGTGATCAATGAAAGATTTTACGTCGACTTATTAAGTGCTTGCCATATATACAGTAGAAGTGGAGTGTATTCTAAGTATGGCTTACTTCCACTATTCTTTTTCTGAGATTTTTTTAAAAGGTTCTTTTCCCATCATTCCATAGGATTGTTGAAAGGAAGATTCTTTAAAAATGTTTTTGTATATTATTTTTGATGCTGAGTCTTCAAGACTGACCAGTATTGCCTTCGGAATATAAATTTGTGGCAGATATGGAAAATTAGGCAGGTTTCTTTGAACAAAAAATTCTAAATTGAAAAAGTGGAAAATTGTAATGCTGGAAAGTTACATTTGAAGCTTAATTACTCATAAGATGCAAATACATTATCTATACAGTTCTCTAAATGTCTTAATATGAGCTTTTTACATAGGTTAAATACTATGTAGGTTTGAGAAGGTTGAAAAAGGTGATCATTCTGTAGAGAAGCAACAGATAAAAGCTTCTCTGTCTTAAAGTCCATCATGCATTGGTTCCATATTGAGGATTATTTGTGGATGACTGGATTGTTAGTATATTGATGAAAGTTAGTATTTACTGGGGCACATATCAGGGCATATAAGAAAATGTAGAACATGATTTGATTTCCATTACTGACCAGGCTGGTGGTTTTCCTTAATTTGTGCTAATTTCCTGGTGTTTATAGTGTGTATATTTGCTGCACAGTAGTAGAAGTGAAAATTAGGTACTGCCATGTCACGTTCCAGTTTTGGTCTTTATAGAGTCATTTTTTTGTATGCATGGATTTCGTGAATTCCTGTTAAATCAGATTATAATTCAGTCTAGTTTCTTAAAGAATGATTTGTTGATGTATATACAGTAGAAATGCTTTGAAATAGATATAGGAGCCTAGGCAGGAAGTCCATCTTGACAGTATTGATTCTTACTGCTTAGGTGAGATGAAAGGTATACTATTCATTGGTTTTATTCTATATAGGTTTCTACAACAATGACTGGTACTAAATAGCATAATTCTTACAAACTTGCAAACATGCAGTGCATCCACATCTAATGACAGTGACAAGAGAAGAAATTAGGTGGTCCTTAAGAAGGAAAGGGGTACTTGAGCAGTGCTTAAGACTTAATAAAAACATATATGGTGAAGCAAGTATGTTAGTTGTATGTGAGGCAGGAATAGTAAAATAGTTCAAAGTGAGAATGGGATTACATCAGGATTTTGTGTTTAATACATTATTGCTTATACTCTGAGATGAGATAACCAAGGAAGTCAAGAAAGAGCCCTTGTGGCCAATGCTTTTTGCATGTGATCTTACATTATACAATTAGTAACCCTGAGTAATGCATTGGAGAGATGTATTTAGTGGGGCATTCAATGAAGATAAGTAAATCAAAAACAAAATATACTGTTTATTCTATGACTATAGTGGAGAAGGCAAGAATTGAAACCAGAAGGTGGGAGCAGATCAGTTAGAAGCAGAAGAGTTCTTTGAGCACTTAGGATCAGTAATTCAAAGGTTTATGGAACATTAGAGGTGGAAATTAGAACTGGAGGAGTACAGAAAAATTAGAAAATATATAGTGGAATCCATTGTGTCAAAAGGATTTCTGCAAAGATTAAATGAAAAATATACAAGACAGCAGTGAGACCAGTAATGTTGTACAGTGCAAAATGTTGGCGAACAGCTAGAAGGGAGACTTAAAGAATGGAAATTGAAGGGGTGAAAATGCATCCATGGATGTAGAGAGTGAACACTGCGGGGAGTTTGAAGACGAAATGGATTTAGTGGAAGATGATAGCGAGAAGGCTCCAAGTAGGTTTGACATGTATGTAGACAGTAGAAGCTGTGCAAATTTGAGTATGAGAGATTGAATTGCTAGATGAAGAAGATAGATGCACCAATAAAATAGCATGTCTTTCAGAGATCTTTTAAGATATACAGGAAATTAGGTGTTTTAAGAAGATGACTCAAAATACAATGTGATGGAAAAACACCTGTACTACAGCAAACTCAGATAAGTGAACAGCCCTGGAGGAGGAGGAGGAGAAGGAGGAGGAAGAAGAAGAATGCAGTCACACTGTTTATCACTGCCAAAATCAATCTGTTACTAGATGAATTAGATAGATATTTACTGAGAGTTTACCCATTCTTCACACACACAGTTGATATACACCTCTCTGTTTTAAAAATTATACTGTTTGCACATATTGCTTGTATCAGGCTAAGCAACAACTAATGTGGGAATGGCAGATATAACAATATAAGGTGGTTAGATAGTTTATCCATGTTCAGACGTAAGTATATACCTCCACCCATTGCAAAGATTTAGTCTGCATGAAAATTGCTGGACTTAACAGATGATAAATTTTAACTGTCACCTTAATATATTTTAATCCTGAATACAAATTCTGAGTCTCTACTTAGTGGAAAGCACTATCAAATAATTAAATATGTACTCCAGAACCAGAACAGTTAAACAACGGATTTGTTCAGAAGTGTAGAACCCACCTGCTTGGTAAAACAGCTTGCTACAAACCATGCTAAGTGGTGTCCAGTGGCACATTAACCAAATATTGTGCAGCTAGTCTTACAGGAAGGTAAAACATAACATGATGTTATTGTTCAGAAAGAGAACATTTGCAAACTATCTTTTTAAATGACTATTCGTGCATTTCAATTACTTCATTCAGCTTTGTTTTGTACAAAACACTAAACAGCAGACCTGTCTATGACAGGACTTATTCTCATAAACATCCAGATATAAAGCACATCCATACACTATATGTTGCAATCCATTTAAGCAATTTAAAAACAATACAACTGTTACTTTCTCTATCCTTTGTATGGGAAGCTGATGTAATTTACACATTTGAGCCCAACATGTCTGATATGTGTGAATGTGTTTGTGTATCTATATAACACATGTTGAAATTAACCAAATCCCTACCAAAAGTGGCACTTATTAGAATAATAAACACTATAACCCTGTTGACCTTGAAAACAGAAACTTTCATTTTGTAATTATATTTCTGTTTTTGTGAAAAATAACCCTAAAAGCTTCTCAAGGTTTTGCATGTTCTTGGGAGAAATATTTTAAATACTGTAAGTGGTTGGCGTCATTACCAGATGGCATGTAAAAATAAAAAAATATTAATAGAAGTAACACTGAGTCACCTAGTTTTAGTCAGTGATATATGTGAAGGAAGAAAATGTGGTGCAAAACCCTAGCAGGCCCTAACATTAACCAGAAAATGTAGGAAGCCACTGGCAGAACTATGTGGAGCTTGCAAGCACTTGATTTACCCGACTAACACAGTCAGCATGGGTGTCTGCCTACGTAAGTACATCTGAACAAGCAATTGGGCTTCAAGTACTGAAAAGAATTGGAAAAGATAACTGCCTTAAACAAGCAAAATAGCAGGAGCACCAAATATCAGTGCTTAGGAAAGGAATGTTAAAAGGCACAGACACATTTTGAAAAATTAAGTAATGGATATCAAAATAACAAAATATCTGTTCTCAAAAAAAAAATCAGAAGTGCTTACACTATTACTGTGCTTCAAAGTCAGCTTTTCTTTTGTCATAAAATGGCCATCAAGACCACATGGTCATACCAGCAGATGTCATGATGTGGTGGCCATTTTGCCATCTGCAAACAATGGCAGATTGAGTGCAAACTAAAAAAGTAAGAAAATAAATGAAAAAGGCATAATATAAGGCAAAACACACAATTAAATGGCTGAAGATTGAGACATTCCTGTATTAGTTGGATTGGCAGACATGATTTTTTTTTTCCCTTATGCTTTGGCACTTGTGACATTGCACACTGATGATGTCGCCAGCTGTGACATGGATTGTATACTGCTCTGGCGCGTGTACACAAGCACACAAATGTGACGTCATAGTCACCATCTATCGGAAACAATAGAAGACACCAAGCATCTGAGTAGAAGTTAGGTCAAAAAGAAAAAACAGAAACAAGTATTAAAAAAAACAAGGAAAATATTTATTGGGAAATAGCACAAAGGAATTTCAACAAAGTGGGAATTAGAGCACAACAAAAATCTAGCAAGAGAGATAGACACTGCAAAAAATAATATTTGGTTAGCAATGAACAAAGGAAAAGTACAGATTTGGGAAAGAAAAAAAAAAGCTAATAACCGGGGAGTTTTATCTCACAATAAGTTCTTATGTGAAGCCCACATAAGCTTATGACTCGAGTATTTCTAGCAAATAGACACTCGAGTTTGTAAAAGCTGTAGTAACATTTCATATGTTAAGTACTAAGAAATCATGGGCAAAAAGTTACAGGAAAAATCAATAAGCTACCTCCTATTTGAGAATTATGGATCCCACATTTAGAGGTCATTCATATTGATGGATTTACTGGTTTGGAGTTTAATCACGAATTATTCTAGCATCTAGATACCTAAATTTTGCCTCTTAAAGCAAAAATGTGATCAAGCCACCACAAAGAAATTATTTATTCTGGATTTTGAGCCCTACACATTGATCACATTGATCTACACAAATTTAGCCAGAAATGTAACAGCATTTGTGACTGGAATTAGAAAATACGGCTTACAAAAAGGTTTGAGAGTCCTAGAGGACTCATCAGTTTTCTCAACCAAACTCTACAAAAACAATTAAAAAGGCCAGCAGGTATATATAATTGGAATATATATTATACTGTACACAGTACAAGTCAACAGAGGTTATTCTTAAGCTGAATAATTCACAAGTGATGCCACATGGGGAATACTGTGTGCAGTTATGGGCTCCTTATTAATGCAAGAGATAATAGATTTAGAACGTCAAAAGGAGCCAGAGAAAAGATACAGTATGTGCCAAACCATACTACAGCTATAACAAAACATTGAAAGAGATAAAACTTTGGAGTTTAACCTCAAGGGGTTCTCTCGGTTAAAGTGGATGGAACATCACTTTATATCTTAATAAGTCTTCCATGCAGGAAACCTACAGTATATTGTGCTTTACAATTCAGCACAAGATTTAGCTAGACATTTTAGATATTTTTGCAACTTTATTATGTTAACAATAAGAAGTTTAAAGGTCAAAGTGTCAATAAATCATGTAGCATCAATACATAAAACTGGGCTTGAATTCTGGTCCAATCACTATCTGTGTGGAGTATGTATGTTCTCTCTCTGTCTTCAAGTGCTTGATAGTGTAATCTGTGCTTCAGAATTAGCTTTCTATAAGTGCAAAGCAAGTGTATGCAAAGTGTCTACTGCAATGGAATGGTGTCATGTTCAGGGATACTGGGATAAGTTCTGGTACTCTAAAACCTTGAGCTGGTCTAGCAGGATTCCAACATGGATGAATAGATAAAAGCTAGATGGTTATAGCTGACCAAAATTAATAACTCCTACTGGGTAAAAAACGATAAAGGCTAATAGTGCTAGAATGGTTATAAAAGGTGATAGTTTTTTGATGAATAAAAAAGGATAATTGTTTTAGAATTTTTAGGCTTTATTTTTTTAATAGCAGAAACTTTTTATAATAAAATATTACATGACAAAGATAACATGTCAAATGGAGACTTATCAATAGACGGAGTACAGTTTGGACAAGAAGAACATAATGTAATCTATATATGCCAGAAAACAGAACTACATGGGCCTTAGCAGTCTGTCCACCAAGTGTAGGAACAGATCTTGTACAGCTCGCCACTGTAATGAGAGCTTAGAGTTCTGCCAAGAATCCTCTATGGAAGCTGAAGACTGTTTTTATTTCTGGTTTGCAAATGGAATTTAAAAATAAAAAATAAAGATAACCGATTTTGCCAAGTGTTTCAATAAGCTTGTGTACATAAGGCATCTGGTATATGTGGAACTGAAAGATTTGGTTCAGTTTCCAGAATTCAGTAGAAAACAGCTTGGTCTTGTAACTAGCAAAATGGTGCGTCACCAGAGTTTATAATTTTTTAGCTACTTATAACTTTAACATTTTGTGTATTTATTTTCTTTTGCTGTCAGTTTTTTTTTTCTAGTGACATTATAATCAAAATTGCTGTCTTATTTTATGACTGAATGCATTAGTTTTAGATGAAGACAACATTGACTAAACAATTGTTAACCCATGTTTAATTCTGGTTTTAAGGCAACAGTTTTGTTGATGTTTAACTATTAATAGGAGTTGACACTTTCTCAACATGTATCTACATTAACAATCAAATTTTAAGCACTGCCGTTCAAATTCTCTTGATATAACTTGGCATGCACAACTGAAAATATTTAGACAATTTCTTGCATTACCCAAACTTTTAATAATAACTCCCCCTTTGCTCTCTTCCTAGGAATGTGTGTAAATGCTAATGTGTGTAAGTTCTTGTGTACCTCCAGCAAATATAGTTCTGATGACCAAATCAATATGAGTGCAACATAATGAACACAAATATCAGGATTATTATTATGCTAAAATTAAGTAGGAAAAAGCATGTCTTAGTATTTACTTTACATTTTAGCTTTCATTACACAATATGAATTTTCTACAAATTTTCTCTTCATTTTTTTGCTTCTTTTCCTGGTGAGGGTTGTGGTGAAAATATATGAAGATGTATAGACTAGGTCATCCTGTCCCTAAGAACTATCTCCGGTTGATCTTGAGAAATTTCCAAACACTCTCATACCAACTGAGCAGTACAGCTATTGTATAGGTTGCATGGGGCCAACCTCACTATTTATGAAAACCACCTGACATTCCTGTTCATAACAAAGCTCCCACGTCCAGGTGTGAACTCCAAGCATTCCCAGGATTATGCAAATAAGACATGAGCTAGTTCACTCCAGATCCAAGACCAATCCTCTGGTCCATATGCCTTCCACCCAACTATATAATACAGATGAGAGCAACACCATTTAGAATCTCACAGTTTCTGTTCCATGAATTCATTATTTCGGTCAACCAAAACTGGAAGAGAAGGTACTCTGCTTTCCATATATAAACTCAAAGTGATTTCATTTTAGACACTGTGGCAGGTGGCCGGGGCCCATGCCCAGCCAAGAAGCTCCTGCAGCATATCTTCTGGGGGAGCAAGGATGGGAAATCCAGTATCTCCCCCTGGACGCTAGATGGCAGCCTCCCTGGGTTGCAGTGGTGCCTCGGACTCCCCCAGGGCTTCATGGGGATTGGAGCTCTGTGCAGCCCTATTGGGTTCTGCAGGCGCCGCCATGGGATGCTGCAGCAGGAGCTGCTGGAACCTTCTGGGCATTAGTTTCGCCACACCCAGAAGTGCAGTCAGATGTCGGCAATCAAACACCTGGAGCACTTCCGGGTGCCCAATAAAAGAGGCCAGCAACCACTACTCAGCGGCCAGAGTCAAGTTTGTATGGGAGGAGTGGCGTGTTTGTATTACTTTGGGACTGTGTTGTGGCTGGGGGACATGGAGAAGACGTGCCCTCCAGCTGAAGACAATAAAAGATTTCTTGGTTTTTATACGTGCGCATATATAGCACCTTTTTACAACACATGAAAAGAAGGATGATCTTAAAATGGCTTGGTAAAGATAATCTATTAATTACTGGACCAACCCATTTAATTATAACATATGTTCCAGTATATCTTGGGTAATTAACACCATCTTAATAAACCAAATACCTACTCTTCCAAGTATATTGTAGGGCTAGTTTGCTGTACAGACTGAAAATGACACCAAATTACAAAACCAATTACAAAAATAAATTATATGCATTCTACAACAACCTAAAAAGAAAAAAAAACAGCACTTAAATATTTGGAATATTAATGTCATGACACTCAACACCCACAACATTGCCACAGTCTGAATGCCCATCAAAGCTACTCCTGCTCCAGTTCTTTGGTCAATCTCATGATCATATCTCTCCTTACTTGTGAACAATATTCAAGATATCTGAATTTCACCAGTAGCGACAAGTGCACACTATTCACCTATGGGGAAAAATCCATTCTTTTCCAGGAGGGGACCATGACCATATATTGGTGCTAATTCTCATCCCAAATATATTCTACTGTGAATGATTCAAGTGGAGACCAGAATCTAATGAAATCATAAGGACAAAATACTTTGTAAACAGCAGAGATACTACTCCTAAATGGATACTCTCCAAACATTGATTGGATTGATATGTACCACAAACCACAAGATACCACAGACTACACATTCATAAACCTTCTCCAATTCAAAAAAGAACATATTTTTGTCCTCATACTGTATCTTTTTTGTAAATGGTGTTTCATAAAGTACTCAGTTTTTGAATTGCGTGGGATTTCTTTGTTTGAAGGTTGTCAGCACTATTCCTATCATCATGGAGCGGTTCGGTATCGAGCAACGCATTCTTATTGTGAAAACTCATTACAAAAACGGGGAGTGCTACGCAGAGACTGTCCGTAAACTTTGCATAATCTTTGGACGTGACAATGCCCCTACTGCAACAACAGTTTCAAGGTTGGTACAGAAATTTGAAGAATCTGGGTCAGTTGCAACCAGAAAATCGCCCGGTTGAAACCGTAATGTTCGAGGGCAACAAAACATTGCGGTAGTGCAAGACAGTGTGAATCTGAGCCCCGTGAAGTCGCTTTGCATTGTTTTCAAGTACTCCAGCTTTCTTCCAACATGCCTATACACATGATTGTTATTTTGCACTTCCAGGACAAGGGAGGTTATACCTAAGCTATATTACAAGTCAAGGATGGTTATATTTCAGTTATGTTACATGCTTGTTAGGCCTCATCTGGCATATTGTGTGCAGTTTTGGTCTCCATATTACAAAAAATGGACATAGTAGTGGTAGAGAAGTGTGACTAGCAGATTCTAGGGTTGCAAAGTACAAATTGAGGAAAGATTGAAAACACTGAACCCTTTGAGTTTAAGCAGACAGAGGTTAAGAGGTGACATGATCAAAGTGTTAAACATTATGAAGATATTTAATACAGTTGATCACAGCTATTATTTTGGAACATTTCTTTCTGCCTACCTGACTCTGGACTGATGAAGGACTGTATTTTTACAAATGCTCATACAGCCCTGTTCCGCTTTAAATGCTCCAGCAATTGCTTTCCTGTGGTTCTCTGAAATTGCTATTAATTGGGTCATGCTACGCTTCTTTTTGTTGAAGAAATGGAAGCTGAAATTACAATATCTTTGGATGTGGTGAGGAAAGGTTTAACAAAAATGTTTACCCACAATTGTGGAATGCAATGAGATCATTTTGCTGCAAGGAAAGAAAATTAAATAGGAGGTATTTTAAAAGACTGAAATATGATCATAACAACAACATACTGAACATAACTATTGTCTAAAAATGCTTTGTTGTTTGTAGAAGATTGTTGAGCACATGTAATATGTATGTATTGAATGGTACGATTTGAACAGATAAAACTGTAAGGAGTCAATGTTGTCTGTTGATTTTAAGAAAGTCACTTTTGATATTAAATGGCTCTTGGATATGTGGCAAAAGCATCACTAGTGGTCATGTTCTGTTTGCTCAGGTTGCACACTGTTCACCGACTCCAGACACACACACTTAGAAAGCAACTGTCTTAGCCAGCTAAGCCAATGGAGAACTCCTTCAGCTCAAGTTACCCAAGGATATCATTTCTTCACAGTGGGCTTGCTCCTTCTGAGTTCTGCTCCACACTTGTACTTAAAATATTTCTATTATTTACTAAGAGTTCAGCATAGAAATCTTTATATACAGCACATTCATATTTAAAGTAAAAGGAAGGACAAACATAATTTTATAGAACTGTTTAAAGAAAAAGAGAGAGGAGAGGTTGGGAGCATGCACTAACACAGCGTGTTGAAAGAACTACTGGCAAAAAAATGTAAATCAGATGCAATTGGTTAACAAAATGAGATATGTGATTGCAAAATATTTTCAGTTAATTATTCTAAAAATAAAAATCATAATATTTTGTGAGGGACCGAAGGAGGGTAAAGAAGGACAACTGAGGAGCACAAATATTCCCCTGCCATTCCCAGACGCAGACACAAGAAGATGCTGCAGCAGTAGCTACACCGCAGTTGGCTTCCTAGCAGCCCCAGAAGAGCACACTGACTGGGCTGGTGTACCATAGATGCCAGGACAATGGATGACTGCCTACTATGGGCGAATGTTCCCCCGTACACTGGGTGGCAGCATTCTGTCTGGAGGGCCCCAGTATGGACACCTGTGGGACAGCATGGGAATTGTGGTCCCATGGTTCTGCCCTGCCATGTTTGGTGGGAGCTGCCACAGGGAGCTGTGGAATACTTATGGTACAAGTACTATTGGGGTCCCACTTGACCTGGAAGAACTTCTTGCGGGTAAAACACTGAGCACCGGAAGTACTCCCAGGTCTGGGTTTAAAATTGAGCCCTCCGCTCAACTTGGGTGAGTTATGGCTCAGTCAGAGTCCGGTGTCAGATGTGGGCGAGGGATTGGAACAGAGACTGTTGTAAGAAGGTATTGTTGCTATTAAACCTCTTTAATTGCACCTGGTCTGTTGTATGTGTAGTTGCGTCTGGGGTTTGAGGTGCTGCAACACCCCTTTGAGGCAACAATGTATATCTCTAAATGATAAGTATTACTTTAAAGGGTTAGCAGACGTGAAAATATGGTGCTTTTTTAAAGCTTTCTTTGGAAAATAAGTAACATTTAGTACTTGCCGTTTCTTTTTTTAAATCTGGAAATCATAGTTCCCAGGTGACAGTTTTGAGTACAATTAAATCTTCAGAACAGGATGTAAAGCAGTGCAATCACAATTAAAATAAAAATAGACCCTGCACTTGGGAATATGTTTTCTTTGTTATGTAACTAAAATTCATGCAAGGTTAACATTACCTGCCATCCATCTCCAGGTGTGCTTTAGATGGATGTACATGGTTTTATCTCTGTGGCAATACCATTATTCTTCAGTATGCGCTAATTAGTATCCAAATCTCAATGTTACTTTCTGAAGTACATGGGGATTAACAAAAATGTGTGCGTATAAAGTTATGAACATAAGACTGAAAGAGTTGGTAATTATTCCAACTGTGCAAATCCTGGGAATGTTAAATTATTTCTTTGCATTAATTACTCACACCAGTACCCTCACAAAGGAGCACTTTTATAAATTGATTATTTTTTTATTATTTTCTTTGTAACATTCTATGTTATTTAATTTTGTTGTGCATTTCTGTGTATCTCTTTTATGACATGCTATTAATGTACTTGTAAAAACTTCCAAAACTATGTAATCTGCGCTTGTTTTATCTATTTAGCAAAAATGTATTCCTACATATTAATTGTAGTGACGTAAGTTACTTAATCATGTATAGTGGTGAATGTCAATTTCACTGTATTTTTAAAGGTTTGCCTCAAATGTATATTGAGAAGAAAATAGTAAAAACATAATAAATAACATTAATGGGGAACACGGACCGATCAGACATTAAACAGCCAAAAATATTTTTTAAATAAATTTGAATATTAACATTAGACAACATTAATTTTAACAAAATCAAAATTTTAATTTTCCTACTTTTTATTTCATATACAAGTGCATCCGGAAAGTATTCACAGTGCATCACTTTTTCCACATTTTGTTATGTTACAGCCTTTTTCCAAAATGGATTAAATTCATTTTTTTTCCTCAGAATTCTACACACAACACCCCATAATGACAACATGAAAAAAGTTTACTTGAGGTTTTTGCAAATTTATTAAAAATAAAAAAACTGAGAAATCACATGTACATAAGTATTCACATCCTTTGCTCAATACTTTGTCGATGCACCTTTGGCAGCAATTACAGCCTCAAGTCTTTTTGAATATGATGCCACAAGCTTGGCACACCTATCCTTGGCCAGTTTTGCCCATTCCTCTTTGCAGCGCCTCTCAAGCTCCATCAGGTTGGATGGGAAGCATCGGTGCACAGCCATTTTAAGATCTCTCCAGAGATGTTCAATCGGATTCAAGTCTGGGCTCTGGCTGGGCCACTCAAGGACATTCACAGAGTTGTCCTGAAGCCACTCCTTTGATATCTTGGCTGTGTGCTTAGGGTCGTTGTCCTGCTGAAAGATGAACTGTCACCCCAGTCTGAGGTCAAGAGCACTCTGGAGCAGGTTTTCATCCAGGATGTCTCTGTACATTGCTGCAGTCATCTTTCCCTTTATCCTGACTAGTCACCCAGTCCCTGCCGCTGAAAAACATCCCCACAGCATGATGCTGCCACCACCATGCTTCACTGTAGGGATGGCATTGGCCTGGTGATGAGCGGTGCCTGGTTTCCTCCAAACGTGACGCCTGGCATTCACACCAAAGAGTTCAATCTTTGTCTCATCAGACCAGAGAATTTTCTTTCTCATGGTCTGAGAGTCCTTCAGGTGCCTTTTGGCAAACTCCAGGCGGGCTGCCATGTGCCTTTTACTAAGGAGTGGCTTCCGTCTGGCCACTCTACCATACAGGCCTGATTGGTGGATTGCTGCAGAGATGGTTGTCCTTCTGGAAGGTTCTCCTCTCTCCACAGAGGACCTCTGGAGCTCTGACGGAGTGACCATCGGGTTCTTGGTTACCTCCCTGACTAAGGCCCTTCTCCCCCGATCGCTCAGTTTAGATGGCCGGCCAGCTCTAGGAAGAGTCCTGGTGGTTTCAAACTTCTTCCACTTACGGATGATGGAGGCCACTGTGCTCATTGGGACCTTCAAAGCAGCAGAAAATTTTCTGTAACCTTCCCTAGATTTGTGCCTCAAGACAATCTTGTCTCGGAGGTCTACAGACAATTCCTTTGACTTCATGCTTGGTTTGTGCTCTGACATGAACTGTCAACTGTGGGACCTTATATAGACAGGTTTGTGCCTTTCCAAATCATGTCCAATCAACTGAATTTACCACAGGTGGACTCCAATTAAGCTGCAGAAACATCTCAAGGATGATCAGGGGAAACAGGATGTACCTGAGCTCAATTTTGAGCTTCACGGCAAAGGCTGTGAATACTTATGTACATGTGCTTTCTCAATTTTTTTATTTTTAATAAATTTGCAAAAATCTCAAGTAAACTTTTTTCACATTGTCATTATGGGGTGTTGTGTGTAGAATTCTGAGGAAAAAAACTAATTTAATCCATTTTGGAAAAAGGCTGTAACATAACAAAATGTGGAAAAAGTGATGCGCTGTGAATACTTTCTGGATGCACTGTAGGCCTGTACACACATTGCATTTTGATAAATCAGTTCTCCATTATTACCTTTAGTTCTTTTATCCCTTTATGCCTTAATCAAATTAGCAATTCCCCACAAATTGCACCCTAATAATTGAATTGTGAAGAGAGAGCCCACATCCAGAAACGGTTATCTGGATAATTAAAAGACTGTTTAAAGAGTGAGACTGGTTAGCACAACTTTCTATGTGCCTTGAGTCTTCATGTTCCAAAGGCACTGCACGAATGAATGTGAGACCATGTGTCCCAAAAAGCACTGGAGATAGGATGTGGGCATTAAATACAGTATCACGAACATATCGGTGCCCTGTGAAATTCAGTGTCCCTTCTGGCTTAGCACATGTGCACTACAGAATGATTATTATGGATCTATTTGTGCTCATGCTTATTTGATTTAACACTTGCAAAATACTGTCCTACACATCAGTAACATACACAACACTGCCTCTTAGTTTTTGTTCTCCTACATAGCAATGTCATTAAAGAAATATTGTACCCCCAAATTTTTTTATGTTACTTACACCATGTGTTTTGTAATGATGACCGAGAAAAATTTCTAATCTCATGTTTTCATGGTGAACGAAGATAAAAAAGCTTATGATATAATACAACCCAATGATGACCAATCCTGCACAATGACAAATGATCTGAAAAACAACCAGGAAAAAACAAATCACACATTACTTGTGTCACATAATGCCAATGCAAGTTATCCAGTTGTTTCCTCACAACACATGTATTTCTCGCTAAAATATTGTTAAATAAATGCTTCGGAAAAAATCAGCACACATCATAAACAGGAGACGTAAGTCACGGGGCCTGAGTTTTTGAATTGAATATCTCCCTGTCCCCCTCATTCATTGGTCAGTAGTCCTCTCTTCAATTCATAAAAGTCTGCTGCTTGCAAAATGAATACTGGACTTTCAAAAAGCTTTCACACAATCTTTATTAGTACATTCTTCTGTACTGCGCTTTTCCAATCTCACCAATGGAGGGGACACGCATTTCCATGGCTCTGATGCAGAAATGCGTGCCCCCTACCCAGTGCCAGTGCTGAGTTATTTTGCACCCTAGGCCAGGCTTATCAGTGCGCCAATTGACTGTTTGGAAGCTAACTTGTGGTGGCGCCGGCCCTATCCCTACCTGCTATTTGCAAAATGAACGTATAGGACACTGAAATTGTTCACATTTTCTTTAATAAACACTGTTTATTAATAAAAACTGTTCATGTTACTCAGTGCAAAATATTATTCAACTGTTTTTCAAAACAAAAGAGTTGTCTATAAGCATGCATTTTTAGGATTAATTCAAATACTACTTAAAAAAATAATGTTGCATACATTAAGGTAGTCTAATTTTGAAATGTATGTGTCTGTAATACTTCATATTTTAAATTTTTACTTTATGTTTTTAAGTTTGGGAACATTAAATCAGAACATGGAATAAAATCTGTTTCTAAAATTAGCTCATCACTATGCACTATTCTATGGTGTGCATTAACTAATGGCATCTTTCTAAGAGTAATATTTCATGTGGTATCAAATGCTATTTTGAAAAAATAAAGTCAGATATGTGCCCTTTTGCAATATGGATAAAGTAACCATCATTACAGACATCTGAAACAAAAATATTCTCATAAAAAGGTTTTCAAAATTATGCTTTCTCTTTTGATAGCTTATATCCTAAACAGGTACACATTAATATAGTCACATAGCATACATCAAAAAGTATAATTCTGTATTTAATCAATCTCCATTATACATAATTATATAAATTGATCTGAAACAGCATTTTCCATATTTGCTCTTTTAATCATACATTATGAAGTTTCTGAATGCCTCTCTAGTGTAATGTTTACCTATTGAAACCTGACAAACTTTAAATAGTTAACTAAACCTAATATATTTTAACGAGTTTTAAGTAATACTGCCAAGTTTATAAATATATTATTACCATAACCAAAGCTAAAGAAATTGTTCCAACTCCATACATTCTGAAATGGATTAATTAGTTGTAAACATAGTAACTTAATTTCCATGCATTAAAATGTTCAGAGATGTGTTTAACATTAAGATTGTTATAATATATCTAGAGATGAATGAACCAACCACATTTCCTGATACTAATCTTTCTTTTGCTTTAGATGCTGCTTCCAGAGGTAGTTTAGAACTCTTTTGTTGGTGAGGCAACAGAGGATATGTGATATTTATGTGCTATGCACTTCAGCGTTTGGCAGTCCCGCTCTGTGTGTCTGCTCGGTCTACCACTTCATGGCGGAGCCGCTGTTGTTTTCTAGACTTCCACTTTACAATAATAGTACTTACAGTTGACCAGGGCAAATCTAGCAGAAGAGAAATTTCACATATGACTTGTGGCAGCCTATATCAGTGCCTTATTTAAAAGTCACTAAGCTCTTCAGTACGACACATTCTACAGCCAATGTTTGTCAATGAAGAATGTATATTTATGTGCTTGAGCTTATGCACCTGTTAACAATGGGGGAAACACCTGAACTCAAGTAATTTGCAGGGATGTCTTCATACTCTTGTCATAGAGTGTGCAAATGCTTGGTACATACATTCTCAGAAAAAAATTAACAAACTGGGAAATAACAGCTTGTTTAATTAGGCTTCGAGTTCAATGGTTGCAGCCAAAAGCCATTTGGCGTCCTCAAGACTATTTTGAGAACCACTGTACTAATCTTCAATGACCACTGTCATGTGCATGTGCCACCATTTCAGATCTTGGACATTCATCACCTGCACAAACATGGACACCCACTAGCTTCACACAGAGGTGACAGTCAGAAAAGCATTTTGCTCTTTCGACATATTGATCATTACACTAAATGTGGAGCATTTAGACCATTACCTGAGTAAACGGCAGAGTGAAGAGAATAAACACATGGCTGAAGCCACAAATTGAGCTGTCCATATGTTCCCTCCATTCCCATTTCATGCAGCATCACTGCTCTGCCAGACATTGACACATGCATAGAAACTATAAACTCAGTAAGTATTTAAAAACATGTCTTGATGAATTAACCTGCAGAGGAAGGTAAAACAAACAAAATCTGTGAAATAATGAGTATGTCTATGTCCTGTGATGGGCTGGCATATAGTTCTGTTCCATAAATCTTGGGAGTTGGAAACTACAATTGTATTATGCTTTAGTGGATGGATGGAAGTATTTATTTTGACAACTTAAATTTGATAAATATTTTTTATATATTTCAGCCAACATTTAGTACCTTAAAATGTGGTAAACTGTAGACACAGGTGCATAAATGTTACATTTTGTTGAATTCTAAGAAACATTTTGTTAAGCACGGAAAACCATAAAAAAATAATTTCTGTCAGTGTATAGGTATTCTTATACCATCAACGTCCTGCTTTACTTGAAAATCACTGCTGCATGCATATCTGTAATCATAACTAACTGCCTGCCTCGAAGACGTCATTGCCTGGAGGCCTAGCTTTATAACTATTTTATTTTGTTTCAAGCAGGTCAGTTGACACTCCATAATTTGCCTGGTTTTTATTTATACAGTTTCCTTTAAAATAGCTCCTGCTCTCAGTACAGAAAATCAAGTAATACAAAGTGCCACTGCTGTAGAAAATATTCTAGAATGTTTCTGTTCCAAACAAGGCAGGCACCTCTTCACCTAATGACTATAGACCAGTGGCACATACATCTCACATGATTTAGACTTTCAAGAGGATTGTCCTGGAATATATAAATCCTCTTGTGGTAGACCACCTGGACCCACTGCAATTTGTCTATCGGACAAAGACTGGAGTGGAGGATGTAATTATCTATAATAATAATAATAATAATTCATTACATTTATATAGCGCTTTTGCTACACAAGGTTTATTCTCACCTAGACAAAGCTGGCAGCACTGTGCGGATTATGTTTTTTGACTTCTCCAGCACTTTCAACACCATGCAGCCATTTCTGTTAAGGGGTGAACTCAGATATGTGCAAGTGGATAAGCTAATTGTGTCCTGGATAATGAACTATCTACTGGGCAGAATGCTGTTTGTGAGACTCAAGGATTGTGGTTTCCGATGCAGATGTGAGAAACACTGGAGCACCACAACGATCCATCCTATCCGCTTTTCACTTCACTGTGTACAACTCTGGCTATAAATAAAGTATAATAACTGGTCTGCAGTCAGGCTGGTGCCCTGCCCAGGGTTTGTTTCCTGCCTTGCGCCCTGTGTTGGCTGGGATTGGCTCCAGCAGACCCCCGTGACCCTGTACTTAGGATATAGCGGGTTGGTTAATGGATACCTGGTCATGTTACTTACAGAAATTCTCAGATATTTCTACACTTATAGGATTTATCGATAAAGGAGATAAGACAAGGTGGAGAAGTATATGGGTGCAGAGGGTATTGCCTGCATCTTACAACTTAGCAAACCTAAGGAAATGGTTATTGACTTTCACTCACTATTCAGGGAGTGGATGTAGAGGTGTCTTACAAGTCCACATAATGACAGGTTCGACTAGTGTTGTAACACATAAAAACTATAAGAAAGGACAGAGCAGAACTTTGACATCCTTCACATCTTCTACATCTCTGTGATGGCAAGTGCAGTTTTCTACACTGTGGTGTGCTGGACTAGTAACATCACTTCAAGACAGGCCAACCAAATCAACAAGCTAATTAAAAGGGCTAGTTCATTTATTGAACATACTTTGGACTCCCTGGAGGTAGTATCAAAGGACAGAATTAAATAAAAACTTAGTGCTATTATGGACAACGCTGCAAATCCTCTCTCTGCCACGCTAACGCT
Organism: Erpetoichthys calabaricus; assembly: GCF_900747795.2. Taxonomy (NCBI): domain Eukaryota; kingdom Metazoa; phylum Chordata; class Cladistia; order Polypteriformes; family Polypteridae; genus Erpetoichthys; species Erpetoichthys calabaricus. The sequence continues at coordinate 146,798,864 of NC_041396.2, forward strand.
GAGGACTTTCAGCCAAGAAATTATTCAGCAGAAGAGTGTCAAGAAATGCTACTAGAGCTCCTTTATACCAACATCAATACACTTGCACAATGCCTCACTGGGACTGGGACTGCCAAGTTAGACGTTTTCTTTCTTTTCAGTCATTCTGGCGTGTGTTCAGACCATAGTGTCTTGTATAGTGATGATGGATTCCTTGTTTTTGAAGAATGCTTCGACAGCGAAAGCATGGTGCGCTCCGGATCAAGGCATGTTTCCAACTGAAAACTGCAAGGGGCCTGTGGTGATCTGGCAACAGAAAACCTTTGCCAGTTTAAATTAGATTAAATAACAGAGCATCATTTTAAACAGAACATTTGGTATAAGTACAATGCTATCAAAAAGACATATTGTATCCTGCAGAAAGAAAGCGTGATTAACTTATGACTTTATGTGTCAGATTGATTCTGTCTTAGACTCAACAAAATGATTTGAATCATAATGAGGAAGATTTAACAGTCAGCAGACATTTTGAATAAACAGAGATTGAAATTTGGGTACTTGTACAAACTTTCTTGACCTTTACACATACGTTTCACTTCACGCTTAGTGCCTTGGCTGGGGTTAGTAAAAGACAGTCACAAGATAAATATCTGCTAAATGTGACATGGCCTGCAAGTGCTTAAATATACTGCATGTGACAGCCTAGACATTTTATGTTGTAGCTACTAATATGACAATATTTTGCAGGTCTTTGGGCTAGAAGCATTCAACAGATGACATGTTATAGACACTGAATAAAAATCAATGCAAATTTAACACAAGGTAACTTAAATCCCTTTTTTCACCTTCTGGCATCTCATCTAGGCTGCAGTCATACTGCATTTCTGATTTTTCTCTAGACTGCAAGAAGTTTTTAATAGACATCCTTTACTTAACTTTTAGATTAAAAGTTTGAAGCCTATTACAGATATTAACTTTAAATGATAATTATAAATGTAATCTGTAAATTGCAAAATGTAATAAATGTAATATACTCAAAGTCACTTAATCCAAGTCAGGGTCTCAGGGAGCAGGAGCCTATTTCATAAGCAAGGCAGAAGTCTCTGTATATAAAACGATAAAACACCCGGCGTTCATGCCCAGCCATAATGTCACCCAGTGTCCTCAAGATGGCTGCAATTTAAAATGAAAAAAGGTAACAAGATACACAAAGAAAGAGGGGCATAGTGGCTTGCATATCAGGTGAACAGAAGTGCTAAATGCCTGATGTGATCAAAACAGAAGGACTTGCCACCATTGTGCCCATTTTAATAAACAGGCATTTTGCTATGCTAATATAAAATTCTTATGGAAAAAATTAAATAGGAGCCATATTGAATTGAAATCTAAAAATTACAGTAAATTTCAGATAAGTGCTTCTGCCTCATTTATACAAGAACATGTCTGACATGCAGCTGCTGTTTTGTCTGTATAAGGATTGCTTGCTTCCCTGTATCCAATTTCTTCCTGCCTTAAGTCCACTTAAACGAGGATATGCCACCACTAGCTCTTTAATAGAAATACTGAGTCTCAAAAATAGAGAACTGTAGTTTCGATTCCAAATTGGCCCTAGTATGTGCTTGGTGTGTGGGTGTGTTTGTGTGTGTCCTGCGGTGGGTTTGCACCCTGCCCGGGATTGATTCCTGCCTTGTGCCCTGTGTTGGCTGGGATTGGCTCCAGCAGACCCCCGTGACCCTGTGTTCGGGTTCAGCAGGTTGGAAAATGGATAGTTTCTGTAACTGTTTATTGTCAGCATAATTCAAGCCATTTTGAAGTATAATTTTCTGATATCAGTACAAAACACATAGTTCATCACAAATTTGTTTTTCCCAAAAACTCAGTATGTTATTGGTTTTTTAACAAAAAATTAACAATTGCTCATTTAAAACAAAAAAACAAGCCAATGCTGGCTGATTACTGGAAGCATCTCACAAGCATGCAGAACAATTAGACTCAGTCAGTGATTGAGCAAATGGTGTACTGAATGATTCTTTTAAGTTTCCACATCACTAGACTCAACAGAAGTTAAACACAGGAACAGATTACATAAACCTGGGAGGATTACACTTCCACACCATTAATATCCCAGTTTTCAAACTGTCACAGTTGATTCTGATTTATAAAAAAAAGCAAATAATTTCATAACTTCTGAGAAAAAAAAGGAAAATAAAAAATGACTGAGATTTGGAGTGGTGGAGTAAAGAGCAAAATGTGCATGTGGGGGCCAGTCAATGGTATCAATTCCTTCATCCTCCAGGAACTGCCTGCATACTCTCGCCACATTAGGCCGGGCATTGTTGTGCACTAGGAGGAACCCAGGACCCACTGCACTAGCATAGGGTCTGACAATAGATCCAAGGATTTCATCTCGATACCTAATGGCAGTCAAGGTGCCATTGTCTAGCCTGTAGAGGTCTGTGCGTCCCTCCATGGATATGCCTCCCCAGACCATTACTGACCCAACACCAAATCAGTCATGCTGAACGATGTTACAGGTAGCATAACATTCTCCATGGCTTCTCCAGAACCTTACACATCTGTCACATTAGCTCAGGCACTCATCTGCGAAAAGCACAGGGTGGAAAGTGGTGGACCTGCCAATTCTGTTATTTTATGGTAAATGCCAATCAAGCTCCATGGTGCTGGGCAGTGAGCACAGAGCCCACTAGAGGATGTCAGACCCTCAGGCCACCCTCATGAAGTCTGTTTCTGATTGTTTGATCAGAGACATTCACACCAATGGCCTGCTGGAAGTCATTTTGTAGGGCTCTGGCAGTGCTCATCCTGTTCCTCCTTGACCAAAGGAGCAGATACTGGTCCTGCTGATGGGTTAAGGACCTTCTACGGCCCTGTCCAGCTCTCCTAGAGTAACTGCCTGTCTCCTGGAATCTCCTCCATGCCCTTGAGACTGTGCTGGGAGAATATATATAAACTGAGTATAGCTTTTCAGAATGTGTCTTGTCACACACTGCAGCCCAGCAGAAGACCCTGACTCTTAATGATATCGCCATTGATACTTTGATTGCCACTGTTGGCATCACTTCCGGCCAAGCCTAATGATAGCATTTCTGTTACCCATAATTCTCCTTCCTGCCAAATAAGTTCCAGTTCAAGCTAACCTTTCTCCACCTCTTCCTCCTACCTACCATATTTATAGAGCAGTCTCAATCTGTTAGTCAGTTCTGTTATGAACTCCGCTCCTGTAAAGATGTGTTTCTTTTCATTTGCTGATTTTTCAGTATACAGGGTGGCCATCCCAGAACCTTTTTCTATCTGCTGCCTAATGTTTTATCTGGGAACCCCTTGAGAAGGAATGAAAAGTTTGATTTAAATCAATTTCATTTCAAATATACAAAGTCTCCAATTTAATATTGTGTACACATACACACACACACACACACATATATATATATATATATATATATATATATATATATATATATATATATATATATATATATATATATATAAAATGTTTATGTATTTTGAGTGAATTTTGTTTTTCATATTATATTGTGATTTATAACTTCATTATGTGTTTTAATTTAAAAATTTCTTAAATATATTATATTTTCAAGATATTTTATTCTGAGTTTATGTACTGAACTTTGGTGAACATTTCTTGTGTTTAAATGCACTTTATAAATAATATTTTCATTTGATTGAAAAAAACTGCAATTAAAGATGATCAAACACCTGCTTATTCACTGTTCATTAACATATGTCGCTAATCAGTGCTAAGTCTAATATAAAATTTCTGATAAATCTATGTTTCTGTGAGTAATAAGCTAAGTTCATGTCAGTATCTCAGCAGTTATAAGATCCTGCTATCCCTGCAGGCAAGAGCATAAAAACATCCCAGGTGGGGTGACTAGCTTCTTAGCTTGGAGACTTTGACGGTTGTTTACATGCTGCATCTGCGGTAGCAGAAAACACACTTGGGCAATATGCTCCATAAATATATTCAGTTAAAAACACTTAGTGAAAAAATTTTATCAACGTAAAACACAAATGATATTTGATGAATTTCATTTTAAATAAAAATATACTTGTATTTTGAAAATTAATTTTGTAAGCTATATTGCAGAGTGGCCCAGTGGTTAACATTTGTGCCTCACAGCAGGTCCAAATCTGGCCAACATAGATTTTACTCATTCTTGAATGTCAGTGTGGGCATTCTCCAGATAATCTGCTGTGTTCCCACAATCTAAAGAAATGAAGCCAGGCTGAGTAGGAAATGTTACTTAGCCAGCAGCAAGAGAGCATAAGTATGGCCAGTAATTGGCTGCTGCCCTGTCCAGTAATAGAACTTGACTGACTTGTGCCTAATGCTACTGTGTAATCCTTACTGAAATATGTTTGGTTTGGGCAAATAAATTGTTGAATAAATTTAGTCAGGCATCTAAGTCTGAAATCAAAAATGTATAACATGTGAAGACTTATTTTTACTGTACAAGTTTAGCAATGTCACTTTGGTAAAGGTAGGCCAACTTCTTTAAAAGCATTTCTAGTTTTAAACTTTATTGAAGTTACAGGTACACATGAAAGGAATTTTTAGGAAATAGTAATGTCACTTTTTCCATAGACCTACAGTAACTTATTTTGGGGGCAGGCTATTTACATTAAGATTAACAATTAGTTGCCCCATGTGATATGCTCTTAATATTACAGAAACTATTTAACTTATTCATTTGATAGCTATGAATATACCAGGTTTTAACCTAACCACCATTTAATACTAACATTTAAAATTGTAGATTTAACTTATCATATATACTGTATTTGTGTTGACTTTTATGTGTTCTCCCAGTGTTTTTGATATCATTTTAAGTCCTTTTCCAAGTGCTTTCCTGCCCACTTGAGCACACAATGCCAAATCATATAATTGTATGAAAGCATGTCTTCTCACAACAGCACGCAAACAACATGTAAACAATTATTAACTCTATAATACTATTCCTATGAAAATATAATACATTGCATTGTTTTTACAGTACCCTTTAAGTCATCAATATGGTCATAAAAGAAATACAAGCCAGAAGCAGACAATTCTGTTACTACTTTATGTTATATATTATATAATATTCAGAAAAATTAAAAGAACACTTTTTAATCAGAGTATAGCATCAAGTCAATGAAACTTCTGGGATATTGATCTGGTCAGTTAAGTAGCAGAGGGGGTTGTTAATCAGTTTCAGCTGCTTTGGTGTTAATGTGCACTAGAGGAGCAACAATGAGATGACCTCCAAAACAGGAATGGTTTAGCAGTTGAAAGCCACTGACATTTTTTCCTCCTCATCTTTTCTGACTGTTTTTTCACTAGTTTTACATTTGGCTATGGTCAGTGTCACTACTGGTAGCATGAGGTGATACCTGGACCCTACAGAGGTGGCACAGGTAGTCCAACTTCTCCAGGATGGCACATCAATCAATATGTGTCATTGCCAGAAGGTGTTCTGGGTCTCCCAGCACAGTCTCAAGGTTTTGGAGGAGATGTCAGGAGATAGACAGTTATTCTAGGAGAGCTGGACAGGTCCATAGAAGGTCCTTAAACCATTAGCAGAGCTGGTATCTGCTCCTTTGAGCAGGAAGGAACAGGATGAGCACTGTCAGAGCTCTACAACATGACCTCCAGCAGGCCACTGGTGTGAATGTCTCTGACCAAACAATCAGAAACAGGCCCTGTGCTCACTGCCTGGCTCGATTGGTATTTGCCATAGAATAACAGAATTGGCAGGTCCACCCCTGGCGCTCTGTGCTTTTCACAGATGAGTGCCTGAGCACATGTGACAGATGTGTAAGGTTCTGGAGAAGCCATGGAGAATGTTATGTTGCCTGTAACATTGTTCAGCATGACTGGTTTGGTGGTGGGTCTGTGATGGTCTGGGAAGGCATATCCATGGAGGGACGCACAGACCTCTACAGGCTAGACAACGGCACCTTGACTGCTATTAGGTATCGGTATGAAATCCTGCTTGTGCAGTGGGTCCTGGGTTCCTCCTTGTGCATGAAAATGCCCAAACTCATGTGGCATGAGTATACAGGTAGTTCGTGGAGGATGAAGGAGCTCAGTGATACCCCGGTCCAGATCTGGGAGGAGATCCCCAGGACACCATCCGTTGTCTCATTAGTAGCATTCCCTGACGTTATAAGGTATGCATACAAGCACATGGGGGCCATACAAACTACTGAGTATGATTTTGAGTTACTGCAATGAAATTTCGGCAAAATTTTTTTTCACTTTTATTTTTGGGGTGTCTTTGAATTCAGCCCTCTGTAGGTTGATAATTTTCGATTTCCATCAAACAATGTGGTATCCTTTCATTCCTAACACATTACCCTGTCCATATCAGTATAGATATCCATCAGGATGTTCTCCCATTGAGATCTGAATTGTTTTCAAAGTGTTTCTTTAGTTTTTTTGAGCAGCTTATATACAGTATATATAGTATTTATGTCATAATATGTCACATGATAGCTGACAGACTGTTTTTACGTAAAAAACAATTTAACTAATCAAAACATTTATATTCACTTTATGTAAATTGAACTGCAAAGGATTTACTTTGGTCCTTATTAAGTTGTATCCTGCTTCTGATACATGAATAGGTTTAAACTTTTCATTTGTGTGAGTAAAACATGTTTTATTTTATTATTGTCAGAGGTCACTATTTGATACTATGTAAGTAGCTCTGAAAATGGATTGAGGCTCCTTTTGTGTTTCTCACAGAACAGTGAATGTTAGACAGGAAAAAACATTATTGTTAACCATGCGTTAACCATGTATTTGCATATGTTTTGACAACTGCTTTAGGGATTGTAAAGATATACCATAAAACTTTGTATGAGGAAATTATGTATTTGTGGGAGAGCACAGAAAATACATATACATGATAGTACGTTGTTTGTGTATCCAAAGCACAATGAGTCAGTATTAATGTGTTTATAAGGTTGACATATACAAAATCTTTAACGTGCCTTCTAAATATAATTTCTTTTCATAGCATATGCCAATTACACACTCTTTGACCCTCCTAAATGAATTCCTAGGTTGTGGGGTCTGGAATCTATTTGAGCATCATCAGTCTCAATGCAGGTTTACTGCCAGAGAATGGAATACGGTAGGCCATGAGGGCAAAACAAACAGTGAACCAGGAGATGAGCACAGTCAACAATGGATCATTAATATTAAGAACAAAATGCTAAATCATACTTGAAGTCAAAGAACATTTAGTCAGAAGTTGTAAACTGAAGAACTATTAATAATTCACACAAAGGTTTATTATTTCAGGAAGTGTCCGCAGTCTTGGATGATGTCTACAGTACACTTATAACGTAATGAGTGTGACCTCCGATGACATATAACTTAAAAACCGAACACTGTATTACAGCAACCGAGGTACAAAATTGTGGTGTCCGTAACAAATAAATAAATAAAAAACTCAGACATGGTAAACGTTACGTACAATGTTAACCAAAAAGTAAATTTGTTACAGAGATGATGTACAAAGAAAATAATGATTAGTCTGGAGTCCCTCAGTTACAAAACCCCCAGAACACACTGTTTAAATAATGAAAAAAATTTGTAAAGCCATGAACAATTTATAAAATAAGTCAAATCCCAACCCTAGATATGGTACTAGTCCATCAAACCTTTATGCATCTCAATATATACATTGTGGACGTCAGAGGGCGCTGTTGCCCTGTGAAACCCAATAAACAGATGCTCTGGACACAAACATAAAAGCACCAAGCAGATTTTTAATCTTCTTTTCAGCAATATTGCCTTCAAAGCACCACATCCACCAAATACACTATAAATAATAGGAATAAATACAACAGTTCTCTCCACCCAGCAGATCCGTCACACTCCCTCCCAACTCCGGACCTTTGCTGGGTCTCCACTAGTCCTTTATATAGTCCTTGTCCTGGAAGTGCTCCTGTCCTTCTGTCCACGTGATTCACCAGCACTTCCGGGTCAGATGGAGACTTGTATTTTCTTCAGCCCGGAAGTACTTCTGTCCTTCCGTCCCCATAACTTAGGAGTACTTCCAGACTATATGGGAAATAAAAATTCCTGCAGCGTCACCCGGTGGCACCCATGGTACCCAGCAGGACTGTGAAGCCAAACTCCATCTCCCATAGTGTCCTGTGGGAATACGGGGCACCGCTAAGCTGAAGGGAAGTCGCCATCTAGAGTCCTGGGTGTGCTGGCTGGGTTGAGCTGCTGGCCGTCCATCACAATATATATTATAGTTGCATATTTATGCACAGTATTATTAAGGTTTTCACCATTCCTTGTCCCAGCTAAAACAAAAAACCTAATGTTTATTATTTTCCCCCACTTACTTGCCTTGATTTTTGCTTATGTTTAGTGTTACCTTTGTAGTGTTCCATGTCTGCAGCAGCAGAGTCTCTAACTAGATCATTGCTCTCAAGTGTTGTGGTCATTAATAAAACAGTTATGCAAATGTTTTTAAAGACACATATCTTCTAATATATAAAGCAGAGTCTATGTATGTTTGTTTGTCCGCCATACAAATCTGCACCGGGCGTCCGATCACCACCAAACTGGGCATGGGGCTGCTTTGTGACCAGGACGAGGTTATGGGGTATGTTTGGTTGGGAAAAATGTCCTTGGTCAAGCGCAGGACACCTTTTGACCAACACAATGTTCGCAAAAAGTCCCTGTACTTATCACCGACAAGATGGCCACACGTTGCAACAGACGTTAACAGCGGCACCATCTAGTGGCACGTTTGGTCTCTGTGCATCCCTCTTTACCAATGTTTCTTTAAATTGCCAAGACCACCAAACTGGGCATGGGGCTGCTTTGTGACCAGGAGGAGGTCATGGGGTATGTTTGGTTGGGAAAAATGTCCTTGGTCAAGCACAGGACACCTTTTGACCGACACAACATTCACAAAAAGTCCCCGTACTTATCATCGACAAGATGGCCGCACATTGCAACAGACGTTAACGGCAGCGGCATCTAGCGGCACGTTTGGTCTCTGTGCATCCCTCTTTACCAATGTTTCTTTAAATTGCCAAGACATTGTGGAAGTGTCCAAGTATGAGAAAGCCGACTGCTTTCATCGCGTGAAGGGGAACTGCCGTATATATGTAAAACGTGAACAACCCAGTGCATGTGACTGTCTCTCCATATTTGTGGTGCTATTTGCTCACTTGTGGTGCTATTTGCTCACTCAAAGTAAGATTTCAGTCTTGGTCTTTCTGACTGAGTGGTGCTATTTGTTCGCTTTCTGACGTATTGTAAATAATGTACATTCAACTCACTATGGTGCTTATTCCATACGTAATACCATGTGACACATTGTAATTGTCCTGCTTTTTGTTAATAAACCAATGCCACCAAAAAAGACATAGCATTAGAAAGTCCACTTCCGATGCCACAAAAAAGTCTATTTCAAGGGCGTCTCAAACATTGCACAAGACGTCAAGATGTTTTCATACCAAAAATTCTGCTGATTCCGAATGATTTACCCTTTGATTTCAAACGTCTACAATTTCCTGTTCAAAAAAGTCTATTTCAAGGCCTTCTCAATTCTTGTGCAAGACGTCAACATGTTTTCATACAAAGAATTCTGCTGACTCCGAATGATTTACCCTTTGATTTCAAAAGGCTAGAATTTCCTATTCGTTTGGATTTTGCTATGTGAATTACTAAGGCTGAAGGGTAATCACTCCAAGTTAAAGACATCAATTTGGAAAATCCATGCTTTTCACATGGACAACTCTATGTGACATGTTCTACAGTGGGCAATCCTAACAATCTGTTCATTTTCGGAACCCCAGGACAACACAAAATATATACTGTATCCAAAGCCTCTAAAATGACCACTTATATTACCTATTACAATAAAATGTCAATCAGAAAAATGTTGGTTCGATTTCTATGTTCTGTTTCTTTCATTTGGGAAATTCACCAGTTATAGATTCCCAGGCAACGCTGGGTACTCCTACTAGTTTTCTCATAAAAGAGACACTGTATACCAATCTGGTCTGTTTTGGGGTATTTTATACTTCATTCTAAAACACTTTGATTTTGGATCTAGTATAATTCCACTGATAAATCTGAAATTTGAAACTATGACATTTTATTGTCACTTTTGTCCAGATTTATTGCAGTGGAAAAGTGTCAATATACAAAATGAAGTTTGCAAAAGAAAAATATTATGGTATTATTTAAAATACCTATCATTTCTCCAGTGACAATATAGTTCCATACCATGACTGTGATGTGCTCTTGAACTAAGGAAAAATTTTTTGGAGTTGATTCAATCCATATCTGATCAGTTTTTGTGCTCATATGAGACATCAGTTTTTAGAAAATGTGTATTGCAATTCATTTATGCCACCAATTCATTTTATTAAAATACAAAGCTAAATGGGTTAACAGCCAATATTAATGTCAAGCCCATCACAAAGCTCACCCTCTCCAACAAAGCCTGCAAAGGAATATTAGAAAAAAAAAACCTTCAGACATGGGAAGCACTTGGTATGTCACACAGTCAATAACTGAAATAGGATATGAACTCAGAATGAAAGATCTGGGAGATAGTGACACTATTATCTATATAGAGATCAACAGTTAATACAACACTGTCTATGAGAATTAAAAAAAAAACATCAAAAAAGAAACTGCCATTGTACCCTGTGGACTGATTGTGGGGTTTTTTTATAGTTATATTCCATTTGTGCTAATAGGCCGTCTTTCTTGCTTACCACATAAAAATATAAGGCTGTAAATTAACCAATTCATGACAAATTACTTTGCAGAGTACAGTACTTATTGCTTGGTGCATGGCAGCCTTTTTGGCACAGTGGTTAGCACTGCTGCTTCACAGATCCAGTGTTCTGACTTTGATCATCATGTGTTCATGTGTTTTCCCTGGGTATTTCTGTATTTGTCTTGCTGAAATGTTAGATCAATTGGTGATTCTAAATTGGCCCCATGTTAGTGGGCCCAGCAATAGACTCCTGCCCAGTCTGGGGTTGTTTCCAGCTGTGCATCCACTAAACTGGATTAAAAGACTTTGAGAATGCGTGCATTTGTGTGTTTATGTTTGGTGCTTGTGATAGTAGACACACATGCATTGAGAGCTCATGTACTTGTGCCATTGTTGCATATCACAGAAAAAAGGACCAATCAATTTTTAAAACATACAGCAGCCTAAAAATAATTAAAGAATTAGTTTACTTTAGTTGCATCTATTCTTCTTGGGTAGAATTTTTCTGTTTAAAGATATTGCAATTTAGCATTATTGTGCTACTGCTCAATTGGTGTATGTAAGTTGAAGTGAATCTTTTGAGGCTATTTTGTTGCCATTTTTATATTATTGATTATCTAGACATCTGAGGAATACTTGCTGAAAAAGATTTATGTGCTAGGCAAGCTCAGACAAGGATGGCAGAAGCACTTACAGGCTCTAAAAACGGAGGTCAGTGATAACATCTTTTACATTATTGATCACAAGCCTTTAGAATATGCTAGCTATAAGACAGAAATGTATTGAAACCTTGAATTTTAACATTTTATTCACATTATTTAGTTATAAGGTACATTTTTATCTTTTGCAAGTTGTTTGTAATATATAATTGAATTAAATTGTTGTATTAAAATGTCAGATGAGGTGTATCAAAGGAATTTTTAGTATATAATCAGAATCAGTTAAAAACACATAATGTGGACTGACATTTCAACGTGCACATCTGGAGATCAGAAGAACACTGATTGCTGCCTGATCTAATACTTTTCTGACCTGGTAGTATATCTCTATTATAATAAAAAAATCTTGAGAGATGAGACTTTTTGTTCTGCAATGACACATGAACTTTTGAAGAGACTTTTTGGAATGAAGTCCCGCGAGACAGAAACTTTTAACATGAGATTCTTTCAAGTCATGCCCTACTTACACCATTTTCAAACAAGATCACAGTCTTCTCACCTCTCAGTCTTGTGAATGCTTTTGTCAGGCACACTTCTTGCACTTTCAGCTCTTATAAATTTTAACGTTTTCCTCACTTTAAGTTCCCAATTAAAGAAGATGTATTATGTCCAAATCTTATTGAAGAATTTCATCACGAAGGGTTCTCAACAGAAAAAATGAGTACACGGGCATTCCTAGCACCTAGAAACGTGGAAGTCAAATGAATTTACACCAAAAATGTCAATCAGTAACACGGAAAAATGGTTAAGCGCATATCAATACACTATGCTGAAACAGTTGGTGGTGATCGTGTGGAAGATGAAAACATCAACTTACAATATCATGAAGAATATCTACAAACGTTAACACTGTCCTGTCTTCCACCGCACAAATTACTGTAGAAAGAAGGATGTATCCAAGAAAGGTAATGTAGTACATCTGCCGTGGATAACATTAGACAACAAAGAAGATCTTGATATGCCATTCATATTAAAACATTAACAATTTCCAGTTTGCAAAGACAATTAACATATCTCAGAGCCAAACATTCGAAAAAGTCATTTTGTTTAATAGTGAGAAAGAAGTGAAATGCAATCACGGTCAGTTATACTTGGTTTGGATGCAAATGTAACACTGCACATGAAAATTAAAATCTGTTTAAATTGTACATTCACATTCCCATACGCGAGCGGCAGAACTACAAAGAGACTGGCACGTAGTGCTGGCAAGGGGGTTGGCGAGTGAAGCGAGCAGGGGGCAAAGCACCCTAGTTATTAAACAAAGAAAAGTTTGCTCTGCTTATTATGTCAAACTGGTAAATTTGATGTTTCCTTTTTGAAATCATTTCTTTTTGTCTACCATGATCGTTACATTTGGGGATATCCATCCATCCATCCATTTTCCAACCCGCTGAATCCGAACACAGGGTCACGGGGGTCTGCTGGAGCCAATCCCAGCCAACACAGGGCACAAGGCAGGAAACAATCCTGGGCAGGGTGCCAACCCACCGCAGGACACACACAAACACACCCACACACCAAGCACACACTAGGGCCAATTTAGAAACGCCAATCCACCTAACCTGCATGTCTTTGGACTGTGGGAGGAAACCGGAGTGCCCGGAGGAAACCCACACAGACACGGGGAGAACATGCAAACTCCACGCAGGGAGGACCCGGGAATCGAACCCAGGTCCCCAGATCTCCCAACTGCGAGGCAGCAGCGCTACCCACTGCGCCACCGTGCCGCCCATTTGGGGATATATATTTGTAATATACAGTATATTATAAATACACTGAAGCACTATTTCTACTGTTTGTGTGAAGTGTGGACAGCACATACCACTTCCCAAGCAAAATCAATTGGGAAGCTGAGCTTTAGAATTGCTTTATCCTTCTTAAAATGACACTTTAGCGTCTGAAAACATTTCCCTGTAATGCTGTGCTGGATCGCAGGTTTATATTCATTGACCCATTCATTTACAGAACCCTGTTTATATAGTGTTAGGGCCTGGGGTTCTATTGTCTGTCCTAGTAGGTGGAGATGTTGTGGTGCCATTTAATACCATATCTTTCGTACAGAAACAGAAGCAAAACTAAACAACAGGCATTGTAGGGCTCAATTCTGGGTCAGCTCTGGATCAAGTGAGACCTCATCTTTTAGAGCGGTCTGCTTTTATAGGTCTCCAATCAGAAGGGTTGGCGTTACTTGCCCACATTAGGCATCTTCTTGGGGTTGTGGATGAGAATAAATTATGATACTATTAGCAGAAGTGCCACCTCCTGTGCTGGAGTGAAAATATATACACAAATGTTCGTGTATGTTTAACATGCCTGGAAGGTGATCCTTCAACTCACATGTATGACAACGCTCGCTGAGCAGATTATTAAGAACACCTGTACACTTGCTTTGTCTGTGAAATTATCTAATCAGCCAATCAGGTGGCAGCAACACAATGTATAAAATTAAGCTTATATAGACCAGGGGCCTCATGTATAAACGGTGCGTATGCACAGAAATGTTGCGTAAGAACGTTTCCACGTTCAAATCGCGATGTATAGAACCTACACTTGGCGTAAAGCCACGCACTTTTCTATGGTACCTCATACCCTGGCGTACGCAAGTTCTCCGCTCGGTTTTGCAGACTGGCGGCACCCAGCGTCAAAGCAGTGCTACTGTTCCTGTGTGGTTACCTTTTCTTAGATCCACATCCACAACGGCAGCTTTATCAAATACACTGAAATTAACCGCATATCGTTCATAAATTTAATGCATCTGATTGTAATTAGCCTGTAACAATATAATGGTCCACAGAATGGTCAAACTATTCTAAATACCATAACTGCTTTAGCTTTGTTACTCTCACTGCACCTTCTTCTTCTTCTATCAGCTGCTCCCATTAGGGGTTGCCACAGCAGATCATCTTTTTCCATATTACTCGCACTGCACCACTCGGAGTATTTATATCACTGTATCTTAGTGTGAATCACAGATCTACAGCGATCGGAAAGAGAATTATCGGTATACAGCATCAAGCACTAGCTGCCTCAGCCATTCGCTATTTGAACTGCTCTCATCCGACCAACGCTTCACAGCCTTTCCTGTTCAGACCTCGCGGTTCACAAACAGTTTCATTCCAAGAACTATACACGCACTCAATCAGTCCATCAAGTGCTCCTTGTAGAACTGTTTGTACTTGCAAGTTACCGTGAGGTAATTGTACTTATGATAGTTATAATATTGCACAACCTGAGCCACTTTATAAAGCGCGTATTTACATATGATGACGATATAATTTTTAAGATGAAATGCAGCAAAATATGTTGATTATGTTATACAGATAAAACTTTAACTACACGGTGTCGCAGCGCTAACAAGCTTGAGCTTCGTTCATGGTTTGTTCCTGCCTCACGCTGTTTTCATGCTGTGGCTGGCGCGACACTGAAAGGATAGATGGATAGAATAATTAAACATTATGAAGATATTTCGATATTCCTTAAAAGTTTTGAAGAATCGTCGTTCTAAGCTTACAGATGGCTTAAAATCTATTACAGAGCTGATTGTGTGGCGATTGGGTATTTGGAGAAAGAAAAGTAAGGACAGGAATTGGGGGTTAGTACGTTTGAAAAATAAAGTACTTCTGTAATAAAGCATTTCATTGAAGGTCGCGCATGGCGCAACAAGCATCTTGCTGTAAGACATGAACAATCACTGCGCCACCATGTTCCCATGTTTAATAACATGCTTTAACTCATATCATCATGAAAATGATATCACGTATACTTCTCAGTATTTTAATTACTTAGAGAGCTGTAATATTACGAACGTAATGGATTCTGTGTCCTGTTGGAGGAAGAGCACGTAGTAATTCAACAACAACAACAACATTTATTTATATAGCACATTTTCATACAAAAAGTAGCTCAAAGTGCTTTACATAATGAAAAAAAGAAAACTAAAAGACAAAATAAGAAATTAAAATAAGACAACATTAGTTAACATAGAAAAAGAGTAAGGTCCGATAGCCAGGGTGGACAGAAAAAACAAAAAAAAACTCCAGAAGGCTGGAGAAAAAAAATTAAATCTGCAGGGGTTCCAGGCCACGAGACCGCCCAGTCCCCTCTGGGCATTCTACTTAACATAAATGAAATAGTCCTCTTTGTAGTTAGGGTTCTCACAGAGTCACTTGATGATGACGGTCATGCAGACTTCTGGCTTTTAATCCATCATTGTTGGAACATCATGGTGCTTTGAGTAGATGACACCGGAAAAGGAAACAGAAGAGAGAGTAGGGGTTAGTACAGATTTTAGAGCCACCACAAATAGTTATTATAATGAATTGGATATACAGAGCATCAGGATTTAAATTACAGTGAAGTTATGAGAAGGCCATGTTAAAGTAATGTGTTTTCAGCAGTTTTTTAAAGTGTTCCACTGTATTAGCCTGGCAAATTCCTATTGGCAGGCTATTCCAGATTTTAGGTGCATAACAGCAGAAGGCTGCCTCACCACTTCTTTTAAGTTTTGCTCTTGGAATTCTAAGGAGACACTCATTTGAGGATCTGAGGTTACGATTTGGAATATAAGACGTCAGACATTCCGATATATAAGATGGGGCGAGATTATTTAAGGCTTTATAAACCATAAGCAGAATTTTAAAGTTAATCCTGAATGACACAGGTAACCAGTGTAGTGACATCAAAACTGGAGAGATGTGCTCGGATTTTCTTTTCCTGGTTAGGATTCTAGCAGCTGCATTCTGCACTAGTTGCAAACGATTTATGTCTTTTTTGGGTAGTCCTGAGAGGAGTGCGTTACAGTAATCTAGTCGACTGAAAACAAATGCGTGAACTAATTTCTCAGCATCTTTCAATGATATAAGAGGTCTAACTTTTGCTATGTTTCTTAGGTGAAAAAATGCTGTCCTAGTGATCTGATTAATATTAAATTTTAGATTACAGTCAGCAGTTACCCCTAAGCTTTTTACCTCTGTTTTGACTTTTAATCCTAATGCATTCAGTTTATTTCTAATAGCCTCATTGTATCCATTATTGCCAATCACTAAGATTTCAGTTTTCTCTTTATTTAACTGGAGAAAGTTACTATTCATCCATTCTGAGATACAAGTTAGACATTGTGTTAGTGAGTCAAGAGAATCGGGGTCATCAGGTGCAATTGATAAATACAGCTGTGTGTCATCAGCATAGCTGTGGTAGCTCACGTTGTGCCCTGAGATAATCTGACCTAATGGAAGCATGTAGATTGAGAAGAGCAGCGGACCCAGGATAGAGCCTTGTGGAACACCATATAGGATATCATGTGTCTTTGAGTTGTAATTACCACAACTAACAAAGAATTTTCTCCCTGCCAGGTAGGATTCAAACTAATTTAAGACGCTGCCAGAGAGGCCCACCCATTGACTAAGGCGATTTCTAAGAATATTATGATCAATGGTGTCAAATGCGGCACTCAGATCTAAGAGGATAAGAACAGATAAATGGCCTCTGTCTGCATTTACCCGCAAATCACTTACTACTTTAACGAGCACAGTTTCTGTGCTGTGATTTGTTCTAAAACCTGACTGAAATTAATCAAGAACAGCATTCGGGCACATAGAGCACATAGAAGATCAAATACAAAACAAAGCATTTAACGTGCTACTTTAGTTACGATGGGATTTGAGAAACTAGTAAATTAAACGATTTTAAGATGAAGTTTATGATGTTCTACTTTAATGACAAAATAAACTACATGATTAAAGTGGAAATTTCGAGATTAAAGTTGACATTTTGTGCTTTTTTCACACTGTGTGCCTTTTTTTTCACTGTACCCTAATAAGCTTTCATATGACACTCAGACGGTGGGCTACAAGTCGCCTTTTCACGGCGACTTTGATATGTGACAACTTTTTTATTTCGGGCACTGTGCGACTTTGTGAACTTGAGCTTCTCCGACACGCTATGTCACTCGATCAACTTCCTTTTGTTGCTTATATAACTGTTTAAACCAACAAATAGTATGTTTTTCTTTGCCTCCATTTGGTATTCGCTGAAATTCTTCTAGTTTTCCTCATACTTTTGCCATTGCCTTTTCACAGAACGCTGGGCTTAAGGGCTATTTATATTGATTTGCATATTCAAAGAGGCGTAATTCTGGGAGGAGTTGGGGCAGGACAGCAAGCGCGTGCACATGCGTTTATTTCCACGCTGAGCGGGATTTATGTAGCGGAAGAACGCGAAAGTTGGCGAACGCACAGATTCCTGCATCTGGATTTTTCTGTGCATAAGCACATTTTGGCTTTTGTGCTTATGTCATGTTATAGTGCGAATTCTACACACGGAGTTATGCATGAGGCCCCAGGAGTTTCAATTATAGTGGCAGCTATGCAAAGGCAAAATGGCAGGGACAATACAAAACACAAAATGGCATCATCAGAATAATAAGAATAAATAACTCTTTTAAGAAAAAAATTACAGAAAATGTACTAAAATGAATCAGATTTGAACTATGCAACATCATGAGGCTTCATGGAGATCAATGAGATTTAACCAGAACATAGAAGCATAAGAGCACAGACTTCTGACTTGAAACTAGCTATAAAAATAACTTTATGACATCACCTAATGGAAAACAAACAAACCTCAGTAAAATGTTTTTGACCTGCTTTTTTTGTTTTGTTTTATGGCTCTTCATTCAAGGTTGGCTCCTGCTTTACACCCAGGGCTGCTGGGACTGGTTCCCGTGCTCCATGATCATTAAACAGGATTAAGAGAGCTCAATAAATAAATCCGTTGATAGGCAACTTGTTGAAGGTTAGTTTAAAAAAAGACATTTCAGTTCTGCACATAAAAGTGATTATTTGAATGTTATGTGAAAATATGTGTAAATCTCTTGAGCTATAGGTGTGAATAATGTTTTAGGTAGTGATTTTTACTATAACTAATATTTTGTCCTTCAGATTCCTGACTGTCTTTTTTCACAGTAAGACAAGAACTACTATTTCAGTTTTTCTACATCATAAACTTTATATTTCTGCTCTCTCCTTCTTGCTTCAGGGTGTCTCTGCTATTCTTTATTACCAAAATTGATAGAACATTTTTTGACAGCAACCCTACATTACAGTGGTACTGGGGCCCACTGGCTTAAAGTATTTTAGAAACCTGCCTACTGTGCACAACACACACATAAATATATAAATACACTGATGGAGAAAGAAATAAAGTAGTTGTTGATGGAATGAAATTTGTTCATTCATTGCAGAAATAAGAAGAATAATAGGAAAACAAAAGTGTAGCATAAACAACAAAAGAACAATGCAACTGAATATTAACAAAAGTTGCCTTTCAGTGCCTTGAATAACATATTTTTTGCATCTATAACTGTTTTAGAGCCACTGTTGGTATGGGATGTTAACTCACTGCTGTTGAAAGATGAAATATATTTGCTTATCACTGGCAGGCAGAGTTTCATGCCTCTTGATGTTGCAATACACAGCATCCCAAAGGTGCTCTTAGGGGTTAAGATCAGGAGAGAAGGTAGGCCAGCAATAAATGTTGCATAATGTGTGAAAAGGACATGAAGCCATTGCCAAGCAATCCATATAAAATTCTTTCTGCCCCAAGCTATTCAATTGTTATGTCTAAGAGGCTGCCTTTCTCTAAAGTCTGCAGTATGAAGCTTGTCTCTCACCATCCTGCCATTAATGCAGATATTGTGTTTTCCAGCAGACTCAACAGCAGTAATTGAAAAGTAATTCCTCTCTTATATTTGTAACAGTTGCTGTTATAAGATTAATGTTTTCATCATCAGCCAGTTAAAAAACTTACTAAAGATTAACTTGTAATGGATAAGTCATATTAATTCAAATATCAAATGTCACAAATTACTGTTCCTTTAATTGTCCAAATCAGTCCCTACATTTTTACATTTGTCCAAACTTTAAGTTTGTTTTGCTACATGGCGATTGGTAAGGAAGAACTGGAAGAGAGACATTAAAAGCTTGCAAGAGGTTGGAACTGAAAAAAACTATTGCCAAAGCACTGGACATTATATATTAGCTAGGGATGACTCACCAAAAGAATGTGCTGGCATTATAAATAGCAGGCACGCCTAAAAAATTGGCAACTGTTCACATTTGCACATGCTTTTTCAACAAGTGTGGCAAAAGGCAAGCAGTCCTTTTACACTATTATAGAGGCAACCAAAACCAAAATTTTAGGCAAGTATGAAGTCAAAAAACAGAAGCAAGAGATCAATGACTGAGAAACCTTTAGGTAATTGCAGTGACAAAGTTTTTAGAGTAATCAAACAATCTAGAATGTTACTTCTTAAATATATATAGGCTTTTATATGGTTGTACTAGTGATGTGTCTATAAAGCCATGCCCTTAGCAGCTACCATGGCACAACAGTAGCATTGACTGTGCCAAAATAAGATGGCTTCTTGGTAAAGTATAAATAATTTTAAACTACCTTAAATATTTATCAAGGAGTGATTCTATAATTAAGACTGTTATTGCCATAGTTGAAAACCCATATGAGCATCTATAAATGTCTGAGGAAAAATCCATTTTAGGAGAAATACATTTTTAAAATAAGGTAAATCTTAACAAAGGCATATTCTGTGAAATCAGTCTTGTCAGTTTTACATTACTCCAATTATTTCAGAACCTTTGTAAAAAAAAGCTTTTTATTTTTGCAGCTTTCACATCATTGTGCTCTTAAAGCATGACAAAATCTATTTCTGAACTAACTCTATAATGAGGTAAAAGTGGATATAACAAAAGCCTATGCGTGTGCGTGTTTTGGCTTTATTTTTTTCTATAAAAAGTACAATTCCTGCAATCTGGTGCTAAAAACTTTCCTGCCTTGAACACAAAGTCTTGCCATACATGACTTCTGCTGCTTTTCATTTTTATAGGTGTTGATGCGGTGCTGTATATCAGCACAACTGTGAGTCATTTTTAAATTGTAGTGCCCCTAATTCCAGAACTGAGAGGGACACATTCCTTGGGTGGCTGAGATCATGCCAGAGGAGGAAAGGATACCTGGAGACCCTGGCTAAAGCCCATCAGCCTAAATGTGCGGCCTCTGGTGAGTCTCGGATGCAGACCCTGACTTTGAGCTGGCTCATGGAGCTGGTGTATAGTATGGCAGACATGTTGACACTGACTCTGGGCGAGCAGTGTGAGGCAGAGCTGGGCGGCGTGTATGTGCTGGCAAAATAGACAAAGCAGCATGGAGCATGTGGCACCACAAAAGACCTATGCAGCATGGTAAAGTGGCTACTAAAGAAGCCAATGATCAGTTTCAGGGCCATTTACCACCAGTCTAGCATATAATGCTGATTTTATGTCTTTTTTCTTCCTCACATATCCAGTCATTACTATATGTAGTTTTTATTTATGATTATCTCATGTATTATTGTGCCTTTTCAAGTAATTTATCTATTTGTAGCCTCGCCTGAGTGCAGTACTGACTTACTTTTGGTACTACAGATACTGTAAAAAAGCTAGTAGTCTTATATTATTGGAATTGTTGGTGTCGAAGTGTGTGTTCTTGAGACATCCCTAGAGTGAAGCAACATAATCCATATGGTGTGGCAATGCCTGACTTGCTTGTCTGAAGCATGCCAAATGCCATCTCCCTTGCTTCTGGTTAAATTTGAGGCAACATGGAATGCACATGATTTCTATTCCATAGATAACAAAGAGACAAGATGTTCCACTTGCCTACCTAGATGGGCCCTTCAAATTGTGACCTGACTGCTATCTTGCAGCAGGCAACACTTCAGCACCACACCAGTTCTGATCCCCAACAGTCCTGACCCCATTGGCTCTCTGAGGGTTTTGACTCTTCCTGCGATGGGGTTCCCAAGGTCTTTCCCCTATCCCTTTCCTATGGACGACTGCAGCAGGGCTACTCCAGCAGAGAGCAGAAAGGAGTCCTGTCTGTCATCTCAGAGCTGCGTGAAGTTTTTTTTACGCTGGGTGGAGTGCCATCAACCACCATGATTTCCCTGCAAGTTCCCTGCTTGCAGGGCCTGATTCCATTTAATGTCATACCTGCAGAGTCAATGGAGGCGCTGATCTGAGCTCTCGAGAGACTGAGCGAGGAGTCTGAGTGTCTGGGCTTGGAAGCGTCCTGGATAAAAACCAAGATCCAGGCCTTTAACGACCTCTTGAGCACAGCCATCAGCAGTGTGTCTGTCTGTAGAGAGAGTGTCGACCTTTTTGAGAGTTTTACTTACTGCAGCGACATTCATGTCTCTGGTGATTCTTCCTATGAAGTCATTAGACGGATTGGGAAAGCATGGGGGGTCATGAGGTCACTAGAAAGGTGTGTGTGGCACTCTAAATATCTATGAAAAGGACAAAGGTCCAAGTCTTTAGAGTCCTGGTGCTTCCTGTCTTGCTATATGGTTGTGAGTCATGGATGCTATCCAGTGACCTGAGACGAAGACTGGACTCCTTTGGTACTGTGCCTCTTTGGAGAATCTTTGGGTACCTTTGGTTTGACTTTGTGTCCAAAGAGCGGTTGCTCACGGAGTCCCAAATGGGGCACATTATCTGCATTGTGAGGGAGCGTCAGTTATGGCACTACGGCCATATGGCACGATTTCCTTAGGGTGATCTGGCTCAGGATATGAATTAAAAGACTAGGATTTTTAAAAAATTTTTTATATAAGCATATGCTATCTTTACAATCGCAACTAGCCTAAATCATACAAAAGAGGAATTGCTTGCAAGGGGCTTTTTACTGCTAAATGCAGACAAGCACACCATTGGGCACCAAATTAAGGATTAAAATGGTCATTCCTAAACATTCTGCACTTCTAAATGACTCTTGAACCATTGGATGGATTTGCGCTTGCGCACTGAACGCTGTTGCATATTGGGTGCTTTGGTCAGCACTGTCTTCGAAAGCTGCTAAACTACCAGGTTGAATAGTGTGATTGTTACACTCATTTGCTTTGCTTTTGATTTATGCATACTGATATTAATAAAAATGAAATACAATTACAGTTGAAGCTATACAAAACATAAAAGTAAAAAGTGGTACTGATTATGAGATAAACTTTTTAAAAGAAAACTATAACCAGTGGATTTAGAAAGTATTTATGCTCCTTCACTTTTTTGCAGCTTTGTGCTAAAACCTTTTAAATTCATATTTTCCCCACATCAAGCAGCACACAATACCCCAGAAAGTGACAGCTGGATTTTAGACATTTATGCAAATTTATTATATATAAAACACTGAAATATCACATTGATATAAGTATTTTCCATGGGTTTGCCATCTGGATCCCAAAAACGTTTAGTCTAGGTTTTAACTGAAGATTCTAAAGTGGGGGCGGCACGGCGGCGCAGTGGGTAGCGCTGCTGCCTCGCAGTTTGGAGATCTGGGGACCTGGGTTCGATTCCCGGGTCCTCCCTGCGTGGAGTTTGCATGTTCTCCCCGTGTCTGCGTGGGTTTCCTCCGGGCGCTCCGGTTTCCTCCCACATTCCAAAGACATGCAGGTTAGGTGGATTGGCGATTCTAAATTGACCCTAGTGTGTGCTTGGTGTGTGGGTGTGTTTGTGTGTGTCCTGCGGTGGGTTGGCACCCTGCCCAGGATTGTTTCCTGCCTTGTGCCCTGTGTTGGCTGGGATTGGCTCCAGCAGACCCCCGTGACCCTGTGTTTGGATTCAGCGGGTTGGTAAATGGATGGATGGATTCTAAAGTGGTCTGATAAGTGAATGTGGGTTTATTCCTGATTGTGCCCTGAAATAGACTGGCGTCTATTCCGGGACAAGACAAGTTCATGTCTCTTGCTCAGTGCTTCTGAGATCAGCTCCATCCCACATGACTTGGAATGGGATCAAGTAGGCTAGAAAATAGAAAACTAATGTGACATTTTTTGGCATGTAGTCATTGCCATTTGCATAGACCTCTTGTCCATTGCTGATTTTACATGTGGTGCAACTCGTCATGAACAACTGTGTGTAATCAGCTAAAGGTTGTGCTGATGAATCAGGAGATCCAAAGGGTGCATACTACTTTAAAAGAGAAGCAGGGTAGGATAACATAGGGAATTGCATTTTTCTCCACAGAGCATTGCCTACATGCAATCTGAGAGGAATATCTGGTAAATCTAATGTAATCCTCCAGATGTTTCAGGAGTTGTTCATGCTTTTTAGGCACTGGAACATCACTGAAGTTGAAAAGATACAGTATTTACATTGTCAAAATGCTTACGTTTACAAAAATTTGAGAATTAACAAAATATGTCAGTTGCATTAAGATATGTTAAGTGGCAGTTTGTTGTATTTCTTGTATATGCCTAGTAACTAGAACATTTGCCTATAAAGTATGCCTAGTTCCCAAAACAATTTATTACATAGTAGTTGTGAAGATATAAGCAGCACTGGGACACTCATAAAGGTTTGGGATACCATCCCGTATACTGTTGGTCGTTGATGAGTCAACAGCATTGAAATTAGTGGTAAAACAGACATCAATCAAAGACAAATGATAGTTGGAAATACGGGTGAATTTATAGCGGGCGGACAGGAAATTACATATACAGCAAATGATGAAACGGAGGTGATGAAACGGAGGGAAGGTGGAAGTGAGGTCATCTGTAGTGGACCAGATGTGAAGTCATCTGGGAGCGTCTGATCACTGGAATCCGGAAGAGACTTATTATTTACATGGGAATAGAGCCGAGTTCCAAAAGGTAAGTGTCTCAATCTTCATCCTTTTTTCTGCTAAATAAGAAAGAGAGGTATTAGCGTTCTGTGTCAAATCCCATCGGTTGTGGTGTTCACACTGCGTCGAGCCCGTTGGCTGCCCCCTATTCTTGCATGTGTGACATAGTTAATAAAACAATCTCAGTGATTATAAAACAACTGGCAATATATAAATTGATAGCATTTAATGACTGAAAGAGAAGTGTAAAACTTTAGCTTGGGGGGTTAAACAAATAAACAAAAGTGCATCTATTTGACACTGCCATATAACAAATTACTCAGTTACTTGTATTTTCTGTTTTTTACTTACTGTGTCTGTATGTTTAAACCTGATAGTTAATGATTTTGCTCCATTTTATTTAATACTATTCATTGCTTTTAATTGCCTTTGCTTTGTTTTGTAACTTTTGACTGCAGTGTTGATGTACCATGTACTATGCTTTAGCTGCCTGAGTGGACATAGCAAATGCTTTCCTTTGTAGTTTTCATTTTAATGACAATAGATTAACTTAACTTGAATCAAATTAAAATGGTTATTCAGCTTTCCGTGTAATGTGCTATATTAAAAGATATTAAGAGCTAATTATAAATGTTATGGTTTTCCAGAAACCTCATCCCTGATTTTTGTTTTATTCTTTATCATTTATTTTGTATATATTTTTTGTAAACTGTTATGGAAATATTGTTAATTATTATGTTTGTGAATTATTTCAGTTTCTTTGAAATTGTTTCTTATTTACAAATCTTCTTTTCTTGTTGTTGTGACTGTGTTTAATCTTGTCTTTTTGCTTTTCCATTTTATGTTGAGCCCGGGGTTATTATTTAATAGGGGCTGCTATTGGATCCCCTTAATAAGTTCTTAGTGAGTCCCTAAGAAATAACTGTGGAAAGTCACTAGGGCATATAATAAAGGGATCAGGAAACAAGTGTGAACCAAATATACTAGCATACTAGGGATTATTATTGAGAAATTATTCAGTCTTTCCATCTTTATCAAAATCATCAACCAAAGTGAAATTCAAAACCCAGAACAAGACTTGTTCACAAAAAAGTACAAAACGGCAGTGCCCACTACGAAACAAAATTAAGTTGTGGAAGTAAAAAATTAATAATGTGAACTTTTGTTTTAAAGTGAACATAACCACCAGATACTGTTACCAGAATATTCTCTGGAATAATTAACTTCCAAAAAAAATCCATTGAGTCCAAGAGAAAATTCTTAGTACAATAAAATAATTTAAAAAGTTTCCATACTCATAATACAAGAAACTCTGATTCCCTATGTCCGTTGTAAGTTCATTGGTGTATTGGCCAGTTTAATTTTGACCTTTAGCTTTTGTTTTGAGTTCTTAATTCTTGGATCTTTGAAACAACTTTTTTTTTTTTTTACCTTTTCTTGTGTTATTTAACCTTTTTTTCAACTTTATTCTTGGTGGTGGAATTTTTTACAGTTTGGAATTTTGTTATTAGGAAGTTTATTAGTTCTTTAAAAAAATATTAATAAATTGAATAATTAATTTCTTTGTTTAGTTGGACTGGGATATTGGCAGTTTCTCTGTGTTTTTTTTTTTTGAGGATTTTAGGATTTAGGCCTTTTTGAGTGGTTAGTCCTTTTGGCCTTTTTTTCACATATTCAGGCCGGTTAAAATTTGTAAACTTGAATGGCAATAAACTAGTAAAATAGTTTGTCAGTAGTTTGTCAGTAGAGGGGCTTTATTTTCTATTTCCTAAGAATTAATTTAATTTAGAAATCTAGACTGATGAGGGATACATTTTCCCCAATTACTTTATTATGTTCTGTTTTGGGTTTCACCATGGAGTTTTTTTAAAACCTTTAATACTTTGTTTCTTCTATTTTTCTTATTTGTTCTTTTTAGGTGTGAAATAGTACGGCCCGGACACACACAGGCAGACACGTTTGCAGCCATCACCGCACGTTTATTTACAGTCTCTAATATATCCAAAGTCTTACGTGCACCACCAAACCAACAAACCCCCACAGTCTCCCAAAGTCTAGGCTCTTCTTTAGGCCACCTCTTTTTGTCCCGGCTTCTTCCCCAGCCGTCTCTCTCTCTTTCACACACACGTCAGGCCTCTCCTCCTCTCCGACCTCATCTACCTCCTCACCCGACTCCAGTCTTGATTGCAAGGAGGCGGCCCCTTAAATAGGCAGGCGGCTGATGACCACACCCAGCCACCTGCCACAATACTCCCCCGCACGCTGAGACCCCACGGGGCCAGCGGCCCGTCCCACGAGGACAGATTTTCCTTGGCGGCAGGTTGATACAACTCAGTCCAGGGCCCGGTCCTAAGGAATAAAAGGAAAAACAAGGGGCGGAGATGTTGCCCTGATGCGGCGCCTCTGTGCGCTTCCTCTGTGTTTGGGCCAATGCTCTCCGCTCCACACGGCACCCCGATGCTCTTTTCCTCGGCCTCCCCATCCGAGATCTCCGTGGTCCCCGCCACGGGACTGACAACTGGAGCACACTCATTTTCCGCCTCTCAGCCTGCGGTTTCTCCCGCGGCCCTTCGTGGGACGTGTGCACCCAGCAACACGTCCTCCCATTTCGGAGGAGCCAGCTTTCTTTCTCCGACTCCTCCTCTTACTTTGGGACACCGCGGCGGTTCGGGTCTGCCTATAGGAAAAGGACAGACCCTGCCCCGCTGGCGTCGGTAGCTTTACGGGGGCGGTCCTACTCACCGTCCCCGCTGTGCTCCTCCAGTCAGAAGTTCCAGCACCGCGCTGTTCCTCTCTCGCCAGCGGTGCTTGTGCTGGTGCTCCCGCCATCCCTTCTGATACTTGCGTCTCCGCCCGGAAGGCACATCGCTCGGGTGGCGGCAATCTGACCAGCAGAAGGAATTTCTCCAGCTGCTGCAGGATCACTGCCAAGGAGAGAAAGTCAGTTGACGGTGTGCTTACCTGTCGATCAGCGCCACTCGCCGACTGCTTCCTATGGGCCCTTTCCTCCGGCCCATTCCGGTTTCTGGCTGGCACGGGATGGACATTCCCTGGTCCCGCCTCCATCCAATCGCTGGCGGGCACACAGGACACGTTATCCAACCCCGTGCCTGTCGCAAGGAGGGACTTCCGGTCGGCGGCCATCTCGTCCTCCTTCCACACACGGGGACGAGACTCTGGGCTGCTCCGCGGCTGCTGCGGCTGTTGTAAGTGCAGCTTCTCCTTCCTGGCAGCTCTCTTTGCTGCTGCCGCGTTCTTGAGCTGCCCCTGAAACACAAAGTCCAACGGCGGACCGCTAATGGTCCGCCACACCCTCTGTAGCTGCGGGGTTGGGTGCACGCCGCTCCTCCGGCACGTGGGTGAGCTCCCCTGTTGTGCCAGGCCTTTCACAGACAATTTTTCCAATACAGGTCCCCACCTTGACCCAGGTGGAGCATCCTGCTGACTACGCCACTGTGAAATAGTACGGCCCGGACACACACAGGCAGACACGTTTGCAGCCATCACCACACATTTATTTACAGTCTCTAATATATACAAAGTCTTACGTGCACCACCACACCAACAAACCCACACAGTCTCCCAAAGTCTAGGCTCTTCTTTAGGCCACCTCTCTTTGTCCCGGCTTCTTCCCCAGCCGTCTCTCTCTCTCTCACACACACACACGCACACACGCACACACACACACACGCACACACACACACACGCACACACACACGTCAGGCCTCTCCTCGCCACCTCCTCTTTGACCTCATCTACCTCCTCACCCGAATCCAGCCTTGATTGCAGGGAGGCGGCCCCCTTAAATAGGCAGGCAGCTGATGACCACACCTGGCCACCTGCCACATAGGTTTAAATTTTGTTAATTAAGGTCAAAACAGAATCAGCAGTAATGAAAACGTGTTTGCCAAAAGGCAAACTTCAAGGAAACAAATAAAACAAAAAACAAAACAAAAAAAAAAATACACATACACCATAACCTCAGGACAAATTTAAAAAACACCACCAAAAATACAAAAGTGGATAATCTAAAAGATGACCTGACAAACAAACATATTACCTAATGTTCTGGGTCTAGCACTAAGGCTAGCTTAGCATTCTGTAAATCTGTGGTTGGTCTCACAGATGTTCCGCCAAGGTTCCACCCCCTTAGGCTCAACTTATTAACAAAGAAACAAATATATTAAAAAAAAGGCAAAGACATAATAAGGAAAAAACCTTGAGCAAGGAATAAAACCTTGGCTTGCCCATAACTGTTGACTTTATTTGGATTCCTTGTATTTTTTTTAATTTTGTAAGTCCAATTTTATAGTCTCTTTATGATTTTTTTGCTGGCAGATTGTAATAGTAGCAGCCAAAAATGTGGACTGGGACACAAAAGTCCAAACTTACCTCTGATCCTTCCAAAATCAAATGTTTTACAAACGGCTATTAAAAATTTGTTGATTACTTGAACACTATAATGCATCCCTTATTCTGAACTGTAGAGTTATTTAGATCAGTGTTTCTCAACCATAGAGTGATGGTTTTGGGCTTCTGCTGTTGGGTTTGCAAGTTGCTATTGTTTATAATGGTAGTGGGTAGCAAGTGTGTCGCCACTCTGATGATTACACTCATTTACCCCCCTGATGTGACGACAGCACTCCGCCTCCTTGCAATCAAGTCTGACAATCGAGCTTAATTCCTCAAGGGTCGCAAAGACACTTTCATAGGAAAAAGTGGGTTGCAACAACAGAGAGGCTGAGAAACAATGATTTAGGCCTATTGAAAATTAGATAAGAGCATATTAGATTATTATTTTAATTACTGCCTTCACTGTACTGCCACCACTATAGAAAGTGGCAGATCCAAGGCAAATGAGGGTCAAACTGAAAGGACTATAGGAGCTGGTAACCAAACAAAAACCCCAACAAGCAACAAAGTCAAAAATCCTTAGCAAAACAGCAGTACTCCTATCAATCTTGGATGACACAGATAATTTTACAACAGCTTTTACACTGCAATCTTTGAATCCATGCCCCTAGAATCGGATGATGGTACTGCGAAATGGTGCAGCCTGTCTGAAAAGAAAATGGTGATGAAAACTAAAGTTAAATTTGACTTTGTTAATCACTGTTTACGTACAGTTTATTATAATGTGAAGGCTTATTTATACTTACCAAGGGAAATGACACCTTTTATTGGCTAACTAAAAAGATTACAATATGCAAGCTTTCGAGGCAACTCAGGCCCCTTCTTCAGGCAAGATGTAATCTCTTGCCTGAAGAAGGGGCCTGAGTTGCCTCGAAAGCTTGCATATTGTAATCTTTTTAGTTAGCCAATAAAAGGTGTCATTTTGCTTGGCTTTTCTCTACATTCATAATGGCTAACACGGTACAACACCCTAGTACTACTTACCAAGGGTTATTTTCAAGTTGTAAACTATCACTCAAGATTTGAACTAGCAGGTGATAGCAAATAGGCTTTTGGGAGTTAATAGAACAATAGTACACTATTTGCAGTCACATTTTGAACAAGCACTTTATTCATATTATATAAGAATTATTTACCTACATTGTAGAAACAGATAACCACTTTAATGCAGCTTTTTAATTCTTATGATGACCAAATAAAGCTCTTGTTAAGTTCTTGTTATGTAGCAGTAAGTGACTAAAGGGTGTTTTTTATTAAACTCAAGCACCTGCAGGAATACTTGTCTGCACTCTGCAATATGTGTTTTTCCAGTTTACTTAATGAACACCACAGACAGCATCTTAATTAAAGTAATCAAAAGTAATCCCTTCTACCTAGTGTTTAAAATATTATTGTATAGTAACCTACAAATCTTTTAATATTGGCATTAAAATATGCCTATATATAAGACAATATATAATAGTTTAGAATATTCTGCAAAAAATAAAAATGAAATAAATCGACAATGTGTAGAAGTTATGTCTTGAGATGGGCGGACACAACTCCTATGCAAATGTTGCACTATGTGGTTGGATTGCATTGTGGGGATTGCTATAAAGAGTCATCTCAAAATGTTGCTTCAGTGAGAGTCTTTTACATAAGGAACAACTGCTCGTAAATAATAAAAATATGTTCATTAAGTAGCTGTGGTTTTGTCACACAGCTGTCTTGAAAGTCATTATTTGTAAACTGAGTGGTACACAAGCTATAAAAATAATGTAAAATCAGAAAACTTTATGAAATTCTAAATAGTATATAGAATGATACTATGGTCCTTTTACTGTATAGTCCATGGATGTTGAACTGGAAAGGATACAATTGCTTCATTGCAATATGCAACAAGTGCACCATAAGTAAAGCAAGCATATGGAACACTGCAGCAACAAACTTCAGAAAAGCAAGTTTTCTACAATGATAAAGGGAAAGGTTTTACATGTGTCAAAGTGAGAAAGCGGTGGAGGAGTGAAACAGAAGAGAAAGCTAGAAAGGCCCATAGGGAGACATTGAGAAAAAGAGGGAGAAAATGAGGTGAAGGTGAGCTGAAAAGAGAAATCAAGACCTTCTCTACCAACAAATAATCATCCATTTAGTTTTAAAGTGAGGGAAAACTGAAGGGAGTCCAGAAGCTCCATCTGTTGCTGAGCATATTAAGATTGCCTCATTTGGAGAATGGGTGAGTAGCTGTGTTGGTGACTAAGCTCTTTACGGGCTATAGTAGAGTGGTATAGTATAGTGGAGGAGCTGCATAATATGCATGATATGCTTTAAAAAGTGTTTTAGCCTTTTATTTCTGAAATCAAAGGACTACCTCTTGGCCCTGGAATTGATTACTGTACTTCACTGGAGTAGAGGGTTTAATAATACTGCCTCAAGCCAAATAATTTGTACAGGACTAGAGGCAAATTAGGGTAAACGTTTATTAGCAGAATAGATTTGTGACTCATAAAAAAAGAAACAAGGTGAACAAAAAAGTGTTTTTCAGAACTTTGCAGTTGGGTAAGTAGGCAAGCCACCCAGCCTAGTAGAGAGGGGTTTAAGATCTAAAGATGAAAATTGGCAGCAGAATTAATTTGTTTTCTTTCTGGTTATTTATACTTTGTCTTATTAGCAAGGCTGTTTTGTGGGCTCAGTGTCCAGAATTTGAATAACCCGTCCAGTTGAAATTAATGAATTCTGAATTGGATAAAGCAGGTTTAAAAATATATGGTTCATATAATTTGAGAGTAGCATGGTAGCACAGTATTTAGTGGTGCTGTTTTATGGATCCAGCAATCAGTGTGCGATTCCCACATCCGCACATTTTCGAGTGGGGTCTGCACTTTCATTCCATGTCAATATCATTATTTCTCTAGGTACTCTGGTTTTTCAACTACAATCCAAAGACATAACAAAATGTAATTGGCAGCTCTAAGCTGGCTTCATACCATACAACTGATTAATTGTCCAGGCCTGATCCTTGCCTTGTGCCTTATACTTTTGGTATAGAGTCCAGCATCTATGACCCAGAATAGGATTTAGATTTAGAATAGGTAGGTTTAGAATGTTATGTTAATCTATTCTGACACATTTGGCTTCAATAGCATCATTCTTGGTGTGAACAGACACCATTGGGACAATACAGTTATGGCAATTCTTATAAATCTGGGAATTAACATAAAATGGTTAAAGCTTGTAAATTTAAAAAAAAAAAACTGTCACTGCTTAACTTTAGAATATTAGTATAAACCATAAAATATAATTATTTACCAGTTCTATTTTAGAAATGCATTTATTGTTGATCTTTAGAGTGAAAAGTAGATATTGGTAAAGAATTAGTTTAGAAATGCATTAAGGATCAGAGGAAGTAATTTAAAAATTTAATATGCTAGAGATTTATGCAATCTGCATTAAAATGAACTTTATTTTATGTGGGTTTGATGTCACCTTTGTAAGTTTTTTTCATTTGAACATTCATTCTCTCTAATCAGTAGCATTTTAAACTAAGTATACCTTTTAAATATGCAAGAAGCAATGATTAATTTGACAACAACAGACAGAGTTAACTGTCTTTGATCAGACCCAAAGAACTGAACAGGATGGTGCAGTCGACCATGACAGAGAGGAACAGGAATGGCCAATGTAGATAATGGGCCAGACTGACACATGCTAGGCTGGGAACTAAGCAGCTGGTTACAGCAGGGTGCCTGCCATTAGGATTAACAGGATTGATAGTGCTTGATTTTTCATGGGGCTTTTGGGACTGGGACAGATTCCTGAGAGGGTGACCTTCCTTCAAAAAACTAAGCGAGAGTTAATAACAGAAGTGTGTGCAGAGCTGTAGAACAATTTCTAACAAGGAAGGTAGCATGAGCCATGTGAGTAAACAGTAAAACAATGTTTTCTTTTGCTTTTGTGTAAGTAAAACAATATGTATGTACCTTATTAAAGTTTATTTTTTCTTTGATAAACAATACTTTTCTTTTTACATAAGTTATAAAATGACATTTCAACTATGGTTTCCCTATGGTTAATCATGCACATGATGTAGCTCTTCAAATCTTTACAACAAACATAATCAGTAAAAATGACCTCTGTGGAAATGTTTTGAACTGCTGCTTTTGTAATAATAGGTCCAGGAGGCATCTTGAAAAAAAAATAGATAACGAAAGCATCAATTATAAAAGAATTAAAAAAAAAGTAGTCTGGCTACATGATCACAGTCCCAAACGTGTTCATAACTGATTGCCTTGCCTGAAAGACAGCATCCATAAATTGCAGGATGAGAGCACTGGCCAAACTAGTGTTTGGTTTTAGGTAATATTGATAAGCATGATGTAAGCAACTACTATATACAGCATATAAATCAAGGGATGTTATCTTTATACTATATAATGCATTACTGAGACACTATGGGCATTTCTGGTCACCATGCTACAAGAAAAACATAGCAGCACTTGAAGCTTGCAGAGGAGAGCAACCAAGTGCATTTCAGGACTTAAGAACATGTCCTGCTCTGGCAGACTCAGAGAAATAAACCTGTTTACTCTCGAGCAGAGAAGACTCTGTGGGCAGTTAATCCAGGTCTTCAAAATTCTCCAAGACATTAATAACATAGATCCAACTGAATCATTTCAACTCAATGATGAATTGCATACTCGAGGACACCAGTAGAAATTAAAGGGTAGTGTATTTAGGACTGACGTCAGAAAGCACTTCTTTACTCAGATTGTTATGGGAAACTAGAATAAACTACCAAGACATGTCGTTGAAGCAGGAGCCTTGACAGCCTTTATTTATCTGGATGAGATATTGAGACAAGTTAGCTATTAGCTAAATAAACAAGCCTGGTGGACAGAGTGATCTCCTGTCATTTGTCAAATTTCTTATGTTTTACTATTATTGTTCTTGATCAAGACAACAATTTCTAAGGATGTGTTCCATTAAATAGTTTAACTGTCCATCCATCCATCCATCCATTTTCCAACCTGCTGAATCCGAACACAGGGTCACGGGGGTCTGCTGGAGCCAAACCCAGCCAACACAGGTCGCAAGGCAGGGAACCAATCCCGGGCAGGGCGCCAACCCACCGCATGACACACACACACCCACACACCAAGCACACACTAGGGCCAATTTAGAATCGCCAAATCACCTAACCTGCATGTCTTTGGACTGTGGGAGGAAACCAGAGTACCCGGAGGAAACCCACGCAGGCACGGGGAGAACATGCAAACTCCACGTAGGGAGGACCCGGGAAGCGAACCCAGGTCTCCTAACTGTGAGGAAGCAGCGCTACCACTGCACCACCGTGCCGCCCATAGTTTAACTAGTAATACTGAAAAAAAAAACTGATTTTACCAAGGCAGGCTCAGCTGTAACATTTTGGCACCTGGTAAGGTAGTAAAAATGGAATTTAATCTAAGAATAAGATAAGAGTTTAGAAAATATATAATGTGTAATAAATATACAGTTATATTTTTAGTTTATGCAATGGCAGTGTACTGTCTGACACTGGTAATTACTAATTAATCTAGACAACGGAGATATACAAAGTGCTATTTGTTCATTGGCAAAGCAAATTTATTCTAGGTTAAGGATTCACAGTGCAGCAAACAGTACAGTACAAAGCACAACAACAGAGTGCAGCAGGTGCAGATCACTAAATAATGTAATGAGAATAAACAAATTTAAATAATATGAATAGATACAGTATGTAGCAGTATATATGTAAGTGTACATTATGTATCAGGAGAAACAATTACCAGCTACTTAGTACAAATACAGAAGCTGCAGAATAGTCAGTTACAGTTAAGCAATAGTGAAACTGCTTATTGGAAGTACAGGTGCCTTTATAAAAGAGTCTAGTATACAAATCAGATAGCTCAGTGGCAGGAGGGCTAACATTTTTATTACTTGGGCGTTTGGGGACAAAGGTGATATAAAGTGTTTTTTTTTTTTTTTTAAAACTTGCATAAGTGAGCTAAATGGGATTGGACTTGGCTCCAGTGATGAATGGGGCCATTTTATCCACCCTTTGTAGGGTTATGTGGTCTACTACAGTGCAGTTACCATCAGGGTTCAAATTATGCCATTTAGATGCGCACACTCCTAACTCTTTCAGAGGTAGATATGTTGTGAGAAAAAAGCTAGACTGTTATGCCAGTCATCATAACCTGGCCATGATTTATATGTCAACTGAGATAGTTTGTGTGAAGATAATTATCCAAAAATACTATTGTGTGAAGATAATTATCCAAAAATACTATCTACTTGATAGCCTAGGCACTCATGGCAAAAATGAAATGGAAATACCACCTACACCAAAAGTAATCAATACTATTATTAAGAAGCAATTCTTATTATTTAGTTCTACTTATAAATGGTTTCTTTTTACTTTCACTTTTAAATGGTGTGAATTGGGTAGTATTCAGATCCTATGTGCTGTCACTGTCTGTTTAGCGTTTGCACATTTTCCCGATGTCTGTGTGGGTTTTCCTCTAACTGCTCCACTTTTCCTCCCACATCCTTAAATGACCAATTTGAAATTTTATACAGACCCGTCCCCTCCCTTCCATTTATTGTCAGTAGGGGAATGGTCCCCTCCAAGTCTCTGTAAGCCAAAAATCAGCTCCTCTCTTCTGGGAATGTTTGAAATAAAGAGAAAAGATTCTATAGTACATATTAAGCCAAAAACCTAAAACAACATCCCATGTCAATTCATAGTAATCTATGTACTGTAAATCTTTATGAAGACATTAACTAGAAACTCATAAGCAAGTTTGACTAAGGCTGTACTGTACAATTACAATAAGAATATTTTATTTTAAAAGAGGTTTTAGAAGTTTAAATAAACAAGCTAGACATGTTGTGTCTCACAGTATCCATGGTTCTTGTTTGTAACACACAAAGCAGATGCCTTCAAACCTTGTTGATGATGCTATAGTCATATACTGAAATTATACAGTCAAATACATCGAGATTTTGGTAGTTGCATACATTGAATGTTAAATATCACACTGGCAAAACAAGGGCTAATAATAAAATAACAACAGTAGAATGTTTAACTAAATAATGAAATATCTACAATTTTTACATATTGTACTGGAGTGATTACATTTTGCCTGAAGAAGGGGCCTGAGTTTCCTCGAAAGCTTGCATATTGTAATCTTTTTAGTTAGCCAATAAAAGGTGTCATTTTGCTTGACTTTTCACTACATACATATTGTACTGTAATTCCTGAAATTTGAAATGTATGCTCAGTACTCACTATTAGATTCACCTCCAAAGAGCAGATTCTCAGAAGAGTCTCTCTTTTATTAGTAATGGTGATTTCCATTTATTTATTTTTTATTCCGATACTGAATGGTAAAGCATGTATATGGAGAAATGCCCAGAAATAGAAGGTGACATTCTGCACCTTTACTTCATATTAATTCTTTCATCTCAAATGTGAAGTGATTGAACATACAGCTAAAATAATATATTTGACCCTACTGTCCTAGCAGTTATGAAGGGAGCTGAAGATGCTGTTTATTTCCATAAAAGTGACTGAGGGCTTCTGTCATTACAAGTATTTGTCTGAAAGTGCGTAGTCAAACGTTTGGCCTAATTTATTTCAGAGACACAGTACTACACTTGCCAAAATGCACTTGAAAAAATACTTTGTTTTGTAACAAAAGCAATTTCTGTATTAAAGGTTTCTGGGTTAGGAATGCCCATCATTACTTTAATACCTCCAATTTAAGGTGGAATATTAAGACATTATCTAGAACCCAAATGCTCACTCATCTTGACCATTCTTTTTAAACAAGGGTTGAGAGTTCTGAGACTGGGAATTGCATTACATACAGCATATTGATATTGAAAATATCTTATCAACAATGGAGTCAGTGAGAAAAGACATTTGGTGATAGTTTACTCAAAGTATCTTATAACAATCAAGAGTAGAATATTTTTTCACTCCCTTTAATGCATTTTTAATAAATCCACTTTGCTTTATAGAAGTTTCTAACTTTACACACAACATCAGAAAATATTTCTCTTCAGTCCAAAAGCAGTCATTTAAACATTTGCAACTTGGACTATTAATTTGACTGAAATGTACTGATTTTGGTCTAAAAGACCAATTTTATATTATATTAGGATAGAGTGGGTTGGATAATGAATGGATGGATGTATAAATTAGTTATTTTATAAGCTCAAAATTATATACATTAGCAAAATAGAATAAAATAAAATTATAAAACGACAAAATAAGGTATGCTACAAATGCCTAAGCATGCATTCTAGAAGATAGAAATACTAATCTTCCCTTTGGTATTTACATACCCTGAAAAACTGAAGTTAGAGATCAGACCTCATCCAATGGGACCATGTGTGGCCATAAAATCTTCAAAGAATTGACACCAGTTCTATTTGCTGCCAAGAGATCCAAACAAAGGGAGGAAGAGGCTAACATTTTAGATGTCATAAAAGCCACAGTTTTACCCCATGAAAAGCATCCTTGAGACCTGTTTCATTAATTTGCATAATTGATTTCGCAGAGATACGATAACAGAAACATACCCTTCTGAAAAATAGCCCAGAAATATTCACCATAACATCAGCAATAATTTATACTTATGAAGATATTACACATGCAATGGGAAGAGGATCTGTTATTTCCTGAAGTAAAACAATTCTCGCAAAATAAAAGGAAATCTAACTTTGCTATAGACAAACAGTAGTTTATAGCTGATGAAGATGTAATTTACTTATATCACACACTCCATTCTAGCATCTTCTTACTCACTCCCCAATTTAGAGATTCCAGTTCACCTAACCTACACACTGGCATTTTCACAAGGAAGCACATGCAGGCACATGGAGAACATAAAAAGTCCACACAGGCCGCAATTTGGCATGGGATTCAAAAGCTAAGATGCTGAATCTGTGAGGCACTAGTGCTTAACATGGCACCACTGTGCCACCCAAATCAAAAATAATAAGTAAAATTTTGATCAAATGTGTGACCAAGTTAGTCTGAGGTGACAATTTTGCTTTAATTTAGTATTAAAACAGACATAACAACCTAAAAATAAGAAGATCTGAGTTATAAATATATTTTTCTAAATTCATTTATGACATGACACAATACAACATGGCATGACCTGACATTCTTAAACTACTTAACAGTGTTAGAGAAGTGTTTTACTGCTTTTTAGCACTGAACTATAGGCAGTTTGGGACATAAGTAGCATCAGTGAGTTGATGTCATGCTGTTAAAACATGCAGATAACTCAATATTATAAAGCAAACACTTATTAAATAAAGCATTTTCTTTTATTATTCTCACAACACATTGCTTTCTTTAGAATTGGTTAGCTCACACTAAAAAATTCATTTGCCCACACAGTCTGTTCATATTTACCTGTAATCCACATGTTACAATATTCTGTATAGTAAGGCATAGTATTTATTTAGAAGTGCTGGTTGGCCTTTATAAACCAACATTTTTAACTTAAAAAAATCAGTAAAAGAAAAAATAAAATATAGCAAGTAATCTCTTTGCATTTCAATTGCAGCAAATTTCATAAATAAAAAATATGAATGCTAAGTGGACTGTGAGTGGGGAAGTAGAGCAGAATTTGAAACCAACCAAGGTCCCTGAGAGCAACACTGCCTGACCCAGGTTCAAATTCTGCATCGTTTACTGTCCATTTGAGTTTTCCCATTTCTTTCTGTATTGCAAAAATGATTCTGTTTGGGTGTTTTGTGATTCTTAATTAGGCATGAGGTTTTGTGTCAGTATGATCAGTAATGTACTGGTATGCAGTTAAGTGCTATATTAAACCTCATGCTGCCAGAAGAGTATTTAGCTCCCAGTGACCCTAAAATAAAAAAAATACTTTAAAAAATGATGGATAAAATAGAAGATTAAATAAATGAATGAACAATAAAATCACATTTTCCACATTTGCTTTCTATCACATCATTTCAAATCCATACAAGTCATCATAACTTTAAATGCTTCTTAACTCTGCATTTTATTTTTTTAATATTCCTTGAATTAAATGGCATCTTTTAATCATAATCACTTCACTGTGGTTATAAAATATGTGACTTTTGCTTCTTTTGAGTATGAAAAATAGTTAGTGCCATAATTCACTTCCTATCAGCATGCACCTTCAGCATCATCCTGATAATG
This sequence comes from Erpetoichthys calabaricus, assembly GCF_900747795.2. Lineage (NCBI taxonomy): Eukaryota > Metazoa > Chordata > Cladistia > Polypteriformes > Polypteridae > Erpetoichthys > Erpetoichthys calabaricus. Next base: position 146,837,638 of record NC_041396.2, read on the forward strand.
ACTTTCTCAAGGCTATTATTTGTGCTGCTATACTGTCAAGCACTGCTTTTCAGACAACTTAAAGTGTTCTTCAGTTATGGCTGCAATATATGAAGCTCAGCTTAGGAACATCAATTGTCTGTTCAGCTATACACTGAAGAAAAATGTGCCTTGTTTTATGTATTTGGTTTATTGTTTTTCTGATTACACTGTAATCATAAAGTGAACCACAACAAAATGTGTCAAACACAAGTACTGGAATAAAAACATATTTGAATTTATTTTTCAGAACACATGCGGAGTATACAGTTGACAATTCACTTTTTTTCTTTAATTTTTTTGCGATGAAAGGTTCAGAAATGTCATATAAAGAACCTTTACTGAACATGATGACTTCTTGGATATAGAAGAAAAGACAACATTCATGACAAGCAAAGGGCAGAATCACATAGACATAACATTAAGTTGAGTTTTGAAGGTCCCTAAGGTTCTACTGTCTACCACACTACTTGGTAATTTATTTCATGTGTCTATCTATCTGTCTATCTATCTATGGTTCTCTGTGTGGAGAAAAACTTCCTAGACTTAATTATAACTGCTGTTATGGTGTCAACTACACATCTGAAGTATAAAAGTCTAAGGGAAAAAAGCTGTGAATATGCAGTGTGAATACAGTATATTTACTGTATGATACATTACACAAAAACCAAGATCTGGCTTAACAATCAAGTGGTGTACCCAAATTGGCAATTTGATCACCAGAATTCAGTTCCTCCAGCCTTGGGAGTGTTTAGCAGTTTGACTTGAGTGAAGAACAAGCTTAGAATGTTTTGCATTATTTGTGGTAATAATGTTAGATTTTCATCCTTCATTTATGTTTAAAGCAGGAGTTGTATTAATAATCTATTCAGATAATATCTGGGGTGTTTATTTGGTGCGCAGACCGAGGACTGGCCAGATCTCTGTAGGTGGATACATCTTTTATTGGTCTGGTTGCTCTGATGGCTGTCATACTCGGGGAGTAGTTGTTGCTGTAGCAGATTGGCTTCTTCCGATGGTGTCCGATGTCACTCCTTTCAACCAGTGTATTACGAGACTCAGACTACAGCACTCCCTGGGTGCCTTGTCAGTTGTCTCAGTGTATGCTCCGACCGCGGTGAGTGCGAGGGAGACATTTTATTTGCAGCTTCGCTCGGTGGTTTGATGGGTGCCCACGAGGTGACATTCCTCTGGTCATGGGTGACTTCAATGCAGCCACTGGCACTGACAGGGCTGGCTGTGAGGATTGTCTCGGTCCCCATGGGTCTGGTGACCATGGTGAAAGTGGCTCCATGTTCCTTGACTTTGCAAAATCCTGGTTCCAGCACCCAGAACCGCATCGTTGGACTTGGTACTCCAATACTGGTGGTGCGGAGAAGGAGATCGATCACATCTTCATGGGCAGACAGATACTGGAGGCTCTTGCAAAACTGCAGGGTCAGTTTTTACTTAGAGAGTCAGATCTGGGGGGAGGGGTGATGTTAGAGCGCGTGAGCTTATTCAGTGCAGCAGGAACAACGCACATGTTGATCTTTTTTTTCTTTCAGTACATGTGCCTTCCCTGTTTATTTATATATCTCTGCCTGTCTGTCTCTCTATTACGCAGTGTTCTGTCTGTCTGTGTGTTATGGATCTTAAAAATAACAGTTATAAGGACAGTTGTTCATGTTAATTGCAGTCTCAATTGTTAAAAAAATATTTTAAAAGGAGCATCCCACATGAAAATATAACGATCTCATTAACTGACAGTGCATACCAATTTATAAATTTTATGTCCGTTTGAGGTTAAAAAGAAAAAAAAAAGCAACACTTTATCCCCAGTGGGGAATCAAACTCAGGTCTGTGAAGCACGGCAAAGCTGCTGCGCTCTGAGAGGCAAGTCTTAGCACACTATGCCACGGAAACTGTTGTGTCAGTATTGAAGCTTTTGTGAAAGTGTTTATTTGATCTTTGGAACTCAGGCTTTACACATTCTATAGTTTATGCCTACATTTTTTAACATTTATTACTAAAATATGAAAAAGTTTCTGTTTTAACAATGTGTTTACACAGATTACTGTAGAAACGGAACACACATGAAATGCATGTGTTCCAAATAATGATCTATTATTTCCACTCTAAAACTCCACTTCACTCCCAGATAATCAATCAAGGCATGGGCTGGGAAAGGTTCGTGCACATTCTAAGTCGGTGGGGGGATGGAATTGCCGGCTGCTTGCAGCTTGTCTTTATCAGCACATTTAGAGGACAAAAGACGCTGGCGGAGAGGTGTGAATGGATTTAAGAAGCGATTTAAGGTGGGCCGGATCTATGAGTTTTTTCGTAGGCTCTGGTAATTCTAGTGTTAATGACCTCTTGGGCACAGCCATCAGCAATGTATCTGTTTGCTGAGAGAGTGTCAACCTTGTCGAGAGGTTTACTTACCTTGGCAGTGATATTCATGTCTCTGGTGACACTTCCTATGAAGTTAGTAGACGGATTGGGAGAGCATGGGGGGTCATGAGGTCGCTGGAAAGAGGTGTGTGGTGTCTCCCAATATCAATGCAAAAGAACGAAGGTCCAAGTCTTTAGAGTCCTGGTGCTTCCTGTCTTGTTATATGGTTGCGAGACATGGACGCTATCCAGTGACCTGAGATGAAGACTGGACTCCTTTGGTACTATGTCTCTCCGGAAAATCCTTGGGTACCGTTGGTTTGACTTTGTGTCGAATGAGCGGTTGCTCATGGAGTCCCAAATTAGGCACATTACCTGCATTGTGAGGGAGCGTCAGTTACAGCACTACGGCCATGTGGCGCGTTTCCCCAAGGGTGATCCAGCTCATAAGATCCTCATTATTGGGGACCTGAGTGGCTGGACCAGGCCAAGGGATTGTCCACGTAACACCTGGCTGCGGCAGATAGAGGGTCATTTCCGGAGGGTGGGACTGGACCATGTGTCTGCCTGGGGGGTTGCCAACCGGGATCCCGAGTTGTTCCGTTGTGTAGTGGGTGCGGCAACTCACTGTACCACTGCATGCTCCCTGACTTGACTTATTTGTCTCAATAGCTGTTACCAGCAGCCATATCACATGCATTTCACAACAGGTAATCCAACTGAATTTAAGCATGTTTGGTGGCTGTGCAGTACATGGAAGCAAGACCATCTAGGAAAAGCTTGGGTTGCTGCTGGAAGAAGTATTGGTGTGGCCAACAGGGGGTGCTTACCCTGTGGTCAGTGTGCGGATCCCAATGCTCCAGTGCAGGGAAATGGATATTGTGCTGCAAAAATGGTGCCATTCTTCGGATGACTGACTCTCTGTAGACATAAAAGATCAATGGGCATCTTTTGTAAATTGCATGGTGTTTCCTGATGACCTGGCTAAATTGTCCAGTATAGCCTGTTCATTCTTGCCCTTTAATCATCCCTATCTCTCTCACTCCTTTCATTACCATAACTAATGTGTGGCGAATTTACTGGCACAAAAATGGCTGCTGTGCCATCATTAAGGTGGATGCCCCCCTTTGGGGGAGGTTGAAGTGACTTCCCCATCTCTATGTAAAGTGTTTTATGTGTCTTGAAAACTGCTATATAAATGCTATGTCTTCTTCTGTTGTTCAGTAAAACTGGTTTGCTGTAAATTGCAGCTAGTTAGCAATTTGCTAGCTGTCTACTTAAGGAATAGTAGAAAAATAAATATGGTGATTCTCATCTTCAAAAAATTGTGCTGTCCATTGCAAGTTAATTTTTTCTTTGCCTACTTAATCAAGTTGTGCTTTTAGTATTCTGCATAGTTTTGTAACGTGACAATCTGTTTTTTTTTTTTTGGAATATAAAAGAACTGTTGATAGGTATTTCAAGATCAGCCTCTTTTATAGTGTTACTTTTCTGGCCGTTTATTTTTAATGCCTTTCACTGTCTGTTCTCAGCCGTCTCTTATTTCCTCAAGCTACCAAGCCCACTTTTCTTGCAAATTTTAATTGGATTTCTGTTCCTTTTCCGTCCATGGTTTGTACATTGTGGACTTGCCAGTCTGCTTTCAGAAAAGCAGACCTCATCGCCACCTATGCTTACCTTTCTTGAGATTGCTCAGTTTTGACTGAAGTTTAGTTTACTTCATGTCATTTGGAAACCTGAGCAGTGCTCCATGTTCTAATAGCGTTTTGTACACTCCAAAGGGAACTGTTAAGGTACCATTGATCTTTTCTTATCTCTACATTTGAATTTCTTGCTGTTAAAGTAATATCCTCTTCTCATAGTGATTTAGTGCTCTCTTGTTACACATATGAACTACCTGGATGAACTTACTATAACTTCTTTCCTCATTCTTTTATCCTGGTATCCTGTAGCATTATAATATTGAGTCCTATCTCATCCGGTCTACCAACTCCCCTCTCCTACTTTTCCTTTTGTCACTCTACATCTTCTCCTAATCACTAAAGTGTTCATCAACTTGATCTTGTTTTCTTATGCATGGTTTTCTTTTTTCTCCTCTGAATATTTAGAACTAGTTTCATATCTTTCCTTTTTTTTTCTATAACTAGGTTTCTTCAAAAGTCATTACACTGCAATGGCTTTAATCTTTTCTGCAGATGCTCTTGGCTCTGCTTAAGCTTCTTTACTTTGATTATCCTACTTAACCTTTCATCACCTTTTTGACAAAGTTAACCACTCCCTACTTACATTATCCCTTCGTATTTTTTGGAATCAGAGGTACTGCACTGAAATGTACTTTCACTCTTAGTGGCTGTTTTTATCACAATTTACCTTAGCCTTCTCCTTAAACTCTCCAAAGGTGTACCTCAATGGTATGGTGTCCTTTTCATCTCTCACTTTTTTCTAGAAATTTGTTCCCTAGGCACTACAATTTCTTCTAATCGCTTCTTCTACTACCCCTGTGCTGATGACAGAGATATTAATTTTTTTCTGTCAAAATGCAGGTTTCAGCTCAGATCTCCTTCTCTGGCATCATGAATGAATGAACATCACGCTAACCTTAACCTCTAAATGTGCCTTGTAGAGCACTTTTCTTCTGCCTTTTCATGCCCTGAGCTTCCTTAAACATTGTCTTTGATGTCACCTCCATCTCTTGCTGTTAGAAATGTATCTTTGACTCTGGATGATTCCCAATTGTTCCATTAAAACATTTCTTCTCTGACCCAGTCCTGTTGTCTCTTTTTCACAATATCTGTGATCTTTTTCACAGTGTGTATCCTGACAGATCCTCTTTTTGCTAAAAATAAGCCAGAAATGAAAAAGAAACGAGCTTCCATAACCATCCATTCCAATAAATTAGACTTTTATCGCATCTCCTTTCTTTGTGGATATCTCTAGTTGTACTGTTTTGAATAAGAAACCTTTACATTTTCTGTGGTCCAGGTCTACACTATTTGTGCTTAACTTACGTTTTACTCTATCACTTATTAACCCTGTACTTATACTTACTCACTGTGTGTATATCATCCTCATGTTGTCTAACACAACTTCTGTCTTAGTCTTCACCCTCTCCATTCCCCTTACAGCGTACTTTTATTAAGTCATTCTTCATCTTTCTCTCTGGCTCCCTTAGGTGCTAAATTTTAACCTGTTTTTTCCTCAATACATAAATGAAGACTTTTTTTAGCTCTTTAGATTTTATATACTCCAAATGCTTTGGAGACATATCATTCTTATACATGATACAAGTTGTCACACATCTTCGTTAAACGTTTTCCCTTCAGTACCAGAGTGGCTACTTTCTCATCTACATACTCTGTCTGCTACGGCAATGTACTGTAGATGTCATCTCCACTTATATTTGACACATCATTTAAGTAGTGAAACCTTCTTCAATGTCATGTAAGTTTATACTTATTATAGTAGTATTTGGGAACTTATCCTGCATACATTGGACAAAAGGTTCCTTCCTGACTTTTAGACTGCATTTGCTCCAGCTTTCCTGACACTCTGCTCTGGGTAAGTGTGTATAGAAAATGGATGGATGGATGGATAAAGAAATCCCATGTAACTAAGACTATAGGTTCAGCTGGATTTTATAACCACTAATTTACTATGGTACCAAAATACAACAAAATAGAGTAATATGTGTACTACTATAACATACACAACTATATAAAAGGCTCTTTGAAATTACCTATTCATCCTTAATCTGTACTTTTGTGAATTACCACGAACACTAAAACCACAAAGTAAACTGTGATAAACCATGCAGTATATATGTCTTCAGTATCAGTATATTAACTTGTTCAGTTATTTTTTCTCAGTTTTTTATTTATGCTTGGTTGTTTAATTTTTGTTTTTTTTTTTTACCCGCCACGGTACCTGTCGAAGACAGGTAATAGAATAATTTATAAATAGTTGATATCTCTTGCTCATTTTGTACCTTCAGAGGATTTCCTCTGTATTTGGTTGTGTTTGAACATGTCTTCACTGATGCTATTTTTGTCAAGCGTGTTATTTTAAAGACTGTTTCACAGACTCTGTCATTGTCGAGACGTCTTTCCTGTCTCCTGTTCAGTTTTACATTTTCCATCGTTAAAGGTGACTCTCTCAGTGTGCCTCTTTTGCTTTTACTAACATCTCTTCACTGGTGCGCCCTCTTTTCTCCACATTTCTGTTAAGCCTACTTCTCAGACTTTGTCATTTCGAGGTGACTTTCTCATCTCCTGTCTGCTTTTATACTTGCCAACTTTGTAGACAACTCTCTCAGCGTGTGTCTCACACTCACACATCCTCTTGATCATGTCGCCAAAGCCAGCCCAACCAATCAGATAGCTCTGAGGGACTTGACACACAGAGCTTAGTGTTTTTTTATGCAGTATATTATTTTGTAGGTGATGTCTTTGTTGCTGATCTGGGAATTGTGCTGGTTCATTGCATGGTTTTTGGCATATCTGTAGTCACAGTGCAGTGTCATAGAAATGTAGAAACTACAAATATATAGTACAACTAATAACTGTAAATATTTGTAAATTAGAACATAGGCATAGAGGTTTTCATATTGAGTCAGTGGCTGTGTTTGAACTGAGAGCCTTATGGTTTAATAGTTAGTTAATAGTTGTTGCTAAGAAACAAAGTTAAGATACCTTAGATGGTAGCTTAAAGGTACAGAGGTTACTATTGTTATATCATTACATAAATATTCTCTAAAAAAAATTATTGAAAATACATAGTGAAAATGTGGGTATAAATTCAGAGTCTGATATATAAATGCATTTACTTGCTGGACATCTAATAGATTTCTGGAGAAATATGATTTGATGTTTGGGTTACTGACCAGTGACCATATAATTAAAATTCAGGTATGCATTGTCCTTATACCTGACCCTGATTCTGCAGCAGCAACTACATTTGCCGTCTGTAATCTCCTGTCACCAAATTCTTGTGTGTTGTCTAGTGATTCATGTTCAAACTCATATAACATCCAAAGGCCAATCAGTAGACTAGCATTTATTTGCCAGTTGAGCTAAATTAGTAATAGAAGACCTTTGCATTTGTCTTACTGACTGTTGTACTTGTTGGGTTATCTTATATTACCTTGCAGTTGGACACTCTGTCTTTTTATCTGAATACAAATGCTTCAAAATGAACTTGGAGATATGGTATTGAATTAATTTATGACTGATTCTGAAACATAAGCCATGCCATCTGTGAGAAGTAAACATGATAAACCTTATATATACACCACATGCAGCTGTTCTTCTTAAGTAATATCAGTTTTATTATTGTGATTTGAAAAGAATACATTAGAATTCTAATTTGTATTTGTTCTCTTGGTAACAATTATGAAATAGTGAATCAAATGAAAATAAATGATGACATTGGAGATAGTTTTCATATAATATTACAAACAACAAGTAAAACAACATAAATCAATGTGTAAAACTCATGCCATTGTGATGGGAAAACTGATTCAGAAACCATAGAGTTATAGAATAGCAGTCAAGCAATTATGGCAGCCACAGCTGTTTGTGATATGTACTGCTTGAGGATAGAAATTGAACTTAAACCTGCTGGTTTGATCTTTGAGGCTCTGGTACTGTCTGCCAAACTGCACAGGTGAGAGCAGTTTGCGCCTGTTGTGATTGAAACCTGGTTTTGTGGCACAAGCTCTATGACAGCAACATATGGAAAAGATTTTTGTGGTTGATGATAAATGACAGACAGATTAACTTTTGATAGAAGCAAATTCAAATTCCTCATAGCAATTTAACCTGTTCATTACTGTGACTTTTTAAAAATTGCCTTGTATTACTGAATTTAAAAAAGTCTTTTGCCAAAACTAAAAATATATAGTTTTTACTACTTCTTAACCTTCTACCGTACTACTACCACTATCATATAGTATAGTAATTTAGTAGTTTCCAAAAAAGGCTAAGAAGCAGGTCATTATTCAACACAATATACATTAATGAAATAGTTTATTACGCCCTGCGATGGACTGTCACCAAGTCCAGGGATTGCTCCTACCTTGTGCCTGATGCTTGCTGGGATAGGCTCCAGCTGTGCTGCAGCCCTGCCTGGATAAGTGGGCTAGAAAGATGAGAGATTGGATGGATAGATGGAAACAGTTTACTGGGCCTGAGTTGCCTCGAAAGCATGCATATTGTAATCTTTTTAGTTAGCCAATAAAAGGCGTCATTTTGCTTGGCTTTTCTCTACATTCATAATGGCTAACACAGTACAACACCCTAGTACTGTTCATTTGAAAAATTAAAAGCAAATGGTCACCACAATTACAGTATATAAACTGAAATTAGTTCATTAGTAGTGAATGCAATAGTCACTCTGGGCTTAAATAGCCAAGGTAAAGAAAGATTAATGTTTTCAGAGTCTTCAAGGAACATTCAAGAGCTCCAAATTCAGTGCTTGGCTTGGATGGCAATTGGTATGAAATCTTTTTTTGATATATTTTGAATCACATACAGATATACACAATTGAGATTATACACATAAGCTTCCTTGTCTGGCAAAGTAAGCAGTTCCCCACCAGAATAACAGAGGGTTCTATAGCTAACTGTCTTTTCACTTTCCCTTCACAGTACCAAAAGACAAGCTCTGGAAGATGCCTGACCTCACTTCCCCTACTGCTTTATTTACCAGCCACCACAGGAAGAGGCTGATCATTTTGGGACATGCACTAAAGAGAAATGAACCTCAAACTCAGTAGCAGTTCATTAGTTGGACAATGGCTGAAACTGTTATTTTTTGTTATTTCTTTGTTATTTATTGTTTCATCAAACAGGGTTAATGGTGTGGTACACCAGTCCTTCATGTGTTCTTCTGTCTGTTATTATAATATGTATAATAACAATATGAAATAAAGAATATACTAGTTACCTGGAATAATAAGCATATATCACAGATTTGGAAGAAAAAATAAAACTCAACATTAGAGAATAGGGTGCAGACAAAAATATATCTAAATGGACATAACATGTAATTAATTAAATTAATATAATTTAAACAATATTTAGAAAACATAGAAACAAGGATGCACTGAGATTATCCATATTACTAACCGAGAATGGTAAACCGGAAGGCACGGACCCAGGTACATGGCGATGGATGCAGGAGACATAGTGCACAGGCGCCTACAGCGTGCGTCTCATAAACCGCAAGCGAAGTCTGATCCACCGCGAACGAAGCAGCCACGGCTCAAAAACGAAAGAGCTCAACTAACGAAGGAGTTACGGCTTAAAAACGAAATAGCTCAACTAACGCCACACAGAAAAGAGGATTCTGCACTGCACCCCAGAGTCAAATGGAAGACACTACGGGGTCCGCAAAGGTCCACAAAGATAGTATGGAAGGCGTGAGAAAGTACGAAAGGCGCAGGCGCCTACAACGCGCTTCTGAACTAAACGTCCACACTACACAGCATGGTCCGGGTAATAAGAATAAACGAACTCTCCGTATTAAATGTATGGCATCCTCACACGTCCAAACCATATAGCATATGTGAATCACATTACAGTGATGCATTATTAACAGTACAACCACAGAAAACGCTCTGTATTAACAGTAAGTGCAATTATCAAACGGAAGACACTACGGGGTCCGCAAAGGTCCACAAACCGAGAATGGTAAACCGGAAGGCATGGACTCAGGTACACGGCGATGGACGCAGGAGACATAGTGCGCAGGGGCCTACAGCGCGCGTCTCATAAACCGCAAGTGAAGTCTGATCCACCGCGAACAAAGCAGTCACGGCTCAAAAACGAAAGAGCTCAACTAACGAAGGAGTCACGGCTCAAAAACGAAATAGCTCAACTAACGCCACACAGAAAAGAGGATTCTGCACTGCACCCCAGAGTCAAACGGAAGACACTACAGGGTCCGCAAAGGTCCACAAAGATAGTACGAAAAGCGCAGGCACCTACAACGCGCTTCTGAACTAAACGTCCACACTACACAGCATGGTCGGGGTAATAAGAATAAACAAACTCTCCGTATTAAACGTACGGCATCCTCACATGTCCAAACCATATAGCATATGTGAATCACATTACAGTGATGCATTATTAACAGTACAACCACAGAAAACACTCCGTATTAACAGTAAGTGCAATTATCAAACGGAAGACACTACGGGGTCCGCAAAGGTCCACAAAGATAGTACGGAAGGCGCGAGAAAGTACGAAAGGCGCAGGCGCCTACAACGCGCTTCTGAACTAAACGTCCACACTACACAGCATGGTCCGGGTAATAAGAATAAACGAACTCTCTGTATTAAACGTACGGCATCCTCACACGTCCAAACCATATAGCATATGTGAATCACATTACAGTGATGCATTATTAACAGTACAACCACAGAAAACGCTCCGTATTAACAGTGAGTGCAATTATCCATATTACTAACGGTAGACAACGGATAACTAATTGAAACCGCGGAAGCAAAACTGTCTCGGCTCCAAAACCAAACAGCTCGACTAACGGAGCTACAAAAACGAGCCCGCATGGACAAATACAATGTACATAGATGCCTACAACGCGCGTCTGAAACTGCGGAAGCAAAGCAGGCACGGGTTCAAAACGAAAGACCACAACTGACGGAGATACAAAAACGAGCCCGCCTGGATAAAATCAATGAACGCAGGCGCCTACAGCGCGCGTCTGAAATGCCGCAAGCAAAGTAGGCACGGCTCCAAAAAGAAAGAGCTCGACTAACGGGGCTACAAAAACGAGCCCGCCTAGATAAAAAAAATGAATGCAGGTGCCTACAACGCGCTTCTCAAACAACGCAACCAAAGGAGTCATGGCTCCAAAACGATGTGACTTTGTGAATTTGAACTTTCGAGTTTCTCCAACACTCTATGTCACTCGATCAACTTCCTTTTGTTGATTATATCACTGTTTAAACCAACCTCCACTTGGTATTTGCTGAAATTCTTCTATTTTCCTCCATGCTTTTGCCATTGCCTTTTCACAGAAGGCTGAGCTTAAGGGCTATTTACTGTATATTGATTTGCAAATTCAAAGAGGCGTAATTCTGATTTTAAAAATTCAGAAGTTATCTTTTATTAGCATTTTAAAGGATTTTGACAAAGCACCCTTTCATTTCCATCCTGGATCCTGGTAATTCTTGAGTTCTTTTTGCTTTTTCAATGCCTGTACATTTATTCCACATACACATGAGGTACTACATGTTTTTGCACTTTTTAGATACTAGGGTATTAATTGTATTCATTTTCATTTTAGAGTAATCACTTGGATCCTTCAAGCTCTTAAGGTCTCATTCGGTTTCCACTCAAAAGTCCTAAGCTCCCCAATTGATCTTTGAGTTCCATATCTTACTGTTTTCTGTGGTATCTGTTGCATTATGCCATGGTGTAACATTATATTCTTTTGGAGTCAAGGGTGTTGTTCATAAGAAAATTATTGATGATACAGAATGTGGCGATGAAGCATGGCTACCAATTAGTCTTGACTATAGCCATGTGTGACACTTGCTGCTTAGACCTTTTTTGCTACTGTGATGTGTTGTTCATCATAACTTGTGACTACTCCCTGGGAATCTGCCTCCTATCATAATGTTGCATCGGATAGGCCAGATCAAGGGATTTTTCTCTTTAGTTTTGGTTGTCTGTCCTGTAATTATTTAGGAGACAATATGTTCTCTATATCATAATACCGTATTCTTTACCATAATACTGTAATTTCCTAACTCAAATTTCAATAGCAAAGCCAGTGCAATGCAAGTTCTGTTTGATGTTGGATTTTTTAGATGATAGCTTTTGTAGTAGCCAGTCTTCTATGAAGCCTACATCTGCAGAAGATGCCAGCTGATCCAGCACCTCAAGCTGAGGGTCACTGATCTGGACGAGGAGTTGACTGGCCTGCGTTGCAGTAGAGAATTGGTGGAGCTGGCCCAGGTGTCCTTTAGAAAGTTAGTGTGCACCCCTTAGGTGATGCAGATTCTAGACCAGACCAGGTGCAAGGAAAAAGGTGCACACTGTCCAGGGGCATCAACTCCAGAATTGGATGTGTCAACCTGTTTTGAGGTCCTTGATGAGCTGGATCATGTCTCTGAAGATTCTGAGGTGGTAGGCAGGCATGAGGAGCCTTAATGGGCCACCTCAAAAACAGTTCCCAAAAAGAGAGAGGTACTTCTATTTGGAGACTCAATAATTAGGTGGATTGAAGTGCAGGTTTGCTCCAGAGACAGAGTCTTGCAAGGTGTGTTGCCTTCTGGGCACACAGGTGGGAGACCTTCCTGGAAGAGTGTATAGGCTCCTGGCCAGACCGGAGGTGGATCCAGTTGTCATTGTCCATGGTGGAACAAATCACATAAATAAGGGTAGTCTGTCAGTTCTGCAGTCCAAATTTAAAGAGTTAGGTGCCAGGCTGAAGTTCTACCTGTGCCACGTGCCAGTCCAAATGAGACTGAGGAGATTAGAAGGCTTAATCCATGTCTCAAATATTGATATAGGGTAGAAGGTACAGGCTTAATGGGGCATTGGGACTTCTTTTGGAAAAGATGAGACCTATTCCGCCACAAAGGGGTTACATCTGAACAAGAGGGGCAACAATGAGTTGAGAGGAATATGAATAGGTTAGTCAAGGATTGTTTAAACTAGGGTATGGGATGTAAATTCAAACAAAATGTTTAAATGTAAAAGTAAAATGAGTACAATATTAAAAATAGGTTGACCTAATGCTAGAAGTATCAAAAATAATACAAGTGAGTTAGAGTTCTGTGTAGAGGAGCATAATTATGATATTATAGCAATGATACAAACCTGGCTTAATAACAAAGATGAGGACGAGGATAACTTAGAAGGATAAACTTTTTAGGAGGGATAGACAGAACAGAAAAGGAGGAGGAGCTACTTTTTATGTCAAACAGATTTTAAACGCAAGATCTATTCACTTGGATGATGAGTCCCATCTTAGTGAGGAAAGCATTAGGGAAAGAGGTCTTATTTTAGGAGTGTGTTATAGACCATCCCATACAGACAGTAATTTCAATGCACATCCTTTTAGTAGTATTAAAAAGGCAAGATTACCTGGGGATATTATAGTCATGTTGGACTTTAACTAGCCAAATATTACCTGGGATAACCTTGCAAATAGAGGAGCACAAGAGAGAGAATTTTTAGAAGTGATCAGTGACTGTTTTTTAACACAGTATGTTAAAGCACCAATATGGAGTAAAGCCTGTCTAGATTTAGTATTTTGTAATAATCCATATTACTAACCGAGAATGCTAAACCGGATGATGGACGCAGGCACATCCGGCCATGGGCCGTAGCTGCAAAAAGACGTACTGCGCAGGCGCAAAAAGAGTCCGCGAGAGTTGGCTGAGGAGCCGAGAAAGGCGGACAAAAGAGGGCGAGAGAGGCGGATGAGGGGCTGCAAGAGGCGCAGGCGCAAAAAGAGTCCGCGAGAGTCGGAGAAAGGCGGAGAAAAGAGGGCGACAAAGGACTGCGCAGGCGCAAAAAGAGTCCGCGAGAGTCGGCTGAGGAGCCGAGAAAGGCGGACAAAAGAAGGCGAGAGAGGCGGATGAGGGGCCGCGAGTGGCGGACAAGACCACAGAAAAAAGGAGTGAGCACATACAAAAAGGAGAAATGAGGCGCAAAGTCAAACGCAGGAAAAGCACGAAACACATTGCACACGAAACTAGACCCGAAAAAAAAAAAAAAAGAGGCTCGCGCACAACAGCAAGGCACCCCCCCCCCCAACAGGCACCGGACGGGACACACACCAAGAGGGGGATTCAACAAGCCCATGGAACACAAAAAAAAGAACACAAAACCACCCCACAGACCCTACAAGCAAGGGACGGGACACACACAAAGAGGGGGATTCAACAAGACACAGGAACACAAAAAGAAAGAAGACGCTCGCGCAACAACAATCCCCCCCCCCCCCCCCCCCCCCCACATCCATAAGAAGTCACACCCAAAGCCACATATTCTAAAGTGAACGTCAGCACCTTCACACTAGACAGCATAGGTGTCAGCATTGGTGGATCTCCTTACAATAAAGCACTATTAACCGTTCAACTGCAGAAAAGGAAACATATTAACAGTGACTGCGACCCTCCTTAGAAAGAAACAAGTCATGAATACACGGTCACGGGTACAAAACGAAAAGGAAATGATAACAGGAACAAACACACGAACACGAAAGAAACAACAAAATAGACGGCTATGCGGCATAGGTGGATCTCATTACAATAAGGCACTATTAACCGTTCAACCGCAAAAAAGTCTCCATATTAACAGTGAGTGCAATACTCCTTATTACTTATCCATATTTCTAAAAGAAAAAATGTCTCGACTCCAAAAACGCAAAGCTCAACTAAAGCTTCTAACTAACGATGTACCTAAAAGTAAAAACTTTATGAACTGCGTTAGATCCTACAATAGTTCATTTGCTTTTAGTAAATATCAGGCCACCAAAAGGCAATGGCCCATACTGCTTTCCCATATGTGCACAAATACTGCATCGCATTGGAACAGTGCACCCTGAAACAAATCAACAACGCAAATATGCACAAATCTACATCCTGGATCCACATGACGCAAACTATCAATCAAAGTGCTGCATCGCAACAGGCACGGATTCAAAACGAAACACCTCCCGTCTCAGACATACGTTAACGGCAAGGAAGGCTACAACGGGCGTCTCAAAAAGCACAGGCAAATCGATTACAGCTCCAAAACAACACGTCCCAAATACTACACATGCAACAACGCGCCTCTCAAACGGCACAAGCAAAACATACACCGGGAAAATTCATTCGGATTAATGAATGTCATTTGCAATCATTGTCATTCAGTTCACTTCCCTGAAGAAACAACTGGCAATACAAGTAATACATTTAGACGTTGTTGTCAAAAGGGTCAAATTAGACTGCCTTCTTTACATTCATATACTGAATATCTACAGAAGATTCTAACTGACGATGTACCTAAAAGTGAAATCTTTATCAACTGCATTAGATCCTACAAATCGGTATCCACTATGAACATTAACGGTGGCACTGCACGTGACATCCGTCTTGAAAAAATGTTGTTTATTGATGAATGTTCAATGGCATGAAGTCACTTACTCAACACCATTCATAAACTTCCACAAACGTTTATGAATAATAATATTCGATTTGGAGGAAAGGTACTTTTATTAGGAGGAGATTTTAAACAGTGATTAGCTATTCTTCCAGATGCCATGCACTCAGCTATTGTTCAGTGCACCTTAAAATACGCAGACAATTGGCATTGCTTTCAAAAGATACAGTTAGTAAAAAAGATACGATGTCCAGAACCAGATCATAACAATTGCTTATTACAACTGAGAGATGGTACACTCACCAATACAGATGGACTTCAGCCACATATTATTACAATTCCTCAAGCCTTTATCTGCGACGACTTAGTTACAGAGAGATTTGTAACAGCAATCTCATTAGACCAAATGCCCCTTTTAACACAACGCACTATATTATGTCCAAAAAATATTAATGTGGAAAACATAAATACCCAAGTCATTCCATTACTTCCTGGAGAGACACAACTCTTTCTAAGCTCTGACAAAGTTGACTCTGATCACGATAATGACCATCTTCATTGACCTTACAAGTTCTGACCTGGAATTACCTTTTACACTTAAACGGCGTGTACAAAGAAATTTTCCAATGAACCTTTACACTGTGCCACACACTTTATTGTTTGCTTTCTATTTGCATCATCTACACCGTCACACTATTCTATATCTCATTCATACATCACGCTCTTTGTCATTCCCAACACCAGGGGTTGGCGAGCGAAGCGAGCAGGGGGCGGAGCCCCCTAGTCAGGATAGAATTGATGATGTAGAAGTGATTAAACCACTAGGGTCAAATGAGTGTGGATGCAAATACTGAAACTGTTAAGTTTCGTAGGGAAAATTTTGAAAATAGCGCCCTACGGTGGGCTGGCGCCCTGCCTGGGGTTTGTTTCCTGCCTTGTGCCCTGTGTTGGCTGGGATTGGCTCCAGCAGACCCCGTGACACTGTAGTTAGGATATAGCAGGTTGGATAATAGATGGATGGAAATTTTGAAAATAGATAGACTGGGATAAGCTTTTAAGTGCGGAGACAGTCAAGGAGCAGTAGAACAGGTTTAAAAATGTTTTACATGTAATGCAGTACAGGTGCATACCAAAATTTGGAATTAGTAGAAAATTTTAAAAAACAATGCAGTGTGTTAATACAGTAAATTGTTAAAAAAACTACAAAGGAAAAAACAGCTGTATATGGCATATAAGACTGGTAACTCCAATATGAATCATAGGGAAAATAAACTATAAGGCAAAAAATGACCCAAAGAGATCCTTTCAGTGTTTTAGTAGTAAAAGAACAGTTAAGGAGGAGGTGAAATGCATCAGGAATAGTAAAGGGGAATTAAAAGATACAGACAGTGAAATAGCAGGCATTCTAAACATTTTTCTGAGGTCTTCACAAGTGAGGAAGTAGATTTAGAATTTGTAGAGGGAGAAGTACTGCTTAGATTAAGTAGGCTGAAATCAAACAAATCTCTAGGACCAGATATTTACCTTTGAGTTCTTAAGGAGGTTAGCGAGTACACATATAAACCATTGACACATATTTTTAGGAAGTCACTGTGCACTGGAGAAATTCCGAAGGAGTGGAAAATGGCAAATATTATTTCATTACATAGAAAGGGTGATTGGGCAGATTCAAGCAACTATATATCAGTAATCTTAATATGCATCATAAGAAAATTAATGAAAAGTATCCTTAAGGATAAGATTGAGCAGCAACACATGGCAAGAACAGGAGTTTTACTGAACTGTCAGCATGGAATCAGAAGAGGGTGGTCGTGTTTCACCAACATGCTCGAATTCTATGAGGAAGCAACAAAAGGGTATGATCAAAGTGGAGCATATGATATTATTTATTTTGACTTTCTGAAAGCATTTGATAAGGTACCACATAACAGGTTGGGCATCAAATTAAAGGAAGTGGGAGTTCAGGGTGATGTTTGTAGATGGGTGCAAAATTGGCTCGGACACAGGAAGCAGAGGGTTATGGCATGAGGAACCTTATCAGAATTGGCTGATGTGAAAAGTGGTGTTCCACAGGGGTCAGTGCTAGTATATAAATGATTTGCATAGTAATATAATTAACAAGCTAGTTATGTTTGCTGATGATACCAAACTTGGTGGATTGGCAGATAATCTAGAATCCGTCGAATTGTTACAAAGAGAGTTGGACAGCATACAGGTTTGGGCAGATTTGTGGCAGGTGAAATTTAATGTCAGTAAATGTAAAGTATTACATGTAAGAAGTAAAAATGTTAGGTTTGAATATACAATTGGAGGTCTGAAAATGAAGACACCATAGGAGAAGGATCTAAGAGTCATAGTGAACTCTTCACTATCAACTTACAGACAGAGTTTAGAAGGGTAACAGAATGTTGGGTTTTATAGCACAATGTGTAGAGTACAAAAAAAAGAGAAAAAAAACTAATTTCCTGTCCCTTATTTATTTATTTATGCATTATATTTATTTGTCATAGGATGTGTGCTTTTTATATTATTTGTTCATCATTGTTTGATATACAGTACTTGCACCGTTTACAGTTGTAGCTTTTACAATTTCATTGTACTGGTACAATGACACTAAAGGCTTCCTTCCTTCCAAGGAGGTTATGCTCAAAATTTATAACATCTGGGGCCTCATGTATAACGCCATGTGTAGAATTCACACTATAGAAGAATTTCAGTGAATACCAAGTGGAGGCAAGGAAAAGCTTACTATTTGTTAGTTTAAACAGTGATATAATCAACAAAAGGAAGTTAATCGAGTGACACAGAGTGTCTGAGAAACTCGAAAGCTCAAGTTCACAAAGTCGCACAGTGCCCAAAATAAAAAAGAAGCAGTCAGATATCAAAGTCGCCATGAAAAGGTGAGTTGTAGCCCACCATCTGAGTGTCATATGAAAGCTTATTAGGGTACAGAGAAAAGAGAAACAATAGGGACGCAGTGAGAAAAAAGCTCGAAATGCCAACTTTAATCTCAAAATTTCCACTTCAATCACGTAGTTTATTTTGTCATTAAAGTAGAACATCATAAACTTCATCTTCAAATCGTTTAATTTACTAATTTCTCAAATCCCATCGTAACTAAAGTAGCACGTTAAATGCTTTGTTTTATATTTGATCTTCTATGTGTTCTTTGTGCACTACCTGCTTCTTAAACGGGCTCTCTCTTCCACCGACAAGACACAGAATCCATTACATTCATAATATTACAGCTCTCTGAATAATTAAAATACTGAGGTGTATATGTGATATAATTTTCATGATAATAGGAGTTAAAGCATGTTATTAAACATGGGAACACGGTGGTGCAATGATAGTGACAAGCAGGCGCCTCGTCCACAGATTGTTCCTTACTCCCACAAGGTGCTTGCTGCGCTGTGCGCGACCTTTGATGAAATAATTTATTGCAGCAGTACTGTCTCTTTCAAATGTCCTTCCTCTTTCCTGTCCTTCATTTTCTTTCTCCAAGTAACCAATTGCCACAGTCAGCTCTGTAATAAATGTTAAGCCTATGTAAGCTATGCAAATGTTAAGCATATGTAAGCTTAGATGCCGATCAAAACTTTTAAGGAACATTGAAATATCTTCATAGTACATGTTTAATTATTCTATCCATCTGTCTTTCCACAGTGTCACGCCAGCCCCAGCAAGAATACAGCGCAAGGCAGGAATAATCGGGGCGCCAGCTTGTCGCTAGCTCTGCGACACCGTGTCCACACATGTTTAATTATTAACAATATACATTATTTAAATGACGTTAACATTTTATCTGTATAATGTAATGAACATATTTTGCTGCATTTCATCTTAAAAAATCATATCTTCATCATATGTAAATACGCTCTTTATAAAGTGGTGCAGGTTGTGCAATATTATAACTGTATCGCAAGTTTACAGTGAGGTAATTGTACTTGTAAGTGCAAACAGTTCTATAAGGAGCACTTGATGAATTGATTGAGTGCATTTATAGTTCTTGGGATGAAACTGTTTCTGAACCGCGAGGTCCCTATAGGAAAGGCTCTGAAGCGTTTGTCGGATGAGAGCAGTTCAAATAGCGAATGGCTGATGCAGCGTGTGCTTGATTCTGTATACTGATAATTCTCTTTCCGATCAGCTGCTCCGAGTGGTGCAGTGAGAGTAATATGGAAAAAGATAATCCACTGTGGCAACCCCTAACAGGAGCAGCTGAAAGTAGAAGAAGAAGGTGCAGTGAGAGTAACAACACTAAAGCAGCTATGGTATTTGGGATAGTTTGGCCATTCCGTGGACCATTATATTGTTACAGGTTAATTACAATCAGATGCCTTAAACTAATGAACAATATGCGGTTAATTTCAGTGTATTTATAAAGCTGCGTCAGGGATGTGGATCTGAAAAAGAAAAGGAAATCATACTGGAACAGTAGCACTGCTTTGATGCTGGGTGCCGCCAGTTTGCAAAACTGAGCGGAGAATTTGCGTATGCCAGTGTTGGATCTACCATGAAAATGTGCGTGGCTTTATGTCAAGTTTAGGTTTTATACATCGCGAATTGAGCATGGAAATGGGCTTACGCAACATTTTTGTGCATACGCACCGTTTATACATGAGGCCCCTAGTGAGGCCTCATCTGGAGTACTATGTACAGTTTTGGTGTTCGGGCCACAAAAAGACATAGCAGCATTAGAAAAAGTCAGAGCAACTAGGCTAATTCCAGGGCCACAAGGGATGAATTATGAAGGAAAATTAAAAGAGCTGAGTCTTTTCAATTTAAGCAAAATAAGATTAAGAGGAGACATTATTGAAGAGTTTAAAATTATGAAGGGATTTAGTACAGTGGATCGAGACTTATTTTGAAATGAGTTCATAAAGAACGTAGGGACACATTTGGAAACTTGTTTAAGTGTAAATTTCGCACAAACATTAGGAAGGTTTTCTTTACCCAGAGAACCATAGACACTTGGAATAAGATACCAAATAGTGTGGTAAACAGTAAGATTTTAGGGACTTTCAAAATCTAGACTTGATGTTTTTTTAAGATTAAGTGGATAGGACTGGTGAGCTTTGTTGGTCTGAATGGCCTGTTCTTGTCTAGATTGTTCTAATGAAAAAAAAGAAATAAACTGCAGTTAACAAGTAGATGTTTTCCAGGACTATACTTCATTATAATAAACTTAATTATCAGAGGTAGATATAATATAGGAGAAATATGTATTTGTACTGCAACAACTGGGGTAATGATTTTTTGGGCTGCATCTAAAACTGCTCCTTCCTCAGCCACCATCTAATACCCTGATCGTCCATGGTTCCTTCCATATGTCTCCACTTGCCCTCATCTAACTCATCTGCTTCTTGCACATTCATGCCACTGCCTGCAACTCTCACTTTACTTGGAGTCAGAAGCAACACCATCTGCACTCACTTTCCCTAATTCTATGAGCTAATCCAAGCCAGGATTCATAAAGAGATGTGCTGGCCCAGGACTTCTTGTAGGTGAGTGTTCCCTATTCACAAGCCCTCTTCCATGCTCTGAACTGGTTCCTTTTATGGCCAGATGGCAACACATATGGTTCTTCAATGTGGTATTTCTTTATTTCTGCTTCTACTGTTTTACATTTTGTGACCTACTGGTCAAATTATATTTATTAGTTTATAAAAATATTAAAATAATGATAGCCGAAGCACCCACATGTCTGTGTTTCCTACAGCATATGTGATATTAATTACAGACGACTATTCTGTATACAGAGTGTGCACAGTGAATATAATAGCATTCTTACAGACAAGTACAGTACTTGAACTTGCACATGCACCGAAGCATGTTTTGTGCTGATATCATTTTGTAGGAGCTTCTTTCTCCGAAGATTCGTTAGCTGAGTACTGATTACTGAACTATAAATGTGTGACAAAGGCGTTTTGACCAGTAAAGATGATGGGACACCCCCCACCTATTTCATGAGCAAAAAATAATAATTATAAACATACTTAAAATTAATACAATTTGTTTATAAAATGGGTGGCACGGTGGCGCAGTGGGTAGTGCTGCTGCCTCGCAGTTGGGAGATCTGGGGACCTGGGTTCGCTTCCCGGGTCCTCCCTGCATGGAGTTTGCATGTTCTCCCCGTGTCTGTGTGGATTTCCTCTGGGCGCTCCAGTTTCCTCCCACAGTCCAAAGACATGCAGGTTAGGTGGATTGGCAATTCTAAATTGGCCCTAGTGTGTGTTTGGTGTGTGGGTGTGTTTGTGTGTGTCCTGCGGTGTGTTGGCACCCTGCCCAGGATTGGTTCCTGCCCTGTGTTGGCTGGGATTGACTCCAGCAGACCCCCGTGACCCTGTGTTCGGATTCAGCGGGTTGGACAATGGATGGATGGATGTTTAGAAAATAAATGCAGTCTGATTATTTGAAAGTATGTTTGATGATGTGTTTGTCTGAAATTAGGTTGTTTTTTGGAAAAACAAATTCATAATTATTGATTTCTGAGAGAATCTGTAATAGGTAATGTTTTCTGTGCCTTGGAGCATCTTCTAATAACAGCCTAAGGAGATCTTTGCACATCTCCTGATTCAACTTAATTCACTTTTCATTATGCACTGTGGAGACTGGCTCGGACACAGACAGGCAGACACGTTCATGTCACCCAACACACGTTTATTATACATAATATTTATAGTTCTCTTGCACAAACCCAGTGCACAAAGCACCAATCACCCCTTTTAAAGTCCTGGCCACAACACAATGCCTTTCTCTTCTTGGTCCGCCTCCACTCCTCTCCAACACGCTTTGTCTTCTTCCTCCCGACTCTCGCCTTGACTGGAGGGAGGCGGCCCCTTTTATATGCCCCGGATGGGCTCCAGGTGCATCATTAGGGCCTCCGTGGCCACACCCCTGTGTGGCGGAAGCTCCCAAGGTGTTTCCGGAAGTCCACTAGGTGCTTTCAGGTTTCTTCCCCCCAGCACTTCCCGGTGTGGCAGAAGTACTGAGGGCCAACACTCCCAAGGCATTGGGGCGCCCCCTGGCGGTGACCACGGGCCCCTACAGGGCTGAGCTTCCAAGCTCCGTACCCGTGGTCCCCAAAGCCACCAGGGAGGACGCCCCCTCGTGTCCTGGAGGAGGCACAAGCCCTCCTCCACTCCTCCTAGGCGTCCCGGCTGGGCATGGATGCCCGCCGGGCACCACATTGCCCCATCGCCAGCGAAGACCCGTTGGTCCGAGCGACACACCCCGTTAGGGCGGCTCGACCCCGAAGTGGGTCCTACTCTTCGTCCAGGGTCCAATCCGGCACCCTGGAACTCTCTTCTTCGGCACCCCCTCCGAGATCTCCTCGCCCTGCCATTTAGTGCCGCTCGTGCCTTTGCAGCCTCCGCTGGTTGAGAGGCTGCCCCATCGCCAGCGAAATGTTGTCCGGCCAGACGGTCCATCTGATGAGGGTCGGCTTCCCACGAAGCAGGTCCTACTGCTCGCCCCGGGCCCAATCCTGCAACACACAGAAACACAGGGGCAGAGCCGCTGCCTGGACACCCTTCCCTGGCGTCCCTCTGTGCCACGCACTGGCAGCGCTCCCCCCTTTTACAAGGACCCCGGAACTTGCCTGTTCGGAACCTTTTCCGCGGGTTGCGTGTCCCTCTGGCTGACGGGACTGCCTGCTTTTCTCTCCCTTCCACTGGCTCAGGGGAGTGGCCCTTAACTGGACGTGCGCACCCAGCAGCACATCCTTTCCTGTTGGAGGAATCGGCACACAGCCCTCGATCCCTCCTTTCCCTCTTGGACGCCTTGACGGTTTGAGTCTGCGCATGACAAACGTGCAGCCTCGCTCCCGTCTGCGTCCATACAGAGCGACGGGAGACTGCCGTGGGCTCGGGGCGTCGGGCACTAGGACCCAGGGCACTTGTCAGCCCCTGTCCGCCCTGCTCTCTTGCTGTTACTCCCCTCACCACGCGAGCAGCCTGCACCGCGGCATCCGCTGTCGGAGATCTACCGACATGGTCCTGATCACTGTATTCACAGTCCCCATCAGTAGGATCTCCCTTTCTTTGTACGGGGGCGGTTCCACTTACCGTCTCCGCCGCGTCCCTCCGGCTGAAGCCTCCAGCGCCGCGCCGATCCGCCCACTGTCGCAGCGTCATCACGGACGCGGCCGCTTTCACCTCCAGCTCCTTCAATCCTCTACGGAGGACGCGCATCACCTGTAAAAGCGACTCTGCGGGCTGAAGGCATTCCTCCAGCTCGCGCAGAGCCGCTGGCAAGCACAGAGAGTCAGTCGGCAGTTGCCTTACCTTTCTGTCAGGCATATCCGCCGGCTGCTCTCTGAGGGGCCTTCCCACCGGCCCCGTCGGGTCCTTCCTCAGCCCGGGATTGACATTCTGAGTGCCCGCCTCCATCCAATCATTGGCGGACACGTCAGACACACCGCCCAATCCCGGACCAGTCTCTGGGAGCGGCTTCCGGTCCGTGGCCATTTTGGCTCTGTTTCCTTGTCTCCTGATGCGGCGACGTGCCTTCCTGGATCCCAGCAGCGGCTGCTGCTGCTGCTTATCGAGCTGCAGCGGCTCCTCTCTCGTGGCACTGCTTACTGCCACCTCGGCGCCGTCGACAGCCTGAGGCACGGCTTTACGTTGCGTCTGACGCAGTCCCAGGTAGTCCCTGCCTGCAGCACAAAAGGTAAACTTTCCCCCACGGGGCCTATCGCCATTGGGCAGGGTACTCACCTCCTGGGACTCGCCTTCCTTTCTCGCCATCCTCACCGCGCTGCCGAACCGGCCGTCGTCGGCGACAGTGTGCCTGCTGGAGCCCGCTGCACTCCGGCAACGTCCCTGGATTTCTCCCCGCACCAGGAGAACATGGCCATGTAAAGGACCGGTGGCGGGCCGTGAGGTGAATCGCTCCCGCGGGGTTGTGCATGCGCCGCTCCCGCGGCGCGTGTGTGGGCGCACCTGCTGCGCCGAGCCATCCACAAAATATTTATTTTGGGGTCCCCGTCTTGGAACAGACAGAGGGTCCCTGTTCGGGCGCCATTGTGGAGACTGGCTCGGACACAGACAGACAGACACGTTCATGTCACCCAACACACGTTTATTATACATAATATTTACAGTTCTCTTGCACAAACCCAGTGCACAAAGCACCAATCACCCCTTTTAAAGTCCTGGCCACAACACAATGCCTTTCTCTTCTTGGTCCGCCTCCACTCCTCTCCAACACGCTTTGTCTTCTTCCTCCCGACTCTCGCCTTGACTGGAGGGAGGCGGCCCCTTTTATATGCCTCGGATGGGCTCCAGGTGCATCATTAGGGCCTCCGTGGCCACACCCCTGTGTGGCGGAAGCTCCCAAGGTGTTTCCAGAAGTCCACCAGGTGCTTTCAGGTTTCTTCCCCCCAGCACTTCCCGGTGTGGCGGAAGTACTGAGGGCCAACACTCCCAAGGCATCGGGGCGCCCCCTGGCGGTGACCACGGGCCCCTACAGGGCTGAGCTTCCAAGCTCCGTACCCGTGGTCCCCAAAGCCACCAGGGAGGACGCCCCCTCGTGTCCTGGAAGAGGCACAAGCCCTCCTCCACTCCTCCTAGGCGTCCCGGCCGGGCATGGATGCCCGCCGGGCACCACAGCACTTAGCTGCACAGAAAAAGTCAGGGTGGTGCGGAGAACACCCTTGCCCAATCTAAATGGTAACATTTGTTTAAAGACATTCTGTCTGTATGAGAACAAGCCTGTTATTGGGTTGAACCTGTGGCAGAGTTTACTGATAGGATGTCAATTCCCAGTGGCCAGCTGGAGTATGTATGGGTCATTGGGAAGAAGTCTTTGGCATGCACTTAGTCAGAAACAATTTGAGAAGAGCTGTTGCAGTGTTCCACACACAACATGTTAAGTGTGCATTTCTCATGAAAGATGGATGTTCCGCTTGCTGGGCAAAAGTGTAAGGTGATGTGGCTTGTTTGCAGAGTGTGCAATGGTGTATGATATGATTTGTCTACTTAAGATATGCATATCCTAAGTAATTACATTCTCCATAACATAAACTGCATATTTTATAATACCATAGTAAGATTTCAGTACTTATCCAGCAATGAGCAGGAACAGGACTCCCCAATTACCATGGGGTATTTCGCACACTGCTGGAAATCCCACAATCAAAATAATGTGTCAGTTGATATCCAGATGACACCAAGTCAAAGCTGAAGTACAACTCAAATGTTTTCATTTTATTTATTAACTTATATGTAATAATTTATGTTGTGATGTTGTTGCATAGGCTATTATACAGTACAGTATGTATTATAGGCTTTGTCTGCTTTTTTACTGAGGGTAAGCATGAGTAAGAGTTCAGATGGCCTAATGATCTACATGTTAACACAGTAAATTCAGCCCAAGAGCTGACCATTTGATGCTCCCAAAATTTTAAAGCAGGATATTCATGTAACTCTTGCAGAAGGTAGTGTCATAGCGTGAATGCATCTACTTCTGCAATCATAAAGAGTTTGCACAAATTACATATAAGGTGTTCCAGGGAAAGGCCTTTGGTGTCCAAAGAGAACATTAGAGCAAGATTTTGGTTTGCCATTGAACACCTAAGCAAAGACTAGGCCTTCTGGGTCAATGTGTTCTGGACAGATGAATCAAAGACAGAGTTGTATGGCCATAGTAGCAGAAGCACAGTAGAGGAAATGTTATGATTTGGAGTTGCTTTGCTGCCTCAGGGCCTGGGAAGCTTGCAGTCATCAAGTCAACTCTGAATTATGTATCATATCAAAGTGTGCTTGAAGAGAATGTGAGGCTATCTGTCTGAAAGTTGAAGCTGTACCAGAAATGGACATTTCAACAAAATAATAATCCAAAGCACACTAGCAAATCCACCTGGGAATTGCTTATAAGAGGAAATGGAGGGTTATGGACTGGGCTAGACAAAGCCCTAAATTTGAATCCCATTGAAATGTTGTGAGGGGATTTGAAATGGGCAGTACATGCATGAAGACCCACAAACATCTTGCAACTGTGTCAGACACCCGTAGGCAACTATGCAAAAACTTACAAGAAGTCATTTCTGCTAAAGAGGGCATAACTAGCTGCAGAGGTGAAGGGTGTACTCACTTTTTCCTCAGTAAACCAATACATCAGTTGATATTTTTGTTAAATAAAATGATTGAAAAGGCACATTTTTCTTGTTTCTAATCAAGTATATCACCTTTTATCTGTTGGCACTGTTTGCATAAACATCTACTGTTTGCCTGTATAAATATGTTGAAAAAGCCAATCGTTTCGACATGACTGTATAACAAGTAAGTGAAGTAATTGTGTAGAGCTAAGACCCAGTACAGTTGAAGCAATGATAACTTAATTACAATGGTTATGAATTTAGGCACGCTGCAAAATGTCTTGCCTGATAAATAACAATTGATCAGATTATTCATTAATTTGATAAGACACACTGTAATTAAATATAAGATATAAGAAGTTAATGTTAGACTGATTTACTATGGGTCCACAAAATATGGTCAAATATAAAATACAGACATCTCCTTGAAATCTTTCAAATCTTTCAGACCCCATATTTTCTTTTTTAACTTTCTTATAATGAACACAATGCAGGAGCAGACTTTAAGCTGGACAACAGTCAGTTTTATGCTATTCCTTGAAGTATGTATGCATTTATTCTTCTTTCTCTCTCCATCTCTCATTAGGGAGTGTCAAACATATAGACTTTTAATTATGATTACTAGCATGCCCTAAATTTCACTACTCTTACAAGTTAAAACATTAAGATCATGCTTCTGGAAAAAAAACCTACATGTCTATGGCCCGGAGATGCATGATGAATAGAGGTGTCTGTTTTAGTAACCTGGTGTAGAAAATATATTTTAAAATATTGTGTATCCTGTAGATTCATGTATATCTAAGTGGAACTACTTGAAAAGAATTATGATCAAATAGAAAGAAATATTTTTAAAATAGTATATAACCCCTTTTGTCTACATTCTTTATATCTGAACAAATACATAATATTTTGCCTTGTTTTCCAGCATACTCATTTTTTTACTTTATAGAATTACATGGGCTTTAAGAACTAGATGGCCTTTAGGATAATTGTTAACCGGTGTTCTGCCCCTTTTATCTATAGCTTAAGCCCTTAGTCGTTTAATTTTCAAAGGTTAAAAGTATTTAAAATCTGAGAACAGTTTTATTATACCTTCATTTACACTACAGTTTGGGAGGGATTTTTTTCACCTTCTCAATCCACCCTGTGGGTTTTAAAAATCACAGCCTGACCTCAAACAAAGAATAACAGATATTGAATCAAATCTTATCACCATAACTCTACAGCACACGTACCTATTGCTTTCTCAACCTTCAAATCATCTTTTGCTTCACCCTGTCAGCTTATGATTCATGTTATCAGCAGTTGGTATCTTCCAAATAATTACACTTCCAAGGTTCCTACTTCTGCCTTTCCTCTATCATAAAATCTTAGCATTTGCACCTGTTGAACTGCCAGTTGTGATGCATTTTTCATCTTTTACTACAAGATGTCTTTTTCAGATTGCTGTACTTAATTATGTGATTACCGACGGATATCAATATTATTTTACTTTTTTTATGTTGGCCTATTTGCTCATTCAGGCTTGCATGATATGAAATATGGGGGGAAATTAAATTTATGACACTTCTCAAGTTTAATGATGCTTTGACATTTTTTTTCCTGTATAATTCTGCACCAGGGCCAGCAAACAGATGTAGTTTTCTGCTTTTATGTTACTAATTTTTTCTCCAGAATATTAAGGTGACTGTTTGTAATGACTCACTGGGGGTCTGGCTTGGGGGAGTGGTAGCAAGAATTTCTGAGCATTGGTGTTGCTTTTGGTTCCATTTTCACAACAATACATCTGTTGCATAACAATATTCATGCCTGCTGTTATTCCATAAGTTGCTATTTCACCATTTCTGCAAATTTAGGTGAAGGCCTCAACAACAATTTACTGAACTGAATGAAACTGTCTATCTTCTATAACCAGAAGTGAAAAATAACTATTTGATCATTGTTATTTGTGAACCTAATGCTTTTGATGTGAGGAACATTTCTTTCAGGCAAGAAATTTAGGTTGATTAAAGAAGGGCTGACCCAACATGTTCAGTCTGGGGTGCAATGAGTGATTAAAACAGATATACTATGTGCAGACAGGAAAAAGGATGGTATTTGAGTCTTAGAAGAGCACTGTCCATATATGACATAGGCTCAGATGGTAGTTACCCATATGTGGCAAGATTCATAAAATCACTGGGTTTACAAAATGCGCGGGTAATTATAATAGTGAGGGATCTTCTGGAAGCCAGAAGCCGTCCACAAGAAGAATGCGACCTGTGCTCTGCCAAACTGCATGTACAATCCTCAGCATTCCCCACTGAAGAACGGGATGATTTTATACTGCTCGAAAGGCTTGTCTTCGACCTGGATATGCATGTATAAATGATTATACTACATTATATATTGAAAGTGAAAGCTACATTTTAAAGCTATGTACTGTATATACTGAATGTATGTCAATGTTAATGTCAATTTATTTATAGAGCACATTTAAAACAACATCAGTAATGCTGTAGCCAAAGTTCTTTACATTAAAACATACAATAACCATAAATAAAATAAATAAATTAAGTACAATGAAACAAAATACAGCTAGCAGTGAGTTAAAGAGAAAGAAATAAGATAACTAAGAGTAGGGAAACCATCATTATCAGTGAAGATCACTGAAAGCTAGAGAACAGAAATTAGTCTAGTTTTAAACAGTTCAATTGACTGTGACTCCTTAATGTAAAGAGGTAAAAAGTTCCACAGATCAGATGCAGCACCTGTAAAAGCACTGCCCCCCTTAGTTTTACACTTAGTGCAAGGGACCATAAGAGACAACTGACTTGTAGATCTAAGTTCTCTGGATGGCTGGCGTAAAACACACAATTTAGATAAATTGGCAGGATCATACCCATGTAATCATTTAAAAACTAGCAACAAAATTTTAAAGTCAGTTGTGAAACTAACAGGCAGGCAGTATAAAGAAACTAAGACTGGAGAAACAGAATCAAACTTTCTTTCCCCAACCAAGAAACGAGGAGCAGAGTTCTAAACCTACTGCATCCAATGTATCAGGAATCTGCCGATACCAGAATACAAGAAGTTCCAGTAATCAAATCGGGAAATACCATGTGAAAGAACAAGATCAAGGATGTGACCGAGAGAATGAGTTGGAGCATTAATATACAGTACTTGATAAAATCAAATGAGTCCAATAATGATAAAAAGTCATTAACTAAAGGTTTAGATTGACATCAAACGTGTATGTTAAAATCGGCAACAATAAAAAGTATTTTATCATAGAAGAGCGTAATATCAGCTGTGAACACTAGGGGTTGTTGCCCCTTAAACCCAACAAACAGACACACAATACACAGGTTAAAAGCAACAAGAAGTACTTTAATTCTTCTTCTTCTATAAACAGTGCCCTAAGCATCCCAGCCACACTAAACAGGCAAGTAATCACAAAACACAATAATAATAAACACAATTCTCTCTGTATATCTCCTCCACCCCTCCGAGCAAACTTTGTCCACCTCCACCCGACTCTGGCTCGCTTGCTGGGTCTTCAGCAGTCCTTTAAACAGTGCCGAACCCGGAAGTGCTCCTGTCCTTCTGCCCACATGACTTGCCAGCACTTCTGGGTCAGATGGAGAACTCAACTTCTTTAATCAGCCCAGATGTACTTCGGGCCTTCCATCCTCATAACTTCCTCATATTTCTGGGCTATAAGAAAAGCATGACTCCCAAGGTCCTTTAACAGCACCTCCTGGCTGCACCCAACAGAGCTGAGAAACCGAACTCCAAGTCCTAGGATGCCTTGTGGGAATCTGGGGCACCGCTACACTCCAGGGGAAATGCCATCTAACATTTTGGGGGAAGCAATGTCCACAAGTAGTTGCCTTTCCCCATCCTTCCATTTCAGGAGCATCCCGGCCAGACTGAGCTGCCGGCTGTCTCTCACACAACCAAGAGTTCAAAGAATTCAGAAATGAATGTATTATTAATTACAGTAGGCATAAAAAACCACAACACACAGCAAAGAGGAAGAGCTACACACTTCAAAAAGTTGCAGTTCAAAGCTACTAAACGGACCCCTTGTAAGGCTCCGACAAAAGAACATACTTTTAAAAACAGTGGCAATGCCAACACCCATCCACAACAAGACAACCAAGGAGAGTTCAAAATGAATAGCCTGGTGGTACCAAGTCTTTAAACATGAAGAATCACAATTAACAATCCAGGTCTCAGTGATGAAAAATGCAAAACTGGCATCAGGAGCGCCTGTGTCTCTGAGAGGGTACTCAGCTCACTCTTATAAGTGAACACCGGCATCCAGGTGAAGAAGTCAGGAGATGAATAAAACAAGGGTGGAGGTTCAAATTAAGCCCCATCAGAAGAAGAAAACAGAGAAGATAGCATACAAGAAAAGATGTTAAGTAAAGAAACACAATCATAGGACAGATACATAAAGACGTATCATATTTCTCTCATCTGATTATTTCCACCGCTGCTCCTGAAGGGATATATATATATATATATATATATATATATATATATATATATATATATATATATATATATATTGTCACAAACATGCACTTAGGAGTCAACCAAAGGGACCAGGAAACAACAATTCCACGGGGGCGGTGGGGTGCACTGAACCTCTCTCTTTTCTCTCCGCAGACCAAAAACGAGAAATCCTTCCTCTCCTGGCCCCGAGGACCTCACTTGCTGTGAACCAGGTATTAAAACCTCTCATCCTCCATACTTAAACAGTTCTGTTTTGGACTCTAACTAGTACACATTGTACTCTACTTTAAAGCCTTTTGCAGCCAGGGAATCTATACGGGTGGCTGCCCCAAACCTTTGTTGTGTGTCCGGCTGTTTCTTTCACAATATGTGAAAAGATGTATATACATTTTTTCTTCAGGGCTTTTGGTAATATGGCCAGAATTTTTGGCCAAGCTGTGGAGTTGGAGTTGCAAAATTTTTATTTGATTCCATCGCCAGCAATCTAATGCTTTAATAAGCAAGTGTTCTTGTGATACCTTGTGCACTTTGCAAGACTCCTTACACAGGCTTTGCCTTGGGTATCTAGCAGTTTGTGTAGACCGGGACCATCAGTATTGAAACACACAAACCAATTGTTGAGGTGTATGCAAAAATGCTGTATTTTATTGCAGCAAAATGTACAATTCAAAAAACACATGAAGCAAAAATAAATGCAAAAAGAACAAATTTAATTCTAAATAAAACTAGCCCCATGAATTATTCAAACAATCACACTCCATGTTCAGACACTATAAAGTAAAGAAAAAATGAAAAAGTGCAAACTACATACCAATATTTACAAAAATGGGATCATAGCACTTCTCTCACAGTCTTTGCAGTGCTGCATAATCAAAATCCAAACAAAATCAATTCTTCTTTCTCATCCTACTCCTCCCTAAATAGACAAAGTAAATTAGAGAGTGAAAACTATTTACACAAAAAAATGAAAATCAATCTTTTCTCCTCCTAAACATAAACTAAATCAGGTAGAACATGACAGGTATTTACAAGTGAGAAAAAAATAATCAAAACAAAAGTCAGGCACTTCACCTTCACCAACCCCTACACTGTATACATGGAATTGGATGAACTTAACATTCCAAAGTATACTTTTTCTCACTCTCTTTATTTATGCTGTTTTGAGAGCAGTAAAAAGACGACCTCTTGCATCTGCTCTTCGGTTTTATAATTCAAATTGTCTAGCCTATCCGGGGCAATGCCAGAGGTGTCTGCCAATTGAGAGTCATGTCAGTTGTTAGTTTTCTGCAACCCCTCTCTGTTACCGGGATATACCGATTTATTTCCCCCTGCCCTCACCCGCACACATTCACATGCTCCCCGAACACGCAATGCACATGGATGAAGTGATATGTAAGCAATGGCATTCCCAGCTGTAGCCTCCTGGAATTTCAAATCCTCAGTCTCTCATTGTTTGAGCATTGTATGCCTTGCACCTTGCTTATTTGCTGCTTGTTTCATGTCTGTAACTGGTTAAATTAATGTTGAAACATTTTGGAGAACTGGCTCTAAATGTTTTCTATTAGGAAGCCTAGTGCTTGCTGTCTCTCTCTCTCTTTCTCTGTCTCTCGTATTGGATGCAGTGGTGCTGTAGGTACAAAATGGTTTGCAATATGCCACTAATTCTCCTTGTTTCTGTTTGCTTTTAGGTGAGCTAAATTCTTTCATAAATCTGGTTCTTTTTCCCAGTTTTCTGAAAATGTTTGTGGTTGCTTTATTTTGTTTGTTCTTTAATAAGTAGCAGTTAAGTAATTATTTGATGCTTTAAGCAGCAGCAATATAGATGCAAAGGAAATGTAAAATGTTTCCCACACACTGCTGATTCTAGCTGTGCTGTTTGCTTTTTAGCCTGTTGAGACTAACTGCAACTTGAAACGGCAATAAAGTTAAAAGAGGATTTGAACAGTGATCCCTGGTTGACTTTATTTGACTAGATAAGACATATTTACACAGCACAGAGCATGACATCTTGGATCCAGCATAATTGCTGGACTCAAGCAATCCAGGGCTCAGATCCTAGAAGGGGATGTGGAGAAGGCTAACTCCCTGAAACCATTTTTTATAGTCCCACCCACACACTTCTGTCTTCTTCCAATGACCAGTCATCCCACACCATCTCTACTACTTCAACAACTCCTGCCACATCAACTATAGTGGCCAGTGAGAAGACCACCTCTGTCCATCCCACTAAACATTAAACAGGAAAAACCGGTTTACAGGGACATATACAAATGGGACAGTGAGGCTGAGGGGGTCTTACAGGACTGCTTTGAAACAACTGATTGGCAGATGTTTGTGGATGCAGCTGATGGCAACATCAATGAATTCACAGACTCTATCACAGGATAATACAGTATCAGCAAGTGCATTGACGAAGTTGTCACTAAAACCTCCATTTGCATATATCCTAACCAGAAACCCTGGGTAAATGGGGAGATTTGGGCTAAGCTCAAGGCGCGGACCTCTGCCTTTGGCTCAGGGGACTCTGATGCATACAAAGCATCACCTCAAACATCACCTGAAACATCACCTCAAACTTTTACAGGAGTGTGGTCGGGAGTCTGCTGACGGGCTGCATTACCATCTGGTATGGGAGCTGCTCTACCAGCAGCCGGAAATCACTACAGAGAGTGGTGAAGGCAGCAGAGCACATCACGGGCAAGAGTCTCTCTGCCATTGAAGACATTTACCTCCATCGGTGCTTGAGTAAGACAAGCAGCATCATAAAGGACCACAGCCATCCAGCACGCCAGCTGTTCTCATTGTTACCGTCTGGCAGACGATACAGGAGTCTGGCTGCTTGGACTACAAGACTTAAGAACAGTTTTTACCATCAGGCCATTCGACTCCTCAACAGCAACACCTGAACACTTACATACACTTACATTACACCTACATTGCATTACATCTACATTGCACTACTCACACACAAACTGTACGTGCACACACTCTGAAAATGCATCTGTACTTATAAAACATTATCTGTACAATAACTACCATTTGTACTTGCTGCTCATTCAACTCATATTGCTCTATAACTTCTTTTAAAACGTACACATTTTATTTTATATGGCTAGTCTATTTTTTTTTTAATTATTTTTTTAGCTTTATTGGATCTAGGCTGAGTGACTTGTTTTTCTCGTCATACACATTTCATTGAAATGTTGACCCTGTGTTAACCTATATATGACAAATAAACCTAAACCTAAACCTGTCAGTTTGGACTGTCCATTACTGAAGACCAAGTAAGGACACAACTGAGGAAGCTACACACAGGAAACGCTGCAGGACCAGATAGATTCAATCCTTGAATTCTAAATGCCTTAGCTCGTCAATTTTATGGTGTCCTCTTCCACCTGTTTAGTCAGTCCTTAAGGCTTCAGAAGGTGCTACTGCTGTGGAAAACATTATGCATTGCTCCTGTTCCAAAGAAGACAGGCACCTCTTCACCTAATGACTACAGTCCAGTGGCAATTAGATCTCACATCATGAAGACCTTTAAGAGACTGGTTGTGGACTATATCAGTCCTCATGTGGTAGACCACCAGGATGTACTGCAGTTTGACTATCGGACAAAGTTTGGAGTGGAGGATGCAGTTATCTTTCTGCTCCATAAGGCTTATTCTCACCTGGACAAAGCTGGCAGCACTGTGAGGACTGTGTTTTTTTTATTTCTCCAGCTCCTTCAGTACCATCCAGCTATCCCTGTTAAGAGGTAAACTTAGAGATATGCAGATGAATTAGACTGGTGTACTGGATAATGGACTAACTGTCAGGAAGACTGTAGTTGCTGTGTAAAAAACGTTCCTCTATTTTCAAAGACGTCATTCATGGAGATGAGATAAGAATGCAGAACAATTCTTTATTTGCACATCAATATGTACAAATGTCTCAGTCCATGGAGTAAGCAATTAATTCAAAAATTCATTCTCTTTTATATTTTTCTATTACCATTACCTCATCTATTACCAATACTTCACCTCATCTAACTCTTAATATGCAGAATTCTATCATCTTAATCAATCAAATACTAGTAATTTCGTATATGTTGTACATGTTGATTCTTCCATTATTCTAAACATTGCTTCATTGATAGGGGAGTCCAATTGATCTTATCGCTGCTTCATAATAGGGATGTTTAGGCTTTTCCATTAGTTTGTCCTCCTCACTTTTAAAGGGGGTGTTCATTACTTAGTTACTTCATTTTACCCTTAGTAATTATGTTGGTGGCTCCTCAAAAATGAGACAAAAAGGCTTGCGTGCCTAAGCTTAAAACAACATTTAGTTAACCTTTTTCTTACCTTCAGTCTTTTTACATATGTTTTATTAATTCACTGTTACAACATCATTTAAGTACATACTTGTAATAGATTGTAAAAGATTATATATGAATTAAAGATTCCACATAGTTTATGAGACTCAATGATTGTGTTTCTGATATGGATGTGAGCAGCACTGGAGCACCACAAGGAACATTCCTTTATCATTTTCTCCTTATTCTGTACCACTCCGATAACCAATTTAACACCAGGGGCCTCATGCATAACGCCATGCGTAGAATTCACACTATAACATGGTGTACGAACAAAAGCGGAAATGTGCATACGTAAAATAAAATCCAGATTCATAAATCGCCAACTTCCATGTTCTTCCGCTACATAAATCCCGTTCAGTGTGAAAAGTAACGCACGTGCATGCGCCTGCTGCCCCACCCCAACTCCTCCCAGAATTACGCCTCTTTGAATATGCAAATCAATATAAATAGCCCCTTACCTTCAGCGCTTCAGGAAGACAATAGAAAAACACGAAAAAAAAAAAAAAACTTCAGCAAATGCGAAATGGAGGTCCTGCTAAGTGAGATAGAGGCAAGGAAAAATGTTTTATTTGGTAGCTTAGGAAGTGAAATAAGCAACAAAAGGAAATTGATCTAGGACTCTTTGGAATCTTCTGGCCTATATTGTTGTGATGAATCTGGATCTTTGGTTCATGAAGCCAAACAGGTTCATTTAATACTCATTAACAAAGTTTTTACTCCCAATCACACCCTTCCAGGTCTCACTGTCATTGCCCACGTGAGCATTGAAGTCTCCCAGCAGTACGAGGGAGTCCCCAGAAGGTATGCCCTCTAGCACCCCCTCCAGGGACTCCAAAAAGGGTGGGTACTCCGAACTGCTGTTCGGTGCATACACACAAACAACAGTACAGACCCGTCCCCCCACCTGAAGGTGGAGGAAGGCTACCCTCTTGTCCCCCGGGGTAAACCACAATGAACAGGCTCCAAGTCGGGGGGCAATAAGTATACCCACACCCGCTCGGCGCCTCTCACCGGGGGCAACTCCAGAGTGGTAGAGAGTCCAGCCCCTCTCAAGATGATTGGTTCCAGAGTCCAAGCTGTGCATCGAGGTGAGCCCGACTATATCTAGCCGGAACCTCTCAACCTCGCGCACTAGCTCAGGCTCCTTCCCCTTCAGAGAGGTGACATTCCACATCCCAAGAGCCAGCTTCTGTAGCCGAGGATTGGACTGCCAAGGTCCCCGCCTTCGGCCACCACCCAACTCACACTGCACCCGACCTTCTTGGCCCCTCCCATAGGTGGTGAGCACATGGGAAGGGGGACCCATGTTGCCTCTTCGGGCTGCGCCACTAGGCGCTCGCCATCGAGCCCCACCTCCAGGCCTGGCTCCAGAGGGGGGCCCCGGTGACCCGCGTCCAGGCAAGGGAAAACGCCGTCCAAAGTTTTCATTCATCATAGAAGGTTTGTTTAACCGCTCTTTGTCTCATCCCTCACCTAGGACCAGTTTGCCTTGGGAGGCCCTACCTGGGGCATAAAGCCCTGGACAACAGAGCTCCTAGGATCCTTGGGACACGCAAACCCCTCCACCACGATAAGGTTAAAGGAGGGGCTCTATTTTAATGAGAAACAGCAACAGCTTAGACTTTACGAAGGTCTTTCTTTACTAAACTGCTTGGGGGAAAAGGTACAGCAAGATGACTGTCTCTAATAGAGTGCTGAAAAATAGCAAGAAGTGTGGTTTACTGCAGCATGGAGACACACTGGCTGTTTAGCGTTTGCTTAGCGTTAACCATTACAAAATTAAGATTTACAATGCAGGCATGCACTTCTGACACAAACACACATTTCATTCACTGAAAGAGCTCAATTAGCTTAAGACACAAAGATCACTTTTGTTTACCTAGTTGATATGCTGTAAGACAACATCTACTGTACATTTAAGAGCTGCTGGAATTTAAATAATAAAAATGAAATGCCTGTAAATAGTTTGATGTGCATCAACTTAAAAACAGTATTAACACGTGGATATTAAATCTGCATTATTTCCCAGCCATGTCCACAAACTATTTGGAAGCCTGTACATGGCCTTTACCAGCTACAATTTATCTTCATATGTCTTCATACACAAGTTCAACACAATTTGCTATTTTTTTCTTGATTAATGCTAGTAGGGAGCATAACGTACTGCTTTTTGAAACATAGTTTGATTTGGCTGAGGAGCATTAAATGCAGCATTCAGTTCCTTTCCAGGTGAATCTCAAACCACTAAAAGCTAGGTCCAATATTAGACATCCTGTTCTTTCTACTGGCAATAAAGTTTTAGAAGATTATGTCCTGGCAGACCCTATAAAAGTTCTCAGACAAAATGTGAAAATGAGTTCTTATGAGGGCGGCATGGTGGCACAGTCGTAGTGCTGCTGCCTCGCAGTAAGGAGACTCAGGTTCGCTTCCCGGGTCCTCCCTGCGTGGTGTTTACATGTTCTCGCCATGTCTGCGTGGGTTTCCTCTGGGTGCTCCGGTTTCCTCCCACAGTCCATAGACATGCAGGTTAGGTGGATTGGCGATTCTAAATTGGACCTAGTGTGTGTGCTTGGTGCGTGGGTGTGTGTCCTGCGGTGGGTTGGCTCCAGCAGACCCCCATGACCCTGTGTTTGGATTCAGCGGGTTGGAAAATGGATTAATAGATGGAGTGCTTATGATTTAAGAAAAAAAAAAAAAAGAAACATACCTCAGCGCATTGTAGGGGAATTTTAGCAGCAACAAACATAGGTGAAACTCGTAGGAAATCCCCATGCACATTTTTTTTTGTTTGCTCTGGTATCTGTGTGCTTGGTGAAGAGAAGACATGCTATATTAATTCTAATAACATATTTCGAAAATGTAGTCAGTATGTTCATATATCATCTTTCAAGCTGACATGAGAGATATGTGGAGCAGTATTCCATTGCAAGTACTCCTGCAAAAAAATACAGTTCAGATGCTGATGAAAATCCGGAGTATTACTGGTTCTATGACCCATGCACAGAAACCAGTTGTATTTTAATAAACAAGAGAGGATCAGCACATTCATATACAGTAATCCCTCCTCCATCGCGGGGGTTGCGTTCCAGAGCCACCCGCGAAATAAGAAAATCCGCGAAGTAGAAACCATATGTTTATATGGTTATTTTTATATTGTCATGCTTGGGTCACAGATTTGTGCAGAAACACAGGAGGTTGTAGAGAGACAGGAACGTTATTCAAACACTGCAAACAAACATTTGTCTCTTTTTCAAAAGTTTAAACTGTGCTCCATGACAAGACAGAGATGACAGTTCTGTCTCACAATTAAAAGAATGCAAACATATCTTCCTCTTCAAAGGAGTGCGCATCAGGAGCAGAGTCTGTCAGAAAGACAGAGGAAAGCAAACAAATCAAAGGGGTGTTTGGCTTTTAAGTATGCGAAGCACCGCCGGTACAAAGCTGTTGAAGGCGGCAGCTCACACCCCCTCCGTCAGGAGCAGGGAGAGAGAGAGAGAGAGAGCCAGAGCCCCCCTGCTCACACCCCCTACGTCAGGATCAGAGAAAGTCAGTGCAAGAGAGAGAGAAAAGTACGTTGGGTAGCTTCTCAGCCATCTGCCAATAGCGTCCCTTGTATGAAATCAACTGGGCAAACCAACTGAGGAAGCATGTACCAGAAATTAAAAGACCCATTGTCCTCAGAAATCCGCAAACCAGCAAAAAATCCGCGATATATATTTAAATATGCTTACATATAAAATCCGCGATAGAGTGAAGCCGCGAAAGGCGAAGCGCGATATAGCGAGGGATCACTGTATTGTTTATGAAGCATATGTGTACAGTACAAAACACCAATAAACATAATACATACTTAGATAAAAAGCAGTTCTCTCAGGTCATTAAATAATAATAGCAAAAGATAGTTACAGTGCTGTAAACATCGTAGGAAGTCTACTCTAAACTACAAATATCATCAATACAAGTAAAAAAAGTCTTGTCTGCTAAGTAAGTTTTGTAAAAAAGTAAAGATTGACCTTAGAGGTGGACAAAACCAGAAAATCTTAAGGACTCTAAAAATGAAAACTATACAATAATGCATCTATCTCTTGACATAACTGTTAGGCTTTCCTATTTGCAGTCACATGTAGTTACTTTCAAGCTTTTAGTACTGTAACACATTTGGGCCTAGGGGACACCTTGGCTCTGCTGAGATAAGCATGAGGACAAGAATTGATGCTAGCGCTTTCTCTCTTTTTGACCACAGTAATGAGGTACCCACTGTAGAAGACTCCTGCTCACCCTGACTCCTGACCTAAGCCCTGGCTATTCTGGAAGTGGATGTATATATTCAGGAATTCAGCTTGAAAAAAGTTGTCACTTGGGACCATATACCCTGAAAAAGAAAACTCCAGAGCTGCACCACAGTGCCTCAAACAACAAAAGATACAGGCCGAACAAATACCTATAACAAAATTCAACAAACAGCAAACTAGCAATAGGTAAATAAAATATAGATCATTATGCTTACAGAATTACAGTCTTGGGGCACACATGGGCCATGGAATGAAGTGGTGGTGTGGGACTAGCTTGTTTCAATGTTTGAAATCGCATCTCTGGTCACAGAGGGAACTTTCTTTTTGTTTCCCTTGTATCTGTGCAGATACTTTGCACTTTCCACTTATATCAAGAAGGAAGGAGCACCTTGTGAGTAATAATAAATCTTTTTATTATTATTTAACAGCATGCCCTTTGTTTTCTGATTTCTCCTTTAAGGCTTGTTGCCAGACACACAGCTAATTTGTTTGCATAATTAGCCATGCAGTGCTGCCTGCCAGACACCAAGAATCAATTTTATATATTTGGTGGCAGTAATTGTAATAATTCAAGTTTTTTTGTTTATTTTTTTTAATATGGACAGCTCACACTTTTTCTCAACCTATGTGGCTTTGGGACTCATTTTTACCTTTTTAAGTTCACTGACAACCCACATAGAGAAATCAAATAACCACGGGAGTCAAGACAACTGCAAGCTCAAGCAATGAGTCTGTTTAGAGATGGGGAAAAATATTGTGCGGCACTGTTAAGTACTTCGGTGGATGGTTTCAGCACATCTTAGTAACTGAAATGCCATTTTTTTTTCACGTATGTTTGAAACCCGCAATGGTCACATTGGCAACATTCTCAGATTAGGCATGCATAAAAGTTATGTGCATGGCTGCTACAGCTCTGTGATGTCACACTGGCCTTGCAAAGCATTAGGGGGCACTTAAATGTTCGCCTAAGCAGGAAAACATTCAGTGGAAAAGGTCTCCAGTGAACACAGTTTATTTGCTGTAAAAACGCTTTGGTGAATTATGCCAGTCAACACTAGTGTTGATTGATTGAGTACGATCGTTGGAGCAGGGGGAGTTTAATCAAGAGCAATCAGGTGGGAGGGACAAATGTGATCATTGGAGAAGAAATCAACTTGTGATCCACCGCAACCCACTACCATTATAAAAATAGCAACTCATAACTCAACAGCAGCAGCAAAAGGCCTAAAAGTGGGTCACAACCCAGTGTTTGAGAAACACTGCAATATATAACACACAGAATACAATAAATTATTTGATATCACCCATTTCTAACCAAAGGATAATCAGTAAATAAAGAAGTGGATTCCAAATATGGAAGTTCTATTAGAATAGGTAAAGTTACTTCAGCATCAGTTTTAAGCAGTATTGATGGCGCTGCTAGAATGCAGAAGAGGATCAGCAACAAACACCATAACACTAAAAACAATTGTTTTACAAATTGAAGAAATGCAAAAGGCAATAAGACCAAGTCTGAAAAACACACTAACTAATTAAAAAGAATGTATTTTTTCCAGCCAGAAGCAGGAAAAGTGGCTTGCTTAAACCATTTTTAGCATGACAGATTTAATCAGCAAAAGATGTACAATTTGAAGAAACATCAGAAATGTAAGTACGTCGCTGTCAGCCAATTACTGCACAAATACCCCCTGGACCTTCTAGTAAAATATGTTTACTTGTTTTTGAAGAGAAACATTCCTCAATGTAACTCGTACAGCATTGATTTCAGTCACTGATGCTGCAGAGAAACTGACCACCACCTGTATGTTTTGTGTAAGTTCATTAATGCAACATCAACAAGGCAGAGGTGTTACACATGGAAGGAAAATGCCAAGCAAGCCAAACCACTGCATCTTAAGAGCAGCCTTGATAAACCTTTGTCTTCTCCTAGGCATCATAAACAGTCATGTGTGATAAGACTTGGTCAGATAACACCTCCACCCTTTGGGTAATCATCCATCCATCCATTATCCAACCCACTATATCCTAACTACAGGGTCACAGGGGTCTGCTGGAGCCAATCCCAGCCAACACAGGGCGTAAGGCAGGAAACAAACCCCGGGCAGGGCGCCAGTCCACTGCAGTTGGGTAATCAGGAATAAGCATATTGTCTTTTGAACATGTAAGAAACAGTATATTCTTAAGACCCTGTGTACTGAATGTAATAATCTATAAATGGAATAATGCATTTAATCCTAAGGGAAAACAGGGCTCAGAGAAGCCCAAAAATAAAGAGAGGTATTAGATGCTGTGAGTGCCATGAAGGACTGACAGGCATCCCAGTTGGACGATGGCATGTACTCCTACCAAGATGGAAGGTGTCAGGAGCTGGATGAGCACAAACCGAATGCCAGGAATAATTCCATCCCTAATGTGGTAGGTGGCAGTGGTCCATTGGAGGCATACCAGCTTGGACACTCTCATGGGTTCATGGGAACTGGAGTCTGAAAGTTAGCCCTGTCAGGGTCCTTTTGTGTTGCAAGGGGGTGCTGTCAGTAGAGGACTGTCCTTGTTCCCAAAAAAACTGGAAAGGAACCCTGAATGATTTGTGGAGAGCACTTCTGGGTTCTCACATAGGGCCAAACAATGTCCTCCAGACACTAGTCTATCACACTGGGGACGAGAAAGACATACATTAAACAAAAAATATTCCTGCTACCTCCTAATACATGCTGCCCATTATCCCCCAGTTCCCAAGACTTTGACTGTCACCCAGTAATAAGTTGCTGGCAGGCTCCATACACAATGTTGGGGCATACTGTCCCTGTCCACAGTAGCCTATTTTTACTGTCACTAAAAAGGCTGCCAGTGTATGTGCCACCTGAGCATCCAGTCCTGAATTAGGAAACAACTGTTGCAGTTCTTACCAGGCCCCCTTTTAAAATATATGTTTATGTTTTAGCTGTTTATTCATTTATATTGTTTCATAAAAGAAATAAACTAATCTTCAAGTCACATTACCTTTAAGAAGACTCAGAAAAATGTAAATATCTTGAAGGCTTTTATTAGCAACATTTGTTAGTTACAAAAGAATTTAATTAAATATTTTAAATAAAGGCCCTTAGTTATTAATCATACTAAATGCCACATCAATTAGAGTCTAGTCACAATTATGTACATTGAACCTGTAACCTGACAAACGTATTAAGCTACTCAGATGTAAAAAGAGCATGCATAATTAGACTAGAGGGTCTAATAAATACAGAATAAGGTCAAATGCATATGTAGATACCTTATGATTAACACCGCCTCCAAATTACTTAATATTAGTAGGTTATTGCAGAGTTAGGGCTTTGGTTACAAAATAAAAGAGGTAATTAAAAACCCTGATGTTTGCAGTTCTTTAACATTGTAGCCACAGATTATAAAGCAGCATTGTAATTGAAGAGTATGTAAGACTATGTACTATTTCTAACAATAATACTCTTAATGCTTTGTGAGAGTATTTTGCCAGAATCCTAATGTTCTTTTTAAATAAGGGCAGAGGTCTTATTCGTGTTTTCCAATTTTAATTTACAAGAGTACATAGTTAGAAGTATAGCATTTTAATGTCAGGAATTTGATACCAAAGTACTGGTTAAACTACACACTTTTTGTAGTTTTTTTTTTGATGACAAGCTATATATTGATGATACAAGAATATTTTCCTACAGAATTTATATGTACTTCAATGTTTATATAGTCTGGGATACTTGAATGTGAATGTTTCTACTTTCTTCTCTTTTCTTTGTTTTTCAACCTGTGACCATTCTTTGACAATCTAAAATGCAATAACTTTCAACCAAATCTGTGTCTTTACCTGGTCCTTGTAAATGGGTCTGCTTACAGAAGAGGACTATTTTAGCTTGCAATTTTCCCATTCTCACCATCATTCGCCCTCATCAACTGCAACAGAGTGACCATTTTCATGACCCATATTAATAAATAACATATCTAACCCCAGACTTAAAATGTATATTTGACAGCAAAGAACAAACTAGATTTCTACAGAGAAGGCTTTGTTAAGGGTAATGGCAAAGCTAGAATATACATTCACCAGCCACTTTATTAGGTACACCTGTTCGTCTGCGGCAGAGGATTTTTAAGTAATCCATAGAAATTGGGACACCTGTGCAAATTGTTTGTTTCATCTTGCAAGTTTATATGTGTGTTTTCCTTGTCTTTCTTTCTGCCTAACTTCTTCCTTGGTTAATGGCGTGGTGAGACATCTTTGATTAGAACTATTTCCGAAAACTCTGCAATGCCATTACCATACATATTTGAATGAATTTTTAAACTAAACTGAAAAGATGCTGTCAGCACAGGCCTGTGCACCGGCCCACTTCAACTGCCTCTCACAAACACTGAATTCTCAAGAAATGTCACACAGTGAGTGGAAAGATCTAATGGCTGCCTACATCTATAACATCTGAGAATATAACAGACTCTGAGGACATTCCTATATTTACCAGGTAGCCCTGCGATCACTGTCACCAGAAGAGCCCTGTTACCCCCTTTCGGAAGGAGCTGCTCATCTGAAAATGAAAAGGGTGAAAGGGCAAATATCCAGAGCAAGGATACAAGTTAAAAGCTTGTCTGGAAATGGAAGAGGCGAAGGTCCAGAGCGAGGACAAAAATAAGATAGAAAGGATTCAGACATGACTTGATGTCATATAATGATAGATGTTCTGTTGTTTTCAAAGAAGTTGTTTGAATTCTTAGCAACTTAAGGTACCATGATATTTTGAGTACTGTGGAAACCGGCTTATGCCTCTCATTTCAGATGCTTTTTTAATGCTTGACAGGTTTCATCAGCTTGAGTGGAAAAAATAGTAGGACAAACTGGAGATTTTTGTGAATGTGTAATGGTGAAAAAGGGAACATAGCATAATTGAAAGTAAAGTATGCGATCAAGACATTAAAATGCAGATTGAATTTGTCCATGTCGTTTCCCAGGAAAGTAAGTTACCAACTCAGCAAATGAAGTGATTCAGTCTGTACCAGCATCTTAACAATGAATCATTCTGAATGCTAGTGACTTCAAA
Source organism: Erpetoichthys calabaricus (assembly GCF_900747795.2). Lineage (NCBI taxonomy): Eukaryota > Metazoa > Chordata > Cladistia > Polypteriformes > Polypteridae > Erpetoichthys > Erpetoichthys calabaricus. The sequence continues at coordinate 146,882,463 of NC_041396.2, forward strand.
TAAGGAATCAAGTGTCTATTAGGCATGTTCGATTCATTTTACTGCCACCCACAAGCCTTTTATTCACAGCAGCAGCTCTCTGTTATCCATTCCAGATGTTTTTGTCTGTGTTACGGGGTTGTTGTTTGCTTTTATTTTATTTACACAGTATGGATTTTCCAAGCAGAGTTGGTACCCACTATGCATTTTCCAAATGGCTTAATCCAGTGTTAAGGTTATGGGAATCCTCTCCTAGCAGAATCGGGCACAATGCCAGGTCATATCCTGGACAGGCTGTGAGTTCATCTGAAGATACTCGCAAACATATTTACATTTTACCAAATAACTAACACTATGCAAATTTAAAGCAAACAAAACAAACCAGAAATACAGACACAAGAACACTATGTAAACTACTATATAACCAAATATTGACAGTGCTAGCACTGAAACCCAGTCTCAGGAAGCTGTGAAGAAGGGGCAGAAACTACTTTGTGACAATGCTACTAGTATTCAGTCATTTAAGGAACATTTTAAAATGATATTACATGTTTTATTTCAAGTAAAAAAACATATTGTCAGTACCACATGGGCTGAACAGGCATCCTGGCGAGAGGAGGGGATGGTTCCTTTCCTGGACGGGAGGCTCCAAGCAGGCAGATAGGTATTCCATCAGGAGAGAGGGTAAGGAACCAGACCCAGAAGGGTTGGCCAGAAGGGATGGACAGATGGGTCATCAGAAACAAAAGATGCTGCAGGGGACAGGTTATTCCTCCAGGACACCAGATGGCAGCAGCCCTCTGTATTGGTGCCTTTTTGGGAACAAGCAGGGAACGCTGATAAATGTAGTCCAGAAACACAGCCCTGCTGGGGGCCATGGGTGCCTCAAGGGGGCCCTGTAGGGAGATGCGCTCCCCAATTTATGGGACTTTTGTGTGACCTGGAAATACTTCCACCGGGCAGTCACCCTAGTACTGGAAGTACTCCCGGGTCCTTAATAAAAGGGACCGTACTCCCTTACCCAGGTGAGTCAGAGCTCAGAGGATGTGGAGCAACACTCAATGGGTGGAGGGCAGTGCGGTGGTGAAAGGAAAGGAGAATTGAATTATGAGGAGATTGTGAGAAAGAGATTACATGAACCTGTGCTTTGTGTTACTTTTAAGGCATTTTGGTTAATAAACCACTCTTTATTTGAACCCGGGACTCAGTGTATGTTCATGTTTGGGGTTTGGGGCTCACTAACAGCCCAGTTTCATCACAATATGTAACATGTTATTTACTGTACATTGCAGTAAAAAATTATATAATGTAGCAACATTTTAAATATGTATTAAAGTTAATACTTCCATTTTCCATCCATCCATCTTATTTCCAAACTCAAAATAATCACACATTAAAATGGTTCATCAAAATAATTTAAAAGACAATACTACTCAGCAAAAATGCAACATTGGGATCTTTTAAATTCAACTCAGCCTGTGAAATAGATCCAAGCCTCAGCATTGTAATGTGATGTGTTAGCAGCATTTTTATAGAGGACAGTCGTAGTGTGGACCCAGAAAGAAGGACTGGGTCTCTCTTTCCTAATAGACTGAGCACTTTTTGAAAAATATGTCAACTTGAACATTGTAAAATGATTGCTTAGATTGAACCTTTCACCTGCACTTTATATCCTATTTCAAAAGGCTTTTTCAAAGACGTTTTTGATTGCTGAATCAACAGCTTACTAGGTGTAAGGAACTGCTCAACTAAATCTGGCATTTCTTCTCTCTCTCTCTTCTCGTCTCTTCTCTCTTTTAGAAAAATAATTGAACAACTTATTTCTATCTTTAGACTACATTTTAAAGCATTTAGTTTAGAAAAACTGTTTTCAGAATATTTCATAATTATTTAAAGACTTTATTCTAGAAAACTACCACAATGGCTTCAGATTTATAAGAATTATAAGAACAAGCCTTTTAATTATACCTATACAAAACACAAAATATTCTCCAGCCTGCTTTATTTAATTCAACATGGAGGACTGGAGTCCACCCTGGCATCACTGGGGTCAAAGCAGGACAACCCTGGACAGGCCACCAATCCATCAAAAGGCTCAGTCATTTACTTGTTCAAACTTACACTTGCACAGGGCCAGTTTGAATACATCAATTTCACTAACAAGTACATTTTTGGGAATGTTAGGATACTGATGTGGCAAGCACTAATCACTAATCACTGCACTACCATAGTCCCCTGTCTCAAATGTCTGTTATTTAAATATGTCAATGTTGTGCAAAGTAGTAATAAAAAATGTCTGATATTCACAACAACACAGATACACTTTTGTTCATCCACTCCAAAAGTACTGGGTGCTTTTGTCCATGTCCATACTCTGAAGTCATGTCAATTTAGTGTTGCCATTAATCTAACATACATGTTCTAAGATATAGAATGAATCTGAACTACCCAGGGAACACATATGTATATCTCCATGTGTTATTAAAAGGTTTCCCAGAGCTCGACACTCAAACCCAACAGCCCTTAACTCAATCTGTAAACAGTGACTGGTTCAGAAATCAAAATTGAGGTATTACAGCTACTGTATATGGCACCAGTTATATACTTTATGTACAGAAGAGAGACTTGTGATTGGAGCTACTGTATATAAACTCCATTACTTATGAGTGGTATCTATTTATCAGCTGATCAATATTTTTGTCAAAGATATGGTCAGAGTATTTTACCGTATCAATACATTCTGAAATATTGCTGAACAATGAATGTTGCACTGTTCCAATTGTAACTTGTGCATTTATTAGTGAGGGAAAGAGCAGATCAAATTGAATCAAGTAATGATCTGAAATGGCATCATTTATCAGCCAACCAGTCTTTATTTTATATAATGCCATTCATAATGAACATCATGATGAGATGGTTTCTATAGCATTTAGAGGGAAGAAAATAACATTTTGAATATTTAACACCACAAACAATACTTAGGTCTCATTTATGATTTTGTGAGTGTTTCTGACTTTTTGCACTTTATCAAAACAATACAGAATTAAGAAGCAATTACAATGTTTGCTAAAGCAGTTCTTTTCCACAACTATATAAATATTACAATTACCCATCAAGAATACCTTATCATTAATTTATGATTATGGCAAACGAAAGAAGGCAAAATATGACCATAAATAATGTGTTTGATCAAGGAGGTTTGAAAAATTAGTAATACTAGCCAACCCGCGGGGTAGCATACGCCGCATAATTATGTATTGATGGGTGAACACTTCCTGAACGACACAGTTGTCCAAATGGGGTGGTTTGTGGATACCACTGTGAGTGAATGAAAAGATAGACCTCTGGAGAGAGCAACATATAATTGTCCGTGACTGAAACCGGGATCGTCTGTGATGAAGAAGTCCACGCTGGTGAAAGTTACTTCGTCGGTAGGGATAAGTGTCAGTACTTGTAGATTAAGGTGTAGTGAGTCTTCGTTGTTGACGCTTAATATAGCTTGCGTACTGAGATGTTCCGGAGTCACAGTTGAGAAACACTTTGTTAATGTCTTTTAAGCACAGGGGAAAAAAATGTGAAAACATGTGAAACATCCGTATAATGTAATAAGCCACCAAGAAAAGTAACATTGCAACAATGCTATCTACGACCCGATCTCTGTAAACAGAAGTGATAAGAAAATCGAGCCCAGTGTATTCTTTAACTGCCTTGTGGCGCTGTAGTAGTGCTGCTGCTTTGCAGTAAGGAGACTGTGGAAGATTGTGGTTTCGCTTCCCGGTTCCTCCCTGTGTGGATAGCGCTTTGAATACTGAGAACACTGCTATATCAATGTAACGAAGTATTAACAGGAAATTGCCTTCGTGTAATAGTAAAAGGCAAATTATCCGCGACAAAAAACTGTTTTACACGCTGCATACCAACCCGTGGCGTAGTATACGCCGCATAGTCACGCTGCTTTTTAAATGTGTTTTAAGCAGAGGGAAAAAAATTAACATTTGCAAACGCTGCTTTCAGTAAGTACAATGCACACGCGTGTAATTTGTCGGCCACTTTTTGCCAGCCGTCTTTTCTGGTTTGGGCTGCTTTTGTAGTGTTACCGCTTGTGCATATTAAATCTTGAAATCCTTCGAGTAACTAATTAACTAACTAACACCAACCCACCCACACACACAGCTTGTGTGAAAAAATGCGCCCGTACTTTCATAATTTTGTTGCAGCCTATAGTGGAGCCAGGCACAGAGAAGGTCAGCTGCTGAGAGAGCGTCTCGACTGTTGCAGGGCCTGCATCGGTGAAGCAGGTGAGACGCTAATGAAACAGAGGCACAGGGCTTATTGCTTTTTAAAGACTGCTTTCTTCATTGTGTTTTAACCTCAGTTTTAAAGGATTGTTTTAAGGATCCCATGAGATATCCCTCGCAAACTGTTTTAGACGCTGCATTCAGCAATTCACATCCGTGACAAACATGCCTGTTCTTACATGGTCCTGCCGCGTCCACCCTCGTTCTCAAAGCATACACACTGCCTGGTCATGTGCCCGCTCGCTTCCGTGTTCCTGCAGGACCATCTAAGAAGACGCATGTTTGTCGCGGATGCGAATTGCTGTATGTAGCGTGTAAAACAGTTTGCGATGTTGCACGCGGTCGTGCATCGTAACCGAAAAGTCAACGTGGCTCAGAGCTGCATGCGGACTGTAGCACAGACAAACAGAAATGACGGCGTGTTTTCCGAGGCGTCGCGTCCAGGTTGGTGGGCGTGGCTCTGCGAGTTTTCGTCGTATCCAATGATCTTAGAGTTGGTGGGCGTAGCTCCTTCCTACGTGCTTTCATGGGTGTGGGCGTGGCTCCTTTGTGCGTGCTTTCATGGTGTCGTGTCGCTCTGGCGGCGGCTTAGAGAATTATGTATATAGATAATTGTGTCTGATCCTATTAAATATCTAATATTAATATCTTGTATATAATAAAATATAATAATATAAAATATGTATATATATATAATAAAATACTAAGATCTGTGTGTCCAGTTCCTCAGAGCAATCTGATTGGCCAGTTTGGCTTTGATGTGATAGGTTAGCTTGGATTTGGTGATGCAACAAAAGAGGAAGTGCAAGTGTAAGACACATGTGGAGGAGCAAAGGCATATGAGCCACGCTGAGAGAGTTGCCTTCAAATATGCTAAGTATGAAACCACACAAGAGGCGAGAACAGTGCCTCACAAATAAAAAAATACACGAGGAAAGATGCTGAACGTACATGGTGGGCAAGAGATAGCACTTTTTTTTTTAAATTATTCTTTTACCTGTCAGCAACAATCATTATGGCTAGTAGTAATTAAAATCAGGCAGATTTTCCAAATGTTTTACATCTCATCATTTCAAGCACATTTTCAGAAATGATATTTCTATGAAGGTAAAACAATATGACGAAATATAAACTAAGGGCAAACTGCCTGTGTGACTTGCTAAACTTTTGTAACTAAACAGTTATCAGACTTCGTTCTGTAAATAATATTTTTAACTAAAATGTGTTGTTTCCTAATAAGCTGATGTTTAACAAATGTTTTAAATTTATATGATGCTCAATTCAATTTTTATATTTATAGTTTTGTATGTCTAATATTATTATTAATATACACAACAATTATGGAGAATCTTGCTCTAATTATGATCCAATTATGGTCTTTCTTGTTTGGCTATCATTTTGGTTTATGTAAACACAAACTATATTCATATATCCTATATATAAATACATATCATATATTTTTGCATACATGTTTTTCAGTTCGGGGCTCACACAGAGCCTCTACCTCAAAGCTACAAACAACCCTGAGTGGAACAACAATTCTTTATAGGACACATACCTTTATCCACAAAAGACTTTTTCTGAAATGTCATTTACCAAAACATGCAGATGTCTATGCGGAAAGAGGAATATCTGGGTAAAACTGATATCAACAGAAAGGAAAAATGTAAGCTCTGTACAGATAATAACTGGGCCAGAAACTGAAATAAGACCCCTCAAACTGAGAGACAACAACAGTGACCTCTGTACCACTGTGCTGCAGTGGTGTTTTTCTTAGTGGCAGCAGGATTTCAGATTTCATCCAGCTAGTCAGCTGTCTTTATTCTGAATCAGGTTAATCCACTCTGATGGGATACTCTGATGTAGGACATGGACTCTGATTTACATGTAATTTCTACAAATTATTTTATAGAACACATTTGATTATTGTTGCATTTCCATTTATCCTGGCAGTGTTGTAAATAATAGGTGAATAAATAACTCTGGAATAAATGACTAGCTGTACTCACCTTGATTTAAAAATTAGTTAATTAATCAGCTAAAAGGCAAAGGCTGCAGGAATTTTTACTTTGTAAAAAACTCCTCACTAGGAGAATGTCCTAAATGTTTATGACGGCACTAGTTTTCTTGTGTGACAGAAGCATATAGAATTTTCCAAGTCTATAAAAAGTGATAACTCTGTGACATTGGAATTTTGTAAAATCTTCCTGCTGGTGCACAGGAATGCTGTAAGCAGGGCCTGCAGAGCTGAAATCGGTTCATTAAGACTCCTTCACTGCACACAGCGGGGAGTATGGGGCTACTGGGCCCACCTGCAGAAGACAGATATAGAGATTTGTCACTAGAAATCTTTACTGAGCTCTACACTTTACTCGCACCAAACACCCCTCAACAACTTGAACCTGAAACTCATTTTAGATAAATCAGCTTAATAGATGTCCATGTTGTTTCTAAGATGTGACTATAATTCAGTGCCTTTTATTGAAAGAAAGGTCTGGTCAATTGAAATGCTGTGTATAACTGTCAATTTTAGGAAGTAAATAATAAGATCAGTCTGATTCGACATCATGAAAAGCAGATCAAATAAGGTGAAAAGACAGCTGAAGAGAAAAAATCAGAGATCATTTCTTTACTGCCCGATTTAGTCTTTAAAATAAGGAACATGTACATGAACTGACTTTGCAATCCTCTGTGCTTTAGCCCCAAAAAAGAAGAAAGGCCTAAATCAAAAACACTGAAGAAGGGGTTTTGCATCGTACACTGCATCTAGCACTAAAATCCATAATTTTCAGTTATTCTGTAGTTTCAAGTATATTAATATGTATTCTCTTCTAATTGTGCAAAACAGAAGAGTGACATAAAATACGCATTTTAGTCTCCCACTGACCCACTCAAATGTAAAGCTGCACCTTTAACTAACGTGAATCTGAAAATGCTATTGGCTGCAGTATAATGTGAGCAGCGTGTAGAAAAGTAGGGTTTGGGGGGAATGTAATGTTTATTAGCTAAATACTAAGCATTATCTAATAATAAGATTAAGAGCAGTAATTGGAATAAATATAACATATAATATCTAAAAGGTCATGGTGTGCAGGGCAGTACACATCCAGTAATTTGGGAAACCGAGAAAGTAGTGGATATTATACTTAAGGCTTACTGTATGTTTAAGTTCTTGACTTGCTGTCTGTATTATACCAGCTTTCACAGCTCTTTATACTTTTTAATTTTTTTTCTAATTTAAAATGGGCATGACATTAAAACATCTATCTCTAAAACCTAAGAAAGTCTTTAATATCAATGCTGCAGTACATTCATTACCTGAGCAAAACTGAGTAGAAAAAATACAATTCTGTTAAAAGAGGTACTTAAAAAATAATCCACGTTTATGCTAATGTAGCCAAGAAAAAAAAAGTTTCAGACTGATGGATACTTTTTAACGAAGGAATACATAAAGAATTAGGCAAATTAGTTGGGGGCTGACTTTCCATTCATATAGAACAAGGGTTTCAAACTCACATCCTGGAAAGCCACAGTGGCTGCAGGTTTTCATTCCAGCCACGTCCTTTATTAGTAACCAGTTACTGCTGCTAATGGAACAGACTTCTTTTGCCTTAGTTTTAAATGGCTTCCCTCCATACTCTTAGTTTTTTTTTTTTCCTTAACCAACTAATCTAGGATCCTAAACTTTGTTCCTGGAAAGGCCGCCATTTTCATTCCATCTAGTTTCTCAGTATTTGCTGTTAATAAAACACATTATATAACTCTGTGGCTTATAAGTGCCCTCATTCTGCCACACTCGACCTACCCAGACCTGTTCTTTAACTTTATTGTCGTACAGCACCATCAAAATGATTTGTTGATTGGATCACATTTCTCACAGTTGTAATATTTTCTTTTCAAATATTTTATTGAGACAGACCTGACTGGGCCAAAAATTCAAATGGGATAATGTTGTCCTATTATTCTTTGCTTGTTAAGGAAAAAATAAATAAATATTCTTTAAAGACATGTCAGTTAAAATTAAGGCAAAAGATGTTTGTTGCACTGACATGAGTAATTGGTAAGACTTAAAGAAATGGCTGAAACAAAAAGCTGCTAGCACTGTGGCCCACCAGGATCCTAGTTTGACATGCCCAGTATAGAGAAACCAATCAACTTAACCTGTTACAATGTACTATTGCAGTTGGTTGTATACAGGCACTGGTAATAGTCCATTAGTCATCTGTACAGAGGAGAGTGGGAATTAAATCAAAGTAATATATGTTAGAAGTCTTAAGGTGCTGTTTGGTAAGGATTTTATACTACTGTTACAGCTTATTAAAGGACCAGTAAAAAATTAAAGAAAAAACCTTCATTGTTTTAAGAAGCTCAACTTGAGTCTTACATACAGTATTAGTAGAAGTAGTAGTATTGCAGAAAAACAATTTTTAGATTGAGAATGCTGAGACAATGGAGTGAATGTTTACACTGAACCACAAGGGAGTACCCCTGAGCCCCAAACCACAGACACAATAAACTAAAGCACATTTTATGCTCAAATAAAACTCCTTCTTTACAAGAGTAACAAAAAATTTACCAAGCATGATTCTCCTTCCTCCTCCAAGAGCTTAGCCCACTGCCTCCCGACTCTGACTCAGCCAAAATGAGGCAGTGGGCTTTCTTTTAAAATTGACATGAAAACTACTTCCAGTCTCCTCTAAAAGTCACCTGGAGCACTTTCAGGTCATCCAGAAAACAGGTCAGTCCCCCCTCGACAGCACCCTCTGGCAACCCCCAAAGACCCAGACAGGGTTGTGTTTAAATTTCCCATGCAACCCATCAATTTTGCCTGCTGCATGGGGGAATAACTTGCTCCTGGTAAGCCCATTCTTGTGGTCCTCCCATTATGGTTTCCTGGTTGGGTATGAAACCTTCCATTATCATAGCCAGGAAGCCTGTCTTTCCTTCTGGGCACCCACAATAACAGTATATATATATATATATATATATATATATATATATATATATATATATGTATGTGTGTGTGTGTGTGTATATATATATATATATATATATATATATATATATATATATATATATATATATATATATATATATATACTGTATATATATATATATACACAGTATATGCATGGATGTATGCATACATATAAATGTACATAATATATATAGTGTACTGTAAATATATTTGTTGTATGCATTCAATAAATCATATATTTGCTTTCTGGAATCAAAATAAGGTTTTAATTTATTAATAAGCAGTGATATACAGTAAGAGCTACTTAAAAAAGCAGCAGCAGTTGTATTACAATATTAGAAGCCTTTCAATTAACTTTACAGTGCTCAATGGTAAAACAGTGAGATTAAAAAGATCTGTATAGTACCAAAATAGTGAGTTATCCCCTTTAATGCAAGTATTAACATAAATAATAATTTAATTAAATAAACAGCCTTTCTCAATAATGTATGTGGCAGGAGTGGTGGGCATTTTTTTTGTTTTACTATTTAATGCTTATTTAGTTTTACTGTTAACATGGATGCTATATCCATAGCACCAGTCGCAGCCCATATTGAATCTTAGGCAAGGTTCACCCCTGGTATACCCCCCCCCACCCCCACCCCACCCCAGAGGTGCATCTGTTTAAAATGGCAATAGCACACGGTGGGGTGGAATGGAAAAAGGTATCAGGAGTGTTGTGTGACAGAAGAATTAAGGCAAAGGTTAAAGGTAAGGTTTTTAAAACAGTCATCAGACCAGCAATGTTGCGTGGAGCTGAAACATGGGCAATAAATGGAGACCAGGAGAAGAAGTTAGATGTGTCGGAAATAAGGATGTTAAGATGAATGTGTGGAGTGGATAGAATACGATATCAGACAATCAGAGGTACAACAAAAGTGGTGGAGATACTATATCTAACAAAGTACAGGAAGGTAGATTGAACTGGTATGGATATGTGATAAGGAGAGGTAATGAATATGTGGGCGGAAGAGTGATGGGAATGAAAGTACAGGCAAAAGTAAAGTGACAGAGGCCAAAGCAGAGGTTGATGGATAAAGTAAAAGAAGATCTGAAGGAAGCAGGTGTGACTGAGGAGGAGGTGCAGGAATGAGATATATGGAATAGGTTGACCAAGTACATCAGCACTGCATAGCAGTAGAAAAAGATGAAGAGGAGGAAGAAGAAGAAGAAGAAGAAGAAGAAGAAGAAGAAAGGGGGTGGGATGGTCCCCCTTGATGCAGACCATCATATAAAACATCGAGGAGAAGAATTTGGGGGGGGGGGGGTCCTATTGTTTTGAGCACACAGTCTTTCATATGATGCAGCTTTTCTCCCCTTGGTTTTAAAAGTGTGCAGACGGTTGGTCATATAATACATTGAGTAGCACATGCAACCATTCTGTCATATGATACATCGAGGAGCTGTGTGTCCCCCTGGGTGCTAGAAGCACGTGTTTACACTTGATCAAAGAGATTCAAAAAATTGCCCTTTGCCTTGAAATGACAACAGCCTAGGCAGCGGCCCTTGTCACCTAAGGGGTCCAGCAAGATGAAATATAAGAGCACAATAATGTACACACAGAAGTAACCTCCTTTCATGATATGAGCTTCCATTAAAAACTCAAGTTTTGGTACCTTATATAAAGTATAGCACCACCGAGAATGTAGCTGCAATGCAAGGTGTGATAAAATGCTTTTTTTAACAAGAACAAAAAGATGAAAAAACAAGCACCATTTAAATACCAAAATAATGTAAACTCTAACAAAAATGTTAATGAGGCAAGAAATTCACTGATTAGGAGACTAATTATTGTACTGAATAAGTGCTCTTGTAACAATTTGACACACTTATCAAAGCTGCCATGTAAATTTTGTGTTTGCCCAGAGGAGCAATGTGATTAGAGTTGTTGCTGGAGACAACCGCATTTCAATTTCTTTTCACTATTCTTGTGTGATTTGAAAATATTATCTGTGTTCATGCACACAATTTGAAAACTATCGGTCAGAAAAATAATACAAATTAGATGTATTAACTTATTTATTATGTATTAATTCAACGCATATAATACTGCAACTAAAGGGTTGTGGTGTCCACCACAGACTGCAATAAATAGACGAATTCACTTTATGAGAGATGATTGCAAGGAAATGTTTTAAAGGGGTAATACAGAGCTGTCAATTGACTTAAGTGCCTTGAGCAAGGGAAAGGTGCTATATAATTAAAATGTATTATTACTATTATTATTATTAATATTAATAATAAAATTAATAGTAATAATAGTGTTAGTAGTTGTAGTAGTAGCATTAAGATATTATTTTTGTAGTGTGCATCCCAAAAGAGTTTTTATTACACATTAAGCACCACCTAAACACAATTAAAGCTCCAAGTGACATGTCTGTTCAGCATCTCTTTAAAAGTCAGAAGCCAAGACCAGTCCTGAAAGAGTGTTAAAGCTTCAGTGGAGAGACCTTGAAACAACACTTCAAAAAAGAGCTTAATTTTGTAGTTCTTTAATGACAAAATATCAAGCCAGGCTTGCGTTTGCACTCTCTTTAATGGCAAATAAAAAAAACGTTCAGACCTTTATATGTGGTTCACTCTCTGGACTTTCACTGGGTCTTGACATGTGCTTTTTTTTGGGTTGTAGGTTTATGTGGCTTCAGACAGTTTAATTTGCAAATATTTGAAATGTTTTAAAGCAATCTGTCTAAAGTTGTGTTTAAAAAGCTAAAACCTTTTTTCACAGTTTGTGGTTTTTGATATTGCACTACATTAAAAAGACCTTGCGCGGGCTTAATGGATTTTCCATACATTTTATGGGCAGTTTCTTAACTTTAAAATGTGTGGAGCAACTTGTGTGAAGTATTACATAAAACAGTTGAGTATTTATAGTTCTCAATAAAAATAACCAAAAGAAAATACCCTAAACTCCAGATAAAGAAAAAAATGGCAGTGTTATACTGAAATGAAAAGTACCGTCATAGCATTTTAATAATTTGAAAATGTAATATCTGAACCTATAGCCTGAAGTAGGCTGATGCACCATCTAGGGCTGATTCCTGCTGTGAGCTCAGTACTTCCTGGATAGGCTACAGTAGTTTAAAGAGATAAACAAAGTTTAACAAGTGAATATAACATCTTTGTGATAGTAACACATCTTAGGCATTCACAAAAATGCCAATAGTAACCACCCTACAATTTTTTTCAGTACACAATGTTTAATCTTAGAAAGTTAAGGTAGTAAAAATGAATGGGTCTCTTTAATATGATCAACTGTCTGCACTTTTAGCCAGTAGAGGAGCAATAAAAACCTGCACAATGCAAGGTCAAGACAAGTCACTGATGAATATGTAGTCTCTATTAAAAATGCTTCATTGCTAAGATGATTGATGGCCCTGGACTATGTGAAATGCATCTTGATGGTGACGATCTTAACAATTTTCAGCCTATTACCCACTTACCTTTTCTGTCAAAAGTTCTTGAGCGTGTTGTAGCCTCCCAGCTCACCAATTACTTAATCTCTAACAATTTGATGGAACCCTTTCAGTCTGGTTTCAGGGCACAGCACAGCTGTGAAACTGCTCTTCTTCGGGTAATCAATGATTTGCTTATGGTAGCAGACTCTGGACAAACCAGCATATTAATTCTGTTAGACCTCAGAACAGCATTTGGCATTGTCAGACATGACATTCTACTGTCCAGAATGGAGAAACTGCTTTTGGTTCAAGTCCTATCTGACTGATAGGCAAGAGTTTGTTAGTCTTGGCAACAGCAGATTCAGCTCAGCGCCAGTCATACAAGGAGTTCCACAGGGCTCTGTCATTGGCCCTCTTCTCTTCTGTATTTATAAGCTTTCCCTTGGCCATATTATTCGTAGCTATGGACTGGATTATCATTTTTATGCAGATGACACTCAACTCTATTTCAATGTCAAAAGTGCAACTTCATCATTTTTTTCTCAGCTCACAACTTGCCTCAGTGAAATTAAAAACCTGGATGGAGCAGAACTCTTTAAAATTAAATTGCAACAAAACTTAACTCCTGCATATTGGCACTAAAGCGCTACTTAAGAAAATGAGCTCCTTTTCAGTAACTCTTGACGGTGATCTCATCAGATCTTCTTCTGATGCAAGGAATCTTGGTGTCATTTTTGATTCCTCCCTTTCTTCATAAACCACATTATGAAACTTTCTTATTTTCACCTCCATAACATATCCTGTGTTCGCTCATTCCTCTCCTTTTCTAATGCTGAGAAACTTGTTCATGCTTTTATCACATCCCGCATCGATTATTGTAACTCGCTGCAGGCAGGTGCCCCTTCTAATCTTATATCACAGCTCCAGCTTATTCAAAACTCAGCAGAAAGACTCCTTACACGGACCAGCAGCAGTGAGCACATCACACCCATCCTGTTCCGCCTTCACTGGCTCCCTGTGTCTTATAGGGTTGAATATAAAATTCCATTAATATCCTACAAAGCTGTAAATGGCCTTGCGCCAAACTACATCAGTGATCTTCTAAATCACTATGCTCCTGTTTGCCTACTAAGGTCCTCTGATTCAGGTAATCTTGTTGTGCCTCACACTAACCTGCACTCTATTGGTGACAGGGCCTTCAGCTCCATAGCACCCAGACTTTGGAATGACATCCCAAAATTAATTAGAATAGCTGACTCCATTCATTCTTTTAAAAAACAACTTAAAACTCATCTATTTAGGAAGGCTTTTAATTTAACTTAACATTCTGCCCTTTTTTCAGTTTACTTCTCTGTCCAGGTGCTCAGGATAATTTGTATGTCTGTTATATCACAAATTAAGTTATTTGTTAGGTTTTTCTTTTAGTACTGAATTTAGTATTTTACTCTGGTTTATTGTCCTTTATTCTATTTAATGCTTTGTTATCTGTTTCATTGTTCTATTCAGGAAAACATTTGTATCCAATGTTACATATACCCTGCTGCTTTTTTTTCCTAAGACTCTGTGAAGCGCCTTGAGCATGGGAAAGGCGCTATATAAATAAAATGTATTATTATTATTGCACAACATCTCTCAGTGCAGCTGTACATTGCAAGAACCACTTCCTGATGATCATAAAGAAGACTAATCTTCATCCATCCACCCATCAATCTATCATCAAACCTGCTTAATTTACGGTAGTCATAGGTGCAAGGGCCAAAGTCTCCCCTGACAGTTTTGGGCACAAAACTGAGACCATCCCTGGTTGGGCAAAGTCTGCAAAAGCCACATGGCATGAAGATTTACCAGGTCAAGATGAAATACCTAGATGAAAATTGTGGTACAGTAATTAACAAACATTCTTAGTGAGCTGCATGATTACCTTTGGGTCACTTTATGGTGCCTGGAATCCCCATATGTCTTTCAGTTCATCTCCAAACAGAGTAACAAATCATCAGTGGAATAAGTGACCTCCTATTAGCAAGGATAAATAGTGGTACCATTTTGGTAAAAATAGAGAGCATTCTTTAGGTTACACTGAAGGGTGATGAAAACAGAAAACTCCATTCAATGACAGTTTTCGTCTGCTTTGCTCTGGAATCGTTTAATAGAATGGAGAAACAAGTGGCCAAAATTCCCTTTTGTGTGATGAAGTATACCACAGATGAAACAGCATCTAGGAATTGAAGTCCTAGAAGCAGCAGTTCAAGATGGTTATTAAAGATGGTGGAGTTCTCTTGTGGAGTTCCTTATCCTGAGACCAAAAGTAAATTTTTGCATTCACCCAGAAAGAGGAGGTGTATTCCTGTAGAATGGGTTGGGATGTGGCTATAGGGCACAGAAAGAAGACTGGAGCAGGTGATGGAGCCATTATATCAAATATATGATTGAATCATTCCATAATGTCCTCAAAATTCAGGAAAACTGCTCTTTTTGGTTAAGGATAGCATGGTTCTGTGCCTCACGAGCCTGTGATCAGGAACATTGGAGCAGTTCCTCGACTCTTGTCCAAAAGCTCGAAAGGACTGCCAATGGAGATAAAATTATCAGATATAACTGCAGTGCTCACACTCTAGTCAGACACTGTGCTGTTGTAAAAAGCCAGTTGTCCTGGGGGAGCTGAATAACACCTTGAAAGAATGCTAGAAGGATACTACCAAGGCTAGATATGAAGACATGCTGTAAAAAGTCTGAATGTAACAATTTGGTGCAATAGTACTCTTAATTACAAAACAAGCATATAAAAAGGTAAATCAGTAGGCAAATTTGACTAGGCCCATATAAGCCAATAAATAACTTATTTTCATTGTGGTTTTCATGATTGCCAGATTAATCCATCCATTGATTTTCTAAACATTCATGTAATGGTGCAGGTTGGGTCCACGCTCCGACTCGTTTGGGAGCCTCTTGAAGACGACACCGTTGATAACGTAACTGGATGAGCCGGCAGATAAGGACACAACACGATGCAAAGAATAAGCGCAAAAAGTGCAAAAGTGCTTTTATTCAAAACAAAAGTGTTCAAAAAGTGCAGTGCTCAAATGTCTTCAATAAATAAATAAATACAAAGGTGAAATTAATGGGTTATAATCCAGCCTTAAAACGAGAAAGAAAATAACATAGCCATCGGGTCCTTAATATGCAGTAAGACGATCCCAGTACAACTCCATCACCGTTTCCCTATCGATCCCACTCAGCTGGCAAAGATGCTAACAGCTGCATTCTTCACCACCCAACCCCCAACTTAGCTGTCTCACACAGCTTTGGCCAGACTGCTCAGGGTCGGTGTCCTCCTGTCTCCCTTCACACTCCCGCAGTCGTACCTCCGTACCACCGTGCTTGCACCCACTCCACACAAATAGTCAGTGGGGCGAACTAGCCCCTCAAATGCCACTCCACACGACCCTTAATCATGCTGCCTTTCCTTCACTAGCTGTCTGGCCCATCTTCTCTCCACCTGATGCTCTCTTCACACCCTGTTTCCGTTCTCTCTCCCCATCTTTTTTCCTCCTTTCATTTTCTTTTTGTTTCTCTCGACCTTCCTCTTACTTTCCGATTGGCCTTTTCATAGTGGACTCTTAGTTTTGTTTTTATCCATTTATACTCAATTCTACAGTATTTTGTTCTTTGGTTCAGATACTCTTTGAGTTTTCCAATGTACAAGTATTTTAGTGCTGGAGGATTTTTTTAAAAAGGACCACAATGTCAGCTGCAGCTCTTGCCTTAGCATTTAAATTTTCCATCCTACTGGTTACATTGTTAGCTGTATTGGGGCAAGCACTACATTTGGACTGATTATTTAGAATATTAGCAAATTAGCAAATTTAGAGGCTGCTAATACATTGAAATAACATTTTTAACTTATCTTTATTTTTGTTTAACAATATTTTAACATCAAATGAAATGCAGAAATGGAGAGAGATATGCCAATATCTGCAACCCACCTCACTTCAATTTTTAGTCCATTTGAAATTATCTAGTATGGCTTGTTTCCCTTATGTATAGGCTAGCTGACATGCTGGTTAAGATTAAAAGAGTGCATTAAGTGAATAAATTCTCTTGCTTTACGATAACACTGGTTATCCACACGAAAACTATAATTGCCTACAATTAGAAACCTATCATAGTTGGCTATTATTATAGATACTAAGTTTGAGAATTCTTCAATAAAAGACGCATTATATTTTGGAAGTCTAGAAGCATTTAATATATAAGACTGAGACACTCCTTGAATAACTACAGTAAGATACTCAAAAGATGTAAATGTACCGAAAGTGGTATTTTCACAATTCAGCCAGCTCAAGAAAATACTTGCTAAACTGTTGCCTTTCTTACCTTGGCGAACAAGCTGACCTTACCTGCTAGAACTTTCGTTACACAAGAAGTGATCCTTCTTTTTTTCTGGGAAAACATTTTTCATTTTCATGCTTTGGTTGCTCTGGGATTCTTGTCTTTAATCATTTTGCCAGCTCATTTAGTGAAGTTTATATCATTTATAGATATAGATATTAAAACTAAATCAAAAATCTTTATATTATTAATTTGTCAATTGCTTTGATCATAGCTTTCATTTCACTTAGTAAATGTCTTCTTGATGTTTATCTTTAAAACATACTATAAAGCATAATATACTTGTGTCTTATTCACAAGACTGATGCAAATCACATAATTACCTTTGATCAGAACCTTGCCTCAGATCTGTGTATGCAAATGTACTTAGGCAAACCTACTTGGGACTCAATTCTGCCTAATTAGCTAGCTCAGTTTCATATGTATTTATCTTTATGTATAATACGCTGCCGTGGCTGTCCGTTTGTCTGTCTAGGATTTTAAATCACCTGTAGCTCGCAAACCGTTTGAACTATTGACCTGGAATTTGGTACACACATACTACGTGACGCTTTCAGGTTGATCACTGTCCTCCAAGATTATTCCTCTTTTAATTTTTATTTTATTTTATGGTAGAATCAACTCTCAGCAGCAGCCAGCAGGGTGGCCGTGCGGCGCATGTGTACGGGCGCTGTTCTCATTCCCTATAAACCTTCGCCGTCACTTCCCATACCTCTTCATGTCTTAAATCATTCTTGAGGCAGATTGAAGACTTAAGTGCCACCTTAAGTGAAAAGTTAAAGAAAACTTTCTAAGTAATTGCTACACAAACACTGACTTAATCAGTTTTAATGCAAAAAGATGCCGACGAAAGAAGAGAAGAAGTGGGCCGCTAGGGTGGAGAAAAGAAGAGCTGCTCAGGAAACAGCAAGCGCATCAACCTCTGAGCAAACGAATGCTAAATGTACAGAGACAGAGTAGGAAAACTATGAATGCTAAAGTCAAGTGTATTCACTGCATGTTATCGTGCAATGCGCCGTTACTGGTACTTAATATTTAATGTTAACTGTACCAAGTAATAAATACTCATTTATTATTAAGTAACATTTAAAATATATCTAAAAAATGTTGCTGTGATTTATAACAATGTTTGGAAACCACATCTAGCAAAACACACTGCATTACTTGCCAAGTTCTGCTAAGAATGAATAATATGCAACACCTTCAGGCACAATGCAGGAAACAATCCCATTATCTCATATCACACTTTTTCACACACCCTTGCTCATTCATAAAGGAACCATTTTATAGTGACCAGTCAATCTGCAGAATAGGGTGAGAAGTAGGTGAAATCTGGAGTACAGGCAAAAACTTAGTTAAACAAGAAGAGACTGTACACAAATATTTTCTGGGATGGGATTTGAACCAAGGACTTTTGAGTTGTCAGATAGAAACATTAACTGGTCCATCATCATTTTATTGTCCTGTAAAAGCCAATGGTTTTCTTTTAAATATGTGCTCATTTTTGAGAACACCATTAGAAATACTTTCATAAACCATACTGACAAACACCCACATGATAATATTGAATGCTCTCGTTGAAGACTTAATCTGTGAAGCTGAAAATCAGCCACCTGATTGCTTATCAAGTGAAATTTATCTTTCCAAGATAAAGGGAATAAACAGTTGCTAAAGGTACTGAAATGTCACATTGCCATGTTTTTCTTCCAGGCAGATCAAAGAAGATCAGCTAGTTTCACAAAGATACATTATGTGACAATGTTTTGGATTATTAAAATGGACCAACCTTGTGTAACCTCGTTAAGTGTCAAACCTAACACAGAAAACATTCCCATTCAAAATTAATGCTATTATATTATTCACAGAGGATTTGGCTGCGGTGGAATATGAAATAATACTACAAATAACCAACATTTACTAAATCTCTTCTGACACAATTAGGTTTTTTTTCCTACTGAATTCAATATATTTTTTTCTGCCCTAATACCAAAATCATGAAAACAGCACAGTGGAGCAGTGGGTAGCACATAGCCCCATGGACATGCTTTTGGATCATGGCTTAGTTTCTTTTATATTGAAGTATTCAGATCCTTGCTGTGTCTGTCTGGCTTTTCTCTAATTATTCCAGTTTTCGCCAACATGCAAAAAGAAGTGTGCGTCAGATTAATTGGTCCAGAATGAATAAGGATGTCCTGAGATGAACTGGCATATACGAGAGTGCTTTTGCCAGGTGTCTAATGGTCCTTGGATGGCTTCCTATGGGCCTGTAATGTAAAATGTGGATGACTTTATATTTCTTCTTTTCTTAGGTGGGGATGGGGGACCTGAATCATGATCAGCTTGTTCTGAACCCTTCAGAAAGATGACTATCACTGTAGATGAAATGAGGAGATTAAAGAAGGGATTGATGGAGGTACAAATTGGGATGAAAAGGATTTTAACATACTTTTTGATGTTTATTTGATTAAAAGATTATTGTCCTCCTCTTGAGCCATCTCTAAAAAAACAAAAACTAAATATATTAATAACCTTAGTTACATTTTGTTTATATTTTAAGATAACTGATAAGCATCAATATGTGTTTTAAGATATCATTGCAGATGTCATATTTTAGAAAGAAAATACATGTTCCTTGAGTTTTTAATTGTATTTTGAAAAATTTGAAAAAAAACCTACATATTCCATATTGTAAATATAACTAATGAGAAAATAGTCAAGCTCCCTCTGTAAATCTGTGTCATTGTTCTAAAGTAAATGTGCTTTCTAATTTACATGTTTTTTTTATATTCTTTAATAACTTACAAGTTTAAAAGCATCTAAAGTTTTAATGTGAAATAACCTTGCTTCCCATGCAAAGTTTGCCTCAAGCTTCAAACCATGTTTTATGTCAGTAAGACAATTATGCTATTTAAATGAATCTCTCTCTCTAATCAGCTGTAAATGATTTTATACTCATTGCTTACAGCAAGATATGAGCTTCCAATGGGTTATTTTCCATAGTCTTTTATAATACATGTGTTTTAGCTTTTGACAGATAGAATAATGTATTTGCCATGCTGTATTATGTCTTTAAGTTGGACAGATTTATAGTGTACTGTTTAATTTAAATTATCTCGTTAAAACCAATTAGAAAGTTACAATTTTGGTATATTTATTAATACATTGAAATTTTCAATAAACTGTAATTATACATCACATGTCAAAATAATGAATTTCAAAAATTTTCACTGTGTCCAGCAGGGACCGCTATCTCCGCAACTGGACCTGGTTTAAGTGCTGAGAATTGCACTGTGCAAAAAGATAGTTCTACTTATGATGTCACTTGAAAGCCAGAATGGTGACAAAATAATCATAACAACAACAAAAATCATTAATCATAATTTTATACCTAGCTTGAATGAAAGAATTATTCAGCATACTATCAATGTAATAAGGCTCTGCTTGGAAATCCCCATTGGAAATTTGACAAAAGAGATTAATGCAGCTGTTAGATGAGGTATGCTTGGGATTGTTTCCCTTGTCTTCTCCAGATATTGGTGTGGCCAGAAGTTTGGAGAGTGGCAGGTTATGGAGGGCTCAATTCAGAAGTCCCACAGATGAGCTGGTCAGTGTTAATGGTGCTCCAGCATGTCTGTGGTTCAGCAGTTGTGGGGCTAACAAGTGTCATGGTACAGTTATGCTTTTTATAACTAAAAGATAATATTATTTTGGTAGAAGAAACCAATCGGTGTTTAGCCAGGAGCTTATTCCCTTTTTTCTAGAAATTTCTGGAAATAACCTTATTACAATGGCAGAACTCAAAAAATAGTTCTTTGCAGACGGATACAACATAATAATAAAAACTAAAAGGAAGAAGGTATAATTAAAAAGAAAAACATTCCATATAATATAATAAATAAAAATAAAATGTATATTAAATATGATGCAAAAATATTTCATAACCAGGTTATGCATGTGAACAGAAAGCTTTTGAAATGATGACACAGTGATATATTAATTATTGATCGAACTTCACTGCTCAAAACAATCATCAATATAATTTATCCGGAACATCCTCTTGCTTCTTTAACATTACTTATTTCTACCAGATCTACACAGAGGCCAAAACAAATTTAACATTTGGTTTTTACACATTCTTTTATTGAATGTTTGCTAAAGGAAGTTTAGGAATAAAGGGTAAATCCAACATTTTAATTTAGTAAATACCTAATGATGTATAGTAATTATTATTATCTTAATAATTAGAAGAATGATTCTTTAAATAATAAATCTTAAGAATCAATTTATCATTGTAAATGTGTATAAATCATTGCTTACTGAATACCTACAATGATCCAAGTATATGACAAAAGACAGCATATTAGGATTGATTATATTTCATTTGAATACCGTGGTGTGTTCGCTTGTAATTTAATAATTCTCACTTTGTTTTTTTTTCTTTATTGTAATTTACAGTAACTGTTAATATAATCTTTCTCCTACATTTTACAGTTTCATCTATACATATGTAGTCTTCTAATCTCGTAGAATATATTAAAGACATTCACATATTGTAGTAGTATTGTCACATGTACAGAGCATAATGAAATTCTTACTTGCATGGTTCACCAGCATCACCACTCTCTGGCACCATGATAAATAAGAATCAATGGCCAATAATTAATTATACCAAGTTAAATGCAAACATTTAAGTTCACTTACTACACAAATAACAAATACTATACAACTAATGCAATCACATTGCAATAGGTGGTACACACAATAATGCCAGTGCAGTGAGAATTGTGCAAATAATACTACCAAAGCGACAGGTGGCACATACTATCAAAGTTAAAGTGACAAATACTGAAGTGACTTAATGTCAAAGTAAAATAAAAAAGTGACATGGCTTATGATGATAGAGTAATAATGAACAAAAAAAGGGTTATAGACTAATGTCCAAGTAATGAAATATGTAGTGCTTAGCTAATACATCTAACGTAGCTTATGAGCAGAGAAGGACTTTCGGGTTCAGAGCTCAACCACCCCCTGCCCCATTGTAAAGAGTTAAAGAGTCTAATGGCATTGGGGACTAAAAATCTCTTATATCTTGTTTATATTGCAGTTCTGTGATAACAGCCTACCATTAAAGAAAGTACTCTTATTAATTATGGTGGTGTATAGAGGGTGATGTGTGTTGTACAAAATCGATAGCAGTTTGCATAGTGTCCTCCTTTCTGCCACTGTCACTAGAGAGTCCATTTCCATTCCAGCCACAGGTCCAGCTTGCCAGATCAGCTTGTCAATACAATGAGCATCCCTCTTCTTCAAGGTACCCCCCAGCACACCACTGCATGGAAGAGAGTACTGGCAACCACAGATTGATAGACCATCTATCTGCAGGAGTTTCTTGTATATGTTAAAGAAGTTCAACCTCCTCAGAAAATAGACCCAAGCTTTGCCCCTCCCTGAACAGTGCCTTTGTGTTCTCTGACCATTCCCTCCGGTCATCCAACTGCACTCCAAGGTATTTATAGGTCTTTACCCATTCTACATCAACCCCTTCAATGGAGACAGGTCTCAGTGGAGGACTAGACCTAAGGTAGTCCACACTCATCTCCTTGGTTTTGGAAGTGTTCAACAGCAGTTGTTTTGACCGAAACCATCCTATTAAGTCATTTACCAGACTCCTATACTCCTCTCCTGTCCACCCCTGACACACCCCACAATTGCAGTGTCATCTGAGAACTTCTGCATGTGGCCTGTTGCTGAGTTGCAGCTAAAGTCCGATGTGTACTGGGTGAAGAGGAAAGGGGAAAGAACAGTCCCCTGTGGTGCCCCTATACAGTCTGACAAACTGAGATAAAAAAAATCTTATAAATGTTTACATATAAAAATATGATACAGTATCTGCCAAACAATACAGAGTATACAACACATGTTTTGCCCTTATTGGGGCTCATCTGGTGTACACACTTTTGCATCCCCTTATGAGGATTGAACCATGGACGTCAGTGCCTGAGACGAAGCCTCTGATGAATCAGATTGTGATTCAGAACTAAGAATGTAATACTGTACTCTGATCTTCATCCTGTCAAGCGCGAACCAGCCACTGTGGTACAACATCAGAGACTTTGCCTCAGGCTCTGATGTCCAAGATTCGATTGAGTGAGGATCTGGATCCCTTTCCTTCCACAGCTTCAACAAGTTCACATGATATACTCCCTCAGCTGGTCATGTTTTCGGTTGTTTAACCAAATACTTGACCAGGCCCTTCCTCTCCTTAATTTACTATGGCCCTGCCATTGGGCCTGTAATTTGGAGTGGGAGATGGGTATGAGTACCATAATGTGGCCCCAGGGGCAGAATTCACGAAGAGTTGAGCCTTGGTCACAATAATGAGTCTGAGCTGATTGGGTATGTTCCATGTTCTCTTTTAGGATTAGTCTAATTTTACTGAATCTATTGCGTAATTGTGCAATATACTCTAGAATATTAGTAGAGGGACCAGCTCCTCTTCCCAACCTTCTTTTAGAATATCCAAAATATTACAGTGTTGTTGCCAATATAATAACTCAAAGGGGCAGAATGCGGAGGCCCGAGGGTCCTCTTGGTAGACAAACAATACAAGGGGAATCAACTGTCTATTAAAACAGATATGTCATGATAAATATATATGTGTAAAATGGGACCCAAGTTAGATGGTGAACTGTTGTTTCTAGGGTTATTGGCATTGCATTGCTAACTGGCAGCTACCTAAGAAAACAAGAAGCAATTGAAATTGGAGAACGTGACTGTTTAATACTAAAAGAAGCAATCAAGGTTTGTGATATTTTTAAGTGTGTGGAGCAACTCTGAAGCATGCCTTAAACATTTCCTAGAAAACATTAAGAACATATTCTTATTACATTTAGACTGTATTTGTATAATGCTAAAGGTTTTTGTTTTCTTTTAAGGGCCATGTCAATAATCAAAGTATCAGCTTTCTTTAAAATCCTCTTAAAGTTAATTGAAAACTGTGTATCTACCTAAGATGGCAAATCTGGTTGAACGTGAGGGGTAGAAAAGAATGGGCTTATCTAAAAAAAGAAGCCAAAGGTGAAAGGACCAATGCAAGTAAACTTTCTTTTCTGTGTTTTGCCTACTCACATTTGACATATCAACAGTAAAAGCTTAACTGTGCTAATGTTTTGTCTTGAATATCAGGTAAGCTAGATCAAGAAAAAAGAAAAGTAGTAGAAATGAGATACGCCACAGTAAACAGTACAACGCTTCAGATGACTAAATTTGTTCCAGCAGGATAAACTCATTCACCTACCACAAGAGTGGGACAGCTTCAGTACATGTATGAAAAATACTTGAAAAGAAGCAATGTAGCAGGACAGTAAAAACTAAAGACAACATTACCTGTACAAGAATATATACAAGTAAGCCTGTACACAGCAGCAAGGGTTTTATAGGATGTGTGAAAATTAATGTTAAAAACCAAACAGTGCTTCCTAATGAACAGATTGGTTGATTCTGATTACTGACTAATTGTTCAAAATCTCTTGTATGTTTTAGATGGATGTTTTGGAGATAATAGAAATACATAAAACATATAGCAAACTGGTTGTGGAGGTTATGAAGAACATGAAAATTAAATTCCAAAGGTAAGATTTGTGACTAAAATAGCAGTGATTATACAATATTTCTGCACCAGCAGTGGATCTAACTTTAAACAGAAAGATAAATCTTGAGAAATGGCAAGAAACATGATGGGTGATGCCTTAGAAAGTACAAGTATTTTTTTCTGTGTAAAGTTAACATTTCCAAGACCTATTAAGATGCAGTCAAATGTATTGACCAACCTAATGTATCAAAAATGGAAGAAATTGTATCAAAAGTAACAAAAAGTAAGTAGAGAATTAACCAAAAAAAAAAAACAGCAGTGGGATAGATCACAGAAAGCTGAACATATAAATTTCAGAGAATATAAAGGATAAGGATATATAGTAAAGTGTCACTGCACCTCTGAACTGTACTGTTAAAGGGTAAGTTTACCACTTAAGAACTGTACACTGTTACCTGGCAATTAGGAGTAATAGCACAGTCCTCTATTGTCTCTCTCTGTTGTGGCCCTTAGAGGTTTTACTTTCAGGGCAACACTCATTATACTGAATAGCACCCTGTAGAGGCCTCTGCCTATCTATTCTGGTGTGTAAAGATACATTCTGATTGGTATTGTAGATTTTTCTGTCTCATGGAGGTACATTTTGGGAATGGCCTGCTTCCTATCCTATGCTATTGTATTAACATGGAGGTTTGTGGATGCAACATAGTTACAGCTGACTATCATGTATGTATCAAATCTAGGTATATCTGCTTTACAATTCCAAACATGAAGCTTTACCTGATGTGGACAGCTGTTTAAAGCAGAATAAGACTACAGTGTAGCTACTTTATAGTGCCTTCATGTGCAGCTTCACCTGCACAGTGACAGCTGCCTCAAGCAAACAGACTTACTAGTTTGGCAAAAGTAGACCAAAGAGATGTCTTCAGACCTGAGAGTCATATAAAACCTCTGCCACTAACCAATGCAGATGCTTGATCACCACACTGCTACTTGTCAAAAGTCACCCCTCTCAGCAACTAAATCCTATAGGAATATGGCAGTCACCCATACCAGGTGCTCATTTCACTCTACGTTGGGTCAACCAAATAACATATACTTATATTTGCAACAAAGCAAAATTAATAAATCACAGTAAAAACAAAAGAAGCAAAAAGTAGGAGAGAAGAGAATGTTTTCCGAATGCTTTCCTTAAAGATAGAGGTTGTAAATGTCCCTTCAAGCCTGGGCATATGGCTGTTTAAGTGTTTCTTCAGCCTGTAGAAGTCTTTCATCTTGACAATTTCAGTGGGAATGCAGGCAACTTGTTTGGGTGTTGATGGAGATCTTCTCTCTTGCTGTGCAGCTTGCATCTGAAATACAGATGCCATTCTCTACTTGGAGTTAACAATGATGACATAAATGATCAATGATAGATAGATAGATAGATAGATAGATAGATAGATAGATAGATAGATAGATAGATAGATAGATAGATAGATAGATAGATAGATAGATAGATAGATAGATAGATAGATAGATAGAACTGCATTTGACCCATGGGGGGAATTTGGCTTTAAACAGAATCTAAATCAATAAATACATATACCCAATAATTATTAAAAAGAAAGAAAACTTCTGATTTGCCAAAAGATAAAAAAAAATCTTAAAACCACTGTCATTTTATATTACAAAATGGTGTACTTTCCCAATACTGATGCCCATGCTACTCTTATTTACCCAAGGCTACTACTATCAAATAAAGTTTTTAATAGTTTGAGTTTAAACATGCAGTTTTTAGTACAGCTTGTTTGAAAAACATCAGGGTATTTTATGTTAATTGTGGATTATTAATCTCTTCAAAGTTCAAACATGGCTTGTTTTAAATATTTGTAATCTTTATAGCAGCTTATTATTCGGTCCTTTTAATTTTGTTGAAGTTGTTTTGCCATATTTTTTTTATTTCACAGTTCTGCATAGTGATTTTATACATTTATTAAAACAACCTTCAGTGTGGCTTGTTTCTATCAACATACAGCTATCATGGGGAAACCTTTCAAATTCCTTGCCAACTATTTAATACATTACACAATTGACTTCTCTGTAAGCCTGCAACCCACAGTTTTACTCAAACGGCTTCATAGTGACATCTTGTAGCTAAGTAGGATGTTCTACAATCCTTATGTATATACCCTTGCCCTGAAACTTTGCTACATCACCTCTATTCCCCATCTCCACTTTTAAATCTCCTGCAAAAAAAACTTCAGTGTGGAATTCTCAATCAGATTATTGTGTTGAGCCTAGTTTATCTCTGCAGTCTCATTCACTTTTATTGTTTGGATAGTTCATTTCATTCCTCTATTTGAGACATCTCATGTATGCTGCATGCCAGCTGTCCTTTCTGAATGAAACCCTCTGTTTGTCAATAATCTGCAGTACACATTGCAAAACAAATTCTGTCTTGTTGACGGTAACAAATTTAAGTGATTTATTCCTCATTGATCAAACGGTATATTGATCTTTTATTTAAGGTTACCCCGGCTGCTTTTTCTAATTTCAAGGCTATCCTGTATCTCACTTCAGAATATTAGAACATTCATGAAGGTCCCTAAAGTCCTGCACCCCACCACACTACTTGGTAATTTATTCCATGTGCCTATAGTCCTTTGTGTGAAGGAAAATTTTTTAACATTGGTGTAAAATTTGCTCTTAACAGGTTTTCAGCCTTGTCCTTCTTGCAGAATTATTTTAAAGGAACAGCCTGAATACACTGTACTAATTCCTTTAATAATTTTAAACATTTACTGTAAATCATGTCACCTGTTAATCTCTGTTTAATAAAATTAGAAAAATCAGTTACCAAAATCTTTCTTCATTGTAACTTTCAGTCCTGGAATTAGCTTTTTCACTCTTTTCTGGATTTTCTCTATTGCTGCTATGTCTTTTTGTAATATGGAGGCCAAAACTGTGCAAAATGCTCTAGGTGAGGCCTTACTAGTGCATTATATAACTTAAGCATAACTTCCCTTGACTTGTATGCCATGCATTGTGATATATAACTTAACATCCCATTAGCCTTCTTCAGCACTTCAGTACAGTGTATGGAGGTTGGTAGTGATGAGTCCACTATGACTCCTAGGTCCTTCTTATATGGGGTACTTTCAAGTTTCAGACCTCCCATTTTGTATTCAAATCTAACATTTCTACTTCCTATGTATAATAATATACATTTACTTAAACTAAATTTCATCTGCTTTAAATTTACAGAAGCCTGTCCAACTTCATTTGTAAGTTACATTCTACATTTTCTGCAATTCCACCTAATTTGATATTATTTGCAAAGTTAAGCAGCATATTATATACTAGCCAACCCGCGGCGTAGCATACGCCGCATAATTATGTATTGATGGGTGAACACTTCCTGAAAGACACAGTTGTCCAAATGGGGTGGGTTTGAGGATACGACTGTAATTGAATGAAAAGATGGAACTCTGGAGAGAGCAACATACAATTGTCCGTGACTGAAAACTGGTTATGGCAGATATAGGCATATCTTTTTGAAAGTTTGTCCCTGCGCCTTATTAATTGTCATTGCAAAGGCCAATCTAACAGGAAATTGTTTGCGTGTAAAAGTAAAAGGCAAATTTGAATCTGATGGGGTCAGGGAAATCCGGGGAATATGGACAGTTTGTGAGGTAGGAGCTGCGATTGTTTTACACTCCAGTACATTGCGGTGAATGCTGAGAATAGTCAGTCTAGTGCCTTTACAGAGACTTCTTGCTGGCATGAGGTTTCTGAGAAGCATGACGACTGAACCAATTTTAAGTTTGACTTTATGCGGAGGCATGCCAGTGGGAGTAATGGCTGCCCGGCGGGTCATGGGAATAATGCCGCCGGATCGCCAGTCAGCATCGTTTATGGTCGGAACTACGACGGTATGTGATCTTCTTCGAACCTCCGACTTTTGTTCTTGATTAATGAAAACATTCTTGGCAAATGCTTTCGCTCTCGCGTGAATTGTTGGCTCTATAGTACGTGTGCCATGGTCGGCTGCTTAGTGAATTGTTGGTGGGCGGAGCTCGGTCTTGCGTGCGTCTTGCTTGCCATGGACTTAGTGAATTATATATATAGATAATTCCTATCCAAATCTTTTATATATATTAAAAACAGCAGCAGTACCAGCACTGACCCCTGAGGGACATTGCTTTTAACAATTCAGATCAAGTTCCTTGCACTATAATCCTTTGCCTCCTGTTATTGTTTTGCACTTATCTACACTCTACTTCCTATATTCCCACATCTTTTTGTTTGATGCTCAATCTCAGATGTAGTACCATGTCAAATGCCTACTGAAAATAAAAATAAATCTTATGCTCCTCCCTGATCATATATATTTGTTTCAGCATATTAGTGAAAAATAACCCTCCTCATCTGAGCCCATGTTCACTGTTCACTAATACTCCTGTTCTTGCCATGTGATGCTCAATCTATTCCTTAATAAGTCTTTCCAATAAGTTATCCATGATGCATGTTAAGCTTACTAGTCTATAGTTAACTTGGATCAGCCCAATTACCCTTTTTAAGTGTGTTTGCATGTAATGCACAAAGCATCTATTGTGATATCCCATGACTGCCTGTCTGTCTGTCTGTTCACATGAAACAACTCAGCTCCCATTAAACAATTTTGTTGAAATGCAAAACACTCTTCAAGGAAATTTGTCGAGACAGCTAAATTTTCATTGAGATATCTTAAGCAGATCATGCTGTGCACAATTTAAAAAATTTAAAATCTCCCATTAAAAGCACTGCTTTAATTTGTTAGCTCGTCTGTCTTAAAACAAAGAAATGTGCAGCTTTAGCTACAAATAAGTTTATTTTGCCTTAACAGTGGTTTCACCAACTTGTATATTTTCCTCTTTCTCATCTTCAATTGCCGTTACTTATGGCAAACAAATCCCCAATACAAGGTAGTGAAATACCAGTAGACTGGTTAGGAAGTCAGTGTCGCTGGCTGTTTGTGTGCACGTGGGATGTCAGTCCTTCTTTGGCAAGTCAAGATGGGTATGCACGGTGAAACCTATACATCAGCAAGTTGTTTCTGCCTTATGAAGCCTTCCCAGCGGCTTGAGTACAAACTGAAGAGAAGAATTTGCATTAGCATCTCAGTCCAATTTCAATGACGTGATAATTTACTAGTGTGACCAGGGGCCTCATGTATAACGTCGTGCGTAGAACTCACACTATAACATGGCATAAGCACAAAAGTGGAAATGTTTGTACGCACAAAAAAATCCAGATGCATAAATCTGTGTGAACACCAACTTCCACGTTCTTCCACTACATAAATCCAGGTCAGTGTGAAAAGTAATGCACGTGCACGTGCCTGCTGTCCCGCCCCGTCGCCTATTTGAATAAGCAAATCAATATAAATAGCCCTTAAGCTCAGCGTTCTTGCTGCGCCGTGCACAACCTTCAATGAAATAATTTATTGCAGCAGTACTGTCTCTTTCAAACGTGCTAACCCCCAATTCCTGTCCTTACTTTTCTTTCTCCAAATACCCAATCGCCACACAATCAGCTCTGTAATAGACGTTAAGCCATCTGTATGCTTAGAATGCCGATTCTTCAAAACTTTTAAGGAACATTGAAATATCTTCGTAGTACATGTTAAATTATTCTATCTATTCAGTGTCACGCCAGTCCCAGCAAGAATACAACGCGAGACAGGAACAATCCATGAACGGAGTGCCAGCTCCTTGCTAGCGCTGCGACACTGTGTCCTCACATGTTTATTTATTAACAATATAGATTATTTAAATTAAGTTAAAGTTTTATCTATATAATATAATAAACATATTTTGCTGCCTGCAGTGGGCTGGTGTCTTGCCCGGGGTTTGTTTCCTGCCTTGCGCCCTGTGTTGGCTGGGATTGGTTCCAGCAGACCCCCGTGACCCTGTAGTTAGGATACAGTGGGTTGGATAATGGATGGATGGATATTTTGCTGAATTTCACCTTAAAAATCATATCGTCATCATATGTAAATACGTGCTTTATAAAGTGGCTCAGGTTGTGCAATATTATAACTGTATCACAAGTTTACAGTGAGGTAATTGTACTTATAAGTACAAACAGTTCTACAAGGAGCACTGATGGACTGATTGAGTGTGTTTATAGTTCTTGGGATGAAACTGTTTCTGAACCGTGAGGAAAGGCTCTGAAGCATTTGCCGTGTGAGAGCAGTTCAATAGACAGCATGGCTGAAGCAGAGGCAGTGTGTGCTTGATGCTGTTTACTGATAATTCTCTTTCTGATCAGCTGCTGTACAGCTGTGATTCCACACTCAGATACAGTGATATAAATACTCCAAGTGGTGCAGTGAGAGTAATATGGAAAAAGATGATCCGCTGTGGCAACCCCTAACGGGAGCAGCTGAAAGGCGAAGAAGAAGGTGCAGTGAGAGTAACAACGCTAAAGCAGCTATTGTATTTAGAATAGTTTGACCATTCTGTGGACCATTATATTTTTACAGGTTAATTACAATCAGATGCTTTAAACTAATAAACAATATGCAGTTAATTTCAGTGTATTTATAAAGCCGCATCAGGGATGTGGATCTAAAAAAGAAAGGGAAACCACACTGGAACAGTAGCACTGCTTTGACACTGGGTGCTGCCAGTCTGCAAAACCAAGCGTAGAACCGTGGAAATGTGTGTGGCTTTACACCAAGTTTAGGTTTTATGCATCGCGATTTGAACGTGGAAACGTTTGTACGCAACATTTTTGTGCGTAAGCACCGTTTATGCATGAGGCCCCAGATGTTCTGGAGACAGTGACTGTCCTGATTTCCTGCTATGTATTCCAATAAATAACTGAAGAACAGCAAAATGTTCCAGTTTTAACAGGCTGCCCATCTAATTAAACATTGGTCTGCTGACTCAAGCATCCTCACAATATATTTAGAACTGCCCATGTAAAAATGCAAGGGGCACAAAACCCCATAACCTCCGAACCCCCCATGTACAATGTGAATAATAATCCGACGGGGAAAGTTTTATCAATAATTTAGGTTAAATATGAACAACAACATGAGGGTGACTAAGAAGCAGACCAAAACAGACAGTATTGTCATTTATTTGTTTACACTTCAATCAGTATTTGGAATCATATATGTTCATTTGAGAAAGTGTTTTTTTCTGAGGCTTGAACCCTGTCTGATGATGATGAGTGTTCCTGTGTGTGAATATGGGTTATGTATGGCACTGGGTGTGGCCCTTGTGATAGACTAGTGTCCTATCCAGCCCTATCCTATCTCACCTATCCTGGTGAGATTCTGCATCCCAAAACCCAGAAATGGCTTGAGAATTTCTTGAACCAACCCATTGAACTCAGTCCATTGAGGGCTACAGTGTATGAACAGCCCTCCAATACACGTCAATGTTACACCATACATATAGGTTCTCACTAACCTCCTTAAGGGCTTGAGAATAAATATTATTTTGTGATTTGAAAGGTTTCAGCCTATTTAATCTAAACACCACTTTTTCTTCTACAGTCTCTTTAGTAGTCCCTGGCATTTTTAAGTCTTCTGTCACTTTATCAAATAAACGGTCAGCCAGTTTTATATATTCTTAGATCACTGGAATGAATTCAAAACTTTTGCTGACATGTGTGAAATCTTCATAGGCACATTTGGTCTCCAATTAATAATAACATTATGGTGAATCTTACTGAGCTATTTTCAGAAGAGTATGTTTCTATTATTATATCTCTGCAAAATCTTTCTTTAATTATGCACATTAATGGAAGCAGATCCCAAAGATATTTTCCCAGGATAGAACTGTGGGTTTTATGGCATTTGAAGTATCAGCCTCTTCCTTCCTTTGTTTGTATTTCTTGTCAGGAAAAGGAATTGGTGTCAACTCTTTTGAAGATTGTATGGCCACACAATGTCCCATTGGATGAGCTTTGATCTCTGACTTACTTTAGCTTTTCAAGGTACAGTATATAAGAATACGGTTTCAAATGCCAAAGGGAAGATTAGTATCTCTGTCTTCCAGAATGCACATTAGCATTTCTAGTATTCCTTATGTTGCTGCTTTTAACTATCGTTGTTACTGCATAAATTTGAGTTTGTCTGCTGATCAATTTAAATTGTCAATTATTGTACTGGTTATCTGCCTGCTGTAGCCCCTTTAGCATTGGACTCATGCTGGAACTCAGCCACAGAATTTGGCAATCAAAATGTTTCCATTTGGTGAGTGTTCTTTAATAGTTAGGCTTTGAATTAAATGTAACATTACATTAAGCTGCCTAGCCTTCAAGGTTTTATTCTGAAACACATGCTAAGGAATTGGGCGGCACGGTGGCGCAGTGGGTAGTGCTGCTTCCTCACAGTTGGGAGACCTGAGGACCTGGGTTTGCTTCCCGGGTCCTCCCTGCGTGGAATTTGCATGTTCTCCGCGTGGGTTTCCTCCCACAGTCCAAAGACATGCAGGTTAGGTGGATTGGCGATTCTAAATTGGCCCTAGTGTGTGCTTGGTGTGTGTTTGTGTGTGTCCTGTGGTGGGTTGGCACCCTGCCCGGGATTGGTTCCTGCCCTGTGTTGGCTGGGATTGGCTCCAGCAGACCCCCCGTGACCCTGTGTTCAGATTCAGCGGTTTTGGAAAATGGATGGATGGATGCTAAGGAATGATGTTTAGCCTCTGAGGTTGCATATATAATGTTATTTATGTAACATGCGCTAAGATAGGCCCTGAGGATTTATTATAGAGCACATGCTAATTAAACAGCCTTAACATCTGAAGTTACAGATAAAAAGTGACTACCATAGTCATACAGCTCTCTAGAGGTATATAAACCAAAGCTTTGCAAACGATTATTACAGTAATTTATAAGTAATTTGAATCTGAAAGATAAAATTGGTCTTTTAGACCAAATGCAATAAATTGCTTTGGTCCACTCTCCTATTCCATCACTGGTTAGGTGGCATGCGGCTGTAGTGTGCTCTGCCAAAACAAAATCATTTTTATTTCAGGACCAAAAGATGAAACAAGAACAAAACAAAGTACGAGAAAAAAATGGTCTTTCAACAAGCCAGAAATGTAAGAAAAGAATCACAATAATTAACTGTAAAGTAGGTCAGAAAATTGTCAAAAAATACAGAGAAGGAGACGTTAAGATTTTTAGTGTTATTCAAAACACAGATACCCGAATGGTGCATACATTATTTATTTAAAGGGTCAGCCGATGCGAAAGTCACACAGTGGCACCACCCATCAATATTCAAAATGATAAGACACTAAAAATGACAACTTTTAGGATCCATGCTTTGACAAATAAATCTTGTTCTTCTTCTTCCGGCTGCTCCTGTTAGGGGTTGCCACAACGGTCAATCTTGTTCCATACCTTCCTGTCCTCTGCATCTTGTTCTGTCACACCCATCACCTGCATGTCCTCTCTCACCACATCCAAAAACTTCTCTTAGGACTTCCTTCTTTTCCTCTGCACATATCCAAACCAATGATCTTGCCTCTCTGACTTTGTACTCATTTCTTTTTTTTTTTTTTTGTATTTTATTGATTTTAAAAACAAATTAAATTCCATACAAATAAGTCAAGTTTTACAAGACTTGGTTCAAAACAAATCAAACCCCACCCATGAGAAAGAGAATCTGCTTCCTCAGTTAAAATTCTTATTCTAAAATGTTATTGATTAGATCCTGCCAGGTTTTGAAAAGATCCTCTAAGTGCGAATTTGATTTTTCCAGTTTCCAATTTCAAATAGTATATAACATCAGTTACCCACTGACTTAAAATAGGAGAGTTAGGATTCTTCTAGTTGAGCAAGATGAGTCTATAGTGCCAATAGTGTAGTAAAAGCAATTACAGTTTGATTGTCCTTCTCCACTTTAAGCCCATATGGAAGTACACCAAACACAGCTGTTAATGGATTAGGAGGGATTGTGACACCAAGGCTGTCTGAAAGGCATTTAAAGATTTTGATCCAGAATGATGTTAATTTGGTGCACGTCCAAAACATATGGCCCAGTGAGGCCGGAACTTGATTGCAACGTTTGCAGGTTGGATCTTGCCCTGGGAACATTTTGGACAATAAATGAGACAGATGTGCTCGATATATAATTTTAAGTTGAATAATTGTATGCTTTGTGCATATGGAGCTCAAGTGAAGTCTGTGCATTTCTACCTTCCACTCATTTTCTGCGATTTTGAGTGAGAGATCCTTTTCCCACTGTACTCTTGGGTCTTTGAAAGGGAGGGACCGTAAAATGGTTTTATATATTACGGAGATGCTGTCTGAGTCCTCAAGACTGATCAATATTTTTTTTCGGAATAGAGGTAGGTGGGAGGTGAGGAAAATTGGGCAGATTATGTTTAACAAAGTTTTTAATTTGAAGGTAGTGAAATAAATGTGTTGCTGGAAAGTTAAATTTGAAGTGTAATTCTTTGTAGGATGCAAAGATGTTGTCTATGTACGGGTTTGCGGGTGGCTGGAGATATTTTTTATATGTGGATTACTCATTTAGCCGGATGTAATTGTTGACGATTTAGCATGATCCTGGATCTGTCAGTTTTTCGAAACTCTTGCTGGATATGTTGTCATAGCAGCACATTCAAATCCTCAAACCTGCAGGTTTGTTCTATGTAAACAAGGATTAGCTCACACACTTAATCAGTGTATGTGCATGGAATTCACTCAGTCATGGCTTCACCGTTCATGAATGAGCAACCAATTGATATTGGTGCGCAAATTATAAGAAGAGAATTTAATATAGAGAGGGTTTTGCGAGATCGGCAAGATCCTTTATTGCTCCCGGAGGAAATTCTTTTCAAAAGATACCGCTTTAGCCGAGGGGGAATATTCTACCTCAAAGATTTATTACCACCTTATATTCGAAGTCAAACTAGAAGAAGTCGGGCTCTCACAACCACACAGACAGTATGCATTGCTTTGAAGTTTTTTGTAAGCGGCACTTTTTTTATATACTGTAGGCGATGTGGAAAATCTATCTAAAAGTGCAGTTTTCCAGGCAATTCGTAAAGTCTGTTTGGCTCTGAAACCTGCTGTAAATTAAGCTCATTCAACATGTTGGTCAGATTGGAAAAAAAATGCCAAGTCTAGCGGCCATTGATCATTATTAAGTTGCTTGTATTCTGCATGTTTAATGTCAAGGAGAAACTTCTTTTTCTCCGGCCAGGGGTCTTGAAATCTCAGCAGGAATTTCTCCCTAGCCATCTGCCTCAACAAAGGCCTCTTTTATCATCTCTCCATCTTGGAAGGACTTCTTATGCTTAATAATCGAGTGACTCACTCGGAACGATGCTTCGGTGTGTCTGCCTTTGCTTTTGAATTCAGCCGAGTGAAAAATGACAGCTGTCTGATTAACTGCGATTTTAGTTCTCTCTCCTTTGTCTTTCTCAGATCGCTTTTCGTACGGAAGTCAGTTTCGTAGTTTTTATGAACAGTTCGAAAGTGCCTTTCCACTTCCTTCTTTGGAATAGCAATGATAGATTGACAGATCAGACAAACGCACTTTGATTGTGACATTGTGAGAGAAACAAATCCTCTTCCAATTCCACATCCAGCCCATAACCAACAATTTTTTTTTTAAATCCCTTCTTTATGACCAGTGTGTTAGAAGAAAAGAGATCTCAGACTGACCGCCCTGTATGTCAATCAAGTGGCAAATGTCATAGGGAGGATATATGATAGACTAACATTTAAAAAAAATTTTTTTTGAATGCAACGCGATCTACCTGCTTTACCTTTCTGATCTACCGGTCGATCGCGATCGACGTATTGGGCACCCCTGGTGTACAGTATATCTTGTCATTGTAAGTAGTTTGCACTGTTCAAACATACATGTTACCTACTATAGGTATTGGCTTCAAAAGCTTTGTTGTGAAAAACTGAGATTTGGAACTTTGTGTTATTTGTGCATCTTTATGTTGTAAAGATGTTATTTATTTTTATTCATTTTTTATTTTATTATTTGGAAATAGCAGAATTTGCACATTATTTTACATTTTTGTCTGTCTTATTACAACATTTCTAAAAAATAATTAATTTATTATGATCAAACAGTTACTCAGTACTTGAGTAGTCTTTTCACCAAGTACTTTTTTATTCTTACTTGAGTAATTCTTTGGATGACTACTTTTTACTTCTACTTGAGTAATATTATTTTGAAGTAACGCTACTCTTACTTGAGTACAGTTTTTGGCTACTCTACCCACCTCTGCTCCAACTGCAGACCTCACCACTGTCACACTTCCCTCGTACATATCCTGTACAACTCTTACATACTTCTCTGCCACTCCAGACTTCCTCATACAATACCACAACTCCTCTCGAGGCACCCTGTCATATGCTTTCTCCAGGTCCACAAAGACACAATGCAACTCCTTCTGGCTTTCTCTATACGTCTCCATCAATAACCTCAGAGCAAACATCGCATCTGTGGTGCTCTTTCTTCCTTACTTCCTCCTTGCTAATCCATTACACTTCCTGATTCACTATCTCCACATCATTCAACCTTCTATCTCTCATTCCCTTCATTCATCAGCCTATCAAAGTACTCTTTCCATCTTCTCAACACACCCTCCTCGCTTGTATGTTTCCATCTTTATCCTTTATTACCCTAACCTGCTGCACATCTTTCCCAGCTCGGTCCCTCTGTCTAGCCAATCGATACAGGTCTTTTTCTCCCTTCATAGTGTCCAACCTCTCATACAACTCATCATACACCTTTTCTTTAGCCTTCACCACCTCTCTCTTTACCTTGCTTCTTATCTTCTTGTACTCTTGTCTACTTTCTGCATCTCTCTGACTATCCCACTTCTTCTTTGCCATCCTCTTCCTCTGTATACTCTCCTGTACTTCCTCATTCCACCACCAGGTTTCCTTTGCCTCCTTCCTCTGTCCAGATGTCATGCCATGCACCCTTCTTGCAGTCTGTCTTACTACTTCTATTGTAGTTACCCAGCTGTCTGGTAACTCTTCATTGCCACCCAGTGCCTGTTTTACCTCCTCCCTAAACTCAACTATGCAGTCTTCATTTTTCAACTTCTACTATTTTATCCTTGGCTCCGCCCTCATTCTCCTCCTCTACTTGATCTCCAACATCATCCTACAGACCATCATCCTATGCTGTCTAACTACACTTTCCCCTGCCATCACTTTGCAGACTTCAATCTCCTTCAGATTGACTCTTCTGCATAGGATATAACCTACCTGTGTGCATCTTCCTCCACTCTTGTATGTCACCCTAAGTTCCTCCCTCTTCTTAAAATATGTATTCACCACAGCCATGCCCATCCTTTTTGCAAAATCCACTATCATCTGACCTTCATTCCTCTCCTTGACACCATACCTACCCATCACTTCCTCATCTCCTCTGTTCCCTTCACCAACATGTCCATTGAAATCCGCTGCAATCACCACTTTCTGTCTCTTGGGTAAACTGTCCATCATTTCACCCAACTCACTCCAGAAATCTTCTTTTTCATCCATCGCACACCCAGCTTGCAGGGCATATGCACTAATAACATTCATCATCACACCTCCAATTTCCAACTTCATAATCATTACTCTGTCTGACACTCTTTTCACTTCCAAAACACTCTTGACACACTGATCCTTCAGAATGACCCCTACCCCATTTCTCATCCCATCCACACCATAATAGAACAATTTGAATCCACCTTCAATCCATCTGGCCTTACTCCACTTCCATTTAATCTCTTGCACGCACAATATATCAATCTACCTTCTCTCCATCACATTGGCTAACTCTCTCCCCTTACCAGTCATACTGCCAACATTCAAAGTTCCTACCCTCAGTTCCACTCTCTTAACCTTCTTCCTCTCCTCTTTCCTCCGGACACGTCTCCCCTCTCTTCTTCTCCTTCTTCAGCCAACTGTAGCCCAATTTTGCCAGCACCCTGTTGGCTATCAGTACTGGTGGTGGTCGTTGTTAACCAGGGACTCAACCGGTCTGATATGGAAATCTGTATTGTTCTCCGCATGTTGATCTGGCAAAATTTTACACTGGATGCCCTTCCTGACATAATCCTCCCCATTTTTCAGGGCTCAGGACTGGCATGAAGAAACACACTGATTTGTGCATCCCCTCAGAAATCCCAGAATTGCCACCAAGATGTTTCAAAAACTCCACAGGAAAGTGTAAAAAATTGATAAAGAGCGCCAATCACATAGTGGAAGTAGCTGAGTTGAAACTTAACGACTGTTTAAGTTCATAGCCAGGGAAAAACACCTACAGGGGAAAACCCACAATCATTAAAGAGACTTAATATAACAGTAAACAATGGATTGATTCAGAGTTGAGCAGAACTCTATGTGGAATAACAAAACTTAATTCCCTGCTTCTGCCTAGGGAAAAACAAATTAGCCTGAAAATGCAAACAGAAAGAAAAAAAATGTAGCACAGGAATTTTCAGTGTTTCTGTCTTTCCTTTAAATAAGCTCCCTCCCTCTTACCTTCACAATAATGTTCCTCACATTATTTTTACTTGTTCTCAAATGCATCCCAAGGTGTTCTGTAGTATGTACTGATTACTAGAGTGCATCCTTTTGCAGATGACTATATTTAATATGCAACAATGTACTAAGACTTAATAGTCTCATTTATATCTTTAACCATTTTCTTCTTTCATTCATTATTGTCAGCCACTTGTATAAGATGCATCTCTAATTTACTGTAATGTACGTCAATTTTGTGCTAATTGCAACACCGTTTCTCCAGTTAAAAAAAGAAAATGCAGATTTATGAAAAAGCCTGATTTTATTTTTAGATCATTTGTCAACATTTGTCAATCAGATGCCTGACTCGGTATCATCAATGAGCATTCACAGGGCCTTTGTTCTGTTTTAAACATTTCTGAATAGACCATAATTAATCCCATGATAATTTACTTGAAATTGTCTCAGTTTACTTCATTAATCTGCAAGCATTGTGCAAAGACATTACATAAGATGGGTAATATTGTGGCATTTTGTCTTGATTGACAAGCTGTTAGACAAAAAAAACTCATTAAAATTGAATATTTCTGAAGATATGAGCAAAAATTTATGTATGCAATGATAGCCAATCTTTACATGAATAAATTAAATGCCACATTTACATCAAAGGTCAGGTGAATTCTGAAGCAGAAGAAAGCCCTTACACAAAAATCATTAAGTGTGAAGCAGGTAAAGGGTAAATGATAGCTTAATTTTATCACTCAAATTAATACATATTGGCCCTCAAACTTGCTTCAAGAGGTTCAGCATTTAAAATGTCATTATGTGGTCTCAATTATTACATGAGCTGGTGATGAAGATACAGAGAATCATATCTCAGGCCAAAAACGATGAGAAAACAGTTCCATCAAAATCTATCAAGGCTGCTATGCCACTTGAGCTGCAATTAAGATTATTTAATCTCCACTACATGTTGATAATCCCTGTATAGGAATAATAATCATAGCAAATCTGATATTTTTGTGAACAAGGAATTTAGGAAGTTAAAGAACAATTGTGACTGCACATGGTTTGAAAAGCTGGAGGCCCAGTGACATCTTGGGCTGTTGGATCTCATTAGCATATGGCACATTTTAGTGTTTAGTGTAATTTGACAACGTCCCAGGGGATAGTTGAAGAGCCAACCAGATAACCCTGATTAATTTGTGAACTCAACTAAACAAGCGTAAGATGGCACTGTATAAACTTAAATAAAACTTGCCTTTGCCCAGTTTCATCTCAATGCCTCTTAAGGCAATGTTTACAGAAAAGCTCTTTCCTAGAGTGAGTGAATAATTGGGAATTCTGTCCTTGTAGGCTCAGGTCCAAGAAATGATGCTTTCTTCCAGAGATGGCCAGCTTTTATAATGCTTGGAGTGGAAGGGGTGAGACCTTCTTTGTATGCATTGTATGCCCTCACCTGGAGTTTTTTTGGAACTGTGGGAGGAAGAGACAGAATAGTTAGCAACAGTGACCCCTTGTGTTCTGGAGTCGTATTACTTGCTTGGTTTGAGCCTTGAAGATAATTTTCTAGCAGCTATGAGTGACAACATATAAAGGGCTACAAAACATTACGCACATTTACTACATTTAGGTGTAACATTTGAATCTTCATTTGATTTGTAGATGAAAAGAAGATAAGAAGGCTGATTACTTGGTATTGTCTGTACTGAACTAGGTACTCCCCTCAGGACTGAAGGATAAACTTTTTTTGAGTCAGGGACAGTAGTCTATCTACCATCTACTATATTGTGTTCTTCAATATTTAGCTATTCTGCACAGAATGTATTTCTCTCTGTATATGCTGAACGAAGCATTCTGCTTGAAAACAATAATGTTTTTGCTGTCTGGATCAATGGCAATTAGCAGTTTGTTGATCTTAGGATTGGAAGTACAGCTCCTGGGTACAAATCCTCTCATTGCTACAGTCAATATTTTTGCATCCTTTTTTGGGTTTTCTTCTTTTTGTTCAGTTATCTCCCATAACTATAAACTTGTTGGGTTCTTTGATGATTCTAGATTGGCTTCATTATCTGTGGTGCACTCATCTGACACCTTACTTAGGATTTGATCTTGCCTTGTGTCCAGTTCTATCAGAACCTAACTGAAATAAGATGGTTTGGATAATAAATAAATTCATTATTTTAAGCAGAATAGTGAAGTGGTGACATGAGTTGGCTTTGATTTTTACAAAATAACCAGTAGACAGCAAAAAGAAGATATTGCAGAATAAGTATATTCTATCAGGTTTATCAGTCACTGTTCACTTTTTTTGTTTCATCCACTTTTTACGCCTGTGTTTTTTCATTTTGTAGATGATTTTCCATCTTATTTCTTGGGCTCTTTTTCTTTTTGTGCTCCAAATTGTTTTTTGTTTAAGACTCTTTTGCCTGTCCCTCTATTCAACTCAGTGCTGATTTTTGTTTGTTTTTAGGAGGTAGTTAATGTTACACTGGTACAGGAGGTTCTCGGGTTATGGCATTTCCGTAGATACAGTCCAGTTTATAAACCTCCAAAATGTTTCTTTTCTACTGAATTTCAAATAATTTTCACCTAGTGACTTCCATTTTTTACATACCTCTCCCTTTTAGTGTGATAAGCTGAGTCCTAAGACAATGTAAAAGTCCTTGCGCTACACAAACAGACAGATAGTCCATTATGCAGGATGCCATAGCTTCATCCACCTGCATAACTTTTAGCTTACCCCTTAACAGAGAAGGCTGGATGGTAGTGAAGGCTGTGACGCGAAAACACGTCCCCATAGCATCTTGCTGCTGACACCAGTACAACTCTGAGGGTCCAGTGGCACAAAACACAAAAAGGTGGTTAAACATTGTCGTGAAGGTAACAGGGAAAAAAAACTGAGAACGAAGGGTTTTAAATATGAGGACTTACC
The DNA here is from genome assembly GCF_900747795.2 of Erpetoichthys calabaricus. NCBI lineage: Eukaryota > Metazoa > Chordata > Cladistia > Polypteriformes > Polypteridae > Erpetoichthys > Erpetoichthys calabaricus. The sequence goes on from NC_041396.2 coordinate 146,924,548, forward strand.
ACCATTTGTTAGCATGTGAAAGGAGGTTGTTACTGTGGTTTTTTATTCTCCGGCTGTCTCCTTACAAATAAAAGACGCGAGCGCCAGTCCAGATGTCATTTTAAACGTGGCGCTTTGATCAGGCGCTTGCGAATCTGAGAAAAGACAGCCGTGGTGGGGGAAAGGTTTTTTTAAAGTCATTGAGTTTTGTTGGTTTAATGTTTTTTTTTGAGTTTGTTATTTCTGAGATCACAGACATAGGAAAGTGCTATTGGTTTGTTGTTATTGTTTCTTTTTAGCAGGGTTAGGTTAGTTTGGTTGTGAAACCTTTGGGTAATTTTCCCCCCTGAAACAGAATACGGTTAGTGTCGTCCTACAGCAGTGGGCTCAGAGAAAGAAATGATAGCGGCTTTATAAGGTGTGGGACATTGGCCGCTAGGGTTAGGGTTAACTGACTGAGGATTCCAGAGGTGTACATGGGCTGCTTTTGGGGAAAATAACAGTCTCCTATTAGTCAGTTCAGGCTCCTGATTTTTTGGAAGTTGGAGGAGCTCAAATATTTAAGACTGCTTCAGAGCCTTATTTTTTTAGATAATGGTCAGGCAGTTTTTTTTTCATAGAAAGTGAAAGTTGCCTTGAAGATAAGGCTATATTTTGATTATTTTGGGGGTTTTTTTGTCTATCATTTTTTTGTTTGCAACGTGTATGTTGCTGAAGTTTATGGGTTATTTAATTAATTAATTAATTTATTTTTTGTTTTCCTTCGTATGATTTTTGTGTGTGAGTATGGACACTTCATATATTCCTGCCCCAGAACTTTACTTGCCAAAGGATTGATACAATAAACAGTTGTTTTACTTTTTTCTTCCTGCCATAATTCTTTTGTTTTGACTCTGCTGGCGTCAACTCCCAGTCCTGGTTGGTCACAAACTACTAGCAGGTTGCCTACTCCCGTAGGTAGCTTGTGACAAAAGCACTTGAGTAAAAAATAATAATCCTCAGAGTGTTGCCAGTTTTATCCAGATGGAAATAAGCCTTGTAGAGGAGGTAGATAATTGCATCTTCCACTACAATCTTCGCATGATAGGTAAACTTCAGTGGGTCCAGGTGGTCTATCACAAGACAACTCATATAGTCTGAGACCAGCCCGTTGAAAGGCATTCATTAATTTTAGCATTCAGTTTTGAATTATTCCTTATCTTGTGGCTAAAATGCAATCTAATTACATTCCTGGAATATTTGCTTTTTCCAAGCAGAGAGAATACAAATTGAGGAACCATCATTACTAGCTACATCCACTCAAGCTTAGCTGATGGATTGTTTGAGGCCTCTTTGGACTCTTAGTTTTTTAAAGCTTGCATAAACAATATTAAATATATGTGTAAAGATGTTCTACATGTATATTAAACTCTATCAGTTAAGAGCCTTCTCATGATAAATATTACTTTTTAGAATATTGTGCCTCAGATATACATAAACCATAAATATACTTGGGAGAAGGTAATAAGTGACAACATTATCATCCAAAGCAAAAACAGTTTATGGCATGCATTCCTTTGACTGTCAGTGCTACATCAAAAATTTAATGTAAAATATAACAAAACATGTTATCCTTTGCCCTCATGTGTTAAACCCAACCCCAAAAACTACAGACTTCAATTTACGGGCACCAATATACAACAGCACTACTCATAGAAAATAAATTATCATTTTTCTAAATATCCAAATAAAGCACACCAGGTGTCTACTCCATAATGTGTGTGTCCACCATTCCAAACAGGGTTAGTTGTGTCTAGCATCAAAAACTGCCAGGACATACAATGGTTCCCTGCAATATTGTAATAAAAAGTGTTAATGCAAACTGGATGGATGAAGTGTGCACGCAGAAGACAGTCATGTTGTGTCATTTTCTAACCCTCCTAATCCAGACCAGGGTTGCAAGGGGTGCTGAAGTCTATCCCAGCTAGCATAGGGTGCAAGGCAGGAAGAAGCACTGGACCAGACACCAGTCCATTACAGGTTGACCACACACACACACATACCTACACATCAAACATACACAAGGCTAATTTAGTGTTCCCAATTCACCTAACTTGCGCGACTTTGGATAGTGAGAGAAAACCAGAGCACCTGGAGGAAACCCATGCAGACACGTAGAGAACATGGAAACTCCACACAGAGAAGCCCTGGTTACCAAAACCCTAGTCTCCTTACTGCGAGGCAGCAGTGCTACCACTGTACCACCCAGGAGAAGACAGTAAGTTGGAGAAAAGTCATGAGAACCTATAGGAACTTAATAATACAAAAATCTAGGATATAGCAGGTTGGATAATGGATGGATGAAAATAGCAAAGTATTTGCAAATAGTATAAATAAAATGTTAATATTTGCTACAGCCCACATTAATTCATGATGCAGATTACAGTCCATACACTCCACTAAGTGTATCTTCAAAACTGTTACTTGCATCTCAAAAAGAAAGATAGAAGATACAGGAGCAGTTAATGAAGAGAAATTCTCAATAAATTTATGGCAATGAAATACTCAAAATATTTCAAAAGAGACTAATCTATTTGAATTATTACATAAGTATTTCTGAGAATTGCAAAAGAGATGGATGGATTTAATTGTAAATATTTTAAGAAATTGCTGACAGGTGCTTTTAACCTTCTAATGACCATAGTACAACATTCTGCATAATTACAGTATGTATTTGAAATTCATATTCATTCCTTAAATTATTTTATACATTTATATCATGAACCTGTGTTAACAAAATATTAATACAATTTAGTCTTAGTTAATTTATCAAAACAGTATTTCACATACTATTTCAGAAGCATTCTAAAATTACTAGGTATGCATGTGAAGTTACCAAGTTGATTAAAATGATAAAACCTGTACAAAGAATATCACAAAAGGAATGAAAAATAATATCTAATTTTAGAATAAAAAAACCCCACCTGTTTAAGTTTCCATATAATTTTTGTTCTGTTTTGGTAATAACTCAAACAAATGTTTTCACTTTAAAAACCATAATTGTAGAATAAAATGTGACTTTTATGCATTTGTACTTTAATAGTGTGACAAACATGGCCTGGAGGGAAAAACTACATTACCAGTGTGGACAGCCATTTCTCCTTGCCAAGTGTTGTCGGCAGAGAGCTGTCACACAGGAAAGGGACATTTGGAAGACAGATATATAAAAAGAATGCAAATAATGGCAACACCAGTTTTCAGTTTTACAATGATATGCAATAGCCTTAGGCACCCTAGATTTTTATATACATTTTTTCTTGGATGTTTATTTTTTGTCTTCGGCATTAGTATGTCAGTAGAACATTACAAATTTCAGATTTCCGAACATTCATTTTCCAAAAAAAAAAAATCAATGTTACAGAGAATTTTTTGTATTAATGTTATTACTTTGTAGGTCTATAACTACGGTGTACGATTAAATAAAAATAACAAACTGGTGGTAATGATCAGTGACAGAATGAGTTCATTGAACAGAACTGCTTATCTGAAACAGAAGCAGGTGTAGAAGGAAAGAACAACCAGATGGACAAGGTGTGGCAGATGTGACATTTTAACCTTCAGATCATCAGTTCTTACACAATAGCATGAGTGAACATAGTGTTATAAACTTGACCACAAGTCATAGCAAGGTTTGGGGCAGCCACCTGCTATAATTGGTTTCCTGGCTGCAAAATTGCAAACAAAAGATAGCACTGGTGTGCACAAATCAGAGTCCAAAACAGAACTGAGGGAGTAAGGTAAAGATGGAGGCTTTTAAAGGAGAAGACAGGAAGTGAAGTCAGAGGGGTTGGGCTCATAATGGTCTTCAGCCATAGGTTCAAGCCTGGACGTGACATCAAAGGGGCCGGAGCTGACATGGTCTTCCTCCATAGGCTACAGACCCGGAAGTGATGTCAACAGGGCCCAGGTGGAATCTCCCGTGGATGGTCTGCAGGAAAGCAAGAAAAAGAATCAGTGCACTCTGCCACATCCTGGTCTGACTCAGAATTGCCCTTACTCAAGCCCTTTAGCTGCCTCCCATGCGCATGTGTGTGACAATAGCAACAAGAGTACAGGGGGGTCTTCCTGCATCAGCATGACCTCTCCCAAGCAGGCATTTTGTGGCAGAAAGGAGTTTTAAGATGTGCTACCCAAATTCTTCTGAAAAAAACACAAGAAAATAAGCAACGTTGACAACCAGACACACACTGGTTGGCTCTGGAGTGCAGCAGACAAAATAGCTACATCAAACTGATATCCTTACCAAACTGGCACTGCTATCAACTCTGAATTCACAGAAGCCAGTAGACCCCAAGCACATCATTCTAGAGTCCAGAAAAGTCTTATCAGAAGCAATCTTTATAGAAGGGCTCCCGCCAAAAAGCCATTGCCCTTGAGTAAAAACAAAGACAAGGGCCTCACATACACACAACAATAAAAAGACATGAATGATGTACAGTGGTAGTAAGTGATCTGTACTGGCAAATCAAAATTTGAAAGATATGGCTCAAACAGAAGACGCGGATGAGTGCCTGCAGCAGTGCAGTTGGGTTATTATTGCATTTCTTCAAATCATTTAGTCAGAATTAATGAAATCCTCAGTACTGACACAGGCAGAATATTATCCATCATGCCATATCATCAGAATGGCATCTGATCAGTCCCAACTTCATTCTGCAGGAGGACAATGAGCTCAAACACATGGCCAAGATCATAAAGAAGTATCTTCATCAAAAAAAAAAAAAGAATAACAGATGGCAAGGCCTCCAAAGAGCTCTTAACATTATCAAGGCAGTCTGGGATTACCTGGAGAAACAAAAGCAAGTAAGACAACCAAAGTCTGCTGGAGAACCAAGGAAAGTTGAGAATTGATGGTTGTTTAATGGCAAAGGGTGTGTTTTTTTTTGTTCTTTATTTCTCCTTATACAATTTCTTGTATTAGGAATTGTTAGTTTTCACATATCCCTTGGGGCCAGAGTGCAGGGTCAGCCATTCTACAGCACCCCTGGAGCAATTACAGGTTAAGGGTCTTGCTCATGGGCCCAGCAGAGTAGGATCTCTTATTGGCAGTGATGGGGACTCAAACCGGCAACCTTCTGGATACCAGCACAGATCCTTAGCCTCAGAGCCACCACTCTCTGAGGTTTCACTAAATATGTATTTGATTTAGTCTCTTACTGCCATCAGTTTTGAAAGTGTCTTTGCAGATTTTTCTTTTACATCTGCCTATTATTTTTATTGTACCATTTGAAAGTTTATAATTTTTGTGTTTCTGTCAACCTTTATCTGCAAATATCTGACATTTTAAAATTATTTTCAAAATTGTCTTTGTACAGCAGCTGCATTTGTATATCATGTATGAATCTTACTAAAAGAGAATGAGCACAAGACACAGTAAAAAAGTAATACAGAAGACCTAATGTACTGTGTGCTTTGAAGTCCAACCCTTGGTCACTTTTTGTTGGAAGTGTAAATGCTACCAATAAAGATGACTCTCCATTTTGTAAAAGCACACTCTTTCATACTTATTGTGAAGCGTAGGCTTATTACTGCTGCATTAGCATTAAAAATAAATACAGGCACTTCGAACTCAAGCAAAATGCAGACAATTGAGATTATAATTTACATGGCATTTTCCTTTGACACCATCACAGGCAGAAAGAATTACAATCAAGCATTTAAAAATGATGTGACCTTTTTATTTCTATTTTAAGTGTTTCTCCTGGTGTTAATAAGTTAGCATTGTAATAAAATATGTGTTTAATTGGTTAAATATGAGAGCAGGGAGTAATTTGCCTTCTGTTGTATAAGGAAATTCATAAAGATTTAACATTTGCTCTTTCTGAGTTTACATTTTGTGTGTCTTAGATAATTGCCTCTCCACTTCCACCTAACAATACAGTAAGATCCAGGAAGAATGAATGTAAAAGGCCGTTCTATCATAATAGAACAAAATAAGGCTGAGTCACAATTTAGTGTCAAGTAGCTGATCATTAGCAGCATTTCAGTTGTATGAAACACCCAATCTGCCACAGATAAATGATTTTTATAACTATCCAGACAATAACCACTCATCTTTGTAAGTCACTGCATGGAACTATATTTTTTTTACATTATTAAGACATAAAAGTATGTTCTACAATTGTTAACGATGATAGATAAAATATACAAAATGCAAAGTTCAAGTATTATATTATATAATAAATGTTATGCAAGTATCTGAAAACAACACTACCTGTAATAATAAGTACACTGGTCAGTTGGGCATGAAATAGGTACAATTACTGCAAATAAAGTGAAATGACAATGCAACTAAAAATACGTTATCAACAACAAACAATCACACCATGGGTCATCTTGGATCATGTGACTTTCACTCCTTATGATAGCCTGCTGTTACTTTAAAACAACTTCTTGTGAAATTTTGGTCTCTCTCTCTCTCTGTTCAAAAGGGATTGTTTGTGGTCTTGCTGATAAACCTCACTCACACCTGAGTTCTCCTTACTACTGCCCTCTGGCAGGTTTACTATTACTACTTGTACACCATCTGTGAAGTTCTTTGCACTTCTGTCCATCAACACCCCTTCGCATAGAGACCAACAACGCCTTTTAAAATAGCTAGACTCAACATTTAATGCATTGTGTATTACAATAAATTCTAGCCCACTGGCTCCATGGAATGCAGCAAATAAAGTTATGGTGAAAAGTTATCTAGACAGTATAATGACAAGAGGACTGGGAAAACATTCTGTTTTCTTTCTCTAGGTTATTATATCTCAACTGTCTCCTTGTCCCTAGAAAATATTGAGCAGAAATAGAGAGAGAGATAAGCATAAGAAGCATGTAGTGCAAGTGAACTGGACTTTAAATCAATTTCTGTGGAGACTGGTGGAATGGGTTCATATTGGAGCTGCAGAAAGAGACAGAGATAGAGTGAGCTGTGGGTAGTTTACCACCTTTTAGCAAAGTTTTCAGCTTCAGAGAGGCAGCAGAGGGTCATTTATTGAGTTTCCCACAAAAACCACATGGTTTTATATAGGAAGCATTCAGCAAGGAGCCATAAGAAGTCCTTTCATGTGAGGGAAGAGACGGGAGTCAAAACTGTAGGAGGAGTGGGACCTGCCACCAGTTGAAGGAGGTTCAGCATTCAGTTGCAGACAAACACTCATGGAGTCGTGGCGTAAGAGAAATGCAATGTAACTGGAGAGGCATAGGAGTCCCCAAGGTTTTTGTTTGCCCAGTAATCCTACAGTGAGAGTGCACCACATGCATGGATGCCATTACGGACTTAATGGCAAACCAAACACAAAGACTAGAAAGTGCACAGAAGGTGCAAAGATTGGACAGCTGAAAGTATTTGTTATAAATGCAGCCACTTAACACTGGAGTAGTGAGCATTCACAATTTGTATATTGTTAAATAAAATAATAGATTATCAGGAGACATATTTTAAAAATCATATTAGATTGTTCCTTTAAGGTCTGTCAGTCAAATTGTGTCATATGTTTGTCTATATTGCCAATGTAATGAAAAATGGTGTTCTGTAGAGAGAAAGGTAGTGGGAGGGGGTTATTTATTGTTTTAGAGGTGCTGTCAGTATGGCATAGTGGTTAATGCTTTAAACTTCAAACTCTGAGGTTGTGCGTTCAAGTCGTGCTATTGAAACTGTGGCCATGAGAAAAATCACTTGACCTGCCTGTGCTCCAATTGGAAGAAATGAAAGAAATGCAATTGTATCATAAATGTTGTAAGTTGCCTTGGATAAAGTTTTCAGCCAAATAAGAAAATGTAAATGTATGGAGGTGCAGCTAATTCAACTCTGTTTAAATTAATTGCTGCATTCAAAGTAATAATTTCTATTTTATAAATTACTTAAATTTATATAAAATGAAAAACAAAATGAAAATGGCAATTAGTAGCATACATAGCCATGTATTTATAACACATAAGTGCTTTTTTACAAGGTATAGTAGAGGAACAGCAGTTTTTGTAGTCCAGCTCCAGCCTATTGGTCAGAAAATATGCACAGTGTGTGACAGCCCAACTTTGTGTTATTTTGTATATTGTACCCTTATGTCAAATATATTATGAAATGTACAGAGCTGTATATGGTTAAAAATATAAAAGAATATGTGGCTGCATAAACTAAATAATGTACAAATAAAATCTTGACTATATTGCAGCAATGATTTAGAAAAAATAAATTTAATGTTTATAGCATTTCAGTAATTAACTATGTGACATATGAAACTGGGATGAACAATGAAACCCTTTCCTGGCCAGGAGGAAAATACAGTGGATGGATGATCAGGAAGCAAGCTGTGAAGCTGGTGCACTGGGACTGGCATCCCAGCAGCAATTGATGGGAATTTATTACCCAGCTGGGAGGCCAGCATAGTGGTTGTTTGACTGGGATGGAGAAGCATTCCGACTGGGATGGTTAACAGCTCCTTTCCTGGGGCCTCATGTATAATGCTGGGTGTAGAATTCACACTATAACATGGCGTACGGACAAAAGCGAAAATGTTGTTACGCACTAAGAAATCCAGATGCATAAATCTATGTGTTCGCCAACTTCCACGTTCTTCCTCTACATAAATCCTGATCAGAGTGAAAAGTAACGCATGTGCACATGCCTGCTGTTCCGCCCCAACTCCTCCCAGAATTCCACCTCTTTGAATATGCAAATCAATATAAATAGCCCTTAAGCTCAGCCTTCTGTGAAAAGACAATGGCAAAAGCACTGGGGAAAATAGAAGAATTTCAGCGAATACTAAGTGTAAGCAAGGAAAAACTTACTATTTGTTGGTTTAAACAGTGATATAATCAACAAAAGGAAGTTGATCGAGTGACAGAAAGTTCAAGTTCAACTTGAAAGTTCAAGTTCACAAAGACGCACAGTGCCTGAAATCAAAAAGAAGTGGTCAGATATCAAAGTCGGCATGAAAAGGCGAGTCATAGCTCACCGTCTGAGTGTCATATGAAAGTTTATTAGGGTACAGAGAAAAGAAAAAAAAACAGGAGCACAGTGAGAAAAAAGCTTGAAATGCCAACTTTAATCTCGAAATTTCCACTTCAGTCACATAGTTTATTTTGTCATTAAAGCAGAACATCATAAACTTGATCTTTAAATCGTTTAATTTACTAGTTTCTAAAATACCATCGTAACTAAAGTAGCACGTTAAATGCTTTGTTTTGTATGTGTTCTTCTATGTGCTCTATGTGTGTGAATCACTGCGTGCTTCTCAAACGGGGTTTCTCTTCCTCCGACAGGACACAGAATCCATTACATTCATGATATTACAGCTCTCTGAATAATTAAAATACTGAGATGTATACTTGATATCATTTTCATAATGATAGGAATTAAAGCATGTTATTAAACATGGGAACATGGTGGTGCAGTGATAGTGACGAGCAGGCGCCTCGTCCAAAGATTGTTCCTGCCTCACGCAAGATGCTTGCTGCACCGTGCGCGACCTTCGATGAAATAATTTATTGCAGCAGTGCTGTCTCTTTCCTGTCCTTCTTTTTCTTCCTCCAAGTAACCAATCACCACACAATCAGCTCTGTAATAGATGTTAAACCATCTGTAAGCTTAGAACATCGATTCTTCAAAACTTTTAAGGAATATTGAAATATCTTCATAGTACATGTTTAATTATTCTATCCATCTGTCTTTCCAGTGTCGCGCCAGCCTCAGCAAGAATACAGCGCGAGGCAGGAATAATCGGGACGCCAGCTCGTCGCTAGCGCTGCGACATCATGTCCTCACATGTTTAATTATTAACAATATAGATTATTTAAATGACGTTAACATTTTATCTGTATAATGTAATAAACATATTTTGCTGCATTTCATCTTAAAAATGATCGTCATCATATGTAAATACGCGCTTTATAAAGTGGCGCAGGTTGCGCAATATTATAACTGTATTGCAAGTTTACAGTGAGGTAATTGTACTTGTAAGTACAAACAGTTCTATAAGAAGCACTTGATGGATTGATTGAGTGCATTTATAGTTCTTGGGATGAAACTGTTTCTGAACCGTGAGGTCCATACAGGAAAGGCTCTGAAGCGTTTGTCAGATGACAGCAGTTCAAATAGGCAGTGTGTGCTTGATGCTGTATACCGATAATTCTCCTTCCGATCAGCTGCTCTGAGTGGCAGTGAGAGTAATATGGTAAAAGATGATCTGCTGTGGCAACCCCTAATGGGAGCAGCTGAAATTAGAAGTAGGTGCAGTGAGAGTAACAACGCTAAAGCAGCTATGGTATTTGGAATAGTTTGGCCATTCCGTGGACCATTATATTGTTACAGGTTAATTACAATCAGATGCCTTAAACTAATAAACAATATGTAGTTAATTTCAGTGTATTTGATAAAGCCACGTCAGGGATGTGGATCTAAAAAGAAAGGGAAACCACACTGGAGCATGTGCAAAAATGTGCATGGCTTTACGCCAAGTTTAGGTTTTATACATTGCGATTTGAGCGTGGAAACAGGAGTACTCAACATTTTTGTGTGTACGCACCGTTTATACATGAGGTCCCTGGTCAGGAGACTAGAAGTATGACACAGTTGGAGACTGCTCAAGTCATAACTGAACACCCCCCCCCAATACCCCCCCCCCCCCCATATCCACTGGGTGGCAGCATTTTTTGTTTTGAGCCCCTGCATGGATGCATGGATGTTATGGACTCAAAGAGCTACCCTGTTGGGTTCCATGGGAGACACAACAGGAATCTAGTGGAAGATGAATGCTCTGTTCCAGGATGGTTCTGCCTGACCTGGAAATGCTTCTTGAAGTTAATGGTTTGGGAAGTGGAAAGTACTCCCAAGGTGTGTTTTAAAAAAAGCCCTCCACTTGGCTCCGGGAGTCTGTGTCAGTAGAGGAGAAGTACAGCACTCGCCTTGAAGAAATGGAGAAGAAAGAAAGGACTGTGCTAGGCTATACTGTGATGTATTGAGTAAAACAAGTCTGATAATGTACACTACATAGAACTGTGTGTGGTCTGGTATTTGGTGCTTGGTGACTCCACATTTACTTTCGCAGGACGTTAAAGTGTCTCTGAAAAATTGTTTGTAAGTAGGGCGTGACGTGAAAAAGTCACGGTCTCATGGGTCTTGCTTCCTAAGGTTGTAATGTCTAGTCTCGCATGACATCAAAGTGTCTCTCTGAGATGATAAAGTCTCTACCCAAGATTTTTTATATAATATATATATATATATATATATATATATATATATATATACAGAATATATATATTGTAACAAAAGGCAGTATATTGGCGCCTGACCTGACACAGACTCACACCGGAGGCACATTAAAATAAACCAAAATAAACTTGTATTTTTCTTCACCTGTGGGGCACGTCTTCCCACAGGCACAACACAGTCCTAAAGCACACCAAAAGAAAGTCACCCCAACACACTCTTCTTTGCAACACCACTCCTCCTGGCAAGCGTAGTCCTCCTCCTCCCGACTCAGGCTTCTCGAGTGGTGGCTGCTGACCCCTTTTATAGTCCACCCGGAAGTTCTCCAGGTGCCTGATTGCCAAGTTCCAGCTGCACTCCTAGGTGTGGCGAAAACACTGCCCATAAGGGCTCAGAAGTCCCAGCTGCAGCACCCCCTGGCTGCACCTGTGGGACCCAACAGGGCTGTACCCCACTCCAATTCCCATGGAGCCCTGCGGGAAACTGAGGCACCACTCCAACCCAGGGGGTTTCCATCTAGTGTCCAGGGGGAGGTATTGCAAAGTCCATGGCTGCTCCCCCTGAACATATACCAGGAATGGAAGTCGGAAGTATACAAGGATCAGAGGAGTTGGCTTTTGTGGAGCCTATCTTTCCCCGATACACTGGGGGGTAGCATTCTTGTCTCACTGCCCCTACTTTTCAATACAATGCAATACAATACAGTTTATTTTTGTATAGCCCAAAATCACACAAGGAGTGCCGCCATTGGCTTTAACAGGCCCTGCCTTTTGACAGCCCCCCATCCTTGACTCTCTAAGAAGACAAGGAAAAACTCCCAAAAAACCCTTGTAGGGAAAAAATGAAAGAAACCTTGGGAAAGGCAGTTCAAAGGAGACCCCTTTCCAGGTGGGTTGGGCGTGCAGTGGGTGTCAAAAAAAGGGGTTAATACAATACAATACACAGAACAGAACAAAAATAATCCTTAATACAATATAGTGCAATAGAAATATTACAAGTATAGAGCAGAATTCAACAGTAGATGATATTATATACGATTTGGATTTGTTTTTCAACCCACAGGCAAAATGGGAAATGTAGTCCTGTGCTACAGTTTGGTGGTAGACTATGCCTACCACCAGGGGTAACTGCAAGTATGAAGGCATCTTTGCCTTCGAGAAACTTTCAACTGACCTGGAAGAACTTCCATCAGGCTACACCCTGGTACATCCAAGCGAGTCAGAGCTGAGAGGATGGAAGGCAACACTTGCCAGAGGGAGGTAGACAGAGACAAAAGAGACACTGAAGAGCAAGTATTTATTCCATTAAGAGCTGTGTGGTGTGGGAAATACATACTGGAAGGGTTTCTTTCAATAAAAATTCTTTTATTGAACCAGAGTGGTGTTGGGCCTTATGTGCCTGGGATGTTTTTCAGGCTCAGCAACACCCTCTGCTGTTCACAATTTATATACTGTATATAAATACATGTTATTATACAGTAAATGTCAAAAAAAACATATTTGGTGCCCTTGTATCTAAAATTATGCCATTTTTCAAGATATTTGATCACACTTCACAGAGTACAAAATAAAAAATTTTATAATAACAAAAGGTATCGGTTCCAGCACCAGTCATGCTTGGCCTTCAAAGAAAGCAGTTCTTAACTGTTTACATCTGGATGTGCATAGACATGAGGTACAATTATAGGTTTTGTAACAATGTAAAATGTTCTTAGGGTTCAAAGGTTTTTAGGGTTCTTTGGAAATGAGACTGATCAATAAGCTGGAAAAATAAGAATCAGATGATTTATTTTTACACCAGCAAGCAGGATTCTAAATACTCTGAACTGCATGTGGCAGTTACAATAAGGATTCATGTGCTTGTAATCAAAGAAGATCAATACGCAGTGCTTAGATATATCATTTACTATGAAAGCAAGCAAAAATGGCTACAACAGACCCCTTTAAAACATTTTTATTTAGCAAGTGTTATTCAAAATTTAGTTGATCTCTAGCTTTTTAATATACACATAAAAAATACAATTATATATTTTCAGATTAATTTATTGGACTGTTGAATCAGAATTAACTTCTAACCAGTGACTTTGTGGTCTGCATAAGCTATTAATCTTTCTTACTAATTAAACAGTGATGTCCCTGAAGCATTTAATAGCTTGCCAGGAATAAAAAAATAGATATCTGAAGGCTATAAACCTTGAGAACTGGAGTGAATAATCTTGGTATTAATATCTGAAATCCCCCCTCTTTTAATTAATCCTGAAATAAGGTATGGTTCAATACACCGGCACATAACAACAACAACAAGAGCAGCTAAACTTAATCTTAACTTGCCTAAGTGCTGGTCAGCCTGGAATAGCAGAACATCTTGGACCTGCTCTACATAGCTGCTTATTTGCACAAACATAGGATAAACACCTGCTTCAAAATTGCAGCTGTATAAATTTTGTCACTTCAAGTTTTTTTTTTCAGAATTTTCAAGATTTGAACATTCATCCACCCATCCATTTTCTAAACCTTCTTATCCAGAGCAGGGTCATAGGGAAGCTGGAGCCTATTCTAGGTTGAAGATTTTAACATTTTCTTTAGAAATAAAACCTCTCATGGTTTTACACATATAAACTTGAGTCTTTGTTAAAAGAAACATACAGTAGCAGAATTAACTTATCTATTATCTAGTACAGAAGATTTATTACAAAGTACCACCTCTGTTGAAGGAAATATGTCAAGAATGGTGTTGGGAAGAAAGCTTTATAACAGCATTCTCAAGATGAATGAAAGTTAACTCTACAGAATACATTCTTGTACAATTTTCAGCAATGTTGTTGGAGACCACGTGACCTTTAGTTGTGGATGCTTGCATGCTTGGGTAGCTAAGCCCATTCACTTATACACCATCTTCTTTCTTGACTTCCTCCCAAAACCTCAATACAACCATCTTTTAAGAATTTTAATCAAATAATGGTATTCAAACAATATCATCTTCGATTGGGAGATCGCACTCTGAATTTTACAGCTTACTGAACAAAGTTCCCTTCACCAAGACAGAAACTTAAAAACTGTCAAAAATACAATGGTATTTTTGTCAAATGATAGGGAAAGGTGTACTGGTGATCAGTTTGTTGAAACATTCTTAGGAAAAGCCTGATGCACTTAACCACAACATAAATTATATTTAAGAGAAACAAAGGAATGTTCAGTAGTGCAGTGCATTAGATATTAATGTGTATCATAATAACAGACAGATTAAGCCACAGAAAAGTGAAGCTGTGTCTCTAACTTTCTAATTAACATTAAAACAATCTAGACAAGAACAGGCTATTCAGTCCAGCAAAGGACACCAGTCCTATCCACTAAATTCTTCCAAAATAACATCAAGCCGAGTTTTAAAAGTCCCTGAAGTCCTACTGTCTACCACACTACTTGGTATCTTATTCCCTGTGCCTGTTTTTCTTTGTGTAAGGAAAACTTTCCTAATGTTTGTGCAAAATATACCCTTAACAAGTTACCAACTGTGTCCCCATGTTCTTGATGAACTAATTTTAAAATAACAGTCTCGATCCACTGTACCAATTCCCTTCATACTTTTAAACACTTCAATCATGTCTCCTCTTAATCTTATTTTGCTTAAACTGAAAAGACTCAGCTCATATAATCTTTCCTCATAATTCATCCCCTGTAGCCCTGAAATCAGGCTAGTTGCTCTTCTCTGGACCTTTTCCAGAGCTGCTATGTCCTTCTGTAGCCTGGAGACCAAAACTGCACACAGTACTCCAGATGAAGTCTCACCAGTGCATTATAAAGCTTGAGCCTAAGCTCCTCTGACTTTTAGTCTGCAAATCGTGCTATATAACCTAACATTCTGTTAGCCATCTTAATGGCTTCTGAACACTGTCTGGCAGTTGATAGTGGCAAGCCTACTATTACTCCTAAATCCTTCTCATAAGGTGTACTTTTGAGTTTCAGACCTCCCATTGTGTGTTAAAACCTAACATTTTTACTTCCTAAGTGTGATACGTTATACTTACATTAACATTCATCTGCAACAAATCTGCCCAAGCCTGTATGCTGTCCAAGTCCCTGTGCAATGATTCAGATTATTTTACATTATCTGCCAATCCACCTAGTTTGGTATAATCTGGAAATGTAACCAGCTTTTTATTCTTATTACTGTCTAAATCATTTATATATATATATATATATATATATATATATATATATATATATATATATATATATATATATATATATATATATATATATATAGTGGAACATGACCCAGACACAGACAGGCAGACACATTTAAATCACCCCACACACATTTATTTACAAAGTCCATATTTACAGTTAAGTGCTCCACAGTCCCCAAGTGCCTAAAGTCCTGGCCAACAACACAATGCCTTACTTCTCTTCAAGCCGCCTCCTTGCCTCCTCCCAGACCTCGTCTCTCTTCCACCCGATTCAAGTCCTGAATGAAGGGAGGCGGCCCCTTTTATAATCACCCGGATGTGCTCCAGGTGCTTCCTGACAATCTTCCACCGGCACTCCCCAGTGTGGCAGAAGTGCCGGCTGCGCACCCGGAAACACTCTGGGTGTTCCCAATCCTCTTCCCCCCAGCACTTCCTGGTGTGGCAGAAGTGCTGAGGTCCAGGGCTCCCAAGGCATTGGGGCGCCCCCTGGCAGTGACCACAGGCCCCTACAGGGTTGAGCTTCAAAGCTCTGTACCCGTGGTCCCCATAGCCGCCAGGACGGTAGCCCCCATGTGGTCTGGGGAAGGCATAAGCCCTCTTACGGTCCTCCGGAGTGTCCCGGCCGGGTCGCCCCCCCAGCCACCTGCGACAATATATACATATATATATTGTAATAATCAGACAGACAAGTTATAAATTTTGGGGTTTTTTTGGGCCCCGTATACTGTAACAAAGGTCATCAGAATCTCAAACAAAACAGAAAATTTCATCAGACAAATAGGGATGGTTGCACGGACATTATAAAGAGGTGGACCGGAAATTAGGGACGTGGAATGCTGGGTGGTGGATGGGTAGTAGACATCATCAACGGGGGACCAGAGGAGAGAAAGGAACCCGGAAGTGATGGCGCTTTGTTTATGTGGCATGGATCATGGCGGCGGCGCTTTGTCCTTTCTATGGGAAAAGAGAGAGAGAGGTTAGTACCCCGCCTTTGTCCCCTGGTGCGAGCTGTCACGATGCGTGTCGGGTCCTTCAGCTGCTCCCCATGCGCTCGTGCGTGACAATATATATATATATATATATATATATATATATATATATATACACTAGGGGGTTCGGCCCCTGCTTGCTTCACTTGCCAACCCCCCTGGCCTGCGCGTCTCTGCTGCCCTCGTAATGGTAATTGTAAACGGTGATACAATGGGAAACAAATACAATTTTTTTTTACCTCCTCTTTGCTGGATCAGCTGCTGGCTTGCTGCTGCTGCCATGCCACGTGATCTGCATCTTGCACGGCGCTTCGAACATTTAAAAGCCTGTACAGCAGCTGTCCTACTCTTTGTCTTTTATTTCCGGCCCCGGGCGTGGTTAAATCTCTTGGCACAAAGTTCTTGATATGTTTTAGTTCATAATTTAAAAACAGAATAAGAATCTGAAAATCTAACAACATCACATTAAAGTTTGATAAATTCTGTAAAGAATGATACCAATCATATATATTTAGGTTTTAAAATAAGCCCGTTTTAAAGCGTGACAAAAAAACGTCACATAAAATTGTTGCACAAAATCGTTGCACTTTTAGGCTTAGGATTTTATATACTGTATATAGACATATTATTACATTACATTATATATTACATTAATATATTTGTGATGCATGTTAAACTTACTAGCCTATAATTGCTTGATTCTGCCCCATCACCCTCTTTTTTATAACACAATAATATTTGCCATTACCACTACTTCGGAATTACTCCAGTGTGCAGCGACTTCCTAAAAATATGTGTCAAGAGTTTATATATGTACTCTCTAACCTCCTTATGAAATCGAGGAGTTCTTAAGATAAACAAAACAGATTTACAGAATTGGAATTGAAGCAAAAATACATGCATTGTGGGGATTAAGAGATTTGAAAAACCAATGACACCAGTGGAGCTGCAACAGTTTCTTCTGTTCTTGGTTTGTCTCAAGCTCTTCTATACCTTAAGAGATGTGACTTACTGTATGACAATGCAAATCAAGCATTTGAAGCTTATGAGAATTTCTAGGAAATGTATACGTTTTTGTTATAATGGCTCCTTCTATTCTGTTTTTCACATACGGTACTTTGATTTCTCTGCTACATGCAGTGACTGCTCTTTCTTCTCTAGGTGAATTTTATTCTCTACCATCTCCAGAACCAACACATTTTGGCACAGTTTATCACTGGAGGCTCTACTAGTAATGTTTTTAAAGAGATGTACTTAAAATCATTGCAATAAAATTCCAAGTAGGATTCTTTGACTAGGCATTTTGTGTTTTTTTCTAGTTCTGCCAGGCCAACAGCATTGACTGTGTGAGCCATTTCACAGCAATTTTTCCCCAGTCAAAATGTGTGGTTTCAGACTGCATGGCATAACTACTGTAGGTGCTGATATATCAAGGCAATTTTGTTTTCATAAATTGTCAGTACACTACAATACACTTCAGCCTCTGTGATACAATATTCCCTCATTATGAAATTTTTCTCAAAAACATATACTGTATGTTTAGTGCTACTTATTATTAAACATTCTTAAATCAAAGCAATGACAAATAACTTAAAAGTCAGTGAGCAAATACACAAGTTTTAATGTATGTTTTTGTAAATTTTTCTTTTAATTAAAATAAAATAACATAAAGTCAGTCATAAGAGAATGCTGTCTTTTGCTAGTTCAATCCATTGAAATTGGCTTGGTAGTGCTGTTCTCAGGGTTTTTTATAGTTAGTGAAGAAGGATAATTTTTGTGTCTCCCCGGGCATGGTGGAACAGGAGGTGCTTGCGTTGTTGAACTCTGGAAATGATCTCTGTGTGATCTGCCACGACTTGCTTTGGCAGTTATGTTGTAAAAGCTTAGAATAAGTGGACATTTGTTGTGTTAATGGGGACATTGAGTTCAGTGTAATTCGTAAGAGTAACGGTAAATGGTGTAGCCCTATTGTACTAATTCCCAGACGGGTCCATTCACTTCTGTATAGATTTTAGGTGATTGAATAAGATTTCAAAGTTGAATGCATTTAATGTTGATGAATTGTTGGAAAGACTTGGTCAAGCTTTGTATATCTCTACCTTCAATTTGATGAAGGAAAACTGGCAGATACCTCTAGAGGAGTTTAGCTGTGAGCTGTGTTCACTTCACTGGATTATTTTTTCAAATTTGCCAAGCTTCCTTTTGGGCTTCATATTGTGCCTCTTACATTCCAGAATATGATGGCTTGAATTTTTGTCCACATGCTGAATATTCAAGGGTATATCTCGATGATCACTAATGACTGGCATGTACACTTGACACACTTATGGGCAGTTCTAAACAGCTTGAGGAAGGATGGTTTAATGGCTAATCATCCATCCATCCATTGTCCAACCCACTGTATCCTAACACAGAGTCATGGGAGTCTGCTGGAGCCAATCCCAGCCAGTACAGGGCGCAAGGCAGGAACAAAACCCAGGTAGGGCACCAGCCCACTGCAAGGCACACACACCCACACACCAAGCACACACTAGGGACAATTTAGGATCGCCATTGCACCTAACCTGCATGTCTTTGGACTGTGGGAGGAAACCGGAGCACCCGGAGGAAACCCACACAGACACGGGGAGAACATGCAAACTCCACCCAGGTGTCCTTACTGTGAGGCAGCAGCGCTACCATTGCGCCACATAACATAAAATATTTACACTGCAGTATAAGACATGTTGCATGTCAATTAGAACATGCAAGTAAGAACTTCAATGTGCCAATATAATCCTATAATATACAGTTATTTAAGTGTATGTTTTTGTTTTTTGAGTTAACATCAAACATTGCTCCAGAAATGGCTGTCCTTTTATTTTCCCATTGAATGCCCTAGTCACCTATTATCTGTGGGTCCTGACTGTATCTATCAAGAAGCTTATAATGTGATATTTCCTTTAAAGTAAAAGAAGAGTGTCAACATCTCTGCATGTAGCTGAGACCTCTTTGCAATATTTCCTGCATTTGAAACCCTCAATTATTGTGCACAAGCATAGCAGGGGCAGACGTATGATTTGACCAGAAAAACAGGCATTGGGAATTTGGCTGCTTTCTCCCTCCATCATGCTGGAGGACTATTATTAATTGTCATGCAGAATCCACTGCTGTACACCTCACTATAATCGACTTCTGTTTCTGAATGAGTACAAGTAAAAGGTTTATCGTTGCCTTGCGTACTTTTTCTATCATCTGTGAATCGTAATTGCTACAGTAACTGCAGATGGCTGCTCACAGTAGTGTTTAAATATAGCATGAGATCTGTAACTGTACATTAAGTTTGTGTTTTGCTAGTTCTAGTGGAGTTTGATTTGAAAAAATACAGTGGTGCGTTTATAAAGCAGTGCTACGATTCATAGTACTGGTCCGAATATGCAACTCACAAAATTAAGTGTGTTCAAAACACTTAACCCACAGTGTCAGTCCACTTTCAAAGCTGACAGTTTTCAGCTTTACCTCAATATTCCGCTGGTGAATAACAGTCAATCAGTTTGTCATCCTATACTGTACTTTTGTTCTAGTTTTTCAATTAGATTTTTAAATTCCCATCTTTCATTTAAAGATGTTTTAATTTTCCTTGAAGTTTAATTTCAGTCATGTGAGTAATGTCATATAATCCATGATGTAAGGCAACATTTCAAACTGGCAGTATTTTGTATAGCGAAATTTGATACAACAAAATTTTGTCTCATGCCAATTGACAATACAGTATATTCCTTCTGCAGAAACCAAACTGGTGAAAAATGTTTTGATTTCTGCACAAGGAGTGTATTTTCCATATCACACACACTGTTTTTTATTACCACACTCCTCTTGGTGCCTCCATTTTGCATATATGAGTAATATTTGTTGTCAGTCTACATTTGGCATTTAAAATATGCCAATGGTAACACATTAGGTGCTTCAAAAATCTATTACTCATTTACTGATATGTAACAAGACCTTAACAAAGGCTTCTTTTGGTTTTCATTACAATTATAAGATAGGTTATTCATCTCTGTGCATTGTGACATAATACAACCCTTTGATATGCTGGTAGAATTACTTTTTAATATGTAAGATTTACAGGTTTCATAATGAAGTATGCAATATCAAGACACATATGTCTCACTTAAGCCACCTTGGACCATTCCAAGTGGAGTTATTTTAGTAGGTCACATTGTAAAGATGATTAACCACTGTAAGTGTTATTAGCACCAGAAGGTTGTGTTACTTGAGAGTAACTGAGTAATAAATGTATTTTTGCAGTACCTAAAGTGTTATGAAAATATGACATAATTTCTTTGCCATTTTACAGTAAGTTAATGTTTCCTACTGCTGTCATAATTTTGAACAATCCTTTTATGACCCCCCTCTATTTTGTGTGTTGGTTTCCTTGTGCACCACCATATTATTTGTGGCGTCAACTTCCATTGCTAGCCAAGCAGTTTGTGACTTGTGTCATAAACTTAGTTTTCCTATAACAGATTGCTGTGCCCATTGCTTTTTGTTCAAGCTTTCAATTCTTTTCCAAAGAAAGATGACTTTAGCAATAGATACGGGTGGATAAACTGAGAGACTGTAAGGACCTTTGGCAGCAAATAACTTTTAACTACAATTTTCTGCACTTTGTTTCTCTGGCTTTGACAAATGTTTTTGACTCATTTCTGATCCATGTCTGTTTCCTTTAAGTTATTCAATCTTCTAAGTTCTTTACTTTGATTTTAAGTTTCTGGCATATGATCCTCTTCCTCGTCAACATGCTATTGAGTCTATAGGTATTTCCCTTACTATCTTCACACACACACATCAAACAGTTTACTCTCTGTTAAGAAACTGTACTGAGTAGTCCACATTAATTGGGATGGCTGCTCAACACCCATTCAGAGTATATTTGTTATCCCTAAATTTTATCCTGGGTGTCTCCAATAGGGCAGCTCAAGTGCAGATAGACCAATGTGATCAAAAGTTTTGGTTCCAGAGTTGATGATTTGCTAGTAAAGTGATTTTCCCCATGATCCAGTTTCCAAAGTCTAGTCAATCAGGGTCTCTCCATTACATATCTACAATCTGAGTGACTATCATACTTGTGTTCACCTTGTGCATACTGTGGGCCATAAAGCTCTATATGGATTTTGTAGGCTAAGCAATTAAAAGATATGTAGATTTTCTACCAATCACATAATCAAAGGCAAACATTACCCCATGGCTGCCTCCAGGACTGGGCCTTGACATCTCTGCTGTGGGTGCTGTTCTTCTTATTTTTGTTGAACCATCAAGGAATTTGAGAGACAGCCTCAGGCCTCATTTAATAACTTTTATAGTCTGAGCCAGAGAGTTATGGTGTTGTCTAATGGCTTCTCTCTTCTCCTCTCTGTAGAAACAATGATTGACAGCTCCTCTGTCTCTGACGTCACTTCTCGTTTTTGCCGTCCTGAACCCGCCCATTCCAGCTTGCAGACATCATAACCAGCTCCAGAACCTTCTTGTGGCAGTCTGAACAATACAATCTCAATTATATTTAAACGTTTTTCCTTTTTGTTTTTGGCCATACAATATACTGGGATCACTAAGGTGCCCCAACTCTTTATAATGTTTCCTGCGTTTTATTTCACAAAATAGGAACACATAGTCCCTTACAGCATTACTTTAAAAATTTCTAGAACATAAAATACAGTCCTAGGAGGGAACATCTGCAGGATTTTTACCCAAATATACATTTTTCACCTGCATTATCACTTTTTAATGTAATATTTACATGTCATTTAAATAAAATTCAGGATAAAATTTTGCTGACAAAATGAAAGCTGCAATTAGACTTTAAAAATCATCCCATCCTGTTCTCAAAGAAGTTTGATACAGATTTTTGCAGTAAAGAGTTCAGATATTTGTGGTTTATGTACTTCTCAATGTTGTGATTTGAAAAAAAAAATGCTTTTCAAAAGACTAATTCCGAGGTTGTGGTGAAGACACAGACTGCTATACCATTTTACAAAGGAACAATCACAGGTAAATTACCACTGCAATCAGAGTGTAATTGGTTTGAAAAATTGTTGTCTTCTGAGAGTCAGATCTAATCAGATATTTCAAAAGTGTTAGCAGTCAAACAGGCATAGATGGATGAACATTTGTGTGAAAATTGTAGAAAAAAGGTGCCTGAGGTAAAAAAGGAAATTGTGCAGAATGAATTATAGTATATGAGTCCAATCATAACAATCACAGAAATACAATGGTTTAATTTAACAAATAAAAAAAAGCAAATAAAACTTAAATATTGTTAGTTTGAAAACACATAATTAACTATTGCAATTATGGGTAAGGACCTAATATTTGATATTTGCTCATTATAGAGTTGCTCAACCGAAGCTCTGTATATACTGAAACAGTGAAAGGCAAAATTTGATTACATTAAAGTTCTTTTTTAAATGTTCTAGATTTGATCACATGAATGGATGTCATGCAGCATCAGTGGAATGACTTAGAATGGGATCCGTATAGTCCATGTTAAATGAGATAGTTAATAATGTGTGACCTTATATATTGGCGCACTTATTAATGCTGATACAGATGTGTATTTTAAAGGGTATTCTGTACAGCTTCATTCAGTGACAGAGGCCTTGCCTCTCAGTTGTTATTCTAAACAATAAAACAAGGGTGTTAGACAACCGACTTCTGAGCTTCATCACACGACTACAATATAACCTTCCTGGACATGCAGAAATGCTTATTTGTGAATTTCCCATTGGGATTAATAAAGTATCTATCTATCTATCTATCTATCTATCTATCTATCTATCTATCTATCTATCTATCTATCTATCTATCTATCTATCTATCTATCTATCTATCTATCTATCTATCTATCTATCTATCTATCTATCTTATTGTGTAGAGCCGAGTGGATAATCAATTTGGGTGATGGTTAAGCTGTAACAGTAATAATGGCTGCCACCAATAATCCACCACCAACAATAATGAAACTTGTGGAACTTGTCTGTTCATACTGGAAAATCTTTCATAATTTTACATTAGTGTCTGTTCTCAAAGAGAAAGTAAAAACAGTACTGGAGGCCAGCATAAGCACAGTAATGGGTGCTAATTGCTTCCATATTTATACGCAAAGTTATAACCAGACAACAAAGAGTACAATGACATGCTGGCTTTTCTGAACATGCTTGAGGAGTGCCTCGTATCAGCCAATGCAGTCTTCTTCGAGCAGTATATATTCAGATCCTGCAAACAAGGTGAGCCCATTGACAGTTTTAGATAGATAGATAGATAGATAGATAGATAGATAGATAGATAGATAGATAGATAGATAGATAGATAGATAGATAGATAGATAGATAGATAGATAGATAGATACTTTATTAATCCCGATGGGAAATTCACATTCTTCAGCAGCAGCATACTGATACAATAAATAATATTAAATTAAAGAATGATAATAATACAGGTGAAAAAAAAAAAAAAAACAGACAATAACTATGTATAATGTTAAATATTAACGTTTACCCCCCCTGGTGGAATTAAAGAGTCGCATACTTTGGGGGAGGAACGATCTCCTCAATCTGTCTGTGGAGCAGGACAGTGACAGCAGTCTGTCGCTGAAGCTGCTCTTCTGTCTGGAGATGATATTATTTTGTGGATGCAGTGGATTCTCCATAATTGATAGGAGCCTGCTGAGCGCCCTTCGCTCTGCCACAGATGTTAAACTGTCCAGCTCCATGCCAACAATAGAGCCTGCCTTCCTCACCAGTTTGTCCAGGCGTGAGGCGTCTTTCCTCTTAATGCTGCCTCCCCAGCACACCACTGCGTAGAAGAGGGCGCTCGCCACAACTGTTTGATAGAACATCTGCAGCATCTTATTGCAGATGTTGAAGGAAGCCAGCCTTCTAAGGAAGTATAACCGGCTTTGTCCTTTCTTGCACAGCGCATCAGTATTGGCAGTCCAGTCTAATTTATCATCCAGCTGCACTCCCAGATATTTATAGGTCTGCACCATCTGCACACAGTCACCTTTGATGATCACTGGGTCTATGAGGGGTCTGGGCCTCCTAAAATCCACCACCAGCTCCTTGGTTTTGCTGGTGTTCAGGTGTAGGTGGTTTGAGTCGGACCATTTAACAAAGTCATTGATTAGGTCCCTATACTCCTCCTCCAGCCCATTCCTGATACAGCCCACGATAGCAGTGTCATCAGCGAACTTTTGCACATGGCAGGACTCCGAGTTGTATTGGAAGTCCGATGTATATAGGCTGAACAGGACCGGAGAAAGTACAGTCCCTTGTGGCGCTCCTGTGTTGCTGACCACAATGTCAGACGTGCAGTTCCCAAGACGCACATACTGAAGTCTGTCTTTAAGATAGTCCATGATCCATGCCACTAGGTATGAATCTAATCCCATCTCTGTCAGCTTGTCCCTAAGGAGCAGAGGTTGGATTGTGTTGAAGGCGCTAGAGAAGTCTAGAAACATAATTCTTACAGCACCACTGCCTCTGTCCAAGTGAGAGAGGGATCGGTGTAGCATATAGATGATGGCATCTTCCGCTCCCACCTTCTCCTGATATGCAAACTGCAGAGGGTCAAGGGCGTGTTGAACCTGTGGCCTAAGGTGGTGAAGCAGCAGCCTCTCCATGGTCTTCATCACATGTGATGTCAGAGCAACAGGCCGAAAGTCATTCAGCTCACTAGGACGTGATACCTTTGGGACTGGGGTGATACAAGATGTTTTCCAAAGCCTCGGGACTCTCCCCTGTTCCAGGCTCAGGTTGAAGATGCGCTGTAGAGGACCCCCCCAGCTCCGATGCACAGACCTTCAGCAGTCGTGGCGATACTCCATCTGGACCCGCTGCTTTGCTGGCACGAAGTCTCCTCAGCTCTCTGCTCACTTGCGCTGTTGTTATTATGGGTGGGGATGTTTTTCCTATGCTGGTATCAGCAGAAGGATGTGTGGAGGGTGCAGTACTCCGAGGTGAGAGTGAGAGTGGGTTAGGGTGGTCAAACCTGTTAAAAAAGTTGTTCATTTGGTTTGCTCTCTTCACGTCTCTCTCAATGGTGGTACCCCGCTTCGAGCTGCAGCCAGTGATGATCTTCATCCCATTCCACACTTCCTTCATGCTGTTATTCTGCAACTTCTGCTCCAGCTTTCTCCTGTACTGCTCCTTCGCTGCCCTGAGTTGGACTCGGAGTTCCTTCTGCACGCGCTTGAGCTCATGCTGATCACCGTCTTTAAAAGCCCTTTTCTTCTGATTCAAAAGGCCCTTGATGTCACTTGTAATCCATGGCTTGTTGTTAGCATAGCAGCGTACTGTTCTTACTGGAACTACAATGTCCATACAGAAGTTGATGTAGTCAGTAGTGCAGTCAACAACTTCCTCAATGTTCTCATTATGAGATCCCTGCAGGATATCCCAGTCTGTAGTTCCAAAAAGTTCTCTCAGAGTATTCTCAGCTTCCGGGGTCCACTTCCTGAATGATCGTGTGGTTACAGGTAGGACTCTAACTTTTGGTTTATAGTGAGGCTGAAGCTGAACCAGGTTATGATCTCCTTTCCCAAGCGCAGGCAGCGGGGTGGCGCTGTATGCGTCTTTAACGTTTGCATACAGTAAATCAATAGTCTTATTTCCCCTGGTGTTACAGTCCACATACTGGGAGAATGCAGGCAATGTTTTGTCCAGCGTCACATGGTTAAAGTCTCCAGCGATTAGCACAAGCGCCTCAGGGTGCTGCGTTTGTAACTTAGCAACAGCGGAATGGATGATGTCACTCGCTGACTCCACGTCTGCCCGAGGAGGAATGTATACAATAACAGCAATGACGTGTCCAAACTCTCTGGGCAAGTAATAGGGACGCAAACTTACGGCCAACAGTTCGATGTCCCTGCAGCAAGTAGAGATTTTGACGTTAACATGTCCAGAGTGACACCACCGTGTATTAACATAGAGAGCGAGTCCTCCTCCTTTGTGCTTACCACAGGTACTTGCATCTCTGTCCGCTCTAACTGTGCTAAACCCGGATAGCTCCACGTTGGCATCTGGGATGGTGTTATTTAGCCACATTTCGCAGAAACACAACAAACTGCATTCTCTGTAGGTCCTTACATTTTTCACCAGCGCAGCCAGTTCGTCGATCTTATTTGAGATTGAGTTTACATTCCCCAGAATCACAGAAGGCACCGAAGGCTTGAAACGCCACTTTCTCGCAAGCCGCTTCTTTTTTAGCTTAGTGCCGGCTCTGCTGCCACGATACCGCCTTCTTACCTCGTCGGGTAAATATGGAACCACACCGGCACTGGCATTTGTTCTCAGCGCCCGAAGTTGAGTACTTGAATAGACGAGTCTCGGCGTGTTAAAATCCATGCCCACGTTGTAAAAGTAAGTGTGTCCAGGGAAGGAATCCACATAAAATAAAGTGGTAGGAGTGATCAATAAATAAAAATAGAAAAATAAAAGTAGAAAAGTACACATACATATACAGTCATACACGGAGCTGCTGAAAAGGCTGCCACTCACGGCGGCGCCGGATGCTCATGCTTTTATCAAATGTTCAAGATAGAAAAAGTTATTTGTGAATAAGATGTATAAAAATACATTCTTATAAATGATAAAATAGTATTAGTCATTACTAATGAGAGTACATGTAGGCTGAATGAGTGACAGCTATCACTCAATGGCGACATTAGGAAATGCAGTGTAGCTGAATTGATGTATATGACACTGAAATCCAAGATGGGCCTAATTGAAGACAGCAGTAATGCACTGTAACAATCAAATATGCCAGCTTGTATTGTACATCCTGCAAATGACACTGTTATACCATGACAATTCTATATCCATGTAAATGGGAGAGAACATTGTCCAGCTAATGGAAAATTTAATAAATTATGTGACACCGTGGCAGCACGGTGGCACAGTGGGTAGCGCTGCTGCCTCGCAGTTGGGAGATCTGGGGACCTGGGTTCGCTTCCCGGGTCCTCCCTGCGTGGAGTTTGCATGTTCTCCCCGTGTCTGCGTGGGTTTCCTCCGGGCGCTCCGGTTTCCTCCCACAGTTCAAAGACATGCAGGTTAGGTGGATTGGCAATTCTAAATTGGCCCTAGTGTGTGCTTGGTGTGTGGGTGTGTTTGTGTGTGTCCTGCAGTGGGTTGGCACCCTGCCCAGGATTGTTTCCTGCCTTGTGCCCTGTGTTGGCTGGGATTGGCTCCGGCAGACCCCCGTGACCCTGTGTTCGGATTCAGCGGGTTGGAAAATGGATGGATGGATGGATGTGACACCGTTTTGTTAGGATGTGTTTTGTAAATGCAGAGTATGGTGGATGGCCACAATGGATTGGCATCCCAGCTGAGATGAACCCCGTTTCCTTGCCTGGCCAGGAGATCACAATAATGGGTAATCAGAGGAAGGATGGGCCATGTCTTAACCAGAAAATGGACATACCATGCCAACATAGACAGACTGGCATCCCAGAGAGATTTGACAGAAGACCCTTGCCCAGCTAGGAGATCAGATTGGTGGATAAATATGGGAAAGCAGCCTACCAAAGACTGCATGCATCTCCGGTACACTGGGTGGTATCATCCCTGGGCCTCAGCACGTATCTGGACACTCTGTAGTTTGAGGGTGTTACAGTCAAGGCTGTTACTACCGTGTGGGGCTTCTGCCTGACCCAGAAGTGTTTCCTCCATGCAGAGTCCTGACATTGAAAATATTCCCAGGTACTGCATAAAAGGAGCCACCTGAGTTCAGTCAAGAAGTTTGAGTCAGGAGGTAGGGGACAAAGGTTGCCTTGAGGAGTGTGGAGGAAGGCTATTTTTATTATGTTTGTAATTGCTTGTAGTGGAGGGAAAACTTGGACAAGGTACATTGTATAACAAAATACAATTTATTTGAAACCTTTAGTGTACTTATGCTTATGTGTCTGGAGTCTGGGGCTCTGGGACTCCCTCTTAGGAACACAAAAGGAATGTTGGGAAGCTTCACAACATTGTCAGGGTGGATAATGCCCATGATAGGCAACAATAAGAACAATCCCTTTCAAATAAATTTAGTCATTAGGTGAGTTTAGTCCAGTACTGATGAACAATGCACTCAACAGTGTGGATTAATCACTGTTACTATGTCAAGAGCTTTAAAGATAAAGTGAGGCTTACGTCAGAGACTTGCTACTCCCAAACAGCACTAAACTGAAGCTATATTCATGTCAGCTCATAACTTAATTAGGACTACAGTACTTCAATTTGCCTTTGCTATGAATAGCATGAAGCACAATTTGAAGTCTGAAATTGGGAAAACTGACAGACAGTCTTTATATGTGGCTCCACCTTGGCCATGTACTTTTTACTTCTCCAGTTGTCCAGCATGTCATTTACCACTATTAAGCAAAAAGGCACTCGTTGAAAAAATATGTCTTTAATGGGCTATTTGAATACCACAGGATGTTCACTTATAACGTATTGCTTAGTCAAACCAATAAAGATGCACCCCAAAATGAACAATGGGCAATGGACACTGCAGTGAAACAGCTGTTTAAATGGCAGATTGTCATATAACACCCAAGAGTGAGTTTAATTATTTCACTAATACAGCGATTGCTAAGAAACCTGATCAGCCTCTGGCTCTTCAGAAGTCACACTATAACAACACCAGCACTTGAGAATGTGCTTTACAAGCTCCTGAAAGCCAAACGTTTCACTTCTGTGGATACAACAGAAATATTCTTACATTGTAATCTTGATGATGACAGCAACAGCTTGGTGATAATTTTGATGCCATTGGGAAGAAAATGATTGCCTAACTTGACATATGATGTTTCCACTGGCAACAGAAATTTACCCAAAAGAAAACAGCAAGAGTTACTGGCATGTCTCAGCAGAGTGGAGCAGATAGCAAATGACTCCTCATTGTTGGATGTGGAGAGGCAGATAAAAAGAGGTGGGCTGTGATAATGATGACAAGCTAATTACTAATGCTAAGTTTCAAAAACCTTCATTCAATTCGAAATATCCAAAGCGTGCTTCCAATGACATAGGCCTTAAAACAGATCAAGAGAAGGCAAATATATAATGGAAACGCCAACACCCTGTGAGATTCACACCTTGCTAAATATTTAACCTTCCTGAGAAAAATACTCACCAAACAAGTCTGACACTGCCTCACAAAACATGACAATGCTGTGCAGAAGGCAGGATGTCTTGTGACATCCACAGCCATCCTGTGATTAGGAGATTGATCTCTTGCTTAAAGAAGCACTTCTTCTTCTTCTTCTTTCAGCCACTCCTGTTAGGGGTTGCCACAGCAGATCATTTTCTTCCATATCGTCCTGTCTTCTGCATCTTGCTCTATTACACCCACCACCTGCATGTCCTTTCTCACCAACCACATCCATAAAACTTCTCTTAGGCCTTCCTCTTTTCCTCTTGTCTGGCAGCTATGTCCTTAACATCCTTTTCCCAATATACTCAGCATCTCTCCTCTGCACATGACCAAACCAACACAATCTCGCCTCTCTGACTTTGTCTCCCAACCGTCCAAATTGAGCTGACCCTCTAATTTACTCATTTCTAATCCTATTCATCCAGTCAAATCCTGTAAAGCAGCTCAGATGCATTATGGGTGAGTGGGAACTTAAACACATCACCTCTTCTCCATGATGTGATTCATGGAAAGCCATCCTACAGTGGTGAAGTACCTCAACAGAAGTAATCAGCCACACACCCAAAAGTCCAATGGCTGGACACTTAAAAATGACACATCCTGTGACAAACCTAGAATAGTGTATAGTTACCAGGGTGCATATTAAAATTCATCATGTGTCCTAACAAAACTTTCAGTGGCGAAGGTCTACAAAGGTGAAGCTTTTGCATATAATGGATTGCAATGAGATTCTCTCAGATGAAATTACAAGGCATCCTGTGTTGTCACAATTCAAAGGATCTAAGATTTGCAGAATCTACTACTCAGTCACTGTCACAACAGGTCTCTACTGGGAAGTTGAAGGCACTTTAAAAAAACTATCTGCCTTCTGCAAAGACATGTCCTCAAATTACTGACTGTGTACAATGTTTCATGAAGTGGAAGGGTGGCACACTTTTATTGGTTTTTTGGTTGACAATTTTTTTGCTGACATCGAATAATAAAAACAAGTGGGTGTGGTTGGGGAGGTAGGCGGTTGATGATTTAGTGAGTAGTTAGCTGTTCTACAAGTTATAAAAAACATTCAGTGAGATAAATAAAATCATATTCAATGAATAAACATGTGTTAATGGGATTGCTAATAGAATGTAACCACCTAGTGGTATTTTATGGTATTTTACTTTGGTCCACTTATTAATGCTGACACTGATGTGTATTTTGGTAGGTGTTTATACAGCTTGTCTTAGCAGGTGCAGCATTGTCTCCAATTCATTATTTAATATACTGAAATGCATGCTTTGCCAAAAATAGGCAAATTTTATAAATGGAAACTCATTCTTTTGGTGTATTTTGGTCTACAGTATATTAAAGTACAGGAGGAGGCAGTGTGAGCAATAATTCATGTAATTCAGACAAGGAGTAAAAGATTACATGGCTGCCGTTTTTTCCTTTGCCTTTGGAAACACCCGAGTTATTCTGCTAAATTGCTTTCATTGGTTATGACAGTTTTTACTGGTTAACAAGCATATCTATCCCAGCCAAGACAGGTCCATTTTTCTATTCATTAAAATCCCAGAGATCCAAAATTATCTGTGTTGCTGGGAAGCTTTAGATTTCAATTAACATTTTTTTTTATGTCCGACAGTGATTTAGGATTTTCAGACTTTCAATGAACATCTGGGTGTCTGTTTTACGGGGATATTATTTTACAATACTAAACCTAATGGCAAAATGAGGATCAATAAAACATTATTTGAAAATGTAATTAATGCCTACATTTTATGTGTTTATATTGGTATCAGGGTAGTAGAAATTACTCTGTGTACCTTCAAATCTATTAAAATTTCTAGCAGCATGCTTACAAATTCTTATTAAACTAAGATATACTGTACCTGTTGGAAAATAGTTCCAAAGCACAAAATAAATGATATTTTCATATTGCTCCAAAGAATAGTAAGTACAATGTTCACCTGCAATAAATACATTTAATGAAAACAGTTTAATAATAATAATAATAAACAGTGAATTTATTATCCATATGTATCATATGTGTTATGATAAGGCTGACATCCAGCAAATGTAAATTGTACTCTGAAATAAATATTTACTGTAAATACATGCATACCAATACTGTGGTAACACATGCAGGGTGTGTTTTTCATTTGTGATATTTGAGGAAGTGCATTTCATACTTTAATGTCTATTTTTCCTTATATTATGGTTGACAATGTTAAGGGCTGTGAATAGAGATCTGCCATATCCTTATTTTCTAACTGATGATATGCCATTTAGAAAAACAAACGATTTACTGAATGGTACTATCCTAAACGTCAAATGCTTCACCAGTAACATTTGAAAACTGCAATTGCAAATACTTTAAGCTTATTAATAATAAAAAATATGTGCCGTGCTTACATGTGATGTATAAAATGTGTAATTAATTCCTTAAGGAAATGAATAAAAAAAAAACCTTGCCAGCTTTGTTCTGTTTAAGGGTATTCCTTTCAATTATGAAAAAAAAACTTAGCAAGTGTATTTCACCCATCCATCCATCCATTTCCCAACCCGCTGAATCCGAACACAGGGTCACGGGGGTCTGCTGGAGCCAATCCCAGCCAACACAGGGCACAAGGCAGGAAACAATCCTGGGCAGGGTGCCAACCCACCGCAGGACACACACAAACACACCCACACACCAAGCACACACTAGGGCCAATTTAGAATCGCCAATCCACCTAACCTGCATGTCTTTGGAATGTGGGAGGAAACCGGAGCGCCCGGAGGAAACCCACGCAGACACGGGGAGAACATGCAAACTCCACGCAGGGAGGACCCGGGAATCGAACCCAGGTCCCCAGATCTCCCAACTGCGAGGCAGCAGCGCTACCCACTGCGCCACCGTGCCGCCAAGTGTATTTCATTATTATTTAAAGTTTTCTTATTTTACTGTAGTAGAACAAATGCCTGTTCAGATACAGTGAAAACAAGCAAACTCCACAAAGATAGTAGCCCATCTGGAACTGAAACTGAGGGTTGTAGACCTGTGAAGCTGGAGTGCTAACCACTGTACCACCATGCTACCCCATAAATTTGCATTTTAATTTAATTGGTGTGGGTGTGTGTGAGTGTGCATGGTGATTGGCTCCATAAAACGTTGGCTTGTAATTTTGTGACCTATGCAGCAAGAAACTCCATTCAGACCTCACAAACCTGAAATGGAAAAATGGGATTAAAAATCATGAATGGTTGGAAAAAATGTTTTTGTGGATAAAATATACTATGTCATGTCATTTTCTAACCTGCTTAATAAAGACCAAAGTCACAGAGTGGCTAGATCCTTGTCCCAGCTAGCATAGGGTGCAAGGCAAGGACAAATCCTGGACAGGGCGGCAGTTATTCACAGGACAAACACACATACACAAAGACACACTTGTGCCAATTTAGTGTTGCCAGTTCACATAATATTCATATCTGTGGAAAGAAACTTCATGCAGAGGGGGCATGGGAAGTAAACCCTGGTCTGCTTACTGCAAGGCAGCAGTGCTACCACTGAGCCACCATACGACCCACTAAATTGTAATTTCACAAAACATAACAACTTTCCTAAAACCTTCCAATGTTTTCATTATTCATTCCATCATCATATAATGAATAACACATTATTTTCATTAAGCTGTGGAAAGATAAAGACA
Organism: Erpetoichthys calabaricus; assembly: GCF_900747795.2. Lineage (NCBI taxonomy): Eukaryota > Metazoa > Chordata > Cladistia > Polypteriformes > Polypteridae > Erpetoichthys > Erpetoichthys calabaricus. The sequence goes on from NC_041396.2 coordinate 146,957,782, forward strand.
ATTGAAATATCATCATGAAACCAACATAGACTTAATTTTTCATTTCTAACTGCATAGGTTTACATAGATGTAGTTTTAATTTTGGTTGCATTTTGGATAACTTTATTATAATTTATCAAATTACTGCTTTATGTTGGAATTTCTACATTTTCTTCAATGAAATAGTTCTAATAAGTTACATTTTTGGATGACACAATAAAGCGCAAAAAGCACTGTCAACAGAAAGTAAAAGTGTGAAAAATTATATACCACGTTATGCTGGTTTATGTATCAAAAGTTCTCATCGGGTATTGTAGTCCAAGAACATTTTTTCAGATTAATAATCATAAGTGTGTGTAGTTTGACAAATGGTGGTATAGTCCTTGGGTGTTATTTATGCTCTGAATATGAACTGGATAAAGCAAGCAGACCAAATTATGTTTGGATTTTTTTTTTCCAATTTGCTCTTAATGTTTCTAAACTTAAGTTTCCCATCTCTAAAGCAAACAGTATTCTTTCTGTAAAATTAATTTTTACACAATAAAAAAAAATTCTAGGTTTAAGAAAACTGGTTGGCTTGCTCTTTTGTTTTGTTAATAGCTTGATACTGCTGTTACTTTCCTGCCACCCTTCATATTCTGAAAATTACGATTCTGCTAGGTTGTCAGCCACCTTCGCTGTGCTTGACATGCTTCTGGTGGTGTGTGACATTGCAGTAATCATTGATTTAAAGACAGAGCAATGGTAGGTGAGTAGGCCACTTTTTCATAATATTTTATCCTGTAATTTCTAGGCACAGTCTTCATGACATCTTTTTGTTGTAACTTTCACAAGATGTAGTGTTATCCAGTTTGTTCCTTTTGCTTTGTTTTTGTTAAACATTCACCCTTCTTATTTATTTTCCTTTGATTTTTGCCTTGACTCATTTATGTTATCCTTATGCTCTTTGGAGCCAGTTAGGGTGGCGGCCTTTACTTAGCTTAGCAAGGCTACAGAGGCGACACAAGTCATTGTAGGACACCCACAAGCTTTACCCAGGAGGGGTGATGCCAGGTTGCTTTGCTTTCCCCTCACTACCAAAAAATAATGTTCAAAAGGATGACTTTGTTTTTTTCTAAATAGCTGATTCCTGTCACCTACTGCTTTTTTGCAGTACAGGTAAAGCAAATTCGTATTCCGTCTTAGCAAGTCACCCATTAAAATCTACCTGTAATTATAAATGAAAATTAAATGTCAATAGTAAATAAACAGTAATATTTGGTCTTATATTCAGAAATGAACTAGTACAGAGTTACTTTGCTCTCGTAAAAGTCATCCTTCCATTCTCTGAATCTGTAGTTTCTGTTGCTGGGTCACAGAACTGGAATTTCAGCTGCATCACATACAAGACAGCAACCCATTCTAGATCATTCAGAACAACATAAAAGGTCACACTGACAGACACAGTCATACATTCATTCATACTGTGCCATTTAACATAACATGCAAAAATGAGGCTAAGTTGTTTTATCGCAGCTCTTAAGTAGATATTTGTCAGTGACAAGAAAGTGTTTTTATGCTAATTTGTAATATACTAGTAAAATAATAATCTTTTATCCTTAATTTCAATTTTAATAAAATGAAGAAATCACTAAACTGTCATTTGACAGATGCAAAACATGAACAGAAAGAGTCAGCCACTTCATCTAAAATGACAGGAAAGTTTGGTAGCCATTTAGCATAAAAGATTCATGTTTAAGAGTTTACTTTTCATAAGGTTTTATAAGGTTCACCCGACAAATTATTTAGCAGAAGTGTAAGGAAATGCTACGGGGGCTCCCTTATGCCAAAAGCAATACATCTGCACAATGCCTCACTGTGACTGGGACTGCCATCTTTCTGATGTGTGTTCAGACCATAGTTGTGTGTGTAAATATACATTTATTTATTTATTAATTTATTTAATGAGCTTGTGTAAAGAGTTCAATTTCCACCTGGTGTCAAATAAAGTTCATTTGGTCTATCTATCTATCTATCTATCTATCTATCTATCTATCTATCTATCTATCTATCTATCTATCTATCTATCTATCTATCTATCTATCTATCTATCTATCTATCAGAACAAATAAATATAGCATTCAGCTTCTCAAGGATGTTTCAGGATTGAACAGAAAATAAAAAAAATACTATCTCCATAGTTTCTAATACATCAGACATCTCTGTAATTGCAGGTGCTGTCCCAACATTTTCAGTCAAGCTAAGAAATATAAAGTAAAACTGTAGTCAGAAAGAGGTAATCATTGAGTTAGTGTTAACGTCTGTTCTGTACCTGATTGAGTTTTGCTTGGTGGCAGAGCATATATCTGATGCACATTCTTTATCCTTATAATTAAGTGGTATATGTCTGAAAATGTGACCAATATGAAGATTTAATTTATAATAACTTTAACAAAGAAAATAACTTTGTGTAATTGCCTCTCTTTTTATTTCTAAACATTAACCTGTGCATCACTGCTTCAGACATCCTTTTATCTTACAGTTTAAATAAACCAATTATCAACTCAAACCAATACTATATACTGTATCAGACAATTAAGCTTACTAAGATTAAAATGCCAAAATAGGGTCATTTTATGCAGGCATAAAATCATTTTCCTCTCCTCAGAAGACTTAATTAAATGCTGCTTGCATCCATTTTCAATATTCATGTACAAACTGGGGCAATCTGGTAGATTTAATTTACATATTTAACTATACCTTCATCTGTATTCTGAATAATAATATAATGATCAGATTCTTGAGATAAGACTGGTCAGTACTGTAACTGCAAAAACATTTTTTGCATACATTACCACTTTTAGAATGTGAAATTAATCAAAAACATTTTTATGCTTCATTTGATTATTGTTGCTGTAATTATCATCTTTAATTTGTGAAAAATTTGAATGATTGGTTCATTTGCTTGAAATATTTCTAAATTGCTTTTTATCACCTCAGCCACCAATATTTCATTTCACTGTTTAAGCCTATTGGCCACCCTAAACCTCACAATATTTTAACCTTGAGCTAAGCAGATACAATTGTATTTCATATTAGAAATTCAGTGTGAATGTATGTCCATTATTTCATCAAATATATAACTAAAGTGATACAGAAATATAGATATATACATAACTTGAAAAAAAAACAAATTTAAAACCTATAATTGTTTATTTGAAATACTTAGCAGAGAAGCACTCAAGCCACTCAAAGTATTTTTTTTTACATTTGCCCAAAACATCAACATACAAGGTATTTAATTTTGCATTAATTTAGTCATATACAAAACAGACTGCAACTGCAAAGGTGTTCTTGATTAGCACTGATTAAAGGTGTAGTTGATTAAAATACAAGTGTTTATTACTAGGTTTATCCTTCTATGCTTGTGTAGGTTTTTGTTTCATAATAAATTTTAAATGATGTATTCTGAATCATAAATTACTTCAATAAAGATATTTGAAATGTGACTAAAATAATATCAATAAAATGCAACAAGCCTATATTTCAACAAATATTTTGCTTATTAACTACTGTATAATTATTTTTACAAATACAGAATGGAATTTATTCAATCTGAAATGTTAGTTGCTTTCTGGTAAAGATTATCTCTTGGTCATTTCCTAGATGTTAATAAGGCAGAACAGACAATGAACTAAAGACTATTAGCTTCAATTTAAAGTGTCAGTTCTTGAAAAATATGAGACTTGTTCAGTTTAACTGTTTTGTACCAACCAGATGTACAGAAGAACTTGTTAATAAATGAAAAATTATAAAAAAGAAAATGTACATACCATGTTTGTATATTGCTATTTTTATCTGTGCTCAACAAATTGCTCTACCTTCACATATTTCATCTTCTGCCTTTGATTAATTTTTAGGGGTTAGGCTATTTACAGATGCTCCCTTTTGTGACTTACATTTTGTAAAGTGCTTTTAAAAAACAAAAAATAATTACAAAAGAAGTAATACACAAGTCACTGCAATACACATCTTCCTCTGCTTTCTGTGGCAATTGCCCCACAGAAGTTCAGTGAATTTTTATTTATTTATCTATTTGTTTCTTTTTTACTTGCATTTCACGTCTGAAATAAAGAAAGTCCATGGATACATTTCCATACCAGTTTCTCCATTGTCCAGTGGGGACAATGCCAATGCCTCAGAGCTATTCTCACACACTTCATATACACCTAAACCAGTGTTTCTCTGTCACTTTGGTCACAGGTAACTGTTACTACATTGCAAGCACACAAGACTTGTACACAATATAATAAAGCAAGAGCGATTAGAAACAAGATAAAAAAAATTGCACGGCGCTGTCAGTCCCTTTGGTGGATGGGGGTGGGCAGAAGGGAATTATACTATGAACAAGGCACTAGCTGAAATGGCCTTTTTTCTTCCCTCATGTGTGTTGTGACACAAGCAGCATATGACAGAGATATTCGATTTGGGGTGCTATAGGGTTCCCCACGTGAAACTGTGAGCAGTGGTGGCACGGCATGATTCAGCATCATCAGATCAAAGAGTGATCCCCCATGGGCTTTTACACCATGTGATTCAGTGACATTCTATTAGGGGAGATGAGATTTCCTGCGTGAAACGTCAAGGAGCAGTGTGGTATGGCACTATACAAATGCAATTGATCAAAGAGTGACCCCCCCATGGGCATCAAAGAACTTCTTACGTGAAACTTCAAGCTTGTGTGCAAGGAAATTGAAACTAGAAGAGCGCTGCACAGAAAACTAATATAGATAGAAAGTGCAGCAGACAGTGTCCAGATGTGGTAATTGAACCCATGATGCTAGAACTGTAAAAGTACACACTGTGAAGTTTTAAAGTTATACTAAGTAGTACTTAAAAGCTCAAAGCTTTGAGTCCTTCATCAAATGTGTTGATCTCAACACAATCAAAACTGTGACTCAAGGTCTTCATATTCCGTATTATTAGCATTCTGTAACTTTTCTAGGACTTCCTCAACCACATTTTCATTTTTTGAAGAGGAAGACATTCTCTTATTCCACATACATTCTCTCAGAAGCTCATGTATAACAATGCATAATGGTGTATAGAGATTAACGTGACCAATAAACTTCCTGTCTCCTACATGGTTGTGACATGTAGTACAAGTGATGAATCGTAGACAACTATACATAATTGAAAAGGTCTGAAACTCAGCTATCTAATGGTAATGAGTCTTTCACTGTATGAAGTATACAGGACAGTACATTTTTTAATGTTTTACCATTTTATAATGAACATGACAGTTTATTTAAAATGATAATATAACTAGGACTGTACCACTATTAGACATGCAAAAAACACCCCCTCACTGATGAACTGTCAATCCACAACACTATGGTAAGCTTTATCTTTAGCTTTGTATGGAGCAGACTAAGAGTTGGCACTTAGTTGCCTAAGTTATCATGTGTGGCTTGCTCAGATTTTCATTGGTGGATCTCAACCAATTCAAATATGCCTAACTTGTCAATTTAAATGAGACTTACTTGGTGTAGAAACTTTGGGGAATACAACACGCACTTATTGTCTGTGTTGAAAAAACATACTATTCGGGTCCTTCTGACACATTATATACAATACCATTTTATAAACCCACTTAATCCTGAGCGGGGTTATGGGACAACACATTCCAAAGACATTCAGTTTGGCTGAATGCATGATACTATGTGTGATTATGAGTGTAAACTGCAGTGGATTTGCTTCTTGTCCAAAGATGTTTTTAATCCTATGCATGCTATTGCCAGAATAGGCTATGCATCATTGTGACCATGTACTGGAGTGGTATTATGCATCCAAGTGAGCAGCAAGTGAGTGAGCATTGCTTGAACTGCATGAGAGTCTTAATTTTGATTGTTTTATTTACTTTAATTCAATTTGTTTAAGAAAGTGTTCTATTTCAAAAAACATTAAATTTATATAATTAACAGGCAATAAAAACAGTGTACTGTATATTAAAAAAACAGCACAAAGAACCATTTCTGCCTTTGTGCTTATCATCTTAAATTTGATTTATGCACATTTTTTTGAAGAAGCAAGGCAGCAAAATGTAAAATTCCACTTTATAAAGAAAAAAATGTAAGTTCTTTTGAAAATCTTTATATATTTCGGATAGTTTGTGTTTGTCGTAACAATGGATCATGACAAAAAATGCTTTCTGTATAAGAATATTGAAATGATTTTCAAGAGATCAGATCATTTAGCCCAACAAAGCTGGCAAATTCTATTTGATGATTTTTTCCAAAAAAAAAATGAAAACACCAAGTCAAGATTTGAAGGTCCCTAAAATCCTACTCTCCACCACACTATTCAGTAATTTATTCCATGAGTTTATGGTTTCTTGAGAAAAGAGAAACTATGTAACTTTTGTATGAAATCTACCCTTAACAAGTTTTCATACCTTTCTGAAAGAAAGTAATTTAACTGCTTTCATAAAATTAAAAACGTCAATCAGGTTAACTACTTTACTCTTTTCTTATAGGTCATCCTTTGCTTTCCAGGAATTAGCCTAAGCACTGTTCTCTGGACTTTCTCTAGCATGGCTATTTTGGAGACCAAAGCCAAAAGTAGTCAGTACTCAAAAGAGGCATCACTGTTGAGTTATATAACTTAACCATAACCTCCCTTGACTTGTACTCTACACATCATGATATTTAACCTAACATCCTATACGCTTTCTTAATGACTCCTGTACACTCTCTGGCTGTAGATAGTGATAAGCGAATTACTACTACTCTTAGGTCCTTCTCAGCAGTTGTATTTTCAATTTGTAAGCCTCCCAACATAAAGGTAAATCTAATATTTTTATTCCATATATGTCAAACATTATATTTATTCATATTAAATTGAAAAGGGGGTGTTTCAGCTTTCAAATAATACCACATTCCACTTTTTATGTTTTCCACTTTCTATATTTCAGATTTTTTCCCTTTTGTTTTTGTAAAAATGTCTTTTTCAAATCTTGCAGCTATTGGTGTTGTAACTTTGATACACAGTATACTTTCTTTACCAACTATACATATTCTGACAGAGTAAGATCTTCAAAATGATATACAGGTCATGGGTCTTCAACAATGGATATGTATGCTATGGATACTTATTTGAAAACAGTAAAAGTACAGAAAAAGAATTTTATTTTTTGTACTGCTTCAAATCAGTAAAACTAGAAATATTACTTGTAGATATTTCATAACTTTTTTCTTTCCCAGGGTTCCCGACACATTCACTGACACTTTTGTAGTGTTTGTGACATATTCTGCTGAAACGTACGTGTACCACATAACTAATTCACCAGGTATGAAAATTCAGAAAGAGAAATGTCTCTTGAGTAAAGGATAATGAAGTAGCAGAAAATGGACATAAATGAGTGTAAAGGGTTCATATTATGGGATGATACTTTTTTAGGGTTAATATTATGGGATAATATTTTTTAGCATCATATCCTTTGGAGTTTTTCTCATGATCAGGGGTTTTTGAAAAATAAGTATCATTGTTTTATATTCTTAAGATCTGTAGGGTAATCATTAAAATGGTGTTACAACTTGTTCCTAGATTAACACATTGGTTACAGTGAAAACCAGAAGCCACAGGTGTGCCAATGTTTGACATCTGCTGCACTAAACTCTATTAATGTAGGATTTTGTGATTCATAAACTTATTCAAGAGTTGTAGACAGCTTTATATAATTTATTAAATAGTGGATATGACCCCAACATGTTTGAAATAAGTACAATATAAGCTAAGACATCTGGAGAATGAATTAGTGAATAAGTGTTGGAATATGCTTCTATGTCAGGAAAATGGTAAATTTTAGAATACAATACAATACAGTTTATTTTTGTATAGCCCAAAATCACACAGGAAGTGCCGCAATGGGCTTTAACAGGCCCTGCCTCTTGACAGCCCCCCAGCCTTGACTCTCTAAGAAGACAAGGAAAAACTCCCAAAAAAACCTAGTAGGGAAAAATGGAAGAAACCTTGGGAAAGGCAGTTCAAAGAGAGACCCCTTTCCAGGTAGATTGGGCGTACAGTGGGTGTCAAAAGAAGGGGGTCAATACAATACAATACAGTACAGTACAGTACACAGAACAGAACAATTTCTCAATATAGTAAGAAATAAAAAAATATAAATTTTAGAAGTACAGAGCAGAATTTAACAGTAGATGATATATCCCATAATAAGATTTGGATTTGTATAGAGTCCTGGAGACCTCATCCTTCAAGCTGCCTCCCCCATTTGGCCATTCCACAGCTGAAACAGTGCTGGGCCAGCCAATCCGATGAAAGGACCCCTCTCTCCCACGATTCCTGCAATCCTCCATCTGGGATGACTTTTCCTTAGGCAGGCAAAACAACTTGGCAGGTGGGCCATGGCACCAAGTGCCACATTTGAGTACAGAGAAGAAAAACAGAATAAGTGAGGGTTAGTATATAATTATAACTGTCATGTTACTTATGTTTAAGTGCTAATGACTAACAACAGAGATGCAGTCTGTATAGTTAATCAGCAGCTCTAGTCAGGATATGCTAAACTGAAGTAGTGAGTCTTCAGCCGGGATTTAAAAGCTGAGACCGAAGGGGCATCTCTTATAGTAGCAGGCAGACCATTCCACAGTTTAGGGGCCCTGTAACTAAAAGCTCGACCTCCCACTGTTATTTTATTAATCCTTGGAATCATAAGCAGACCGGCATCTTGAGATCTTAATGTGCGCTCTGGTTTGTAAGTCATGATAAGTTCAGACAAGTAAGCCGGACCTTGACCATTTAATGCTTTATATGTTAAAAGAAGGATTTTGAAATCTGCCCTAAACTTAACCGGGAGCCAGTGTAAGGATTTAAGAACTGGAGTTATGTGTTCGTATTTTCTTGTTCTTGTAATAATTCTCGCAGCCGCATTTTGGATTAACTGGAGGCTGTATAAAGAACAGTTTGAACATCAGTGAACACCGCATTGCAGTAGTCAATCCTACTAGAGATAAATGCATGAATTAGTTTCTCAGAATCCTGTTTATTTAAAAAGCGCCTTAATTTCCTAACATTTTTAAGATGGAAGAAACATGTTTTGGACAACTTTGTAATATGCGCTTTAAATGACATGCTAGAGTCAAAGATAATTCCTAGATTGCGGGCTGATTCAGTAAAATTGACTGGGATTCCCACTGAGTTAAATGATGACAAAATATTGTTGTGATCAGCATCATTCCCTCCAACAATTAACATCTCTGTTTTATCTGTATTTAAAGACAAGTAGTTCTTATTCATCCACTCCTTTAATTCACTAACACAACTAATTAAAGACAACATTGGAGAAACTTCATTTGATTTAAATGAAAGGTATAACTGGGTGTCATCTGCATACGAGTGAAAATTAACATTATGTTTCCTAATGAGAGATCCCAGTGGAAGCATGTACAGTGAAAACAGTAAAGGTCCCAGTACTGAGCCCTGCGGGACACCATATTGAACTTCTGTGTATAATGATGGAGTACTGTCAGCACATTTCTGTACATATTGGAATCGATTTGATAAGTAAGAACTAAACCAAGCGAGCACGGTGCCTGTAAGCCCAACATCATTTTCTAGCCTGTGCAGTAAAATAGAATGGTCGATGGTGTCAAATGCTGCACTTAAGTCCAACAACATAATTACAGTGGAGTTTCCTTCATCAGAGGATATCAGAATGTCATTTACAACCCGTGTTAGTGCCGTTTCTGTACTATGACCAGTGCGAAAACCAGACTGGAATTTCTCAAATAAATTGTAATGCATAAGGTGTGTCTGAAGCTGACTGGCGACTACTTTTTCTAGTATTTTAGAGAGAAACGGTAAATTTGAAATAGGCCTATAATTATTTAGTATATGTGGGTCAAGGTCTGACTTTTTAAGTAATGGTTTAATGACTGACACTTTTAGTGTATCAGGTACTGTGCCATGCAATAATGAACTGTTGATAATGTTTAGGATAGGCGCTGCAAGAACATCCATTGCACTTTTTACTAGTTTTGTTGGCACTGGATCTAGGGAACAAGTAGTGGGCTTCATTTTAGAAATTAAACTTAAGACTTCCTGCTCAGTTACAGGATTAAAATTACTAAAGTGCTGAGTGCAATGTGAGACAGGGTCTGCTAAGCTAGTATTTGGTTTGTACTGTGATGCAGAGATCTGGGATCTTATATTTTTAATTTTCTCATTGAAGAAGTTAATAAAGTCTGTACTGCTAATGTCTGTTAGTATTTTGCACTGTTGATCTGAATTTCCATTTGTTAATTTAGCCACTTTTCTAAACAGTGCCCGAGGATTTTTATTATTGCTATCTATTAATGTAGAATAATATTCTGACCGAGCTTTAAAGAGGGCTTTTTTATATTTATTAACACTCTCTGTCCATGCAATTTGAAAGACCTGTAGCTTTGTTGTTCTCCATCTGCGTTCCAGTTTTCGACACTCTAATTTAAGAGCTCGAGTGTTTTCATTAAACCAGGGAGAGTTTCTATGTGCTTTGATCACTTTTGTTTTAAGGGGAGCCACTGTGTCCAGAGCATCTCTCAAGGTCACATTATAATGTGATGTTAGCTCATCTAAATTGTTTTTCGTGTTTACATTTGATGTTAACTGATCTAAATGGTTTTCCACAATTACACTCGACTTACTCAAAGTATCTATAAATTTTGAAGCAGAATTACAATCTAGATGTCGCACTGTCTTTGTTTTAATCTGGGAGTGTGTTGGCAAGAGCAGGACCAAATCAAATGTAATTAAGTAGTGATCAGAAATAACTTCATTTAATGGAGTAATAATTAAATTTTGAATTTCAACTTTGTAAGTTATAATTAAATCTAATGTGTGGTTATGATTATGAGTTGGACCTTTGACATTCTGACAAAATCCTACTGAATTTAACAAATAAGTAAAACATTTGCTAAAAGTGTCAGTTTCCACATCAATGTGTACATTAAAATCTCCCATCAGTACTACGTGATCATAATTTATAGCCAAGTCAGATAAAAGGTTGCTAAATTCAGACATGAACAATGAATACGGCCCTGGTGGTCTATAGACTAGCACTATAATTGTGTTGGAATCTGTTTTAATATTTAACCCCTTAACCGCCCTCTGCCGGATATATCCGGCACCGTTGTTTTATTGCTAACGCCATACTGCCGGAATTATCCGGCACATTTGCCTGTGGTTATATGAATGCCTGGCAAGTAGTATAACTGACGGTTTGGCGTGGGTATTATTACTACGTTGTATTTCGACAAGTCTGTGGTTGTTTTGGCCGGTCATGTGACGTGATTCGCATGTAACAGCTGTGAATATGGCGAAACGTACACTGACTTCAAGTGAGGCTTTGCAGGCGATTTTGGACAGTTCTGATCATGATTGTAGCAGTTCTGAAGAAGATTTTAGCGACAGTGATGAGCAGCAACGTGCACTGCATGATACTGTGAATGAAGACGCATCGGATGACGGCGCTGAGTGGGTGTATCCCCAACATCTCAGCTGGGCTGCTGCCCGTGGTGAACTACCTTTTCTGCATTCGTTTGAGGGAGCGTGTGGCTTTATTGTTGATGTAAACAATTACACTGCTGAGCAGTTTTATGAGCTGTTTGTGTCACCTGATTTGATCAGACATTTTGTTCATCAGACAAATCTGTATGCAGCACAGTTTATTGAGAAAAATCCCAATTTACCTCCACATTCCCGTGTTCGTGCTTGGTTTGACACTGATGAAAACGAAATGAAAAAATTCATTGGGATTTTGATGTTGATGGTAATAATCAGAAAACCAGATATTGAGATGTACTGGTCTACAGATCCTATGTATGCAACACCTATTTTTGCAGCTGTCATGACACGTAACCGATTCTCTTTGCTGCTGAAATTCTTTCATTTGAATGACAACAGAAACGAGCCAGATAAGAAAGATCCAAACCGCGACCACTTGTTCAAGCTACGTCCTTTGATTGATCATTTATTTGAAGCATTTCAGTTGCCCTACATGCCAGGACCGTCAGTTGCAGTTGATGAAAGTTTATTGTCGTGGAAGGGCCGCTTACAGTTTCGACAGTATCTACCATTGAAAAGGGCACGGTTTGGTATCAAGATGTTTTGCTTAGCTGAGAATTCAGGTTACATTTATAGATTTCGTGTATACACTGGCAACTTGCACAACATTTAGTGGTCAATACTGCTTGAATAAATGTAAAAAATGTAAAAAAAATGTAAAAAATTAAAAAAAACGAAAATTGTTCAGATTTCGCCTGGCGTGGGGAATATTTAGGGAGTTGGCGGTTAAAGGGTTAAAATGAATGCTTCAAAGGATGTAAAGTTGCCTAAATTTTTAGAAGTGATTTGCATTTTGTTACAATGAATTATTCCAAGGCCCCCTCCTCGACCTGAATCTCTAGACTTATGAAGGAACGAGTAGCCATCTGGTGACGCCTCAGCTAGGGGGACAGTGTCACATTTACTAAGCCAGGTTTCGGTGAGAAGACACAGATCAGATTTTGTACTTAATATAATATCATTTACCAAAACAGCTTTAGTGCCAAGAGAGCGAATGTTCAATAAGCAGCATTTAAAACTGTATGCTTCTTTCTGAATTGGTGTTATACTTTTTGTTTTAATTTGTAGTAAATTTCTATTACAGATGCCCCTGGTGGAGGGTCTGGTTTTATCCCTTGGTCTAATTATACACCTTATTTTTTGGTTATCAATTAAGTTAAGGTTTGTATCAAGACTAAATTTACTGGATGCCCCAAGACAAGGACTAGGTGTTGGCGACCTTGGGGCATTGGCAGTTGTTTGGGACCAATGCAACCTCGTTTAGAACCCCTTGCCATTAGTTATAATGGAGCAGTGGAGTGGTGCACAACTAGTATTTGCTGTGAAAGCCTTTTATTTAAGAATGGTGATAGTGTGACTGCTGCACAAAGGGAATTTTGGCGTCATTACCAGTTAGGATGTCATAATCATGTCCCGTCTGCTCATGCGATTACAACAATTTTGAAGAAACGGGCTCAGCCTTAAAAAGAAGTCCCCAGGTGCTGTTCGAATGGCCCACACACCAGAAAAAATTTGGGCTGTTCTAGCTTCCATTGTGAGGAGCCCTCGCCGCTCTGTTCAACAACATGCATCATCGCTACAGTTTGGGCGATGAAGCATGCAAAAAATACTGCACGAGTTGAAGTTCCACCCCTACAAATTGCAGATTGTGCAGGAACTCTAATGCAATGACCATGTTTTGTGTCAATAATTTTGTGAACAATTGTTGGTCAAAGTAAGCGAGGACACCAATTTCGATAACAACTTATGGATGTTGGACGAAGCTCATTTTCATCTTTATGGATATGTTAATAAACAGGATTTTGTTACTGGGCACAGGAAAAGCCTTTTGAGCTTCACCAGCATCCATTACACAGCACCAAGATTACAGTATGGTGTGCTATGTCATTGCATGGTGTCATAGGCCCTTACTTTTTTGATAATGAGGAGGGCATTGCAACCACAGTTACATCTGATCAGTATGTTGCTATGCTTGAAACAGTTTTTGTGCGGAGGTTGCAAAACTTTGCAAACATGTGGTTTCAACAGGCCAAGTGCCACTTCGCATACTGCCCGACAATCGATGGTAGCTATTTGACGATTGTTTGGAAGGCGCGTCATTTCATGCAACGGTGATATTCCATGACCTCCGAGATCTCCAGATCTTAGTGTTTGTGATTTTTTTCTGTGGGGACATCTTAAAACCCAAGTGTACCACACACTTCCTGCAACCATTGTTGAACTAAAAAGGAGGACTGAAGAGGAAATCGCTGGCATTCCTTTTGACATGTTATGTTGTGCAATTCAGAATTTCCACAACAGGCTATCAGAATGTGTATGGAATACTTTCATGATGTTTTCTTCAAAATATAAAACAAATATTGAATAAATATTAATTGCCATCATTAATTGCATATCCTGTACGATACACTTCATCATTAAATGTACTCTGTAATGCGTTTATTCGTGCATTGAATGTCAATCAAAAATTTCCTGTTTCTCTACACCACCCTGTATATATAGCTTTACTGTTGTGAAGTAGTAACAAACAAAAGCAAAGCAGTAAATAAAAACAATGATTCTCCACTTAGTTATGACAAAGTTCACAAAAAATAGCAAAATACGGCTTTGAAAAAGACCTATAAACTAGGCCAGGGCCTACTCTAGCCTGCTCAGAAATAGGCCTCACCTCCAAAGCCTGACCTCAAATTCTACTGGCCTGCTTTGGCCTGCACAGGAAAAAGGAAAATTAGTTTAAATGTTCAAAAATAACTTTAGTTTCTCGAGAGAGTAAACATCTGGCTTAAAGACAAGACCAATGCAGACTCTTTATAAATAAGGATATGTTTTTGAAAGTCACAAAGAAGCAAAAACAAAAGGTGATACAGTAAAAAGGGTTTAACTAAAGAGGTAATCCGCAGCAAAAAAGTCCAGATATGCAATCTAGTAATCAAAAGCCAAGAATAGGTTCCAGAAAATCCAAGAAACCACAAAAATCTGTACTTACAAAGAATGCACTATAGAACTACAGCCAAAGAACTGCTAAAGAACCGTCTTCCCAGTTTAATAGGATCCAACCACAAAACAAGGTGAACACTAAATTGTAAACAAAAAAAATGATCATGTTCCCATTAGACAATGGAATATTAACTAAAAAAATTACAAAAATAAGGCAAAAAGTGGAAAGTACACCACCAGAGCACTCTAGAACCTGACAGCTTAGAGTAGAGATGTATTCAAGTTTGGTTTTGTCAAGTTCAAATAAAAGCAAAACTAAGTCCAAGACCAAATCCAAAACCAAACCTTAACTAGAATTAATTAGTTCCAGGCCATTTGCTAATTCTCTTGATGGCACAATCAAGACTCAGCTCTATTGAACCCTTGCAGATTTGCTCTAGACAATGGATTAAAGCTTGGAAAAGGATTTCACCAGTTGCTGTGGGACTGTACACTGGACACTGAAATGTGGTAGTGCACATGTAGCTCTAATCCCAAACAAAAAATGTGATTGTTCTTCAAATTGCAGAAATGAACAAATACAAATATTCTTAATAGTTAATGATTTTGTGGCATTTTTATAACTTGATGTATGAGACTAAATATATGGATGCTTTTTTTTTAGGAGAACATTTTGCACTTCGCTAAGTGAAACAACAGTATTGGGTCAAATTAGGCCACATTCTTTATTTCAGATGTTTTTCCACCTGACATTATACTCACCACTCCCTAGTAGGCTGTTATGCTGCCGCTGAAGTAAACTTCACATGAAGTCAAACTGAAACATCACTTTTTCATTGACTGCTCAACATCAGACTTATTTCTAATGTGTCACGCAGATCTTCATCATCTGTGGTGTACAACTTACATTCTTGAAGATGATAAACACAAAGTGACAGGCTACAAATATAAGACTTTGCAAAACACCTTACTCATGTTAGCATATAATTTGATTTACTAGTCACTTAAAATATTGACGCTGTTTAAACTCAATTTTATTAAAGAATTTCAAAGAGTTTGGTACCTGCACTATGCAACTCTTCTAAATAATTCAGTCACTCCTGTCTAATATGTTCCATGAATTTTTCACCTTTTAGGTAATGTGTTTGTTAATTTGTAATGTGCCTGTCATTGTCCTTTACAGTACTACAGAAGTCAATATGTAAACATGAGAACAGGAGGTCAGGACCTTTTAATTTTCAAACACAATATTGAAAACCAGAAAAACATGCAATTTATCTTTATTTATTCTGGACAGAAAAACAGATTATGGCTGCAAAATTGAAAACAAGTTAACATAAACACACAGAAGCTTCCATCTGCAGTCTTTGCAACTGCCTGCTAACTTAAGTCTGCCAAGGTGACAAGTTATAGAATGTTACTTTCTTAAAACAAATAAATAAAAAAATAAAGTTCATGTCCAAATATGAACATGCACATGAATTATGCACAGTGATGTACACTTGTTTAGTTCACATCAAGTTAGCCAAAACATTTTTCAATCCATCAAATATTGTTTATATTTTAGTATTTGTAATATGCAAAGAATAGGAGTTTTTTCAATTTAAACTGAACTGTGGCTACAATGGCTACATTTGTTTGAAATAAAAAAGTTGCACTTGTTGTAGTGACGGAAAGACAGGTTAGGCTGGTGTGCTTCCTGGGGTAGATTAAGAGAGCAGCCTTTTAATGGGCAGGGGTCGGTACAGTTGAATTCTAAAACGGTTAAGTAAAAAAGTTAATTACATCAAACCAAAAATCAAAGTCGTAAACACTTGAGAAGTTGTTCCCCAAGTGTCATTCACTTGTTTTTAAATGACCAGATGTGGTGCTGCAGGTGTGGTTGTATGAAGTACCAAACAGCCATGACTGAGTTAAAGTAGAGATATTTTTCTAGAAATGTACTCAAGTGAAAGTATTACATCCAGTGTATGTCTACATAAGTATCAAAATTACACATAAATATACTGTAGGATATTTCCTTGTTTTATACAGTAATTAATCAAAAAACATTCTTACTAAAAACAATCCAGGCTTCCTTCTTTTTGCAAAACAAACATTTTATTAAAAAAAGCCCACTAACAACAGTATATTTATGTAATATAATTGTGCAAACAAAGCAGTTTGTCCTTTCCTTCTACCCTTTAGCCCCCTAAGGCACACCTATAATGGCGTTTCTGTTCTGTTTCAAGGACAGGTGATATGGACTAGAGAGTTACTTAAGGCTAATATATTTAAAGATCGTATTCATAGATATTTGTACTAGGTGTGGCCATAAAAACATTTTTGAAGAAAAATATTCTTTTACTTGATATATATTTTAATAACAGTGTATCTCTTAAGATGGGTCCAAGTTCCTACAGCCACCTGTTTAACGATATGTAGCTAACCCACCTTACAGGCTACAACCTACAACGCTAAATTGAATGTCAAAGTCCCCTACACCATACCTACCTACTATTGTGACATTCTGTTTAGTATACAATTTCAGACTCACTCTCAGCCTTTACTTACTTAGCAGAAACTCTTACCTTCATGTGTTTTTGAGGTTTGATGAAGAGTTTTTTTAAAACCAGTTTTTAACTTGACAAAACACATTTCATGTGGTGCAGAGAATATTTTATGCACTGAAAGCTAATCAAATCGTTTAAATACATCCAATAATTTTTTATTTAAAAAAATAGTTGTTTGTCATCTCCAACTGAGGTTAAAGAAGTCAGAATCACTTACAGATCCTTCTGTATTAATTATGATATTGCAGATTATAATCACTTGTATTATAATCACTAAAGTAATTGCACTTTAAAGCATTCACATGCACATGAGCTGGACAACTCAATAATTGTGAGTTAGTTTGGTGGGGAATATGCAAACTGGAAAGGTGTATTTTAAGTGACTGAGTAGAACATTGTGTGTATTTGCATAGCACTTTTGTTTTCTGGTTTAATATTGAGTAATGAAAGTGTCCAGCAGTTTTAGATAAGGTCAGAAGTAAAAATAGCCATATGTGATTGAAAATGTAAACGAAAGTAGACAGAGAATTTTATAATTTAGTAAAGCAGAAATATCAAAACAACATACTCAAATAATGAAACAGTTATAAAACAATGGATAAAGGCTCAAATGAAAGATAAGGATAAGAAATTATTACAAAGAAAATGAGAGTGCTAATAATGACAAACCATAAAAAGAGCTAATAAGGATAGTCCCAAACATTGTTCTAAACAGTAACAAAAATAACTGCAGTGAAAGTGCACAGAGATATTAAGCACAAAGAGTGACCTTTGCTAATGGAAACTTGACATGAATGTGATTTGTGCACAGAGGAGAAAAAGCAAACTGCAGCTGAACTTGATTGAGTCAAAGGAAATCATGACATCAACCACAAAGTGTGAGGCAAGTCCAAGTACAAATACCAATAAGTCAGAGAGAATCAACAAAATGTCTCTTTTCCAATACCGGACTTAAGTACTGCAGGCCTAGCTAGGAGTTAATACCACTACTGGCTTTTACTCTCTGACTTCATTCTTCATTTAACCAAAGGGCCAGACATCCCTACTAACTGCAGAATACCTTGCCTTCTAACATCCTGCGGGTACAGTGTATGACTTTGATCAGGTTGCATCTCTTTCTGCCTTTAGCAATTTCAGGGAACCCATTGGGCACACATAGGCCATGCTGCCCCTTGGCATTGCCACTCCATCTACATTGGATTGCAAAGCTGTAGTCTCCCATTAATGTGAAATTGTAGATTTCTACACCACCTTGTGAAGGGAAAACTATACATACTGCCAAAATACAAACCAAATCTCAATCAGTAGACAAGTAGACAGTCACAATGTTATAAAACTAATACCCTTTATTAGATTCCTCTTGACTCACATGTGCACTCAGTGTGTACAAATTTCATACTCTCTCTGTGGGCTTTCACAAGTTTATATTTCTTTTAAAAGTTGCCCTTAACCTGACTGCCAACTTTAAATTGATGCTTTGTGATTTTGTGTATTCGTCCAGCAATTGGGTTGCTTCTCATCCTGGGCTGTTGCTCTCCCCCACCCCAAACTGCATTATGCAAGCTAATAAAATAAATGTTTGATTAATGACACTACAAGTTGCTCTGTTAACACAGCACGAGACATGGTGGCTTCGGTCTGAACACTTCCCTAATGAGTCGCTAAGGGCTGAAGTCACAATGAAACCAAACATCCTAACCCATGCTTAATTAACCAACCTTGAACCACAGGTTGCTTATTTTTCAATATGTTATCTTGAGGTAATAACTTGTTCGTATAAGATAATATACCCACATACGACATAGTAACTCGTACATACTACGAGAAATTATCTTGTGTGTATGGGATATTATGTTGTACTTAGGAGAAAGGAAGCTGTTTTTAACCTCACAACTGTCTCTGATTTTAAAATAAATCCAAATTTTATTTATCACAATTATTCTTCTTATCATCCATGTCATGGTATAGCATGGTATAGCAATAGTCATGGTATAGCAATGGCAACAAACAAGAAGTACCATTGATATTTCAATAAACCATTTGCCTCTATTATATGTTATTAATCTGCATTCCGCATGTCTCCTGTTGTCACTCACCCTACTGATTGACTCTGTTAAAAAGACAGAAAATGAAAAGTGACAACTGATGCCTGATGAGTGTACTGATGAGTGCTGCATAATGAGCAACTCTGAGTAGTGACGAGTGATGCCTGATGAGCGACTACTCAGTAATGATGTGCGACGAATGATGAGTGACTACTGATACATGTAAAAAAATTAGTTTTTAAATTAGTAATAATACAGTACATCATATGGAAAACCAATGATGTTTGATGACCTGAAAAATGAAGATGCCCTAAAATGGACAATGTATATGCATGGAAAAAAATAAGTTGTACGATTTACTTGATAAAATCCTTTGCCCTAGTACTTTTTAAGTAAATATTTCTTCTGTAATATCAAGTACAACTCACTTGCCGGTATCAAATAAAATGCGCTTAAAACTAAACTTAATATTTGTGAAGATATTAAGTAAATATTACTTAATTATATTTAAGTTATAAGTTATATTTTTTTAAACTAATTAAGTAAAGTCAGTTTAATTTTTTCATAGACAGGAATGTCACTGTCATCACAGTATTAAGTAAATCTTATTATTTGTTATAAGGTACATTTTATTATATTTTATTCTTTGTGAACTTTCACTTATGAAGTTGTATGAAGTTATATTACTCACCATAATTATGTAAATGTTGCCAATATTTCTTTTGATAAATGTTACCAAATAAATGTAATCATTTTCTCTAGACATGTAATGTACTTTTATCACAAATCACACAACTAAAATACAATATAATTAAAATGTTTATTTTGTCAATATTAAACACCAATAAACATTCAACATTCAAGTGAAACAAGCCAAATATGGGAAATCTCAGTAGCCATAAATGTAACAGTGGCATGACTGCCATTAATCTATATGTCCTCTTTGACATGCAATGGTCATTTTTGCTCTATTGAAAAAGTAAAGTATGACTAAACACTCGTTCAAGTGTCAGCTGTTCTGTAAAACAATTTGATCTTCATTTATCAGCATGAATTTATCTAAATAAATAAATAACATCACTGCTAATTATTTTATCCTAATGTATACAAGTTATCATACTGTATACATAGACCCCAGAAGACATAAAATATAGAAGGACATCAACAACAGGAGAGGAGGTTTTTACCTGACAGAGCTTGATAGTATTGACAAAACCAAAATTCTAAATATTTTTTGATTTAGCAACATTAACAACTAATACTTCTTAACTGTTTGGTTAAATACATATCAGCACCTCACCCACCCTCTCCCACCCCTACCCAGTGTTCTAACCTCCAAGTATTATACTGCGTCATTGATTTGTCAGTAAACATTGCAAAGATTTCTTTGCGTCAGTGTTGCAGCTCTTAAAGACAAATGTACTGTGTCCAATGCAGATCTGGAATTGGGCTTTTCAGATATTCAATTAAAACCTTAACAGCCCTCTAAAACAGTGTAATTACAACATTCAAACTGTCACTCTGGACTAGTGAATTTAAGTATGTCATCAAAGCCTTTAAACATTTTGATCAACAACTAAAGATGTTAACAATTCTGAATAAGAATAAAATATCCACTTTTTCTTTCCTCTTTATCTGTAATAAACATCAATGACAGAAAGACCAGGGGCCACATGTATAATGCCGTGCGTAGAAGTCACACTATAACATGGCATAAGCACAAAAGCAGAAATGTTCGTACACACAAAAAAATCCAGATGCATAAATCTGTGCGAATACCAGCTTCCACGTTCTTCTGCTACATAAATCCCGGTCAACGTGAAAAGTAACGCATGTGCACGTGCCTGTTGTCCTGCCCCAACTCCTCCCAGAATTACGCCTCTTTGAATACGCAAATCAATATAAATAGCCCTTAAGCTCAGCGTTCTGCGAAAAGGCAATGGCAAAGCACAGGGGGAAATAGAAGAATTTCAGTGAATACCAAATGGAGGCAAGGAAAAACGTACTATTTGTTGGTTTAAACAGTGGTATAAACAACAAAAGGAAGTTGATCGAGTGACATAGAATGTCGTAGAAACCGAAAGCTCAAGTTCACAAAGTTGCACAGTGCCCGAAATAAAAAAGAAGTTGTCAGATATCAAAGTCGCCATGAAAAGGCAAGTTGTAGCCCGCCGTCTTAGTGTAATATGAAAGCTTATTAGGGTACTGAGAAAAAAAATAGGCACACAGTGGGAAAAAAGCATGAAATGTCAACTTTAATCTCTAAATTTCGTAACTAAAGTAGCACGTTAAATGCTTTGTTTTGTATTTGATCTTCTATGTGCTGTATGTGTGTGAATTACTACCTGCTTCTTAAACCGGCTCTCTCTTCCTCCGACAGGACACAGAATCCATTACATTTGTGATATTACAGCTCTCTGAATAATTAAAATACTGAGATATATACTTGATATCATTTTCATGATGATAGGAGTTAAAGCATGTTATTAATCATGGGAACACGGTGGTGCAGTGATTGTTCATGCCTCATGCAAGATGCTTGCTGCACCGTGCGTGACCTTCAATGAAATAATTTATTGCAGCAGTACTGTCTCTTTCAAACGTACTAACCCTCAATTCCTGTCCTTACTTTTCTTTCTCCAAATACCTAATCGCCACACAATCAGCTCTGTAATAGACATTAAACCATCTGTAAGCTTAGAACGCCGATTCTTCAGAACTTTTAAGGAACACTGAAATATCTCGTAGTACATGTTTAAATTATTCTATCCATCCAGTGTCGCGCCAGTCCCAGCAAGAATACAGCACGAGGCAGGAACAATCCGTGAACAGAGCGCCAGCTCCTTGGTAGCGCTGCGACACCATGTCCTCACATGTTTAATTATTAACAGTATAGATTATTTAAATGATGTTAACATTTTATCTATATAATGTAATAAACATATTTTGCTGCATTGCATCTTAAAAATGATATCGTCATCATATGTAAATACATGCTTTATAAAGTGGCTCAGGTTGTGCAATATTATAACTGTATCGCAAGTTTACAGTGAGGTAATTGTACTTATAAGTACAAACAGTTCTACAAGGAGCATTTGATGGACTGATTGAGTGCATTTATAATTCTTGGGATGAAACTGTTTCTGAACTGCGAGGAAAGGCTCTGAAGCGTTTGCCGTATGAGAGCAGTTAAATAGGCAGCATGGCTGAGGCAGTGTGTGCTAGATGCTGTATACCGATAATTCTCTTTCCGATCAGCTGCTGTACAGCTGTGATTCCTCACTCAGATACAGTGATATAAATACTCCGAGTGGTGCAGTGAGAGTAATATGGAAATAGATGATTCGCTGTGGCAACCCCTAAAGAGAGCAGCTGAAAGGAGAAGAAGAAGGTGCAGTGAGAGTAACAACGCTAAAGCAGCTATTGTATTTAGAATAGTTTGACCATTCTGGGGACCATTATATTGTTACAGATTAATTACAATCAGATGCATTAAACTAATAAACAATATGCAGTTAATTTCAGTGTATTTATAAAGCCACGTCAGGGATGTGGATCTAAAAAAGAAAGGGTAATCACACAGGAACAGTAGCACTGCTTTGACGCTGGGTGCCACCAGTTTGCAAAACTGAGCGGAGAACTTGCGTATGCCAGGGTTGGAGCTACCGTGAAAATATGCCTGGCTTTACGTCAAGTTCAGGTTATATACATCACGGTCTGAGCGTGGAAACGTTCGTACGCAACATTTTTGTACGTACGCACCGTTTATACATGAGACCCCAGGTGCCTTAGTTGACACAAAACCAAAAACATTTCAGACAATTTCCCACAACCAGTTAACCAGGGAAAACCTGAATTTAAAGGTAAGGTACTAGTTCTCCACAAGGGTGCAAGCTAAGAGAACATTACCAAAGCTCCACATTACTATTTTTGTCAAGTGCCTTACATAATACTGTAGCCAAGTGTTTATAATGAAAGGTATATTGATATTCACACTGGGACACAATACAATATCATTCCATTGCAATTATTTTTGGATCTCTGCATTATTTTTGCATTAAACCATCTTACAAACAGCTAAATAGTTTCCCAAGTCAACAAGTCCTGGCCATTGACAACATCCAATGCAGTTATTTGGAGAATAAAAATTGAAGAAAGTCACTGGAAGATCCATATAAAGACAAGCTGCTGTATGTGAGAGGAGGGTCCAATGAAGCTGAGGGAGTCTCTGAGAGTTGTTGTTACAGTGTTTTACAAAGTGGAAAAGTGATTTGGGGTGTAATAGCAGTACTTGCTATATCAATAGCATTTAAGACAGCAGTTTCAGTTTAAAAGCTTGTACTTTTGGGGACAGCTTAATTACATCTAGTTCTACGAAACGTTTCTGAAACACCTCAAAAGTATAGTGCGATTGGAGAATATGACAAGGTTGAGGGCATAAATCATCCCCATAAGCAGCATGCAAGCTTTAGCAGTATTGCCTCATCCTGGGAATATCTACTTGCCTTCAAAAAGGATGAATATATCCACTGGATCCTCTCCATGAGCACTATGGACAACCAGGATCTTGAGAATATACTGAGTAACGTCACTGCATCTGTCCTCTTGCATACATTTTACAAGAAAAATGAAGACAATTATATTGAGAAACAAATAGAACTGCTTGAATCATTTGAAGTAACTTCATTATTTTGGCAGAATGAACACATATGTGATAAAAGGACCATCATTAAACATACAGTAGCTCAGGTTTAAATTGAGTTAAATCTATTTTACAGTGAGCTGGCATTAGCAAAACATTTGTAGAACATGGCAAAAGATGGCTGCACTCCACAGACTGTAGCCCCCAAATGAATGCTGCAGCCAATTAATTTTGTGTTCCTCTGCACCTTTATGGCTTTGTAACCCCAGAGCCTGTTTACTTTTTTTGATTGTCCCTAATTTGAATAATTGAAAAATATCTTTTTAGTTTGTTCTTCCAGATGACATAAAATTTTGTTGGCTTTTTCAGTGTCCCATTTGGGTCATCGCTGAGCAGAATATCTCCCTTGCTTCATCTGCCTTGCTATCTTACTTTAGGGTTAACTTGCATATTAAATGATAATGCATTAAAATTTTAACTGTATTATCATGCTTTACTAGGCAATCTTTAAAAAGCTCCTCTTCTTTCTCGCCCAAGGTACACTACAAGGATCTGGATAACAGTTTCACATCTCATTTCAAAGCTTTGGTTCTGTGAACAGATTAATATTGTGTCAATAGTGAACTGTTATTCATACACAATGAACTGTCAAGTGAGAACACAAGAGAATACATGTGCAAGGAATAGCGATTTGAGCACACAGAGCAAGAAATGAAGCATGCATGGGCATAGAAGCTACACAAGGATTTGTGCTGTATATGTGTATGCATGGGGCAGTGTGTGCGCGTGAGACTGAGAGACAGTAGGTCCATCTCCCTGCAAAAATGTGAGCAATTTAAATTTTCAACAAACAAACCTGACTCCAAGAATAGACTCACCTTGGTCCCCATGACACCTCCTTTGGCCTTTATCAGGGCAATAATTGTTGGTGTATAGTGGTCAAGTTTGTACATGAAAATCTGCTCCATGGAAATTGTTATTCTTCTGAATTCCTCCTTCATTTGACTTGGCAAAAGATTTATAAGTACAATATCAGGAACAAAGGAAGAATAAATTCTGTATAGGGTATTTTAAACCTGGTAGATAGATATTACTGATAAAATGAACAAGCTAGCACTTTTTATAATGATCAACTCAAAAAGAGGAACACTAATTTGTCTTCCAGTTTTAACTGAGAAGTGTGTTTCAAGTTTATTTATGTTCATTTGGCCAACCAGGAACAATACTCTTTTCAACAATATATATTATAAAAACAATTTTTGTTACTGCTCTAAGGAGCAGGTAACATTATTAAGGGTTTATAAATTCATCTACTTCAACTTCACAAAACAGAACAGGCTCTCTCCCTTTGAAGTCATCAGCAGCTGGACTACCACTCACTACCTCAAGACTTCGATAGGAAAACATTTTGGCCATTTTTTTCTTGACAAGGACAAGTTACTCCTCCATGCCTTCTCATTTTAGAATGATAATTAGTCATCTTGTATTTAAGACGCTGCTGCCTCCTGTTCATGCCTGAAAAAGATGTTTCAGGCTCCCTTAGGCATGGATGTTTTGTCATCAGGACTTTTACAACTACCTGTACTTATATGTCAGAGTTCATGCTTGGATTCTGAAGTAAGCCAGCACCTTCCTGCCTGAAGAATCATTTTGACATTATATGAAAAGGGTGGGTATCAGAAAATTAATTGGCCAAGGTTCTGATTGCTACTCTGGAGGCTGTGGTAAAATGATGATGCCAGATGAACTAATAGAAGAACTATCATCTTGGAAAGACAAATCCAATGGTGCTGGAAGGAGAAGAAATGGTAGCCTCTTTAATGAGAGTGAATGTGAGAATAAGAGAAGGTTCTGCATTAACTAGTTTAGTTGCATCTTTGTCATTATGCACATCTGTTGACGTCAGAGTGAAGAATTGGTCATCAAAATCTTTGTACATTTACTTAACATTAAAACTCCCTTGGAGTCGAAAATGTTCCTGTGCAGCTGCCAAAAGTTAATCTATACTGCTTGGAATTACTAGGAATTGCCAGGAATGTCCATTGTTTTAACTATTTTGAGTATAGCAGTACATAACGGCTAAGCTGCTTACCTTTTGCACTGTTGCACTTTTGTTTACTTCTTGACTATAATATAAAAAATAAAAACTTGTTATATCCTCTGAAGATGACTCCTTTTTTGGTGGGAGGGTTTGTTGAAGATTGTCCCTTGGGAGCCTTAAGGGCCAAAAATGACACTGTGAATGGGTTGACCGTTTTTTCATAATCCTAGTCCTAGCCAGAATGTTTTAAATTAATTTTGGGTCATTTAACTTACCCACTGAAATAGGCAGCTTGAGTTTAATCATCGCCAGCTAAATTACTGTAACTTTGACCTTTTCTGTAGGAACACAGCTAACATTAGCTACATTTCCTTCCCTCTGCTTTTGACTAAGCTTTACCTCTTTGGCAGCACTTATGTCTTTAGTTTTTAAGAAATGAAATAAATATTGGAGCTTATAAATAAATAAAAGCGCAGTCTAGCGATCTGACCAGAATGGTGTCTGGACACAGCACCCCCATCTTAGCAAAACATTAGAAATCTCCCTAACTTCTGTAATTAAAACTGACATTAATGTAATTATGAACAGTAATGTAAATTGCACATAGTTAGAAAAAAAATCAAACTATCAAAAAGCACATGGCCCAAAATATTACAAATCTAAAACAAAAAGGCACTAATGTACTTTACACCCCAGATAACCCAGCCATGCAGCAGCACCTCCGTGACAAGTTGACAGCCTCTAGTTGCTGATCCAACCCAGCTGAAATGGCAGGTAACTTGCCTTGTCCAAGGGTTTATTTGCAGATTTAAACAGGCTATACTTTTAGGTTAATATTTACTTAATATTTGTAGGTTTATGTGTAGTGACTATAAAACATTTAAATAGTTTGAGTAAATTTTTAATAAAATGTATTCTTTCCAAACAGCTCATTTATTAGATGAATAAAATGTGTATATATATATTTACATTTTTACTTAAGAAATTCTAATTATTATTGAATCTTAATATTACAATGTGGAAATAATGACAGTTAAGTTAATATATTTTACTGTACTGAAAAGTTCATTTTTTCAGTGTGCAGCACTGTTTCTCATACACTGACTCATCAATATATGCTGGAATTTTCTTTGACACCAAACACGCATGTGTAGTTTTAAAGTCCACTTGTGAAATTAAAAAAAAAAAAATGAAAACAGAGTGATGTCAGTCAGATTAAATTTCACTTTTATACTTGGGAGGGCTAATTCTGCATACAGTAATGTCCTTCTGTCCATGTAACTATTTGATGAAATCAATTCTCAAAGAGATTAGTACAGCAAGAATTACCTCTAGAGGGGACACTAGTGTATCACCAACAAACACCATCACAGGGTGAATGCATTCCAGGAACATTTCATATATACATAGTCAAAAAATGTCTTGCAAACTTAAAAATAATTCACAGTATCTTTTTTTGCATGTGAATTGTGTTACAATCTCTAAATCATGAGCAAAGTAACTTCAACTTGAAGCAGGAGTGGACACCTTTATGATTGTACCCTAATTTATTAAACCTTTCATTAAATGAATTTTCATTACCTAATTACAATTAATTTAAATAAGAAAACATTTTAACAGGCTCTGTGGCCCCAGAAGTAGCCACCATGTGTGTTTAAATTACATGAAAATTGACACAATGAGTTTAATAATAACACAAGTCATCAAAAGAAACCCTAGCAAGATAATACCATTTATTAAAAAATGTTGAAAAAGGCACTTTAGCTAGACTTTATCACTTCTAGTTTCACATTTAAAGGAATGGCCTTTTTTATCTGGCTTCCAACTGGTTTATCTTCTGCTTTGGACCTTTGATGCTCATGATAATGCAAAAGTGTGCAAAAGATATGACAAAGTTAGTGAACCACAGCACGTGAACGCATAAGAACACCTCACTGCAGAATGTGGATCAGGTTTGGCCAGTTTGGAGGACAGTGTCTGAACACATCAGCATCAGCCATGGAAATAGCTAAGAAAGAAGATTGTCATCAATATTTGGCTCTGCTTCGTTGCTCAGGCTGCAGTGGGGTGTACTTTGATTGACTACGTGGAGGATCAGGTGTTAGCACCAGCACTGTGAATATTTGCAAAATGTTATTTCCTAAAGCGTGGGGAAGGCTGAATTTTAAATAACTGACTGAGTAAAGCATTATGCATAGTTGCATACCTTATTTGTTTACTGATTTAATATTGCAGTAAAAAATACAAAACACTGCTGCAAATTTTGCTTTTAGAACTGTCATATTGATGTGGTAGCATTATGCAGTTGCTGCAGATTTGTCAACTGCACCTCCATGATGCAAATCTCCTGTTCCACCACATCCCAAGGGTGCATTGTTGGACTGAGATCTGGTGACTGTGACGACAATTTGAGTACAGTGAACTCATTGTCATGTTCAAGAAACCAGCTTGAGATGATTTGAGCTTTGTGACATGGCACCTTTACTGCTGGAAGTAGCTGTCAGAATATGGGTAACAGTGCAGTCATCAATGGGATGGACATGGTCAGAAACAATACTCAGGTAGGCTGTGGCATTTTAACAATTTTAATTGCGAGAACCAGGCATAAGAACTGTCAGGATATGGAAACTTTTTAGCATGTTTTCATCCAGTTTTTGCTACGTTTTTGTATTTTATCTAGATGTTTTGTTTATTTTTCAGTTTGCACGCTGATAATGTTTTGGGGTATGCAGGAGACCCCGTCATTCTCAGGTAAACAACTTTCTTACTACATATACTGCCTCCTCCCTCACATAATAGCAGTTTGTTGAATATAGATTTACTAATTATGGGTCTTCTTTTGCATGTACCTTCATTCAGGTTTTTTTTTCTATTAGACCATATCATAACAAGAGGTATCCAAAAACAAAAGAACACATTGGCGAGTGGTTCACATTAATTTATAAATTAATTTCACATTTAAATTGCAGCTGCATTTTCTAAGCCACGGGAAATGCTTCTGATAGGAAAACAGGTGTGGCCTTGGGAGGACTGCCATTTTAACATGTGTCACAAAAACGACCAAAAGACATCACAAAGATTTGGGGCAGCCACCTGTTTAATATGCCTTGGCTGCAAAATGGTAATGGTTAAGATATGTTCACAGGTTAGAGTCCAGAACAGAACTTAGTGTATGAAGCAAGATGATGGCTTTAAAGGCCAGTACAGGAAGTGATATCATTGGGGCCAGAATCGGAAGTGATTTAGTCAGGACCGGAAGAGATGTCATCAATAGCATCGAACCCAGAAGTGATGTCTTCGGGACCGGAAGTGATGTCTTCAATGGTGCCAGAAGCTAGTGGGATTTCCCGTGGATGGTCTGCAGAGGATTGAGAGAGGGGATTAGTGCAGCTGGCCACCCCCTGGTCCGATGTGGTACTACTATTATTCAGGCCCTCTAGCTGCCTCCCTATCGCACATGTGTGACACATGATAAAAAGCAATGTGCACTGAGGAAAGAAAAACAAAAGGAGAAAAAGCAAACACATGCTTTTGTCTAAATCAGCACACAACAAGTAATTTTGCTGAAACTGTATTTGTCTTGGAACTGTTTGACTATTTAATATGCATAATTTTTCTTACTCATTTAATGAGTTTTCATAGATTTCATACAACATTAATTAAAAAAGGTACTGAAGAGTAAGATGACTCTGTAATGGAAGGTAGGTATGGACTGGCATTCTGGCTGGGATAGATGCTTTTCTTATAATAGATGGAAAGCACTGATGGATGAGCATCTACTGGGAAAAAGGAACACCAACCAATATAATGGAAGGACAGAGAGTGAATTGCACCCCAGGACCTGTGTTCCGTGAGTTTCTTGGGTGTTAGAATCCTTCTGGTGGAGCCCCTATTTGGACACCTGCAGGGTTG
Source organism: Erpetoichthys calabaricus (assembly GCF_900747795.2). Classification (NCBI taxonomy): domain Eukaryota; kingdom Metazoa; phylum Chordata; class Cladistia; order Polypteriformes; family Polypteridae; genus Erpetoichthys; species Erpetoichthys calabaricus. Next base: position 146,987,491 of record NC_041396.2, read on the forward strand.
CATGGGATTTGCAGTTCAAATGGGCACCCCTGTTGGTTTCCTTAGGTGGCACTGATTGAAGCTGGTAGGAGCAGGTTTTCTTGACATATGGAGGATTTCCTTGACCCAGACATGCAACATGGCTAAAGCACTGACATGCTGGGGGCAATCTCAGGTCAGTCTTGAAAAGGAGCCCATTCGCCAAGTGAGTCAGTGTGGGGAGATTAGAACACTAGGAGGACAATACTTGTCTGAAGAGGAAAGCTAAAAAAGGGATAAGGGAGAGGACTATTGGTCATAGTATATATTTTTGGTGTGAACTGGTAGCCATATAAACAATGTTCTGTGGTCAATAAGAGTTTTCCTAGACAACTGTGTAAGACATCAATGTTCCAGTTTTAGGGTGCTCCCCTATAGTCCACATTCATTAAATATGAGGCGGGTGGGAATGAATAACTAATGTAACTGTAATAGAAATAAAATACATGTGCAGCAATATCAGATAAGATACAGCCTTAAAATATCTAATGTGGAAATATTTCATTTAAAAAAAAAAAATAAGGCAAACACAGCATCCATTGCAAGCTCTGTTGAAAGCTATCAAATCTCCATTAATTAAAGCTATCAAGTTATACGAAACATTTTGTGAAGCATAAAGCAAATCAAATGTGCTGATGCCTGCTACACTACCCCATACAGTTATGAATGTCTGAATGTTACTGCTAATAATCAAAACTTTTTTTTTGTAAAGTATAGAAGGAATGATTCCAGAAACTTCTCAAAATAAGAACGTGCAACTCAGACATAGACACTTCTCTAAAACAGCACTGCTGCTCCTCTATTAAAAATAACAGATCACATGAAAAAGGGAACTGTTTTATACCATCACTTATTTGTTGTCCAGAAAACATATCTAAGCTCTCCCATCTACTTAATTTCCAACAGAATTTCGAATTTACAGAAATAGCATTTATAAATTGAATCCATTTCTGACAACTATGTTTGTGAGGTTATTGCCCGGGGGTTCAAAGAGTTTGCCACTTTCTTGGGACACCATGGTTTTTCAGATAGATGAAGATGATACAAGTCTTATTAAGGCTGTCAAATTCAATAATCTTGATTGGCTGAATGAAAAAATGTTGTATCCACTAGTGATAAAAATTGCATTATTTGGGAATTTGAGAGCACTGCAACCAGAACAGGTTTCTGATTCTGTATTTTGTATCCCTGCTATTAATTCCCCTTTAGAGTTTTCACTACAATTGATCAGATGGTGTTGTTCAAAATGGTAGCCATTTAATCTGAGGACTGTGGAAAGAGTTGTCTTTATAGTTAAAAACTTACAAAATTATTTAATCAAAAGTGTTGCATCCAAATTTAATGGCAAAGTGTACAGATTTTTCACTCTAGCAGTAATAGTACAACTACTATAATGTATACTTTAATTGGGGATATCTGGCCCACAAACACACAATTTCCAATTCAGGGTTGTAATGAGCCAGTTCCTGCAAGGTGGGCTACAAGAAAGAACTCAACCCAGGGTTGACAGTTAGTCCATTACAGGGGATATGCTTGCACATACCCCACTTATTCATACAGGCCCAAACTCTAGGCACCATTTAACCAAACATTTGCACCTTTGGGATACAACAACAACAACAACAATATTTATTTATATAGCACATTTTCATACAAAAAAGTAGCTCAAAGTGCTTTACATAGTGAAGAAAAGAAAAATAAAAGACAAAGTAAGAAATTAAAATAAGACAACATTAATTAACATATAATAAGAATAAGGTCCAATGGCCAGGGAGGACAGAAAAAGCAAACAAAAACTCCAGATGGCTGGAGAAAAAATAAAATCTGCAGGGGTTCCAGGCCATGAGACCGCCAAGTCCCCTCTGGGCATTCTACCTAACATAAATGAAATAGTCCTCTTTTTATTTAGGGTTTAGGGATGTGGAAGGAAAACTGGAAACTATAAAAGCTGTAATAATGACTAAACAACAGCTAAAGTTTAATAATAATGATATTAATAATAAATAATTACATTTATATATTACTTTACTAACTAATCAAAGTACTTTATGCAGACACAGGGGAACCACTTCAGCCACCGCCAATGTGCAGCATCCACCTGGATGATGCTACAGCCTGCATTATAGCACCAGTATGCTCATCAGACATTAGCTATTAAGTGTTGAAGGGGCGAGAGAGCGAGCCATTTAGAGACAGGGGATGATTAGGAGTCAGAATGGATGAGGCTATGATAGGCAATTTAGCCAGGACATCAGACAACACACTACTCTTTTCGAAAGATGCCCAAGTATGGCCACAGTGTCAGGACCTTGGTTTTACGTCTCATCTGAAGGACTGTGCCATATTTACAGCACTGTATCCCCGCCACTGCACTGGGTCATTGGGATCTACACACAAATCACAAGTAAAACACCCCTGTTGGCCTCACCAACACCTCTTCCAGCAGCAACTCAAGCTTCTCCTAGATGGTCTCACACCCAAGTACCGGCTGGGCCCAAACTTGCTTAGCTTCAGGTGGATGACCTGTTCTGAAATGCATGTGATATGGCTGCCTAATGTTTTAATGTTGCATCATTTCATTCACACTCTTACAACTAAATTAACACTCCATGGTAAATGGATACTTTTTCATTAAATCAGAAAAGACTTAGTCAAAGAGATTACTTTTGTTTAAAGGTGATGTCGCATCATACAACCCCATATCAGAAAAGGTTGATGCGATATGGAAAATGTAAATAATAAATGCAGTGATTATTAAATTTACTTTGACTTTAATTTCATTGCAGCCAGTTTGAATCAAAGATATTTCATGTTTTGCCTGGTCAACTTCATTTCATTTGTTAATATACATCCATATTTCAGGCCTGCAACACAATCCAAAAAAGTTGGGATGGTAAAGCATTCACCACTTTATATGTTACCATTCCTTCCCACAACACTAAAAAGTCATTTTGTCACTGAGGATACCAAGTGATGAAACATTACAGGTGTTATTTTGCCCCAATCTTCCTGCAAACACATCTGAGGGTGTGCAACAGTATGGGGTAATCTATGTTGCATTTCTCATTTCAAAATTCTCCACACATTCTCAATTGAGGACAGGTCAGGACTGCAGGTAGACCAGTCCAGGGTCTGTACCCTCTTTGTCTGCAGCCATGTCTTTGTAATGTGTGCAGAATGTGGTTTTGCATTGTCATGTAGAAAAATGCTTGGATGTCCATGGAAAATATTTTGTCTTGAAGGCAGCATATATTGTTCTAAAATCTCAGTGTACTTTTCTGAATTAATGCTGCCATCACAGAAGTATAAATTCCCTTTTCCAAGGGCACTGACACAACCCCATACCATGATAGACCCTGGTTTTTGGACTTCGTCTTTGGTCTGGAGCACACAATATCTGTTTCTTCCAAAAAAGATCTGGAATACTGCTTTGTCTGACCACAATATGTTTCCATTCTACGATGGTCCATCCCAGATGCCTCCAAGTCCAGAGCAGTCGACACCTTTTCTAGACATGGTTAATATAAGGCTTCTTTTTTGCACAGTAAAATTTTAAATGGCATTTGTGAATATAAGTCTGTATTGTAATGCCTGACAAAGGTTTGCCAAAGTAATCCTTTGCCCATATGGTTTTACCAGCTATTGATGAGTGATGGTTCTTGATGCAGTTCTGTTTGAGAGATCGGAGATCACATATATTTAGCTTAGGCTTGTGGCCTTGCCCTTTAATGCACTGAAATATGCAAATTTGTTCCAATCTGTCTTGATCAGCATTGTTTTTAAACATTTCAATAATTTTCTTACGCATTTGTTGACAAACTGGAGATCCTCAGCCTATCATTGCTCTTCAAAGATTCAGCCTTACGTGGATACTGCTTTTGTACCAAATCATGATCACAATCTCCTGTTGACATTACCTGTTTGAAATCACATAATTATTTCATTATTTTACCTCATTACTAATTTCCCCCATCTCAATCTTTTTTGGAATGTGTTACAGGCCTGAAATACAGGAATGATTGTATATTAACAAATGAAATGAAGTTCACCAGACAAAACATGAAATGTTCACATGGTCTGCAATGAAATTAAAGTCAAAGTAAATTTAGGAATCACTGCGTTTTTTTTTTTGTTTGTTTGTTTGTTTGTTTTTTTTCCTTATCATCGCAACTTTTTCTGTTCTGGAGTTATTGTTAGAGTAGCTTCTAAGGTAACACAAATTTACTACTAGTTAGTAGCATGGACACATTTTTGCCTAAATATTGCACAAATAGGATTTGAAAAGTCAGTCAACTGCTTTTACATCAACTCAAAAGCAATTTTTTTTTTCTACAGCATTTTGAACTGTGAGTTCTGAGTTCCATCAATGGGCCCTTTACCAACAAAATTGGATGTGCAAACCTACATTCTTCGGCTCACTTAATTCAATTCAGGGTTTCAGGGGCCTCATGGATATCCCAGCTGGTGAATCAACTTTAGACTAGGCACTGGTCCATTGCAGGGACCACTCATGCACACACACACACACACATGCACACACGCACGCGCACACACACACACACAGGGACAATGGATCTGTTAAGCATTAATGTTATTACTCGGTCACCATGATTCCTAAATGCAATGTAGTTATAATTGAAACACTGATTTTAATATGTAGCAGCGCAACTTAACATAACCTACAACTCTCAGCAGCCTGGCAGTATTACACTATTGGGCAGATTTGGAAGGTGCAGGGGTTGCTGGGAAGAAGATTAATCAAATGGATTCTTTGAAAAAGGAGTCAAAAAGATGCTGAGGGAATTGTGATCATCCATCTGTTTTTGTTTCTACTTATCACTCAAGCCATTGTATTATAGCTACAAGTACCTTGGATTAGTGTTTCTTCATCTAAATATGTGTCTTTGTCTGGGGAGTGCTCCCAATCACATCAAATCTTCATGTTGCAAAGGGAACCTGGTAGGACAAAACTTTTCATTTCCCTCAGAGGACTGTTTCATTCCACTCTCCGCCGTTAGCTGCTTCTGCATTACTTGACTGTGTCGGACTTTATTGTTGTTTATTGAGCAGTATCTTCATTTCGTTTGTTTTCATGTGTGTAAATAATTATTGGTAATTATGAATTCGTTTTTGTGTAACATTGTGTTTCTTTTCATTATTTGATTAATGTTTACTTTATTATCTTTAATAATATATAGATTCATTGTTCCACTTATCAGTGTCTCTGTGTGTGAGTTTGTGCATGCTGGGTCAAGGCTGGGTGTGTTCCTGGGTTCCCTGCAATAAAATAAAAAAGTCACTCGTTTTTGTGTAACATTGTGTTTCTTTTCATTATTTGATTAATGTATACTTTATTATCTTTAATAATATATAGATTCATTGTGCCACTTATCAGTGTCTCTGTGTGTGAGTTTGTGCATGCTGGGTCAAGGCTGGGTGTGTTCCTGGGGTCCCTGCAATAAAATAAACAAATCACTGTCTTCAGACATTATAAATCTTAGCGTCCCCATAGCCACTACAAATTCATCAGATTTTTCTCTTAAATGCAACTACTTGTATAAATTGAAGAATTTCAATATGTTCTTATACACTATAGTACACTTTCCTTGACAAGCACAGAACACTTAGCTTCCCAGCAATGGCTTATTTTGACCTGCATCAAACAAGTAGTCACTTCTTCTTCTTACAGCTTAAAAAATACACAGTAAAGTAGCTGTTTTTAAATTCAGACTCTCATTAGAAGAAAAGAAAATGATCCTTTCTCCAAATAAACTGCATGGATTTTAAGTATGCATAAATCAAAAGACAAAACCATTTTACCAATAACAACATAGGAAATAATTAAGGTACTATTTATTATTCCAAATGATGTAATCATCAGCTAAATGTTTTAATCATTAGTGTTTATTTGCAGTTAGTCAATGGTTACATCTCCAGAATAAAAAGATACCAAAACTGCTGGTTTGTGATTGCCACTACAAACTTCATGGAATAGTTAATGTGTCACTGAGTGCCTGCTAATAACATCTCCAGAAGCTTCTTGTGTGTAAATTAATGTAAAAGGAAATGCCAAAACCATTTTAGTTTCTCTAAAGTTGTTATTGAATGATATCATAAAGCAAAATGACCTACTTATCATGCCCTTGAGCTAACCTGTCTTAATGATTTTCTTTTCAAAGCAGGAAAACTCACAAGGGAAGGTAAACTCTGTACTTCTGAGATGTTATTTGAGCATAATTGCCTGATGCTATTTGGTGCTGACTCTGCAATGAGAGAAATTGTGAGGCAGTAGCAAAAAAAAAATAATAATAATAATCACAATCTCGCTTCATTTCCCAGCAGTCTTAGGCTTCATGATGCAGAAAGGTCTTTCAGCCTGAGCTGGGGGAAAGAGACATTCCCAGAAATCAGTTACATTTATAAATCCTTCACTTTCCATTTTAGTCAGCGCAGAAAAGTTAGAAAGAGGAGGCAATATTTAGTGCATTTAGTGTCAGGTGCTTTTGGAAGAAAAAATATTCACTAATGTAAATAAATAGTAATGTACTTGGTATACCACAGATGATGAAAGAAGGCTTGCAGTAGCTGAAGGGATTTATTACAGGCAGTTAATCAAGTTCTTGATTACAATTAAAAAACTCTTATGTTATTTTAACACATTAAAAAATGATATCAAATACACTCTAGAGATGCAGTATCAATATATTGTAGATAGATATACTTTAAAATTTTAACTTCCATAGTGATTCTCATTAACTGCACTGAATTCAGAAAGCATTCAAATGCCCTCAATTTTCTCACATTTTGCTGAGCTGCAGACTTGTGCTTAAATCATTTCAATTTAATTCCCCCAACATGAAGGAGCATTCAGTACCCCGGAATGACAAACCAAAAACAGAATTTTTTGAAATTCTTGTACATTCGTTAAAAATAAAGAAAACTGAAATATCCCATTGAAACACATATTTAGACCCTTTACTCTGCACTTCTGGCAGCAATTACAGGCTAGAGTCTTCTTGGGTATGATGTGAAAAGCTTCCCACACTTGGATTTGTGGATTTTCTGCCATTCTTCTCTGCAGATCCTCTTAAGCTCTGTCAGTTTGGATGGAGACCATTGGTAGACAGCTATTTTCAGGTCTCCAACAGATGGACTCCAAACAAGATGTAGAAATATCTCAATGATAATCACTAGAATGGGATGCACCTGAGCCAGATTTCAAGTGTCATAGCAAAGGATCTGACTGATATTTCAGGTTTTTTATTTTTAATACATTTGCAAAACTTTCTAAAATGCAGTTTTCACTTTGTCATTATAAGGTACTGAGTGTTGCTTGATGAGAGAAAACATTAATTTAAACAATTTTATCATAAGGTTCCAAAATAACAGAATCTTTAAAAATAAAAGGGGTGTGAATACTTTGAATCCACTATATATTTAACTTAACCTTTTGTAATGTAATCTAACTGCAAGATGTGATAATTTACTACACTGTGTTCAGATATACTATTAATAAAATTCAATCAATGCTAATTATGATAGTGGCGCTTCCCAAATATAATTAAATACATTCTTATAGTGCCTATAAAGACTATTCACACCCTTGGAAGTTTTCACATTATATTTTAAAGTCAAAGTGAAAGCAGACCAATGCAAAGTGGCCCACATTAATTACAAATATAAAGCACAAAATAAATGATTCATAATATGACACACCTAAATCATCACTGATTCAGGCAATTGGTATTTGAAAGTCACATAACTAGTTCATAGGAGATCACCTGTTGGTAGTCAAGAGGTTTTCATTGACTGTTGTCTAAATGCACCTGATCTGGAAAGTCCAGCTTGTGGTGAGTTGTGGTGAGACTTAACCTCCTTCTTCCATAGCTAGCATCTGGCTGAGCTTGGTCTCGAATCCAGTACACTGCTATAAGTGCCGTTGGTAGATGGACTGCTTCAAATCACTCGAGGGGTAGTTTTGTGCTATTAGTTGTTTTGCAGCTGCTAGGCTGAGTCTACAGTTGTGTACATCGCCCTCTATTTGTATCGCCCAGGTTTTTTTTGATGCAGATCTTTGTATCTTCCATTGTACTGGACAGTTCATCCAAAGTAGTCTGTGTGGGAAAGGAAATTCATCCATTCTGCAAATATGCCCAAATCAGTACCACCACCGCTGTTGTTTTTCTTCTTCAACTATTGGTTGTTCACAGCAGCTCAATTAGATGTTGTCATTTCAGATGTGATTGTACAGGCTGATTTGCAAGATTTGATGGAGACATTGCATTTGTAAGCACTTTGTTTGTTAAGATCTTCCTTGAAAAGTACCCATGTTCTGGCTCCACTGAGCATGATAGACAGTACTAGCGCTCTATACGTTTGCCTCTTTCGTGTGTTTTGAGATTTTTTTTTCCCATAAGCATTAGTTCAGCAGTCCAAAAGCAGCTGTCACCAGCCCAATTGTATAGTTCACTTCTGCCATTGCTGATACTTTCTTTTCTTGCAGGAGTGCTTCAACTTATAGACTTGCTCTATTTGGACTCTGTTGAGACAAATGATGAGATGTCAGTGGTCAGGACCTTGGTTTTTTTGGCAATGATGCTGAGGGCATATGGGCTGGCGACATTCACAATGTTGTGAAGCATGCCTGTGGCCTTGCCATAATTTTCTGAGAGTACATCACTGTCATCAGCAAACATTAGATCTGTTAGATGGTGGTTTTCATTGTATTTGACCCCACACTTGCCAGTGAATACTTCTTGAATTATGAATATCAATGACAGCCTGAACAGTAGAAGTGAGACCACACTGCCTTGGCAGGTTCCGTTTTGGATTGATAATTTGTTTGAGATGTTGTTTAGAATTTGAACACAACTATTGGATCCATTGTAGGCCTCCTGCAGTAGTCAGATGATTTTGTTGGGTATGTGTCCTGTTCTGAATGGTTTTCATAGGACTGGTTGGTGGATGTTGTCAAAGGTTGTGTGGAAATCAATGAACACTATGATGGCCCACTTTCTTCACTTCATGTGGTTTTTCACCAGTTGCCTGACGGTGAAGATTTAGTCACAATAGCTATGTTTTTGACAGAAACCGGCTCTACCCTGCTGACATTCTCATGGCGGTTCTGGAGGCATAATTCGATTATCATCATGACTACATTCCCAGCAATTAAGAAGAGGATAATGCCATGGTAGTTTCTGCATTCACGGCTGTTGCTTTTCTTGAGGAATGGGATTACAATGGCTTGGTTCTATGCTGCTGGGATTTCCTCTGAGTACCAGATTAGCTGCAGCAAGGAATGCAGTCTTTGATTTATGATATTATCACCATCGTGTAAGTTTATCCACGCCAGCTGCTTTGTTGTGTTTCAGCAACTTGATTGCTGCTTTGACTTTGCCAATCATAGGTTTGTTTTCAGGGCCAGGTTCTAAGCTTCACTGGCTTGGGGTGGATCTACAGCTGGTCTCTGCACTCCTAAAAAAAATTGTTTCCATTGCTGCAACCACTCCACAGTCAACTGCACACAAGATCCGTCTTATTTGTGAATGATGTCAAAGGTTCTCTAGGCTTTTCTGCTAAGTTGCCTGAGGGTTGTAAAGAGAATACAGTACTCATTTTGTCTTATTCAGTTTCTTTGAGGTCTATGGCCACATTATGTGTGCTTCCCGTTCTACCTTGAGCTGGCAACAAACCTTCTGCCTGCTTGCATTTATCAATTAGTGTGAGGCTTTCATATGATATCCAGGCTTGTGTTTCCAGTTATATGGCTGGGCACCCCTCTCTTATGCAGTTGGCAATTGCGCTGGTGATTCAGTGGAACTGAATGTCTGTGTCTTCTGTTTCCTGCAAGACGGCAAACCTGTCACTTAGAATTGTTGTTTGTAGGCTGCTTCTGTCAGCTTTCATCAAACTAACTTTGTGGCCATTTGTTATTCAGCATGTTTGAGTTGAAGATGAAGGTGTGTGTAAACCAGGTAGTGGCCTAACCTGCTCAATGAAGACTAAAAAACAATCCAAGCAACTCTGTGAAAAAGTGATTGAAAAGCACAAGCCAGGAGATGAAAACAAGAAGATATCCAATGCGCTGAATATCCTTTACAGTTGATTTAAATAAATCATCAAGAAATGGAAATAGTATTTGATAGCTGTAAACTAATATGGATATTAATTAGGGTAGCCTGGAATGTAATTGTAGGCGGAGTGGTGGCTCTGAGGCTAGGGATCTGCACTGACAATCGGAAGGTTGCCGGTTCGAATCCCGTAAATGCCAAAAGAAAATCTGCTCTGTTGGGCCCTTCAGCAAGGCCCTTAACCTGCAATTGCTGAGCGCTTTGAGTAGTGAGAAAAGCGCTATATAAATGCAAAGAATTATTATTATTATTAGTTTACCGTTTATTTAAAAAGGAACTCTGGTTGTTCTACTCTGTACAGCTTCAAGTGCAGCTATGTCTATCGTGTAGTGTGGTGACCGGAATTGCATGCAGTACTCCAGATTCAGTCTCATTATTGCATTATATAATCTGAGCATAATGTTCCTATCCAACACATTGTGTCAGTGAAGCATAAACCATAGTAAACACAGATATTTGAGACTCTGATACCATTGTCTGATGCATCTTCAAAGAAATAAGTGCATTTGTGGAGATTAAAACCAGCAATAAATAAGTTCTCTCTATCATTTATATCTACAAATAAAACCATACAGACATTGAATTTCCTTGTCTTGCCTTTCCTGCCAGTACAGCAATGAGGGAACAGAACAACAAGAGTGGTGCAAAAGTACTTTGTGATTTTTATCTTCAAAAAGACAGTGTTCAATCCAAGTATATTACCATGCAGACATCATGTTGTGTTAGCTTTGTTTTCCTGCCAGCCCAGTACACCTTTCTACTTTTGTCTCCATAGCTCTTTTGTTGGGTCTTGTAGCTACTCCGAAATGCAGATAGCTGCAGCCTCTGTCTCTGACCACCATTGTTTGGTGTCTGCCAGAACACTTTGAGCCAGACCTCTGTCTTCTCTACACCCTCCTCGCTGTCTGCCCAATTAATTCCCACTCCTCATGCTCAACAAGGTACAATCCACTCCTGGTATGTCATTCCTCATGCTCCCTTAAAAGGCATTTGACTGCCTGCCTCCTTTCCACCATGCTAGCTCACACTCCCGATTCTGCCCTTCTAGACACTTGATTTCTTTAATTCCTCTCTTTCTAGTCTACCCAGGCTCCTTTATACTCTCATGGCCATATTGTCCTAATTACAACTTATGAAGATGCAATGAGGGAAACAGAATCAATCGTACATTCAAGCACATGTATGATTAGCCCCAATAAACACTTCATGGCTGCATGACCACACATACCCATGGAACCTGTGGTTGTGACATTTTTATTTAAAAACTAGCACACTGCCATAGACCCCTTACTCACTTTAACACAGTCTAGAGTTCTCATATGTCTTTTTCAGTGCTGCTGTTGTCATCACGTATTAGTTGAATGACTTCCTCCATTGCTCTTCTTCATGAGTAAACTGTTTTTGACCTCAGAATCAGCATTTACTTAATGTTTTTTAATTGGTAGCACATTCTTGATACACCAGTGACACTGTTTCATGGTAAACTGCAGCAGTCTTATTGTTTTTGAAACACTCTTTTATACATAGTAAACAAACTTTATCATACTGTGATAAGTCCACAGACAGTTTAAAAGTAATGGTTAATATAGCTTGTCTTTGCTTTTAGTGGTCCAGAGAGTGAAAATGCAGTGGTGGGGAAATGCTGCACTGGCATTTCAAGCCCCCTTCTGAGTCGCCTCCTCACTCAAAGGCCTACAAGTCAGAGCTTTCTCCTGTTTTAACTGGCCCTATACTGAGGTGCATATCCAACACAGCTACTTTATCTCCAGGCTTCCTTTCACAAGTGGTCTGACAGCAAAGTGCATGCATGAAGCAGCTGTGGGAAGGAAAGAACAGAGCACTATGATTAAGAGGCTGCTGGCAGAGAGAATACACATGCTGAGAAAGTTCACCACGTAATTTATACGAAGAGTTGAACGATCAGCTGGCACAATGAAAGGTTTAAATTAGTGACACAGCATCTGATAAAACGAGGACATGGGGTGCGTGCCTCGACATTGTTTGCTAAAAGGGTCCCAGGAATACATGAATAATAATTGAATAATAATTGGCTAGGCAAACAGACTATCTTATAAAACCAAAGTCCAGACCGCCAGAGGTCATCTTTTGACTGGTCTTTGGACTTGCAAACAGTACTGCTAAACAGGTAGAGCAAAAATAAGAACATTTAAACCTGTATTTAATAGTGACAACAGCTTACTTCATATTTGTGTGTATTTTTGGGTGGAAGTAATCTGTGATTGTGGGTTCTTTTTCATCATTGTCTTTGTGCATAATGTTTTTCACTTTTTGTTTCTGATTACTTTTCTATCTGTCCCCTGTGAACTCTCTGAAGAAGAAAAAGGAGGAAGAAAAGATTTTTGATTATTCTTGTTGCCTTTTTCTCATCACTTTTTGCTTTAGAATCATTCACTGTAATCATTGCATATAGCGTCTTCACTTATTTTACTTGTTTTTGCTAGTGTTATTGCATTGAACTACATATATTTGCAAGCCATTGCAGTAAATAGTTATTAGAACATCTGGATAAACCAGCATTCTGTTTTTTGGCACAGTCATCATTATCCGTATCTCTGTTCTCACATACCCTGGCTGTTTGGTAATGGCTCCAGGTGCCTGGAGACTGAAACTGTGCAATAGTGCCATTGCAAGGGGCACCACAAATACCATGAGGATAAATTTGTTCGAGGGTGTGATAATGGAAATTTGGGCTCTGCTTTAGTGATTTGTAGATTTAGTGATTTAATAAATCAAGTAATGGAGTAGTAGTTTACCTTTCAGAAAACACCAAACACAGATACTGGGAAAACATGCAGACTCCAAACAGAAAATGTTTGGGTGTGAAATCTAATGCCAACAACCTGTAAACATGAGGAGGTTGCCCTAACCAATGTCCCACTCTGCTGCTCCCTCAGAATAATCAACATTTTTAAACAATAAAAAGTAAAATGAAATAGAAAGAGTTTGTTGCATATTGTTCCATTTTTTCATTCATGCATTAGTCTATTTTCTGAACACCCCTTTCCAGCACATAATCACATGAAGACAGAGGACTTTCCTGGGAGTTGTGAAATAAAAGTGTACACTCATGAACATGTCCATATTTACTGAAATTACTATTTCCAGATTAACTTTGGGAATATGCTAACTCCATTTTCAGACGGCATGCTAGTTGTGAATGAAACTGGAGCTCAAGCCCTCTGAGATAATCATCTTTTCTGATGAACCAACATGCAGCCCTTTGATTGCCTTACAACCAAACAAGTATTACATTGTATAAAAACATACAATTACAATACATTTGGAGGTATTAGAAAAGTGCTAATGCAAGTTACAATTAGGCATTCTTAAAGGTGCTGCCAATAGGTTTATTTTTTATTTTATTTGAGAGAAGCTGTTGATACTCTTAACATGGATGCATCATTTAAACGAAATTGAGACTTTTTAAAATAAAACTCATAGAAATGGATATTAATGGGTAGTTAGTTATGTGGTATGGTGGTGCTGACATTGTGCTGCTGCCAGCGTTCATGTCCTGGGCCCTCCCTGTGTGGAGTCTGCATGTTCTCCTCATGTCTGCATGGGTTTCGTGCAAGTGTTCCAGGTTTCCTCCCACTGTCCAAAGAAATGTAGGTTAAGAACATTGGCAATGCTAAATTAGAAAGTGACATGACATAAGTTGCGTAATTTAAAGATGGCATTATTTTAAGGAAGACATTTTGTGAGCAGGCCATGACTCTTTGCAACAATAAATTTGGCTCAATAATTTTGAAAAATGGACAAATGGATGGATGGATGGGTTTTATATTAAAAGAGAAGTGGTTTTATATAATCTTCTAACAACAGCATCTGTTACATTTACCATCTTCTGTATAACAAATATGCAATATACTCTAGAATTTGTGGCAGTTTAGTTAGTTTGAAAGAAAATAAAATTGAATTTGATATATTTAGCTCATTATATTGTGCTGACTTTACTAATGCTAATGATACTTCTAGTGTGCACACTGAGACAAATGGCAATTTCAGTTGTGCCAATAATAGCTCTATAATGTTAGAACAAAAAGCAGAATTTGACATGGTGACACAACTCTGTTTTCACCTTGTCAGCAGTATTTGCCAGTTTTCATCAAAGAAGTATTAGTTGAAAGATGTGCAGTGTTGCAGAAGTTTAAGCACAGATTACCTGATCTACTGAAGTGAAGGCACAAAAAACAAGAAAAGTTTCATCCTGGATAAGGATAAAGTTTGTATGGAAACATTTGTGACAAACTCCATTGCAGAGCCTATCATTTTATTTGTTTGGGCATCAGGGTTGTTCCTTAGAGTTTTGTGGCTCACTTTCAATATTAAGTTGTTTGACATTGTTAACAGCACAGGTACAGAAGAAAAAAATACCATACTGTCAAATAAGTGAATTGGCTGCCAAGATGTCTTAGGAAAGTGGATAGAAACCTGAACAAGAGAACATCACCATCTGTTAATAGAACATTATAGAACGTGATAAATAAAATGGTAACAAAGCTAATAAGCAGATGGGTCTCATAATAAACATGCAATAAACATTACAGAAAATGGCTGAATAGTCAACACATCTTAATACTTAAGAGATTACTTAAATAATTAAACACCGTATATTACAGAATGGTTTCATGACTATAATGAAAGATTATTGACTTCAAACTAATCAGATAATGAAAAGTCACTTGTAAATTCGGACAAAACTCAAAAAATGGATTTGCAGTTCAGCATCAACTGTGAATTTAAAATTGAGGCATTTCAATCAATGTGAAATTACTGTAGCTGCATGTTTTTTGTCTAATCACCCAATTCTGCCGTTCTTTATTATATTCTGTAAGTGCCTTGAGCATGGGAAAGGTGCTATATAAATAAAATGTATTATTATTATTATTATTAATCCTGTTTTTGAAATGCTCTGGCACACAGGATATTTATTCTTGTATAGTGCTCTTCACCAAGTACAGGCCACATCAGGCAATGCCAGACACAAGGTATGAACCACTTTAGAAAGGATAATAATCCATAACACTACAGAGTCACGGTAAGTTTAGACTCAACAGTAACCTAAAGAAAACTTACACAAGCATTTTAGGGACAATAAGTGAACCCAAGCCCAGGAACTGGTAGGTAGCATTGATAAACACTATGGCAGTTAAATAATAGACAATGATCCATGCATATTTCTTTTTTAATTTAGAATTAGGTTCAAGGTGAAAAACAAGCTGAGATGGTACACCTATGTTGGGAACACTCATGCTCTCTAAAGTTTGGAATTGCCAGAAAGCCTAACATGTACATCTTTGGGATATAAAAGGAAATCTGACTGCCCAGAGAAAAACCAAGATAGACACAGAAAAAGCGAATAAACAAATTACAAATAGACTGGGACAAAGCATGGAACTAAACTTAGGTTAAACTGGAGTGCTAACTAGTGTGTCGCTTGAATGGGAAACATTTAACAGATAGTGCCTATAAAAAGCATTCATCACCTTACAGGTTTTCACATTATATATTATACAACACTGAATCAAAGTGGTTTTAACATTTTTGACATTTTGACACTGATCAACAGAAAAAGACTCTTTAATGTCACAGACACATCTCCTTCTGTGGATTGCCGCTTTATTGACCTGTTAAGAAGTCTGCACAATTATGTGGCACACTCTGATTAGCTGTAATACAGCTCAAGTACAGTAATCCCTCCTCCATCACGGGGGTTGCGTTCCAGAGCCACCCGCAAAATTAGAAAATCCGCGAAGTAGAAACCATATGTTTATATGGTTATTTTTATATTGTCATGCTTGGGGCACAGATTTGCGCAGAAACACAGGAGGTTGTAGAGAGACAGGAACGTTATTCAAACACTGCAAACAAACATTTGTCTCTTTTTCAAAAGTTTAAACTGTGCTCCATGACAAGACAGAGATGACAGTTCTGTCTCACAATTAAAAGAATGCAAACATATCTTCCTCTTCAAAGGAGTGCGTGTCAGGAGCACAGAATGTCACATAGATAGAGAAAACAATCTCTAGCAAACAAATCAATAGGGCTGTTTGGCTTTTAAGTATGCGAAGCACCGCGGCACAAAGCTGTTGAAGGCGGCAGCTCACACCCCCTCTGTCAGGAGCAGGGAATGAGAGAGAGAGAGATAGAGAGAGAGACAGATAAAAACAAACATGCAAAAATCAATACGTGCCCTTCGAGCTTTTAAGTATTCGAAGCACCGTGCAGCATGTCGCTTCACTAAGCAGCTGCACAGAAGGTAGCAACGTGAAGATAATCTTTCAGCATTTTTAGACGAGTGTCCGTATCATCTAGGTGTGCGAACAGCCCCCCTGCTCACACCCCCTACGTCAGGATCAGAGAAAGCGCAAGAGAGAGAAAGAGAAAAGTAAGTTGGGTAGCTTCTCAGCCATCTGCCAATAGCGTCCCTTGTATGAAATCAACTGGGCAAACCAACTGAGGAAGCATGTACCAGAAATTAAAAGACCCATTGTCCTCAGAAATCCGCGAACCAGCAAAAAATCCGCGATATATATTTAAATATGCTTACATATAAAATCCGCGATAGATTGAAGCCGCGAAAGGCGAAGCACGATATAGCAAGGGATCACTGTAAACTCATGGTGTACAATCCCTCGACACTTTGTTTAAATATAAACATATACACTGGATTCACAAAAGTAGGCCCCTATTTTAACGTTTTGTTATTTTGCAGCCTTCTGTTAAAATCATTTTAATTCATTTTTTAGCCCACTTCAAAGAACACTCAATACCCCAGAATGACAACATGAAAACAGGATTTAAAAAAATTTTGCACATTTATCAGAAGTATTTGCTTAATTTAGGGAACAAAATGATTGAAAATGATCTTAGCACAAGGCTGCAACATAACAAAATGTGAAAAAAGTGAAGGGGTCTGAATACTTTCTGAATCCACTGCATGTACGTTTTTCCATATTTTGAGAAAAGATCAAAATATTATTAGTGAATACTAAAATAAAAACACCTAATATATCTCGAAAGATGTCATTAACTAGTAGTAGCTGTAAAACATCTGGATCATTAGGTAAACCAATGGCTATTAATTTACTTTTCTAGTATGTATATGGTTATATGCACTTCTCAAATTAAAAACTGTTGAACCTGTCACTTAGTTAAGTGATGAGGAAATGAAGGGAAGAGGTTAAATATTCTTAACAGTTAGGGCTCCAAAAGGCGATCATCTGCAATCTAAAATCATTTGCTTTAGATGGTGGTCTTGACATGGTGTATATTTTCCCCCTATTTGATAAAAATGTCTATAAAATCCTCATAGTGAAAACACAATATTTTGTTTAAAAAGAACTGTAGAGCTGGTTGTATTTTAAGTTAACAATCCCTAAAGCAACAAGCTCCCCATAGCTCAGTTTCTTCTGTTTCCCAATTAATATGAGGATTATGTCTTTTTAACCAAGGGGAACCTAGAATTACATAGGGTGTCTGAACAAAAACAATGTTATTTCTTCAAAACACACATGTTAATAGTCTGCTGCATTCTTTTTTCATTTTATTATTACTTCAGTTCTCCATTGACCATGGTAGTTTGTTTAGGTTGTTGCTTTGTTGAGATTTTGCATGATCAGACTCATTGTCATAGTTACTACTTCACTTTGGAAGACACTATGTCACTTCACTTTAATTTCCATTCACTTGTCCTAGTTAGGACACATTGGATTAGACCGGCCAGACCACCGTATCCTAAACAACCTTCTATAGGAAGGTAAGGATTGTTGCCTGTTCTACTCCAAAGACCTCATGTATTTTGAGCTCATTTTGAGCTTATCATGACATTAGTGGACCAGTAGGAATAGCTAAAATCACATTTTTGTGGTGACTTCTCAGATTACATGTGCATTATTTTCCAGTCGTTGTCAAGAATTTTTTTTGTTTGTTTACATTACAGTCTTCACAGAAATTAATCGCTCTCCTCTGGGACTTTCCAAATGGTCTTAAAAGTCAAATGAATTTGAACTGCATAAATGATGTGAGGATGAACAGCAGACGTCACTATAAGCATTGCTTTATTCTATAATACCTGTGCACCACTGTAACAAATCAGAAAAAAAGAGTCAATGCTGTTTAAGGAGAGTGAAGATCAAGAAAACAGAATGAAGACAAAGTTACAATCTGGTTAGAGTCAGTAATTGCAGAAGGATTTTAAGTATAAAGGAATATAAAGCTACACTGTGTTCAGAAGTGGTAGTTAGCTCAACGTTTCAACACTCTTCAGTTGCTGGTACAACACAGTTTTATTAACACAATTTTCTTAATGCATTTTAGGTAACACTTCAGTTTAGGTACTGCAGATATATATCTACTACAGTATTACTCATTTAATACTATGTAACAAGACCTTAGCATACACTCCATTGGGTCTTCAAAACACTTCCAAAGCATCAGTAAAGTGTTTATTAATCTCTACAACGTGATCTACTAACAAAACTTTACTTTGGAGTGGTCTGAGGGGGTTTAACTCAGACACACTTCTCTTGATATTCTGTATTTAGTATAAGACCCGTGAATCATTCATATTAACAAGTCATTTTACCACCATGTCAATATGCCACAGTGCACAAAGCAGAATAATCTACTGTACTGATGTTTGTAAGTGTTATGAAGAACAAAAGAAGTCTTTTTAAGGTCTTGTTACATAAGAGTAAATGAGTAATAGATGCTTTTTTGTAGATGCCTAAAGTAAAGTGTTACCAAATTTTATTATTTCATCATCTTATCATCTTCATCTGTGACTGATCAAAGTAAGAATAATCTGAAGGATTCATTGATTCTCTCATGAAATGTGCATAAATGTCTAATTTAGGATTGTGCCCCAGAGATATGGGCATTTTACTTTTAAGCAGATTAGTATGTGCCTTGTTAATTAAGACATTTATTAGTTTTGTATTAATGCAGACTTTTAAAGAGGAGAGGTTTGCGTCATTTATGCTTTTAAAGTTTAAAATATGCAAACAAGATGAAGAATATTAAATGTGTAACAAATGTATGTCTTCTTTTTAAAATTCACACTTCATATTTTAAGTATGTTAGAACTATATTTAATTAAAATAGGTGATTAGTGAATTTTGTGCAGTTGACAAGGCCACATGCTTATGTATGCACTGTCTTTTGTGATTAGCAATTATGTAATAACCTCTTAATTACACTGAAAGTTTTTGTACAGATGTTAATGAGCTATGCATTCTACTTACAACCTAAATTACCCAACTCATATTAATCTATCAAGAGCAGTGACAGCATCATTATATTCAGAAACAGGGTCAATACGTTGAATTAATACCAAAGAGACCATTAATCCAAAGTTATTTTTTAGGAACAAAAATAGAGCAAAAATAATCTGGCATGCCATTGCTGAAATACATTTTTCAAACATTACACATATTATTTCTGAAGTTCAGTATCGTTCAGGTTTTCATCAGTTAAATATATACTATATTTAAAATTTTTTTTTTTCAAGTTTTGGTTCCACTGTAAAGCATTTTAATAATGTTTAATAATGTTTATATGAACGAAGTTGTCCTATTATAGTCACAGATCAATTGATTTAATTATGTACTGCTCACTTGCCCATACTGGTCCTAGTAACTGGGTATGAGTCCCTGCCCTCTGTTAAGTTTCACATTTTTCCTGTAGCTGTTTGGTTCTCTCCTTTCTCTTCAAGCACCTTAAAAGTGTGCATGCTTATTATAGTATTTTAATTAGTGAGGTGTGTGTGCTATTGACAAATCTTACCAAATTAAATAATTTTATTTTTTATTTAGCTATAAACAGAATATAGTGTTTAGCACAACCTAACACCATTCATATGCTTTGAAATAGATAACATTAACATTTGTAACCTTTAATTATACTTTATTTTCTGCAGTGAAATGTAATGTGCTAGTAAAGAAACTTTCTTTTCTGTAGTTGTAATCAATATGTCTTTATTCAATATTTTGGAATTCAAATATGAATATTAGTTATGCTAAAAAAAATAAATGTGTTCATTGAGCTTAGAATGGTCCATGATCCTAATGTCTGTAGAACATTCTCTAAACTGATCTGTAGGCTGCCACTCCATTTCACCTATGTATTTTACATGGCACCTTCTATAAGAGGTGCAGATAATGAAGGCCTTTGGAAAGACAGACAGTTATTTTGAATTGTAGCCTGTTGAAAATGCATTATTCCACTACAAACCATTTGCATTGTAATGGTACTCTGAGAGATGGTTCTTTAGAGACTCGTACATTGATGGGTCCATGCATACATACAAACTTGTTTATTTTCAATGCTTTCCCTATGCATAAACAAATTAGTACCCAAAAAATGTAGCCTGACATACTGTATAGTATAGTGTATATCATAAACAATCGGATGAACTCAAGTATGAAAGCGTTAAAATGTTTTATAAAACAATGGCACTTTCATAAACCATTTTACTATCCTTCATCAATAAAATGAGTGAAGATTAGTGGGGTTTTTAAAAATGTAAGTGTACATGACAGTTTACAGAAATATAGAGAGAGTTATTTAAATGTTATTGTTAAACAGTGTGTGCGTCAAACTGGTGTGTATGTGGCACCAAATCCTAATCCTTGATAAGAAGGATGAAGCAGACCAGAATTAATGTAGAATGACTCAATTAACTGCTGGACATTGCAAAGGAAGGATTCTTGCAATGGCTTTGTAAAGCTAAATATTTATTGCAGATAAATATGTCTGTGGTTTATCAAACAGATGCACACAAAGTCAACAAACAATTGAACAAATGCGGCAACATGCAGACTCCTGGAAGTACGGTGTTTCTGCGTATCAGACATGGAAAATAACATGCTCACATGCTCACGCATAACCTATGAGAATGATGATGCAACAGACAGCATGCTCAGACTTTTGTACAGTTATTAAAAGTACAGTAATATAGTTTCTTGAAAACTGCTCATTAAATTTGTAATTCAGCATCCACTTAGTTTCCCAAAATCCCACATGATGTACATCATGAACATAGTCCAATATCCATCCATCCATCCATTATCCAACCCGCTGAATCCGAACACAAGGTCATGGGGGTCTGCTGGAGCCAATCCCAGCCAACACAGGGCACAAAGCAGGAACCAATCCTGGGCAGGGTGCCAACCACATAGTCCAATATACTGTATATATATATTATTTATTGTTTAGATTAAGATTTCTAATAAAATGTACACATTTATACATTTAGTTGAGTCATGAGACGTGTGTTAATGTTGTTTTGATAGTATAATACCTGCTTTGCCAAATGTGATGATAATTTTGATGATTACAATCCAAAAGCAGCATCTAAGTCAGAAATTACACTGAAAGCACCACAGTGCTTGGAATGTAGATATTCTCACTCTCATCTGAAAACATTATATTGCAGTTGCTAAGTAATGCCTGAGTGATGTGGTGGGGGTAGCAGTTTCAATGTACAGTCATTTGCCAATTTACAGCCCAACTGAATTGAGGCCATTTGTATTTATGGCCAATGTTCCCTCTATTTTTTTTTTTTTACTGATGAGTGGGTGAGAATAATAGATGAGCTGTTACTTTACCTTTGATGCCACTTTTTTCAATTCCACTATGCTACTCGAGCTTTACTCCATGATGTATTGATCTATCACTACAAAGCACTGACATATGAATGACGATGGGCTGCTCCACGAAGTTTCAAAACAACAGCTGATTGGCACTTCCAAACTGTTAGACAACAAGGAGAGTGAGTGGCATAACAACACCAAAGCAGTTCAAATGTTCTGCACGGTACCCTCAAAAAAGGCTGCCGAAACTTGAAGAACAGTTTGTGATACTCCGTACCACAAGGCCTCAACTGCAATGACCTGTACACTTTAGAACCGATATATGGCCAAATGGCCAGTCCTAAATGAAGCTGTAGGTCAGCACATAACCATACTTAGTTTTCTTTTGTAGAAAAAACACAGTAATGTGCATGATAGTGTATTTTTGTGTTTGTTCTTGTGGAAAACGTACAGTGTCACTGTTTAAAAAAGGTTGGTGGGTTGGAAAGGAGGTGCAAATACTGGTGGAATATCAGGGTTAACTTGTAACTTACCTGAACATATATGAGAAATGGAGTCCACTGAGAAAAAACAAGGTTTGGTTCATACTTCATGGTAGTTAACCTTAATGATATTAGAAATAGGCATTAACTCCTAATTGTCAATTAAACAGTGTATGCAAGATTGTTTAAACAATCCTAATCCTTGTGAGATAAAAAGGGAGAATAATAAAATAATGGCAGCAACCAGCAGTTTTTAAATCTTGTTACAAATCTTTTGCAGCAGTTTCTAGTGACTATGAATTGGATTAAGTGGGTTTTAGAATGTGTGTAATGGATGGCACACATGGGTTGGCATCAAGGGCAGGGTAGAACAAGAAACCTTTACCCGGCCAGGAGGCCAGTGTACTTGGAATGACAGGAGAAAAATTTGTCTGCGGAATATTTTCTCCCCAGTACACTAGATTGTAGCATCTCTGGGCTTCGGTACCCATTTAGATACCCACAGGGCATGCTGGTAACTGGAGTCACAGAGTACAGCCCTGTCGGGTTCCATGGGTGACGGAGAGGTCAACATTGTTTAGACCAAGGCTGACACCTGGACTGGTAGCAACAAAACCTTTCTGTGTGTAACAGTTCACTGGATCAGCAGGTCCACTTTGGAGCTCAACAAGGCCAGCATAGCCTGTAAGAGAATCAGAGGTAGGCACACATTTGATGTTATTGGAGCAGAGACAGAACAAATTCATTCACTGTATGGACTGCCTTTCAAAGTTGCCAAATGTTTGCCAAAACATTTAAAATATATCAGCCTGAGAATCTGGAGTCTGATTCTGAACTGGAAGACAGTGAAGAGGATATCTGTGACTGTGTGGGTG
Source organism: Erpetoichthys calabaricus (assembly GCF_900747795.2). Lineage (NCBI taxonomy): Eukaryota > Metazoa > Chordata > Cladistia > Polypteriformes > Polypteridae > Erpetoichthys > Erpetoichthys calabaricus. Next base: position 147,010,614 of record NC_041396.2, read on the forward strand.
AGCTCCACGCTACCTGTTGCAGCCTCTTGAATTTGCTACTGCTGATAACATACCTGAGGGATGAGCCAGCAGATGAGAACACAACACACCAAAAGCAGGGGGTAGGTGCAATAAAGGTGCATAAGTGTTTTTTTTAAAAACAGTCAAAAAAATAGTGTCCACAAGTGCAGTGCAATCAATCAGTAATAAAAAAATAGTCCATTAAAATAAAAGATGCTGGTGGAAGTTAAAGGTTCCAATGCAGGGGTGTCGAACTCCAGTGGCTGCAGGTTTTCCTTCTAATCCTTTTCCTAATCAGCCAGCAGTTTTTACTGCTAATTAACTCCTTTTCCCTTCATTTTAATAGTCCTGTTTTGAAGAATTCAGTCCTCTGTGAATTGATTTGTTTCTTCATTAAATGGCAGTCAAACAGAAATGAGATGTGAAACGAGCCAACAGATGACCAGCTAAATTGGAATGTCAAACTCCAGTCAATTTCACTCCAATGAGTCCCTTAATGAGAAGCCAATTCTTGTTGTTAAATAAAGCCGTTATTGAATATCATGACTTCTTACTGCTCTCATTTTGCCACAGCAGACTGTTAATTTTGTGTTTTTTCTAAGACCACCATCATGATGTTTTGGTGACCTGAGGAGATCAACATGACCGAGAACTTCACCTTTCTTTATTTTCAGGTTAGCTGGTCATGTGGTGGCTTGTTTTTTCTCTCATTATTGTTTGGCTGCTCATTAAGGAAAAAGAAACAACTAAGGGGTTTGTGTCACGTCAATTAAAACTAAAGCGAAACAAGTTAATCAACACCAAAAACAGCTCACTAATTAAGAAGATGGTTAGAATAAAAACCTGCCGCCATTTTGGCCCACCAGGACAGGAGCTGGACACCCCTGCAATAAACAAATCCAGTAAAAGTGAGGTTAAAAACAAACATAGTGCAGAAAGCTATCCATGAAAATGTGAGCCTTGGTGCACTCCTTTAAAAATTGACATCTCCTATGCTCACGTCTCTCGAAGACTTGCAGCAGAGGAGATGCACTTTAAACTGACAGAGCCTTCCTTCTCATTACAGGTCCAGGTCCCTGCTGTTTCCATGGCTCCCAGCAGGGCTCCCAGTCCAGACAAAGGATCGGGTCCTTACTGTCCATGGACCTCAGTAAGACTCACAATCCGAACCTCTGACTCTCACTGCATTTCTCGGACTTCCGCGGAGAGTTGCTCACACCACCAATGACTCCAGCTCCATAAGACGCTCAGCCGGACCAATCCATACAAGCAGCCCCAAGCATCAGCTGCATGCTGTTCTCCTGGGACTGTCCTCACAGATGCCTGCTTCCCCTCTTGTTCACTCACTCCCATCTTAGTGTCTGCTTCCCTTTCCTTACTTTAACCTCCTTTCCTTTCATTTTTCCGCTTCTCCAATCTGTTTGTTTCTCATGCTGGCTCATCCTTATATGTCTCCATGGATCAAGCATCCCATTAGCGCACCTCAGGAAGCCAATGAAGCAATTCAGATAAACCACACTCTCACATGCTGGTGCATCTTGGCCCAACTACCTCACCAACTTCCCACAGCTGTGCGAGCACACAAACCCACAGAAATCGAACTGGCCAATAAATAAATAGCTACCTTTTTCTGAGCCATGGACCCACTATACCACAATGTCACTTTTACAGATCTAACAGAAGCCCTCTCCATTCAAACTGATGGTCAGTTTACTCCTCCCCCACATCACAGGTGTGCATCACATACAATTAACCTAATTTTCACTGCTGATATTGAGAAATACTTAACTTCCATTGCAAACACAGTAACAAATTAAAGCACAAGAGACAGACAAAGAGTTGGAGAGCCTCCCCATATACTGGCTATGGGTTCCAGTTCCAGGCATAAGGTCAAAATCAGCACAAAATAGCACACACATTTGACAACACAATATGATTTCCCAGAGCTTTTATAGAGGAGGGTTAATGACAACAGGAAGTGAGTTGACGGAAGTGACAGGGTTGGAGAAAAGCCGGAAATGACATCAAAAACATAGCAACAGTATTGAAGTCATCAGGAGGAAGCCGGAAGTGAGGTGGTTTTACGAAGTGAGACGGAAGAGTTCTTCATGGGAGATTGGAGACGTTTCTTGTTGTAAGGACTTTCATTCTGGCATTTTCCTGTGGGTGTTAAGGAAAAGAGAGTATTAGTGCTGCGTTCCAAATCTCTGTTTCTTGTGGTTTCACATGCAATTGGGCCCTTTGACTGTCCCCTACTTGCGCATGTGTGAGAACACAAAGGCTGTGTTTAGGAGTAGTACTGCAAAATGCACAGGTCTTTGGACCAAGGCAAGGCGATCTTCAGTTGCGTCAGAACATTTTAGGGAAGTCAACTGCAGAAAGCTACTGGTGTCATCATCCAAGTTGGAATTCCTTTTATGAGGCTATTTTCAGAATCATTCCTATAAATGAGCTGAATAACCTTTGTGTAAAACTGGGAATTATGTACCTCAAAGACAAGGAGTACCAACTCTTGCAGGAGTACTGCATCATTATGAAGCCAGTTACAGCAGCATTGGACATATTACAGGTGACTGTTGTTATGGGACTTTATTACCAACTTTATTACCAGCCCTCAGTGGTGATGGCAAGGACGCTTACATTGAAAGACACTCTCTCAAGAATGACAGCTGGCCATCTAGATGTCATAGTGAAGGTATTATATTCCTAAGCCTCTTATTTAGCAAATTTATTTGGGCAGATTTGTTGCATTGCACCATTCATGACAGACGGAATAGACCTTACTGCAATATTTATTTTTAAAGCAGTCAGCAAAATGATCAAAACAATATTATTCAAAATAATGAAAATTATCATCAACGAAGGAGAAGATTTAATTAAATAAATAGCCTAAGCGTTAAATTAGATCTTCCAACATTTGAAGAAGGGTGGTTTAGGTCTACAATAGCGTCCATAAAAAAATAATTCAAATGACAAATTAAATAGCAATTATACAACTATAAAAATGATCAAATTGTACTTTTCAGGCCATTTAGATTCAGTTTGGCAAAGTACTGGATAGCAAAGATGCACTTCTTGCAATTGCCAACTGTCCAAAGATCAGACTCGGTTGATACTTGAACCAGTTCTCAAACATCAAAAACGTACATGAAGTACAACACTCCGACTCCATCTAGTGCACCTGTGGAGCAGCTTGTTAGTTTTGTGCTCACCCCGAAAAAGAACAGATTGTCTGACAAGAGGTTTGAGAAACTTGTGTTAATGAGATACAATCATTGTTTCTCTTCTGAACAGTGGGACCATGTTTAATATGTTAGACAGAGGTACTAAAACAGGAGGCTGGATGCTGGTCATGATATCAGCCTAAACATGAAAAAATGTTTAAAGTTTTGTAAATGTTTGGTAAAACCATTAAACTCTGTTCTAAAGTGAGAACACTTTACTTAAAAATTTGGGACTAGTACTTTAATTTATATATTTAGAATGTCTCGTACAGGTTGCAATATTTTTGGTTAGCACTTTGAGTGTTGACTCACTCTCTACTGTACAAGGTTAACTGTTCCAATAAAGTGGATTCATTTTATTGAATCTAGAAGAAGAAGCTAGTTCTATAGCCATGTTATGGGGGGGGGGGGGGGCTGTCATCAAAGTAATATAGTAATATATCGAGTAATGTAACTAATTACTTTTTGCACTAAGTAATAAGTAAATAAGTAATGTATTACTCTTCCTGAGTAACTTTCACAACAGTGTTTGTGTGTTTTGGCTGGTGTTACTGGAATTGTGTTGGGTGACATTGTGATTATGGTTTGGTATGCTGCAACGCCCCCTACTGTTCAATGTGTTGTCTAACTCTTATAGACTGGTTCATATTTTTTTTTGCTTTGTTTTATTTATTTATTTATTTAATCAAGAAACTACCAAGAGTACCTGGTACTACAATGTTTACTACTACTTGGGTCAGGGCATAGTGAAACCCCATGCTCATAAAAGATTAAAAGATTAAAAACAAAAACCTTTTAAAATTCAAACAGGCATCAATCCAGCCTAGAATCGCTTCAAAAAGCATACAGCTCAGTGAGGTTATTACAGAAAGTGCTGTCCTCATGTTCTAGAAAGACTCCTCCCTGATATGCTGTCTTCCTCCATGCCCTTTTGATCAAATGTCAATCACCCACTCCACTCTTTCAAGCACGCAAAAGCTGGTTGCACACATTTCTCCATCCTTTCTGGTCATGCCCTTGCACCACAATTATATAAATAGCATATGGGTGAAACATTCGATATTCAACTTTGTGGACACCTTCAGAACCCTTTGCTCAAAATCGCTTCTGTTTATTTTCTGGTATTGACTGTTTTCTTTTTCAAATTACAAGTTTCACTTTGGTCTAGTGGTCAGATTTCTTAGTCATCCTGGTTTCTATTCTTGCCTGTCTAGTAGTTTGTTTACACGGTTAGCCCTTTTAACCTGTTTTTTTTTTTTCCTGAGAGCAGAACAGTTTCACCTTATCTTGCCTGGCACTTCCTCTTGCGGTTCCATTCCCATAAAGCCTGCTTCTCAGACTCTGTCATTTCGATGTACATTGCTGGCCCCCTGTCTGCTTTTTGACTACCACTAATTATAGACAGGTCATCATTACCTTCTGTGAAAACATAATTCGTATTCTTGTAAATATTTCCCGTCTTTAACGGTGACTTGGGTTGCACTTCATTAGTATTTAGTGACCCAGCATCACTCAGTATTCACCTTGTTGTCATTAAAATGCTCTGTTTTAACTCCTTTACCAAACTAACCTATCAGAGGGAGCCGACACATATGCACACACAGAATAGATATTATTGTATAGTATTTGTTATGAATTTTAGAATTATGTTCAACTTGCAAAATTTGGAAGTTTTATCATCAAAAGTGGTGCAATAGTGAAATGGAGTAAACAATTGGAAACAAGGGGTAGCATAATTTGGACCCATTAAAGGGAAAAACACACATAGAGAATATCTGCATGAAACCTTTAACAATCAAATTCCAATAGCAATTTTTATTTCTCCTAATAGCAGCCAGATCCACTTTTCTGCATTACCTTTACTAATATTCTATAAAGTTCTGTTGCAAATAAAGTTATAGAGACTCAAGAGAATTGATTTCTATTATGTACTTTCAGCTAAAGCCAAAAAGTTAAAAACGCCTAATAATATAATTGAAAATAAGATGAAAGTATTGCAGTGCTTTCAATGAAAATCAATGCCAAAGACAAGATGTAAAGAAGAAAGGAAGCTTTATCATTTATTTTTTAATATAGCACATAGAAGTCAAGACAAATCTGCAATATGAAATTAAATAAAATGGATCAAACTATATGCAAAGTTGCAATAAAAGTCTTAAGCATTCCAACTAACATCCAGATTTGCAGATTAACACTGCTTTATTACTATGTCTTAACAACACTATTGAACCATTTGATGCAAATATAGGTTTATCTTCGTGCCATTGCAACAATTAAACATATTTTCACCTTGCTTTATAAATTTATTTGAAGGATTGATACAACCCTCCCAACATCACTGGACTTTATTTTTGAATTTACGCTTGACCAATTGTCCACTGCATTTTAATGCAATCCTTTCCACATAAGCTTTGTAGCCAAGATGTTATGTAACTCAAACATTCTCAGGCTGTAAGATTAAGAGAAGACAGACATTTTTACAAGAGAGTGTTACCATTTTATTGCAACACAAGGGCTCCTTCTGGCAAGCTCCGTCCTCCTTCCACCAAACTCTGGCTCCGGCCTTTTAGCAGTGGCATTTAGCTCCTCTTATGTTGTCCCAAGAAGTACTTCCAGTGTTCCAAAGGCTTGGCCCGGGAGCACTTTTGGTTAAGGCTGGAACCTCATGAAGTAGTGCTCCCCAGTCACTGCAGCACCCCATGGTGGCACCCACGGAACCCAACACGGCTGAGACCAAGAACTCAGATTTCTATGATGCCTTGTGGGAAACCGTGGTGCTGCCAAAACCCAGGGGGCTACAATCAAGCAGTCCGAGAGGCTCCTCCCATCATTTAAACCTGAGGGTGTCCTGGCCCGGTGACGATGTCAACTGCCCCTCAGAATATATATAGAGAAACCAAGGAGATGGGGGTGTTAATGCTAACATTGTCTGGTCCTTCCACCTCTGCAGCAAAAGATGTTCAAAGAGAATGCCTAACCCCGCTCCAACACCCAGAGGTGGCTCCACCCCTTGGGTAGCTGCCCTATAAAGCCAACCTGATTCCAGAAGATGGCATCAGATGTTCAACTATCACTCAACAAGGATAGAACTTCTGTTACTTTGTTGTCTCCCTATAGATAGATAGATAGATAGATAGATAGATAGATAGATAGATAGATAGATAGATAGATAGATAGATAGATAGATAGATAGATAGATAGATAGATAGATAGATAGATAGATAGATAGATAGAAAGGTCTGCTTTTACCAAATTGGGCTGCTCTCCCATAAGAGTTCACACAGGAGGGGTATGACAGAACATCATTGATGTTTCGATCAACAGCCATGAGCTGATCTTAGCAGGAAGGCAAAAACAAAATGTTTGCATAACATAAACCTTTAAGGAAAGTCATATGTCTAAAAGATTTTTAAACATTTGTCTAAAGCCTAATACACAAAAAAGAAACAGAGTCAAAAGAATATAAGAGATATTAGGATCAAGGCCCATCTGTAGTGCCTTTTAGCTTAATGGATTACTAGCATTCACATGAAAAATTAATATTTGAAATAAAGAAATCCAGTAAATGGATATCAGAACCATTTGTGCTGTTGAATCCTGCAGGGAGCATAAGCTTCACTAAAGAAGCAGGATCAGTGCTGGAAAATTTACTGTGGTAAAGTAGTTCTAGGTGTGTACAAAGCTTTTACATTACCTACACCACAGTGATGTGTTGAATATTGATTACTGAATGGTGAATATTTGTTGATTCTTCACTGCTGTCTATAACTGCCACCTATAATATGCTGGTCAAGATGATACAAAACAAAACATTACCTCTGCATTATGTTACAAGCAATGAGAATAATGATGACAATGTTTTTGGAGCCATACAAAGATTATTACCATATTCCAATGAAAAACCAGAAAAAACACAATTTGGCTTTACCAGAATAACCATATAATAATTTTAAAAAGAGCAAAAATAAAGTAGAGGTAGAAAAAAAGACATCACAACAGGCATGGGGCATCACAAGGGCCATCAAACATCTATGGAACAGTTATCTAATGATCCTTTGCAATAATGATTCCACTTTAGCAATTGGAAAAATTAATGAATCCTGCAATGTTCTTTTTCTTCATCTTCATGTTTTCCCACTTCTATGTGGGGTTGATGTCTTTGATCAACTTTCTCCAAACAGCTCAGTCCTGCATCCAATTGTCAAGCAATTTTTCTTCAGATCTTCTTTTACTTTATCAATCCACCTCTGCTTTGGCTTCCCTCACTTTCTCTTCCCCTGTACTTCCATTCCCATCACTCTTTTGCCAACATATTAATTTGTCTGTCCTCATCACATGTCCATAACACTTCAACTTCCACTTTATCTCATTTCTTATTCTGTCCTTTTTAGTAACTCCACACATCCATCTCAACATTCTCATTTCTGTCGCATCTAACTTCTTCTCCTGCGCTCCCTTTATTGCCGATATCTCAGTTCAATATAGCACTGCTGGTCTTATGACTGCCTTAAAAGCCTTACCTTTAATTTTCACCTTAATCTTTTGATCATACAATACTTCTGATACCGTCTTCCAGTTGTTACATCCACACTGCTCTCTGTGGGTTATCTCTGCATATAATGTTTCATCTTAGGCTACCACATGGTCCTAGATTTTTAAATGTATCCAGTCTTTTCAATAGCTCTCCCAGCAGGCTAACTTCTGAATCCTGGTCATCATGAAACCTCATATATTATGTCTTTTTCCTATTTAACTTCAATCCTCTGTCTTCCAAAGACCTTCTCCATTCTTACAATTTCCTCTTTTCTGGTACTACATAATATAATATCATCAGCAAAAAGCAAGCACCAGGAGGATTGGTCGTTTGTCCCATGATTTGAAACATTCATAACCAGATCAAAGAAGTAAGTACTTAAAGAAGAACCCTGGTGCAGAACTGCTCAACCTGGGGTCTGGTCGGTAATGCTGGCACTGCTTTTAAACCAGAGTCCTCACTTCCTCATTCATTTTGTGGATAATCCTCACATACTTCTCTTCTCCTTTCTCTCTAATCCACTTCCAGTCCTTTTGATATGGCACTCTATCATAAGTTTTCTCTACATCAATAAACACCATATGAAAACCTTCAGTTGTCTCAATGCAAAGACTGTATCAACTCCAAAAGAAGCCTAAGGTCTTGTTACATGAGTGTAAATGAGCAACAGACACATTCTTGCAATACCTAAACTAAAGTGTTATCCTACTGCCTAACAACATCAACAATATAAATTAGGAAATAATTGTCTACTGCCATCCCAGTAGCATAGTAGATAAATCAGATTGGACACTTTTGTGCGATCTTAACAGTGTAATTATCCTATTCAATACCTTCAGAAAATATACTTTTTAAAGAAGAACTATACTAGAAATTTTATTCTGCTGTGCTAAGTATGTTTAGGTAGGGTTTTAGTTCCAACACAATCTTGCTATCAATGTTACAATCTAAATAGAAGGTGTTACATGAATTATTGATTAAATGTCATCCCTCCAAATGAATTAGGCAAGACAATCATTTTGACCTTCTGGACTGTAAAATCTTTAATTAAAATTTGCTGCTTTCATGGGATTATAAAACTAGAACTTATTTTGAAATTGAGGAAAAATCTAAAGATGGATGGGGGCAGCAAAATAGATATACTGATTAGGGACCCCAAATCGTCTAGAAACAACCCTGCCTGTTTGCCTTCAACTTGAGTAAGTCGGTTCAGAAAGTAGAAGGTGTGGCAGACAGCCAGGTCCCATACCTGGCCGGGACGCCCCTTCGATGTGTATTCAGGGGGAGCAGCCCTGGATGGTGCAGTACCTCCCCCTGGACGCTGGATGGCCGCCCCCCTGGGTTGGAGCGGTGCCTCAGTCTCTCTCAGGGCTTCATTGGAGATGGAGTTCTCTACAGTCCTGTTGGGATCTGGGGTGGCCGCCAGGGGGCGCAACATGGGTCCCTGAGCCCAGCTGGACTAATCTTCAACCCCACCCGGGAGTACAACCGGAAACAGGTGATCAAGCACCTGGACCACTTCCGGGTGGGCCATAAAAGGAGCCAGCAACCACCACTCAATGGCCAGAGTCAGGTGGAAAGAGGACAAAGCTTGTGGAGGAGTGGTGATGGAAAGAGAAAGGTGTATTGTATGTCTTGTGCTTGGGACTGTGTTGTGGCTGGAGGGATTACGGGTCAAGACGTGCCCTCCAGCTGTAGAATAATAATTTTTATTTTACCCATGCCTTCGCATCAATCTGTGTCGGGTCAGGCAGGTCAGGCGCTATATAGCGTCTTCTTACAAAGGCCAGAATAAAAAATTAAATGGAATATGCACCCTGGGCTCTACTGAAACCTTCCAGCTTATACTGTCTTTAATAAAAAACACATCAACAAACCACATACAACATCACCTCATAATATTCTTCAATCCATTTAATCCAATTTAGGATCTTTAGGAGTCAGAACCGCTACTAAAGGAATGCCTTTTCATCACAGAGCCCACTCACACACATACCCACACTGGGTCAATTTAGAGTTGCCAATTCACCTAATATGAACATCTTTTAGATGTAGAATGTCAATTATTGTTTCTGGAGTTTAATCTACACACATATACCAAAGAGTGGGAATATGCAAATGCCACACCAACAAGTAATGAGGCTAGAATTTGAAAAACCAGGAATCTGGCAATGCTGAACACTGAATCACCTACATTTCAATGACCAGACTTTTTATATTTTCTAGGTATATTTAATAACTAATAATTTCACTATATACTATATGTATGCAAGTATACTACATAGTCTGATATGTTGTAATAATAACTCACTGATGCTGACAGTGTCATTAGAATGAGTCTGCCATCCACATTATTGCCACATTTTCTGAATCTCAAAAGTGTCGTTTTTCAAAGCATTCTTTTTCTGTTTTTTTCTATTACATATTGTTAAAGTAACTACTTGAAATATAATAATAACATAAAAAGAAAGTAAGTTGTTGGCATATACTGTATATAGCGTATTGTACAAATATGTGATAGATAGATAGATAGATAGATAGATAGATAGATAGATAGATAGATAGATAGATAGATAGATAGATAGATAGATAGATAGATAGTACACTACTTTCCCAAGTGGAAATTTAGCTTTTACAGACACTCAAATAAATAATAATAACAAAAACAACAGCAAGCCCCTTCAAACACACACACACTTACACACACACACACACACACACACAAATTACCAAAAAGAAGAAAAAAACAAACTTCTACCTTTGTTAATGATAAGAGAGCAGTTACAATGAGGCAGCCCCGTTGCCAGAAAATCTGGGCCCCTGACAATTATGGCTGAGCACCTGGGCCCCCTGGCTCCATACTACGATTATTTTGCCTCCTCAGGCTGATTGAGTGATGTGCTTATGCTACACACAAGCTTAATGTCAATCACTTTGAAATTTAGTGCAACCATAATTAAAATATCGTATCACATATTGTGTCACATGATGCGTGGAGGCTCTGGTAGCTCTGAATTAAAATTACTAACAGAGTCAATGTATCTTTTTGCAACGTTTTTATTTCTGTATGTGTATCTCATGATATGATATCAACAATCACAGTGCCCACCTTCAGACCTTAACATTTGCATCATACACATTCTTGACGTGAATCACATCATCTTTCAAATGATGTGACAGATCATTTGAATATTTTACATCTAAATTTGCACAAGAGGCTGAGATCGCCTCCATGCTCATGCTCCTAAAGTTAAAAATTCAACAAAAAATGCGACATATGTTGTTTAGGCTTTCAAAACGCCTGGACAATTCTGAAATTAAGGAATCCTTCATAACGTGAAAAGTGCCTCTTCTGAATTTTACTTCTGGATCTTGGGATTCCTGATCATCTGCTTCTGCATCAGATCCGTCGGACTCAATAAGACGTCTTGGTCTTTTGCGATGCCAAACTGATTTGAACGCTGTAGGGATTTCCATATTCTTTTGCTGTAGCTTTAGCCTCGTGCAAGAGAGCGTCCCACTGCTCGGGGCCCCTGACAGGTGTCATGGTTGCCTTCCTCTGGTGGCGGCTCTGAGTGAGGCATTATACAGGTTTAGGTATGAAGGAACCCCAGTAATATTTCTTGACACACTTCTGTTGAATAATTAATTGGCTGAAAGTAATCAGTGCTAGCGTGTTACAAAGAGAATGTGCAGCATTATTCATAACAGCCATAGGTGTTGTCTTCATTCTGTCACTTTGTTGACAGTGCATTCCATAACCGAGCATGCCTTCTTAATCAGCTTGTTGATTTGGTGGGCCTCATCTGAAGTGATCTTACCTGCTCGGCACATTAATGTGTAGAAAATTGCACTGATCATTACAGAGGTATAGTATATACAGTATAAATATGGTGTGGCGCTGTGCTGAATGATGTTGGCTGAGTAGACAGCTCAGCTGATGACACCAGGCAGCGCTCTGCTTGCAGTGTGTAGTCTCTGCTTGGCCAAGGATGTCAACAGGAAGTAATAATAATAATAATAATAATACATTTTATTTATATAGCGCCTTTCCCATGCTCAAGGCACTTACAGAATATAATAAAGAACGGCAGAATATACAGTATATAGCATTAGACAGTAAATTCTGAAAAAAACAGACAACATAATTGATGGTCTCGCACACACATACAGGTTACATTAGCATCTTGACAGAGATGTAAACTGAGAGAAAGGTAATAAAGTCAAATAGAGCTAAAAGCCTTCCTGAACAGATGAGTTTTGAGTTGTTTTTTAAAGGAATTCATGGAGTCAGCTGACCTGATTAATTTTGGTAGGTCATTCCAGAGTCTGGGCGCTATACAGCTGAAGGCCCTGTCACCCATGGAGTGTAGATTAGTGAGGGGCACAACAAGATTACCAGAATCAGAGGACCTTAGTGGGGCGGGCAGGCACATAGTGATGGAGGAGGTCACTGATGTAGTTTGGTGCGAGGTTATTTAAAGCTTTGTAGGTTATTAGTAGGATTTTATATTCGATTCTGTAGGACACAGGGAGCCAGTGAAGACGGAGCAGGATGGGTGTGATGTGCTCGCTGTTGCTGGTTCGAGTAAGGACTCTTGCAGCTGAGTTTTGAATAAGCTGGAGCTGTGATATAAGATTAGAAGGGGCACCTGCCAGTAGGGAATTACAATAATCGATGCGGGATGTGATAAAAGCATGGACAAGTTTCTCAGCATTAGAGAAGGAGAGGAAGGAGCAAACACGGGATATGTTACGGAGGTGAAAGTAAGAAAGTTTCTTAATGTGATTTATGTGGGTGGAATAAGTGAGGGAGGAATCAAAAATGACACCAAGATTTTTTACAGTAGAGGCAGGTCTGATGAGATCACTGCCAAGATGGACTGGGAAGGAGCTCATTTTATTAAGTTGCATTTTAGTCCCAATTTGCAGGAGTTCAGTTTTATTGCAATTTAATTTTAAGGAGTTCTGCTCCATCCAGGTTTTAATTTCACTAAGGCAGGTTGTGAGCTGAGAAAGCTCTGATGAAGTTCCACTTTTAACATTGAAGTAGAGCTGGGTATCATCTGCATAAAAATGATAACCCAATCCATAACTACGGATAATATGGCCAAGGGGAAGCATATAAATACAGAAAAGCAGAGGACCAAGGACAGAGCCCTGAGGGACTCCTTGTGTGACTGGCACGGAGTTGGATCTGCTGTTGCCAAGACTAACAAACTCTTGCCTATCACTCAGATAGGACTTGAACCACTGGAGGGCAGTGCCAGAGATACCCAGCATGTTCTCCATTCTGGACAGTAGAATGTCATGTCTGACTGTGTCAAATGCTGCACTGAGGTCTAACAGAATTAATATGCTAGTTTGTCCAGAGTCTGCTGCCATAAGCAAATCATTGGTTACCCGTAGCAGAGCAGTTTCACAGCTGTGCCGCGCCCTGAATCCAGACTGAAAGGGTTCCATCAAATTATTAGAGGTTAGGTAATTGGTGAGTTGGGAAGCTACAACACGCTCAAGAACTTTTGACAGGAAAGGTAAGTGGGAAATAGGCTGGAAATTGTTAAGATTGTCAGCATCAAGACCAGACTTTTTTAACATTGGGGTTACAGAAGCAATTTTAAAAGTGAGTGGCACGGAGCCAGTGTCAAGGGATGAGTTTATTATTGTTGTAACAGTCGGGATTATGGCACGAAGGCAGGATTTAAGTAGTGTGGTGGGGATGTGGTCCAGTACACAAGTAGTCGGCCTCATCTTACAAAGCAGGTTATTAACAAACGCAGAGGTGACTGGTGAGAACTTAGAGAAGGAGCTGGATGGAGTGGGAAAACAGGGAGAGATATAAACAGATGATATATTTATGTTAGTTGAATTATTTAGATCTTTAATTTTGTTACGGAAAAAGTGGAGGAATTCCTCACAGACTTCAGTAGAAGAGGTAGTTGGACCAGATGCGGGTTCGAGTAGTTTATTAACTACAGAGAACAAAACCCTTGGGTTATCATGGCCACTTTCTATTATTCTGCCATAATGGGTGTTCTTGGCAGAAGTTAGTGCTTCTCTGAAGTGCTCCGCTTGTAGTCTCTGCATGACGTGGAAGAATAATTTTAGGGTAACATAGCATTTATATTAAAGAAATAGCATAAAGGATTAAAACATCCAGAAACCTGTATAGGCATATCAGGAAACTAGATAAAGGTCAAGTGAACAATATAGACAAAAATTTAATACACAAAATGTACTGAAGGATGACTAAGAGATCAGATGACCTGTATTTAAAATGATTGGACAGTTGTTACATACACAGAAATTTCAAAGGTGGTGGCTCAGCCCAAACAGTATAAGAAGAACCAGAATGTATCAAAATAAACTTTTATTTTATATAAACCATTTGGGTGTAAATCAATGAACCAACCAGAGTAAATGTATGCATTGATTGACACTGCTATGTAAAATTAGTTCTTTATAAAACAGACCTACACCTTTAATATTTAACCATTCTGATCATGCTATAGAAGAGTGCTCCCTTCCAAGCATTAGCTGAAGAGTAATAAATGACATAGACAACCTTTTCTCCTGCATGATTACCTATTTTTCCTGTTAGAGGATAAGTTTCTTTCTTTAATTAAGATGTTGATTTCAACCACAATGACCAAGGCTGGGTTTCTTATTGTTAGCTCAGGCTGATAAATAAAACTGGTTCTGATTACTGATATAATCCAGATGTAGCAAGTTCGTGGCTGGTCATTGGCAGTTTGCCTAGTAGAACACTATTACCAGGCATCAGAGTTGCTAGGAATTTCTGTTGGTGTTACAAGGCAAACACAATTAAACAATACAATATACAATACATGCCACCATCACAACATTATATACTGTACAGTTGCAGTAAAAATATATTGCACAAAACACAAATATATATAAAACGATATAGCAAAGTAAAATTACACTCCAGGCCAGTAATACAGCATATCAAGTAAATAGAAAGTAAAAACTATAATTTAGATAATAATTAATAATTAGGGGCGGGACGGTGGCGCAGTAGTAGCGCTGCTGCCTCGCAGTAAGGAGACATGGGTTCGCTTCCCGGGTCCTCCCTGCGTGGAGTTTGCATGTTCTCCCCGTGTCTGCGTGGGTTTCCTCTGGGTACTCCGGTTTCTTCCCACAGTCCAAAGACATGCAGGTTAGGTGGATTGGCAATTCTACATTGGGCTTGGTGTGTGTGTCCTGCGGTGGGTTGGCGCCCTGCCTGGGATTGGTTTCTGCCTTGCGCCCTGTGTTGGCTGGGATTGGCCACAGCAGACTCCTGTGACCCTGTGTTCAGATTCAGCAGGTTGGAAAATGGATGCATGGATTAATAATTATAATAATTTAGATTGGATGGTGGCATTTAGGAATCAGGAAAAAAACAGATGAATCAGTGGCTGTGTTTAACCATAGTGAGTGAAAGAAACTGGTTATATGTCTAATACAACCGGTAATGTTTTCTTGAAAGTAATAACTAAAAGTGATGGTTGCCCGAGTGGGTGTATCTTTGATTATATTCCTGACGCATGTAGTATACAGGACCTGACTGTAGTCTATTTTCTGGTGTACAATCTTTTCTGTTGTCCAAATAACATGCTGCAGCTTAAGTTTTGAGTGAGCAGATGCAATGTCATATAAGACTGTTATGTGCTTTCAAAAACAACTCTGTAAAACTATACCAGCATGGATTGGGAAAGGTTAAACTTTTTAAGTTGACAAAGAAAAGACATTTACTGCTGAGCTTTTTAGATAAGAGCAGTTATGGTTTCGTTTCACTTCAGGCTTTGAGTGATAGCTGAGCAAAGGAATTTAAATGATTTCATTCTGTTGACAGTGACATTATTTATAACTAAGGGTGAAGGAAGTGAGGAGTGTCTCCTAAAATCCACAATCACTTCTATTGTTTTCAGCCAGTTCAAGTTAAGATTGTTGATGAAGGCCAATCAGGGTGGTGTCATCATTGAACTTCAGCAGTATAACTGATGGGGCGCTAGAGGTGCAGTCATTGGTGTAGAGAGAGAGAAAAAAGGAGCAGAGACTGAACATAGCCCTGAAGGGTCCCTGTGCTCAGGGTCAGTGGCCCTGAATGATCTTGCCCATCTTCACTGTCTGACGTCTGTTTCCTTAGAAAGTCAGAGATCCAAAAATGTATGGCATTGTTCAGATTCATAGTAAGAAGCTTGTTTTGGAGAAGCTCTTCTATGATTATGTTAAATGCAGTATGGAAATCCACAAATAAGATTCTGTTATAAGTAGATAGAGAGTCTAAATTCTGGAAGATGTGGTGGACAGCCATGTTCTCTGCATCCTCAGCTGAACTTTTACTACAGTAATTGGAAGTGTATTGGGTCAAGAGGAGAATTTGAGGCAGATTTGAGATGCTGAAGTATCAGAACGTCAAATTACAGAGGTCAGTTCCACTGGTCTATCATAATTTAGACAAAGTATTTTGTTTCTTAGGCACGGGGATGATGGTGGATACAATAAGGGACTTTGCATTGAGCGAAAGACTGAAGATATGTTCACACTACTATATTTTCATTTTAGAACAGTTTTGAAATGAAAGCGATCTCCATCCGCACTTGCTTTTTAACATCATTTAAGCGCCTTGTTATCAATTATGCTATGGAAACAGGCTGTCAACTAGTTTTTTTCATTATACTCTGTAGTACTAGGGTGTTGTACCATGTTAGCCATTATGAATGTAGAGAAAAGCCAAGCAAAATGACACCTTTTATTGGCTAACTAGAAAGATTACAATATGCAAGCTTTCGAGGCAACTCAGGCCCCTTCTTCAGGCAAGATGTAATGTCATTTTGCTTGGCTTTTCTCTACATTCATTATACTCTGAATTTTTCACTACAAAGGTAATGCTGCCAGCTATTGGATTTATTGCAAAACTGTAAAAAACTAATTAATTTGCCTTTTGTGCATGTATGCAGAATTCAAATGGTGCAAAATACAATTTAGATGCATACTGGTAAGTAATGCAACAGATGCCATGGAAAGCAACTCTTCTATGCCCTCTAAGTTGTGAAGGATGTGAAGCATGGCCAATTAAGGAATGAGATGTTGTAAAGAGTAGATGAGGCCAGCGTGGAAATTTCTATAAATCCAGATGCTGTTTGATCAGAACAGTTTCTTATTGTAGAATGAGAATTTTTTTTCTGAACAAGGAGCTTTATGACATTTCTGTCTCCAGAAAAGCAAACTTTAATGGTGGTAAATGCGAAGGGAGAGGTGCAGTTGGACTCATAGAGAGATAAGTCAAGTATTTTGATGTCCTGACTGAAACAAGAGTGCTTCTCAAACCTGCAATAAAAAAAATACTATTCAACTGAGCAGGAAGAAAGAGCTTAGTTTGTGGCAGGAGAGACTTGCATTTGTAATCAGTAATGACTTGTAAAGCACTTTGGACAGAAGAACAGTCATTAGTTACACATTTCACCAACAGTTTGTATTTGGTAAGCTTAGATACTAAGGTGGAATTATTAAAATCACCTAAGATAATAACTGGGGTTTGAGTATTTACAGCTAAAACTTGCATTTCTATGGTGCTAGTTGATTGAGGTGGCCCATAAACTCCAATTAGAATAACAGATGTGAATTCTCTCAGCAGGTAAAACAGTTTGCAATTAACTGCCAGAAATTTCACATGAGGCGAGCAGGTTCTTCCCAGCACTTTAACATCTGTGCACCATGAACTGTTAATAAAAAAATCACACTCCGCCACCTTTACATTTGTTACAGAGGACGTAACTTCAATCAGCTCTATAAAGATTACATTCAGGAAGATTGAAAGCCTCATGTTAGATTAAATCAGTCAGCTAAATCTCAGTAAAGCAAAACACTGAAGCAAGTGAATAGTCAGTTGTAAAGCTTATAAGTAATTGAAGCTCATTCATTTTATTGCACAACAATCAGATGTCTGCAAGAAACATACCAAGTAAAAGTGGGCAAAAGCCATATCATCTGTCCTGCTGTGGTGAGATCAGATGTGTGGCTAAAAACTCTGAGATTATTAAAGTCAGAAAAACTGGGCAGAAACTGTTTGTTATCGAATATCTTGTTTGAAAATTATTGGCATGGGTATAACTTGAACAATGAACTACATTTAAAAAGAAAAAACAAAACAAACAGAAAAAAGTAACATCATGTCGCTGTCCTTCTGCGCCATCATCTCGTGGCGTGGAACCTAAAGTATCAGTAGCATTGCATCATTTTCACTTCCCCTCCCTGAATAGTGAGTGGGCATAGAGGATCTTTGGGATGGTGAAAGTCCACAATGATTTCCTTGATTTTTCTGATGTTGAGTTACAAACAACTCTCTTTGCTCCAAGAAACAAACCTCCAACATTCTGTCCCATCCCAATACTGCAGCACCATCTGAGAAATTCTCCATGACATGTCTCAGTGTTATATTTGTGCAAGTTACTTGTTTTTGCTAATCAACATGCAACATTTTGACACTTTCTGATGCCATGGTTAGTGAGTGTAATACCTTACCTAATCACCTCTGTCATCTTATGTCATTCAATCAATAATCAATATGCATATTAGATTTGTTTAAATAAGGAAGTTTTGCTCGCCAAAAGCTATGACTGCAGCCAGTGGTTCCTGGGCAGAAATCAACCCCAGAAGGTGAGATGTTAGACTATAGGATGCAGTCATGCATGCTCACTCATACTAATCAGATGAAATGAAAGATGGCCTCATTTAAAAATATTACATTTATTAAATAATAGAACATTGACATTTTATAAATAGACTTCTGCTTCTGACGTTCTAGCAACACCCTTGCTGAATCTCTATTGATTTTTCCTCAGGCAACACAAAATGATACCAGTTAAAAGAAAAACCCACATTTTCAAAAGGGCAAAATACTTTGTAAAATAATGCCACTATAAAGATTCTTTGAGTGGCGAGAATAACCTTCCATGGAACAGTAAAAAACGTAAGATTGCATCATAGTAAGGGAAGTATTCACCAGCTATTGATGATCTGGTTGCTATTTGTGGAACAGAGAGAACTTTGAAAGAAAAACACCTCAGAAAGACCATGGTTATTTGGTTGTGCGGCAGTGCAGTTCAATTGAATTGCTTTTTCAATGTGTGACATTTCTACAAGCCCAACTGTAACTGGATACTAATGGGACAGCTGGAAATTCCTTTACCTTTTGAATGTAATTTAGCTGACTGTGTCACCTTTGTGACACATGTCTTAATTATACTTTTGTTTCAGTTCTTGTCCTTGGCCACAGGCAGAGTAAAAATATTTACATCCTTTATCAAAGGTAACAGATTTTGCTTGAGTAAGTGCTTTTTGAATATTACGCACCTGTTATATTAGCATAGATCATTTCTTTGCATGATTATAATAATCACTTTAGACATCCAGAAAGTTGTCAGTAATTCTGCAATAAATTATTCTGATGATTTATGAGTATGCCAGTAATGAATTTAAACAAGGGATTAACTTGTCTGCTATTAACAAAGTACTGATTTTTATAGTTATTTGAACTTAATGATACTGCTTTTAAGTAGATATGTGGCTTCTAGAGAAATACTGTAAAGTGGTGAACTTCCATTTTGTTGCTTTATGCTCATTATGTTTCCACTTGCTCACCAGTCAAACCATGTCTGTGTACTGTATATCTGTCATATGTTTCCTGACTTGTCAACAGCCAAATATTTTTAACTTTAGCTCTGTGCATCTCTTAAAGCAAAAAATGTTCATTTATATATTTAATACCTGGATTACAAAGGAACAGAACAAGCATTGTTTAGACCTGATAAGTGAGTTATAGAGACGAATTTGAATGAAAACCAGGAATAAGGAAGAAGATATGCACTAACAGTTCCATTTCCATCCTCTGGCCTACAGAAGAACTACATGATGACAAGGTTAGTCACTGGACCTGCTCCTTATGGTTCCAGATGTAGGATATCAATTGACCAGAACTCAAGAAGATACTCAAGAAGAATGTGCTGTGGCACTGAGTGAACTTTTTTTCATGAAAACTGATTGATTCTTACTCTTTTTTTTGTTTCTTCAAATCTTTTTTATTTCTTCTAAACCTTCACAATTGGTTTTCCCCAGCAGCTGCATACATTTGATTATTCTGTAGTATATAAAGGAGAAAAAGAGAAGAACTCCTAACAAATTGTTCTTTTATGAATTTTTAACACTCAATTAACAGTTCTCATATCTTTGGTTTTGATGGAGACCAATTTAACAGTAGTTACCTACATAGAGAATGGGAATCAAATTTATTAATTAAAAAAATACTTTCAAAACTATTAAACTGTAAGAATTGATGAACAGCTAATGGCTATGGAGCAAAAAAGAAAGGATGCAAAAGTAAAGTTGTGCATTTTATTAGAGATATATTTTGCTTGAAGAAATTATATCTGTATACTTTACCTCAAAAACATGTCTGATGCCTGCACCCTTAAAAATACCGAGACCAATAAATCCCATAGGAGAGCAGACATCCACATAGAAATCTCTGTCTAAAGAATAAAATTGATGCTCTTTATAATGTTAAGCTTAAAAAAAATATTCAAAGGGAAAATTGCAAGAAATCATGTTAATTATGCATGATCAAAAGCAATGTACAAAACCCAAAGCATGCAAAGTAAATTTGAAATCTCAGCTATGATTTTGGTTAGCCTTTTGTGCACAGAAAAACTTTTCTCAGCTGTAAGTTTTTGTTTGTCTTTATTTCTTAATTCTCTTTCAGTATTTATGTAATGCAAATAAAAAAATATAATAATAATAATGAAATCACAACAGAAATTAAATTCTGCATAGCTACCCCCTTCTAAAATATAATAAGCTCCAAACACCAGTCCCACTCTGATACAGTAATGCACCAAAACAATAAAATACATCCTGAAAACATTACAAACAATAAGGTTTTTCCTCTTCTTCCACCTTCAGTTGAGTGTTGCCCACTGCCTCCCAACTCTGACTCCCTGAGGTAAGGCAGTAGTCTCCTTTTATGCTGGACCTGGAAAAGCTCCTGGTGACCCAGCATGACCTGCTGGTAGTACTTCCAAGATGTTTGAGAACAAGGGTAGTCCTCCCCTGACAGTACCCCCTTGTGGAACCCAGGGACCCCAACAGGGCTGCAGTTTCTGACTCTAGTTTCTATGTATCCTGTGGGTGTCCAAGCTAGAACATCTCCAGCAGACCAGTGCCACTTAAAATTTGGGGGACAGACAAGCCACAGGCCTCCAGCTTCCTCATCAATCCAAATGTTGCATAACATCAATGGAAAATTGGTCACTGAGCAAATCACCTTACTTCATAAATACATTATGGATATCAATTCACAAGCTTCCCACGTGAACCGCAATATGCTGGTGTAAACGTACACATATAACAAGTCTTCTTCTTCATTTCCTTCATCTTCTTCATGGCTAAACAACAAGATGAGCTAAGCCACTGCAAAATAGGATAGGTGTTACCTAAATTGGTGGAAGGCATGCACTCAGTTGCATGTTTTATTATTACTATGCGTTTAGCTGACCCCTTTAAACAAGGTGACATACAAGTTCAGGATACATTACAACTGTTGATTTAGAGGATACTTGAAGGGGGGATGCTTCTTTTGATATTGATGAAAGTTTTGTGCAAAGGTTTACATCACTGGTTATTTCTCATGGTCCTTCAGCACCCAGCATGTCAAAAAGTCTCAACTCAACCTTGACTTTTTGAGAAAGCTGTGAATGGAGAGTAAATCTAATGAAGAATACTGTGGTAGTCTACAAAGCCCCTGAGACTGTGGTGGAAATGGCACAGTTTAACATATTCTTGTGAAGATAGGTGCCTGAAGAAAACACATTCCATCAAACCCTAGGAACAACCAGTGTATCCTCCTACCTTTTATAGTCAGTCTTGTAGCATTCAAGATCATCCCCCCAGACTTACAATATTTACTACCTTGGCCATTAAACTGTTACCTCAAATATTGTTGCCTGTACAATCTTTAAGTGAATCCACTATATAAGCCCCTGCACCACCAATTAGTTTGCACTACCAATTTGCTATTACTGACGATTCTGCAGCTTAATTACTTGTATTAGTTTGCTAATCTGAGCTATTGTATTACATAAAATATTTTATATATGGACATTCGTATTTTAATTTGATACTGTGATGTATTTATTGATAGTGTTTGTTGCCATTGGTGGCAGTGGTTTATGCCTCTAATCAAGGTTGCTTTGCTTACTGATGTGTGTATGTCATTGTACCCTTTACTTTGATGTTGCTGCAAGTTCAATGTTTCTGCATTAGCTGGATTAACAAAAATGAAGACACAGAGATTTTTATGGTGCCTTACCTCTGACACAACACTGTCTACCTGTCTGGGGTGAAGTATGCCCTTAGTGAAAGAATACCTAGGTAGACCATTCTTTTTCACCTGATACCTACAGTCATCAGGCTGTCTATGACTGAACTGTCTGTTTGATTCAGCCTTCTTTTCCAGAATAGCTGTGTATTATATATGTTTTTTACGTATACGGATTTAATGAGCATCATATATTTTGAACCTTCACATTTCCATAAAAGGGAATGATTGAGTGTTGTTTTCATAAAAAAACTATATGACGGTAATACATGCAGATAATGTAATTATCATAGTAACAGTAATGGAAGCCATATGGAACTACAGACAGGTATGATAGTGCAGCTTCTGGGAGGCGGGGTTGTTAATTGTGTGGTTTTGCTTGGTAGGTAGCCATTTACAGTATCTTTGTGGTCACTTTTTGGATACCTTGCTACCTACCACCACAGCCAAACCCACAACATGTTCCTTTATTTTATGAAATATGTAATAATATAAGAATAATGATGACAAATTAAAAACGCTTGTAAGTTTATATGTTCACATATCTGTTTGACTAAAATGTGTCATGTCTATAATGTCTTGGAAAGTGTGCAGTTAGTGTAATGATACTTGAATTTGGTTTACTAACCAGTAAGGTATAAATTGAACTGCACAAGTAAGCAGCAATAGTTAGCATTATTATAGAGATTGTAGTATTAGTGATAAGGTAAAAGTGATAAAAAAGAACTACACTGAGAGCCTCATTCTGATTCTGTTGTTGGTGTTCTACATTCAATTGAACAATCAATGATACCAGGAGTGTGCTGCTTCCAGTAACAGATGAGGAACCCTAAGTTAGTGAAGAAATTATCTCAAAAAAAGACATGGTCTTGCTAAAGCCATGTAACAACCTTACTTTTGTTGGTGATATCAACAGCAACTGGAAAGCTTTCAAGCAGCAGTTTCTTCCACATATTTAAGCTGTTGGTTCAGTAAACAAAGCAGATTCAAGAAAGATAATGCTGTTGCTGACTGTAGGTGGTGCGCCAGCTATAACACCTTTGTCTTTGAAAGTGAATATAAAAATTCAGTCCAACAATTAATAAATTAATTTTATGAACACTCCTCCTTCTTTTTCTTTCGAGTGCTCCCATTTAGGGATATCCACAGAAGATCATCCATCTTCATCTGTTCTTGACTTTTACATCATTTTATGCCATACCAGCTGCCTTCATGTCCTCCCTCACCATTTCCATCAACCTCCTCTTTGGCCTTCCTCTTTTCCTTTTGCCTGGTGCTTCCATTATTTTCCCAATGTACCCGTCATCTCTCCTTTGCATGTGCCCAAACCATCTCAATCTAGCCACTCTCACTTTGTCACCAAACTTTCATACCTGAGTTGTCCCACTAATAGACTCATTCCTAATCCTGCCTACCCTTGTTACTCCAAGTAAAAATCATAGCATCTCCAACTCCACCACTTCCAGCTCTGCCTCCTGTCTTTTTGTCAGTGCCACCGTCTCCAAATCAGACAACATCGCTAGTGTCACTACTGTTCTATAGACATTCTCTTTCACTCTTGCAGTTACTCTTCTATCACAAATCATTCCTGTCACTCTTCTCCACCCACTCAGTCCTGCTTGCACACTCTTCTTCACCACTCTGATGCACTCTCCATTGCTTTGGACTGTTGAATCCAAATATTTAAATTTGTCTACCTTCATGCACATGTACTCTATTTTCCTCCTACTGACCTCTTTTTACTCCTACTGACGTTTACTCCTATTGACTGTGTTTATGGATTGAATGGTGGGTGTCTCAGATATCCACATGACCATCATCATCAATTTCTTCCATTTGAAACCTGAAAACCATTAGGACTGATACAGAACATCTATGTTAGGTAGAATGCCCAGTAGCGGCTGGGTGGTCTTTTGGCCTTGGAACCCCTACAGATTTTGTTTTTCTTTTCTCCGGCATAAATGGAGTTTGTTTTTCTGTCCTCATGGCCATTTACCTTACCTTTTTCATTGTTACATACTATATAATATTATTGCATAATCTTGTTTATTTATATTTTATATTAACTTCTTTTTATTTCATTTTGTAAAGCACTTGGAGCTACATTGTTTGTATGAAAATGTTATACATAAATAAATGTTGTTGTTGCTGTTGACTTTCATTTCCCTTCTTTCCACTGTGTACCACCACCTCTCCAGGTTCGCCTCAACTTGCTCTCTACTCTCACCAAAGATCACAATGTCACTCCTGACTGACCTCATCTATCAACCTGTCCATCACCATTGCAAACAGATAAGGACTCAGAGCTGATCTTTGATGTAATCCCATTCTCATTTTAAACAAGGCTGTCATTCCAACCGCACACCTCACCACAGTCACACTGTCCTTATATATATCCTGCACCACCCTCACATACTTTTCTGCCTTTCCCGACTTCCTCATACAGTACCATATCTTTTCTTTTGGCACCATGTAATATGCTTTCTCTAAGTCCACAAACACAAAATGCAATTCCTTCTGACCTTCTCTGTACTTATCTGTCAACATTCTTAAAGCAAACATTACATCACATGCTCACAGATCGCTACATCTAAACTCAGCCTAGCATCTACCACTCTTTCTTATATGTTCATGGTATAGCTGATCAACTTTATAAAGACATTTGATGAACACTGCTCACCTAAAAAACTGAAACCCTCTAAAGGTACAGTATGCTTTTTATTCTAGAAGGAAAGATATTTTCTTAATGTATTTAAAGACAAAAGCTAACACCTGTAATGTTTTGCCAATTTGATGCACAAGATGTTTTAAAATCAAATTATTTTTGGCATTCTCAGCAATAAAGTCAGAAAAAAGCTTTTAAGAGAATCTACCTAAAAATAGAGACTGCTGTGAAAATGTGTCTTACAGGCTGGTTAGCCCAAAAGTACATGCATTTATTTAATGAAACAGGAAAAGCAGTTACAGTAAATGAAACTGAAGCTGTGCATGCTGTTAAACCTAAAATGACAATGTCGGTAACAACAAAAGTGTAACATGCTTTTTTTTTTTCAAATGTTATAGAAGAAAGCACAAAACAAATAAATTCCCCACATTTGAAAAAAGTGTACAAAGTGCAGAGGCAGAAATTATTTTGCAAGTATGTCCTAATATAAAAAAGTAATAATAAAATTGAAGACACTGATATAAGTGAGGCGGCACGGTGGCGCAGTGGGTAGCACTACTGCCTTGCAGTTGGGAGACCTGGGGACCTTGGTTCGCTTCCAGGGTCCTCCCTGCGTGGAGTTTGCATGTTCTCCCCATGTCTGCGTGGGTTTCCTCCGGGCGCTCCGGTTTCCTCCCACGGTCCAAAGACATGCAGGTTAGGTGGATTGGCGATTCTAAATTGGCCCTAGTGTGTGCTTGGTGTGTGGGTGTGTTTGTGTGTGTCCTGCGGTGGGTTGGCACCCTGCCCAGGATTGATTCCTGCCTTGTGCCCTGTGTTGGCTGGGATTGGCTCCAGCGGACCCCCGTGACCCTGTGTTCGGATTCAGCGGGTTGGATAATGGATGGATGGATGGATGATATAAGTGACACCTTTTTTGTCAGGTTGTCGAATTGTGAAAACATGCAAAATGATGTTGAAACAATAGGAGCATGTATCAAGGAGATAAATGAATGGATGGTCAACCTAGATGTAAATTATAGAATTATAATTTGTTTGAAACTTTACACAGATGCAAAAGTCAATTTATTAAATGAAAATGACATTGCAGATAAAAATAGCATACAAAGCAATAAGTAAAACTTAAAACCAGCAATACTCAAATTGTTCATTCAAAAGACATATGTGTGCTACATGTTCTAATAAAAGAAAAATGGCATGATTTAACTTTTGTTCCAAAAGTCAGGATTCATTTTTATGGGATGAAGCATGTAAAGACACAAGTTGATTCAAAGATTATGTATGGTAAATGAATAAAGTTAAAAAATGATTGACGTTCTAAGCTTTTTACAGCTATACTGCAGCAGGTCCCACATTTCAAAGGTCTAGGTTTTGTGGCCAGGTGCAGGAACAACAGACTGATATAATATTAAAGAAAAATAAACAAAAGTAGTGTCCGTCTTGATGTGATTGCCCAGGGTTTCAGACCAAAAAACAACAGAAATATGCAAGGTCACTTTCTAACAGTAGCTCTGTCTACCAGTTTGTCCTTCGATGCCTCCTTCCGAGTGGGGAACCGGAAGAGGCAGTGTCAGGTCCTCTCACTTGGCGGTTTCTCAGTGCTGCAGGGAGAGAAGGAGAAGACCATGTTAGCGATAGCACACCACTTCATCCTGGCAGGCCATTGCATATCTCATCAGAGCCCAAAGGGAGATCTTCTGACATGCACATGGTAGTATATGATCCCAGATGAGTACCAACATCATTGCATTAAAAGGTAAAAAAAGATCTGTATAGAATGACAAATTTAGGAATTTTTCAGAAAGTAGAGAACTCTGTTAAATGGGTACATTTTATGGTTATTTCTTGAAAAAAGAACAGCAAGTAACAAATTTTTGGAGCCTCAAAGACCTAAACAAAATCATTATGAGAGAGCATTATGAAATTCCTAAAACAGAGGAAATAACAAGTGAATTTTACCAAATCTGCGGTGGGTTGGCACCCTGCCCAGGATTGGTTCCCTGCCTTGTGCCCTGTGTTGGCTGGGATTGGCTCCAGCAGACCCCTGTGACCCTGTGTTCGTATTCAGCGGGTTGGATAATGGATGGATGGATGGATTTTACCAAATTACATTACCCAAAGACAGAGAGAAAAGAACTAGCCAAGGAGACTTTTATTCTGGTACTTGGAGAAACAGTATTCACAGTATTCAGGCTTTATTCAGTATAGGAGCTTTTATTTTAACACACAGCAAACTGGACAACTTCCTAGTAGTCTGTCTCGCTCCAGCTTTATTGTTGAGATTAAAAGAACTCAAAGGTTTCTTCCTTGGCAGGTGTAAGAGAAACAGGCACAGTTACTGGGAAACAGCCAGACGTGGTATGCACAGGACAGAGAGAGAACAGAAGAGCAGGTGAGTGAGATGGCTTTAAAGCTTCTAAGCAACATGCTATAAGAGCCTTACACCGTACAGCTAACAGCCGCCAGCTGATCCCATGGAGTAACCTCTAAGCAAACTTGAGAGTGTGTTTCTTCTGTGTTTATAAGCTGTTTGGAAGAGTGTTTTCCCAGCAAACTTGAGAGTGTGTTTCTTCTGTATTTATAAGCTGTTTGGAAGAGTGTTTTCCCCGTGGCTGAACCGGCCCTGGGGATTGAAGTGCAGTATGATTGTTTACACCCCCCCCCCCCCCCTTTAGCTTCGTTCACATCCTTGTAAACAAAGCAACAATCCAAATAGGGCTCAGCAAGACAGGAGAGGATATCAGCATTAACATACTGAGTGCCAGGACAGTGACAAATTGCAATAGTAAATGGTTGTAATTGGATAAGTGAGCCTGTAGATCCCATCTTTTTTACTATAAAGCCACTGAAGGGGAGCATGATCAGTGAATAAGGTAAATTTCCAATACCATAATAATGAAGTGCCTCAAAAGCCCACTTAATCACCGGACAGTGAATTAAGTGGTTGAATAATTATATTCAACAGGCAGTAACTAAAGTTGGGATTCTCAGAATAGGTAAGAAGACAAGCTGGCTTTTAAATCAGGAAAAGACTTCTCACAATCATCTGACCAGGCAATACTACAATTTTTAAGCTTACTTAATTCAGTGTCAACCAGCTCTCCAAACACCCAACACAACACACAGAGTTACAAGTCCCAACACAACACAGGCTTTATTCAGAGTGGGAAATGCTTTTCTTTCATTTACCACCTACTGCTGCTTTTCTTTCATTTACCACCTACTGTATGCAGCACAGTACAATAATCACCTGACAGCACACAGTTCTTTCTGGTCTTTTCTTTCTCTCTCTCTCTCTCTCTCTCTCTCTTTCTTACACCTCCACTCATCCCTTAAGCTTTGTCCACATCCTCCCAACTGTGGCTCTCCAAATGGAGTGAGGTGGCCCCTTTTATAGAGCACCCAGAAGTTCTCCAGGTGTTCCACAATCAACTTCTGGCCAATCTAGGTGTGGCAGCAGCCCTGCAAAGGAGGGCTCAGCTGTTCTCCATGTGGCCCTGGCGGTAGCCACAGGACCCAGCAGGGTTGAGCTTCCATGCTCCAAACCTGTGACATCATAGTAACCTGATGGGCTGCCCTCTGTTGTCCTGGGGGTGGTACTGCCCCATGCAAGGTCTTTACCCCGGCCCTTCCCTTTGGGAAGGCGTCCCGGCCAGGTAAGATTGCCAGCTGCCTGTTACATCAGTTAAGGGTGCAATTCTGCTAGCAAATTTGGGAATGAAATGCTGGTAAAAATTGCCTAGCAATAAGAAAGCATGGACCTGCTTCTGTGTCTGTGGACGCAGATACGCTAGGATGTCCTTGACTTTTTTATTTGCAGTTTCATCAAATCATTACCCGCAGAATAGCCCAATCTGTACATCTCTGACATACCTAATTTACACTTCTTTGATTAGCCATTGGGCGGCACAGTGGCGCAGTGGGTAGCGCTGCTGCCTCACAGTTAGGAGATCCAGGTTTGCTTTCCGGGTCCTCCCTTGGTGGAGTTTGCATGTTCTCCCCATGTCTGCGTGGGTTTCCTCCGGGTGCTCCGGTTTCCTCCCACAGTCCAAAGACATGCAGGTTAGGTGTATTGGCGATTCTAAATTGTCCCTAGCGTGTGCTTGGTGTGTGTGTGTGTGTGTGTGTGTGTGTGTGTGTGTGCGTGCGCGCCCTGTGGTGGGCTGGCGCCCTGCCCAGGGATTTATTCCTGCCTTGCGCCCTGTGTTGGCTGGGATTGGCTCCAGCAGACCCCCATGACCCTGTAGTTAGGATATAGCAGGTTGGATAATGGATGGATGGATGATTAGCCATTAAACCATCCTGCCTCAAGCTGTTTAGTACTGCCTATAAGTGTGTCAAGTGTACATGCCAGTCATTAGTGATCATTGAGATATACCTTTGAATATTCAGCATGTGGACAAAAATACAAGCCATCATATTCTGGAATGTAAGAGGCACACTATAAAGCCCAAAAGGAAGCTTGGCAAATTTGAAAAAATAATCCAGTGAAGTGAACACTGTTTTCTCACAGCTAAACTCCTCTAGAGGTATCTGCCAGTTTTCCTTCATCAAATTGAAGGTAGAGATATACAAAGCTTGACCAAGTCTTTCCAACAATTTATCAACATTAAATATATTCAACTTTGAAATCTTATTCAATCACCTAAAATCTATACAGAAGTGAATGGACCCATCTTGGAATTAGTACAATAGGGCTACACCATTTACCGTTATTCTTACGAATTACACTGAACTCAATGTCCCCATTAACACAACAAATGTCCACTAAACTTTTACAACATAACTGCCAAAGCAAGTCGTGGCAGATCACACAGAGATCATTTCCAGAGTTCAACAACGCAAGCACCTCCTGTTCCACCATGCCCAGGGAGACACAAAAATTATCCTTCTTCACTTACTAGAAAAAACCCTGAGAACAGCACTACCAAGCCATTTTCAATGGATTGAACTAGCGAAAGACAGCATTCTCTTATGATGTAGCCTGGCTTCATACAGCAGAATCATCTGCGCTCACTCAAAGCAACAGAGTTTCCCCGTGGCCAGGGGATATTGTGATTGAACTTGACTAATGGGAGGAGGGCTTTGCACAGAAGGTTGTTCTGGGATAAGGAGACATCAACCAAACCTTGGCTTTTTTGAGGGGGTATACAAGGAAAGAAAACCTCAAACACTCTGAGCAACACTTTATGTCAGAGGTGTGACCAGAACATCATGTGTGGGTGGGCATTTGGCTTGTCTGGGGGGGGGGCAAAAAATATCCATCCATCTATCCATCCCTATGTTTGTAGGGGGATCAAATAATAATAACAACATAATTTTATATAACATATAAAAGCAAAAATTGTGGCATAAATCATAACCTATTGTTCAATAAAATTAACAGAGGCAATGGAACTTGTATTATTATTTTTTGTGAACAAACATAGAACTACATCTACAAGGTAAATGTCAAAGTCAAATGTATACAACATCTGAGAGCAAGAACAGAAACGTGGCTTATTGTAGTCATGGGATGCTATAGGACATCAGTTTCCAGCGTTTAACCTGGATATTATCTAGGATCAGTCTGCGGTTACTCTTGGCAAATTCTGAAATAAATTCATTCATGTCTAGATTTTCTGTGATGTTTTTCTCATGTGCCAGAATGACTAAATTTCTCTTTCTTGAATGCAGCATTGTTCGGCGGAGTGGAGTGAGAATGCGGTTCAAAGTAGAGAAAGAGCTTTCGCATGCAGCAGAAGACACACCAATGATGAGTGCTGTGATGCAGACATGGCTCTGACGTGCAGGATACTAGAAGCGTGTTTGTGGAAGCCGCCACCGTCTTTTTCTAGAGCTTGTTTCCAATTAGTGTAAGTGTGTTTGGTGAATATGTCCTCGCGGTCCGAATTGGAAACACTAAATTTGCGGCAGGCAAAGCAAAAGCTGCCATCACGGACAACAGAATATTCAAGCCATGATCGAGACTGATACCAGCTTGCACTAAAACATCTGAGTGTCTTTCCGAATGCGCGCTTGGGATAATTAATTAAAATGGGCTGGGATGGGCTATCCATATTTAAGTCAGGCAGACTGGACTGTATATTTTGTTGAAGGCAGAGGTTTAGAGTACCCAACATGGGCGCAGAGCTGGAGGATTGTGTAGGCTTATCTACATCTTTTGGAGTTTCAGTTCCTGAAGTGGGTGCGCTGTGCTCCATGTTGGTAGCAGCAGTGCTGGGCTCAACCGTGGAACCAGCAGCTTGCGGAGGGACAGAGGTTGAAGATGTCTGCTTTTTAATAAGCCACCTATGCATAGCCTTTGGTGTTACCAACCAGAAAATAAAAGAAGAATGGAACGTATACGCTGTTTTAATTAAAGAATGTGGTCAACAGGTTCAAAACATGCTGCAATATGTTAGGCGAAGTGAACTGTGAGCAGTACGGTGCCTGTCTAGTGGAGGAGACACTGCCGGATAGCCCCAAATTCAAACGGGCCGATTGGAAAGCAACTCAGTTTTGAAAATCAAATGTTATTCTTCTCCAGGGTTTTCATTGGACAGACAGAGCATTTCGCAGGGTGGGCACGGCTTGTCTATGGGGGGGCAGTGCCCACCCCCGCCCCCCCCTGGTCACACCTCTGCTTTATCTGCAAGGCTGTGAAAAATAGTTTCCAAGACAGGGAGACGGATGATGACGAAACAGCGACTCATGAGCTGGGGTCAGGCTGGGGCATCCCCTCTCTCTCCAGGTAGCATGCATGTCTTTCTGTCTCCTGGTCAGATCCATTAGGGTTTTGACATCACTTCTAAATATTTTATTGCAAAGCTCCTAACTTATCCCAGCCAGCATGCATCCAATAACAAGCTTCTCTATATCATGTTCAATTGTGGTTACCCGGGGAACCAGCTTTGGATTAGATTCATAAAGTCTTGGACCTGCCTTGTTATAGGGTTGATTAGGATTAATCTGCCTGACACAGAACTTGCATCCTTTTGGTGAGGAAACTCATGGCAATGCCAATAAGAATTTGCTGCTTCAAAAAGTTTTAGTCATCAAGCCTATCTCCAGTCAAATGAGGAGCCATGATGGCAGCTCAGTTTCTTCTGTTCCAGTGCATAATTGTTGTCATGCTATTAAATCAAAACAGGAAGCTCTTGAGGTCATCTGAAAATGCTATACAGTATTTAGGAGCATATTCCTGGCACAAATAGGAACAGGTGTCCTATCCTCTGGGTCAGAACGAAGGGGAATGTCCTGTGGCTGTTGGTCTGCTTGCTGGGCTGATGCCTCCATTCGTGGAACATCCCACTGTTGGTACCATTTGTCATGTTTCGTTTTTTGAGCTGCACAAAATACAGGCAGGACAGAACTGGGCAAAGAGACTTTTGTACTGGCACGTGGAGAAACAGTATTCAGGCCTTATTCATTTATAGAGCTTTTATTCGAGCATACAACAAACCGGACAACTTCCTAGTCATCTGTCTTGTTTCAGCTTTGATAATCTGGGGAAACTCACTACAACAATATCGTGAAGGGCCTTATGATATTCTACAGATAATAGAGAAATACAGGCTTAAATTAAACAAAGGTAAATGTCAGTTTTTCTTTAAAGAAATCGCTCTCTTGAATGACAAACTTTCAGAAACAGGCACAGAACCAGACAATGCTAAGATAATGGCAATTCTTTGTATGCAAAGGTCCAAAAACAAAAAAAAAGCTACTCTGCATGCAGCGGGCAAGATATACTTCATTGGCAAGTTCATACCTAACTTTTCATCTAAAACTAATTGTTTAAGAAAGCTTATTTTTTGGTCCAGTTTAACAGAACTAAAAAACATAAGCAGAAGTGGAGAGAAAGAAAAAATATTCTCATTACAAAACCAGCACTAGTTTTCTTTCATGTATGCAGTACAACCAAGATTTTCACTGATTCTTCAAAAGATGAGTTGGCACAGTCTTACTGCAGGCAGAAAATCACATTTGGAGACCAGTTGCCCATGCTTCTAAAGTTAAGATGGAAGAAGTGTGCACATATAGTATGTACAAATGAATGTTTGTTATTTTGCGGTGAAAAGCTTCATGTCTATTTTTATGGCCTACCAACATCTTTATATAAAAACTGACTGCAATCCTTTCATTACCTTACTAAAGAAAAACCTAGAAGAAATGTCTCCCATAATACATCTGATGATGAAGTTACAAAATATGACTTCAAGCCAGATTAAACAGCAGGAAGCTAAACTCTAATTGCTGACATGCTATCTAAAGCACCACTAAAAAACACAGAAAACAAAAAATAGAAAAGTAAGAAGATATTGATGTTATTTTTATGACATGAACACTTCAGTCTTCTGATAAGAAATTGGAATAGGTACCTGATGAAATTGCTAAGGATGCAACTTTAAGCAAAGTGACAGAGCTCTTACTAAATAGTTGTGCTATATTGAGGATTTTGGAGTCACTAAAAAATGTGACAGTGCTAAAACATATCTTTTTCTTTCTTATGCCTAGATTCTTTGTTACACAGACCCACATATATGTCCTTCACCCAAACTCTCTGTCACTTATTCTTTCATTCACCTTGCCTGGAAGGAAACATAGCCTTCCGACACAATGTACCTGTTGCTCGGACTATGAATCTGTCTGAATCCAGTCTGCCCCACTGTGCTTCACTTCTCCTATTAGAAGACATCTCTTCTGTTCTTTATACCAAAAATGGAAAGATAGATCAGGACAAAGGGAGCAAACAGTAAAATACATTTTTACATTCATTATAGTCTTTAACATTCTTAAATATTCTTAATGTGCCAAAAAGTGAAAGCAAATAAAAATAAATGGGTGTGGCAAATCACCAATAATATAAACTGGCTATTTGAGAAGCTATCATAAACCCCAATGTGTGTGGGTCTCTTAAAGTTACATTACTGCATGGCTGTGCCCTTCCTACTTCTCTCTCTTTCAATTCATACTTTCATTTTAAGCTGATGACGTTTTAAAGCTTGTCAGGGCCCCTCTCTGTCCAATGTCATTTTAACAGACAGTATCCGTAAATGTTTACCAGGTGCTCATGCACAAAGGTAACCAGCGGCATGAGAATTTCACTGTTATGCATGTGTGAAAGTCCAGAAGAATGACCAGTTTACCATTTAAGGTCTTACCAGATGGCCCTTTTTACAGTGGTAGGTTTCATTTTTGCTAGTTTAGTCTTCAGTCTACTGTCTGTTCTGACACTTCATCTTGTGGTTAGCTGAACTGTTACAGAGATTAGAAGTCCAAGTAAAATAAAAAGTGCACTTTTTTACCATAAATACATTGTCTATATTTCTTCTTAACACATTAAAAAGAAATATAACACTGGCTGAGTACAGGAATGGCAGGTCACACAAAAATAAAAGTTGGGACACAAACTGGGTTGTCCTGTTTAGTTAACTGAAAACGTCCAACAAAAGTAATGCCTCTTGGCATACATGCTTCTTTCCCTCAAACTCAATAAAAACAGATAGGTTCAGCTTTAGCTGCAGATTTAGTGTCAATCTGACAGGAACTCCATCCAGTGGGTTACTCTAGTTGCAAATGTCATTTCCTTCCATGCAGCTGGGCTACTTATACCTGGGGAAACTTAAAACAGATAGGTTCAGCTTTAGCTGCAGATTTAGTGTCAATCTGACAGGAACTCCATCCAGTGGGTTACTCTAGTTGCAAACGTCATTTCCTTCCATGCAGCTGGGCTACTTATACCTGGGGAAACTTAAAGGAGGGTGGTCTAAGTGCCCTCACTGGGTGGTTTCTCAGTGCTGCGGGGAGAGAAGGAGAAGAGAATATTAGCAACAGCACCCCCTCCATCCCGACGGGTTATTACATTACCTTGATCGATTCCTGAGGAGATCCTCTAACACGCATGCATGACAAACATAACACATATAACACATAACAATGATAATAAACTCACATTCCTCTTTCAGCTGCCATAGTGATGTATGCAAACAGTATTACCATATCAGAGTAGCAATTTGCTTTGTACTCAGTGAAGAGCATTATACAAAAATAAAGTGACTTGACTTAACCTGAACTGTGATGATGAGGATAGGACCTAGAGACCCTTCTTTAATACACTCCATTCAAAATCTATTTTTACAATACAAAATGTGCAACATGAACTGCAATCATAGACTACTCTATTAATGATCAGTAGATAGATTAATCCTGTAAAATATTCTTAGCAATGTATCTTGCTGAGATCACTGCTCTGTTCCTAGTGTTTTAAATTTTAGTGTATCCAGCAAATTTATGATACTAGGCATAGTTAAAATGGTAGATATGGTATTAACTAGCACCTGATATTCGTACCTCAGTCTTCTTATAACCTTATAATCTAAGTAATTTGGCAGCATCTTCTGATCTCAGAAAATATATATACTAGACTGTCTTGATATCTTGGATGAGGTTAAGTGCTTCCTTTCAGATTCTTTTGATAGCTGGAACAAATAATCAAGTAGTGGAATTAGAGAAGAGGTTCCATCATAGACTCAAAGTGACTGCTGGGTGCCAGAGTGACTTACAACAAAAACCTCCAGAAATGATGGCCTCCAGGGCCAAGTTTACTTACCCCTACTCTAAAGCGTTAAGTCAGTTAAAGTACCCTACACATTTAAGTATAGTGTCAGACTATGGAACTGAAAGGATTTAGCCCTGCACCAATTTTATATGCTGTTTGACTTTTCACTTTGAAATCTATGGCTGTTTATTTTTTTAAAATCGCCTTACACTTGCATTAAATGACTTCTTGTCAAGATAATCACTATTTAAAATTCCATAAAAACAGCATTTCTCTCTTTGAATCACTCCATTTTGCCTTGCTGCACACATCACACTTATGCAAATGAGCATTTTATAAATAGTTCTTGGCTGACTTTTGAAAGGATTTCACCTGTGTTTACCTTTTTGCATTATCCTAAAAAGAAAATTCACGTTGAGTACTTTATAAAAAGGTTAAGAGTGCTTTCATCAAAATGTGACATTAGAACTGAAAGAAACAAAATTCCTAATTATATCTGCCTGCTCCGATCAAGGCTTTCAAATGTTACATGTATCTTGGAACACATTCAGATGCAGTGTATTGGAGGTTGACACACACATTGAACTGCCGAATACTGCAGATGGTAATACTAAATCATTATAATATTAAATGTGTTTATAGACAAAATGGCAAAAAATAGCCAGAAGCAATGTTGCCGGGAGCAGTGGTTCAGTTTTCGTGAACTCTAGCAGGAAATAATTTCAAAATGTGAAGAAAAGAATGAATTTATTGCCCCAGAAACAACCAAATCAGAACGTATTTACTGTATATAGCACATTTTCATACAGAAATATGATTTACAGTAATTAAATGGAAAGAATTACAATTACACAGAAACAGATAAAAAAATAACCTAAAATATGAAATATCTGCTGAAGAGGTGGAGATATGCTCTAGAGAGGAGAGGAATGAAGGTCAGTAGGAGCAAGACAGAATACATGTGTGTAAATGAGAGGGAGGTCAGTGGAACGGTGAAGATGCAGGGAGTCGAGTTGGTGAAGGTGGATAAGTTTAAATACTTTGGATCAACAGTACAGAGTAATGGGAATTGTGGAAGAGAGGTGAAAAAGAGAGTGCAGGCAGGGTGGAATGGGTGGAGAAGAGTGTCAGGAGTGATTTGTGACAGACGGGTATCAGCAAGAGTGAAAGGGAAGGTCTACAGGATAATAGTGAGACCAGCTATGTTATATGGGCTGGAGAAGGTGGCACTGGCCAGAAAGCAGGAGACAGAGCTGGAGGTAGCAGAGTTAAAGATTATAAGATTTGCATTGGGTGTGATGAGGATGGACAGGATTAGAAATGAGTACATTAGAGGGTCAGCCCAGGTTGGACGGTTGGGTGACAAAGTCAGAGAGGCGAGATTGTGTTGGTTTGGACATGTGTAGAGGAGAAATGCTGAGTATAGAGCTGCCAGGCAAGAGGAAAAGAGGAAGGCCTAAGCGAAGGTTTATGGATGTGCTGAAAGAGGTAAATGGGTGATGGGTGTAACAGAGTAAGGAAGAGATAGAAAAAGATGATCTGCTGTGGCAACCCCTAACGGGAGCAGTTGCACGAAAAAGAAGAAAAAGAAGAAGAAGAATTAAAGTAATAAGTTTATGACTGCATATGTGGTACAAAGAGAACCATTTTTTAAATATATGGTATTCATACACAAAGTGCTGCTGCTCATACGAAAGGAGAGCTCACATTGACTCATTTACTCTAAAAGAGCTTTTGATATTTGTTAGCTGTTTGCTTCAAATTTCTTCTAACCTCCAGTGTCCTCTAATTGTATGGTTCGACTATGGCAAGTAAATGTTACACTGATCAGACTCTGGCCTTATGCATGATAAACCACCACCTGATCAATTTAGCTACGAACTGAATGGACTGGCTGCCCTCTTTTAATGAACTGCAGAATGAATCGTCTAATCCTTCTAGTGTGCTTTTAGCTGAGTGTAAATGTAAGTATTTGTGCTGATTGTGGTGGCTTAACATGCTAGGAGCAAGACGTGGTAAAATTAGGAATGTTGCTAGTTTTTCCAGATTGAAATGATTCACGGTCCATATTTGTCAGATAACTTTTAAAAAGTCATTATTTGCATAAAAAACAAAATGTTTTTCATATGAAAACCTATTAAATGGCCATCGTGTCACTACAGGAATCCTTTGATATAAATCATTTGGGCCAGGGAAACTATTTTTTTTTAACTAACACTTTCCTGGTGTTAAACAATATACCTAAAATTCATGAACAAAACATTAACTAAAACAGAATAACTACAGTAAGATATCTTAAGCAAGGAAAGTATTCCCTGGCATCACAGCTATCCCAACAATAGTGGGGTTATAATGTGTCATACGTAACAAAGTATCACAAACAGATAACAGTTTTATTCTAAATAATATTTACCATATATAGGAAAAAAAGTACTGTCAGCCATAAGTATGAAGAATTAAAAGCAATCATTTGACAAACAAAATTAATGTAAAAAACAATAAAAAAAGCATGTGTTGATTACAGTGAATAAATTCTACATTTAAAAGTGAACAAGACTGCAAAAAGTTTCATACTTAAGAGTGTTTACCTGCGCTTCAATAATCTGATTATTCACAGAAATCTAATTTCTGAAATGCCATGTAAACCCTTACTCTGATTAGAGAAATCAGTCTCTGTTATTCGTCTCTGATAAACCTGATCAATAGAAATAGATTTCTCCATGAATGATCCAATTATGTGGCCATGTAAACCCTTGATTGGGTTACAGTTAAGGATTTTGTCTGCTAACTCTTGTCAGCCTGCGCATGTGTTAGCTTCACATACATTATCAGCAGCCACGAGCAGAGGCGCTCACAAAATACATTTCCATTGACAATCGCATTATTCCTTCTCCTGGCTGAAATAATCTGTCTTAAAATTTTAAAAATCGATGTGTTGATGAGCTGAACATACAGTGCTATGCTCCAAACAGAATCTCTATAGCAGTATGATAACATGTTAAAAGTAATGTGCATTATGTAGACCAATTACTTTTTAAAGCAATAAGTAATCTAAAGCAATATATGCTTTATTGAAGTAAAAATACCCGCGTTATTATTATTTCTGCAGCAGCAAAAGGTGTATGACATGAAGAACACGTACCTGGTCATTTGCAGGGCTCAACTGCACAACTGCTCTGTGCTTGCTCTTTGTGAAGATCACTTAATATACTGAATAGAATAGAATGAGTTGGCATGGTGTTGGTTGTAATGGTTACTGCTTCAGGGTTTGATTCCCAGCCAGGTCATGTTAGTGTGGATATTACAGGTTCTTGAATTGTTCATGTGTGTTATCCCATTTCACTTTGGTTTACTTCAGTTTTGTTTCCCATCTTAAAGACATGCATGTTAGATTGATTGAGCTTTTCACTTTGCATAATGTGAGTGTGAGTGTGCAATGTAGCGGACTGACATCTCATCCAGAGGTGGGTTAGGGACTGCAAAATGAATTAGTTACTCATCTACTGTTATGTAAGACCTTAACAAAGGCTTCTGTTGGTCTTAATAACACTTACAAAGCATCAGTTAAATTGTTATTTATATGTGCCACGTAGCCTACTAAGATAAATTTTTCTTAATAGCGCATACTTCAGTATAAGATCAGTGAATCCTCCCCATTCATAAGTAATTTTGCCAGCATTTATATAGTAGAAAGACAGTGGTGAACAATAGTTACAGCAGCCAGAATTCTCCAATTAAATTGGGAAAAGTGGGAAAACCCATTATGGCAGAGATTATGAGGCTCCCTAACACCCATTAGAAAGGGCAAATGATAGGTCACTAGAGGGAGCTTTAGGTGGATAGCCCTAGGTGTTCCAAAAGTTGTACCTTAGGCTTGAAGAGTTCCTCAAATCCATCTGACAAAGAAGCCTGGAGTTGGAGCGTAGAACGAAAGAAGCAACAGCTTGACAGTTGTCACAAGAGGAAAAAGAATGCAGAGAGAGGAGAAAAGGTGTAAAGTGAGACCAGGCAGCGACTATATTAAGATACCTATCAGGTCATTAGTCATTTGATGAAGTCTTTTACACTTTTTAACATTTATTTACTTTGATTTTTTTTCTGTTTGCTATCGATCTACTATTGTTTCTACATACCCAAAAAGGTTTCTATTTTGTGATGTCATGGGCTGTAGCTAAGTATAAAGATTGTCAAGACCATGTGATGGGTGTGGTCTTGGTGCCCATTTTGGGACACTATATAAGCTGACCTGGAAGTTCTTAATGATCTCGAAACCATTTTTCCCATTTGTGTTTGTGTTTTTCTACATTATTTTTGAGCATGTTTTCTTGTTTAGTACTCTTCTATTTCCTTTTCAACATGTGTTTTGCTGCCAAAAATTAGATGTCTCAGCAACACCTTTTTATTATTATTTTTGATTGTCTTTGTGCCAGCTAGTTGTAACAGTACCATTTTAGTAGGCAGATATACCCACCTGATAGATGGGATGTAAACGCTATAAAGTGTGGCTGTAGTTTATTTTCCCCTATTATTTTGTACCATTTATCTTCAATACCCTGTACATATCTGATCATTTTTTGTGTAATAAAAATCTTTATCTTGTGTATACTTTGGCCTCCTTCACATATTTTAGATTCAAGAGTGACTCAAGTGCTCCTCCTGTCATTTACAGGCTGCTCAGAATATTTTCATTTGATATTATTTTCTCAGATCTGGAGCTGGTAAACAGTTTTGAAGGTGAGCTTTCATCTCTGATATTCTTCAAGTAGAGATTATTTTATTTTTCTTGACAGTGTTTTGAGTCTCTCTTCAACTAGCATGCGGTGTCATGAGTGACAAATGTAACTTCAAAAAATGCTATGGCCTTGAATGAGCATGCAGTATTAAAGTTCCTTCCTTTAGAACTGCTAAGGGTTGCTCTGACACAAGTGCCTACATAAAGCCATGTGACCTTTCTGGTTCAGTGTGTGAATGGGGTGGATAGTCGGTCTAAAAGAAATAAGGAGTAAATATAATTTTTGTTTGGTTTATACCACTGCTTTTCCCTGAATTAAGAAGATATAGTTTTGTTGTCTAGTGTTTCATTACAAAAATAGCCTTTTACCTTAAATAAAATACCACATTTGCATTAATGACTGTCTTTTGCAGCTGCTGTGAGTGCAAAACAGGTTTGATTATTGTCATTATAAATTATTTCTACATTACGCTCCAGTTGACTGGAGCCTGAAAATCCACTACACTTTTATTAAGGTGCCTGATGAGAGACACGGATGCATGCAGAGAAGGCCTGATGACACAAGCACACTGCTTATAGTGCTGGAGTTTTATAGATTTCAGAACTGCTCCTGTTGGACCCCTGTAGCTGTAGATTTTCATGAAACCCATTCTTTCATGCTAATTAATGACGCGTGTTGTCGCTTGGTCTGCAGCATCAGAACATCTTAAGTTTGTATTACTCCAGAAGAAACTTGAGAAAGATGCTTGTTGCGTTCAAAGTTTTATTGGAACACAGCAATCAGTTCTTTCTTCTTTAATTCTTTATTTTTCTTTCACTGGCCATTTGAATATGAGCCTTAGTTTGTTTCTCTCAATTTCAGGTTTTAAAGTATCTGACAATTAACAATAACCAAGCACCGTTTTACATAACAAGGTAATCGACATAAGAATTGGTTTCTGGTTATTTGAATGAAGACCAGCACGCACAGGAGTGACCCTATTTTAGAATGCATTTTAAATACTGTAACAGACAGCCAGCAGCTCAACCGGCCCCTGAGATGGAAGGATGGGGGAAGGCAGCTTTTCGAGGACACTGCCTCCCCCAGGCTGGTAGATGGCAGCTCCCGTGGACTGCAGCAGTGCCCTGGATTCCCGCAGGGCTTTATAGGACATGGAGTTCGACAACACACCCCTGCTGGGTACTGTGGGTGCTGCCAGGGGAAGCTGTGGGAAGTTGGTGGGAGAACAAATTCTCACCTACCCCGAAAGTACTAATGGATCACAAAGACGGAAGCCCCAAAGTACTTCCAGGCTGATTAAAGAACTAATGTTCTCCTTCTGACCCAGAAGTGCTAGCAAGTCACGTGAGAGGAAGAACAAAAGCACTTCCAGGTCATGGACTATTTAAACGACTGCTGAAGACCCAGCAAACAAGCCAGAGTCGGGTGGATGTGGACAAAGCTTGCTGGGAGGTGTAAAGGAGAAGAGAGAGAAGATTTGTGTTGGTATTGTATTTACTTGCCTGTTTATCTGTGGCTTTGATGCTTGGAGGGCACCATTTAAAGAAGAAAAATGTTAAAACGTCTTCTTGGTGCTTTTAACCTGTGTCCAGAGTGTCAGTCTGTTGGGTTTAAAGGAGCAACAGCGACCCCTAGTGTCCACAATACATAAATGACTAGAAAAGTAATAATTTAAGTCAATAATAATAATAATAATAATAATTCATTACATTTATATAGCATGACAATGTTGAATCAAGTGTTTACTGAATTTTTGAATTCAGTTTTGCATTATTCTAATAAAGTGAAACGATATGTCCTCGCAGCCACAAAGGTACAGTTTATTTCCTCTTAGCCGACTGAAAGATTTAATTAAGGATACATGCAGTAAATATAGAAACTTTTAAAGGAAAATATAGGAAGGTACTGTTCTTGTGATTCTTCTCTGTTACAATCTATAGTAGTGTTGGAATATACTAAGAACTGGTTGACATGCATCTATCTATCTATCTATCTATCTATCTATCTATCTATCTATCTATCTATCTATCTATCTATCTATCTATCTATCTATCTATCTATCTATCTATCTATCTTGTGTATCTGATGTAGAAAAAAGTAGCATTATAGTGACATTGTCCAGAGATGCCAACCCCCACATGTAATACAAGTATAATATATCAAAGAAACAAAAGTAATACCAATCAGTAAAAAATACACGGGAAAAGTGATGAGCAAAATAACTAAGAATTTCACTGTAAATTTAATTTTGCTTAAGTTTCACTTCACAAAAAAACTGGGTTTTGCAGTTATCGAAATTCACCCCATTAGCACATACTATATATTTTCTCCATATGCAGGATCACGGTAAAATGTATCACACTGCAGAACATGGAAAGGGGAGCAGCTACAAAGCACTTATCTGCAAACACCATAGAAGCGCTTCTCTGCTGTGAAACTCGGTCTGTCACTGTGTTTGACTGTTGGCGAGTCTCGAAAGAATACTAGGTTGG
The DNA here is from genome assembly GCF_900747795.2 of Erpetoichthys calabaricus. NCBI lineage: Eukaryota > Metazoa > Chordata > Cladistia > Polypteriformes > Polypteridae > Erpetoichthys > Erpetoichthys calabaricus. Next base: position 147,053,182 of record NC_041396.2, read on the forward strand.
ATCAGCTTATGTATTTAAGAAAAGTGACTGTGTTACTCCTGACCCCAAATGAGGCAGTGTGAACGTGCAGGATGGCAGTGCACTAGCCAGATGAGAGCATATAGTGCTACAGTAATATTGGAGGGTAGCCGAGAAAGGGGAATAACAACCACGTAATGACACTTAGGAAGCAATATTCCCACCCTAAAAACTTTGTTTGAAGTTTGAAGTTAAAGGAACATTGGCACACCAAACCAAGGGAACATATCACTCTAATACAAGTAGATTTGGTTATTTGAATGCTTGTTGAGTCCTTCAATGTGTATCTTGCTAAGTAATGATACCACACAGTCCTTATTTGGTTAAAAATAGTTCTTACTTTAAAAAGGGTTTACAAAAATATTCATATATTCTGTGTATTCTTTGAATTAATTGTTTCATTAGTGGAGAAAAAAAGGAAAAGAATAAATTCATTTAAAAATTTAAGTGAGCTACACGGTTCAGTATTTTCATTTAAAAATTTAAGTGAGCTACATGATTCAGTATTTAAAGAAGTACAGTAGTGCTCATACAAATGGCACACAGCACCTGTGCCAGGCATGCATGCCTCCTCCTCAGCTTACGTAATACAAAACATTCTTCTGCCAGTAGATTGTGGTAGGAAGTCAGCACTGGTTTGCATTCTATTGAATCTTTTTCTACATATTCCTAGTAGAGAAAAGCACATGCATGGATAACATTAAAGGTTACAAGGAAGTAGTATAGTTCTAAAATGATGTAGTCATTATTATGAAATAACACAAAATGTTTGTGGTGGAGGGAATAAGCTTTGCAAAACAAACAGGAAAAAATCAAGCTCTTAAAAAGAACAATGGAAAGATTACTCAGGATAATTCTGTACAAGACATCATGCCGGGTTTTCACTTGAAGTTGTTTGCAGTTTTTGAAACCATACTGACATGAGGGGTCAGGTTGAGGGTTATTCTGCAAATAAGCAAGACATGACAAGGAGAAACTGAATTGCAACATGGAGACATGACATTCTTTCACAAATATAAGTATAAACATATGTACCATTAAAACTAAAACAAGTCTGAGATGCTTTCGAACATAAAGAGGAAAAAACTTTATCAGCTTATTATGCCATGTCATAATCTAATTAGACCATTCATCAGCCTACTTCAAGAAAGAGTACATTAACTCCATCTAAAGATAAATGACCTTCAAAATTACCCAAAGAGCAATAGAAAAAATAATGCAAAATGCTCAAGACTATGTCAAGACCACATATGAGGAAACTGATGTTAATGTCTGTATCTCAATATTAGAGCACAAGCTGAATAGAAACATTATACTTGGGAAAGTACTAAATAGAAAACATTACATCTTAGGAAAAGAATGTAACTCCACAAATTATAGCTGCAAAAGATCACCTACTCAACCTGCACATTTCTAAAACAATGTTCTGGGTTGAGAGGAACAGACAAAACAGCATAAAAGTTTGGGACATCAAATGGCAAATACATTTACTTGTCTGCAAAAAGTAAGAATAGAAACATGATTAATAAGCATTAATGTTTTCTCAGTCATGGATCCTGTTGTGACTATTCTAAGATGGTAGATCTTCCAGCTTTGAGGACTTTAGGCAAGATGGAGTGGGTCCAGGAGGATGGACACTGGAAGTCATGTCAGGGGCGGTAAAGCCATCAATATTTCGGCCTGTAGAGAGAGGAAATGAAGAAACATAATTACACAGTGCCAATCCCTGGAACGGAGGGGTATTGCCATTACTAGAGCCCTTAAGCTGTCCTCTATGAGCACATGTGTCTACATTTAAATGTAAATTCCCAAGTAAGGAAATAATATTGAGTATTTGACTAAATCTATCGAAGAATCAAAGAACAGGAAGAAATTTTATATTTTGAAATGTTCAAAGCTAGGTTGAGATCTTACCGCATTAGAAAAGTTGTGAAAAGACCTGATCAAGGTGGAGAATTTGCAACAGTTTTGTAAAGAAGAATAACCAGAAAATACAGTACTTCATTCTTTTAAAATCTAAAGTTACGAAAGCCACTCTCAGACCTACAAGCACCAACATGTTATCTGTCTTCACTAACACTATCTCTGAAGAAGGCATTAGCTATGAGTGAGGATGGAGCATGGTTGCAGGCTGTTCAGGGGTTAGCACTGATATCACAACTCCACCACAAGTGCTTTAAATAATTACATACACTAATACACATCATCAATGTACTAATAAAGTATAAAGAACAAAGCTGACAAATCATTATTTGTAATTTCTTTTTTGGCATGTTTATATTTCCGATTAAAGCTGAGGCTCTTCTTCTAGTTTTGTTTCTTACTTTATGCTTTATGCTGCTCAGATGCTCAGACACAGTAAGAACCCCTCATGGACAGTTCCCAGAGCTGAATCTGTGAACCATTTCATATTTCAGTAGCCATTGCACTTCTGTATGACCTTATCAAGGGAATGTTGAATACTGTAAATTGATCAGTTGATAACTGTGTATTTTTCACATCTTTACAAGATATTTTAAACATTTTACACTAATTAATTTTAATGTGTAACTGCCAGTTCTACATGTCTTATAAGCTTTATATTGTATCTGATCAGCAAAGTAGCAGTTTCTAGTATAATTTTCATATTCATTATATGTAATAATATAGGTGTCACAAAGATTAATGTGAATTTTATTCAAGACCTGAGATGTGAGCAGAACAATAATTATGATGTTAAAGACCATCCTTTGCTCCCATCAATCCACCTGTAACTCTTCTGCCACTATTTTTTCACGACTGGAGGAGATTCTATAGATGTCATCCATCTGTGTGACCTCAAGAACACTGGCTGGATGTAGCCTATAACTCTCTACTCCACCTAGAGCTTTATCTATTTCCATGTCAACATGGATGTGTGCAGCATCTGAATCCCGTAACAGAAGTGTGCAAAGAAATCTGAGGCATGCAGCCATTTCACTTTACTGCTGGATAATAGGGGTGATATCTGTGTTAAAACTGAACTTCTGAAATCAAAGCATTTTCCAAGTTGTTCAGTGTTTTTGAATCAGTTCCTTTCTTGTTTGCTTTAAGGAATTTTTGCAATGCAGAATGTGTCACCTTCAATGAAAACCTTTAATGTCTCCCTGATGTTTTTCGGGAGCTTGCATTATAACTTTCGAACACTGTTTTTTTCTGAAACATTCACAGCAGGTTGTACACAGCACATGTAAATCAAACAGCAAGACTTTCGTGTTTATCCTCATTGAATCCTTTCTGCACATCCTTGACATATTCTTCTTACCCCATAATGTGAATATGCCTTAATGAAGGCTGGCTTTGTAGTTCTTGGTTATTTTTTTTGTTTTTTTTACAAGTCAACAGTTTTTTCTTCTTTTTCTTCATTGCATGTTGGCATGCCTGAAAATAGAAATCAAAAATAAAACACCTTTTTATAGTAAGAAAACTAAATGATCTCTGTCTCTTCGGAGTTAGTTATTTTTAAAGGTATAGAAAGAAAAATGCATTTTACGTTTTTATGGTGTTATATTGTATAATAAAACTTCTATAATAGTAGAAGACATAGCTATGCCCAAAAAAAAAACGAAGATTAGGATCTTTTATAGGAAAAGTCAGACGTATTACCTGATTTTTTTGTCAAAAGGAGACATAACAAAGTGTTATACAGCATCTCCATTACTGTGTATGAAGAATTATTTTGGCAGTCCAAATATTGCCAGACAAATTGTGACTTTTAATAAAGCTGAAAATGTGTAGCATCTAACTTTATCTGTTTATTTATTAAAAAATATATATATATTTATTTATAATGCGCTACCGTGGCTGTTCGTTTGTCTGTCCAGGATTTTAAATCACCTGTAGCTCACAAACCGTTTGACCTATTGACCTGAAATTTAGTACACATATACTACGTGACGTCTACTATCCGTTTTCGGAGTGATGATTGACCTCCAAGGTTATTCCTCTTTTTATTTTTATTTTATTTTATTGTAGAATCAACTCTCGGCAGCGGCCATCAGAGAAGCCGAACACCTTCGCTGTCACTTCCCCTACCTCTTCATATCTTAAATCATTCTTGAGGCAGATTGAAGATTTAAGTGCCAGCTTAAGTGAAAAATTAAAAAAAGCATACTAATTGCAACACAAACACGACTTAATCAGTTTTAGCGTGAAAAGATGCCAATGACAGAAGAGAAGAAGTGGGCCACTAGGGTAGAGAAAAGAAGCACATCAACCTCTGAGCAAAAGAATGCTAAAATACAGATAAAGAGTATGAAAACTATGAATGCTCAAGTCAAGTGTATTCAATGCACGTTATCGTGCAGTGCCCTGTTACTGGTTTATTTATAAATAGAGAGACAGACAGTGTTTCATTCATCCCCAACTAATTCACTTGGTAAAAGGAGTGACATGAATATTTAGTGCACATAGACATAATAATGAAAACAAAATGCAAACCAATGCAAAAGTGCAAGACTCAAAAGTATGCACACACTATATCCATTGTACATTCAATGTGTGGTGTCCCTAAAGAAATATCGCACCCATGCCAATGCTTCTGTTATAACTGGCAAGGCCACAGATGGGGAGAGGCATAAAGTATGATGGATGTAGGCAAAATGCATGGCAATAGTGACTCTTAGCACAACATGGTTGAATACATGTTGTGTAGTGTGTAGTCTTTATTTCTTTGCCATCATCCTCCTTATTGTTACTTTGTTCAGTAAATCCAAAGTTATTCCTCTAAAGGTATAATTTTGTACATACTATACTGTACATTTGAGGATCTATCCATACACCTATTTTCTTAATCTACTACCTCCAATTTCATAGTTATTGGGGGCTAAAGCCTATAGTGCATGTATCAAACACAAACTAAAAGCCGAACGAGGAAAATATACTTCAAAATTATGTTCTAAAAAATAAAATAGACTTCAAAATTTTAATCTAAAAAAAGCACTTATTTTGTTTGTAGAAATGTTTAGGGAGACATTTTCATTAATGTAGACCCAAACTGAAAAATGTACATGTACTAAGTCAGCGTTCGTTAAGACTGCCTAAAGATTGGGCTACAAAATGCAATTGAACCATATGGTAACAACATATGAAGACTTCAGGATTTTTAAGACAATCACTAAATTGATCATCTTTCTCTTGCCATTAATTCTGGAGAGGGAAGGTGAGATGTTTTTGGATGTGCTAATGTGAACAAGGGAACACTTGTATGGTGCCATATGCATCAGCTTCACCATCCATTTCAACATTTGGTGAACAATTAATATTCACTATCCATGTCAACGTTTGGTGACCAATTCATATTGTCATCAATAATGGTTCAGTCTCAGTTTGTTCTAAAACTGGCTTTACACATTTTTGTTTACATGCCATTGTGCATTTTCTTTGAAGGCCCTGCCCCACTTATTGAAATTGATGAGTTACCATATAGTTGCAAAATGCATAAAATTGTCATGGGTTTTTTTGAAGCATATTATTTTATCCATTAGATGACAGGAAGATACTGACCCAAGAATTATTCTGGCTTAATACTGTGCATTGGATCTAACATCTTAGCCTGAAAGAAAACCCAGGGTTGACTGTTGCTATATAGAATTCCAAACCTCGGGTCTTAACGCCAAGGAGGTTCAAGTAATGAGCTTCACAGAATGAGTGGCATTTGCCGAAACCTGCAAACTGTGGCTATCAAAAACAAGAAGGCAGTACACTGCCAACAACTAATGTCTCATCTCTAGATACAAGGTTTTTATTGCTTGCTTGATCACTTTTTGGAAACTGCAACCGCCTAAGCTTGTGCATGTGTTTTGTTTCTCCAAGTACATGGATTGGTTTGATTATCATTACAAAACTGGCCCAAAATCTGGGTTATAACTTGCATTCAACTTGTTTCAGTTCTGCAAGCTCCTGACTATACGATGACAGAATAATACAGTTAGGAAACTGGTTTAATGGATGGAATAATGAAAAGGCCAAAATAAAAATCTCAGGTGTTCCCCAGATTTGTTATGGATAAGCAGTACACATGGGTATTCTTTTCAATCAGTGTTTTCCAGGTGAGTAGAACACTCTAAAAACACAATGATAAAAAGAAAAGAAAATCCTACTGCCATCTAGGTGGAAATGTCCAGATTCAGTACCATCTTGTTGTTCATTAGTTACTATATACTATATAAACAACCATATTATTACATAGAATTTTGTGGGTTAGACTCCAGATTCTCCACAACCTTACTTTGGATATGCAGGTTTGGAAAATGTGAGGGATGCATTCAAGCTATGGACACAGAAAAATCCTGAAGAAATTGATGAGTAACTAAAAATACCACAAGACATGTTTTTCTCTTTTCTCAGAACAGGGTTGGAGAACAGCTTAAAGTGGAAAACCCAGTGAGGACTTCATCTATGCATTTATGTTTTCTTCTACTGCTATTACTCTGTTCTTAATAAATATTGCTTCACTGTTACATTTTTTGCATGTCTTGAATAATGGAACTAAAAAACTAAATACAGAGCACCTGGAGTGAGTAGATGCCACATTTATTTTCCACACATGGTTAGTAGGCTGAGGAAAGCATCACAACAAAGGACAGCATGGTTGGAAGTAATGCACTGATTGTTAAGTGACATTAAACAAGCTGTAGCAGCTGCCAAATATCTAGGTTATTTTGAAGGACCAAGGTGAAAGGCCCTTAACCTTAAAATTGCTCCAGGGGTGCTGTACAATGACTAACCTTGACCTTGAGCAGTGCAGGTGCTTACGTTGAAAGAATCTTTGTGTGTGTGTCTTTTTATGTACAGTGCAAGAGCAGGCCAATGTAAAACTGAACTTTGTGAGTTCTGCTCACTCCATGATAATACAGTGGCCCATTGTACTGTAGGGTGGAGTCAATGTACAGAAAAGTGTAAACAATTATATTCTTACTAACAAATCCAGTAATTTGTATTACAGTAGAACGTTGACTATCCAAGGTAGTGAGAACCAATGCTATCTTAGATAACTGAAAACACAGATTAAATGAAGATTGGTTGTGGCTATTTCGGATTAAAAATTACAGATACAAATGACTTTGTCAATTTATATGGTGCAGTATCATTTTTAAGCCTCAATACATACCCCACTTCTTTGCCACCATGCAATCACCTCAGTATCAAAATGTCGGTAGGAGTAGTGTTATCCTGCTGTTCAATATACAAAAGTGTTGTTTCGGTGGCTTTTAAGCTGTCCGTATGAGAAATCTTATGTAAATTGTCTGTGCAGTCCTTATCATTGTATAAACACAAAATCCAATGAGAACAAAACAGCAGAGCATGTGCACATGACCAGCATTGGCAGCACAATGACTATAGCTGAGAGGCACATTTGTGAGTGGGTGAGTGAGTCAAGCCCACGTTCCCACAGCCACCAGCTCCTCGTCCACTTACTTGGTAAAGTAAAGGTTAAAAGTTTAATGTTTACACTTTAAGCACAGCATTCACAGCAAAGTTTTTATGTATAATATGAAACGTAGTTCATTACACTCATGTTTTCTTTGGATAATGCACAAGCTCGTTTAATTGGGGCATGGGTAATCGGGATTCTACCGTTTATTGACTATACAATTATTTTACAATCAACTTTTTCTATATAACCCTTAAATAGAATATTGGTTTTCTGCCTGATTGTTCTAAATATTTTGAGGGTATATCCAAGCTCTTGGAGGAAGACTATTGGATGTGTAATGAATCTGAGAGATTTTCAGTTAGGTCTGAAAGCTGCAAACTTGTATGATACTAACCAGAGAGATGATATCAGCTGAGCCTTAAAGAGCTAAAAGACAATGTACACAACAGTGGCAGAATCAGGCTAGCGTTATTAATAAGATTATTCTCCCATTATTTATTAGTTATTATTATTTCTTCCATTTAACAATTACTTTGATTTGTTCCATTTAACATTTGTACCATTTAATATATGTAAGAACTCAATCACTATATTCTTAAAGCTTTTTTTACATATTTAAGATGGGCAAATGCACAGAGTTTTTGTTATTTCACTGGTTTGTACACCTACTACACCTGAATGTGTAAAATATTTCTGTTGCTTTTCTCTGAACAAACTGACATGCCAATGACCTTTACTGTACCATCTGCTCGAACAGTATTAATACCAATTGGTGTGAGGTGTTTTTTTCCTTGAATCTCTGCTGGATGTCATTCTAGCCCTGGGAGTCACTTTGTTCAGTCAGCAAGCATCGATGACCCTCCTGACTCCACAAATCCTGTCCTGAAGCACTTCTGCAATGTGATCTCTACTCAAGTGACTCCCTTCCTTCATTCAAGCACCGCATTTCAGATTAGTGAGCCTCTAATAAGGTACTGAAAAGCTAACTGTTTGATTATCCAAAATACCTTCATCCTTAATTATTCTGGATAATTAGCATTTCGCTGAATGTTAAATTAAATGCAATAATTACTGTAGCAGTTATTTTTGGAAAGAAAAAGTTTGCAGCCAGTGCTTACTGTTAGAACACAAAATTGCAAATACATACATGCATATATTCTCGACCTCACTTAATCCAGTTCAAGATAATGAGGGGCTAAGGCATATCCTAGCTAGCACTGGTTATAAAGAGGGAAACAATTTAGTCTCAGTCCATCATGAAGCCCAGTCACGCAGGCACTGGGCCAATTTAGAGTCACCAGGTAGCCTGATTTATCCTTAGGATGTGTGGAGAAACTGGAATATGAGTAGAAAACCATTACAGACACAAGGAGACCATTCAGGCTACACATGGACAGCATACCTGCTAGAAAATAAAACTTAAGAGCAGAAAGTCAACAGTGGTAAGCACAATGCCACTTTGCCACCATTTTTGGAATATAAATCACTTAAAGAGAACTTTAAATTGATTAATTTATAAAAAATAAAGAAATGTTTTAAATGTATTACTGATATAGATGTATTATTGTTTACAGATGAAAGTATTGTCAGTTTCCTGTTGTTGTTTACATGGATGGCGGAGTGACACAGCAATTAGCACTGATGTTTCATTAATTTGGTATCCTGGGTTTTATTCAAGTGGGTGGAGTCTGAACTTTTTACTTCTCTATACTCAACTCTATATTGACAGCTCATATTGGTGATTGTGAGTGTGTGCATGATTAGGTCCTGTAAAGAAGTGGCATAATATACAAGGCTGTATACTGCTTTGTGTCCTGTACTGCCCGAATAGGTTCCAGATGCTCTACAACAGTTGTCATGTCTGTTTAGTGTCATTGTCTGCTTGTACCTTTTCATTATTACTGTAAATAGTAAAGACTCTGAATAGGTATTAGAAATCCATGGACTACCTGGGAAGGAGCTGTGCTGACTTGTAGAGCCAATAAAATCTATAAAGGGGAGAGTGGGGGGTGGTGACCATACCAAAAAAGGTGAAGGTTCAGTAACAAAGAAGAGGAGAGGGAAGAAACACATATTAATGGAAAAACTATGCAGAAGACATCAGGTGAACCTGGTTCATTTTTTATAGAAGGCAAGAGGACTTGACAACATAAAGGATTATTTTATCCTTTAATGGTAAATTTGGGAGAGGGCTTGACATGCCTGTGTGAGGAGGTAGTGGGTAGTAGATGGTTCCCTTAATAGAGGTATGGCTCAGTGTAAGCCTTGCAATAATGGGCATTGAAAGAAAATGGTGATTCTACTGATGGGCATTGAAAGGACTTGTTTTATCTCTCTCTGTAAATTCTTTATTGTATATTGTTATTTGTATCATTGTGGTTTATTAGTAAAGTGTTTTGTATTATAATCCATGCAGAGCAGGGGCAAGGGATGCTGTAGCGCGAGAGTTTTATAAATAACTTGTGTGTATTGTACAGGATTTACGGTCATTTATTTTACTTCTGTTGGTGTGCTCCACACTTGTTGTGTGGCTAATAGGGTCGCACAAGTTCCAAATCCGTTATTCATTTTTTTTCTCTTTGATGTCACTATTATAATCGTACTGTTTCACGGTGGGAAAATGGTCTCGCGGAGCAGTACAATGGAATTGTGCCATTTTAGGAACTCTTTGTATGACCCCTGTGCCTTTATTCTAATAAAAGCACTGTACAATGATATTTTGAAATTGTACTCAAAAATGAATTGACTATGGAAAAAACATAAATGAGTATTCAAAACTTTTATCAGCCCCATAACAGTAACTTAATGTCAGCTTTCCTTTCAAGTTCAACCCAGTTATACCTAAAATTGCAGATGTTTACATTGGATCTGTTAGATATTACTCAACAATATGATTTTTGTAAGAGGCAAAAGGAGTTGTAGGATTAGAGTAATCTAAGTAGAGAGAACTGACAGTAATTGTTTTAATTTAAAATGGGTAGTCAGGTAATTAAATACCATCATTTTTATTTTTATTGAATGCCTTTACAATTATATATCTTCATTCTGTATTTATATACCAAATATGTAAAAACAACAGTTGGTTCAGGATTGTATAAAAAGACAGCAAAAATGAACCTGTTCAGTTTATTGTCAAACTTGCCCCGATTTTTGCCAAGGTCTTAGCCTCTTTGCCTTAGGCTTGCTAGCATTTTACAAAATACAATTTGGAATTTAAATGAATACTATACCCAGTCAAGATTTAGTTTGATCATATCCCTCTATTGATTCTGATGTCTTTCACAGTCTATTAAATGAGCTTCAAGGTCTTTTCAGATGCATCTAGATTGGTGTTTGGAGAAAGGTTAAAGGAAAATATATCAGGGGAAACTGAAACCTTTTTTTTTTTTTTAATTTGTAAATTGAGGACATCATCACCATAGCAATAATACTGCTAACACTTGAGGCTTTTTCAAATATTTTTGAGCTCATTGTGCTGTTAAACTAAAGAAATACTTAAACTATTTTTAAATGTTAGTGTTATGTTTCAGTTCATTTTATATTAAATATAATGCATTTAAGACTTTTTCGCCTTTATTGCTTTTTTGGTCATCAGCTATGTTTGGTAACTTATATTTTATTTATGGAGCATATTAACATGTGACAAAACTACTTAAAATATTACAGATGAAGATACAAGCATAGGTAAAAGGTTACGTATAAATTGGTTTATTGCAGCTACAACATCAAATATCGAATATTAGCAACTTGACAAAGGGTATTGGGTTTGCTCATCTCTCTATATATAAAATCCAACGTCTATCTGTATGTCTGTCCACTTTTCACAAGAGAACTACTTAACAGATTTAGATCTGTTTTTTTTCTTGAACATTCCAGCTGATTTTGTGTCTTCTCACATTGCCCTAAGTATCAAAGTTTGCTTGCAGGAACGATTTATCCGTGCTAATCCGAGACAGAGGCTGTGGGCTGAGGGGAGGGGCAAGCATGATGTCAGGAGTGGGGAGCCAGGAAGGGCCATCCTCACACATGCGCCGGCCTCCATTCGAATCTCTCTACCTCTGGCCACGTTTTGGCTCATACCTTGCCTCCACTTAGCTAGCAATACCTGTTTGTTTACTGATTTTTAAAGTCTGTCCCATTTCACTACTTTGCGGGCGGAACCGCTGGAGACAGCTAGTCAATAATAAAGAGTAGAGGCATGACAGATGTATGCAACGAAGGACAATTTTTAACCTAACTTGATGCTTTTAAGTCTAAATGTTCACATAGCTATTCATTTTCAGAATCTACATTTTTCTATTACAGATTTACATGCAGCCTAAACCTGGCATCACTGGGCACAATGCAGGAAAGCAACCCTGTAAGGGACTAATGGCCCATGCATACATATGTCCGTAGATATCAGTCTCTAATTTTCAATCACCATTAGCATAATGACTGAGACGTGGATAAAAATTAAACTACATTAACATTTAAAAGTGGCATTTTAAAGCAAAAACAATCTCTGTCTAACATGCATTTTCACATCATTCATGAGAGTATCTCTGTCCACACACATATGACATATAAGTTTTCCTACACTGGGCATTAGGTATCAACAGAAACACACAGAGAAAGTGTCCTCCATACTAGGCATTCATTAGCAGCTTACATAACAGCAATGGCGAATACGAGAAAAAGACAAAATGTTTTGTTTGGACTGACGATGTGATGGAATTGTTGTCAAGTGTAACATGTCAGAGGGGAACATTTTGGTCTTCGGAGGGAAACATTTTTGTATACTGGGTGGTGTTTGTTTTTTGCTTAAGCAAATATAATAAATATAATATGTAAATATTAAATGCAAAAGTCAGTAGATGAAGGGTCAATAGGCACCCTTTGTTGGGGCCGGGGTGATAAATGAAAAGGTAAATTTCCTGAGTAATTGTGTTACAGGTTATTGTTGCAAGCTGTCTACAGGACTTAGATGTTTACCTGCTTTGATTCTGTTCTTTAAACAATGAAAAATATGTTTACACTACTGCTGATCAAAGCAAATTGGTATGTACCATTTTTTAATAAATCGTTATGTTTATCTAGGCAGGGACTGAAACAGATATATACTTCTTGGCAGTGGGCAGTGTAGTTGAGAGATGGTGCAAAGAGAGAGAAGGGACAGAGCAAGTCCAGAGAATGGTGTGAGAGGGCAGATGTTGTAGGAAGAACAGTCCACTGAGAATGCTATCAAGGCCACTTGCACAGAGAGCACAGGGTCTCATAGGTAGACGAGGATACATGGCTGGCAAGATGTGAGGCATACGGACGGTGACACCTATCTCCAGATAGGATGAGACAGTTCCACCAGAGAGACACCGGTTGTGGGTCCAGTGAGAGAAGGAAGACTCAAGGAAGGACTGAGTGAAGCTGTCAGATGAGAAGCTAGGCATGCCTAGGCCACTGCAGCAACACAAGGAGCCCAGAAGTGAAAAAAAGAATGCTCAATACATGAGGAAGAGACACTGACAGAGATTCAACAATTTGGCAAAACGTCTTTTGGGAAACAAGCATCCAGTGATCAGAGTGTTTCTATGGGCAGTTGGAATACAACACACAAACTGGACTTTGCACCACTAAAGGTTACAGTATATCCTCCAATGTTATGTTTTTAATGAACGTTTAGAGTGTAGATGGTGTAGTTGGATATTTTAACTGTGTCTAGGTTAGATTATCATTATTAAACACATGAGTTTAAGGTGAGCAAAGTAGCTGAGAAAATATAACGAGCAGGATCCAATCAGGGAAAGGCCACATAATAAGAACAAACTAATCATAGCATGATTAGAGTCTGTTTTCAAAACGATTTGTTTTCACCCATCTTTATTGTAATGCTGACCTGCCGTTTACAGAAATACACGGTTGTAGAGAGGATTTTCTCTTCATTTTAAAGAGTTAAAAACACGGGTAGTGTGGTTAAGACTATTTTCTGCATTTTACATGAAAATATGGTAGTGTGAATGTAGCCTTAGAGTAAGACCCAAGGGGGCAGAGAGGAAATGTACAAACTCTACAAAAACCTGGGTCCCTAAAGATACAACAGTTATTGCATCCATCCTGCTACTTCTATGTGAGCAGCTTGTTCAATAAAATACTCCAGAGATAATCTCTACTATACAGAAAGCCAGCCCTTTAGCCAAAGAGCATGGCAACATTTTTCTAAATAACATTTGCATGGAATTCATGTAAAGACTGGATTCCAAAATTTGACTATGGCAAAAATACATACAGAAGTCGTTAAATAAACAAATCACTAAACTGACACTAATTAAAATTAAATTATTTCATTAACTGCAAAGCAGAAAACAGCATACACAGAAAATTAGGAAAATAAAAGAAATGAAATTTCAGTTTGAAATACAGTTATTAATGCACTGCCCTCATTTAGCTCATGTGATCAAACTGGGTTTGTTAAGTTCAGTTAGCTATTCTTTAGTGCATAATAATTATTCAATTTAATAGGGAAATAATCTGTCACTGAGTGGTATTGCTATCTTTGGACATGGGGAAAACATTTGATGGAACAGAAGTATTTCTTTGTCACACTGCATAAACATAGGTTCAAAACAAAAATAAACTCATAAATCAAATATATATATATTCCAATGGTGAAGTCTGGGCTCATACACACTATATTCATTCTGATCCATTTAACTTCAGGTGAGACTCTGGAAGGTTGACGGGTGTCACCATTGCTTTTTGGTGCCACTTGAGCCACTTGAGGTATGCAGAATTATTAAGTAACTAGAAAAAAAAAGTATTTTTAGCCAGCTTACAAATCTGGTATTATCATATTTTTCTTTACTTCTGTTTTCTTTAGCATTGGGATCAAGGTTCTTTTTTTATTTTGCCATTAATATGAAAACATGCAGCTTTTATGCAAGTAGACAACTGTACAATGTACCAAAATGGGGACTGATTTCATCTCTCAGAACACTGGGAACTAAAAATGAACATCAGAATGCACACACTTTCAAGGTGCTAATTATTTAAAATATACAGCAAAAATGATCTGTACATTTCTACAAGAATCTCTCACTAATATGATAAAACTTCCTGCACATATCAAAGTAGTTATCATTACAAAATTTTGGTTTGACCTTTTTGAAAACATACAGTCTCATCTCATATTCTTATCTGCTTTTTCTGGTGAGGGTCGCGGTGGCAGCAGGCCATAGCAGGTCAACCCATTCTTCACTGTCCCCAGATACAGACTCCAGCTCTTCCTGAGGAATTCCTAGGCATACTCAAGCCATGTGAGAGATATTATACCTCTAGCATGTCCTTTGTCTGCTGCAGGATCTCCACTCAGCATGTTGTGTCAGGAGCAGTTCTTGACTTAACGCCTAGTATTTGAATACAGGCACACAAGAGCTTCCCTGTAACACCATATTCCTGCACCACCTCATACATGCCGAGGAACACTTTCATATGTTTTTTCAAAATCTACAAAAAGCAATGTAGCCTGTGTTATCATATTCCCATGCACACTCTCACAAATGTGCCAGAGAGAAAACCTGGTCTGCTGTTCCACGGCCAGAATGGAATCCACATTGTTCCTCCTGTATCTTTGGCTGGACTATTGGATGGATTATTCCATGCAGCACCATTGCATATGTCTTACCCTGAAGGCTGAGGAATGTGATCCCTCTGTAGTTGGACACACCATTTCTTAAATATGGGGACCACCACATCAGTCTGCCATACCAAGGGTGCTGTACCCACCTTCCATGCAACATTGAATAGATGATTTATCTATGCTATCCTAACAATGTCCAGTCTTTCAACATCTCCATCAGATTTCATCCACCCCAGCAGTCTTACCACCATGAAGTCTTTGGATCACCATAGTGACTTTGGCAACAGCGGCAGGGTGCCCCTCACTGGATGTGTCAAACACTGCCTTAAGATAAGAGGGCATGTCCACCAGGTTGAGAAGTTCCTCAAAGTGTTCCTTCATTCACATGACAGTTTCAACAATGAGGTTAGCATCTCTGCCCTACTTAATGCAGTTTAGGTAAGGTCACACCTTCCCCTCCTGAGGTGTCTAACAATTTGACAAAACAACCTAGAGGCCATCTTTCTCCATGCCCCCTCCAAATTTTTTAATGCTTGAGCTTTTGCTTCCAAAACCACCTTTGCAGTAGTCCTTTTAGCCTGTCAGTAACTCTGAACAGAAAATTCCACATTTCCGTGAAGGCCACCTTCTTCAGTCTGACAGTTTACATCACCTCTGGTATCTACCATCGATTCCTGAGGTTGCCACTGGGAAATGCCTTGACAGCTTTAAGCAGTCATTTCCTCAAGTGAGGTCTTGAACAGGGTCTGTTTAGGCTCAATGTCCTTTACCTCACTCTGCACATGGGAGAAGTTCTTTCAGAATATGAACTGAACTCCTCACGAACAGAAGCCACAGCCAGGTGTTCCTTGGAAACTCTAACTGCTTGTCTAGGCTTCCCTGGTCTATCTGGCCAATGCCCCTTGCTTTGAATCCAACTCACTACGAAGTGGTGATCAGTTGACAGCTCTACCCCTCTCTTCACCCAAATGTCCAAAATAAATGGCCTCAGGTCAGATGACATAACTACAAAGTCTATAAAAATCCAAGATGCTCTTGTACCAGGTACACTTACGAGCCTACTTGTATTTGTTATGGTATAACATATGGTTTTTAATATGCATAATGTTATTTTCTATTTTTAAAAATCCACTGTACTAAATGTGGTTGAGATTGAAGCTACAGGCAATATCTTTTGCTGTTGATTAAAATTTGATTAAAAAATGTAAATGAATAAATAATTAAATAAAAAATAACTGTCATCCAGAATGTAAAATTCAAACTGATTTTGACACAAAATTATAATTATACATAAAAACACAACCAGCCATATATATGCATGGGTAAGCAGAGAAAAGCAGCATTCTAGACTATTTAAATTTAAAACAAACACCTTCCCTTCACTTGTTAGATTAGCTTTATGTTACAGTTTATTGTGTGTATATATGCTTGTGGAGCCAGTCTGAGGCATATACATTGTATTTTTGGGACTTAAGATTTCCTAATTAAGGGATTAATACATATTTATTAATTCTACATGAGAAAAGTCATTAAATGATACAAAAATATGCATAAACTAAATTAGCCTTAGCCTTGAAAATTAATGACTGAGAATTATTTTTAAAGTGCTTAAAACTTGTTTTCCCTCACAGAAACTCAATTTCAGAAAAAAATTAAACACATTTATGGGAAACTTCATAGCTGATGCACAAAGCCATATGCTAATAATGCACACCACTGGTTTCAAGGCGGCACAAGGCACTGAGTTTCATTTATTGAGAAACCTTGAGACCACAGGGAGTCCCTGTGATCTGAAGAAACCCAACGGACATCATTATGCACATCTTGTCTTTGCACCACATAGTGTTTACAGCCTAAAGGCACCACCACGATTCTAGAATTTAGGCTGCTGTCTGAAAGACTGTCAACTTATTTTGTGCTGTTTTTTTAACAAGTTGTCTTCATTTTGAAATCTTTTATTTTTCATCCTTAATTTTGTCCTTGAATAAAAGCATTATTTTATTTATTTTAGGTAACTGCAAATGAAGATTGTCTAAAAACATTCACCAATCCATCCATTTTCCAAACCTGCTTACCACGAATGACTAAAAATGTCAGATCATAATGCACCTTAACAAGTATGATATTAACTCCTTATTCAGATTTAATTATGCTTGTGCTCACTTAAATAAATCTGTGGTGAGAAACATGATGACAATGTTATCAAAAAATTCAATATAAAGCATTGTTTGCAGGTTTGATATTGTATCTGCTCATTCAACAAATATGATTTAAAATGCACCTGACAAAAAGATAAAGACAAAAAAAAATGAGTATAGAGTAGAATAGAAAATGTAGTACATATACATATTCTCAAACTAACTTAGTAAATTAGAGTCAAATGGGGGCTGGAGCCAATGCCAGCAGGACAAGGCACAAAGCAGGAATGATAAAGGCCTGAATCACAAATTAAAGAGAAAGAAAGTATTCTCTCACCTAACAGGCATAAACGCTAAAATAGTATTTTTACAGGAGTCCCACTTATTAAGCAAGGATCAGTTCAAAAAGACTGTACTGGTCAAATGTTCCATTCCCAGCTTTACAAAGAAAACTAGAGGTATGGGAATTCTCATACATAGAACAGTCTCATTTGTGGTATGCAGATGTAGTATCTGATCCTAAAGGGAGATATGTGATTGTCTTGAGCAATTTATTTAACTGTAAAGTGATTTTGATAAATGTTTATGCACCAAATGTGGATGATAGGGAATTCATGCAAAATGTATTTACATCCATTCCCAATGTGAACACTCATAAAATTATAATGGCTGGGGACTTTAATTGTGTCTTAAATCCAAACTTAGATAGGTCTCCTGTCACAGGGGTGATGACATCTAACACTGCAAAGGCAATTACACAGTTTGCAACTGACCAGAACTTATCAGACCCCTGAAGATTTCTAAACCTAAACTCAAGAACATATTCCTTCTACTCACCAGTGCATCATTGCTACTCAAGAATTGATTATTTCTTTATAGATATTAATTTCTTGCCTGCGATTAAATCTTGCAAGTACGACGCTATTGTAATTTCCAACCATGCCCCTCTGATCTTGAAACTAAAATCATTATGCCCCACATACTCATTTCGCAGATGGCATCTTAACCCACTTTTATTAGCAGATGAGAACTGTACAAAATTTATATCAAAACAAATCATGTTTTTTCTAGAGACAAATACATCCTCAGAGGTCTCTGCAGGAATACTCTGGGAAACCCTGAAGGCCTTCTTAGGAGGACATATTATCTCATATCTTTCCCACAGAAATAAATTAGAAACCAAGAAGGTATCAGAGCTAACCAGCGAAATTACTAGAATAGATCAAGAACATGCCAGTTGTCCAAGTGAGGCTCTTCATAGGAAAAGGCAGGCTCTGCATTCAGAGCTCAACCTCTTAACTAAAGAAACTGAACAACTCAATTTTAAATCAAGACATCATTACTATGAACATGGAGAGAAAGCTAATAAGCTCTTAGCTCAACAAAACCACAAGCAAGAAGTTCGCAATGCAATCCCAGCAATCACCAACACAAACGGAGACAAAATCATTGACCACAAAAATATTATGCACACATTTAGAGACTACTATAAATCCTTATATTCTACTGAGTTTAAAGAAGACAAGACATAAACTAATGTGTTTCTGAATGCATTACAGATACCACAAATAGAAACTCTTAGTGCAGAGGAATTGGATAAACCTTTGGAACTATCAGAATTACTAGATGCTATAAAGTCACTTCAGAGTGGGAAAGCAGAAGGCCCTGATGGCTACCCTGTTGAATTTTATAAGAAATTCTCCACTCAGCTAGCTCCCCTTTTATTAGCAAAATTTACAGAAGATAGAGACAATAAAATTCTACCTCAAACTTTTCACCAAGCATTAATCACCGTCTTTCCTAAACAAAATAAGGACTTGTTACAATGTGCATCATACAGACCAATTTCACTTCTGAATAATGATGTTAAGATACTCTGTAAAGTCCTAGCTAGAAGGATGGAGAAAGTGCTGCCTTCGGTAATATCACAAGATCAAACTGGATATATTAAAGGCCGACACTTAGCTTACAATCTTCAACGCCTGTTTAATGTAATATATTTACCCGCAAAGTCAAACATCCATCCATCCATCCATTTTCCAACCCGCTGAATCCGAACACAGGGTCACGGGGGTCTGCTGGAGCCAATCCCAGCCAACACAGGGCACAAGGCAGGAACCAATCCCGGGCAGGGTGCCAACCCACCGCAGGGCACACACAAACACACCCACACACCAAGCACACACTAGGGCCAATTTAGAATCGCCAATCCACCTAACCTGCATGTCTTTGGACTGTGGGAGGAAACCGGAGCGCCCGGAGGAAACCCACGCAGACACGGGGAGAACATGCAAACTCCACGCAGGGAGGACCCGGGTATCGAACCCAGGTCCCCAGATCTCCCAACTGCGAGGCAGCAGCGCTACCCACTGTGCCACCGTGCCGCCCCAAAGTCAAACACCCCAGAGATATTATTAGCGTTGGATGCAGAAAAAGCATTTGATATGATTGAATGGAACTACCTTTCACTACATTGGAGAAATTTGGGTTTGGCCCGAACATTTGTGCATGGATCAAAGTACTGTATACTAATCCATAAGCTTCAGTTTGTATTAACAACATTAATTCAGACTACTTTAAACGTGGTACCAGACAAGGATGCCCCTTGTCACCACAACTTTTTGCATTCGCGATTGAGCCACTAGCAGTTCACTGTTGAAATGCTTATCAGATAAAGGGGATTATCAGAGAAGGACTTGAACAGAAAATTTCTCTATATGCAGATGATATGGTACTGTATATATCAGACCCACAAACTACTGTTCCTGCTGTCCTAACAGCACTTACAGAATTTCAAAAGATTTCTGGTCTCAGAATTAATTTGAATAAAAGCGTACTCTTTCCAGTGAATTCTCAAGCATACAATATTAGATTGAACACCTTCCCTTTTATTATTGCAGATCAGTTTAAATACTTAGAGGTAAACATCACAAGTAAACATAAAACTCTTTATCAACAAAATTTCGCCATCTGTATGGAAAACATTAAGCAAGACTTGCATAGATGGTCAATGCTTCATCTCACTTTAGCTGGAAGAATTAATGTTGTTAAGATGAATATCCTTCCTAAGCTTCTCTTTTTATTTCAAAACATTCCAATATACAGTACATCAATAAATCGTTTTTTAAGCAATTAGATTCAACCATAACCTCATTTATTTGGAATTTAAAACATCCATGTATCCAAAGAGCGACCCTACAAAGACCTAAGGCAGAAGGTGGAATGGCTCTACCTAATTTTCAGTTTTATTACTGAGCAGCAAACATACAAGCTATAAAAACATGGACATGGACACAAATAGATGAACATACACAGGCTTGGTCCGCAATAGAAATAAAATCCTGCAGTACTTCTTTATATTCCCTGCTTTGTGCCCCTATAAATGCAAGTTATCGCCAATATACTGTACTAACAAACCAATTGTGCTTCACTCACTCAGAATATGGAACCAATGTAGGAAGCATTTTAAGATAGAGAAGCTTTTATCTGTGGCACCTCTGCACGAGGACCATCTTTTTCTACCCTCGCAAACATATTCAATTTTTAATATCTGGAAAACATTTAGGATTAAATCACTTATAGATCTGTACATAGACAACGTCTTTGCATCCTAGAAATAATTACATTCCAAATTTAACTTTCCAGCAACACATTTCTTTCACTATCTTCAAATTAGAAACTTTGTTAAACAGAACCTGCCCAATTTTCCTCACCTCCCACCTCCCACTATGCTGGAAAAAATATTGCTCAGTTTCGAGGACTCAGACAGCATTTCTGCAATATATAAAACCATTTTACAGTCCTTCCCTTTCAAAAATCCAAGAGGCAGTGGGAAAATGATCTCTTACTCAATATCTCAGAAAAGGAGTGGAAGGTAGCAATGCAGAGAATTCACTCAAGCTTCATATGTGCAAAGCATACAATTACTCAACTCAAAAATTATATATCGAGCACATCTGTCTCGTTTAAATTTGTCCAAAATGTTTCCAAGGCAAGATCCAACATGAGAACACTGCAATCAAGTTCTAGCCTCATTGGGCCACATGTTTTGTGCGTGCGCCAAATTAACATCATTCTGGACCAAAATTTTTAAATGCCTTTCAGACAGCTTTGGTGTCACAATCCCTCCTAACCCATTAACAGCCGTGTTTGATGTACTCCCAGACGGGTTTAAAGTGGAGAAGGACAAACAAACTATAATTGCCTTTACCACACTATTGGCACGTAGACTTATCTTGCTCAACTGGAAGAATCCTAACTCTCCTGTTCTAAGTCAGTGGGTACCTGATGTTATATATTATTTGAAACTGGAAAAACTCAAATCCTCACTTAGAGGATCTGTGCAGAACTTTTTAAAACCTGGCAGGATCTAATCAATAACATTTTAGATTAAGCTCTTAAAGCCCTGAGGAAGCAGATTCTCTCTCCATTTCTTTTTCTTCTCCATTTATCTTTATCAGCTTATTAATTCATCAGTTTACTTATTTTTACTAGCTTTAAGTTTTACTCTGTTGCCCATGCTCTCTTTTTAGGGGTGGGGGTTGATTTGTTTTCAATCCTATTTTTGTAAAAATGTATCTATTTGTATGGAATGTTGTGCGATTACAATAAAATCAATAAAATTTAAAAAAAAAAAAAAAAGGAATGAAGCCTGTGCGAGGTGTCAGTCCATGATGGATCCCACTCAGGCACACAACTCTATGGCCAATTTAGAATCGCTGATTAGCCAAGAGTGTATGTCTTTGGGGATGAGGGAGGAAAATCTAAATACTTGGAGAAAACCCCTCACAGACAGTGACCCAGGAGGCTGAATCTGAGGCAGCAATGCTAATCATAACCATTGCTAACCACTGTGTCACCATGTCAACCCTCACACAAAACAGGTAATGCAAAACTGATTTCCTTCTGTCTTTTGTTTTGAAATAATTATTTTTCAGTTCAATGTTTAATCGTAGTATATAACAAGTATAATAAAACTTTATTGGTGCTCACTTACTTTACAACAGATGAAATCTTTTTGTTGAATAGTCATATCTGATTTTGATATTGTTTTTGTACCCCAAAGTTTATTTAGGATTTGAAATCCAGCATATTAAATTGAGGGAAACCTCTTAGTGATTTACTGTCCAAATGGGAGCCAAAATCCTTTCCAAGCAAGCTATAGAGGTATCTTTTCACAACATTTCACAGTTAAAATGTACACTAACACTGTTTCCTATTGATTCCATTGACTGTTTGTGCTAGTAAACTCTGCACTAAATACTGCAATGTATGCTGCAGCCATAATGTATGTTTCTTTTTACATTCTATCTTTAAAGGAACAAAGAAATATTAAAATCTAAAATATTAAAGGATAGCTTTTTTCTTGGATTCAGGGTAAAAAAGAGTAGAGGCAATGGTCGTTATGAAGCAGAACACCCAATATGCCAGTTTTCCTCCACATATGCATATATGTTACAGTTTGTGGCAGTTACTAACACACATGATGGGCTCATTATTGTGTACTTTAATCAGCATTTCTAATCAAGAGAGCATAACCAGCAGCTCATCAGCAGTTGTTCTGAGGACTTAAAAATATTCACTAGAGTATGAACAATCTCTTCATCCCTTTCTAGCCTTTTTTTATGTGAATCTATAATCGGTACACATTTCTCAACAAGACCAATTATTTGAGGATAGTTCAGGACTGATGAGTATGGGAGAATTCCAATTCAGTGATATAAATGTCAGACACTATAATATCTACAGGGGAGATGTATCATGGCTCTTTTATCTCTGATATGCCATATCTGGTATGGACTGTGTTCTTTAGGAGTATCATAAATGTGGATGTGGTACTGAAAAGTCTGTTGAGATCAAAATATTACTTTTGGTAATCCAGGATGATTATGCATTATACAGTGCATCCAGAAAGTATTCACAGCGCATCACTTTTTCCACATTTTGTTATGTTACAGCCTTATTCCACAATGGATTAAATTCATTTTTTTTCTTCAGAATTCTACACACAACACCCCATAATGACAATGTGAAAAATGTTTACTTGAGGTTTTTGCAAATTTATTAAAAATAAAAAAACTGAGAAATCACATGTACATAAGTATTCAGAGCCTTTGCTCAATACTTTATTGATGCACCTTTGGCAGCAATTACAGCCTCAAGTCTTGTTGAATATGATGCCACAAGCTTGGCACACCTATCCTTGGCCAGTTTCGCCCATTCCTCTTTGCAGCACCTCTCAAGCTCCATCAGGTTGGATGGAAAGCGTCGGTGCACAGCCATTTTAAGATCTCTCCAGAGATGTTCAATCGGATTCAAGTCTGGGCTCTGGCTGGGCCACTCAAGGACATTCACAGAGTTGTCCTGAAGCAACAACAACAACAACAACAACATTTATTTATATAGCACATTTTCATACAAAAAGTAGCTCAAAGTGCTTTACATAATGAAGAAAAGAAGAATAAAAGACAAATAAGAAATTAAAATAAGACAACCTTAGTTAACATAAAAAGGAGTAAGGTCCGATGGCCAGGGTGGACAGAAAAAACAAAAAAAAACTCCAGAAGGCTGGAGAAAAAAATAAAATCTGTAGGGGTTCCAGGCCACGAGACCGCCCAGTCCCCTTTGGACATTCTACCTAACATAAATGAAATAGTCCTCTTTGTAGTTAGGGTTCTCACGGAGTCACTTGATGCTGATGGTTATACAGACTTCTGGCTTTTAATCCATCCATCATTGTTGGAACATCATGGTGCTTTGGGTAGATGGTGGTGGCACAAGCCACCACCAATAGGACACCGGAAAAGGAAACAGAAGAGAGAGTAGGGGTTAGTACAAATTTTGAATGAATAGTTATTATAATGAATTGGATATACAGAGTGTCAGGATTAAATTACAGTGAAGTTATGAGAAGGCCATGTTAAAGTAATGTGTTTTCAGTAGTTTTTTAAAGTGCTCCACTGTATTAGCCTGGCGAATTCCTACTGGCAGGCTATTCCAGATTTTAGGTGCATAACAGCAGAAGGCCGCCTCACCACTTCTTTTAAGTTTTGCTCTTGGAATTCTAAGGAGACATTCAGTTGAGGATCTGAGGTTGCGATTTGGAATATAAGGTGTCAGACATTCCGATATATAAGACGGGGCGAGATTATTTAAAGCTTTATAAACCATAAGCAGAATTTTAAAGTCAATTCTGAATGACACAGGTAACCAGTGTAGTGACATCAAAACTGGAGAAATGTGTTCGGATTTTCTTTTCCTGGTAAGGATTCTAGCAGCTGCATTCTGCACTAACTGCAAACGATTGATGTCTTTTTTGGGTAGTCCTGAGAGGAGTGCATTACAGTAATCTAGCCGACTAAAGACAAACGCATGAACTAATTTCTCTGCATCTTTCGATGATATAAGAGGTCTAACTTTTGCTATGTTCCTTAGGTGAAAAAATGCTGTCCTAGTGATTTTATTAATATGCGATTTAAAATTCAGATTACAATCAACGGTTACCCCTAAGCTTTTTACCTCCGATTTGACTTTTAATCCTAATGCATCCAGTTTATTTCTAATAGCCTCATTGTATCCATTATTGCCAATCACTAAGATTTCGGTTTTTTCTTTATTTAATTTGAGAAAGTTACTATTCATCCATTCTGAGATACAGGTTAGACATTGTGTTAGCGAATCAAGAGATTTGGGGTCATCAGGTGCTATTGATAAATACAGCTGTGTGTCATCAGCATAGCTGTGGTAGCTCACGTTATGTCCCGAGATAATCTGACCTAATGGAAGCATGTAGATTGAGAAGAGCAGCGGACCCAGGATAGAGCCTTGTGGAACACCATATAGAATATCATGTGTCTTTGAGTTATAATTACCACAACTAACAAAGAATTTTCTCCCTGCCAGGTAGGATTCAAACCAGTTTAAGACACTGCCAGAGAGGCCCACCCATTGACTAAGGCGATTCTTAAGAATATTATGATCAATAGTGTCAAATGCGGCACTCAAATCTAAGAGGATGAGAACAGATAAATGGCCTCTGTCTGCATTTACCCGCAAGTCATTTACTACTTTAACGAGTGCAGTTTCTGTGCTGTGATTTGTTCTAAAACCTGACTGAAATTTATCAAGAATAGCATGTTTATTGAGGTGCTCATTTAACTGCATAATGACTGCCTTCTCTAGAATTTTACTTAAGAAAGGCAGGTTAGAGATGGGTCTATAATGTTCAAGAGCAGAGGGGTCGAGATTATTTTTCTTAAGTAGGGGTTTAACTACCGCAGTCTTAAGACAGTCTGGGAAGACCCCCGTATCTAATGACGAATTTACTATGTCAAGAACATTATCAATAAGCACACCCGATACTTCTTTGAAAAAATTTGTTGGTATTGGGTCAAGGGCACAGGTGGATGGTTTCATTTGAGAAATTATTTTATGTAAATCAGGTAAATCTATCCTAGTGAAAGACTCTAATTTATTTATTATGGAGTACTGGGGTTTCGGGGGATCCTTAGTGTTGGGGAGATATACTATGTTATTTCTAATATCATTAATTTTTTGATTGAAAAATACAGCGATAGCCTCACAGGTTTTACTGGAAGTACTTAGGAGGCATTCCTTAGAGTTACCTGGGTTTAACAGATGATCAATTGTCGAAAATAAGACTCTGGGATTACTAGCATTGTTATTTATAATCTTAGAGAAATAGCAGCGCCTCTCAAGACGGACTGTGTTATTGTATTCTGTTATTTTAACTTTTAATATCTCATAGTCAATAGTTAGTTTAGTCTTCCTCCATTTACGCTCAGCTCTACGGCATGTTCTCTTTAAATCAGACACTCTTTGGGTCTTCCAAGGTATAACAATGCTAGAAGATTTTTTAACTGTCTTTTCAGGTGCAACTAAGTCAACAGCAGCCCTCACTTTAGTATTAAATCTTTCCACCTTACTATTTACATTCTCCTCGCTATTATAGTTGGCACTATAAACGGACTGATTGGTTAGAATATTTGTAAGTTTTAAAGTTGCTGATGAGTCAAAGAAGCGTTTTTTAACAATATGCTTCTCATGAGTGTTTTCTATCATTATTTCTATATTAAAAAGTAGAAGAAAATGGTCTGAAAGACCCGTATCAATGACCTGCTTTATATCAACTTTTAGTCCTTTAGTAATTACTAAGTCTAACGTATGACCTGCTTTGTGTGTAGGCTGATTAACGAGCTGTCTCAAATCAAAAGAGTCCAGGAGGTTCATAAATTCTTTTACTTTTTGGTCACATTGATTATCTACATGAAAATTAAAGTCGCCGACTATTAAGAGTGCGTCATAGTTCGTAATTAAGATTGACATCAAGTCAGAGAATTCCTCAAAGAAAGACGCGTTGAATTTAGGAGGTCTATACACGGATAATACTAGAACGTGAGAATCTCCCTGAATAACAATGGCGAGATACTCAAAAGACTTGAACTTACCAAAACTGATATTTTTACATTTTAACCTGCTAGAGTAAATGTTTGCTAGCCCTCCACCTCTCTTTCCTTGGCGATCAGCACGAGTAAAACTGTAATCCGGAGGCGCAGATTCGATTAAAACAGCTGCGCCATCTGAGCTAAGCCACGTTTCACTTAGTGCAATAAAATCTATTTTTTTTTCACTAATAATGTCGTTGATAAAAAACGTCTTGTTAGTTAAAGCTCTAATATTTAATAGTGCCATATTCAATGTTTCGGAGGAGCAGAGATGAATACTATGTGCGTTATTGATATAGGGAACCGGAATTAAGTTATTTTTATTAGCGCCGCTCTGTGTGTATTTTTTGTTTAATCTATGATCTGTTTTTACAGTTTTAATACATTGTTCATCTAAAGTAGTAACTTTAATTAAATTATTGGCGTTTATGCCGTATTGCCTAGATTTTCTATGTGCATTAAGATTGGTTATTACAGTATTTATGTTGCGCACTTTTATGGAAGATTTTTTTAAACAATTATCATGACCAAACACAGGAGTGGCATTTCGGAAGGGGTTAAAAGCAGAGATAGATAGTCAAGATAAACGAATTACCTTCGATATGTTTTCGGAGAGGACCCGGGCGCCGAAGCTGTTCGGATGCAGGCCATCTCGCTTGAAGAAACGCGGTCTTTCCCAAAAGAGGTCCCAGTTGTTAATGAACCCGATGTCTTGATTCTTGCAGAAGCCCTGCAGCCAGTTGTTTAAACCAAGCAGACGACTGTAATACTCGTTTGATCGTCTGACGAGAGGGAGTGGACCCGAGATGAATATCTTTGCCGATGGGGTCCTCTCCTTTGTGTCTTTAATTAATGCAGTGAAGTCTGCCTTGAGGATCTCCGACTGTCGGTGCCTTATGTCGTTTACGCCAGCATGTATAACAATGGCTCCAACTGCCCTGTTCTTGTAGATCGCCGGTGCACGTCTCGTCACATCTCGGACACGAGCACCGGGAAAACAAGAAACAAAAGATTTTCTATTAGGGCAAGTGATATTGAGGTTCCTAACAATAGAATCACCTACCACAATTACATCACCAGGAGCTGAAGGCGAACTGGGGACGCTTAGAGGGTCAAACCGGTTCTGGGTTACGATGCTTGCCTGTGCCGATGGAGGTGTTCTGGCCTTGAACCCCCGCCTGCATAGCTGAAATACACCGAGGTCATCATCGGTGTCGCTCCTACGAGGCGCCACTCCTTTGATATCTTGGCTGTGTGCTTAGGGTCGTTGTCCTGCTGAAAGATGAACCGT
Source organism: Erpetoichthys calabaricus (assembly GCF_900747795.2). Classification (NCBI taxonomy): domain Eukaryota; kingdom Metazoa; phylum Chordata; class Cladistia; order Polypteriformes; family Polypteridae; genus Erpetoichthys; species Erpetoichthys calabaricus. The sequence goes on from NC_041396.2 coordinate 147,081,101, forward strand.
CGCCCCAGTCTGAGGTCAAGAGTGCTCTGGAGCAGGTTTTCATCCAGGATGTCTCTGTACATTGCTGCAGTCATCTTTCCATTTATACTGACTAGTCTCCCAGTCCCTGCCGCTGAAAAACATCCCCACAGCATGATGCTGCCACCACCATGCTTCACCGTAGGGATGGTGCCAGGTTTCCTCCAAACATGACGCCTGGCATTCACACCAAAGAGTTCAATCTTTGTCTCATCAGGCCAGAGAATTTTCTTTCTCATGGTCTGAGAGTCCTTCAGGTGCCTTTTGGCAAACTCCAGGCGGGCTGCCATGTGCCTTTTACTAAGGAGTGGCTTCCGTCTGGCCACTCTACCATACAGGCCTGATTGGTGGATTGCTGCGGAGATGGTTGTCCTTCTGGAAGGTTCTCCTCTCTCCACAGAGTACCTCTGGAGCTCTGACAGAGTGACCATCGGGTTCTTGGTCACCTCCCTGACTAAGGCCTTTCTCCCCCGATCGCTCAGTTTAGATGGCAGGCCAGCTCTAGGAAGAGTCCTGGTGGTTTCGAACTTCTTCCACTTACGGATGATGGAGACCACTGTGCTCATTGGGACCTTCAAAGCAGCAGAAATTTTTATGTAACCTTCCCCAGATTTGTGCCTCGAGACAATCCTGTCTTGGAGGTCTACAGACAATTCATTTGACTTCATGCTTGGTTTGTGCTCTGACATGAACTGTCAACTGTGGGACCTTATATAGACAGGTGTGTGCCTTTCCAAATCATGTTCAATCAACTGAATTTACCACAGCTGGACTCCAATTAAGCTGCAGAAACATCTCAAGGATGATCAGGGGGAACAGGATTCACCTGAGCTCAATTTTGAGCTTCATGGTACAGGCTGTGAATACTTATGTACATGTGCTTTCTCAATTTTTTTTATTTTTAATAAATTTGCAAAAATCTCAGGTAAACTTTTTTCACATTGTCATTATGGGGTGTTGTGTGTAGAATTCTGAGGAAAAAAATGAATTTAATCCATTTTGGAATAAGGCTGTAACATAACAAAATGTGGAAAAAGTGATGCGCTGTGAATACTTTCCGGATGCACTGTATATTCAATCTTTTATTCAAATATGTCATGTCCTTTGTGGTTTATAATGGCCTCTTCAGTACATGAGAACATGCTTATTTTATTGCTTTGAGCCAGCTAGGCTGGATTTTTGCTTTTCACGTGGATAGCAGAATCCAACTCACATCCCATATGCCCAGGCAAAATAATTTGAAGTAGAAGTACTGCCTGTATAAATAGAAAACAAGTTAAAATATCTCTCAGGGTGTATATACTTTTGTCTGGAAAAGTGTTTCTCGTTACATATTTTTTTCTTTGCACATATTTCTTACACATGCCTTTTTGACTGCCAGTTGGCTGCACATACTGCTATTTTGAGCAAGCTTCAGACTTGACACTCCACAGTTACTTTGTAAGATGTTATTCAATACCTGCTATATATAACATAAGAATAGGAAACAATAATTGCATTGATTAGCTTAGATGTAGATAACAATAATACATTTTATCTATATAGCAGGTAAGTATCACTGAATATCTGTCTATCTATCTAATTTCTGAACTATTTAATGCAACACACAAAGCTGAATAGTTTACGGTATACATTTGAACCTCATCTTATACAAGATATGTATTCCTAACCACCATATACAGTGGAAATCATGTTTAGTGAAATGGCCCTAGACCACATCTTACATTACGTGGAAGGCATGTGTCTTATTTTTTCTCTTTCCGCTACACACCACAATGAATGAGACAAAGCAGGAAACCTCCATTGTGCCATGTAGAATGTATGATGTTTGACAAATCAAAGGAGACCATTAAGTCGATTAAGTTTGTTTAGTTCGCTAATACCTAAGTTGGTCCAAATGTCTCATCCAGATACTTTTTAAAAGTTATCAAATTTTCTGTTTCATCTACATGATTCCATCCTTTGTGTGAAGAAGTGGTTTCTTGCTTCAGTCTGAAATGCACATCCCCTAATTTCCACCAGTGTTCTTAAGTACATTGATTTATTTTTTAATAAAAGAAATAATCCTTTTTTTTTGCCACTCTTCAGTTTTTCAAGTTTCAGCCACATTCTCTGAATTTTGATTGAATCCACTTTTAGCAAAGAGACCATCACACATAGACTTAAACTGTCCAAACCTTAAACTCTGCAGTTCATTCCAATAAACACACAATTTCTTTGCGTTTTAGTGACAATGAACACTACAAATATACTAGTTTATAGCAGAAGGGAGTTGATTGCAGTCATTAGCTTTTTTTGATTTACACACCTAACAGATAAATACTTGTAAAGTTGAATACATTTTGCTGGCTTTTTAAAAAGCCCTCTCCTTCCTATTTCTGCTGGTTGGAAAGCTACATTACGTGCCATGACCTTTTCTTGTTTTCATACAAAAAGTATCTTTAAACTGATAGCCAGGCTGGTTGGTAGTGGTGCTCCATAATTCTTTTCTTAGTGTGGCTTTTTTAACCTTCAAATGCTGTCAGAAATGTACAGGAGATGGAGGTTGTGTAAATGGTGCACTACTCTGAAATGTGTTTACATATTTAAGCTTTTTTTTGGTGTTCTTTATTAATCTTCTAATACATTGATTTGTCTTTTTATACCTTGGCTTTTTTGACATAATTATTCAGTGTTAAGGTATGAGGGCTGGTTTGGGGTTTAGGGAATGATGCCTCAATCCAGACATTTTCACTTTTTCAGTTCTTTTTAGTCCTATAGGGCTTTGACTCTTTTTCTCTTGTGTTCACATACCTATTACATAATGGAAGGACAGGTGCAGTTGAAAGTTTTCTTTTCCAATGTTAGTCATATCATATGTGAGCAATTGTATTGCTTTTCATGTTTTTTTTTTCTTCTTTCTACTGTATTTTTTTGACTCGCTGTTATTAAACAGGGCATCCATAAGTTATTATCCTGTTTTACATTATGCAATGTTATAATTAAAACTGATAATCACAAACAGCTTTGTCCAAAGAAAAAAATATATAGTGTTTTGGTATTTCTCAAATTAATTAATTGCACATCAGCTGGATTCTTTCCATGCTGTATTCCAATCAATTGCTTTCTCAGTGACTGATGCCATTTGAGAAATACAGTATATGAACCAATAGTAAATAAATCAAACCTCTGTATCTGAATCTGTAAATATCTTCAAAAAGAAAAGGGAATGCTAACTTCTACACTGTAATTGCATGCTTTAATCAAGATAACCAGTTATGGGCACCTACATGTTTTTTAATAATTGCATGTATCCAGAGAAAGAAAACTTGCTTCTCAAACTAAACTCATAGATATGCTGCAGTGAAACAAAATAGTGTAACTTACAACACCTCTTAGCATGTTTTAATTTCTTGGACTTGGCTATTTCTTTACAATTACATTCTGATGACTTATTTATTACATTTGCATAAGAACATACTGCATGTTTCAGACAGTGCTATATTATTTTCAGTTTTTTTATTACCATCTATAGAATTTTTCATAGATTTATAGTAATCTTTTACAGTCTGTTACAAGTATATACAGTATATGTGAAGCTATAACAGAATGAATTATTAAACATAAGGAAAAAGACTGAATGCAAATCAAAGCTTAAGTACATGAAGTCTCTGTCTTGTCTTAAAGAAGCTACATTTTCAAGTTTAGAATGAGGTAAATGAGTAACAAACACCCCTTCTATGAAGTAGCCTCTTAAAAAGGAGTGTTCAGAATAATGGGAGAATCAACATGAGTAAGAAACTACTGGTGGCTTTAGTTAATTGGAGGAAATAATAAAACTTGGCATATAAAGAGTCAGATGACGTGATGTATTAAATGAGGTGACAGTAATTAGAAAGAAGTATAAGAGCAGATACATTGTTCAATTGATTGCTCACTCCATGGACTGAGACATTTGTGCATAACTCTGTGCAAATAAAGAATTTTTCTGCATTCTCATTTGGGTTCCTTGATTGCCTTTTTTTGAAGAGAGTTTTATCCACAATACAACCCATGGTTTTATTTAAAAGATTTTTATAGATTTTTTATACTATTCATAGGATTGACCTGGCTGTCATTTTGATTTAGGACCCCAAATTCTTTGTGTTTTGTATGATTCCCCAAAGGAATGTAAAACCTCTTATATGGAAACTAAACAAAATCATCGAGCAGGGCATCTTTAGAAACTTAGCACTATGAGAGCACCAGCCTAGGTTGGTGGCCCAAGAGGATGACAGCAGTTCTAATTACAGTCTTCTATGCCTAAGGATGAAGAATGCATGGATCTAAAAACAATTAGATAGATAGATAGATAGATAGATAGATAGATAGATAGATAGATAGATAGATAGATAGATAGATAGATAGATAGATAGATAGATAGATAGATAGATAGATAGATAGATAGATAGATAGATAGATAGATAGATACTTTATTAATCCCAGGGGGAAATTCACATACTCCAGCAGCAAAAAATATTAAATTAAAGAGTAATAAAAAATGCAGATAAAAAACAGACAATAACTTGAATAATGTTCAACGTTTACCCCCTCTGGTGGAATTGAAGAGTCGCATAGTTTGGGGGAGGAATGATCTTCTCAGTCTGTCAGTGGAGCAGGACAGTGACAGCAGTCTGTCGCTGAAACTGCTCCTCTGTCTGGAGATGACACTGTTTAATGGATGTAGTGGATTCTCCATAATTGATAGGAGCCTGCTGAGTGCCCGTTGCTCTGCTACGGATGTCAAACCGTCCAGCTCTATGCCAACAATAGAGCCTGCCTTCCTCACCAGTTTGTCCAGGCGTGAGGCATCCTTCTTCTTAATGCTGCCTCCCCAGCACACCACTGCGTAGAAGAGGGCACTCGCCACAACCATCTGATAGAACATCTGCAGCATCTTACTGCAGATGTTGAAGGATGCCAGTCTTCTAAGGAAGTACAGGCGGCTCTGTCCTTTCTTGCACAGAGAATCAGTATTGGCAGTCCAGTCCAATTTATCGTCCAGCTGCACTCCCAGGTATTTATAGGTCTGCACCCTCTGCACACAGTCACCTCTGATGATCACGGGGTCCATGAGGGGCCTGGGTCTCCTAAAATCCACCACCAGTTCCTTGGTTTTGCTGGTGTTCAGTTGTAGGTGGTTTAAGTCGCACCATTTAACAAAGTCCTTGATGAGGTTTCTATACTCCTCCTCCTGCCCACTCCTGATGCAGCCCACGATAGCAGTGTCGTCAGCAAACTTTTTGCACGTGGCAGGACTCCGAGTTATATTGGAAGTCCGATGTATATAGGCTGAACAGGACCGGAGAAAGTACAGTCCCCTGCGGCGCTCCTGTGTTGCTGACCACAATGTCAGATCTGCAATTCCCGAGACGCACATACTGAGGTCTGTTTGTAAGATAGTCCACGATCCATGCCACCAGGTATGAATCTACTCCCATCTCTGTCAGCTTGTCCCTAAGGAGCAGAGGTTGGATGGTGTTGAAGGCGCTAGAGAAGTCTAGAAACATAATTCTTACAGCGCCACTGCCTCTGTCCAAGTGGGAGAGGGATCGATGTAGCATATAGATGATGGCATCTTCCGCTCCCACCTTCTCCTGGTATGCGAACTGCAGAGGGTCGAGGGCGTGTTGGACCTGTGGCCTCAGGTGGTGAAGCAGCAGCAGCTCCATGGTCTTCATCACATATGATGTTAGAGCGACAGGCCGGAAGTCATTCAGCTCACCAGGACGTGATACCTTTGGGACTGGGGTGATGCAAGATGTTTTCAAAAGCCTCGGGACTTTCCCCTGTTCCAGGCTCAGGTTGAAGATGCGCTGTAGAGGACCCCCCAGCTCTGATGCACAGACCTTCAGCAGTCATGGCGATACTCCATCTGGACCTGCTGCTTTGCTGGCACGAAGTTTCCTCAGCTCTCTGCTCACTTGCGCTGCTGTAATTGTGGATGGGGATGTCTCTCCTATGTTGGTATCAGCAGAAGGATGTGTAGAGAGTGCAGTACTCCGAGGTGAGAGTGGGTTAGGGTGGTCAAACCTGTTAAAGAAGATGTTCATTTGGTTTGCTCTCTTCACGTCTCTCTCGATGGTGGTACCCCGCTTCGAGCTGCAGCCAGTGATGATCTTCATCCCATCCCACACTTCCTTCATGCTGTTGTTCTGCAACTTCTGCTCCAGCTTTCTCCTGTACTGCTCCTTCGCTGCCCTGAGCTGGACTCGGAGTTCCTTCTGCACGCGCTTGAGCTCATGCTGATCACCGTCTTTAAAGGCCCTTTTCTTCTGGTTCAAAAGGCCCTTGATGTCACTTGTAATCCATGGCTTGTTGTTAGCATAGCAGCGTACAGTTCTTACTGGAACTACAGTGTCCATACAGAAGTTGATGTAGTCAGTAGTGCAGTCAACTACCTCCTCAATGTTCTCACTATGTGATCCCTGCAGGATATCCCAGTCTGTAGTTCCAAAACATTGTCTCAGAGCATTCTCAGCCTCCGGGGTCCACTTTCTGAATGATCGTGTGGTTACAGGTAGGACTCTCACTTTTGGTTTGTAGTGAGGCTGAAGCATAACCAGGTTATGATCTCCTTTCCCAAGCGCAGGCAGCGGGGTAGCACTGTATGCGTCTTTAACGTTTGCATACAGTAAATCAATAGTCTTATTTCTCCGGGTGTTACAGTCCACATACTGGGAGAATGCAGGTAATGTTTTGTCCAGTGTCACATGGTTAAAGTCTCCAGCGATTAGCACAAGTGCCTTGGGGTGCTGCGTTTGTAACTTACCAACAGCAGAATGGATGATGTCACTCGCTATCTCCACGTCCGCCCGAGGAGGAATATACACGATGACAACAATGACGTGTCCAAACTCTCTGGGCAAGTAATAGGGACGCAGACTTACGGCCAACAGTTCGATGTCCCTGCAGCAAGTGGAGATTTTGACTTTAACATGTCCAGAGTTACACCACCGTGTATTAACATAGAGAGCGAGTCCTCCTCCTTTGTGCTTCCCACAGGTACTTGCGTCTCTGTCCGCTCTAACTGTGCTAAACCCGGGTAGCTCCACATTAGCATCTGGGATGGTGTTAGTTAGCCACGTTTCGCAGAAACAAAACAAACTGCATTCGCTGTAGGTTCTGACATTTTTCACCAGCGCAGCCAATTCGTCGATCTTATTTGAGATTGAGTTCACATTCCCCAGAATAACAGAAGGCACCGAAGGCTTAAAACGCCACTTTCTCGCAAGCCGCTTCATTTTTAGCTTAGTGCTTTAATTACACAGGCACCAAATAAATATGGGTTTAATGGCATAGTGGCAAAATTAAAGAAGATGTTTAAAAATATTTCCAAACATGTGTAAACTAATTTAGGCCAGAAAACTTTATCTATTGCAGACTCTTTTTAATTAAGTGGATGGAACTTTAAGTTTAAATTCATTAAACTAAATTCTAATATAGGCCTATATGATCTCTCTCCTTAGACATCATAGACAATATAGAGAGACCGTAAATTTATATTTTGTAAAGAATATGTAACAAATGTAAGAATATTAAGTACTGAATAATAAAAGGGCACTACTAACAATTAATTAAAATTTGCTTTGAAAACACATTGATTGGATGTTACCCTAAGTAGCTTGAACGCATCTTGCCTGCTTTTTCCACCTTCATTCACTCTCGTCTCTCCCAAGTCTTCTTCATTTTTTAGCCTTTCCCTTTCTATAAATATTCTGCTTCGGCATTCAATTCAATAAGCTATATCAGGGACTGCAAATTTATGGCCTATGTTTTCATTAAGAGGTACGCTATGATATCCTACAGCCACTAGGCCATAGCGACCAGTAGTACATTCTAGGCTCTTGTGCTGCCTGTCCTTCTCTGAATAATCAATTTTACCAAAAAAGTGATTTTTTGGGTACCTGACAATGACAACTCAGCCTTACCTACAACAATGGTTAATACAGAAAATAGTACAATTTACACCAGATTTGTTTTCTGCATAAGACATAGTGGTGCAGGAATTACAACTGCTGCTTCACAGCTCCAGTACACTGGGCTTAATTTAGTCAATCCACGCCAGTCCTTCCAGTGTTTGAAAGTAAAACACAAAGAGCTGTGAGAAGGGTTATTGTTCTAGCAGACAAAATCCTGTTTAATTGCCACGTTTCAAAGATAAATAAACAAAACTTTGATCAAAAAAGCGACTGTAATTTCACCAGTAGAGGAGAGTCTGTCTCAAGACAAAATAAACTTTAATTTCTGAGTTTTCAGCTCTTCATGAGCAGATGGCAAAATGAGTGCAGAAATTTGGAAAGAGTTTATTGTATAGTGGCAGAAGGGAAGGGGTGTGAGATTGAAGCAAAAATGATGTTAGACTTTTGCTGAGGGAACCTTATCCATTTTAAGCATGGAAACAGAAGGCATGTTAGTGCATGTGCAACATACTTTATCCTCCACCAGTTTTTGTTTAAATAAGAGCCCATAAGGCACTCACTAGACCCCTGTGTTTGACACAATATCTTTGTAGGTTGTATTCTTGGTCATCCCAAAGGTCTGTAAGATTAACTTGCACCTCCAAATGGGCCTCTGTGTGTGAGTGCTTTATAAGTCCTATTAAAAACCAAATAAAGCCTTTGTTAACACTGTGTTACATAGCAGTAAATGACTAATAGATGCTTGATAGGTAGCGCCTATTCTAAAATGTTACTAAATTAAATATAGAAGAAAGGTTTAATATAATTTACCAAAGAAATAGGATGTTTTGTTGTGAAAGCTAAGTAAACAAAAACAATGTAGTACAGTACAAAATCAGTATAGACTAGTAAAACATGTACATTCTTAATTCAGTACTATATCCTTAATAATAATAATAATAATAATAATAATAATAATAATAATAATAATAATAATAATAATGGTGATATTTTTAATTGATCAGAAAAGTTCAATAGTGAAGAGATAAGCATGAATATTTAAAAAACATGTTTGTGAACCTAAAATTAAATGACCTTTTTTTTCAACTGTCCCACAATAAACCTGTTAAGGCCATGGACACTATGATGAATCTGCTCCTCGGTTTCTGTGAGAGCAGATGTGTTTAAAATAAAAGGTGGCCTGCAAATGTCATTTATTGCTCTGAAAAGTCCCAGGTGGGTTCCAATAAATCTTCCAATCTTCTGTCAGTAGATGCTGCGAAATGAGTACTTAGGTGGACTCTGAGAAGCGGCAGCAAGTTGTTTACTGGAGAGTTTTAAAAGAAAAGACATAACACCTCACCTTTCAGCAAATTTAGAATATGCTACTGATATTTTTTATAAAATATTAGGCTAACTTTGATTACCTTGTAATGATATCTGAATATTAAATAGTCATGCCCATTCTTATAGGAGTGTGTGTCTGTTCTATTGTCCTTTGTCCCGTTCTGCAACACTTATTAGCACAAGATCAAGATGATCATCTATTTAATCCAAAGAAAAACTAATTCAGTTTAAAAAAATAACCATTTATCATTTAATTTTTTTGTCTTATCAACATGCATCTTTGGTGAAGACACTGAATAAGCTTTGGTATTTTGTATTTAATAGGATATACAGTATATTCAAAATTTGTATTTGTTTGGTGCTATGTGATAAAAAGAAACATATCAATAAAACATTAGACATCAAAATTCTCAGGGTGTTTGCCACAGAGAAAGGAGATGTTGGTAATGTACAGTATGCACTTTACAGTTAGTATAGCTCCTGAAAAATAAATATCTTGGTGAACAAGAATGTTTTATATTCCCAAATTGGTAAAAGCTATTGTTAGCAGGAAACTTTCTCATTGGAATGAGTTACAAGTCACTCCAATAATCAGTATGGTTTTTAAACTGTATATTATGTTTACTTACAATAATTTACTACCAAACCTTCTTACATTGTGGTTCTACTATTTGTAAACTGATGGGGTACTTACAGGCCTTTCTTAAACCAAAATGATCTTTCAGGAGGCCTAAGAAATAACAAAAAAGGTTTTATTCTAAAGGGAGGGAATACTTGTAATCAGAAAGCAACACAGGAGAATAACAAAGGAAAAAGCAATGAAGACCTAAGCCCTCTACACCTACCTGTATTCCGAGCAACCACGTGGCTTCACTTCCTCCAGCTAGTTAATCCCTTGTACAACTGTTCCTCCTTCTGAGTTCTCCATTCTCCCTCCTACCTTTGCTAAAACAGCATTCATTCCTCCATACTACTTCTGACAAAAAGAAATTTGTTCCCTAACAAAACATCCCTATCCCCTCCCACCTTCAACAAAATGCTGTCCTTCATTCTGCCTCTGACCTCAGCTGAAATGTTTCTCCTCCTCCTGTCCTATCTCAGACACAACATAAAAAATGTAAGCTTACGGCTTTGAAAAGGGGTGAGGCAGCCATTTATCATTTTTACAATGAAGGCAATTAACTTGCCATCTTTTTTAAAGAAAATCATAAGAATATAGATATGCATCTGTCAATCGACTTTATGCATTTTCTCTTTCCATTTACCAATATGCTGTTTCAACAGAGGTAGCAAGGAGGACGCAGTTTTGCCACAGGCAGGAGGGAAGTTTTGTTAGAGGACAGATGGCATTTTTGAAAGAGGTAGAAGGAAGAGAGGGGTTGAGAGCATAACACTGATACAGCGTGTTACCGCACGCACCACCTCAGGATCCCAAATTGTGACCAGAGTGTGGTCGTGCAACAGGTAACACCTCGGGACTATACTAGTTCGAGTAGCCTCAAATGAACTCCTCATTGTTAAAGTAAAAATGAGAAAAGACTTTATGAGACCCTGTGACCCTGTGTTCGGATTCAGCGGGTTAGAAAATGGATGGATGGATGGATGGACTTTATGAGAAGGTTCAATTTTGTGAATTTCCCCTTGGGATTAATAAAGTATCTATCTATCAATCTATCTATCTATCTATCTATCTATCTATCTATCTATCTATCTATCTATCTATCTATCTATCTATCTATCTATCTATCTAACATAGAGTATGTGCATGGGGAAGGCTTTACAGAGTCAAACTGAAAAACCCACTGCATGCTTGTAATAAAATTGTTGGGTCTTAATGTGTACCAACAACGTTTCTCAGGCCTCAAGACCACTGTCGTACAGAGCAGTGGTAGGTGATATGGCGGTAGTTGTCAATATGAGTGGGTACTATCTCAAAAATCTTTGGATTGTAAGTGCTATAGTATAGAAGTATAGAAAAGCCCCAATGTAGGATGCTATTTTTGAATGATTACTTGTTAGCCTTTATAAAAGAACTTTGTAAATAATGTCACACATATGAGTTGTAGCAGCCCAGTGCCGCTAAGATTCACTTTGTTGCAGAGATGGTGATTTATTTGTTTATTTTTTTGGTGGAGATTCCAGGGATGCAACCAGCCTTGGCCCGACCCGCACACACTCACAAGCAGAGACAACTAATAAACAAAATATAACTACATGCTAAATAATCCCACCCCAGTCCCCTTACGGCAATGTACAATAAACACAAACAAACCACACAATAAACATTCAAGACAATGTCCTTATACAGTCCAATACAGCAAAAGCAGGTGAAATGATATGGTGTGAAGATGAGAATCCTGAGAACATCTTCCATAGAAAATGAATGAAACAGTCCTACCAGTAGTCCTGAGCAGCGAGGGGTAAGATTTCCAGGAGAGCTCCTTTTGAAGATGCATGACATTTAATCCACCACTGTAACATGACAGGAAGGCACAAGACACTCCATTCATCTAATGTGAAATGATCCAAGGCACAATTGACTTTTTAGATGACACGTTGGACAGGATACACAAAACACCAATCTCCTTTTCCTCCGTCAGACCTCCCTTTTAAACTTTCCACCGGGGCTCTTTCGTCCCCAGCAACCCCTACTTCCGTTCCCATCATCCTATGCGGGTAACCCCCTTGGGCTGCTGGGAAGTGAAGTTGTCCCCATGGTAGCACTGGCACAGCGTTAGGGCTCGTTTATACTTCATGCTCAGAATGCGTACGTGCACACATCGTGGCTGCCATGCATTCCCAGCGTTCATTTGACGCGTCCTATGAGCAGGTCCTCAGAAATTAACGCGACACGTGCGCAAGTTGCAGTACCAGCAAAAAGTCGGTGGGCACAGTGTGATAAAAGTTAGAATGAGATGTCAGAGTCTCTCTTTACTATCTATATGTGACAGAATGCCATTATACGGATCCTGCGGGATCGATGTGCACACTTCAATGTTTGATGAATGGTTTGATGTGGTGAAGCAAAATGCCGACATACAGATGTATTTGTGGTGCTTTTATATTCAAGTGTGGCATATTCCCGATCGTAATGACACAATACATTTTAAAAGTCTCACATACCATCTTTTGTGCCGTCTTTTTTTTCTGGGGCTTCCTCCTGACCTGACAGCAGCGGCAAACAGCAATAGATCACCACACAGAAAACATTAAATGTATGATATTCCAACTCTCTGCACATTTAGAATCTTTAGATTTATACTTGATATCACTTTCATGATGAAATGCATTGAAGTATGTATGTAACATTTTACAGATAAATCATTATTTTCATTTAAATAATGAATACTGTTAATAATTACACACATGGGGCTGACACAGTGTCAGAGCGGTAGCACTGCTGTCTTGCAGGGAGTCACGTTGCTGCTATTCCCTGCCTGGAGTTTACATGTTTTCATGCTGGATTTCCACAGTGTGCTCCGGTTTCCTTCCAAAGATATGCAGATTTGGTGACGCTAAAATGACACTAGTGTGTGTGTGTGCTGGTATTCACCTTGCGATGAGCTGATGCCCTGTCTAGGGATTGTTTTTGCCTTGTGCCCAATGCTAGCTGGAATGGACACATCCCTGGATTGATGGATTTAATCATTAAACATCTTTTTCAGAGATATTGCAGCAACGTGTCATCGGAATTTAATGGGTGTTCCAGGCAATTCATAACACAGCGAAGCCAAACCAGTTCTCACCGTGATAATATCTCGCACTGCCACCTGGTAGATTCTTCCAGATTTATGTAAAGTATGCGCTCAAGTATAAACAGTAAAACGCTTGCATAGCAGGAGCGTCCACTGGAGCATGTGTCACGTCGCGTGAAGTATAAACCTGGCCTTAGAGGGTCATCTTCATGAGGGACCACTATTGCTGTCTCCTTTTGCACCCACAGCTCCAAAAAAACACCCGGTGATGGTAACTGACTCCATCTTCTGGTCCAGACACTATAAAGATGAGGCACTCCTAGAAGGCGGCATCTCATTTTGGGAAAGAGCATACTGCTGGACGGAACTCTGACCTAAAGCCGTGACTGCTCTAAAGAGCTTGACCAGGCCTATTTTGGAGATGCTACAGCTTCCTAACTGTTTTTTGTATTGCCTGTTTATTTTGCCTGACCACACCATTATTAAAAGGGCAACCCAGTTGGCACCTCAACATTTTTTTTTTTGGACTTATGTGTTCTCTCAGACGATGAACAGAGAACAATTAAAACTTGAAACAATGGGCAAAATTACCAGGAGAAAATCAGTGAACTCCATTATAAATAAAAGTGAGCAGTATGTGGAAATAATACGCAGTAAATTTTGTATTCAGTACATCCATCTAAAACTCATCACATTTAATGACTGGACCATCAAATTGCAAAGAACACATTTAGAGCATGTAACATATTTCTACCTATAACATTTCTTTGTAAGGTTATAAATTGCATTTCTGCCATTTGTCAAAAGACGGATGATACTTTTGACTTAAATAATAGTGCCCTGAAAATGTTGTGCAACTCATTATTTTAGCATGTGGCAGTAGCACTGGCATTATGTGTTATAGCGGGACAAAATAAAAATGGAAAACAGAACATTATGTAGAAAGTGACATTTTCTTATACCAGAGTCTAGTTTTATCTACTGGAAAAAATGTCATAGTGTCATTTTTATCTGTGCAGAGCCTTACATCAATAGTGCAGAGCATGAACCGAGAGCAGTCCCCATGACAGAATAAAGCTAGAAAAAAAGTCAACAAATGGGCTGAAACAAGTTCTTTAAATGTAAATGTTTCAGCAACGACTGAAGTCGTCTGTGTAAATATAAGACAGCTTCTCAGCGAGTTTCAGAATAAAGATTGATGTTTCCACTGATATTGCAGGTCCCAATGAACCATATTAAAATGTGTATATTGCTGAATAAAAGTGTGCCTTTGCTGTTCAACACACCCCCTCCCCAACAAAAAAAATCCTACCCTGCTATTTGTGACAGAAGTTGAAGGTGAGTATTAAACAAATACATGTGTGAATTATTGAGCTATGTAAATTATGACAATGAAATATGTCTTTACAGCTGATGCTGTGATATTGCTAACACACAGCATAAAACATAAACCTTCTGAAAACTTTATTTTAAGATGATTTTTTTCCTCAAGGTATTACAGGTTAAAAATAGCGTTTTACTGTTTTTCTCAGAAAATCATTGTATAAATTCACAGGTTCAGGTGAAAAAGAAATAAGACTCACTGTTTCAGTACATTTTCTTTTTAATTGTTTTACTTGATCATATTTTTGGAGTTAATTAGTGAAGGTATAGTGGCTACAAAACAATATTCAGATCTCTTACACTTGTCAAAATGTGAATCAATGTGTTTAACTGAAACTTAATGTAATTAATCAACATAGAAACTTGCAAATTTAAAATAGTTCTGCATTTATTTTAAAAACAATCAGTCTCATAATATTCAGCTCGGGTACCTTGGACAAAAAACAGAGCCATCCGTCTTTTATGATAAGCCATTTTATTTGGATATTGTAAGTTTTACTCATTCATTTTTACAATTTATCCACTTCTGCTATATATTTGTGATTAGATTAAGGTCCTGGCTTTGACTGAGTCACTGGACTATGACCCAAATACTTTGTCCTGCTGGAGGATTAATATTCTGCTAAATCACAGGTGTCTTCAAGTCTGCAACAGAATTTCCACCTTTGCAATTGCTGCATCCATATTGCCGACACTCTTCAGAATGGAGGCAAAGAAGCATCCCATAACTGGAATCAACAACAACAACAACATTTTTTTATATAGCACATTTTTATACAAATAATGTAGTTCAAAGTGATTTACATGATGAAGAAAAGAAAAAAAAAAGACAAAGTAAAAATTAAAATAAGACAACACTAATTAACATAGAATAAGAGTAAGGTCCGATGGCCAGGGGGGACAGAAAAAAATTCCAGACGGCTGGAGAAAAAAAAAAAAATCTGCTGGGGTTCCAGACCACGAGACCGGCCAGCCCCCTCTGGGCATTCTACCTAACATAAATGAAGTAGTCCTCTTTGTATTTTGGGTTCTCATGGAAGGACTTGATGATGATGGTCATGTAGACTTCTGGCTTTTAATCCATCAATATAGGAACATCATGGTACTTTGATTAGGTGGTGGTGGCACAGGTCGCCACCACAGAAAACCAGGGCAAAAAAAACAGAAGAGAGAGTAGGGGTTAGTACGGATTTTGGAGCCACCATAAATAGTTATGATAATTAATAGAATATACAGAGCATCAGGATTAAACTAAAATGAAGTTATGAGAAAGCCATGTTAAAGTAATGTGTTTTTAGTAGTTTTTTAAAGTGCTCCACTGTATTAGCCTGGCGAATTCCTATTGGCAGGCTATTCCAGATTTTAGGTGCATAACAGCAGAAGGCCACCTCACCACTTCTTTTAAGTTTAGCTCTTGGAATTCTAAGCAGACACTCATTTTAAGATCTAAGGTTATGATTTGGAATATAAGGTGTCAGACATTCCGATATATAAGATGGAGCGAGATTATTTAAGGCTTTGTAAACCATAAGCAGTATTTTAAAGTCAATTCTGAATGACACAAGTAACCAGTGTAGTGACATCAGAACTGGAGAAATGAGCTCGGATTTTTTTTTTCCCAGTTAGGATTCTAGCAGCTGCATTCTACACTAGTTGCAAACGATTGATGTCTTTTTTGGGTAGTCCTGAGAGGAGTGCGTTACAGTAATCTAGTCGACTGAAAACAAAAGCGTGAACTAATTTCTCAGCATCTTTTAATGATATAAGAGGTCTAACTTTTGCTATATTTCTTAAGTGAAAAAATGCTGTCCTAGTGATCTGATTAATATGTGATTTAAAATTCAGGTTACAGTCAACAGTTACCCCTAAATTCTTTACCTCCGTCTTGACTTTTAATCCTAATGCATCAAGCTAGAAACACAAGAATTCACTTTATTGGCCAGGTACATTATTGTGTACTAGGAATTTGTCTTGAAAGGATTGGTGCAACATACAAGGACAACACAAAGAGTTTGACAATAGCTCATCTCTATGAAGACCATAGGATTTTGGCTAGATGGTCCAAGAACTTCAGGCTTCTAGATGACAATATATTGTCACATGCCATGGAAAATTGCAGTCCTGCCACTCTTTTAAACATTAGGATTGAGAACAGTGGCAGGAGGCATCACTTTGTTTCCTACCTGTTACTGTTGATGGCAACTCAAGGTCTATGAAAGAGAAAAGAAGAACTAAGTTGATCATTTAAGGCAGGCAACATAGAAAATGCTTGAGAGTTCTAGCTGTGTACATTTTAATTGATCAGGGATGCAAGAGCACAATAACCTTTTAGAAGATGTTCTTGTCTGGTGCTCCTCCTAATACTACGGTACAAGTACTTAGGAGCATAACTTATAAGTGGGCTTCAGATGGAGCTTACAACCAACTTAAGCCAAGGGTTCCATTAGTCTGGATTTAGAAAGAATATTTCAGATGAAGGTTTACAGGAGGGAATGAGAGGCAGGTCTGTGAAAAAAGAATAAAATGCAAGACAAGAAGGAAGAGAGGTTAGTTTTCATATCAGATACCCAAACATCATCAATTAGTTCCCCTCAATATGGAGGATCAACGGTCTACTCCAAGCCTCTCTCAGATGTCTGTGCTTCACACCTACTGTATTGCTAAGTGATAGCCCAGACACCCTGCGGAGAGAGCTTGTACCCTCAATCTCGTTCTTTCAGTCATCAGCCAAAGGTGACCATAATGACCATAGGTTAGGGTAGGGATATAGATTGACTGGTAAATCAAGAGCCTTTTCTTCTGACTTAGTTCCTTATGTCTCATAACTGTGCTTAGTCAATTCTATCCATCTATCACAGCGATTTTCAACCGGTTTCCACAGATATGCCACAAGATTTTTTAAAACAAATTAATTAAAGACTTCTTTAAAGAAATATGATGCAGAAGAAGTATACAAAGCAAATTTTCTACTATTTTATATGGTTTATAGAACATTTTAACCCCTTAATTGCCCTCTGCCGGATATATCCGGCATCGTAGCTTTAATGCTGACGCCTTACTGCCGGAATTATCCGGCACATTTGCCTGTGGTTATGTGAATGCCTGGCGTGTAGTATAACTGACAGTTTGGCGTGGGTATTATTACTACGTTGTATTTCGACAACTCTGCGCTTGTATTGGCCGATCACGTGATGTGATTCGAAAGTGAAAGCTGTGAATATGGTGAAACGTAAACTGACTTCAAGTGAGGTTTTGCAGGCGATTTTGGACAATAATTCTGATCATGATTGTAGCAGTTCTGAAGAAGATTTTAGCGACAATGATGATCAGCAACGTGCACTGCATGATACTGTTAATGACGGCGCATCGGATGATGGCGATGAGTGGGTATATCCCCAGCATCTCAACTGGACTGCTGCCCGAGGTGAACTACCTTTTCTGCATCCGTTTGAGGCAACGTGTGGCTTTATTGTTGATGTAAACAATTACACTGCTGAGCAGTTTTATGAGCTGTTTGTGTCACCTGATTTGATCAGACATTTTGCTCATCAGACAAATCTGTATGCAGCACAGTTTATTGAGAAAAATCCCAATTTACCTCCACATTCCCGTGTTCGTGCTTGGGTAGACACTGATGAAAACGAATGAAAAAATTCATTGGGATTTTGATGTTGATGGGAATAATCAGAAAACCAGATATTGAGATGTACTGGTCTACAGATCCTATGTATGCAACACCTGTTTTTGCAGCTATCATGACACGTAATCGATTCTCTTTGCTGCTGAAATTCTTTCATTTGAATGACAACAGAAATGAGCCAGATAAGAAAGATCCAAACCGCGACCTCTTGTTCAAGCTACGTCCTTTGATTGACCATTTATTTGAAGCATTTCAGTTGCCCTACATGCCAGGACCGTCAGTTACAGTTGATGAAAGTTTATTGTTGTGGAAGCCTGAGAAAAGGTACATTTTGTGTTTTATTATGTGTTTGCCCATTTCTAGAACTTGCACAACATTTAGTGGTCAATACTGCTTGAATAAATGTAAAAAATGTAAAAAAAATGTAAAAAAGTAAAAAAACGAAAATTGTTCAGATTTCGCCTGGCGTGGGGAATATTTAGGGAGTTGGCGGTTAAAGGGTTAATAATATGCATATACTATATCTATACATATTAATAAAAGGCAAAGCCCTCACTGACTCACTGACTGACTGACTGACTGACTGACTGACTGACTCATCACTAATTCTCGAACTTCCCGAGTAGGTGGAAGGCTGAAATTTGGCAGGCTCATTCCTTACAGCTTACTTACAAAAGTTAGGCAGGTTTT